>NC_072381.2:43432500-44682500 GCF_028885625.2 Pongo pygmaeus | reverse complement strand
AAAGGAGTGTTTCAAAACTGCTCTATCAAAAGATGGGTTCAGCTCCGTGAGCTGAATGCTCACAGGACACAGAAGATTGTGAGAATGCTTCTGTCTAGTTTTTGTGTGAGGTTGACCCGTTTCCAACGAATTCCTATAAGGATTCCAAATATGTACTTCCACATGCTGTAAAAAGAGTGTTTCAAAACTTCTCTGTCCAAAGGAATGTTCAACTCTGTGAGATGAATGCACACACCACAAAGAAGTTTGAGAGACTGCTTCTGTCTACCTGTTATGTGAAGATGTTTCCTTACCAGCACAGACCTCAAAGTGCTCCAAATGTCCAATTGCAAATTCCAGAAAATGAGTGTTTCAAAACTGCTCTAACAAAACAAATGTTCAGCTCCGTGAGTTGAATGCACACATCACACAGAAGTTTCTGAGAAAACTTCTGTCTAGTTTTTGTGTGAAGGTGTCCGGTTTCCAACGAATTCCTATCAGCGTTCCAAATATCCACTTGCCGACACTGTAAAAACAGTGTTTCAAAATTTCTCAGTCAAAAGGAATGTTCAACTCTGTGACTTGAATGCACGTACCACAAAGTGGATTCAGAGAATGCTTCTGTCTACTTGTTATGTGAATATACTTCCTTTTCCAACACAGGCCTCAAAGCACTCCAAACGTCCCGTTGCGGATTCTAGAAAAAGAGTGTTTCAAAACTGCTCTATCAAAAGTAAAGTTCACATCTCTTAGTTGAGAGCACACATCAAACAGGAGTTTGTGAGAATGTTTCTGTCTCGTTTTTATCTGTGGATGTCCCGTTTCCAGCAAATTCCTATAAGTGGTCCAAATATCCACATGCGGATTCCACAGAAGGAGTGTTTCAAAACTGCTCTAACCAAAGGAATGTTCAACTCTGAGAGTTGGATGCACACATCACAAAGTGGTTTCTGAGAGTGCTTCTCTTTAGGTTTTTGTGAGGAGGTTTGGCTTTCCACCAGAGGCCTCAGAGCTCTCCCAATGTCCAATTCCCGATTATACAAAAACAGTGTTAAATAGCTGCTCTAATAAAAGGAAAGTTCCACTCTGTGAGTTGAATATGAGCAACACAAAGTAGTTTCTGAGAATGATTCCTTCTAGGATATATGTGAAAATATTGCCTTTTCGACCACAGGCCTGAGAGCTTTCGGCATGACCACTTGCATATACTGCCAAAAGAGTGTTTCAAAACTGCTCCATGAAAGGAAAGGTTAAACTGCATGAGTTGAATACACTCATCACAGAGAAGTTTGTGAGAATGCTTCTGTCTAGATTTCTGTGAAGGTGTCCCCTTTTCAACGAATTCCTATAAGTGGTCCAAATTTCCACTTGCAGACTCTACAAAAACAGTCGTTCAACCATCTCTGTCAAAAGGAATGTACAACTCTGTGAGTTGAATGCACGCACCACAAAGAAGTTTCAGAGAATGCTTCTGTCTAGTTTTTATGTCAAGATATTTCCTTCCCACCACAGGCCTCAAGGCGCTCCAAGTGTCCACTTGCCGATTCTACCAAAGGAGTGTTTCAAAACTGCTCTATCAAAAGATGGGTTCAGCTCCGTGAGCTGAATGCTCACAGGACACAGAAGATTGTGAGAATGCTTCTGTCTAGTTTTTGTGTGAGGTTGACCCGTTTCCAACGAATTCCTATAAGGATTCCAAATATGTACTTCCACATGCTGTAAAAAGAGTGTTTCAAAACTTCTCTGTCCAAAGGAATGTTCAGCTCTGTGAGATGAATGCACACACCACAAAGAAGTTTGAGAGACTGCTTCTGTCTACCTGTTATGTGAAGATGTTTCCTTACCAGCACAGACCTCAAAGTGCTCCAAATGTCCAATTGCAAATTCCAGAAAATGAGTGTTTCAAAACTGCTCTAACAAAACAAATGTTCAGCTCCGTGAGTTGAATGCACACATCACACAGAAGTTTTTGAGAAAACTCCTGTCTAGTTTTTGTGTGAAGGTGTCCGGTTTCCAACGAATTCCTATCAGCGTTCCAAATATCCACTTGCCGACACTGTAAAAACAGTGTTTCAAAATTTCTCAGTCAAAAGGAATGTTCAACTCTGTGACTTGAATGCACGTACCGCAAAGTGGATTCAGAGAATGCTTCTGTCTACTTGTTATGTGAATATACTTCCTTTTCCAACACAGGCCTCAAAGCACTCCAAACGTCCAGTTGCGGATTCTAGAAAAAGAGTGTTTCAAAACTGCTCTATCAAAAGTAAAGTTCACATCTCTTAGTTGAGAGCACACATCAAACCGGAGTTTGTGAGAATGTTTCTGTCTCGTTTTTATCTGTTGATGTCTCGTTTCCAGCAAATTCCTATAAGTGGTCCAAATATCCACATGCGGATTCCACAGAAGGAGTGTTTCAAAACTGCTCTAACCAAAGGAATGTTCAACTCTGAGAGTTGGATGCACACATCACAAAGTGGATTCTGAGAGTGCTTCTCTTTAGGTTTTTGTGAGGGTGTTTGGCTTTCCACCAGAGGCCTCAGAGCTCTCCCAATGTCCAATTCCCGATTATACAAAAACAGTGTTAAATAGCTGCTCTAATAAAAGGAATGTTCCACTCTGTGAGTTGAATATAAGCAACACAAAGTAGTTTCTGAGAATGATTCCTTCTAGGATATAGGTGAAAATATTGCCTTTTCGACCACAGGCCTGAGAGCTTTCGGCATGACCACTTGCATATACTGCCAAAAGAGTGTTTCAAAACTGCTCCATGAAAGGAAAGGTTAAACTGCATGAGTTGAATACACTCATCACAGAGAAGTTTGTGAGAATGCTTCTGTCTAGATTTCTGTGAAGGTGTCCCCTTTTCAACGAATTCCTATAAGTGGTCCAAATTTCCACTTGCAGACTCTACAAAAAGAGTCGTTCAACCATCTCTGTCAAAAGGAATGTACAACTCTGTGAGTTGAATGCACGCACCACAAAGAAGTTTCAGAGAATGCTTCTGTCTAGTTTTTATGTCAAGATATTTCCTTCCAACCACAGGCCTCAAGGCGCTCCAAGTGTCCACTTGCCGATTCTATCAAAGGAGTGTTTCAAAACTGCTCTATCAAAAGATGGGTTCAGCTCCGTGAGCTGAATGCTCCCAGGACACAGAAGATTGTGAGAATGCTTCTGTCTAGTTTTTGTGTGAGGTTGACCCGTTTCCAACGAATTCCTATAAGGATTCCAAATATGTACTTCCACATGCTGTAAAAAGAGTGTTTCAAAACTTCTCTGTCCAAAGGAATGTTCAGCTCTGTGAGATGAATGCAAACACCACAAAGAAGTTTGAGAGACTGCTTCTGTCTACCTGTTATGTGAAGATGTTTCCTTACCAGCACAGACCTCAAAGTGCTCCAAATGTCCAATTGCAAATTCCAGAAAATGAGTGTTTCAAAACTGCTCTAACAAAACAAATGTTCAGCTCCGTGAGTTGAATGCACACATCACACAGAATTTTGTGAGAAAACTTCTGTCTAGTTTTTGTGTGAAGTTGTCCGGTTTCCAACGAATTCCTATCAGCGTTCCAAATATCCACTTGCCGACACTGTAAAAACAGTGTTTCAAAATTTCTCAGTCAAAAGGAATGTTCAACTCTGTGACTTGAATGCACGTACCGCAAAGTGGATTCAGAGAATGCTTCTGTCTACTTGTTATGTGAATATACTTTCTTTTCCAACACAGGCCTCAAAGCACTCCAAACGTCCCGTTGCGGATTCTAGAAAAAGAGTGTTTCAAAACTGCTCCATCAAAAGTAAAGTTCACATCTCTTAGTTGAGAGCACACATCAAACAGGAGTTTGTGAGAATGTTTCTGTCTCGTTTTTATCTGTGGATGTCCCGTTTCCAGCAAATTCCTATAAGTGGTCCAAATATCCACATGCGGATTCCACAGAAGGAGTGTTTCAAAACTGCTCTAACCAAAGGAATGTTCAACTCTGAGAGTTGGATGCACACATCACAAAGTGGTTTCTGAGAGTGCTTCTCTTTAGGTTTTTGTGAGGATGTTTGGCTTTCCACCAGAGGCCTCAGAGCTCTCCCAATGTCCAATTCCCGATTATACAAAAACAGTGTTAAATAGCTGCTCTAATAAAAGGAATGTTCCACTCTGTGAGTTGAATATGAGCAACACAAAGTAGTTTCTGAGAATGATTCCTTCTAGGATATAGGTGAAAATATTGCCTTTTCGACCACAGGCCTGAGAGCTTTCGGCATGACCACTTGCATATACTGCCAAAAGAGTGTTTCACAACTGCTCCATGAAAGGAAAGGTTAAACTGCATGAGTTGAATACACTCATCACAGAGAAGTTTGTGAGAATGCTTCTGTCTAGATTTCTGTGAAGGTGTCCCCTTTTCAACGAATTCCTATAAGTGGTCCAAATTTCCACTTGCAGACTCTACAAAAACAGTCGTTCAACCATCTCTGTCAAAAGGAATGTACAACTCTGTGAGTTGAATGCACGCACCACAAAGAAGTTTCAGAGAATGCTTCTGTCTAGTTTTTATGTCAAGATATTTCCTTCCCACCACAGGCCTCAAGGCGCTCCAAGTGTCCACTTGCCGATTCTACCAAAGGAGTGTTTCAAAACTGCTCTATCAAAAGATGGGTTCAGCTCCGTGAGCTGAATGCTCACAGGACACAGAAGATTGTGAGAATGCTTCTGTCTAGTTTTTGTGTGAGGTTGACCCGTTTCCAACGAATTCCTATAAGGATTCCAAATATGTACTTCCACATGCTGTAAAAAGAGTGTTTCAAAACTTCTCTGTCCAAAGGAATGTTCAGCTCCGTGAGATGAATGCACACACCACAAAGAAGTTTGAGAGACTGCTTCTGTCTACCTGTTATGTGAAGATGTTTCCTTACCAGCACAGACCTCAAAGTGCTCCAAATGTCCAATTGCAAATTCCAGAAAATGAGTGTTTCAAAACTGCTCTAACAAAACAAATGTTCAGCTCCGTGAGTTGAATGCACACATCACACAGAAGTTTGTGAGAAAACTCCTGTCTAGTTTTTGTGTGAAGGTGTCCGGTTTCCAACGAATTCCTATCAGCGTTCCTAATATCCACTTGCCGACACTGTAAAAACAGTGTTTCAAAATTTCTCAGTCAAAAGGAATGTTCAACTCTGTGACTTGAATGCACGTACCACAAAGTGGATTCAGAGAATGCTTCTGTCTACTTGTTATGTGAATATACTTCCTTTTCCAACACAGGCCTCAAAGCACTCCAAACGTCCAGCTGCGGATTCTAGAAAAAGAGTGTTTCAAAACTACTCTATCAAAAGTAAAGTTCACATCTGTTAGTTGAGAGCACACATCAAACAGGAGTTTGTGAGAATGTTTCTGTCTCGTTTTTGTCTGTTGATGTCCCGTTTCCAGCAAATTCCTATAAGTGGTCCAAATATCCACATGCGGATTCCACAGAAGGAGTGTTTCAAAACTGCTCTAAGCAAAGGAATGTTCAACTCTGAGAGTTGGATGCACACATCACAAAGTGGTTTCTGAGAGTGCTTCTCTTTAGGTTTTTGTGAGGGTGTTTGGCTTTCCACCAGAGGCCTCAGAGCTCTCCCAATGTCCAATTCCCGATTATACAAAAACAGTGTTAAATAGCTGCTCTAATAAAAGGAATGTTCCACTCTGTGAGTTGAATATGAGCAACACAAAGTAGTTTCTGAGAATGATTCCTTCTAGGATATAGGTGAAAATATTGCCTTTTCGACCACAGGCCTGAGAGCTTTCGGCATGACCACTTGCATATACTGCCAAAAGACTGTTTCAAAACTGCTCCATGAAAGGAAAGGTTAAACTGCATGAGTTGAATACACTCATCACAGAGAAGTTTGTGAGAATGCTTCTGTCTAGATTTCTGTGAAGGTGTCCCCTTTTCAACGAATTCCTATAAGTGGTCCAAATTTCCACTTGCAGACTCTACAAAAACAGTCGTTCAACCATCTCTGTCAAAAGGAATGTACAACTCTGTGAGTTGAATGCACGCACCACAAAGAAGTTTCAGAGAATGCTTCTGTCTAGTTTTTATGTCAAGATATTTCCTTCCCACCACAGGCCTCAAGGCGCTCCAAGTGTCCACTTGCCGATTCTACCAAAGGAGTGTTTCAAAACTGCTCTATCAAAAGATGGGTTCAGCTCCGTGAGCTGAATGCTCACAGGACACAGAAGATTGTGAGAATGCTTCTGTCTAGTTTTTGTGTGAGGTTGACCCGTTTCCAACGAATTCCTATAAGGATTCCAAATATGTACTTCCACATACTGTAAAAAGAGGGTTTCAAAACTTCTCTGTCCAAAGGAATGTTCAGCTCTGTGAGATGAATGCACACACCACAAAGAAGTTTGAGAGACTGCTTCTGTCTACCTGTTATGTGAAGATGTTTCCTTACCAGCACAGACCTCAAAGTGCTCCAAATGTCCAATTGCAAATTCCAGAAAATGAGTGTTTCAAAACTGCTCTAACAAAACAAATGTTCAGCTCCGTGAGTTGAATGCACACATCACACAGAAGTTTGTGAGAAAACTCCTGTCTAGTTTTTGTGTGAAGGTGTCCGGTTTCCAACGAATTCCTATCAGCGTTCCAAATATCCACTTGCCGACACTGTAAAAACAGTGTTTCAAAATTTCTCAGTCAAAAGGAATGTTCAACTCTGTGACTTGAATGCACGTACCGCAAAGTGGATTCAGAGAATGCTTCTGTCTACTTGTTATGTGAATATACTTCCTTTTCCAACACAGGCCTCAAAGCACTCCAAACGTCCCGTTGCGGATTCTAGAAAAAGAGTGTTTCAAAACTGCTCTATCAAAAGTAAAGTTCACATCTCTTAGTTGAGAGCACACAACAAACAGGAGTTTGTGAGAATGTTTCTGTCTCGTTTTTATCTGTGGATGTCCCGTTTCCAGCAAATTCCTATAAGTGGTCCAAATATCCACATGCGGATTCCACAGAAGGAGTGTTTCAAAACTGCTCTAACCAAAGGAATGTTCAACTCTGAGAGTTGGATGCACACATCACAAAGTGGTTTCTGAGAGTGCTTCTCTTTAGGTTTTTGTGAGGATGTTTGGCTTTCCACCAGAGGCCTCAGAGCTCTCCCAATGTCCAATTCCCGATTATACAAAAACAGTGTTAAAGAGCTGCTCTAATAAAAGGAATGTTCCACTCTGTGAGTTGAATATGAGCAACACAAAGTAGTTTCTGAGAATGATTCCTTCTAGGATATAGGTGAAAATATTGCCTTTTCGACCACAGGCCTGAGAGCTTTCGGCATGACCACTTGCATATACTGCCAAAAGAGTGTTTCAAAACTGCTCCAGGAAAGGAAAGGTTAAACTGCATGTGTTGAATACACTCATCACAGAGAAGTTTGTGAGAATGCTTCTGTCTAGATTTCTGTGAAGGTGTCCCCTTTTCAACGAATTCCTATAAGTGGTCCAAATTTCCACTTGCAGACTCTACAAAAACAGTCGTTCAACCATCTCTGTCAAAAGGAATGTACAACTCTGTGAGTTGAATGCACGCACCACAAAGAAGTTTCAGAGAATGCTTCTGTCTAGTTTTTATGTCAAGATATTTCCTTCCCACCACAGGCCTCAAGGCGCTCCAAGTGTCCACTTGCCGATTCTACCAAAGGAGTGTTTCAAAACTGCTCTATCAAAAGATGGGTTCAGCTCCGTGAGCTGAATGCTCACAGGACACAGAAGATTGTGAGAATGCTTCTGTCTAGTTTTTGTGTGAGGTTGACCCGTTTCCAACGAATTCCTATAAGGATTCCAAATATGTACTTCCACATGCTGTAAAAAGAGTGTTTCAAAACTTCTCTGTCCAAAGGAATGTTCAGCTCTGTGAGATGAATGCACACACCACAAAGAAGTTTGAGAGACTGCTTCTGTCTACCTGTTATGTGAAGATGTTTCCTTACCAGCACAGACCTCAAAGTGCTCCAAATGTCCAATTGCAAATTCCAGAAAATGAGTGTTTCAAAACTGCTCTAACAAAACAAATGTTCAGCTCCGTGAGTTGAATGCACACATCACACAGAAGTTTGTGAGAAAACTCCTGTCTAGTTTTTGTGTGAAGGTGTCCGGTTTCCAACGAATTCCTATCAGCGTTCCAAATATCCACTTGCCGACACTGTAAAAACAGTGTTTCAAAATTTCTCAGTCAAAAGGAATGTTCAACTCTGTGACTTGAATGCACGTACCGCAAAGTGGATTCAGAGAATGCTTCTGTCTACTTGTTATGTGAATATACTTCCTTTTCCAACACAGGCCTCAAAGCACTCCAAACGTCCAGTTGCGGATTCTAGAAAAAGAGTGTTTCAAAACTGCTCTATCAAAAGTAAAGTTCACATCTCTTAGTTGAGAGCACACATCAAACCGGAGTTTGTGAGAATGTTTCTGTCTCGTTTTTATCTGTTGATGTCCCGTTTCCAGCAAATTCCTATAAGTGGTCCAAATATCCACATGCGGATTCCACAGAATTAGTGTTTCAAAACTGCTCTAACCAAAGGAATGTTCAACTCTGAGAGTTGGATGCTCACATCACAAAGTGGATTCTGAGAGTGCTTCTCTTTAGGTTTTTGTGAGGGTGTTTGGCTTTCCACCAGAGGCCTCAGAGCTCACCCAATGTCCAATTCCCGATTATACAAAAACAGTGTTAAATAGCTGCTCTAATAAAAGGAATGTTCCACTCTGTGAGTTGAATATGAGCAACACAAAGTAGTTTCTGAGAATGATTCCTTCTAGGATATAGGTGAAAATATTGCCTTTTCGACCACAGGCCTGAGAGCTTTCGGCATGACCACTTGCATATACTGCCAAAAGAGTGTTTCAAAACTGCTCCATGAAAGGAAAGGTTAAACTGCATGAGTTGAATACACTCATCACAGAGAAGTTTGTGAGAATGCTTCTGTCTAGATTTCTGTGAAGGTGTCCCCTTTTCAACGAATTCCTATAAGTGGTCCAAATTTCCACTTGCAGACTCTACAAAAACAGTCGTTCAACCATCTCTGTCAAAAGGAATGTACAACTCTGTGAGTTGAATGCACGCACCACAAAGAAGTTTCAGAGAATGCTTCTGTCTAGTTTTTATGTCAAGATATTTCCTTCCAACCACAGGCCTCAAGGCGCTCCAAGTGTCCACTTGCCGATTCTACCAAAGGAGTGTTTCAAAACCGCTCTATCAAAAGATGGGTTCAGCTCCGTGAGCTGAATGCTCACAGGACACAGAAGATTGTGAGAATGCTTCTGTCTAGTTTTTGTGTGAGGTTGACCCGTTTCCAACGAATTCCTATAAGGATTCCAAATATGTACTTCCACATGCTGTAAAAAGAGTGTTTCAAAATTTCTCTGTCCAAAGGAATGTTCAGCTCTGTGAGATGAATGCAAACACCACAAAGAAGTTTGAGAGACTGCTTCTGTCTACCTGTTATGTGAAGATGTTTCCTTACCAGCACAGACCTCAAAGTGCTCCAAATGTCCAATTGCAAATTCCAGAAAATGAGTGTTTCAAAACTGCTCTAAAAAAACAAATGTTCAGCTCCGTGAGTTGAATGCACACATCACACAGAAGTTTGTGAGAAAACTTCTGTCTAGTTTTTGTGTGAAGTTGTCCGGTTTCCAACGAATTCCTATCAGCGTTCCAAATATCCACTTGCCGACACTGTAAAAACAGTGTTTCAAAATTTCTCAGTCAAAAGGAATGTTCAACTCTGTGACTTGAATGCACGTACTGCAAAGTGGATTCAGAGAATGCTTCTGTCTACTTGTTATGTGAATATACTTCCTTTTCCAACACAGGCCTCTAAGCACTCCAAACGTCCCGTTGCGGAATCTAGAAAAAGAGTGTTTCAAAACTGCTCTATCAAAAGTAAAGTTCACATCTCTTAGTTGAGAGCACACATCAAACAGGAGTTTGTGAGAATATTTCTGTCTCGTTTTTATCAGTGGATGTCCCGTTTCCAGCAAATTCCTATAAGTGGTCCAAATATCCACATGCGGATTCCACAGAAGGAGTGTTTCAAAACTGCTCTAACCAAAGGAATGTTCAACTCTGAGAGTTGGATGCACACATCACAAAGTGGTTTCTGAGAGTGCTTCTCTTTAGGTTTTTGTGAGGATGTTTGGCTTTCCACCAGAGGCCTCAGAGCTCTCCCAATGTCCAATTCCCGATTATACAAAAACAGTGTTAAATAGCTGCTCTAATAAAAGGAATGTTCCACTCTGTGAGTTGAATACGAGCAACACAAAGTAGCTTCTGAGAATGATTCCTTCTAGGATATATGGGAAAATATTGCCTTTTCGACCACAGGCCTGAGAGCTTTCGGCATGACCACTTGCGTATACTGCCAAAAGAGTGTTTCAAAACTGCTCCATGAAAGGAAAGGTTAAACTGCATGAGTTGAATACACTCATCACAGAGAAGTTTGTGAGAATGCTTCTGTCTAGATTTCTGTGAAGGTGTCCCCTTTTCAACGAATTCCTATAAGTGGTCCAAATTTCCACTTGCAGACTCTACAAAAACAGTCGTTCAACCATCTCTGTCAAAAGGAATGTACAACTCTGTGAGTTGAATGCACGCACCACAAAGAAGTTTCAGAGAATGCTTCTGTCTAGTTTTTATGTCAAGATATTTCCTTCCCACCACAGGCCTCAAGGCGCTCCAAGTGTCCACTTGCCGATTCTACCAAAGGAGTGTTTCAAAACTGCTCTATCAAAAGATGGGTTCAGCTCCGTGAGCTGAATGCTCACAGGACACAGAAGATTGTGAGAATGCTTCTGTCTAGTTTTTGTGTGAGGTTGACCCGTTTCCAACGAATTCCTATAAGGATTCCAAATATGTACTTCCACATGCTGTAAAAAGAGTGTTTCAAAACTTCTCTGTCCAAAGGAATGTTCAACTCTGTGAGATGAATGCACACACCACAAAGAAGTTTGAGAGACTGCTTCTGTCTACCTGTTATGTGAAGATGTTTCCTTACCAGCACAGACCTCAAAGTGCTCCAAATGTCCAATTGCAAATTCCAGAAAATGAGTGTTTCAAAACTGCTCTAACAAAACAAATGTTCAGCTCCGTGAGTTGAATGCACACATCACACAGAAGTTTCTGAGAAAACTTCTGTCTAGTTTTTGTGTGAAGGTGTCCGGTTTCCAACGAATTCCTATCAGCGTTCCAAATATCCACTTGCCGACACTGTAAAAACAGTGTTTCAAAATTTCTCAGTCAAAAGGAATGTTCAACTCTGTGACTTGAATGCACGTACCACAAAGTGGATTCAGAGAATGCTTCTGTCTACTTGTTATGTGAATATACTTCCTTTTCCAACACAGGCCTCAAAGCACTCCAAACGTCCCGTTGCGGATTCTAGAAAAAGAGTGTTTCAAAACTGCTCTATCAAAAGTAAAGTTCACATCTCTTAGTTGAGAGCACACATCAAACAGGAGTTTGTGAGAATGTTTCTGTCTCGTTTTTATCTGTGGATGTCCCGTTTCCAGCAAATTCCTATAAGTGGTCCAAATATCCACATGCGGATTCCACAGAAGGAGTGTTTCAAAACTGCTCTAACCAAAGGAATGTTCAACTCTGAGAGTTGGATGCACACATCACAAAGTGGTTTCTGAGAGTGCTTCTCTTTAGGTTTTTGTGAGGAGGTTTGGCTTTCCACCAGAGGCCTCAGAGCTCTCCCAATGTCCAATTCCCGATTATACAAAAACAGTGTTAAATAGCTGCTCTAATAAAAGGAAAGTTCCACTCTGTGAGTTGAATATGAGCAACACAAAGTAGTTTCTGAGAATGATTCCTTCTAGGATATATGTGAAAATATTGCCTTTTCGACCACAGGCCTGAGAGCTTTCGGCATGACCACTTGCATATACTGCCAAAAGAGTGTTTCAAAACTGCTCCATGAAAGGAAAGGTTAAACTGCATGAGTTGAATACACTCATCACAGAGAAGTTTGTGAGAATGCTTCTGTCTAGATTTCTGTGAAGGTGTCCCCTTTTCAACGAATTCCTATAAGTGGTCCAAATTTCCACTTGCAGACTCTACAAAAACAGTCGTTCAACCATCTCTGTCAAAAGGAATGTACAACTCTGTGAGTTGAATGCACGCACCACAAAGAAGTTTCAGAGAATGCTTCTGTCTAGTTTTTATGTCAAGATATTTCCTTCCCACCACAGGCCTCAAGGCGCTCCAAGTGTCCACTTGCCGATTCTACCAAAGGAGTGTTTCAAAACTGCTCTATCAAAAGATGGGTTCAGCTCCGTGAGCTGAATGCTCACAGGACACAGAAGATTGTGAGAATGCTTCTGTCTAGTTTTTGTGTGAGGTTGACCCGTTTCCAACGAATTCCTATAAGGATTCCAAATATGTACTTCCACATGCTGTAAAAAGAGTGTTTCAAAACTTCTCTGTCCAAAGGAATGTTCAGCTCTGTGAGATGAATGCACACACCACAAGGAAGTTTGAGAGACTGCTTCTGTCTACCTGTTATGTGAAGATGTTTCCTTACCAGCACAGACCTCAAAGTGCTCCAAATGTCCAATTGCAAATTCCAGAAAATGAGTGTTTCAAAACTGCTCTAACAAAACAAATGTTCAGCTCCGTGAGTTGAATGCACACATCACACAGAAGTTTTTGAGAAAACTCCTGTCTAGTTTTTGTGTGAAGGTGTCCGGTTTCCAACGAATTCCTATCAGCGTTCCAAATATCCACTTGCCGACACTGTAAAAACAGTGTTTCAAAATTTCTCAGTCAAAAGGAATGTTCAACTCTGTGACTTGAATGCACGTACCGCAAAGTGGATTCAGAGAATGCTTCTGTCTACTTGTTATGTGAATATACTTCCTTTTCCAACACAGGCCTCAAAGCACTCCAAACGTCCAGTTGCGGATTCTAGAAAAAGAGTGTTTCAAAACTGCTCTATCAAAAGTAAAGTTCACATCTCTTAGTTGAGAGCACACATCAAACCGGAGTTTGTGAGAATGTTTCTGTCTCGTTTTTATCTGTTGATGTCTCGTTTCCAGCAAATTCCTATAAGTGGTCCAAATATCCACATGCGGATTCCACAGAAGGAGTGTTTCAAAACTGCTCTAACCAAAGGAATGTTCAACTCTGAGAGTTGGATGCACACATCACAAAGTGGATTCTGAGAGTGCTTCTCTTTAGGTTTTTGTGAGGGTGTTTGGCTTTCCACCAGAGGCCTCAGAGCTCTCCCAATGTCCAATTCCCGATTATACAAAAACAGTGTTAAATAGCTGCTCTAATAAAAGGAATGTTCCACTCTGTGAGTTGAATATAAGCAACACAAAGTAGTTTCTGAGAATGATTCCTTCTAGGATATAGGTGAAAATATTGCCTTTTCGACCACAGGCCTGAGAGCTTTCGGCATGACCACTTGCATATACTGCCAAAAGAGTGTTTCAAAACTGCTCCATGAAAGGAAAGGTTAAACTGCATGAGTTGAATACACTCATCACAGAGAAGTTTGTGAGAATGCTTCTGTCTAGATTTCTGTGAAGGTGTCCCCTTTTCAACGAATTCCTATAAGTGGTCCAAATTTCCACTTGCAGACTCTACAAAAAGAGTCGTTCAACCATCTCTGTCAAAAGGAATGTACAACTCTGTGAGTTGAATGCACGCACCACAAAGAAGTTTCAGAGAATGCTTCTGTCTAGTTTTTATGTCAAGATATTTCCTTCCAACCACAGGCCTCAAGGCGCTCCAAGTGTCCACTTGCCGATTCTATCAAAGGAGTGTTTCAAAACTGCTCTATCAAAAGATGGGTTCAGCTCCGTGAGCTGAATGCTCACAGGACACAGAAGATTGTGAGAATGCTTCTGTCTAGTTTTTGTGTGAGGTTGACCCGTTTCCAACGAATTCCTATAAGGATTCCAAATATGTACTTCCACATGCTGTAAAAAGAGTGTTTCAAAACTTCTCTGTCCAAAGGAATGTTCAGCTCTGTGAGATGAATGCAAACACCACAAAGAAGTTTGAGAGACTGCTTCTGTCTACCTGTTATGTGAAGATGTTTCCTTACCAGCACAGACCTCAAAGTGCTCCAAATGTCCAATTGCAAATTCCAGAAAATGAGTGTTTCAAAACTGCTCTAACAAAACAAATGTTCAGCTCCGTGAGTTGAATGCACACATCACACAGAATTTTGTGAGAAAACTTCTGTCTAGTTTTTGTGTGAAGTTGTCCGGTTTCCAACGAATTCCTATCAGCGTTCCAAATATCCACTTGCCGACACTGTAAAAACAGTGTTTCAAAATTTCTCAGTCAAAAGGAATGTTCAACTCTGTGACTTGAATGCACGTACCGCAAAGTGGATTCAGAGAATGCTTCTGTCTACTTGTTATGTGAATATACTTTCTTTTCCAACACAGGCCTCAAAGCACTCCAAACGTCCCGTTGCGGATTCTAGAAAAAGAGTGTTTCAAAACTGCTCCATCAAAAGTAAAGTTCACATCTCTTAGTTGAGAGCACACATCAAACAGGAGTTTGTGAGAATGTTTCTGTCTCGTTTTTATCTGTGGATGTCCCGTTTCCAGCAAATTCCTATAAGTGGTCCAAATATCCACATGCGGATTCCACAGAAGGAGTGTTTCAAAACTGCTCTAACCAAAGGAATGTTCAACTCTGAGAGTTGGATGCACACATCACAAAGTGGTTTCTGAGAGTGCTTCTCTTTAGGTTTTTGTGAGGATGTTTGGCTTTCCACCAGAGGCCTCAGAGCTCTCCCAATGTCCAATTCCCGATTATACAAAAACAGTGTTAAATAGCTGCTCTAATAAAAGGAATGTTCCACTCTGTGAGTTGAATATGAGCAACACAAAGTAGTTTCTGAGAATGATTCCTTCTAGGATATAGGTGAAAATATTGCCTTTTCGACCACAGGCCTGAGAGCTTTCGGCATGACCACTTGCATATACTGCCAAAAGAGTGTTTCACAACTGCTCCATGAAAGGAAAGGTTAAACTGCATGAGTTGAATACACTCATCACAGAGAAGTTTGTGAGAATGCTTCTGTCTAGATTTCTGTGAAGGTGTCCCCTTTTCAACGAATTCCTATAAGTGGTCCAAATTTCCACTTGCAGACTCTACAAAAACAGTCGTTCAACCATCTCTGTCAAAAGGAATGTACAACTCTGTGAGTTGAATGCACGCACCACAAAGAAGTTTCAGAGAATGCTTCTGTCTAGTTTTTATGTCAAGATATTTCCTTCCCACCACAGGCCTCAAGGCGCTCCAAGTGTCCACTTGCCGATTCTACCAAAGGAGTGTTTCAAAACTGCTCTATCAAAAGATGGGTTCAGCTCCGTGAGCTGAATGCTCACAGGACACAGAAGATTGTGAGAATGCTTCTGTCTAGTTTTTGTGTGAGGTTGACCCGTTTCCAACGAATTCCTATAAGGATTCCAAATATGTACTTCCACATGCTGTAAAAAGAGTGTTTCAAAACTTCTCTGTCCAAAGGAATGTTCAGCTCCGTGAGATGAATGCACACACCACAAAGAAGTTTGAGAGACTGCTTCTGTCTACCTGTTATGTGAAGATGTTTCCTTACCAGCACAGACCTCAAAGTGCTCCAAATGTCCAATTGCAAATTCCAGAAAATGAGTGTTTCAAAACTGCTCTAACAAAACAAATGTTCAGCTCCGTGAGTTGAATGCACACATCACACAGAAGTTTGTGAGAAAACTCCTGTCTAGTTTTTGTGTGAAGGTGTCCGGTTTCCAACGAATTCCTATCAGCGTTCCTAATATCCACTTGCCGACACTGTAAAAACAGTGTTTCAAAATTTCTCAGTCAAAAGGAATGTTCAACTCTGTGACTTGAATGCACGTACCACAAAGTGGATTCAGAGAATGCTTCTGTCTACTTGTTATGTGAATATACTTCCTTTTCCAACACAGGCCTCAAAGCACTCCAAACGTCCAGCTGCGGATTCTAGAAAAAGAGTGTTTCAAAACTACTCTATCAAAAGTAAAGTTCACATCTGTTAGTTGAGAGCACACATCAAACAGGAGTTTGTGAGAATGTTTCTGTCTCGTTTTTGTCTGTTGATGTCCCGTTTCCAGCAAATTCCTATAAGTGGTCCAAATATCCACATGCGGATTCCACAGAAGGAGTGTTTCAAAACTGCTCTAACCAAAGGAATGTTCAACTCTGAGAGTTGGATGCACACATCACAAAGTGGTTTCTGAGAGTGCTTCTCTTTAGGTTTTTGTGAGGATGTTTGGCTTTCCACCAGAGGCCTCAGAGCTCTCCCAATGTCCAATTCCCGATTATACAAAAACAGTGTTAAATAGCTGCTCTAATAAAAAGAATGTTCCACTCTGTGAGTTGAATATGAGCAACACAAAGTAGTTTCTGAGAATGATTCCTTCTAGGATATAGGTGAAAATATTGCCTTTTCGACCACAGGCCTGAGAGCTTTCGGTATGACCACTTGCATATACTGCCAAAAGAGTGTTTCAAAACTGCTCCATGAAAGGAAAGGTTAAACTGCATGAGTTGAATACACTCATCACAGAGAAGTTTGTGAGAATGCTTCTGTCTAGATTTCTGTGAAGGTGTCCCCTTTTCAACGAATTCCTATAAGTGGTCCAAAGTTCCACTTGCAGACTCTACAAAAACAGTCGTTCAACCATCTCTGTCAAAAGGAATGTACAACTCTGTGAGTTGAATGCACGCACCACAAAGAAGTTTCAGAGAATGCTTCTGTCTAGTTTTTATGTCAAGATATTTCCTTCCCACCACAGGCCTCAAGGCGCTCCAAGTGTCCACTTGCCGATTCTACCAAAGGAGTGTTTCAAAACTGCTCTATCAAAAGATGGGTTCAGCTCCGTGAGCTGAATGCTCACAGGACACAGAAGATTGTGAGAATGCTTCTGTCTAGTTTTTGTGTGAGGTTGACCCGTTTCCAACGAATTCCTATAAGGATTCCAAATATGTACTTCCACATGCTGTAAAAAGAGTGTTTCAAAACTTCTCTGTCCAAAGGAATGTTCAGCTCTGTGAGATGAATGCAAACACCACAAAGAAGTTTGAGAGACTGCTTCTGTCTACCTGTTATGTGAAGATGTTTCCTTACCAGCACAGACCTCAAAGTGCTCCAAATGTCCAATTGCAAATTCCAGAAAATGAGTGTTTCAAAACTGCTCTAACAAAACAAATGTTCAGCTCCGTGAGTTGAATGCACACATCACACAGAAGTTTGTGAGAAAACTCCTGTCTAGTTTTTGTGTGAAGTTGTCCGGTTTCCAACGAATTCCTATCAGCGTTCCAAATATCCACTTGCCGACACTGTAAAAACAGTGTTTCAAAATTTCTCAGTCAAAAGGAATGTTCAACTCTGTGACTTGAATGCACGTACCGCAAAGTGGATTCAGAGAATGCTTCTGTCTACTTGTTATGTGAATATACTTTCTTTTCCAACACAGGCCTCAAAGCACTCCAAACGTCCCGTTGCGGATTCTAGAAAAAGAGTGTTTCAAAACTGCTCCATCAAAAGTAAAGTTCACATCTCTTAGTTGAGAGCACACATCAAACAGGAGTTTGTGAGAATGTTTCTGTCTCGTTTTTATCTGTGGATGTCCCGTTTCCAGCAAATTCCTATAAGTGGTCCAAATATCCACATGCGGATTCCACAGAAGGAGTGTTTCAAAACTGCTCTAACCAAAGGAATGTTCAACTCTGAGAGTTGGATGCACACATCACAAAGTGGTTTCTGAGAGTGCTTCTCTTTAGGTTTTTGTGAGGATGTTTGGCTTTCCACCAGAGGCCTCAGAGCTCTCCCAATGTCCAATTCCCGATTATACAAAAACAGTGTTAAATAGCTGCTCTAATAAAAGGAATGTTCCACTCTGTGAGTTGAATATGAGCAACACAAAGTAGTTTCTGAGAATGATTCCTTCTAGGATATAGGTGAAAATATTGCCTTTTCGACCACAGGCCTGAGAGCTTTCGGCATGACCACTTGCATATACTGCCAAAAGAGTGTTTCAAAACTGCTCCATGAAAGGAAAGGTTAAACTGCATGAGTTGAATACACTCATCACAGAGAAGTTTGTGAGAATGCTTCTGTCTAGATTTCTGTGAAGGTGTCCCCTTTTCAACGAATTCCTATAAGTGGTCCAAATTTCCACTTGCAGACTCTACAAAAACAGTCGTTCAACCATCTCTGTCAAAAGGAATGTACAACTCTGTGAGTTGAATGCACGCACCACAAAGAAGTTTCAGAGAATGCTTCTGTCTAGTTTTTATGTCAAGATATTTCCTTCCCACCACAGGCCTCAAGGCGCTCCAAGTGTCCACTTGCCGATTCTACCAAAGGAGTGTTTCAAAACTGCTCTATCAAAAGATGGGTTCAGCTCCGTGAGCTGAATGCTCACAGGACACAGAAGATTGTGAGAATGCTTCTGTCTAGTTTTTGTGTGAGGTTGACCCGTTTCCAACGAATTCCTATAAGGATTCCAAATATGTACTTCCACATGCTGTAAAAAGAGTGTTTCAAAACTTCTCTGTCCAAAGGAATGTTCAGCTCCGTGAGATGAATGCACACACCACAAAGAAGTTTGAGAGACTGCTTCTGTCTACCTGTTATGTGAAGATGTTTCCTTACCAGCACAGACCTCAAAGTGCTCCAAATGTCCAATTGCAAATTCCAGAAAATGAGTGTTTCAAAACTGCTCTAACAAAACAAATGTTCAGCTCCGTGAGTTGAATGCACACATCACACAGAAGTTTGTGAGAAAACTCCTGTCTAGTTTTTGTGTGAAGGTGTCCGGTTTCCAACGAATTCCTATCAGCGTTCCTAATATCCACTTGCCGACACTGTAAAAACAGTGTTTCAAAATTTCTCAGTCAAAAGGAATGTTCAACTCTGTGACTTGAATGCACGTACCACAAAGTGGATTCAGAGAATGCTTCTGTCTACTTGTTATGTGAATATACTTCCTTTTCCAACACAGGCCTCAAAGCACTCCAAACGTCCAGCTGCGGATTCTAGAAAAAGAGTGTTTCAAAACTACTCTATCAAAAGTAAAGTTCACATCTGTTAGTTGAGAGCACACATCAAACAGGAGTTTGTGAGAATGTTTCTGTCTCGTTTTTGTCTGTTGATGTCCCGTTTCCAGCAAATTCCTATAAGTGGTCCAAATATCCACATGCGGATTCCACAGAAGGAGTGTTTCAAAACTGCTCTAACCAAAGGAATGTTCAACTCTGAGAGTTGGATGCACACATCACAAAGTGGTTTCTGAGAGTGCTTCTCTTTAGGTTTTTGTGAGGATGTTTGGCTTTCCACCAGAGGCCTCAGAGCTCTCCCAATGTCCAATTCCCGATTATACAAAAACAGTGTTAAATAGCTGCTCTAATAAAAAGAATGTTCCACTCTGTGAGTTGAATATGAGCAACACAAAGTAGTTTCTGAGAATGATTCCTTCTAGGATATAGGTGAAAATATTGCCTTTTCGACCACAGGCCTGAGAGCTTTCGGTATGACCACTTGCATATACTGCCAAAAGAGTGTTTCAAAACTGCTCCATGAAAGGAAAGGTTAAACTGCATGAGTTGAATACACTCATCACAGAGAAGTTTGTGAGAATGCTTCTGTCTAGATTTCTGTGAAGGTGTCCCCTTTTCAACGAATTCCTATAAGTGGTCCAAAGTTCCACTTGCAGACTCTACAAAAACAGTCGTTCAACCATCTCTGTCAAAAGGAATGTACAACTCTGTGAGTTGAATGCACGCACCACAAAGAAGTTTCAGAGAATGCTTCTGTCTAGTTTTTATGTCAAGATATTTCCTTCCCACCACAGGCCTCAAGGCGCTCCAAGTGTCCACTTGCCGATTCTACCAAAGGAGTGTTTCAAAACTGCTCTATCAAAAGATGGGTTCAGCTCCGTGAGCTGAATGCTCACAGGACACAGAAGATTGTGAGAATGCTTCTGTCTAGTTTTTGTGTGAGGTTGACCCGTTTCCAACGAATTCCTATAAGGATTCCAAATATGTACTTCCACATGCTGTAAAAAGAGTGTTTCAAAACTTCTCTGTCCAAAGGAATGTTCAGCTCTGTGAGATGAATGCAAACACCACAAAGAAGTTTGAGAGACTGCTTCTGTCTACCTGTTATGTGAAGATGTTTCCTTACCAGCACAGACCTCAAAGTGCTCCAAATGTCCAATTGCAAATTCCAGAAAATGAGTGTTTCAAAACTGCTCTAACAAAACAAATGTTCAGCTCCGTGAGTTGAATGCACACATCACACAGAAGTTTGTGAGAAAACTCCTGTCTAGTTTTTGTGTGAAGTTGTCCGGTTTCCAACGAATTCCTATCAGCGTTCCAAATATCCACTTGCCGACACTGTAAAAACAGTGTTTCAAAATTTCTCAGTCAAAAGGAATGTTCAACTCTGTGACTTGAATGCACGTACCGCAAAGTGGATTCAGAGAATGCTTCTGTCTACTTGTTATGTGAATATACTTTCTTTTCCAACACAGGCCTCAAAGCACTCCAAACGTCCCGTTGCGGATTCTAGAAAAAGAGTGTTTCAAAACTGCTCCATCAAAAGTAAAGTTCACATCTCTTAGTTGAGAGCACACATCAAACAGGAGTTTGTGAGAATGTTTCTGTCTCGTTTTTATCTGTGGATGTCCCGTTTCCAGCAAATTCCTATAAGTGGTCCAAATATCCACATGCGGATTCCACAGAAGGAGTGTTTCAAAACTGCTCTAACCAAAGGAATGTTCAACTCTGAGAGTTGGATGCACACATCACAAAGTGGTTTCTGAGAGTGCTTCTCTTTAGGTTTTTGTGAGGATGTTTGGCTTTCCACCAGAGGCCTCAGAGCTCTCCCAATGTCCAATTCCCGATTATACAAAAACAGTGTTAAATAGCTGCTCTAATAAAAGGAATGTTCCACTCTGTGAGTTGAATATGAGCAACACAAAGTAGTTTCTGAGAATGATTCCTTCTAGGATATAGGTGAAAATATTGCCTTTTCGACCACAGGCCTGAGAGCTTTCGGCATGACCACTTGCATATACTGCCAAAAGAGTGTTTCAAAACTGCTCCATGAAAGGAAAGGTTAAACTGCATGAGTTGAATACACTCATCACAGAGAAGTTTGTGAGAATGCTTCTGTCTAGATTTCTGTGAAGGTGTCCCCTTTTCAACGAATTCCTATAAGTGGTCCAAATTTCCACTTGCAGACTCTACAAAAACAGTCGTTCAACCATCTCTGTCAAAAGGAATGTACAACTCTGTGAGTTGAATGCACGCACCACAAAGAAGTTTCAGAGAATGCTTCTGTCTAGTTTTTATGTCAAGATATTTCCTTCCCACCACAGGCCTCAAGGCGCTCCAAGTGTCCACTTGCCGATTCTACCAAAGGAGTGTTTCAAAACTGCTCTATCAAAAGATGGGTTCAGCTCCGTGAGCTGAATGCTCACAGGACACAGAAGATTGTGAGAATGCTTCTGTCTAGTTTTTGTGTGAGGTTGACCCGTTTCCAACGAATTCCTATAAGGATTCCAAATATGTACTTCCACATGCTGTAAAAAGAGTGTTTCAAAACTTCTCTGTCCAAAGGAATGTTCAACTCTGTGAGATGAATGCACACACCACAAAGAAGTTTGAGAGACTGCTTCTGTCTACCTGTTATGTGAAGATGTTTCCTTACCAGCACAGACCTCAAAGTGCTCCAAATGTCCAATTGCAAATTCCAGAAAATGAGTGTTTCAAAACTGCTCTAACAAAGCAAATGTTCAGCTCCGTGAGTTGAATGCACACATCACACAGAAGTTTGTGAGAAAACTCCTGTCTAGTTTTGTGTGAAGGTGTCCGGTTTCCAACGAATTCCTATCAGCGTTCCAAATATCCACTTGCCGACACTGTAAAAACAGTGTTTCAAAATTTCTCAGTCAAAAGGAATGTTCAACTCTGTGACTTGAATGCACGTACCACAAAGTGGATTCACAGAATGCTTCTGTCTACTTGTTATGTGAATAGACTTCCTTTTCCAACACAGGCCTCAAAGCACTCCAAACGTCCCGTTGCGGATTCTAGAAAAAGAGTGTTTCAAAACTGCTCTATCAAAAGTAAAGTTCACATCTCTTAGTTGAGAGCACACATCAAACAGGAGTTTGTGAGAATGTTTCTGTCTCGTTTTTATCTGTGGATGTCCCGTTTCCAGCAAATTCCTATAAGTGGTCCAAATATCCACATGCGGATTCCACAGAAGGAGTGTTTCAAAACTGCTCTAACCAAAGGAATGTTCAACTCTGAGAGTTGGATGCACACATCACAAAGTGGTTTCTGAGAGTGCTTCTCTTTAGGTTTTTGTGAGGAGGTTTGTCTTTCCACCAGAGGCCTCAGAGCTCTCCCAATGTCCAATTCCCGATTATACAAAAACAGTGTTAAATAGCTGCTCTAATAAAAAGAATGTTCCACTCTGTGAGTTGAATATGAGCAACACAAAGTAGTTTCTGAGAATGATTCCTTCTAGGATATAGGTGAAAATATTGCCTTTTCGACCACAGGCCTGAGAGCTTTCGGCATGACCACTTGCATATACTGCCAAAAGAGTGTTTCAAAACTGCTCCATGAAAGGAAAGGTTAAACTGCATGAGTTGAATACACTCATCACAGAGAAGTTTGTGAGAATGCTTCTGTCTAGATTTCTGTGAAGGTGTCCCCTTTTCAACGAATTCCTATAAGTGGTCCAAATTTCCACTTGCAGACTCTACAAAAACAGTCGTTCAACCATCTCTGTCAAAAGGAATGTACAACTCTGTGAGTTGAATGCACGCACCACAAAGAAGTTTCAGAGAATGCTTCTGTCTAGTTTTTATGTCAAGATATTTCCTTCCCACCACAGGCCTCAAGGCGCTCCAAGTGTCCACTTGCCGATTCTACCAAAGGAGTGTTTCAAAACTGCTCTATCAAAAGATGGGTTCAGCTCCGTGAGCTGAATGCTCACAGGACACAGAAGATTGTGAGAATGCTTCTGTCTAGTTTTTGTGTGAGGTTGACCCGTTTCCAACGAATTCCTATAAGGATTCCAAATATGTACTTCCACATGCTGTAAAAAGAGTGTTTCAAAACTTCTCTGTCCAAAGGAATGTTCAGCTCTGTGAGATGAATGCACACACCACAAAGAAGTTTGAGAGACTGCTTCTGTCTACCTGTTATGTGAAGATGTTTCCTTACCAGCACAGACCTCAAAGTGCTCCAAATGTCCAATTGCAAATTCCAGAAAATGAGTGTTTCAAAACTGCTCTAACAAAACAAATGTTCAGCTCCGTGAGTTGAATGCACACATCACACAGAAGTTTGTGAGAAAACTTCTGTCTAGTTTTTGTGTGAAGGTGTCCGGTTTCCCACGAATTCCTATCAGCGTTCCAAATATCCACTTGCCGACACTGTAAAAACAGTGTTTCAAAATTTCTCAGTCAAAAGGAATGTTCAACTCTGTGACTTGAATGCACGTACCACAAAGTGGATTCAGAGAATGCTTCTGTCTACTTGTTATGTGAATATACTTCCTTTTCCAACACAGGCCTCAAAGCACTCCAAACGTCCAGTTGCGGTATCTAGAAAAAGAGTGTTTCAAAACTGCTCTATCAAAAGTAAAGTTCACATCTCTTATTTGAGAGCACACATCAAACCGGAGTTTGTGAGAATGTTTCTGTCTCGTTTTTATCTGTGGATGTCCCGTTTCCAGCAAATTCCTATAAGTGGTCCAAATATCCACATGCGGATTCCACAGAAGGAGTGTTTCAAAACTGCTCTAACCAAAGGAATGTTCAACTCTGAGAGTTGGATGCACACAACACAAAGTGGTTTCTGAGAGTGCTTCTCTTTAGGTTTTTGTGAGGATGTTTGGCTTTCCACCAGAGGCCTCAGAGCTCTCCCAATGTCCAATTCCCGATTATACAAAAACAGTGTTAAATAGCTGCTCTAATAAAAGGAATGTTCCACTCTGTGAGTTGAATACGAGCAACACAAAGTAGTTTCTGAGAATGATTCCTTCTAGGATATATGGGAAAATATTGCCTTTTCGACCACAGGCCTGAGAGCTTTCGGCATGACCACTTGCATATACTGCCAAAAGAGTGTTTCAAAACTGCTCCATGAAAGGAAAGGTTAAACTGCATGAGTTGAATACACTCATCACAGAGAAGTTTGTGAGAATGCTTCTGTCTAGATTTCTGTGAAGGTTTCCCCTTTTCAACGAATTCCTATAAGTGGTCCAAATTTCCACTTGCAGACTCTACAAAAACAGTCGTTCAACCATCTCTGTCAAAAGGAATGTACAACTCTGTGAGTTGAATGCACGCACCACAAAGAAGTTTCAGAGAATGCTTCTGTCTAGTTTTTATGTCAAGATATTTCCTTCCCACCACAGGCCTCAAGGCGCTCCAAGTGTCCACTTGCCGATTCTACCAAAGGAGTGTTTCAAAACTGCTCTATCAAAAGATGGGTTCAGCTCCGTGAGCTGAATGCTCACAGGACACAGAAGATTGTGAGAATGCTTCTGTCTAGTTTTTGTGTGAGATTGACCCGTTTCCAACGAATTCCTATAAGGATTCCAAATATGTACTTCCACATGCTGTAAAAAGAGTGTTTCAAAACTTCTCTGTCCAAAGGAATGTTCAACTCTGTGAGATGAATGCACACACCACAAAGAAGTTTGAGAGACTGCTTCTGTCTACCTGTTATGTGAAGATGTTTCCTTACCAGCACAGACCTCAAAGTGCTCCAAATGTCCAATTGCAAATTCCAGAAAATGAGTGTTTCAAAACTGCTCTAACAAAGCAAATGTTCAGCTCCGTGAGTTGAATGCACACATCACACAGAAGTTTGTGAGAAAACTCCTGTCTAGTTTTGTGTGAAGGTGTCCGGTTTCCAACGAATTCCTATCAGCGTTCCAAATATCCACTTGCCGACACTGTAAAAACAGTGTTTCAAAATTTCTCAGTCAAAAGGAATGTTCAACTCTGTGACTTGAATGCACGTACCACAAAGTGGATTCACAGAATGCTTCTGTCTACTTGTTATGTGAATAGACTTCCTTTTCCAACACAGGCCTCAAAGCACTCCAAACGTCCCGTTGCGGATTCTAGAAAAAGAGTGTTTCAAAACTGCTCTATCAAAAGTAAAGTTCACATCTCTTAGTTGAGAGCACACATCAAACAGGAGTTTGTGAGAATGTTTCTGTCTCGTTTTTATCTGTGGATGTCCCTTTTCCAGCAAATTCCTATAAGTGGTCCAATTATCCACATGCGGATTCCACAGAAGGAGTGTTTCAAAACTGCTCTAACCAAAGGAATGTTCAACTCTGAGAGTTGGATGCACACATCACAAAGTGGTTTCTGAGAGTGCTTCTCTTTAGGTTTTTGTGAGGAGGTTTGGCTTTCCACCAGAGGCCTCAGAGCTCTCCCAATGTCCAATTCCCGATTATACAAAAACAGTGTTAAATAGCTGCTCTAATAAAAGGAATGTTCCACTCTGTGAGTTGAATATGAGCAACACAAAGTAGTTTCTGAGAATGATTCCTTCTAGGATATAGGTGAAAATATTGCCTTTTCGACCACAGGCCTGAGAGCTTTCGGCATAACCACTTGCATATACTGCCAAAAGAGTGTTTCAAAACTGCTCCATGAAAGGAAAGGTTAAACTGCATGAGTTGAATACACTCATCACAGAGAAGTTTGTGAGAATGCTTCTGTCTAGATTTCTGTGAAGGTGTCCCCTTTTCAACGAATTCCTATAAGTGGTCCAAATTTCCACTTGCAGACTCTACAAAAACAGTCGTTCAACCATCTCTGTCAAAAGGAATGTACAACTCTGTGAGTTGAATGCACGCACCACAAAGAAGTTTCAGAGAATGCTTCTGTCCAGTTTTTATGTCAAGATATTTCCTTCCCACCACAGGCCTCAAGGCGCTCCAAGTGTCCACTTGCCGATTCTACCAAAGGAGTGTTTCAAAACTGCTCTATCAAAAGATGGGTTCAGCTCCGTGAGCTGAATGCTCACAGGACACAGAAGATTGTGAGAATGCTTCTGTCTAGTTTTTGTGTGAGGTTGACCCGTTTCCAACGAATTGCTATAAGGATTCCAAATATGTACTTCCACATGCTGTAAAAAGAGTGTTTCAAAACTTCTCTGTCCAAAGGAATGTTCAGCTCTGTGAGATGAATGCACACACCACAAAGAAGTTTGAGAGACTGCTTCTGTCTACCTGTTATGTGAAGAAGTTTCCTTACCAGCACAGACCTCAAAGTGCTCCAAATGTCCAATTGCAAATTCCAGAAAATGAGTGTTTCAAAACTGCTCTAACAAAACAAATGTTCAGCTCCTTGAGTTGAATGCACACATCACACAGAAGTTTGTGAGAAAACTCCTGTCTAGTTTTTGTGTGAAGGTGTCCGGTTTCCAACGAATTCCTATCAGCGTTCCAAATATCCAATTGCCGACACTGTAAAAACAGTGTTTCAAAATTTCTCAGTCAAAAGGAATGTTCAACTCTGTGACTTGAATGCACGTACCGCAAAGTGGATTCAGAGAATGCTTCTGTCTACTTGTTATGTGAATATACTTCCTTTTCCAACACAGGCCTCAAAGCACTCCAAACGTCCAGTTGCGGATACTAGAAAAAGAGTGTTTCAAAACTGCTCTATCAAAAGTAAAGTTCACATCTGTTAGTTGAGAGCACACATCAAACCGGAGTTTGTGAGAATGTTTCTGTCTCGTTTTTGTCTGTTGATGTCCCGTTTCAAGCAAATTCCTATAAGTGGTCCAAATATCCACATGCGGATTCCACAGAAGGAGTGTTTCAAAACTGCTCTAACCAAAGGAATGTTCAACTCTGAGAGTTGGATGCACACATCACAAAGTGGTTTCTGAGAGTGCTTCTCTTTAGGTTTTTGTGAGGATGTTTGGCTTTCCACCAGAGGCCTCAGAGCTCTCCCAATGTCCAATTCCCGATTATACAAAAACAGTGTTAAATAGCTGCTCTAATAAAAAGAATGTTCCACTCTGTGAGTTGAATATGAGCAACACAAAGTAGTTTCTGAGAATGATTCCTTCTAGGATATAGGTGAAAATATTGCCTTTTCGACCACAGGCCTGAGAGCTTTCGGCATGACCACTTGCATATACTGCCAAAAGAGTGTTTCAAAACTGCTCCATGAAAGGAAAGGTTAAACTGCATGAGTTGAATACACTCATCACAGAGAAGTTTGTGAGAATGCTTCTGTCTAGATTTCTGTGAAGGTGTCCCCTTTTCAACGAATTCCTATAAGTGGTCCAAATTTCCACTTGCAGACTCTACAAAAACAGTCGTTCAACCATCTCTGTCAAAAGGAATGTACAACTCTGTGAGTTGAATGCACGCACCACAAAGAAGTTTCAGAGAATGCTTCTGTCTAGTTTTTATGTCAAGATATTTCCTTCCCACCACAGGCCTCAAGGCGCTCCAAGTGTCCACTTGCCGATTCTACCAAAGGAGTGTTTCAAAACTGCTCTATCAAAAGATGGGTTCAGCTCCGTGAGCTGAATGCTCACAGGACACAGAAGATTGTGAGAATGCTTCTGTCTAGTTTTTGTGTGAGGTTGACCCGTTTCCAACGAATTCCTATAAGGATTCCAAATATGTACTTCCACATGCTGTAAAAAGAGTGTTTCAAAACTTCTCTGTCCAAAGGAATGTTCAGCTCTGTGAGATGAATGCACACACCACAAAGAAGTTTGAGAGACTGCTTCTGTCTACCTGTTATGTGAAGATGTTTCCTTACCAGCACAGACCTCAAAGTGCTCCAAATGTCCAATTGCAAATTCCAGAAAATGAGTGTTTCAAAACTGCTCTAACAAAACAAATGTTCAGCTCCGTGAGTTGAATGCACACATCACACAGAAGTTTGTGAGAAAACTTCTGTCTAGTTTTTGTGTGAAGGTGTCCGGTTTCCCACGAATTCCTATCAGCGTTCCAAATATCCACTTGCCGACACTGTAAAAACAGTGTTTCAAAATTTCTCAGTCAAAAGGAATGTTCAACTCTGTGACTTGAATGCACGTACCACAAAGTGGATTCAGAGAATGCTTCTGTCTACTTGTTATGTGAATATACTTCCTTTTCCAACACAGGCCTCAAAGCACTCCAAACGTCCAGTTGCGGTATCTAGAAAAAGAGTGTTTCAAAACTGCTCTATCAAAAGTAAAGTTCACATCTCTTAGTTGAGAGCACACATCAAACCGGAGTTTGTGAGAATGTTTCTGTCTCGTTTTTATCGGTGGATGTCCCGTTTCCAGCAAATTCCTATAAGTGGTCCAAATATCCACATGCGGATTCCACAGAAGGAGTGTTTCAAAACTGCTCTAACCAAAGGAATGTTCAACTCTGAGAGTTGGATGCACACAACACAAAGTGGTTTCTGAGAGTGCTTCTCTTTAGGTTTTTGTGAGGATGTTTGGCTTTCCACCAGAGGCCTCAGAGCTCTCCCAATGTCCAATTCCCGATTATACAAAAACAGTGTTAAATAGCTGCTCTAATAAAAGGAATGTTCCACTCTGTGAGTTGAATACGAGCAACACAAAGTAGTTTCTGAGAATGATTCCTTCTAGGATATATGGGAAAATATTGCCTTTTCGACCACAGGCCTGAGAGCTTTCGGCATGACCACTTGCATATACTGCCAAAAGAGTGTTTCAAAACTGCTCCATGAAAGGAAAGGTTAAACTGCATGAGTTGAATACACTCATCACAGAGAAGTTTGTGAGAATGCTTCTGTCTAGATTTCTGTGAAGGTGTCCCCTTTTCAACGAATTCCTATAAGTGGTCCAAATTTCCACTTGCAGACTCTACAAAAACAGTCGTTCAACCATCTCTGTCAAAAGGAATGTACAACTCTGTGAGTTGAATGCACGCACCACAAAGAAGTTTCAGAGAATGCTTCTGTCTAGTTTTTATGTCAAGATATTTCCTTCCCACCACAGGCCTCAAGGCGCTCCAAGTGTCCACTTGCCGATTCTACCAAAGGAGTGTTTCAAAACTGCTCTATCAAAAGATGGGTTCAGCTCCGTGAGCTGAATGCTCACAGGACACAGAAGATTGTGAGAATGCTTCTGTCTAGTTTTTGTGTGAGGTTGACCCGTTTCCAACGAATTCCTATAAGGATTCCAAATATGTACTTCCACATGCTGTAAAAAGAGTGTTTCAAAACTTCTCTGTCCAAAGGAATGTTCAACTCTGTGAGATGAATGCACACACCACAAAGAAGTTTGAGAGACTGCTTCTGTCTACCTGTTATGTGAAGATGTTTCCTTACCAGCACAGACCTCAAAGTGCTCCAAATGTCCAATTGCAAATTCCAGAAAATGAGTGTTTCAAAACTGCTCTAACAAAGCAAATGTTCAGCTCCGTGAGTTGAATGCACACATCACACAGAAGTTTGTGAGAAAACTCCTGTCTAGTTTTGTGTGAAGGTGTCCGGTTTCCAACGAATTCCTATCAGCGTTCCAAATATCCACTTGCCGACACTGTAAAAACAGTGTTTCAAAATTTCTCAGTCAAAAGGAATGTTCAACTCTGTGACTTGAATGCACGTACCACAAAGTGGATTCACAGAATGCTTCTGTCTACTTGTTATGTGAATAGACTTCCTTTTCCAACACAGGCCTCAAAGCACTCCAAACGTCCCGTTGCGGATTCTAGAAAAAGAGTGTTTCAAAACTGCTCTATCAAAAGTAAAGTTCACATCTCTTAGTTGAGAGCACACATCAAACAGGAGTTTGTGAGAATGTTTCTGTCTCGTTTTTATCTGTGGATGTCCCGTTTCCAGCAAATTCCTATAAGTGGTCCAAATATCCACATGCGGATTCCACAGAAGGAGTGTTTCAAAACTGCTCTAACCAAAGGAATGTTCAACTCTGAGAGTTGGATGCACACATCACAAAGTGGTTTCTGAGAGTGCTTCTCTTTAGGTTTTTGTGAGGAGGTTTGGCTTTCCACCAGAGGCCTCAGAGCTCTCCCAATGTCCAATTCCCGATTATACAAAAACAGTGTTAAATAGCTGCTCTAACAAAAGGAATGTTCCACTCTGTGAGTTGAATATGAGCAACACAAAGTAGTTTCTGAGAATGATTCCTTCTAGGATATAGGTGAAAATATTGCCTTTTCGACCACAGGCCTGAGAGCTTTCGGCATAACCACTTGCATATACTGCCAAAAGAGTGTTTCAAAACTGCTCCATGAAAGGAAAGGTTAAACTGCATGAGTTGAATACACTCATCACAGAGAAGTTTGTGAGAATGCTTCTGTCTAGATTTCTGTGAAGGTGTCCCCTTTTCAACGAATTCCTATAAGTGGTCCAAAGTTCCACTTGCAGACTCTACAAAAACAGTCGTTCAACCATCTCTGTCAAAAGGAATGTACAACTCTGTGAGTTGAATGCACGCACCACAAAGAAGTTTCAGAGAATGCTTCTGTCCAGTTTTTATGTCAAGATATTTCCTTCCCACCACAGGCCTCAAGGCGCTCCAAGTGTCCACTTGCCGATTCTACCAAAGGAGTGTTTCAAAACTGCTCTATCAAAAGATGGGTTCAGCTCCGTGAGCTGAATGCTCACAGGACACAGAAGATTGTGAGAATGCTTCTGTCTAGTTTTTGTGTGAGGTTGACCCGTTTCCAACGAATTCCTATAAGGATTCCAAATATGTACTTCCACATGCTGTAAAAAGAGTGTTTCAAAACTTCTCTGTCCAAAGGAATGTTCAGCTCTGTGAGATGAAAGCACACACCACAAAGAAGTTTGAGAGACTGCTTCTGTCTACCTGTTTTGTGAAGAAGTTTCCTTACCAGCACAGACCTCAAAGTGCTCCAAATGTCCAATTGCAAATTCCAGAAAATGAGTGTTTCAAAACTGCTCTAACAAAACAAATGTTCAGCTCCTTGAGTTGAATGCACACATCACACAGAAGTTTGTGAGAAAACTCCTGTCTAGTTTTTGTGTGAAGGTGTCCGGTTTCCAACGAATTCCTATCAGCGTTCCAAATATCCACTTGCCGACACTGTAAAAACAGTGTTTCAAAATTTCTCAGTCAAAAGGAATGTTCAACTCTGTGACTTGAATGCACGTACCGCAAAGTGGATTCAGAGAATGCTTCTGTCTACTTGTTATGTGAATATACTTCCTTTTCCAACACAGGCCTCAAAGCACTCCAAACGTCCAGTTGCGGATTCTAGAAAAAGAGTGTTTCAAAACTGCTCTATCAAAAGTAAAGTTCACATCTGTTAGTTGAGAGCACACATCAAACCGGAGTTTGTGAGAATGTTTCTGTCTCGTTTTTGTCTGTGGATGTCCCGTTTCAAGCAAATTCCTATAAGTGGTCCAAATATCCACATGCGGATTCCACAGAAGGAGTGTTTCAAAACTGCTCTAACCAAAGGAATGTTCAACTCTGAGAGTTGGATGCACACATCACAAAGTGGTTTCTGAGAGTGCTTTTCTTTAGGTTTTTGTGAGGATGTTTGGCTTTCCACCAGAGGCCTCAGAGCTCTCCCAATGTCCAATTCCCGATTATACAAAAACAGTGTTAAATAGCTGCTCTAATAAAAAGAATGTTCCACTCTGTGAGTTGAATATGAGCAACACAAAGTAGTTTCTGAGAATGATTCCTTCTAGGATATAGGTGAAAATATTGCCTTTTCGACCACAGGCCTGAGAGCTTTCGGCATGACCACTTGCATATACTGCCAAAAGAGTGTTTCAAAACTGCTCCATGAAAGGAAAGGTTAAACTGCATGAGTTGAATACACTCATCACAGAGAAGTTTGTGAGAATGCTTCTGTCTAGATTTCTGTGAAGGTGTCCCTTTTCAACGAATTCCTATAAGTGGTCCAAAGTTCCACTTGCAGACTCTACAAAAACAGTCGTTCAACCATCTCTGTCAAAAGGAATGTACAACTCTGTGAGTTGAATGCACGCACCACAAAGAAGTTTCAGAGAATGCTTCTGTCTAGTTTTTATGTCAAGATATTTCCTTCCCACCACAGGCCTCAAGGCGCTCCAAGTGTCCACTTGCCGATTCTACCAAAGGAGTGTTTCAAAACTGCTCTATCAAAAGATGGGTTCAGCTCCGTGAGCTGAATGCTCACAGGACACAGAAGATTGTGAGAATGCTTCTGTCTAGTTTTTGTGTGAGGTTGACCCGTTTCCAACGAATTCCTATAAGGATTCCAAATATGTACTTCCACATGCTGTAGAAAGAGTGTTTCAAAACTTCTCTGTCCAAAGGAATGTTCAACTCTGTGAGATGAATGCACACACCACAAAGAAGTTTGAGAGACTGCTTCTGTCTACCTGTTATGTGAAGATGTTTCCTTACCAGCACAGACCTCAAAGTGCTCCAAATGTCCAATTGCAAATTCCAGAAAATGAGTGTTTCAAAACTGCTCTAACAAAGCAAATGTTCAGCTCCGTGAGTTGAATGCACACATCACACAGAAGTTTGTGAGAAAACTCCTGTCTAGTTTTGTGTGAAGGTGTCCGGTTTCCAACGAATTCCTATCAGCGTTCCAAATATCCACTTGCCGACACTGTAAAAACAGTGTTTCAAAATTTCTCAGTCAAAAGGAATGTTCAACTCTGTGACTTGAATGCACGTACCACAAAGTGGATTCACAGAATGCTTCTGTCTACTTGTTATGTGAATAGACTTCCTTTTCCAACACAGGCCTCAAAGCACTCCAAACGTCCCGTTGCGGATTCTAGAAAAAGAGTGTTTCAAAACTGCTCTATCAAAAGTAAAGTTCACATCTCTTAGTTGAGAGCACACATCAAACCGGAGTTTGTGAGAATGTTTCTGTCTCGTTTTTATCGGTGGATGTCCCGTTTCCAGCAAATTCCTATAAGTGGTCCAAATATCCACATGCGGATTCCACAGAAGGAGTGTTTCAAAACTGCTCTAACCAAAGGAATGTTCAACTCTGAGAGTTGGATGCACACAACACAAAGTGGTTTCTGAGAGTGCTTCTCTTTAGGTTTTTGTGAGGATGTTTGGCTTTCCACCAGAGGCCTCAGAGCTCTCCCAATGTCCAATTCCCGATTATACAAAAACAGTGTTAAATAGCTGCTCTAATAAAAGGAATGTTCCACTCTGTGAGTTGAATACGAGCAACACAAAGTAGTTTCTGAGAATGATTCCTTCTAGGATATATGGGAAAATATTGCCTTTTCGACCACAGGCCTGAGAGCTTTCGGCATGACCACTTGCATATACTGCCAAAAGAGTGTTTCAAAACTGCTCCATGAAAGGAAAGGTTAAACTGCATGAGTTGAATACACTCATCACAGAGAAGTTTGTGAGAATGCTTCTGTCTAGATTTCTGTGAAGGTGTCCCCTTTTCAACGAATTCCTATAAGTGGTCCAAATTTCCACTTGCAGACTCTACAAAAACAGTTGTTCAACCATCTCTGTCAAAAGGAATGTACAACTCTGTGAGTTGAATGCACGCACCACAAAGAAGTTTCAGAGAATGCTTCTGTCTAGTTTTTATGTCAAGATATTTCCTTCCCACCACAGGCCTCAAGGCGCTCCAAGTGTCCACTTGCCGATTCTACCAAAGGAGTGTTTCAAAACTGCTCTATCAAAAGATGGGTTCAGCTCCGTGAGCTGAATGCTCACAGGACACAGAAGATTGTGAGAATGCTTCTGTCTAGTTTTTGTGTGAGGTTGACCCGTTTCCAACGAATTCCTATAAGGATTCCAAATATGTACTTCCACATGCTGTAAAAAGAGTGTTTCAAAACTTCTCTGTCCAAAGGAATGTTCAACTCTGTGAGATGAATGCACACACCACAAAGAAGTTTGAGAGACTGCTTCTGTCTACCTGTTATGTGAAGATGTTTCCTTACCAGCACAGACCTCAAAGTGCTCCAAATGTCCAATTGCAAATTCCAGAAAATGAGTGTTTCAAAACTGCTCTAACAAAGCAAATGTTCAGCTCCGTGAGTTGAATGCACACATCACACAGAAGTTTGTGAGAAAACTCCTGTCTAGTTTTGTGTGAAGGTGTCCGGTTTCCAACGAATTCCTATCAGCGTTCCAAATATCCACTTGCCGACACTGTAAAAACAGTGTTTCAAAATTTCTCCGTCAAAAGGAATGTTCAACTCTGTGACTTGAATGCACGTACCACAAAGTGGATTCACAGAATGCTTCTGTCTACTTGTTATGTGAATAGACTTCCTTTTCCAACACAGGCCTCAAAGCACTCCAAACGTCCCGTTGCGGATTCTAGAAAAAGAGTGTTTCAAAACTGCTCTATCAAAAGTAAAGTTCACATCTCTTAGTTGAGAGCACACATCAAACAGGAGTTTGTGAGAACGTTTCTGTCTCGTTTTTATCTGTGGATGTCCCGTTTCCAGCAAATTCCTATAAGTGGTCCAAATATCCACATGCGGATTCCACAGAAGGAGTGTTTCAAAACTGCTCTAACCAAAGGAATGTTCAACTCTGAGAGTTGGATGCACACATCACAAAGTGGTTTCTGAGAGTGCTTCTCTTTAGGTTTTTGTGAGGAGGTTTGGCTTTCCACCAGAGGCCTCAGAGCTCTCCCAATGTCCAATTCCCGATTATACAAAAACAGTGTTAAATAGCTGCTCTAACAAAAGGAATGTTCCACTCTGTGAGTTGAATATGAGCAACACAAAGTAGTTTCTGAGAATGATTCCTTCTAGGATATAGGTGAAAATATTGCCTTTTCGACCACAGGCCTGAGAGCTTTCGGCATAACCACTTGCATATACTGCCAAAAGAGTGTTTCAAAACTGCTCCATGAAAGGAAAGGTTAAACTGCATGAGTTGAATACACTCATCACAGAGAAGTTTGTGAGAATGCTTCTGTCTAGATTTCTGTGAAGGTGTCCCCTTTTCAACGAATTCCTATAAGTGGTCCAAATTTCCACTTGCAGACTCTACAAAAACAGTCGTTCAACCATCTCTGTCAAAAGGAATGTACAACTCTGTGAGTTGAATGCACGCACCACAAAGAAGTTTCAGAGAATGCTTCTGTCCAGTTTTTATGTCAAGATATTTCCTTCCCACCACAGGCCTCAAGGCGCTCCAAGTGTCCACTTGCCGATTCTACCAAAGGAGTGTTTCAAAACTGCTCTATCAAAAGATGGGTTCAGCTCCGTGAGCTGAATGCTCACAGGACACAGAAGATTGTGAGAATGCTTCTGTCTAGTTTTTGTGTGAGGTTGACCCGTTTCCAACGAATTCCTATAAGGATTCCAAATATGTACTTCCACATGCTGTAAAAAGAGTGTTTCAAAACTTCTCTGTCCAAAGGAATGTTCAGCTCTGTGAGATGAATGCACACACCACAAAGAAGTTTGAGAGACTGCTTCTGTCTACCTGTTATGTGAAGAAGTTTCCTTACCAGCACAGACCTCAAAGTGCTCCAAATGTCCAATTGCAAATTCCAGAAAATGAGTGTTTCAAAACTGCTCTAACAAAACAAATGTTCAGCTCCTTGAGTTGAATGCACACATCACACAGAAGTTTGTGAGAAAACTCCTGTCTAGTTTTTGTGTGAAGGTGTCCGGTTTCCAACGAATTCCTATCAGCGTTCCAAATATCCACTTGCCGACACTGTAAAAACAGTGTTTCAAAATTTCTCAGTCAAAAGGAATGTTCAACTCTGTGACTTGAATGCACGTACCGCAAAGTGGATTCAGAGAATGCTTCTGTCTACTTGTTATGTGAATATACTTCCTTTTCCAACACAGGCCTCAAAGCACTCCAAACGTCCAGTTGCGGATTCTAGAAAAAGAGTGTTTCAAAACTGCTCTATCAAAAGTAAAGTTCACATCTGTTAGTTGAGAGCACACATCAAACCGGAGTTTGTGAGAATGTTTCTGTCTCGTTTTTGTCTGTGGATGTCCCGTTTCAAGCAAATTCCTATAAGTGGTCCAAATATCCACATGCGGATTCCACAGAAGGAGTGTTTCAAAACTGCTCTAACCAAAGGAATGTTCAACTCTGAGAGTTGGATGCACACATCACAAAGTGGTTTCTGAGAGTGCTTCTCTTTAGGTTTTTGTGAGGATGTTTGGCTTTCCACCAGAGGCCTCAGAGCTCTCCCAATGTCCAATTCCCGATTATACAAAAACAGTGTTAAATAGCTGCTCTAATAAAAGGAATGTTCCACTCTGTGAGTTGAATATGAGCAACACAAAGTAGTTTCTGAGAATGATTCCTTCTAGGATATAGGTGAAAATATTGCCTTTTCGACCACAGGCCTGAGAGCTTTCGGCATGACCACTTGCATATACTGCAAAAAGAGTGTTTCAAAACTGCTCCATGAAAGGAAAGGTTAAACTGCATGAGTTGAATACACTCATCACAGAGAAGTTTGTGAGAATGCTTCTGTCTAGATTTCTGTGAAGGTGTCCCCTTTTCAACGAATTCCTATAAGTGGTCCAAAGTTCCACTTGCAGACTCTACAAAAACAGTCGTTCAACCATCTCTGTCAAAAGGAATGTACAACTCTGTGAGTTGAATGCACGCACCACAAAGAAGTTTCAGAGAATGCTTCTGTCTAGTTTTTATGTCAAGATATTTCCTTCCCACCACAGGCCTCAAGGCGCTCCAAGTGTCCACTTGCCGATTCTACCAAAGGAGTGTTTCCAAACTGCTCTATCAAAAGATGGGTTCAGCTCCGTGAGCTGAATGCTCACAGGACACAGAAGATTGTGAGAATGCTTCTGTCTAGTTTTTGTGTGAGGTTGACCCGTTTCCAACGAATTCCTATAAGGATTCCAAATATGTACTTCCACATGCTGTAAAAAGAGTGTTTCAAAACTTCTCTGTCCAAAGGAATGTTCAGCTCTGTGAGATGAATGCACACACCACAAAGAAGTTTGAGAGACTGCTTCTGTCTACCTGTTATGTGAAGATGTTTCCTTACCAGCACAGACCTCAAAGTGCTCCAAATGTCCAATTGCAAATTCCAGAAAATGAGTGTTTCAAAACTGCTCTAACAAAACAAATGTTCAGCTCCGTGAGTTGAATGCACACATCACACAGAAGTTTGTGAGAAAACTTCTGTCTAGTTTTTGTGTGAAGGTGTCCGGTTTCCCACGAATTCCTATCAGCGTTCCAAATATCCACTTGCCGACACTGTAAAAACAGTGTTTCAAAATTTCTCAGTCAAAAGGAATGTTCAACTCTGTGACTTGAATGCACGTACCACAAAGTGGATTCAGAGAATGCTTCTGTCTACTTGTTATGTGAATATACTTCCTTTTCCAACACAGGCCTCAAAGCACTCCAAACGTCCAGTTGCGGTATCTAGAAAAAGAGTGTTTCAAAACTGCTCTATCAAAAGTAAAGTTCACATCTCTTAGTTGAGAGCACACATCAAACCGGAGTTTGTGAGAATGTTTCTGTCTCGTTTTTATCTGTGGATGTCCCGTTTCCAGCAAATTCCTATAAGTGGTCCAAATATCCACATGCGGATTCCACAGAAGGAGTGTTTCAAAACTGCTCTAACCAAAGGAATGTTCAACTCTGAGAGTTGGATGCACACAACACAAAGTGGTTTCTGAGAGTGCTTCTCTTTAGGTTTTTGTGAGGATGTTTGGCTTTCCACCAGAGGCCTCAGAGCTCTCCCAATGTCCAATTCCCGATTATACAAAAACAGTGTTAAATAGCTGCTCTAATAAAAAGAATGTTCCACTCTGTGAGTTGAATATGAGCAACACAAAGTAGTTTCTGAGAATGATTCCTTCTAGGATATAGGTGAAAATATTGCCTTTTCGACCACAGGCCTGAGAGCTTTCGGCATGACCACTTGCATATACTGCCAAAAGAGTGTTTCAAAACTGCTCCATGAAAGGAAAGGTTAAACTGCATGAGTTGAATACACTCATCACAGAGAAGTTTGTGAGAATGCTTCTGTCTAGATTTCTGTGAAGGTGTCCCCTTTTCAACGAATTCCTATAAGTGGTCCAAAGTTCCACTTGCAGACTCTACAAAAACAGTCGTTCAACCATCTCTGTCAAAAGGAATGTACAACTCTGTGAGTTGAATGCACGCACCACAAAGAAGTTTCAGAGAATGCTTCTGTCTAGTTTTTATGTCAAGATATTTCCTTCCCACCACAGGCCTCAAGGCGCTCCAAGTGTCCACTTGCCGATTCTACCAAAGGAGTGTTTCAAAACTGCTCTATCAAAAGATGGGTTCAGCTCCGTGAGCTGAATGCTCACAGGACACAGAAGATTGTGAGAATGCTTCTGTCTAGTTTTTGTGTGAGGTTGACCCGTTTCCAACGAATTCCTATAAGGATTCCAAATATGTACTTCCACATGCTGTAAAAAGAGTGTTTCAAAACTTCTCTGTCCAAAGGAATGTTCAACTCTGTGAGATGAATGCACACACCACAAAGAAGTTTGAGAGACTGCTTCTGTCTACCTGTTATGTGAAGATGTTTCCTTACCAGCACAGACCTCAAAGTGCTCCAAATGTCCAATTGCAAATTCCAGAAAATGAGTGTTTCAAAACTGCTCTAACAAAGCAAATGTTCAGCTCCGTGAGGTGAATGCACACATCACACAGAAGTTTGTGAGAAAACTCCTGTCTAGTTTTGTGTGAAGGTGTCCGGTTTCCAACGAATTCCTATCAGCGTTCCAAATATCCACTTGCCGACACTGTAAAAACAGTGTTTCAAAATTTCTCAGTCAAAAGGAATGTTCAACTCTGTGACTTGAATGCACGTACCACAAAGTAGATTCAGAGAATGCTTCTGTCTACTTGTTATGAGAATATACTTCCTTTTCCAACACAGGCCTCAAAGCACTCCAAACGTCCCGTTGCGGATTCTAGAAAAAGAGTGTTTCAAAACTGCTCTATCAAAAGTAAAGTTCACATCTCTTAGTTGAGAGCACACATCAAACAGGAGTTTGTGAGAATGTTTCTGTCTCGTTTTTATCTGTGGATGTCCCGTTTCCAGCAAATTCCTATAAGTGGTCCAAATATCCACATGCGGATTCCACAGAAGGAGTGTTTCAAAACTGCTCTAACCAAAGGAATGTTCAACTCTGAGAGTTGGATGCACACATGACAAAGTGGATTCTGAGAGTGCTTCTCTTTAGGTTTTTGTGAGGATGTTTGGCTTTCCACCAGAGGCCTCAGAGCTCTCCCAATGTCCAATTCCCGATTATACAAAAACAGTGTTAAATAGCTGCTCTAATAAAAAGAATGTTCCACTCTGTGAGTTGAATATGAGCAACACAAAGTAGTTTCTGAGAATGATTCCTTCTAGGATATAGGTGAAAATATTGCCTTTTCGACCACAGGCCTGAGAGCTTTCGGCATGACCACTTGCATATACTGCCAAAAGAGTGTTTCAAAACTGCTCCATGAAAGGAAAGGTTAAACTGCATGAGTTGAATACACTCATCACAGAGAAGTTTGTGAGAATGCTTCTGTCTAGATTTCTGTGAAGGTGTCCCCTTTTCAACGAATTCCTATAAGTGGTCCAAATTTCCACTTGCAGACTCTACAAAAACAGTCGTTCAACCATCTCTGTCAAAAGGAATGTACAACTCTGTGAGTTGAATGCACGCACCACAAAGAAGTTTCAGAGAATGCTTCTGTCTAGTTTTTATGTCAAGATATTTCCTTCCCACCACAGGCCTCAAGGCGCTCCAAGTGTCCACTTGCCGATTCTACCAAAGGAGTGTTTCAAAACTGCTCTATCAAAAGATGGGTTCAGCTCCGTGAGCTGAATGCTCACAGGACACAGAAGATTGTGAGAATGCTTCTGTCTAGTTTTTGTGTGAGGTTGACCCGTTTCCAACGAATTCCTATAAGGATTCCAAATATGTACTTGCACATGCTGTAAAAAGAGTGTTTCAAAACTTCTCTGTCCAAAGGAATATTCAGCTCTGTGAGATGAATGCACACACCACAATGAAGTTTGAGAGACTGCTTCTGTCTACCTGTTATGTGAAGATGTTTCCTTACCAGCACAGACCTCAAAGTGCTCCAAATGTCCAATTGCAAATTCCAGAAAATGAGTGTTTCAAAACTGCTCTAACAAAACAAATGTTCAGCTCCGTGAGTTGAATGCACACATCACACAGAAGTTTGTGAGAAAACTCCTGTCTAGTTTTTGTGTGAAGGTGTCCGGTTTCCAACGAATTCCTATCAGCGTTCCAAATATCCACTTGCCGACACTGTAAAAACAGTGTTTCAAAATTTCTCAGTCAAAAGGAATGTTCAACTCTGTGACTTGAATGCACGTACCGCAAAGTGGATTCAGAGAATGCTTCTGTCTACTTGTTATGTGAATATACTTCCTTTTCCAACACAGGCCTCAAAGCACTCCAAACGTCCCGTTGCGGATTCTAGAAAAAGAGTGTTTCAAAGCTGCTCTATCAAAAGTAAAGTTCACATCTCTTAGTTGAGAGCACACATCAAACAGGAGTTTGTGAGAATGTTTCTGTCTCGTTTTTATCTGTGGATGTCCCGTTTCCAGCAAATTCCTATAAGTGGTACAAATATCCACATGCGGATTCCACAGAAGGAGTGTTTCAAAACTGCTCTAACCAAAGGAATGTTCAACTCTGAGAGTTGGATGCACACATCACAAAGTGGTTTCTGAGAGTGCTTCTCTTTAGGTTTTTGTGAGGATGTTTGGCTTTCCACCAGAGGCCTCAGAGCTCTCCCAATGTCCAATTCCCGATTATACAAAAACAGTGTTAAATAGCTGCTCTAATAAAAAGAATGTTCCACTCTGTGAGTTGAATATGAGCAACACAAAGTAGTTTCTGAGAATGATTCCTTCTAGGATATAGGTGAAAATATTGCCTTTTCGACCACAGGCCTGAGAGCTTTCGGCATGACCACTTGCATATACTGCCAAAAGAGTGTTTCAAAACTGCTCCATGAAAGGAAAGGTTAAACTGCATGAGTTGAATACACTCATCACAGAGAAGTTTGTGAGAATGCTTCTGTCTAGATTTCTGTGAAGGTGTCCCCTTTTCAACGAATTCCTATAAGTGGTCCAAAGTTCCACTTGCAGACTCTACAAAAACAGTCGTTCAACCATCTCTGTCAAAAGGAATGTACAACTCTGTGAGTTGAATGCACGCACCACAAAGAAGTTTCAGAGAATGCTTCTGTCTAGTTTTTATGTCAAGATATTTCCTTCCCACCACAGGCCTCAAGGCGCTCCAAGTGTCCACTTGCCGATTCTACCAAAGGAGTGTTTCAAAACTGCTCTATCAAAAGATGGGTTCAGCTCCGTGAGCTGAATGCTCACAGGACACAGAAGATTGTGAGAATGCTTCTGTCTAGTTTTTGTGTGAGGTTGACCCGTTTCCAACGAATTCCTATAAGGATTCCAAATATGTACTTCCACATGCTGTAAAAAGAGTGTTTCAAAACTTCTCTGTCCAAAGGAATGTTCAGCTCTGTGAGATGAATGCACACACCACAAAGAAGTTTGAGAGACTGCTTCTGTCTACCTGTTATGTGAAGATGTTTCCTTACCAGCACAGACCTCAAAGTGCTCCAAATGTCCAATTGCAAATTCCAGAAAATGAGTGTTTCAAAACTGCTCTAACAAAACAAATGTTCAGCTCCGTGAGTTGAATGCACACATCACACAGAAGTTTGTGAGAAAACTTCTGTCTAGTTTTTGTGTGAAGGTGTCCGGTTTCCCACGAATTCCTATCAGCGTTCCAAATATCCACTTGCCGACACTGTAAAAACAGTGTTTCAAAATTTCTCAGTCAAAAGGAATGTTCAACTCTGTGACTTGAATGCACGTACCACAAAGTGGATTCAGAGAATGCTTCTGTCTACTTGTTATGTGAATATACTTCCTTTTCCAACACAGGCCTCAAAGCACTCCAAACGTCCAGTTGCGGTATCTAGAAAAAGAGTGTTTCAAAACTGCTCTATCAAAAGTAAAGTTCACATCTCTTAGTTGAGAGCACACATCAAACCGGAGTTTGTGAGAATGTTTCTGTCTCGTTTTTATCTGTGGATGTCCCGTTTCCAGCAAATTCCTATAAGTGGTCCAAATATCCACATGCGGATTCCACAGAAGGAGTGTTTCAAAACTGCTCTAACCAAAGGAATGTTCAACTCTGAGAGTTGGATGCACACAACACAAAGTGGTTTCTGAGAGTGCTTCTCTTTAGGTTTTTGTGAGGATGTTTGGCTTTCCACCAGAGGCCTCAGAGCTCTCCCAATGTCCAATTCCCGATTATACAAAAACAGTGTTAAATAGCTGCTCTAATAAAAGGAATGTTCCACTCTGTGAGTTGAATACGAGCAACACAAAGTAGCTTCTGAGAATGATTCCTTCTAGGATATAGGTGAAAATATTGCCTTTTCGACCACAGGCCTGAGAGCTTTCGGCATGACCACTTGCATATACTGCCAAAAGAGTGTTTCAAAACTGCTCCATGAAAGGAAAGGTTAAACTGCATGAGTTGAATACACTCATCACAGAGAAGTTTGTGAGAATGCTTCTGTCTAGATTTCTGTGAAGGTGTCCCCTTTTCAACGAATTCCTATAAGTGGTCCAAATTTCCACTTGCAGACTCTACAAAAACCGTCGTTCAACCATCTCTGTCAAAAGGAATGTACAACTCTGTGAGTTGAATGCACGCACCACAAAGAAGTTTCAGAGAATGCTTCTGTCTAGTTTTTATGTCAAGATATTTCCTTCCCACCACAGGCCTCAAGGCGCTCCAAGTGTCCACTTGCCGATTCTAGCAAAGGAGTGTTTCAAAACTGCTCTATCAAAAGATGGGTTCAGCTCCGTGAGCTGAATGCTCACAGGACACAGAAGATTGTGAGAATGCTTCTGTCTAGTTTTTGTGTGAGGTTGACCCGTTTCCAACGAATTCCTATAAGGATTCCAAATATGTACTTCCACAGGCTGTAAAAAGAGTGTTTCAAAACTTCTCTGTCCAAAGGAATGTTCAGCTCTGTGAGATGAATGCACACACCACAAAGAAGTTTGAGAGACTGCTTCTGTCTACCTGTTATGTGAAGATGTTTCCTTACCAGCACAGACCTCAAAGTGCTCCAAATGTCCAATTGCAAATTCCAGAAAATGAGTGTTTCAAAACTGCTCTAACAAAACAAATGTTCAGCTCCGTGAGTTGAATGCACACATCACACAGAAGTTTGTGAGAAAACTTCTGTCTAGTTTTTGTGTGAAGTTGTCCGGTTTCCAACGAATTCCTATCAGCGTTCCAAATATCCACTTGCCGACACTGTAAAAACAGTGTTTCAAAATTTCTCAGTCAAAAGGAATGTTCAACTCTGTGACTTGAATGCACGTACCGCAAAGTGGATTCAGAGAATGCTTCTGTCTACTTGTTATGTGAATATACTTCCTTTTCCAACACAGGCCTCAAAGCACTCCAAACGTCCCGTTGCGGATTCTAGAAAAAGAGTGTTTCAAAACTGCTCTATCAAAAGTAAAGTTCACATCTCTTAGTTGAGAGCACACATCAAACCGGAGTTTGTGAGAATGTTTCTGTCTCGTTTTTATCTGTGGATGTCCCGTTTCCAGCAAATTCCTATAAGTGGTCCAAATATCCACATGCGGATTCCACAGAAGGAGTGTTTCAAAACTGCTCTAACCAAAGGAATGTTCAACTCTGAGAGTTGGATGCACACATCACAATGTGGTTTCTGAGAGTGCTTCTCTTTAGGTTTTTGTGAGGATGTTTGGCTTTCCACCAGAGGCCTCAGAGCTCTCCCAATGTCCAATTCCCGATTATACAAAAACAGTGTTAAATAGCTGCTCTAATAAAAAGAATGTTCCGCTCTGTGAGTTGAATATGAGCAACACAAAGTAGTTTCTGAGAATGATTCCTTTTAGGATATAGGTGAAAATTTTGCCTTTTCGACCACAGGCCTGAGAGCTTTCGGCATGACCACTTGCATATACTGCCAAAAGAGTGTTTCAAAACTGCTCCATGAAAGGAAAGGTTAAACTGCATGAGTTGAATACACTCATCACAGAGAAGTTTGTGAGAATGCTTCTGTCTAGATTTCTGTGAAGGTGTCCCCTTTTCAACGAATTCCTATAAGTGGTCCAAATTTCCACTTGCAGACTCTACAAAAACAGTCGTTCAACCATCTCTGTCAAAAGGAATGTACAACTCTGTGAGTTGAATGCACGCACCACAAAGAAGTTTCAGAGAATGCTTCTGTCTAGTTTTTATGTCAAGATATTTCCTTCCCACCACAGGCCTCAAGGCGCTCCAAGTGTCCACTTGCCGATTCTACCAAAGGAGTGTTTCAAAACTGCTCTATCAAAAGATGGGTTCAGCTCCGTGAGCTGAATGCTCACAGGACACAGAAGATTGTGAGAATGCTTCTGTCTAGTTTTTGTGTGAGGTTGACCCGTTTCCAACGAATTCCTATAAGGAATCCAAATATGTACTTCCACATTCTGTAAAAAGAGTGTTTCAAAACTTCTCTGTCCAAAGGAATGTTCAGCTCTGTGAGATGAATGCACACACCACAAAGAAGTTTGAGAGACTGCTTCTGTCTACCTGTTATGTGAAGATGTTTCCTTACCAGCACAGACCTCAAAGTGCCCCAAATGTCCAATTGCAAATTCCAGAAAATGAGTGTTTCAAAACTGCTCTAACAAAACAAATGTTCAGCTCCGTGAGTTGAATGCCCACATCACACAGAAGTTTGTGAGAAAACTTCTGTCTAGTTTTTGTGTGAAGGTGTCCGGTTTCCAACGAATTCCTATCAGCGTTCCAAATATCCACTTGCCGACACTGTAAAAACAGTGTTTCAAAATTTCTCAGTCAAAAGGAATGTTCAACTCTGTGACTTGAATGCACGTACCACAAAGTGGATTCAGAGAATGCTTCTGTCTACTTGTTATGTGAATATACTTCCTTTTCCAACACAGGCCTCAAAGCACTCCAAACGTCCAGTTGCGGTATCTAGAAAAAGAGTGTTTCAAAACTGCTCTATCAAAAGTAAAGTTCACATCTCTTAGTTGAGAGCACACATCAAACCGGAGTTTGTGAGAATGTTTCTGTCTCGTTTTTATCTGTGGATGTCCCGTTTCCAGCAAATTCCTATAAGTGGTCCAAATATCCACATGCGGATTCCACAGAAGGAGTGTTTCAAAACTGCTCTAACCAAAGGAATGTTCAACTCTGAGAGTTGGATGCACACAACACAAAGTGGTTTCTGAGAGTGCTTCTCTTTAGGTTTTTGTGAGGAGGTTTGGCTTTCCACCAGAGGCCTCAGAGCTCTCCCAATGTCCAATTCCCGATTATACAAAAACAGTGTTAAATAGCTGCTCTAATAAAAGGAATGTTCCACTCTGTGAGTTGAATATGAGCAACACAAAGTAGTTTCTGAGAATGATTCCTTCTAGGATATATGGGAAAATATTGCCTTTTCGACCACAGGCCTGAGAGCTTTCGGCATGACCACTTGCATATACTGCCAAAAGAGTGTTTCAAAACTGCTCCATGAAAGGAAAGGTTAAACTGCATGAGTTGAATACACTCATCACAGAGAAGTTTGTGAGAATGCTTCTGTCTAGATTTCTGTGAAGGTGTCCCCTTTTCAACGAATTCCTATAAGTGGTCCAAATTTCCACTTGCAGACTCTACAAAAACAGTCGTTCAACCATCTCTGTCAAAAGGAATGTACAACTCTGTGAGTTGAATGCACGCACCACAAAGAAGTTTCAGAGAATGCTTCTGTCTAGTTTTTATGTCAAGATATTTCCTTCCCACCACAGGCCTCAAGGCGCTCCAAGTGTCCACTTGCCGATTCTACCAAAGGAGTGTTTCAAAACTGCTCTATCAAAAGATGGGTTCAGCTCCGTGAGCTGAATGCTCACAGGACACAGAAGATTGTGAGAATGCTTCTGTCTAGTTTTTGTGTGAGGTTGACCCGTTTCCAACGAATTCCTATAAGGATTCCAAATATGTACTTCCACATGCTGTAAAAAGAGTGTTTCAAAACTTCTCTGTCCAAAGGAATGTTCAGCTCTGTGAGATGAATGCACACACCACAAAGAAGTTTGAGAGACTGCTTCTGTCTACCTGTTATGTGAAGATGTTTCCTTACCAGCACAGACCTCAAAGTGCTCCAAATGTCCAATTGCAAATTCCAGAAAATGAGTGTTTCAAAACTGCTCTAACAAAACAAATGTTCAGCTCCGTGAGTTGAATGCACACATCACACAGAAGTTTGTGAGAAAACTTCTGTCTAGTTTTTGTGTGAAGGTGTCCGGTTTCCCACGAATTCCTATCAGCGTTCCAAATATCCACTTGCCGACACTGTAAAAACAGTGTTTCAAAATTTCTCAGTCAAAAGGAATGTTCAACTCTGTGACTTGAATGCACGTACCGCAAAGTGGATTCAGAGAATGCTTCTGTCTACTTGTTATGTGAATATACTTCCTTTTCCAACACAGGCCTCAAAGCACTCCAAACGTCCAGTTGCGGTATCTAGAAAAAGAGTGTTTCAAAACTGCTCTATCAAAAGTAAAGTTCACATCTCTTAGTTGAGAGCACACATCAAACCGGAGTTTGTGAGAATGTTTCTGTCTCGTTTTTATCTGTGGATGTCCCGTTTCCAGCAAATTCCTATAAGTGGTCCAAATATCCACATGCGGATTCCACAGAAGGAGTGTTTCAAAACTGCTCTAACCAAAGGAATGTTCAACTCTGAGAGTTGGATGCACACAACACAAAGTGGTTTCTGAGAGTGCTTCTCTTTAGGTTTTTGTGAGGATGTTTGGCTTTCCACCAGAGGCCTCAGAGCTCTCCCAATGTCCAATTCCCGATTATACAAAAACAGTGTTAAATAGCTGCTCTAATAAAAGGAATGTTCCACTCTGTGAGTTGAATACGAGCAACACAAAGTAGTTTCTGAGAATGATTCCTTCTAGGATATAGGTGAAAATATTGCCTTTTCGACCACAGGCCTGAGAGCTTTCGGCATAACCACTTGCATATACTGCCAAAAGAGTGTTTCAAAACTGCTCCATGAAAGGAAAGGTTAAACTGCGTGAGTTGAATACACTCATCACAGAGAAGTTTGTGAGAATGCTTCTGTCTAGATTTCTGTGAAGGTGTCCCCTTTTCAACGAATTCCTATAAGTGGTCCAAATTTCCACTTGCAGACTCTACAAAAACAGTCGTTCAACCATCTCTGTCAAAAGGAATGTACAACTCTGTGAGTTGAATGCACGCACCACAAAGAAGTTTCAGAGAATGCTTCTGTCCAGTTTTTATGTCAGGATATTTCCTTCCCACCACAGGCCTCAAGGCGCTCCAAGTGTCCACTTGCCGATTCTACCAAAGGAGTGTTTCAAAACTGCTCTATCAAAAGATGGGTTCAGCTCCGTGAGCTGAATGCTCACAGGACACAGAAGATTTTGAGAATGCTTCTGTCTAGTTTTTGTGTGAGGTTGACCCGTTTCCAACGAATTCCTATAAGGATTCCAAATATGTACTTCCACATGCTGTAAAAAGAGTGTTTCAAAACTTCTCTGTCCAAAGGAATGTTCAGCTCTGTGAGATGAATGCACACACCACAAAGAAGTTTGAGAGACTGCTTCTGTCTACCTGTTATGTGAAGATGTTTCCTTACCAGCACAGACCTCAAAGTGCTCCAAATGTCCAATTGCAAATTCCAGAAAATGAGTGTTTCAAAACTGCTCTAACAAAACAAATGTTCAGCTCCGTGAGTTGAATGCACACATCACACAGAAGTTTGTGAGAAAACTCCTGTCTAGTTTTTGTGTGAAGGTGTCCGGTTTCCAACGAATTCCTATCAGCGTTCCAAATATCCACTTGCCGACACTGTAAAAACAGTGTTTCAAAATTTCTCAGTCAAAAGGAATGTTCAACTCTGTGACTTGAATGCACGTACCGCAAAGTGGATTCAGAGAATGCTTCTGTCTACTTGTTATGTGAATATACTTCCTTTTCCAACACAGGCCTCAAAGCACTCCAAACGTCCAGTTGCGGATTCTAGAAAAAGAGTGTTTCAAAACTGCTCTATCAAAAGTAAAGTTCACATCTGTTAGTTGAGAGCACACATCAAACCGGAGTTTGTGAGAATGTTTCTGTCTCGTTTTTGTCTGTTGATGTCCCGTTTCCAGCAAATTCCTATAAGTGGTCCAAATATCCACATGCGGATTCCACAGAAGGAGTGTTTCAAAACTGCTCTAACCAAAGGAATGTTCAACTCTGAGAGTTGGATGCACACATCACAAAGTGGTTTCTGAGAGTGCTTCTCTTTAGGTTTTTGTGAGGGTGTTTGGCTTTCCACCAGAGGCCTCAGAGCTCTCCCAATGTCCAATTCCCGATTATACAAAAACAGTGTTAAATAGCTGCTCTAATAAAAGGAATGTTCCACTCTGTGAGTTGAATATGAGCAACACAAAGTAGTTTCTGAGAATGATTCCTTCTAGGATATAGGTGAAAATATTGCCTTTTCGACCACAGGCCTGAGAGCTTTCGGCATGACCACTTGCATATACTGCAAAAAGAGTGTTTCAAAACTGCTCCATGAAAGGAAAGGTTAAACTGCATGAGTTGAATACACTCATCACAGAGAAGTTTGTGAGAATGCTTCTGTCTAGATTTCTGTGAAGGTGTCCCCTTTTCAACGAATTCCTATAAGTGGTCCAAAGTTCCACTTGCAGACTCTACAAAAACAGTCGTTCAACCATCTCTGTCAAAAGGAATGTACAACTCTGTGAGTTGAATGCACGCACCACAAATAAGTTTCAGAGAATGCTTCTGTCTAGTTTTTATGTCAAGATATTTCCTTCCCACCACAGGCCTCAAGGCGCTCCAAGTGTCCACTTGCCGATTCTACCAAAGGAGTGTTTCCAAACTGCTCTATCAAAAGATGGGTTCAGCTCCGTGAGCTGAATGCTCACAGGACACAGAAGATTGTGAGAATGCTTCTGTCTAGTTTTTGTGTGAGGTTGACCCGTTTCCAACGAATTCCTATAAGGATTCCAAATATGTACTTCCACATGCTGTAAAAAGAGTGTTTCAAAACTTCTCTGTCCAAAGGAATGTTCAGCTCTGTGAGATGAATGCACACACCACAAAGAAGTTTGAGAGACTGCTTCTGTCTACCTGTTATGTGAAGATGTTTCCTTACCAGCACAGACCTCAAAGTGCTCCAAATGTCCAATTGCAAATTCCAGAAAATGAGTGTTTCAAAACTGCTCTAACAAAACAAATGTTCAGCTCCGTGAGTTGAATGCACACATCACACAGAAGTTTGTGAGAAAACTTCTGTCTAGTTTTTGTGTGAAGGTGTCCGGTTTCCCACGAATTCCTATCAGCGTTCCAAATATCCACTTGCCGACACTGTAAAAACAGTGTTTCAAAATTTCTCAGTCAAAAGGAATGTTCAACTCTGTGACTTGAATGCACGTACCACAAAGTGGATTCAGAGAATGCTTCTGTCTACTTGTTATGTGAATATACTTCCTTTTCCAACACAGGCCTCAAAGCACTCCAAACGTCCAGTTGCGGTATCTAGAAAAAGAGTGTTTCAAAACTGCTCTATCAAAAGTAAAGTTCACATCTCTTAGTTGAGAGCACACATCAAACCGGAGTTTGTGAGAATGTTTCTGTCTCGTTTTTATCTGTGGATGTCCCGTTTCCAGCAAATTCCTATAAGTGGTCCAAATATCCACATGCGGATTCCACAGAAGGAGTGTTTCAAAACTGCTCTAACCAAAGGAATGTTCAACTCTGAGAGTTGGATGCACACAACACAAAGTGGTTTCTGAGAGTGCTTCTCTTTAGGTTTTTGTGAGGATGTTTGGCTTTCCACCAGAGGCCTCAGAGCTCTCCCAATGTCCAATTCCCGATTATACAAAAACAGTGTTAAATAGCTGCTCTAATAAAAAGAATGTTCCACTCTGTGAGTTGAATATGAGCAACACAAAGTAGTTTCTGAGAATGATTCCTTCTAGGATATAGGTGAAAATATTGCCTTTTCGACCACAGGCCTGAGAGCTTTCGGCATGACCACTTGCATATACTGCCAAAAGAGTGTTTCAAAACTGCTCCATGAAAGGAAAGGTTAAACTGCATGAGTTGAATACACTCATCACAGAGAAGTTTGTGAGAATGCTTCTGTCTAGATTTCTGTGAAGGTGTCCCCTTTTCAACGAATTCCTATAAGTGGTCCAAAGTTCCACTTGCAGACTCTACAAAAACAGTCGTTCAACCATCTCTGTCAAAAGGAATGTACAACTCTGTGAGTTGAATGCACGCACCACAAAGAAGTTTCAGAGAATGCTTCTGTCTAGTTTTTATGTCAAGATATTTCCTTCCCACCACAGGCCTCAAGGCGCTCCAAGTGTCCACTTGCCGATTCTACCAAAGGAGTGTTTCAAAACTGCTCTATCAAAAGATGGGTTCAGCTCCGTGAGCTGAATGCTCACAGGACACAGAAGATTGTGAGAATGCTTCTGTCTAGTTTTTGTGTGAGGTTGACCCGTTTCCAACGAATTCCTATAAGGATTCCAAATATGTACTTCCACATGCTGTAAAAAGAGTGTTTCAAAACTTCTCTGTCCAAAGGAATGTTCAACTCTGTGAGATGAATGCACACACCACAAAGAAGTTTGAGAGACTGCTTCTGTCTACCTGTTATGTGAAGATGTTTCCTTACCAGCACAGACCTCAAAGTGCTCCAAATGTCCAATTGCAAATTCCAGAAAATGAGTGTTTCAAAACTGCTCTAACAAAGCAAATGTTCAGCTCCGTGAGGTGAATGCACACATCACACAGAAGTTTGTGAGAAAACTCCTGTCTAGTTTTGTGTGAAGGTGTCCGGTTTCCAACGAATTCCTATCAGCGTTCCAAATATCCACTTGCCGACACTGTAAAAACAGTGTTTCAAAATTTCTCAGTCAAAAGGAATGTTCAACTCTGTGACTTGAATGCACGTACCACAAAGTAGATTCAGAGAATGCTTCTGTCTACTTGTTATGTGAATATACTTCCTTTTCCAACACAGGCCTCAAAGCACTCCAAACGTCCCGTTGCGGATTCTAGAAAAAGAGTGTTTCAAAACTGCTCTATCAAAAGTAAAGTTCACATCTCTTAGTTGAGAGCACACATCAAACAGGAGTTTGTGAGAATGTTTCTGTCTCGTTTTTATCTGTGGATGTCCCGTTTCCAGCAAATTCCTATAAGTGGTCCAAATATCCACATGCGGATTCCACAGAAGGAGTGTTTCAAAACTGCTCTAACCAAAGGAATGTTCAACTCTGAGAGTTGGATGCACACATGACAAAGTGGATTCTGAGAGTGCTTCTCTTTAGGTTTTTGTGAGGATGTTTGGCTTTCCACCAGAGGCCTCAGAGCTCTCCCAATGTCCAATTCCCGATTATACAAAAACAGTGTTAAATAGCTGCTCTAATAAAAAGAATGTTCCACTCTGTGAGTTGAATATGAGCAACACAAAGTAGTTTCTGAGAATGATTCCTTCTAGGATATAGGTGAAAATATTGCCTTTTCGACCACAGGCCTGAGAGCTTTCGGCATGACCACTTGCATATACTGCCAAAAGAGTGTTTCAAAACTGCTCCATGAAAGGAAAGGTTAAACTGCATGAGTTGAATACACTCATCACAGAGAAGTTTGTGAGAATGCTTCTGTCTAGATTTCTGTGAAGGTGTCCCCTTTTCAACGAATTCCTATAAGTGGTCCAAATTTCCACTTGCAGACTCTACAAAAACAGTCGTTCAACCATCTCTGTCAAAAGGAATGTACAACTCTGTGAGTTGAATGCACGCACCACAAAGAAGTTTCAGAGAATGCTTCTGTCTAGTTTTTATGTCAAGATATTTCCTTCCCACCACAGGCCTCAAGGCGCTCCAAGTGTCCACTTGCCGATTCTACCAAAGGAGTGTTTCAAAACTGCTCTATCAAAAGATGGGTTCAGCTCCGTGAGCGGAATGCTCACAGGACACAGAAGATTGTGAGAATGCTTCTGTCTAGTTTTTGTGTGAGGTTGACCCGTTTCCAACGAATTCCTATAAGGATTCCAAATATGTACTTCCACATGCTGTAAAAAGAGTGTTTCAAAACTTCTCTGTCCAAAGGAATATTCAGCTCTGTGAGATGAATGCACACACCACAAAGAAGTTTGAGAGACTGCTTCTGTCTACCTGTTATGTGAAGATGTTTCCTTACCAGCACAGACCTCAAAGTGCTCCAAATGTCCAATTGCAAATTCCAGAAAATGAGTGTTTCAAAACTGCTCTAACAAAACAAATGTTCAGCTCCGTGAGTTGAATGCACACATCACACAGAAGTTTGTGAGAAAACTCCTGTCTAGTTTTTGTGTGAAGGTGTCCGGTTTCCAACGAATTCCTATCAGCGTTCCAAATATCCACTTGCCGACACTGTAAAAACAGTGTTTCAAAATTTCTCAGTCAAAAGGAATGTTCAACTCTGTGACTTGAATGCACGTACCGCAAAGTGGATTCAGAGAATGCTTCTGTCTACTTGTTATGTGAATATACTTCCTTTTCCAACACAGGCCTCAAAGCACTCCAAACGTCCCGTTGCGGATTCTAGAAAAAGAGTGTTTCAAAGCTGCTCTATCAAAAGTAAAGTTCACATCTCTTAGTTGAGAGCACACATCAAACAGGAGTTTGTGAGAATGTTTCTGTCTCGTTTTTATCTGTGGATGTCCCGTTTCCAGCAAATTCCTATAAGTGGTCCAAATATCCACATGCGGATTCCACAGAAGGAGTGTTTCAAAACTGCTCTAACCAAAGGAATGTTCAACTCTGAGAGTTGGATGCACACATCACAAAGTGGTTTCTGAGAGTGCTTCTCTTTAGGTTTTTGTGAGGATGTTTGGCTTTCCACCAGAGGCCTCAGAGCTCTCCCAATGTCCAATTCCCGATTATACAAAAACAGTGTTAAATAGCTGCTCTAATAAAAAGAATGTTCCACTCTGTGAGTTGAATATGAGCAACACAAAGTAGTTTCTGAGAATGATTCCTTCTAGGATATAGGTGAAAATATTGCCTTTTCGACCACAGGCCTGAGAGCTTTCGGCATGACCACTTGCATATACTGCCAAAAGAGTGTTTCAAAACTGCTCCATGAAAGGAAAGGTTAAACTGCATGAGTTGAATACACTCATCACAGAGAAGTTTGTGAGAATGCTTCTGTCTAGATTTCTGTGAAGGTGTCCCCTTTTCAACGAATTCCTATAAGTGGTCCAAAGTTCCACTTGCAGACTCTACAAAAACAGTCGTTCAACCATCTCTGTCAAAAGGAATGTACAACTCTGTGAGTTGAATGCACGCACCACAAAGAAGTTTCAGAGAATGCTTCTGTCTAGTTTTTATGTCAAGATATTTCCTTCCCACCACAGGCCTCAAGGCGCTCCAAGTGTCCACTTGCCGATTCTACCAAAGGAGTGTTTCAAAACTGCTCTATCAAAAGATGGGTTCAGCTCCGTGAGCTGAATGCTCACAGGACACAGAAGATTGTGAGAATGCTTCTGTCTAGTTTTTGTGTGAGGTTGACCCGTTTCCAACGAATTCCTATAAGGATTCCAAATATGTACTTCCACATGCTGTAAAAAGAGTGTTTCAAAACTTCTCTGTCCAAAGGAATGTTCAACTCTGTGAGATGAATGCACACACCACAAAGAAGTTTGAGAGACTGCTTCTGTCTACCTGTTATGTGAAGATGTTTCCTTACCAGCACAGACCTCAAAGTGCTCCAAATGTCCAATTGCAAATTCCAGAAAATGAGTGTTTCAAAACTGCTCTAACAAAGCAAATGTTCAGCTCCGTGAGGTGAATGCACACATCACACAGAAGTTTGTGAGAAAACTCCTGTCTAGTTTTGTGTGAAGGTGTCCGGTTTCCAACGAATTCCTATCAGCGTTCCAAATATCCACTTGCCGACACTGTAAAAACAGTGTTTCAAAATTTCTCAGTCAAAAGGAATGTTCAACTCTGTGACTTGAATGCACGTACCACAAAGTAGATTCAGAGAATGCTTCTGTCTACTTGTTATGTGAATATACTTCCTTTTCCAACACAGGCCTCAAAGCACTCCAAACGTCCCGTTGCGGATTCTAGAAAAAGAGTGTTTCAAAACTGCTCTATCAAAAGTAAAGTTCACATCTCTTAGTTGAGAGCACACATCAAACAGGAGTTTGTGAGAATGTTTCTGTCTCGTTTTTATCTGTGGATGTCCCGTTTCCAGCAAATTCCTATAAGTGGAATATCCGCAAATATCCACATGCGGATTCCACAGAAGGAGTGTTTCAAAACTGCTCTAACCAAAGGAATGTTCAACTCTGAGAGTTGGATGCACACATGACAAAGTGGATTCTGAGAGTGCTTCTCTTTAGGTTTTTGTGAGGATGTTTGGCTTTCCACCAGAGGCCTCAGAGCTCTCCCAATGTCCAATTCCCGATTATACAAAAACAGTGTTAAATAGCTGCTCTAATAAAAAGAATGTTCCACTCTGTGAGTTGAATATGAGCAACACAAAGTAGTTTCTGAGAATGATTCCTTCTAGGATATAGGTGAAAATATTGCCTTTTCGACCACAGGCCTGAGAGCTTTCGGCATGACCACTTGCATATACTGCCAAAAGAGTGTTTCAAAACTGCTCCATGAAAGGAAAGGTTAAACTGCATGAGTTGAATACACTCATCACAGAGAAGTTTGTGAGAATGCTTCTGTCTAGATTTCTGTGAAGGTGTCCCCTTTTCAACGAATTCCTATAAGTGGTCCAAATTTCCACTTGCAGACTCTACAAAAACAGTCGTTCAACCATCTCTGTCAAAAGGAATGTACAACTCTGTGAGTTGAATGCACGCACCACAAAGAAGTTTCAGAGAATGCTTCTGTCTAGTTTTTATGTCAAGATATTTCCTTCCCACCACAGGCCTCAAGGCGCTCCAAGTGTCCACTTGCCGATTCTACCAAAGGAGTGTTTCAAAACTGCTCTATCAAAAGATGGGTTCAGCTCCGTGAGCGGAATGCTCACAGGACACAGAAGATTGTGAGAATGCTTCTGTCTAGTTTTTGTGTGAGGTTGACCCGTTTCCAACGAATTCCTATAAGGATTCCAAATATGTACTTCCACATGCTGTAAAAAGAGTGTTTCAAAACTTCTCTGTCCAAAGGAATATTCAGCTCTGTGAGATGAATGCACACACCACAAAGAAGTTTGAGAGACTGCTTCTGTCTACCTGTTATGTGAAGATGTTTCCTTACCAGCACAGACCTCAAAGTGCTCCAAATGTCCAATTGCAAATTCCAGAAAATGAGTGTTTCAAAACTGCTCTAACAAAACAAATGTTCAGCTCCGTGAGTTGAATGCACACATCACACAGAAGTTTGTGAGAAAACTCCTGTCTAGTTTTTGTGTGAAGGTGTCCGGTTTCCAACGAATTCCTATCAGCGTTCCAAATATCCACTTGCCGACACTGTAAAAACAGTGTTTCAAAATTTCTCAGTCAAAAGGAATGTTCAACTCTGTGACTTGAATGCACGTACCGCAAAGTGGATTCAGAGAATGCTTCTGTCTACTTGTTATGTGAATATACTTCCTTTTCCAACACAGGCCTCAAAGCACTCCAAACGTCCCGTTGCGGATTCTAGAAAAAGAGTGTTTCAAAGCTGCTCTATCAAAAGTAAAGTTCACATCTCTTAGTTGAGAGCACACATCAAACAGGAGTTTGTGAGAATGTTTCTGTCTCGTTTTTATCTGTGGATGTCCCGTTTCCAGCAAATTCCTATAAGTGGTCCAAATATCCACATGCGGATTCCACAGAAGGAGTGTTTCAAAACTGCTCTAACCAAAGGAATGTTCAACTCTGAGAGTTGGATGCACACATCACAAAGTGGTTTCTGAGAGTGCTTCTCTTTAGGTTTTTGTGAGGATGTTTGGCTTTCCACCAGAGGCCTCAGAGCTCTCCCAATGTCCAATTCCCGATTATACAAAAACAGTGTTAAATAGCTGCTCTAATAAAAAGAATGTTCCACTCTGTGAGTTGAATATGAGCAACACAAAGTAGTTTCTGAGAATGATTCCTTCTAGGATATAGGTGAAAATATTGCCTTTTCGACCACAGGCCTGAGAGCTTTCGGCATGACCACTTGCATATACTGCCAAAAGAGTGTTTCAAAACTGCTCCATGAAAGGAAAGGTTAAACTGCATGAGTTGAATACACTCATCACAGAGAAGTTTGTGAGAATGCTTCTGTCTAGATTTCTGTGAAGGTGTCCCCTTTTCAACGAATTCCTATAAGTGGTCCAAAGTTCCACTTGCAGACTCTACAAAAACAGTCGTTCAACCATCTCTGTCAAAAGGAATGTACAACTCTGTGAGTTGAATGCACGCACCACAAAGAAGTTTCAGAGAATGCTTCTGTCTAGTTTTTATGTCAAGATATTTCCTTCCCACCACAGGCCTCAAGGCGCTCCAAGTGTCCACTTGCCGATTCTACCAAAGGAGTGTTTCCAAACTGCTCTATCAAAAGATGGGTTCAGCTCCGTGAGCTGAATGCTCACAGGACACAGAAGATTGTGAGAATGCTTCTGTCTAGTTTTTGTGTGAGGTTGACCCGTTTCCAACGAATTCCTATAAGGATTCCAAATATGTACTTCCACATGCTGTAAAAAGAGTGTTTCAAAACTTCTCTGTCCAAAGGAATGTTCAGCTCTGTGAGATGAATGCACACACCACAAAGAAGTTTGAGAGACTGCTTCTGTCTACCTGTTATGTGAAGATGTTTCCTTACCAGCACAGACCTCAAAGTGCTCCAAATGTCCAATTGCAAATTCCAGAAAATGAGTGTTTCAAAACTGCTCTAACAAAACAAATGTTCAGCTCCGTGAGTTGAATGCACACATCACACAGAAGTTTGTGAGAAAACTTCTGTCTAGTTTTTGTGTGAAGGTGTCCGGTTTCCCACGAATTCCTATCAGCGTTCCAAATATCCACTTGCCGACACTGTAAAAACAGTGTTTCAAAATTTCTCAGTCAAAAGGAATGTTCAACTCTGTGACTTGAATGCACGTACCGCAAAGTGGATTCAGAGAATGCTTCTGTCTACTTGTTATGTGAATATACTTCCTTTTCCAACACAGGCCTCAAAGCACTCCAAACGTCCAGTTGCGGTATCTAGAAAAAGAGTGTTTCAAAACTGCTCTATCAAAAGTAAAGTTCACATCTCTTAGTTGAGAGCACACATCAAACCGGAGTTTGTGAGAATGTTTCTGTCTCGTTTTTATCTGTGGATGTCCCGTTTCCAGCAAATTCCTATAAGTGGTCCAAATATCCACATGCGGATTCCACAGAAGGAGTGTTTCAAAACTGCTCTAACCAAAGGAATGTTCAACTCTGAGAGTTGGATGCACACAACACAAAGTGGTTTCTGAGAGTGCTTCTCTTTAGGTTTTTGTGAGGATGTTTGGCTTTCCACCAGAGGCCTCAGAGCTCTCCCAATGTCCAATTCACGATTATACAAAAACAGTGTTAAATAGCTGCTCTAATAAAAGGAATGTTCCACTCTGTGAGTTGAATACGAGCAACACAAAGTAGTTTCTGAGAATGATTCCTTCTAGGATATAGGTGAAAATATTGCCTTTTCGACCACAGGCCTGAGAGCTTTCGGCATAACCACTTGCATATACTGCCAAAAGAGTGTTTCAAAACTGCTCCATGAAAGGAAAGGTTAAACTGCGTGAGTTGAATACACTCATCACAGAGAAGTTTGTGAGAATGCTTCTGTCTAGATTTCTGTGAAGGTGTCCCCTTTTCAACGAATTCCTATAAGTGGTCCAAATTTCCACTTGCAGACTCTACAAAAACAGTCGTTCAACCATCTCTGTCAAAAGGAATGTACAACTCTGTGAGTTGAATGCACGCACCACAAAGAAGTTTCAGAGAATGCTTCTGTCCAGTTTTTATGTCAGGATATTTCCTTCCCACCACAGGCCTCAAGGCGCTCCAAGTGTCCATTTGCCGATTCTACCAAAGGAGTGTTTCAAAACTGCTCTATCAAAAGATGGGTTCAGCTCCGTGAGCTGAATGCTCACAGGACACAGAAGATTTTGAGAATGCTTCTGTCTAGTTTTTGTGTGAGGTTGACCCGTTTCCAACGAATTCCTATAAGGATTCCAAATATGTACTTCCACATGCTGTAAAAAGAGTGTTTCAAAACTTCTCTGTCCAAAGGAATGTTCAGCTCTGTGAGATGAATGCACACACCACAAAGAAGTTTGAGAGACTGCTTCTGTCTACCTGTTATGTGAAGATGTTTCCTTACCAGCACAGACCTCAAAGTGCTCCAAATGTCCAATTGCAAATTCCAGAAAATGAGTGTTTCAAAACTGCTCTAACAAAACAAATGTTCAGCTCCGTGAGTTGAATGCACACATCACACAGAAGTTTGTGAGAAAACTCCTGTCTAGTTTTTGTGTGAAGGTGTCCGGTTTCCAACGAATTCCTATCAGCGTTCCAAATATCCACTTGCCGACACTGTAAAAACAGTGTTTCAAAATTTCTCAGTCAAAAGGAATGTTCAACTCTGTGACTTGAATGCACGTACCACAAAGTGGATTCAGAGAATGCTTCTGTCTACTTGTTATGTGAATATACTTCCTTTTCCAACACAGGCCTCAAAGCACTCCAAACGTCCAGTTGCGGATTCTAGAAAAAGAGTGTTTCAAAACTGCTCTATCAAAAGTAAAGTTCACATCTGTTAGTTGAGAGCACACATCAAACCGGAGTTTGTGAGAATGTTTCTGTCTCGTTTTTGTCTGTTGATGTCCCGTTTCCAGCAAATTCCTATAAGTGGTCCAAATATCCACATGCGGATTCCACAGAAGGAGTGTTTCAAAACTGCTCTAACCAAAGGAATGTTCAACTCTGAGAGTTGGATGCACACATCACAAAGTGGTTTCTGAGAGTGCTTCTCTTTAGGTTTTTGTGAGGGTGTTTGGCTTTCCACCAGAGGCCTCAGAGCTCTCCCAATGTCCAATTCCCGATTATACAAAAACAGTGTTAAATAGCTGCTCTAATAAAAGGAATGTTCCACTCTGTGAGTTGAATATGAGCAACACAAAGTAGTTTCTGAGAATGATTCCTTCTAGGATATAGGTGAAAATATTGCCTTTTCGACCACAGGCCTGAGAGCTTTCGGCATGACCACTTGCATATACTGCAAAAAGAGTGTTTCAAAACTGCTCCATGAAAGGAAAGGTTAAACTGCATGAGTTGAATACACTCATCACAGAGAAGTTTGTGAGAATGCTTCTGTCTAGATTTCTGTGAAGGTGTCCCCTTTTCAACGAATTCCTATAAGTGGTCCAAAGTTCCACTTGCAGACTCTACAAAAACAGTCGTTCAACCATCTCTGTCAAAAGGAATGTACAACTCTGTGAGTTGAATGCACGCACCACAAAGAAGTTTCAGAGAATGCTTCTGTCTAGTTTTTATGTCAAGATATTTCCTTCCCACCACAGGCCTCAAGGCGCTCCAAGTGTCCACTTGCCGATTCTACCAAAGGAGTGTTTCCAAACTGCTCTATCAAAAGATGGGTTCAGCTCCGTGAGCTGAATGCTCACAGGACACAGAAGATTGTGAGAATGCTTCTGTCTAGTTTTTGTGTGAGGTTGACCCGTTTCCAACGAATTCCTATAAGGATTCCAAATATGTACTTCCACATGCTGTAAAAAGAGTGTTTCAAAACTTCTCTGTCCAAAGGAATGTTCAGCTCTGTGAGATGAATGCACACACCACAAAGAAGTTTGAGAGACTGCTTCTGTCTACCTGTTATGTGAAGATGTTTCCTTACCAGCACAGACCTCAAAGTGCTCCAAATGTCCAATTGCAAATTCCAGAAAATGAGTGTTTCAAAACTGCTCTAACAAAACAAATGTTCAGCTCCGTGAGTTGAATGCACACATCACACAGAAGTTTGTGAGAAAACTTCTGTCTAGTTTTTGTGTGAAGGTGTCCGGTTTCCCACGAATTCCTATCAGCGTTCCAAATATCCACTTGCCGACACTGTAAAAACAGTGTTTCAAAATTTCTCAGTCAAAAGGAATGTTCAACTCTGTGACTTGAATGCACGTACCACAAAGTGGATTCAGAGAATGCTTCTGTCTACTTGTTATGTGAATATACTTCCTTTTCCAACACAGGCCTCAAAGCACTCCAAACGTCCAGTTGCGGTATCTAGAAAAAGAGTGTTTCAAAACTGCTCTATCAAAAGTAAAGTTCACATCTCTTAGTTGAGAGCACACATCAAACCGGAGTTTGTGAGAATGTTTCTGTCTCGTTTTTATCTGTGGATGTCCCGTTTCCAGCAAATTCCTATAAGTGGTCCAAATATCCACATGCGGATTCCACAGAAGGAGTGTTTCAAAACTGCTCTAACCAAAGGAATGTTCAACTCTGAGAGTTGGATGCACACAACACAAAGTGGTTTCTGAGAGTGCTTCTCTTTAGGTTTTTGTGAGGATGTTTGGCTTTCCACCAGAGGCCTCAGAGCTCTCCCAATGTCCAATTCCCGATTATACAAAAACAGTGTTAAATAGCTGCTCTAATAAAAAGAATGTTCCACTCTGTGAGTTGAATATGAGCAACACAAAGTAGTTTCTGAGAATGATTCCTTCTAGGATATAGGTGAAAATATTGCCTTTTCGACCACAGGCCTGAGAGCTTTCGGCATGACCACTTGCATATACTGCCAAAAGAGTGTTTCAAAACTGCTCCATGAAAGGAAAGGTTAAACTGCATGAGTTGAATACACTCATCACAGAGAAGTTTGTGAGAATGCTTCTGTCTAGATTTCTGTGAAGGTGTCCCCTTTTCAACGAATTCCTATAAGTGGTCCAAATTTCCACTTGCAGACTCTACAAAAACAGTCGTTCAACCATCTCTGTCAAAAGGAATGTACAACTCTGTGAGTTGAATGCACGCACCACAAAGAAGTTTCAGAGAATGCTTCTGTCTAGTTTTTATGTCAAGATATTTCCTTCCCACCACAGGCCTCAAGGCGCTCCAAGTGTCCACTTGCCGATTCTACCAAAGGAGTGTTTCAAAACTGCTCTATCAAAAGATGGGTTCAGCTCCGTGAGCTGAATGCTCACAGGACACAGAAGATTGTGAGAATGCTTCTGTCTAGTTTTTGTGTGAGGTTGACCCGTTTCCAACGAATTCCTATAAGGATTCCAAATATGTACTTCCACATGCTGTAAAAAGAGTGTTTCAAAACTTCTCTGTCCAAAGGAATGTTCAACTCTGTGAGATGAATGCACACACCACAAAGAAGTTTGAGAGACTGCTTCTGTCTACCTGTTATGTGAAGATGTTTCCTTACCAGCACAGACCTCAAAGTGCTCCAAATGTCCAATTGCAAATTCCAGAAAATGAGTGTTTCAAAACTGCTCTAACAAAGCAAATGTTCAGCTCCGTGAGGTGAATGCACACATCACACAGAAGTTTGTGAGAAAACTCCTGTCTAGTTTTGTGTGAAGGTGTCCGGTTTCCAACGAATTCCTATCAGCGTTCCAAATATCCACTTGCCGACACTGTAAAAACAGTGTTTCAAAATTTCTCAGTCAAAAGGAATGTTCAACTCTGTGACTTGAATGCACGTACCACAAAGTAGATTCAGAGAATGCTTCTGTCTACTTGTTATGTGAATATACTTCCTTTTCCAACACAGGCCTCAAAGCACTCCAAACGTCCCGTTGCGGATTCTAGAAAAAGAGTGTTTCAAAACTGCTCTATCAAAAGTAAAGTTCACATCTCTTAGTTGAGAGCACACATCAAACAGGAGTTTGTGAGAATGTTTCTGTCTCGTTTTTATCTGTGGATGTCCCGTTTCCAGCAAATTCCTATAAGTGGTCCAAATATCCACATGCGGATTCCACAGAAGGAGTGTTTCAAAACTGCTCTAACCAAAGGAATGTTCAACTCTGAGAGTTGGATGCACACATGACAAAGTGGATTCTGAGAGTGCTTCTCTTTAGGTTTTTGTGAGGATGTTTGGCTTTCCACCAGAGGCCTCAGAGCTCTCCCAATGTCCAATTCCCGATTATACAAAAACAGTGTTAAATAGCTGCTCTAATAAAAAGAATGTTCCACTCTGTGAGTTGAATATGAGCAACACAAAGTAGTTTCTGAGAATGATTCCTTCTAGGATATAGGTGAAAATATTGCCTTTTCGACCACAGGCCTGAGAGCTTTCGGCATGACCACTTGCATATACTGCCAAAAGAGTGTTTCAAAACTGCTCCATGAAAGGAAAGGTTAAACTGCATGAGTTGAATACACTCATCACAGAGAAGTTTGTGAGAATGCTTCTGTCTAGATTTCTGTGAAGGTGTCCCCTTTTCAACGAATTCCTATAAGTGGTCCAAAGTTCCACTTGCAGACTCTACAAAAACAGTCGTTCAACCATCTCTGTCAAAAGGAATGTACAACTCTGTGAGTTGAATGCACGCACCACAAAGAAGTTTCAGAGAATGCTTCTGTCTAGTTTTTATGTCAAGATATTTCCTTCCCACCACAGGCCTCAAGGCGCTCCAAGTGTCCACTTGCCGATTCTACCAAAGGAGTGTTTCCAAACTGCTCTATCAAAAGATGGGTTCAGCTCCGTGAGCTGAATGCTCACAGGACACAGAAGATTGTGAGAATGCTTCTGTCTAGTTTTTGTGTGAGGTTGACCCGTTTCCAACGAATTCCTATAAGGATTCCAAATATGTACTTCCACATGCTGTAAAAAGAGTGTTTCAAAACTTCTCTGTCCAAAGGAATATTCAGCTCTGTGAGATGAATGCACACACCACAAAGAAGTTTGAGAGACTGCTTCTGTCTACCTGTTATGTGAAGATGTTTCCTTACCAGCACAGACCTCAAAGTGCTCCAAATGTCCAATTGCAAATTCCAGAAAATGAGTGTTTCAAAACTGCTCTAACAAAACAAATGTTCAGCTCCGTGAGTTGAATGCACACATCACACAGAAGTTTGTGAGAAAACTCCTGTCTAGTTTTTGTGTGAAGGTGTCCGGTTTCCAACGAATTCCTATCAGCGTTCCAAATATCCACTTGCCGACACTGTAAAAACAGTGTTTCAAAATTTCTCAGTCAAAAGGAATGTTCAACTCTGTGACTTGAATGCACGTACCGCAAAGTGGATTCAGAGAATGCTTCTGTCTACTTGTTATGTGAATATACTTCCTTTTCCAACACAGGCCTCAAAGCACTCCAAACGTCCCGTTGCGGATTCTAGAAAAAGAGTGTTTCAAAGCTGCTCTATCAAAAGTAAAGTTCACATCTCTTAGTTGAGAGCACACATCAAACAGGAGTTTGTGAGAATGTTTCTGTCTCGTTTTTATCTGTGGATGTCCCGTTTCCAGCAAATTCCTATAAGTGGTCCAAATATCCACATGCGGATTCCACAGAAGGAGTGTTTCAAAACTGCTCTAACCAAAGGAATGTTCAACTCTGAGAGTTGGATGCACACATCACAAAGTGGTTTCTGAGAGTGCTTCTCTTTAGGTTTTTGTGAGGATGTTTGGCTTTCCACCAGAGGCCTCAGAGCTCTCCCAATGTCCAATTCCCGATTATACAAAAACAGTGTTAAATAGCTGCTCTAATAAAAAGAATGTTCCACTCTGTGAGTTGAATATGAGCAACACAAAGTAGTTTCTGAGAATGATTCCTTCTAGGATATAGGTGAAAATATTGCCTTTTCGACCACAGGCCTGAGAGCTTTCGGCATGACCACTTGCATATACTGCCAAAAGAGTGTTTCAAAACTGCTCCATGAAAGGAAAGGTTAAACTGCATGAGTTGAATACACTCATCACAGAGAAGTTTGTGAGAATGCTTCTGTCTAGATTTCTGTGAAGGTGTCCCCTTTTCAACGAATTCCTATAAGTGGTCCAAAGTTCCACTTGCAGACTCTACAAAAACAGTCGTTCAACCATCTCTGTCAAAAGGAATGTACAACTCTGTGAGTTGAATGCACGCACCACAAAGAAGTTTCAGAGAATGCTTCTGTCTAGTTTTTATGTCAAGATATTTCCTTCCCACCACAGGCCTCAAGGCGCTCCAAGTGTCCACTTGCCGATTCTACCAAAGGAGTGTTTCCAAACTGCTCTATCAAAAGATGGGTTCAGCTCCGTGAGCTGAATGCTCACAGGACACAGAAGATTGTGAGAATGCTTCTGTCTAGTTTTTGTGTGAGGTTGACCCGTTTCCAACGAATTCCTATAAGGATTCCAAATATGTACTTCCACATGCTGTAAAAAGAGTGTTTCAAAACTTCTCTGTCCAAAGGAATGTTCAGCTCTGTGAGATGAATGCACACACCACAAAGAAGTTTGAGAGACTGCTTCTGTCTACCTGTTATGTGAAGATGTTTCCTTACCAGCACAGACCTCAAAGTGCTCCAAATGTCCAATTGCAAATTCCAGAAAATGAGTGTTTCAAAACTGCTCTAACAAAACAAATGTTCAGCTCCGTGAGTTGAATGCACACATCACACAGAAGTTTGTGAGAAAACTTCTGTCTAGTTTTTGTGTGAAGGTGTCCGGTTTCCCACGAATTCCTATCAGCGTTCCAAATATCCACTTGCCGACACTGTAAAAACAGTGTTTCAAAATTTCTCAGTCAAAAGGAATGTTCAACTCTGTGACTTGAATGCACGTACCACAAAGTGGATTCAGAGAATGCTTCTGTCTACTTGTTATGTGAATATACTTCCTTTTCCAACACAGGCCTCAAAGCACTCCAAACGTCCCGTTGCGGATTCTAGAAAAAGAGTGTTTCAAAACTGCTCTATCAAAAGTAAAGTTCACATCTCTTAGTTGAGAGCACACATTAAACAGGAGTTTGTGAGAATGTTTCTGTCTCGTTTTTATCTGTGGATGTCCCGTTTCCAGCAAATTCCTATAAGTGGTCCAAATATCCACATGCGGATTCCACAGAAGGAGTGTTTCAAAACTGCTCTAACCAAAGGAATGTTCAACTCTGAGAGTTGGATGCACACATCACAAAGTGGTTTCTGAGAGTGCTTCTCTTTAGGTTTTTGTGAGGAGGTTTGGCTTTCCACCAGAGGCCTCAGAGCTCTCCCAATGTCCAATTCCCGATTATACAAAAACAGTGTTAAATAGCTGCTCTAATAAAAGGAATGTTCCACTCTGTGAGTTGAATATGAGCAACACAAAGTAGTTTCTGAGAATGATTCCTTCTAGGATATATGGGAAAATATTGCCTTTTCGACCACAGGCCTGAGAGCTTTCGGCATGACCACTTGCATATACTGCCAAAAGAGTGTTTCAAAACTGCTCCATGAAAGGAAAGGTTAAACTGCATGAGTTGAATACACTCATCACAGAGAAGTTTGTGAGAATGCTTCTGTCTAGATTTCTGTGAAGGTGTCCCCTTTTCAACGAATTCCTATAAGTGGTCCAAAGTTCCACTTGCAGACTCTACAAAAACAGTCGTTCAACCATCTCTGTCAAAAGGAATGTACAACTCTGTGAGTTGAATGCACGCACCACAAAGAAGTTTCAGAGAATGCTTCTGTCTAGTTTTTATGTCAAGATATTTCCTTCCCACCACAGGCCTCAAGGCGCTCCAAGTGTCCACTTGCCGATTCTACCAAAGGAGTGTTTCAAAACTGCTCTATCAAAAGATGGGTTCAGCTCCGTGAGCTGAATGCTCACAGGACACAGAAGATTGTGAGAATGCTTCTGTCTAGTTTTTGTGTGAGGTTGACCCGTTTCCAACGAATTCCTATAAGGATTCCAAATATGTACTTCCACATGCTGTAAAAAGAGTGTTTCAAAACTTCTCTGTCCAAAGGAATGTTCAGCTCTGTGAGATGAATGCACACACCACAAAGAAGTTTGAGAGACTGCTTCTGTCTACCTGTTATGTGAAGATGTTTCCTTACCAGCACAGACCTCAAAGTGCTCCAAATGTCCAATTGCAAATTCCAGAAAATGAGTGTTTCAAAACTGCTCTAACAAAACAAATGTTCAGCTCCATGAGTTGAATGCACACATCACACAGAAGTTTGTGAGAAAACTTCTGTCTAGTTTTTGTGTGAAGGTGTCCGGTTTCCCACGAATTCCTATCAGCGTTCCAAATATCCACTTGCCGACACTGTCAAAACAGTGTTTCAAAATTTCTCAGTCAAAAGGAATGTTCAACTCTGTGACTTGAATGCACGTACCGCAAAGTGGATTCAGAGAATGCTTCTGTCTACTTGTTATGTGAATATACTTCCTTTTCCAACACAGGCCTCAAAGCACTCCAAACGTCCAGTTGCGGTATCTAGAAAAAGAGTGTTTCAAAACTGCTCTATCAAAAGTAAAGTTCACATCTCTTAGTTGAGAGCACACATCAAACCGGAGATTGTGAGAATGTTTCTGTCTCGTTTTTATCTGTGGATGTCCCGTTTCCAGCAAATTCCTATAAGTGGTCCAAATATCCACATGCGGATTCCACAGAAGGAGTGTTTCAAAACTGCTCTAACCAAAGGAATGTTCAACTCTGAGAGTTGGATGCACACAACACAAAGTGGTTTCTGAGAGTGCTTCTCTTTAGGTTTTTGTGAGGATGTTTGGCTTTCCACCAGAGGCCTCAGAGCTCTCCCAATGTCCAATTCCCGATTATACAAAAACAGTGTTAAATAGCTGCTCTAATAAAAGGAATGTTCCACTCTGTGAGTTGAATACGAGCAACACAAAGTAGCTTCTGAGAATGATTCCTTCTAGGATATAGGTGAAAATATTGCCTTTTCGACCACAGGCCTGAGAGCTTTCGGCATAACCACTTGCATATACTGCCAAAAGAGTGTTTCAAAACTGCTCCATGAAAGGAAAGGTTAAACTGCATGAGTTGAATACACTCATCCCAGAGAAGTTTGTGAGAATGCTTCTGTCTAGATTTCTGTGAAGGTGTCCCCTTTTCAACGAATTCCTATAAGTGGTCCAAATTTCCACTTGCAGACTCTACAAAAACCGTCGTTCAACCATCTCTGTCAAAAGGAATGTACAACTCTGTGAGTTGAATGCACGCACCACAAAGAAGTTTCAGAGAATGCTTCTGTCTAGTTTTTATGTCAAGATATTTCCTTCCCACCACAGGCCTCAAGGCGCTCCAAGTGTCCACTTGCCGATTCTACCAAAGGAGTGTTTCAAACTGCTCTATCAAAAGATGGGTTCAGCTCCGTGAGCTGAATGCTCACAGGACACAGAAGATTGTGAGAATGCTTCTGTCTAGTTTTTGTGTGAGGTTGACCCGTTTCCAACGAATTCCTATAAGGATTCCAAATATGTACTTCCACATGCTGTAAAAAGAGTGTTTCAAAACTTCTCTGTCCAAAGGAATGTTCAGCTCTGTGAGATGAATGCACACACCACAAAGAAGTTTGAGAGACTGCTTCTGTCTACCTGTTATGTGAAGATGTTTCCTTACCAGCACAGACCTCAAAGTGCTCCAAATGTCCAATTGCAAATTCCAGAAAATGAGTGTTTCAAAACTGCTCTAACAAAACAAATGTTCAGCTCCGTGAGTTGAATGCACACATCACACAGAAGTTTGTGAGAAAACTCCTGTCTAGTTTTTGTGTGAAGGTGTCCGGTTTCCAACGAATTCCTATCAGCGTTCCAAATATCCACTTGCCGACACTGTAAAAACAGTGTTTCAAAATTTCTCAGTCAAAAGGAATGTTCAACTCTGTGACTTGAATGCACGTTCCGCAAAGTGGATTCAGAGAATGCTTCTGTCTACTTGTTATGTGAATATACTTCCTTTTCCAACACAGGCCTCAAAGCACTCCAAACGTCCCGTTGCAGATTCTAGAAAAAGAGTGTTTCAAAACTGCTCTATCAAAAGTAAAGTTCACATCTCTTATTTGAGAGCACACATCAAACAGGAGTTTGTGAGAATGTTTCTGTCTCGTTTTTATCTGTGGATGTCCCGTTTCCAGCAAATTCCTATAAGTGGTCCAAATATCCACATGCGGATTCCACAGAAGGAGTGTTTCAAAACTGCTCTAACCAAAGGAATGTTCAACTCTGAGAGTTGGATGCACACATCACAAAGTGGTTTCTGAGAGTGCTTCTCTTTAGGTTTTTGTGAGGATGTTTGGCTTTCCACCAGAGGCCTCAGAGCTCTCCCAATGTCCAATTCCCGATTATACAAAAACAGTGTTAAATAGCTGCTCTAATAAAAAGAATGTTCCACTCTGTGAGTTGAATATGAGCAACACAAAGTAGTTTCTGAGAATGATTCCTTCTAGGATATAGGTGAAAATATTGCCTTTTCGACCACAGGCCTGAGAGCTTTCGGCATGACCACTTGCATATACTGCCAAAAGAGTGTTTCAAAACTGCTCCATGAAAGGAAAGGTTAAACTGCATGAGTTGAATACACTCATCACAGAGAAGTTTGTGAGAATGCTTCTGTCTAGATTTCTGTGAAGGTTTCCCCTTTTCAACGAATTCCTATAAGTGGTCCAAATTTCCACTTGCAGACTCTACAAAAACAGTCGTTCAACCATCTCTGTCAAAAGGAATGTACAACTCTGTGAGTTGAATGCACGCACCACAAAGAAGTTTCAGAGAATGCTTCTGTCTAGTTTTTATGTCAAGATATTTCCTTCCCACCACAGGCCTCAAGGCGCTCCAAGTGTCCACTTGCCGATTCTACCAAAGGAGTGTTTCAAAACTGCTCTATCAAAAGATGGGTTCAGCTCCGTGAGCTGAATGCTCACAGGACACAGAAGATTGTGAGAATGCTTCTGTCTAGTTTTTGTGTGAGGTTGACCCGTTTCCAACGAATTCCTATAAGGATTCCAAATATGTACTTCCACGTGCTGTAAAAAGAGTGTTTCAAAACTTCTCTGTCCAAAGGAATGTTCAACTCTGTGAGATGAATGCACACACCACAAAGAAGTTTGAGAGACTGCTTCTGTCTACCTGTTATGTGAAGATGTTTCCTTACCAGCACAGACCTCAAAGTGCTCCAAATGTCCAATTGCAAATTCCAGAAAATGAGTGTTTCAAAACTGCTCTAACAAAGCAAATGTTCAGCTCCGTGAGTTGAATGCACACATCACACAGAAGTTTGTGAGAAAACTCCTGTCTAGTTTTGTGTGAAGGTGTCCGGTTTCCAACGAATTCCTATCAGCGTTCCAAATATCCACTTGCCGACACTGTAAAAACAGTGTTTCAAAATTTCTCAGTCAAAAGGAATGTTCAACTCTGTGACTTGAATGCACGTACCACAAAGTGGATTCAGAGAATGCTTCTGTCTACTTGTTATGTGAATATACTTCCTTTTCCAACACAGGCCTCAAAGCACTCCAAACGTCCCGTTGCGGATTCTAGAAAAAGAGTGTTTCAAAACTGCTCTATCAAAAGTAAAGTTCACATCTCTTAGTTGAGAGCACACATCAAACAGGAGTTTGTGAGAATGTTTCTGTCTCGTTTTTATCTGTGGATGTCCCGTTTCCAGCAAATTCCTATAAGTGGTCCAAATATCCACATGCGGATTCCACAGAAGGAGTGTTTCAAAACTGCTCTAACCAAAGGAATGTTCAACTCTGAGAGTTGGATGCACACATCACAAAGTGGTTTCTGAGAGTGCTTCTCTTTAGGTTTTTGTGAGGAGGTTTGGCTTTCCACCAGAGGCCTCAGAGCTCTCCCAATGTCCAATTCCCGATTATACAAAAACAGTGTTAAATAGCTGCTCTAATAAAAGGAATGTTCCACTCTGTGAGTTGAATATGAGCAACACAAAGTAGTTTCTGAGAATGATTCCTTCTAGGATATATGGGAAAATATTGCCTTTTCGACCACAGGCCTGAGAGCTTTCGGCATGACCACTTGCATATACTGCCAAAAGAGTGTTTCAAAACTGCTCCATGAAAGGAAAGGTTAAACTGCATGAGTTGAATACACTCATCACAGAGAAGTTTGTGAGAATGCTTCTGTCTAGATTTCTGTGAAGGTGTCCCCTTTTCAACGAATTCCTATAAGTGGTCCAAATTTCCACTTGCAGACTCTACAAAAACAGTCGTTCAACCATCTCTGTCAAAAGGAATGTACAACTCTGTGAGTTGAATGCACGCACCACAAAGAAGTTTCAGAGAATGCTTCTGTCTAGTTTTTATGTCAAGATATTTCCTTCCCACCACAGGCCTCAAGGCGCTCCAAGTGTCCACTTGCCGATTCTACCAAAGGAGTGTTTCAAAACTGCTCTATCAAAAGATGGGTTCAGCTCCGTGAGCTGAATGCTCACAGGACACAGAAGATTGTGAGAATGCTTCTGTCTAGTTTTTGTGTGAGGTTGACCCGTTTCCAACGAATTCCTATAAGGATTCCAAATATGTACTTCCACATGCTGTAAAAAGAGTGTTTCAAAACTTCTCTGTCCAAAGGAATGTTCAGCTCTGTGAGATGAATGCACACACCACAAAGAAGTTTGAGAGACTGCTTCTGTCTACCTGTTATGTGAAGATGTTTCCTTACCAGCACAGACCTCAAAGTGCTCCAAATGTCCAATTGCAAATTCCAGAAAATGAGTGTTTCAAAACTGCTCTAACAAAACAAATGTTCAGCTCCGTGAGTTGAATGCACACATCACACAGAAGTTTGTGAGAAAACTTCTGTCTAGTTTTTGTGTGAAGGTGTCCGGTTTCCCACGAATTCCTATCAGCGTTCCAAATATCCACTTGCCGACACTGTAAAAACAGTGTTTCAAAATTTCTCAGTCAAAAGGAATGTTCAACTCTGTGACTTGAATGCACGTACCGCAAAGTGGATTCAGAGAATGCTTCTGTCTACTTGTTATGTGAATATACTTCCTTTTCCAACACAGGCCTCAAAGCACTCCAAACGTCCAGTTGCGGTATCTAGAAAAAGAGTGTTTCAAAACTGCTCTATCAAAAGTAAAGTTCACATCTCTTAGTTGAGAGCACACATCAAACCGGAGTTTGTGAGAATGTTTCTGTCTCGTTTTTATCTGTGGATGTCCCGTTTCCAGCAAATTCCTATAAGTGGTCCAAATATCCACATGCGGATTCCACAGAAGGAGTGTTTCAAAACTGCTCTAACCAAAGGAATGTTCAACTCTGAGAGTTGGATGCACACAACACAAAGTGGTTTCTGAGAGTGCTTCTCTTTAGGTTTTTGTGAGGATGTTTGGCTTTCCACCAGAGGCCTCAGAGCTCTCCCAATGTCCAATTCCCGATAATACAAAAACAGTGTTAAATAGCTGCTCTAATAAAAGGAATGTTCCACTCTGTGAGTTGAATACGAGCAACACAAAGTAGTTTCTGAGAATGATTCCTTCTAGGATATAGGTGAAAATATTGCCTTTTCGACCACAGGCCTGAGAGCTTTCGGCATAACCACTTGCATATACTGCCAAAAGAGTGTTTCAAAACTGCTCCATGAAAGGAAAGGTTAAACTGCGTGAGTTGAATACACTCATCACAGAGAAGTTTGTGAGAATGCTTCTGTCTAGATTTCTGTGAAGGTGTCCCCTTTTCAACGAATTCCTATAAGTGGTCCAAATTTCCACTTGCAGACTCTACAAAAACAGTCGTTCAACCATCTCTGTCAAAAGGAATGTACAACTCTGTGAGTTGAATGCACGCACCACAAAGAAGTTTCAGAGAATGCTTCTGTCCAGTTTTTATGTCAAGATACTTCCTTCCCACCACAGGCCTCAAGGCGCTCCAAGTGTCCACTTGCCGATTCTACCAAAGGAGTGTTTCAAAACTGCTCTATCAAAAGATGGGTTCAGCTCCGTGAGCTGAATGCTCACAGGACACAGAAGATTTTGAGAATGCTTCTGTCTAGTTTTTGTGTGAGGTTGACCCGTTTCCAACGAATTCCTATAAGGATTCCAAATATGTACTTCCACATGCTGTAAAAAGAGTGTTTCAAAACTTCTCTGTCCAAAGGAATGTTCAGCTCTGTGAGATGAATGCACACACCACAAAGAAGTTTGAGAGACTGCTTCTGTCTACCTGTTATGTGAAGATGTTTCCTTTCCAGCACAGACCTCAAAGTGCTCCAAATGTCCAATTGCAAATTCCAGAAAATGAGTGTTTCAAAACTGCTCTAACAAAACAAATGTTCAGCTCCGTGAGTTGAATGCACACATCACACAGAAGTTTGTGAGAAAACTCCTGTCTAGTTTTTGTGTGAAGGTGTCCGGTTTCCAACGAATTCCTATCAGCGTTCCAAATATCCACTTGCCGACACTGTAAAAACAGTGTTTCAAAATTTCTCAGTCAAAAGGAATGTTCAACTCTGTGACTTGAATGCACGTACCGCAAAGTGGATTCAGAGAATGCTTCTGTCTACTTGTTATGTGAATATACTTCCTTTTCCAACACAGGCCTCAAAGCACTCCAAACGTCCAGTTGCGGATTCTAGAAAAAGAGTGTTTCAAAACTGCTCTATCAAAAGTAAAGTTCACATCTGTTAGTTGAGAGCACACATCAAACCGGAGTTTGTGAGAATGTTTCTGTCTCGTTTTTGTCTGTTGATGTCCCGTTTCCAGCAAATTCCTATAAGTGGTCCAAATATCCACATGCGGATTCCACAGAAGGAGTGTTTCAAAACTGCTCTAACCAAAGGAATGTTCAACTCTGAGAGTTGGATGCACACATCACAAAGTGGTTTCTGAGAGTGCTTCTCTTTAGGTTTTTGTGAGGGTGTTTGGCTTTCCACCAGAGGCCTCAGAGCTCTCCCAATGTCCAATTCCCGATTATACAAAAACAGTGTTAAATAGCTGCTCTAATAAAAGGAATGTTCCACGCTGTGAGTTGAATATGAGCAACACAAAGTAGTTTCTGAGAATGATTCCTTCTAGGATATAGGTGAAAATATTGCCTTTTCGACCACAGGCCTGAGAGCTTTCGGCATGACCACTTGCATATACTGCCAAAAGAGTGTTTCAAAACTGCTCCATGAAAGGAAAGGTTAAACTGCATGAGTTGAATACACTCATCACAGAGAAGTTTGTGAGAATGCTTCTGTCTAGATTTCTGTGAAGGTGTCCCCTTTTCAACGAATTCCTATAAGTGGTCCAAAGTTCCACTTGCAGACTCTACAAAAACAGTCGTTCAACCATCTCTGTCAAAAGGAATGTACAACTCTGTGAGTTGAATGCACGCACCACAAAGAAGTTTCAGAGAATGCTTCTGTCTAGTTTTTATGTCAAGATATTTCCTTCCCACCACAGGCCTCAAGGCGCTCCAAGTGTCCACTTGCCGATTCTACCAAAGGAGTGTTTCAAAACTGCTCTATCAAAAGATGGGTTCAGCTCCGTGAGCTGAATGCTCACAGGACACAGAAGATTGTGAGAATGCTTCTGTCTAGTTTTTGTGTGAGGTTGACCCGTTTCCAACGAATTCCTATAAGGATTCCAAATATGTACTTCCACATGCTGTAAAAAGAGTGTTTCAAAACTTCTCTGTCCAAAGGAATGTTCAGCTCTGTGAGATGAATGCACACACCACAAAGAAGTTTGAGAGACTGCTTCTGTCTACCTGTTATGTGAAGATGTTTCCTTACCAGCACAGACCTCAAAGTGCTCCAAATGTCCAATTGCAAATTCCAGAAAATGAGTGTTTCAAAACTGCTCTAACAAAACAAATGTTCAGCTCCGTGAGTTGAATGCACACATCACACAGAAGTTTGTGAGAAATCTTCTGTCTAGTTTTTGTGTGAAGGTGTCCGGTTTCCCACGAATTCCTATCAGCGTTCCAAATATCCACTTGCCGACACTGTAAAAACAGTGTTTCAAAATTTCTCAGTCAAAAGGAATGTTCAACTCTGTGACTTGAATGCACGTACCACAAAGTGGATTCAGAGAATGCTTCTGTCTACTTGTTATGTGAATATACTTCCTTTTCCAACACAGGCCTCAAAGCACTCCAAACGTCCAGTTGCGGTATCTAGAAAAAGAGTGTTTCAAAACTGCTCTATCAAAAGTGAAGTTCACATCTCTTAGTTGAGAGCACACATCAAACCGGAGTTTGTGAGAATGTTTCTGTCTCGTTTTTATCTGTGGATGTCCCGTTTCCAGCAAATTCCTATAAGTGGTCCAAATATCCACATGCGGATTCCACAGAAGGAGTGTTTCAAAACTGCTCTAACCAAAGGAATGTTCAACTCTGAGAGTTGGATGCACACAACACAAAGTGACTTCTGAGAGTGCTTCTCTTTAGGTTTTTGTGAGGATGTTTGGCTTTCCACCAGAGGCCTCAGAGCTCTCCCAATGTCCAATTCCCGATTATACAAAAACAGTGTTAAATAGCTGCTCTAATAAAAGGAATGTTCCACTCTGTGAGTTGAATACGAGCAACACAAAGTAGTTTCTGAGAATGATTCCTTCTAGGATATATGGGAAAATATTGCCTTTTCGACCACAGGCCTGAGAGCTTTCGGCATGACCACTTGCATATACTGCCAAAAGAGTGTTTCAAAACTGCTCCATGAAAGGAAAGGTTAAACTGCATGAGTTGAATACACTCATCACAGAGAAGTTTGTGAGAATGCTTCTGTCTAGATTTCTGTGAAGGTGTCCCCTTTTCAACGAATTCCTATAAGTGGTCCAAATTTCCACTTGCAGACTCTACAAAAACAGTCGTTCAACCATCTCTGTCAAAAGGAATGTACAACTCTGTGAGTTGAATGCACGCACCACAAAGAAGTTTCAGAGAATGCTTCTGTCTAGTTTTTATGTCAAGATATTTCCTTCCCACCACAGGCCTCAAGGCGCTCCAAGTGTCCACTTGCCGATTCTACCAAAGGAGTGTTTCAAAACTGCTCTATCAAAAGATGGGTTCAGCTCCGTGAGCTGAATGCTCACAGGACACAGAAGATTGTGAGAATGCTTCTGTCTAGTTTTTGTGTGAGGTTGACCCGTTTCCAACGAATTCCTATAAGGATTCCAAATATGTACTTCCACATGCTGTAAAAAGAGTGTTTCAAAACTTCTCTGTCCAAAGGAATGTTCAACTCTGTGAGATGAATGCACACACCACAAAGAAGTTTGAGAGACTGCTTCTGTCTACCTGTTATGTGAAGATGTTTCCTTACCAGCACAGACCTCAAAGTGCTCCAAATGTCCAATTGCAAATTCCAGAAAATGAGTGTTTCAAAACTGCTCTAACAAAGCAAATGTTCAGCTCCGTGAGTTGAATGCACACATCACACAGAAGTTTGTGAGAAAACTCCTGTCTAGTTTTGTGTGAAGGTGTCCGGTTTCCAACGAATTCCTATCAGCGTTCCAAATATCCACTTGCCGACACTGTAAAAACAGTGTTTCAAAATTTCTCAGTCAAAAGGAATGTTCAACTCTGTGACTTGAATGCACGTACCACAAAGTGGATTCAGAGAATGCTTCTGTCTACTTGTTATGTGAATATACTTCCTTTTCCAACACAGGCCTCAAAGCACTCCAAACGTCCCGTTGCGGATTCTAGAAAAAGAGTGTTTCAAAACTGCTCTATCAAAAGTAAAGTTCACATCTCTTAGTTGAGAGCACACATCAAACAGGAGTTTGTGAGAATGTTTCTGTCTCGTTTTTATCTGTGGATGTCCCGTTTCCAGCAAATTCCTATAAGTGGTCCAAATATCCACATGCGGATTCCACAGAAGGAGTGTTTCAAAACTGCTCTAACCAAAGGAATGTTCAACTCTGAGAGTTGGATGCACACATCACAAAGTGGTTTCTGAGAGTGCTTCTCTTTAGGTTTTTGTGAGGAGGTTTGGCTTTCCACCAGAGGCCTCAGAGCTCTCCCAATGTCCAATTCCCGATTATACAAAAACAGTGTTAAATAGCTGCTCTAATAAAAGGAATGTTCCACTCTGTGAGTTGAATATGAGCAACACAAAGTAGTTTCTGAGAATGATTCCTTCTAGGATATATGTGAAAATGTTGCCTTTTCGACCACATGCCTGAGAGCTTTCGGCATGACCACTTGCATATACTGCCAAAAGAGTGTTTCAAAACTGCTCCATGAAAGGAAAGGTTAAACTGCATGAGTTGAATACACTCATCACAGAGAAGTTTGTGAGAATGCTTCTGTCTAGATTTCTGTGAAGGTGTCCCCTTTTCAACGAATTCCTATAAGTGGTCCAAATTTCCAGTTGCAGACTCTACAAAAACAGTCGTTCAACCATCTCTGTCAAAAGGAATGTACAACTCTGTGAGTTGAATGCACGCACCACAAAGAAGTTTCAGAGAATGCTACTGTCTAGTTTTTATGTCAAGATATTTCCTTCCCACCACAGGCCTCAAGGCGCTCCAAGTGTCCACTTGCCGATTCTACCAAAGGAGTGTTTCAAAACTGCTCTATCAAAAGATGGGTTCAGCTCCGTGAGCTGAATGCTCACAGGACACAGAAGATTGTGAGAATGCTTCTGTCTAGTTTTTGTGTGAGGTTGACCCGTTTCCAACGAATTCCTATGAGGATTCCAAATATGTACTTCCACATGCTGTAAAAAGAGTGTTTCAAAACTTCTCTGTCCAAAGGAATGTTCAGCTCTGTGAGATGAATGCACACACCACAAAGAAGTTTGAGAGACTGCTTCTGTCTACCTGTTATGTGAAGATGTTTCCTTACCAGCACAGACCTCAAAGTGCTCCAAATGTCCAATTGCAAATTCCAGAAAATGAGTGTTTCAAAACTGCTCTAACAAAACAAATGTTCAGCTCCGTGAGTTGAATGCACACATCACACAGAAGTTTGTGAGAAAACTCCTGTCTAGTTTTTGTGTGAAGGTGTCCGGTTTCCAACGAATTCCTATCAGCGTTCCAAATATCCACTTGCCGACACTGTAAAAACAGTGTTTCAAAATTTCTCAGTCAAAAGGAATGTTCAACTCTGTGACTTGAATGCACGTACCGCAAAGTGGATTCAGAGAATGCTTCTGTCTACTTGTTATGTGAATATACTTCCTTTTCCTACACGGGCCTCAAAGCACTCCAAACGTCCAGTTGCGGATTCTAGAAAAAGAGTGTTTCAAAACTGCTCTATCAAAAGTAAAGTTCACATCTCTTAGTTGAGAGCACACATCAAACCGGAGTTTGTGAGAATGTTTCTGTCTCGTTTTTATCTGTTGATGTCCCGTTTCCAGCAAATTCCTATAAGTGGTCCAAATATCCACATGCGGATTCCACAGAAGGAGTGTTTCAAAACTGCTCTAACCAAAGGAATGTTCAACTCTGAGAGTTGGATGCACACATCACAATGTGGATTCTGAGAGTGCTTCTCTTTATGTTTTTGTGAGGGTGTTTGGCTTTCCACCAGAGGCCTCAGAGCTCTCCCAATGTCCAATTCCCGATTATACAAAAACAGTGTTAAATAGCTGCTCTAATAAAAGGAATGTTCCACTCTGTGAGTTGAATATGAGCAACACAAAGTAGTTTCTGAGAATGATTGCTTCTAGGATATATGTGAAAATGTTGCCATTTCGACCACAGGCCTGAGAGCTTTCGGCATGACCACTTGCATATACTGCCAAAAGAGTGTTTCAAAACTGCTCCATGAAGGAAAGATTAAACTGCATGAGTTGAATACACTCATCACAGAGAAGTTTGTGAGAATGCTTCTGTCTAGATTTCTGTGAAGGTGTCCCCTTTTCAACGAATTCCTATAAGTGGTCCAAATTTCCAGTTGCAGACTCTACAAAAACAGTCGTTCAACCATCTCTGTCAAAAGGAATGTACAACTCTGTGAGTTGAATGCACGCACCACAAAGAAGTTTCAGAGAATGCTTCTGTCTAGTTTTTATGTCAAGATATTTCCTTCCCACCACAGGCCTCAAGGCGCTCCAAGTGTCCACTTGCCGATTCTACCAAAGGAGTGTTTCAAAACTGCTCTATCAAAAGATGGGTTCAGCTCCGTGAGCTGAATGCTCACAGGACACAGAAGATTGTGAGAATGCTTCTGTCTAGTTTTTGTGTGAGGTTGACCCGTTTCCAACGAATTCCTATAAGGATTCCAAATATGTACTTCCACATGCTGTAAAAAGAGTGTTTCAAAACTTCTCTGTCCAAAGGAATGTTCAACTCTGTGAGATGAATGCACACACCACAAAGAAGTTTGAGAGACTGCTTCTGTCTACCTGTTATGTGAAGATGTTTCCTTACCAGCACAGACCTCAAAGTGCTCCAAATGTCCAATTGCAAATTCCAGAAAATGAGTGTTTCAAAACTGCTCTAACAAAACAAATGTTCAGCTCCGTGAGTTGAATGCACACATCACACAGAAGTTTGTGAGAAAACTCCTGTCTAGTTTTTGTGTGAAGGTGTCCGGTTTCCAACGAATTCCTATCAGCGTTCCAAATATCCACTTGCCGACACTGTAAAAACAGTGTTTCAAAATTTCTCAGTCAAAAGGAATGTTCAACTCTGTGACTTGAATGCACGTACCACAAAGTGGATTCAGAGAATGCTTCTGTCTACTTGTTATGTGAATATACTTCCTTTTCCAACACAGGCCTCAAAGCACTCCAAACGTCCAGTTGCGGATTCTAGAAAAAGAGTGTTTCAAAACTGCTCTATCAAAAGTAAAGTTCACATCTCTTAGTTGAGAGCACACATCAAACAGGAGTTTGTGAGAATGTTTCCGTCTCGTTTTTATCTGTGGATGTCCCGTTTCCAGCAAATTCCTATAAGTGGTCCAAATATCCACATGCGGATTCCACAGAAGGAGTGTTTCAAAACTGCTCTAACCAAAGGAATGTTCAACTCTGAGAGTTGGATGCACACATCACAAAGTGGTTTCTGAGAGTGCTTCTCTTTAGGTTTTTGTGAGGATGTTTGGCTTTCCACCAGAGGCCTCAGAGCTCTCCCAATGTCCAATTCCCGATTATACAAAAACAGTGTTAAATAGCTGCTCTAATAAAAGGAATGTTCCACTCTGTGAGTTGAATATGAGCAACACAAAGTAGTTTCTGAGAATGATTCCTTCTAGGATATATGTGAAAATGTTGCCTTTTCGACCACAGGCCTGAGAGCTTTCGGCATGACCACTTGCATATACTGCCAAAAGAGTGTTTCAAAACTGCTCCATGAAAGGAAAGGTTAAACTGCATGAGTTGAATACACTCATCACAGAGAAGTTTGTGAGAATGCTTCTGTCTAGATTTCTGTGAAGGTGTCCCCTTTTCAACGAATTCCTATAAGTGGTCCAAATTTCCAGTTGCAGACTCTACAAAAACAGTCGTTCAAACATCTCTGTCAAAAGGAATGTACAACTCTGTGAGTTGAATGCACGCACCACAAAGAAGTTTCAGAGAATGCTACTGTCTAGTTTTTATGTCAGGATATTTCCTTCCCACCACAGGCCTCAAGGCGCTCCAAGTGTCCACTTGCCGATTCTACCAAAGGAGTGTTTCAAAACTGCTCTATCAAAAGATGGGTTCAGCTCCGTGAGCTGAATGCTCACAGGACACAGAAGATTGTGAGAATGCTTCTGTCTAGTTTTTGTGTGAGGTTGACCCGTTTCCAACGAATTCCTATAAGGATTCCAAATATGTACTTCCACATGCTGTAAAAAGAGTGTTTCAAAACTTCTCTGTCCAAAGGAATGTTCAACTCTGTGAGATGAATGCACACACCACAAAGAAGTTTGAGAGACTGCTTCTGTCTACCTGTTATGTGAAGATGTTTCCTTACCAGCACAGACCTCAAAGTGCTCCAAATGTCCAATTGCAAATTCCAGAAAATGAGTGTTTCAAAACTGCTCTAACAAAACAAATGTTCAGCTCCGTGAGTTGAATGCACACATCACACAGAAGTTTGTGAGAAAACTCCTGTCTAGTTTTTGTGTGAAGGTGTCCGGTTTCCAACGAATTCCTATCAGCGTTCCAAATATCCACTTGCCGACACTGTAAAAACAGTGTTTCAAAATTTCTCAGTCAAAAGGAATGTTCAACTCTGTGACTTGAATGCACGTACCACAAAGTGGATTCAGAGAATGCTTCTGTCTACTTGTTATGTGAATATACTTCCTTTTCCAACACAGGCCTCAAAGCACTCCAAACGTCCAGTTGCGGATTCTAGAAAAAGAGTGTTTCAAAACTGCTCTATCAAAAGTAAAGTTCACATCTCTTAGTTGAGAGCACACATCAAACAGGAGTTTGTGAGAATGTTTCTGTCTCGTTTTTATCTGTGGATGTCCCGTTTCCAGCAAATTCCTATAAGTGGTCCAAATATCCACATGCGGATTCCACAGAAGGAGTGTTTCAAAACTGCTCTAACCAAAGGAATGTTCAACTCTGAGAGTTGGATGCACACATCACAAAGTGGTTTCTGAGAGTGCTTCTCTTTAGGTTTTTGTGAGGATGTTTGGCTTTCCACCAGAGGCCTCAGAGCTCTCCCAATGTCCAATTCCCGATTATACAAAAACAGTGTTAAATAGCTGCTCTAATAAAAGGAATGTTCCACTCTGTGAGTTGAATATGAGCAACACAAAGTAGTTTCTGAGAATGATTCCTTCTAGGATATATGTGAAAATGTTGCCTTTTCGACCACAGGCCTGAGAGCTTTCGGCATGACCACTTGCATATACTGCCAAAAGAGTGTTTCAAAACTGCTCCATGAAAGGAAAGGTTAAACTGCATGAGTTGAATACGCTCATCACAGAGAAGTTTGTGAGAATGCTTCTGTCTAGATTTCTGTGAAGGTGTCCCCTTTTCAACGAATTCCTATAAGTGGTCCAAATTTCCAGTTGCAGACCCTACAAAAACAGTCGTTCAACCATCTCTGTCAAAAGGAATGTACAACTCTGTGAGTTGAATGCACGCACCACAAAGAAGTTTCAGAGAATGCTACTGTCTAGTTTTTATGTCAAGATATTTCCTTCCCACCACAGGCCTCAAGGCGCTCCAAGTGTCCACTTGCCGATTCTACCAAAGGAGTGTTTCAAAACTGCTCTATCAAAAGATGGGTTCAGCTCCGTGAGCTGAATGCTCACAGGACACAGAAGATTGTGAGAATGCTTCTGTCTAGTTTTTGTGTGAGGTTGACCCGTTTCCAACGAATTCCTATAAGGATTCCAAATATGTACTTCCACATGCTGTAAAAAGAGTGTTTCAAAACTTCTCTGTCCAAAGGAATGTTCAGCTCTGTGAGATGAATGCACACACCACAAAGAAGTTTGAGAGACTGCTTCTGTCTACCTGTTATGTGAAGATGTTTCCTTACCAGCACAGACCTCAAAGTGCTCCAAATGTCCAATTGCAAATTCCAGAAAATGAGTGTTTCAAAACTGCTCTAACAAAACAAATGTTCAGCTCCGTGAGTTGAATGCACACATCACACAGAAGTTTGTGAGAAAACTCCTGTCTAGTTTTTGTGTGAAGGTGTCCGGTTTCCAACGAATTCCTATCAGCGTTCCAAATATCCACTTGCCGACACTGTAAAAACAGTGTTTCAAAATTTCTCAGTCAAAAGGAATGTTCAACTCTGTGACTTGAATGCACGTACCACAAAGTGGATTCAGAGAATGCTTCTGTCTACTTGTTATGTGAATATACTTCCTTTTCCAACACAGGCCTCAAAGCACTCCAAACGTCCAGTTGCGGATTCTAGAAAAAGAGTGTTTCAAAACTGCTCTATCAAAAGTAAAGTTCACATCTCTTAGTTGAGAGCACACATCAAAAAGGGGTTTGTGAGAATGTTTCTGTCTCGTTTTTATCTGTGGATGTCCCGTTTCCAGCAAATTCCTATAAGTGGTCCAAATATCCACATGCGGATTCCACAGAAGGAGTGTTTCAAAACTGCTCTAACCAAAGGAATGTTCAACTCTGAGAGTTGGATGCGCACATCACAAAGTGGTTTCTGAGAGTGCTTCTGTTTAGGTTTTTGTGAGGATGTTTGGCTTTCCACCAGAGGCCTCAGAGCTCTCCCAATGTCCAATTCCCGATTATACAAAAACAGTGTTAAATAGCTGCTCTAATAAAAGGAATGTTCCACTCTGTGAGTTGAATATGAGCAACACAAAGTAGTTTCTGAGAATGATTCCTTCTAGGATATATGTGAAAATATTGCCTTTTCGACCACAGGCCTGAGAGCTTTCGGCATGACCACTTGCATATACTGCCAAAAGAGTGTTTCAAAACTGCTCCATGAAAGGAAAGGTTAAACTGCATGAGTTGAATACACTCATCACAGAGAAGTTTGTGAGAATGCTTCTGTCTAGATTTCTGTGAAGGTGTCCCCTTTTCAACGAATTCCTATAAGTGGTCCAAATTTCCACTTGCAGACTCTACAAAAACAGTCGTTCAACCATCTCTGTCAAAAGGAATGTACAACTCTGTGAGTTGAATGCACGCACCACAAAGAAGTTTCAGAGAATGCTTCTGTCTAGTTTTTATGTCAAGATATTTCCTTTCCAACACAGGCCTCAAGGCGCTCCAAGTGTCCACTTGCCGATTCTACCAAAGGAGTGTTTCAAAACTGCTCTATCAAAAGATGGGTTCAGCTCCGTGAGCTGAATGCTCACAGGACACAGAAGATTGTGAGAATGCTTCTGTCTAGTTTTTGTGTGAGGTTGACCCGTTTCCAACGAATTCCTATAAGAATTCCAAATATGTACTTCCGCATGCTGTAAAAAGAGTGTTTCAAAACTTCACTGTCCAAAGGAATGTTCAACTCTGTGAGATGAATGCACACACCACAAAGAAGTTTGAGAGACTGCTTCTGTCTACCTGTTATGTGAAGATGTTTCCTTACCAGCACAGACCTCAAAGTGCTCCAAATGTCCAATTGCAAATTCCAGAAAATGAGTGTTTCAAAACTGCTCTAACAAAACAAATGTTCACCTCCGCTGAGTTGAATGCACACATCACACAGAAGTTTGTGAGAAAGCTTCTGTCTAGTTTTTGTGTGAAGGTGTCCGGTTTCCATCGAATTCCTATCAGCGTTCCAAATATCCACTTGCCGACACTGTAAAAACAGTGTTTCAAAATTTCTCAGTCAAAAGGAATGTTCAACTCTGTGACTTGAATGCACGTACCACAAAGTGGATTCAGAGAATGCTTCTGTCTACTTGTTATGTGAATATACTTCCTTTTCCAACACAGGCCTCAAAGCACTCCAAACGTCCAGTTGCGGATTCTAGAAAAAGAGTGTTTCAAAACTGCTCTATCAAAAGTAAAGTTCACATCTCTTAGTTGAGAGCACACATCAAACAGGAGTTTGTGAGAATGTTTCTGTCTCGTTTTTATCTGTGGTTGTCCCGTTTCCAGCAAATTCCTATAAGTGGTCCAAATATCCACATGCGGATTCCACAGAAGGAGTGTTTCAAAACTGCTCTAACCAAAGGAATGTTCAACTCTGAGAGTTGGATGCACACATCACAAAGTGGTTTCTGAGAGTGCTTCTCTTTAAGTTTTTGTGAGGATGTTTGGCTTTCCACCAGAGGCCTCAGAGCTCTCCCAATGTCCAATTCCCAATTATACAAAAACAGTGTTAAATAGCTACTCTAATAAAAGGAATGTTCCCCTCTGTGAGTTGAATATGAGCAACACAAAGTAGTTTCTGAGAATGATTCCTTCTAGGATATATGTGAAAATGTTGCCTTTTCGACCACAGGCCTGAGAGCTTTCGGCATGACCACTTGCATATACTGCCAAAAGAGTGTTTCAAAACTGCTCCATGAAAGGAAAGGTTAAACTGCATGAGTTGAATACACTCATCACAGAGAAGTTTGTGAGAATGCTTCTGTCTAGATTTCTGTGAAGGTGTCCCCTTTTCAACGAATTCCTATAAGTGGTCCAAAATTCCACTTGCAGACTCTACAAAAACAGTCGTTCAAACATCTCTGTCAAAAGGAATGTACAACTCTGTGAGTTGAATGCACGCACCACAAAGAAGTTTCAGAGAATGCTTCTGTCTAGTTTTTATGTCAAGATATTTCCTTTCCACCACAGGCCTCAAGGCCCTCCAAGTGTCCACTTGCCGATTCTACCAAAGGAGTGTTTCAAAACTGCTCTATCAAAAGATGGGTTCAGCTCCGTGAGCTGAATGCTCACAGGACACAGAAGATTGTGAGAATGCTTCTGTCTAGTTTTTGTGTGAGGTTGACCCGTTTCCAACGAATTCCTATACGGATTCCAAATATGTACTTCCACATGCTGTAAAAAGAGTGTTTCAAAACTTCTCTGTCCAAAGGAATGTTCAACTCTGTGAGATGAATGCACACACCACAAAGAAGTTTGAGAGACTGCTTCTGTCTACCTGTTATGTGAAGATGTTTCCTTACCAGCACAGACCTCAAAGCGCTCCAAATGTCCAATTGCAAATTCCAGAAAATGAGTGTTTCAAAACTGCTCTAACAAAACAAATGTTCAGCTCCGTGAGTTGAATGCACACATCACACAGAAGTTTGTGAGAAAACTTCTGTCTAGTTTTTGTGTGAAGGTGTCCGGTTTCCAACGAATTCCTATCAGCGTTCCAAATATCCACTTGCCGACACTGTAAAAACAGTGTTTCAAAATTTCCCAGTCAAAAGGAATGTTCAACTCTGTGACTTGAATGCACGTACCACAAAGTGGATTCAGAGACTACTTCTGTCTACTTGTTATGTGAATATACTTCCTTTTCCAACACAGGCCTCAAAGCACTCCAAACGTCCAGTTGCGGATTCTAGAAAAAGAGTGTTTCAAAACTGCTCTATCAAAAGTAAAGTTCACATCTCTTAGTTGAGAGCACACATCAAACAGGAGTTTGTGAGAATGTTTCTGTCTCGTTTTTATCTGTGGATGTCCCGTTTCCAGCAAATTCCTATAAGTGGTCCAAATATCCACATGCGGATTCCACAGAAGGAGTGTTTCAAAACTGCTCTAACCAAAGGAATGTTCAACTCTGAGAGTTGGATGCACACATCACAAAGTGGTTTCTGAGAGTGCTTCTCTTTAGGTTTTTGTGAGGATGTTTGGCTTTCCACCAGAGGCCTCAGAGCTCTCCCAATGTCCAATTCCCTATTATACAAAAACAGTGTTAAATAGCTGCTCTAATAAAAGGAATGTTCCACTCTGTGAGTTGAATATGAGCAACACAAAGTAGTTTCTGAGAATGATTCCTTCTAGGATATATGTGAAAATATTTCCTTTTCGTCCACATGCCTGAGAGCTTTCCGCATGACCACTTGCATATACTGCCAGAAGAGTGTTTCAAAACTGCTCCATGAAAGGAAATGTTAAAATAGGTGAGTTGAATACACTCATCACAGAGAAGTTTGTGAGAATGCTTCTGACTAGAATTCTGTGAAGGTGTCCCATTTCCAACGAATTCTTATAAACGGTCCAAATTTCCACTTGCAGATTCTACAAAAACAGTCTTTCAAAACTTCTCTATCAAAAGGAATGTACAACTCTGTGAGTTGAATACACACACCACAAAGAAGATTCAGAGAATGCTTCTGTCTAGTTTTTATGTCAAGATATTTCCTTTCGACCACAGGCCTCAAAGCGCTCCAAATGTCCACTTGGCGATTCTACAAAAGGAGTGTTTGGAAGCTGCTCTATCAAAAGATGGGTTCAGCTCTGTGAGCTGAATGCTCACAGGACACAGAAGATTGTGAGAATGCTTCTGTCTAATTTTTGTGTGAGGTTGACCCGTTTCCAACGAATTCCCATACGGATTCCAAATATCCACTTGCTCATTCTGTAAAAAGAGTGTTTCAAAACTTCTCTGTCAAAAGGAATGTTCAACTCTGTGAGATGAATGCACACACCAAAAAGTAGTTTGAGAGACTGCTTCTGTGTACCTGTTATTTGAAGATATTTCCTTACCAACACGGACCTCAAAGCGCTCCAAATGTCCAATTGCAAATTCCAGAAAATGAGTGTTTCAAAACTGCTCTAACGAAATAAATGTTCAGCTCCGTGAGTTGAATGCACACATCACACAGAAGTTTGTGAGAAAACTTCTGTCTAGTTTTTGTGTGAAGGTGTCCGATTTCCAACGAATTCCTATCAGCGTTCCAAATATCCACTTGCCGACACTGTAAAAACAGTGTTTCAAAATTTCTCAGTCAAAAGGAATGTTGAACTCTGTGACTTGAATGCACGTACCACAAAGTGGATTCAGAGAATGCTTCTGTCTACTTGTTATGTGAATATACTTCCTTTTCCAACACAGGCCTCAAAGCACTCCAAACGTCCAGTTGCGGATTCTAGAAAAAGAGTGTTTCAAAACTGCTCTATCAAAAGTAAAGTTCACATCTCTTAGTTGAGAGCACACATCAAACAGGAGTTTGTGAGAATGTTTCTGTCTCGTTTTTATCTGTGGATGTCCCGTTTCCAGCAAATTCTTATAAGTGGTCCAAATATCCACATGCGGATTCCACAGAAGGAATGTTTCAAAACTGCTCTAACCAAAGGAATGTTCAACTCTGAGAGTTGGATGCACACATCACAAAGTGGTTTCTGAGAGTGCTTCTCTTTAGGTTTTTGTGAGGATGTTTGGCTTTCCACCAGAGGCCTCAGAGCTCTCCCAATGTCCAATTCCCGATTATACAAAAACAGTGTTAAATAGCTGCTCTAATAAAAGGAATGTTCCACTCTGTGAGTTGAATATGAGCAACACAAAGTAGTTTCTGAGAATGATTCCTTCTAGGATATATGTGAAAATATTGCCTGTTCGACCACAGGCCTGAGAGATTTCGGCATGACCACTTGCATATACTGCCAAAAGAGTGTTTCAAAACTGCTCCATGAAAGGAAAGGTTAAACTGCATGAGTTGAATACACTCATCACAGAGAAGTTTGTGAGAATGCTTCTGTCTAGATTTCTTTGTAGTTGTCCCCTTTTCAACGAATTCCTATAAGTGGTCCAAATTTCCAATTGCAGACTCTACAAAAACAGTCGTTGAAACATCTCTGTCAAAAGGAATGTACAACTCTGTGAGTTGAATGCATGCACCACAAAGCAGTTTCAGAGAATGCTTCTGTCTAGTTTTTATGTCAAGATATTTCCTTTAGACCACAGGCCTCAAGGCGCTCCAAGTGTCCACTTGCCGATTCTACAAAAGGAGTGTTTCAAAACTGCTCTATCAAAAGATGGGTTCAGCTCCGTGAGCTGAATGCTCACAGGACACAGAAGATTGTGAGAATGCTTCTGTCTAGTTTTTGTGTGAGGTTGACCCGTTTCCAACGAATTCCTATAAGGATTCCAAATATGTACTTCCACATTCTGCAAAAAGAGAGTTCCAAAACTTCTCTGTCCAAAGGAATGTTCAACTCTGTGAGATGAATGCACACACCACAAAGAAGATTGAGAGACTGCTTCTGTCTACCTGTTATGTGAAGATGTTTCCTTACCAACACAGACCTCAAAGTGCTCCAAATGTCCAATTGCAAATTCCAGAAAATGAGTGTTTCAAAACTGCTCTAACAAAACAAATGTTCAGCTCCGTGAGTTGAATGCACACATCACACAGAAGTTTGTGAGAAAACTTCTGTCTAGTTTTTGTGTGAAGGTGTCCGGTTTCCAACGAGTTCCTATCAGCGTTCCAAATATCCACTTGCCGACACTGTAAAAAGAGTGTTCCAAAATTTCTCAGTCAAAAGGAATGTTCAACTCTGTGACTTGAATGCACGTACCACAAAGTGGATTCAGAGAATGCTTCTGTCTACTTGTTATGTGAATATACTTCCTTTTCCAACACAGGCCTCAGAGCACTCCAAACGTCCAGTTGCGGATTCTAGAAAAAGAGTGTTTCAAAACTGCTCTATCAAAAGTAAAGTTCACATCTCTTAGTTGAGAGCACACATCAAACAGGAGTTTGTGAGAATGTTTCTGTCTCGTTTTTATCTGTGGATGTCCCGTTTCCAGCAAATTCCTATAAGTGGTCCAAATATCCACATGCGGATTCCGCAGAAGGAGTGTTTCAAAACTGCTCTAACCAAAGGAATATTCAACTCTGAGAGTTGGATGCACACATCACAAAGTGGTTTCTGAGAGTGCTTCTCTAGGTTTTTGTGAGGATGTTTGGCTTTCCACCAGAGGCCTCAGAGCTCTCCCAATGTCCAATTCCCGATTATACAAAAACAGTGTTAAATAGCTGCTCTAATAAAAGGAATGTTCCACTCTGTGAGATGAATATGAGCAACACAAAGTAGTTTCTGAGAATGATTCCTTCTAGGATATATGTGAAAATATTTCCTTTTCGTCCACATGCCTGAGAGCTTTCCGCATGACCACTTGCATATACTGCCAGAAGAGTGTTTCAAAACTGCTCCATGAAAGGAAATGTTAAAATACGTGAGTTGAATACACTCATCACAGAGAAGTTTGTGAGAATGCTTCTGACTAGAATTCTGTGAAGGTGTCCCATTTCCAACGAATTCTTATAAACGGTCCAAATTTCCACTTGCAGATTCTACAAAAACAGTCTTTCAAAACTTCTCTATCAAAAGGAATGTACAACTCTGTGAGTTGAATACACACACCACAAAGAAGATTCAGAGAATGCTTCTGTCTAGTTTTTATGTCAAGATATTTCCTTTCGACCACAGGCCTCAAAGCGCTCCAAATGTCCACTTGCCGATTCTACAAAAGGAGTGTTTGAAAACTACTCTATCAAAAGATGGGTTCAGCTTTGCGAGCTGAATGCTCACAGGACACAGAAGATTGTGAGAATGCTGCTGTCTAATTTTTGTGTGAGGTTGACCCGTTTCCAACGAATTCCCATACGGATTCCAAATATCCACTTGCACATTCTGTAAAAAGAGTGTTTCAAAACTTCTCTGTCAAAAGGAATGTTCAACTCTGTGAGATGAATGCACACACCACAAAGAAGTTTGAGAGACTGCTTCTGTCTACCTGTTATGTGAAGATGTTTCCTTACCAGCACAGACCTCAAAGTGCTCCAAATGTCCAATTGCAAATTCCAGAAAATGAGTGTTTCAAAACTGCTCTAACAAAACAAATGTTCAGCTCCGTGAGTTGAATGCACACATCACCCAGAAGTTTGTGAGAAAACTTCTGTCTAGTTTTTGTGTGAAGGTGTCCGGTTTCCAACGAATTCCTATCAGCGTTCCAAATATCCACTTGCCGACACTGTAAAAACAGTGTTTCAAAATTTCTCAGTCAAAAGGAATGTTCAACTCTGTGACTTGAATGCACGTACCACAAAGTGGATTCAGAGAATGCTTCTGTCTACTTGTTATGTGAATATACTTCCTTTTCCAACACAGGCCTCAAAGCACTCCAAACGTCCAGTTGCGGATTCTAGAAAAAGAGTGTTTCAAAACTGCTCTATCAAAAGTAAAGTTCACATCTCTTAGTTGAGAGCACACATCAAACCGGAGTTTGTGAGAATGTTTCTGTCTCGTTTTTATCTGTGGATGTCCCGTTTCCAGCAAATTCCTATAAGTGGTCCAAATATCCACATGCGGATTCCACAGAAGGAGTGTTTCAAAACTGCTCTAACCAAAGGAATGTTCAACTCTGAGAGTTGGATGCACACATCACAAAGTGGTTTCTGAGAGTGCTTCTCTTTAGGTTTTTGTGAGGATGTTTGGCTTTCCACCAGAGGCCTCAGAGCTCTCCCAATGTCCAATTCCCGATTATACAAAAACAGTGTTAAATAGCTGCTCTAATAAAAGGAATGTTCCACTCTGTGAGTTGAATATGAGCAACACAAAGTAGTTTCTGAGAATGATTCCTTCTAGGATATATGTGAAAATATTTCCTTTTCGTCCACATGCCTGAGAGCTTTCCGCATGACCACTAGCATATACTGCCAGGAGAGTGTTTCAAAACTGCTCCATGAAAGGAAATGTTAAAATATGTGAGTTGAATACACTCATCACAGAGAAGTTTGTGAGAATGCTTCTGACTAGAATTCTGTGAAGGTGTCCCATTTCCAACGAATTCTTATAAACGGTCCAAATTTCCACTTGCAGATACTACAAAAATAGTCTTTCAAAACTTCTCTATCAAAAGGAATGTACAACTCTGTGAGTTGAATACACACACCACAAAGAAGATTCAGAGAATGCTTCTGTCTAGTTTTTATGTCAAGATATTTCCTTTCGACCACAGGCCTCAAAGCGCTCCAAATGTCCACTTGCCGATTCTACAAAAGGAGTGTTTGAAAGCTGCTCTCTCAAAAGATGGGTTCAGCTCTGTGAGCTGAATGCTCACAGGACACAGAAGATTGTGAGAATGCTTCTGTCTAATTTTTGTGTGAGGTTGACCCGTTTCCAACGAATTCCCATACGGATTCCAAATATCCACTTGCACATTCTGTAAAAAGAGTGTTTCAAAACTTCTCTGTCAAAAGGAATGTTCAACTCTGTCAGATGAATGCACACACCAAAAAGTAGTTTGAGAGACTGCTTCTGTCTACCTGTTATTTGAAGATATTTCCTTACCAACACGGACCTCAAAGCGCTCCAAATGTCCAATTGCAAATTCCAGAAAATGAGTGTTTCAAAACTGCTCTAACAAAACAAATGTTCAGCTCCGTGAGTTGAATGCACACATCACACAGAAGTTTGTGAGAAAACTTCTGTCTAGTTTTTGTGTGAAGGTGTCCGATTTCCAACGAATTCCTATCAGCGTTCCAAATATCCACTTGCCGACACTGTAAAAACAGTGTTTCAAAATTTCTCAGTCAAAAGGAATGTTCAACTCTGTGACTTGAATGCACGTACCACAAAGTGGATTCAGAGAATGCTTCTGTCTACTTGTTATGTGAATATACTTCCTTTTCCAACACAGGCCTCAGAGCACTCCAAACGTCCAGTTGCGGATTCTAGAAAAAGAGTGTTTCAAAACTGCTCTATCAAAAGTAAAGTTCACATCTCTTAGTTGAGAGCACACATCAAAGAGGAGTTTGTGAGAATGTTTCTGTCTCGTTTTTATCTGTGGATGTCCCGTTTCCAGCAAATTCCTATAAGTGGTCCAAATATCCACATGCGGATTCCACAGAAGGAGTGTTTCAAAACTGCTCTAACCAAAGGAATATTCAACTCTGAGAGTTGGATGCGCACATCACAAAGTGGTTTCTGAGAGTGCTTCTCTAGGTTTTTGTGAGGATGTTTGGCTTTCCACCAGAGGCCTCAGAGCTCTCCCAATGTCCAATTCCCGATTATACAAAAACAGTGTTAAATAGCTGCTCTAATAAAAGGAATGTTCCACTCTGTGAGATGAATATGAGCAACACAAAGTAGTTTCTGAGAATGATTCCTTCTAGGATATATGTGAAAATATTTCCTTTTCGTCCACATGCCTGAGAGCTTTCCGCATGACCACTTGCATATACTGCCAGAAGAGTGTTTCAAAACTGCTCCATGAAAGGAAATGTTAAAATACGTGAGTTGAATACACTCATCACAGAGAAGTTTGTGAGAATGCTTCTGACTAGAATTCTGTGAAGGTGTCCCATTTCCAACGAATTCTTATAAACGGTCCAAATTTCCACTTGCAGATTCTACAAAAACAGTCTTTCAAAACTTCTCTATCAAAAGGAATGTACAACTCTGTGAGTTGAATACACACACCACAACGAAGATTCAGAGAATGCTTCTGTCTAGTTTTTATGTCAAGATATTTGCTTTCGAACACAGGCCTCAAAGCGCTCCAAATGTCCACTTGCCGATTCTACAAAAGGAGTGTTTGAAAGCTGCTCTATCAAAAGATGGGTTCAGCTCTGTGAGCTGAATGCTCACAGGACACAGAAGATTGTGAGAATGCTTCTGTCTAATTTTTGTGTGAGGTTGACCCGTTTCCAACGAATTCCCATACGGATTCCAAATATCCACTTGCACATTCTGTAAAAAGAGTGTTTCAAAACTTCTCTGTCAAAAGGAATGTTCAACTCTGTGAGATGAATGCACACACCAAAAAGTAGTTTGAGAGACTGCTTCTGTCTACCTTTTATTTGAAGATATTTCCTTACCAACATGGACCTCAAAGCGCTCCAAATGTCCAATTGCAAATTCCAGAAAATGAGTGTTTCAAAACTGCTCTAACAAAACAAATGTTCAGCTCCGTGAGTTGAATGCACACATCACACAGAAGTTTGTGAGAAAACTTCTGTCTAGTTTTTGTGTGAAGGTGTCCGATTTCCAACGAATTCCTATCAGCGTTCCAAATATCCACTTGCCGACACTGTAAAAACAGTGTTTCAAAATTTCTCAGTCAAAAGGAATGTTCAACTCTGTGACTTGAATGCACGTACCACAAAGTGGATTCAGAGAATGCTTCTGTCTACTTGTTATGTGAATATACTTCCTTTTCCAACACAGGCCTCAAAGCACTCCAAACGTCCAGTTGCGGATTCTAGAAAAAGAGTGTTTCAAAACTGCTCTATCAAAAGTAAAGTTCACATCTCTTAGTTTAGAGCACACATCAAAAAGGGGTTTGTGAGAATGTTTCTGTCTCGTTTTTATCTGTGGATGTCCCGTTTCCAGCAAATTCCTATAAGTGGTCCAAATATCCACATGCGGATTCCACAGAAGGAGTGTTTCAAAACTGCTCTAACCAAAGGAATGTTCAACTCTGAGAGTTGGATGCACACATCACAAAGTGGTTTCTGAGAGTGCTTCTCTTTAGGTTTTTGTGAGGAGGTTTGGCTTTCCACCAGAGGCCTCAGAGCTCTCCCAATGTCCAATTCCCGATTATACAAAAACAGTGTTAAATAGCTGCTCTAATAAAAGGAATGTTCCACTCTGTGAGTTGAATATGAGCAACACAAAGTAGTTTCTGAGAATGATTCCTTCTAGGATATATGTGAAAATATTGCCTTTTCGACCACAGGCCTGAGAGCTTTCGGCCTGACCACTTGCATATACTGCCAAAAGAGTGTTTCAAAACTGCTCCATGAAAGGAAAGGTTAAACTGCATGAGTTGAATACACTCATGACAGAGAAGTTTGTGAGAATGCTTCTGTCTAGTTTTTAATTGAAGATATTTCTTTTCCCATTATAGGCCTTAAAGCGCTCCAAATATCCACTTGGAGATTCTACAAAAAGAGTGTTTCAAAACTGCTCTTTCAAAAGAAAGGCTCAAGTCTGTGAGTTGAATGCACTCATCACAAAGAAGTTTCTGAGAATGCTTCTGTCTAGTTTTTATGTGAAGATATTTCCTTTTCCAGCATAGGCGTCAAAGCCCTTCAAATAAACACTTGCAGATTCTACAAAAGGAGTGTTTCCAAACTGCTCTATCAAAAGCAATGTTCAAGTCTGTGAGTTGAATGCACTAATCACACAGAAGTTTGTGAGAATGCTTCTGTCTACTTTTTAGGTGAAGATGTTTCTTTTCCCAGAATATGCCTTAAAGCGCTCAAAATATCCACTTGCAGATTCTGCAAAAAGAGTGTTTCAAAACTGCTCTTTCAAAAGAAAGGCTCAAGTCTGTGAGTTGAATGGACTCATCACAAAGAAGTTTCTGAGAATGCTTCTGTGTAGTTGTTATATGAAGATACTTCCTTTTCCAGCATAGGCCTCAAAGCGCTCGAAATAAACACTTCCAGATTCTACAAAAGGAGTGTTTCAAACTGTCCTGTCAAAAGAAACGTTCAAGTCTGTGAGTTGAATGCACTCATCACAGAGAAGTTTCCGAGAATGCTTCTGTGTAGTTATTAGGTGAAGATATTTCCTTTTCCAGCACAGGCGTCAAAGCGATCCAAATAAACACTTGCAGATCCTACAAAAGGAGTGTTTCCAAACTGCTCTATCAAGAGGAATGTTCAAGTCTGTGAGTAGAATGCACTCATCACAAAGAAGTTTCTGAGAATGCTTCTGTCTAGTTTTTATGTGAAGATATTTCCTTTTCCAGCATAGGCGTCAAAGTGCTGCAAATAAACACTTGCAGATCCTACAAAAGGAGTGTTTCCAAACTGCTCTATCAGAGGGAATGTTCAAGTCTGTGAGTTGAATGCAGTAATCACACAGAAGTTTGTGAGAATGCTTCTGTCTAGTTTCAGGTGAAGATAATTTTTTTCCCAGCATAGGCCTCAAAGCCCTCCAAATATCCAGTTGGAGACTCTACAAAAAGAGTGTTTCAAAACTGTTCTTTCAAAAGAAAGGCTCAAGTCTGTGAGTTGAATGCACTCATCACAAAAAAGTTTCTGAAAATGCTTCTGTGTAGTTGTTATGTGAAGATACTTCCTTTTCCAGCATAGGCCTCAAAGTGCTCGTAATAAACACTTGCAGATTCTACGAAAGGAGTGTTTCAAATCTGTCCTATCAAAAGAAACGTTCAAGTCTGTGAGTTGAATGCACTCATCACATTGGAGTTTCTGAGAATGCTTCTGTGTAGTTTTTAGGTGAAGATATTTCCTTTTCCAGCTTAGGCGTCAAAGCGATCCAAATAAACACTTACAGATTCTACAAAAGGAGTGTTTCTAAACTGCTCAATCAAGAGGAATGTTCAAGTCTGTGAGTAGAATGCACTCATCACAAAGACGTTTCTGAGAATGCTTCTCTGTAGTTGTTATGTGATGATACTTCCTTTTCCAGCATAGGCCTCATAGCGCTCGAAATAAACACTTGCAGATTCTACGAAAGGAGTGTTTTAAAACTCTCCTATCAAAAGAAACGTTCAAGTCTGTGAGTTGAATGCACTCATCACACAGAAGTTTCTGAGAAGGCTTCTGTGTACTTTATAGGTGAAGATATTTCATTTCCCAGCATAGGCCTCGGAGCGCTCCAAATATGCACTTGCAGATTCCACAAAAAGAGAGCCTGAAAACGCTTCCACCAAAAAGAGGCTTCAACTCTATGAGTAGAATGCACTCATCACAAAGAAGTTTCTGAGAATGCTTCTGCCTAGTTTTTATGTGAAGATATTTCGTTTTCCAGCATAGGTGTCAAAGCGCTCCAAATAAACACTTGCAGATTCTACAAAAGGAGTGTTTCCAAACTGCCCTATCTAAAGCAATGTTCAAGTCAGTGAGTTGAATGCACTAATCACACAGTAGTTTGTGAGAATGCTTCTGTCTAGTTTTTAGGTGAAGATATTTCTTTTCCCAGAATAGGCCTTCAAGCGCTCCAAATATCCACTTGCAGATTCTACAAAAACAGTGTTTCAAAACTGCTCTTTCAAAAGAAAGGCTCAAGTCTGTGAGTTGAATGCACTCATCACAAAGAAGTTTCTGAGAATGCTTCTGTTTAGTTGTTATGTGAAGATACTTCCTTTTCCAGCATAGGCCTCAAAGCGCTCGAAATAAACACCTGCAGATTCTACAAAAGGAGTGTTTCAAAACTGTCCTATGAAAAGAAACCTTCAAATCTGTGAGTTGAATGCACTTATCATAGAGAAGTTTCTGAGAATGCTTCTGTGTAGTTTTTAGGTGAAGATATTTCCTTTTCCAGCATAGGCGTCAAAGCGATCCAAATAAACACTTGCAGATTCTACAAAAGGAGTGTTTCCAAACTGCTCTGTCAAAAGGAATGTTCAAGTCTGTGAGTTGAACGCACTAATCACACAGAAGTTTGTGAGAATTCTTCTGTCTAGTTTTTAGGTGAAGATATTTCTTCCCAAGAATAGGCCTTCAAGCGCTCCAAATATCCACTTGCAGATTCTACAAAAACAGTGTTTCAAAACTGCTCTTTCAAAAGAAAGGCTCAAGTCTGTGAGTTGAATGCACTCATCACAAAGAAGTTTCTGAGAATGCTTCTGTGTAGTTGTTATGTGAAGATACTTCCTTTTCCAGCATAGGCCTCAAAGCGCTCGAAATAAACACCTGCAGATTCTACAAAAGGAGTGTTTCAAAACTGTCCTATGAAAAGAAACCTTCAAATCTGTGAGTTGAATGCACTTATCATAGAGAAGTTTCTGAGAATGCTTCTGTGTAGTTTTTAGGTGAAGATATTTCCTTTTCCAGCATAGGCGTCAAAGCGATCCAAATAAACACTTGCAGATTCTACAAAAGGAGTGTTTCCAAACTGCTCTGTCAAAAGGAATGTTCAAGTCTGTGAGTTGAACGCACTAATCACACAGAAGTTTGTGAGAATTCTTCTGTCTAGTTTTTAGGTGAAGATATTTCTTCCCAAGCATAGGCCTTCAAGCGCTCCAAATATCCACTTGCAGATTCTACAAAAACAGTGTTTCAAAACTGCTCTTTCAAAAGAAAGGCTCAAGTCTGTGAGTTGAATACACTCATCACACAGAAGTTTCTGAGAATGCTTCTGTGTAGTTTTTAGGTGAAGATATTTCATTTCCCAGCATAGGCCTCGGAGCGCTCCAAGTATGCAATTGCAGATTCTATAAAAAGAGAGCTTGAACACTCTTCCACCAAAAAGAGGCTTCAACTCTGTGAGTAGAATGCACTCATCACAAAGAAGTTTCTGAGAATGCTTCTGTCTAGTTTTTATGTGAAGATATTTCCTTTTCCAGCACTGGCATCAAAGCGCTGCAAATAAACACATGCAGATCCTACAAAAGGAGTGTTTCCAAACTGCTCTATCAGAGGGAATATTCAAGTCTGTGAGTTGAATGCACTAGTCAGACAGAAGTTTGTGAGAATGTTTCAAAACTGCTCTTTCCAAAGGAAGGCTCAAGTCTGTGAGTTGAAGGCACTCATCACAAGAAGTTTCTGAGAATGCTTCTGTGTAGTTGTTATGTGAAGATACTTCCTTTTCCAGCATAGGCCTCAAAGCGCTCGAAATAAACACTTGCAGATTCTACGAAGGGAGTGTTTTAAAACTGTCCTATCAAAAGAAACGTTCAAGTCTGCGAGTTGAATGCACTCATCACACAGAAGTTTCTGAGAATGCTTCTGTGTACTTTTTAGGTGAATATATTTCATTTCCCAGCATAGGCCATGGAGCGCTCCAAATATGCACTTGCACATTCTTCAAAAAGACAGCTTGAAAACTCTTCCACCAAAAAGAGGCTTCAACAGTGTGAGTAGAATGCAATCATCACAAAGAAGTTTGTGAGAATGCTTCTGTCTAGTTTTTATGTGAAGCTATTTCCTTTTCCAGCAAAATCGTCGAAGGGCTCCAAATAAACACTTGCAGATTCTATAAAAGGAGTGTTTCCAAACTGCTCTATCAAAAGCAATGTTCAAGTCTGTGAGTTGAATGCACTAATCACACAGAAGTTTTTGAGAATACTTCTGTATAGTTTTTAGGTGAAGATATTTGTTTTCCCAGAATAGGCCTTAAAGCGCTCCAAATATCCACTTGCAGATTCTACAAAAAGAGTGTTTCAAAAGTGCTCTTTCAAAAGAAAGGCTCAAGTCTGTGAGTTGAATGCACTCATCACAAAGACGTTTCTGAGAATGCTTCTGTGTAGTTGTTATGTGAAGATACTTCCTTTTCCAGCATGGGCCTCAAAGTGCTCGAAATAAAAACTTGCAGATTTTACGAAAGGAGAGTTTCAAAACTGTCCTATCAAAAGAAACGTTCAAGTCTGTGAGTTGAATGCACTCATCACACAGAAGTTTCTGAGAATGCTTCTGTGTAATTTTTAGGTGAAGATATTTCCTTTTCCAGCATAGGCGTCAAAGCGATCCAAATAAACACTTGCAGATTCTACAAAAGGAGTGTTTCCAAACTGCTCTATCAAGAGGTATGTTCAAGTCTGTGAGTAGAATGTACTCATCACAAAGAAGTTTCTGAGAATGCTTCTGTCTACTTTTTATGTGAAGATATTTCCTTTTCCAGCATAGGCGTCAAAGCGTTCCAGATAAACACTTGCAGATTCTACAAAAGGAGTGTTTCCAAACTGCTCTATCAGAGGGAATGTTCAAGTCTGTGAGTTGAATGCACTAGTCAGACAGAAGTTTGTGAGAATGCTTCTGTGTAGTTTTTAGATGAAGATATTTCTTTTCCCAGCATAGGCCTCAAACCCTCTAAATATCCACTTGCAGAATCTACAAAAAGAGTTTCTCAAAACTGCTCTTTCAAAAGGAAGGCTCAAGTCTGTGAGGTGAATGAACTCATCACAAAGAAGTTTCTGGGAATGCTTCTGTGTAGTTGTTATGTGAAGATACTTCCTTTTCCAGCATAGGCCTCAAAGCGCTCGAAATAAACACTTGCAGATTCTACGAAAGGAGTGTTTCAAAACTGTCCTATCAAAATAAACGTTCAAGTCTGTGAGTTGAATGCACTCATCCCACAGTAGTTTTTGAGAATGCTTCTGTGTAATTTTTAGGTGAAGATATTTCATTGCCCAGCATAGGCCTCGGAGCGCTCGAAATATAGACTTGCAGATTCTACAAGAAGAGAGCTTGAAAACTCTCCCACCAAAAAGAGGCTTCAATTCTGTGAGTAGAATGCACTCATCACAAAGAAGTTTCTGAGAATGTTTCTGTCTACTTTTTATGTGAAGTTACTTCCTTTACCAGCATAGGCGTGAAAGCGCTGGAAATAATCACTTGCAGATTCTACAAAAGGAGCGTTTCCAAACTGGTCTATCAAGAGGAATGTTCAAGTCTGTGAGTTGAATGCACTAATCACACAGAAGTTTGTGAGAATGCTTCTGCCTAGTTTTTAGGGGAAGATAATACTTTTCCCAGCATAGGCCTTAAAGCGCTCCAAATATTCACTTGCAGATTCTACAAAAAGAGTGTTTCAAAACTGCTCTTTCAAAAGAAAGGCTCAAGTCTGTGAGTTGAATGCACTCATCACAAAGAAGTTTCTGAGAATGCTTCTGTGTAGTTGTTACGTGAAGATACTTCCTTTTCCATCATAGGCCTCAAAGCGCTCGAAATAAACACTTGCAGACTCTATAAAAGGAGTGTTTCAAAACTGTCCTATCAAAAGAAACGTTCAAGTCTGTGAGTTGAATGCACTCATCACACAGAAGTTTCTGAGAATGCTTCTGTGTTGTTTTTAGGTGAAGATATTTCGTTTCCCAGCATAGGCCTGGGAGCGCTCCAAATATGCACTTGCAGATTCTACAAAAAGTGAGCTTGAAAACTCTTCCACCAAAAAGAGGCTTCAACTCTATGAGTAGAATGCACTCATCACAAAGAAGTTTCTGAGAATTCTTCTGTCTAGTTTTTATGTGAAGATAATTCCTTTTCCAGCATTTGTGTCAAAGCCCTCCAAATATACACTTGCAGATTCTACAAAAGGAGTGTTTCTAAACTGCTCTTTCAAAAGCAATGTTCAAGTCTGTGAGTTGAATGCACTAATCACACAGAAGTTTGTGAGAATGCTTCTGTCTGTTTTTAGGTGAAGATATTTCTTTTCCCAGAATAGGCCTTAAATCGCTACAAATATCCAGTTGCAGATTCTACAAAAAGAGTGTTTCAAAACTGCTCTTTCAAAAGAAAGGCTCAACTCTTTGAGTTCAATGCACTCATCACAAAGAAGTTTCTGAGAATGCTTCTGTGTAGTTGTTGTATGAAGATACCTCCTTTTCCAGCGTAGGCCTCAAAGCGCTCGAAATAAACACTTGCAGATTCTACAAAAGGAGTGATTCAAAACTGTCCTATCAAAAGAAACGTTCAAGTCTGTGAGTTGAATGCACTCATCACAGAGAAGTTTCTGAGAATGCTTCTGTGTAGTTATTAGGTGAAGATATTTCCTTTTCCAGCAAAGGCGTCAAAGCGATCCAAAAAAACACTTGCAGATCCTACAAAGGGAGTGTTTCCAAACTGCTCTGTCAAGAGGAATGTTCAAGTCTGTGAGTAGAATGCACTCATCACAAAGAAGTTTCTGAGAATGCTTCTGTCTAGTTTTTATGTGAAGATATTTCCTTTTCCAGCATTGGCGCCAAAGTGCTGCAAATAAACACTTGCAGATTCTACAAAAGGAGTGTTTCCAAACTGCTCTATCAGAGGGAATGTTCAAGTCTGTGAGTTGAATGCAGTAATCACACAGAAGTTTGTGAGAATGCTTCTGTCTAGTTTCAGGTGAAGATATTTTTTTTCCCAGCATAGGCCTCAAAGCCCTCCAAATATCCACTTGCAGACTCTACAAAAAGAGTGTTTCAAAACTGTTCTTTCAAAAGAAAGGCTCAAGTCTGTGAGTTGAATGCACTCATCACAAAAAAGTTTCTGAAAATGCTTCTGTGTAGTTGTTATGTGAAGATACTTCCTTTTCCAGGAAAGGCCTCAAAGCGCTCGTAATAAACACTTGCAGATTCTACGAAAGGGGTGTTTCAAATCTATCCTATCAAAAGAAACGTTCAAGTCTGTGAGTTGAATGCACTCATCACAGAGGAGTTTCTGAGAATGCTTCTGTGTAGTTTTTAGGTTAAGATATTTCCTTTTCCAGCATAGGCGTCAAAGCGATCCAAATAAACAGTTGCAGATTCTACAAAAGGAGTGTTTCCAAACTGCACAATCAAGAGGAATGTTCACGTCTGTGAGTAGAATGCACTCATCACAAAGACATTTCTGAGAATGCTTCTGTGTAATTGTTATGTGATGATATTTCCTTTTCCAGCATAGGCCTCAAAGCGCTCGAAATAAACACTTGCAGATTCTACGAAAGGAGTGTTTTAAAACTCTACTATCAAAAGAAACGTTCAAGTCTGTGAGTTGAATGCACTCATCACACAGAAGTTTCTGAGAAGGTTTCTGTGTACTTTTTAGGTGAAGATATTTCATTTCCCAGCATAGGCCTCGGAGCGCTCCAAATATGCACTTGCAGATTCTACAAAAAAGAGATTGAAAACGCTTCCAGCAAAAAGAGGCTTCAACTCTGTGAGTAGAATGTACTCATCACAAAGAAGTTTCTGAGAATGCTTCTGCCTAGTTTTTACGTGAAGATATTTCGTTTTCCATCATAGGCGTCAAAGCGCTCCAAATAAACACTTGCAGATTCTACAAAAGGAGTGTTTCCAAACTGCTCTATCAAAAGCAATGTTCAAGTCTGTGAGTTGAATGCAGTAATCACACAGAAGTTTGTGAGAATGCTTCTGTCTAGTTTTTAGGTGAAGATATTTCTTTTCCCAGAATAGGCTTTCAAGCGCTCCAAATATCCACTTGCAGATTCTACAAAAAGAGTGTTTCAAAACTGCTCTTTCAAAAGAAAGGCTCAAGTCTGTGAGTTGAATGCACTCATCACAAAGAAGTTTCTGAGAATATTTCTATGTAGTTGTTATGTGAAGATACTTCGTTTTCCAGCATAGACCTCAAAGCGCTCGAAATAAACACCTACAGATTCTACAAAAGGAGTGTTTCAAAACTGTCCTATCAAAAGAAACCTTCAAGTCTGTGAGTTGAATGCACTCATCATAGAGAAGTTTCTGAGAATACTTCTGTGTAGTTTTTAGGTGAAGATATTTCCTTTTCCAGCATAGGCGTCAAAGCGATCCAAATAAACACTTGCAGATTCTACAAAAGGAGTGTTTCCAAACTGCTCTGTCAAAAGGAATGTTCAAGTCTGTGAGTTGAATGCACTAATCACACAGAAGTTTGTGAGAATGCTTCTGTCTAGTTTTTAGGTGAAGACATTTCTTCCCCAGCATAGGCCATAAAGCGCTCCAAATAGCCACTTGCAGATTCTACAAAAAGAGTGTTTCAAAACTGATCTTTCAAAAGAAAGGCTCAATTCTGTGAGTTGAATGGACTCATCACAAAGAAGTTTCTGAGAATGCTTCTGTGTAGTTTTTATGTGAAGACACTTCCTTTTCCAGGATAGGCCTCAAACCTCTCGAAATAAACACTTGCAGATTCTACAAAAGGAGGGTTTCAAAACTGTCCTATGAAAAGAAACGTTCAAGTCTGTGAGTTGAATGCACTCATCACACAGAAGTTTCTGAGAATGCTTCTGTGTAGTTTTTAGGTGAAGATATTTCCTTTTCCAGCATAGGCCTCAAAGCGCTCGAAATAAAAACTTGCAGATTCTACAAAAGGAGTGTTTCCAAACTGCTCTATCAAGAGGAATGTTCAAGTCTGTGAGTAGAATGCACGCATCACAAAGAAGTTTCTGAGAATGCTTCTGTCTAGTTTTTATGTGAAGATATTTCCTTTCCCAGCGTAGGCATCAAAGCGCTCCAAATAAACACTTGCAGATACTACAAAAGGAGTGTTTCGAAACTGCTCTATCAGAGGGAATGTTCAAGTCTGTGAGTTGAATGCACTAATCACACAGAAGTTTGTGAGAATGCTTTTGTCTAGTTTTTAGGTGAAGATAGCTCTTTTCCCAGCATAGGCCTCAAAGCACTCCAAATATCCACTTGCAGACTCTACAAAAAGAGTGTTTCAAAACTGTTCTTTCAAAAGAAAGGCTCAAGTCTGTGAGTTGAATGCACTCATCACAAAGAAGTTTCTGAGAATGCTTCTGTGTAGTTTTTATGTGAAGATACTTCCTTTTCCAGCATGGGCCTCAAAGCGCTTGAAATAAACACTTGCAGATTCTACGAAAGGAGGGTTTCAAAACTGTCCTATCAAAAGAAACGTTCAAGTCTGTGAGTTGAATGCACTCATCACACAGAAGTTTCTGAGAATGCTTCTGTGTAATTTTTAGGTGAAGATATTTCCTTTTCCAGCATAGGCGTCAAAGCGATCCAAATAAACACTTGCAGATTCTACAAAAGGAGTGTTTCCAAACTGCGCTATCAAGAGGAATGTTCAAGTCTGTGAGTAGAATGCACTCATCACAAAGAAGTTTCTGAGAATCCTTCTGTCTACTTTTTATGTGAAGATATTTCCTTTTCCAGCATAGGCATCAAAGCGTTCCAGATAAACACTTGCAGATTCTACAAAAGGAGTGTTTCCAAACTGCTCTATGAGGGGGAATGGTCAAGTCTGTGAGTTGAATGCACTAGTCAGACAGAAGTTTGTGTGAATGCTTCTGTGTAGTTTTTAGAAGAAGATATTTCTTTTCCCAGCATAGGCCTCAAACCATCTAAATATCCACTTGCAGACTCTACAAAAAGAGTGTTTCAAAACTGCTCTTTAAAAAGGAAGGCTCAAGTCTGTGAGGTGAATGAACTCATCACAAAGAAGTTTGTGGGAATGCTTCTGTGTAGTTGTTATTTGAAGATACTTCCTTTTCCATCATAGGCCTCAAAGCGCTCGAAATAAACACTTGCAGATTCTACGAAAGGAGTGTTTCAAAACTGTCCTATCAAAATAAACGTTCACGTCTGGGAGTTGAATGCACTCATCCCACAGTTGTTTTTGAGAATGCTTCTGTGTAGTTTTTAGTTGAAGATATTTCATTTCCCAGCATAGGCCTCGGAGCACTCGAAATATAGACTTGCAGATTCTACAAAAATAGAGCTTGAAAACTCTCCCTCCAAAAAGAGCTTCAATTCTGTGAGTAGAATGCACTCATCACAAAGAAGTTTCTGAGAATGCTTCTGTCTACTTTTTATGTGAAGTTATTTCCTTTACCAGCATAGGCGTGAAAGCGCTCAAAATAATCACTTGCAGATTCTACAAAAGGAGCGTTTCCAAACTGGTCTATCAAAAGGAATGTTCAAGTCTGTGAGTTCAATGCACTAATCACACAGAAGTTTGTGAAAATGCTTCTGCCTAGTTTTATGTGAAGTTAATTCTTTTCCCAGCATAGGCCTTAAAGCGCTCCAAATATTCAGTTGCAGATTCTACAAAAAGAGTGTTTCAAAACTGCTCTTTCAAAAGAAAGGCTCAAGTCTGTGAGCTGAATGCACTCATCACAAAGAAGTTTCTGAGAATGCTTCTGTGTAGTTGTTATGTGAGGATACTTCCTTTTCCAGCATAGGCCTCAAAGCGCTCGAAATAAACACTTGCAGATTCTAAGAAAGCAGTGTTTCAAAACTGTCCTATCAAAATAAACGTTCAAGTCTGTGAGTTGAATGCACTCATCTCACAGAAGTTTCTGAGAATGCTTCTGTGTAGTTTTTAGGTGAAGATATTTCCTTTTCCAGCATAGGCGTCAAAGCGATCCAAATAAACACTTGCAGATTCTACAACAGGAGTGTTTCCAAACTGCTCTATCAAGAGGAATGTTCAAGTCTGTGAGTAGAATGCACTCACCACAAAGAAGTTTCTGAGAATGCTTCTGTCTACCTTTTATGTGAAGATATTTCCTTTTCCAGCATCGGCGTCAAAGGGCTCCAAATAAACACTGGCAGACTCTACAAAAGGAGTGTTTCCAAACTGCTCTATCAAAAGGAATGTTCAAGTCTGTGAGTTGAAAGCACTAATCACACAGAAGTTTGTGAGAATGCTTCTGTGTAGTTTTTTGGTGAAGATATTTCTTTTCCCAGCATAGGCCTTAAAGTGCTCCAAATATCCACTTGCAGATTCTACAAATAGAGTGTTTCAAAAGTGTTCTTTCAAAAGAAAGGCTCAAGTCTGTGAGTTGAATGCACTCATCACAAAGAAGTTTCTGAAAATGCTTCTGTGTAGTTGTTATGTGAAGATACTTCCTTTTCCAGCATTGGCCTCAAAGTGCTCGAAATAAACACTTGCAGATTCTACAAAAGGAGTGTTTCAAAACTGTCCTATCAAAAGAAACGTTGAAGTCTGTGAGTTGAATGCACTCATCACACAGAAGTTTCAGAGAATGCTTCTGTGTAGTTTTTAGGTGAAGATATTTCCTTTCCCACCATAGGCCTCGGAGCGCTCCAAATATGCAATTGCAGATTCTATAAAAAGAGAGCTTGAATACTCTTCCACCAAAAAGAGGCTTCAACCCTGTGAGTAGAATGCACTCATCACAAAGAAGTTTCTGAAAATGCTTCTGTCTAGTTTTTATGTGAAGATATTTCCTTTTCCAGCACAGGCATCAAAGCGCTACAAATAAACACTTGCAGATTCTGCAAAAGGTGTGTTTCCAAACTGCTCTATCAGAGGGAATATTCAAGTCTGTGAGTCGAATGCACTAGTCAGACAGAAGTTTGTGATAATGCTTCTGTATAGTTTTTAGGTGAAGATATTTCTTTTCCCAGCATAGGCCTCAAAGCCCTCCAAATATCCACTTGCAGACTCTACAAAAAGAGTGTTTCAAAACTGCTCTTTCCAAAGGAAGGCTCAAGTCTGTGAGTTGAATGCACTCATCACAAAGAAGTTTCTGAGAATGCTTCTGTGTAGTTGTTATGTGAAGATACTTCCTTTTCCAGCATAGGCCTCAAAGCGCTCGAAATAAACACTTGCAGATCCTACGAAAGGAGTGTTTTAAAACTGTCCTATCAAAAGAAACGTTCAAGTCTATTAGTTGAATGCACTCATCACACAGAAGTTTCTGAGAATGCTTCTGTGTACTTTTTAGGTGAAGATATTTCATTTCCCAGCATAGGCCTCGGAGCGCTCCAAATATGCACTTGCAGATTCTTCAAAAAGACAGCTTGAAAACTCTTCCACCAAAAAGAGGCTTCAACTGTGTGAGTAGAATGCACTCATCACAAAGAAGTTTGTGAGAATGCTTCTGTCTAGTTTTTATGTGAAGCTATTTCCTTTTCCAGCATAGGCGTCAAAGCCCTCCAAATAAACACTTGCAGATTCTATAAAAGGAGTGTTTCCAAACTGCTCTATCACAAGGAATGTTCAAGTCTGTGAGTTGAATGCACTAATCACACAGAAGTTTGTGAGAATACTTCTGTCTAGTTTTTAGGTGAAGATATTTGTTTTCCCAGAATAGGCCTTAAAGCGCTCCAAATATCCACTTGCAGATTCTACAAAAAGAGTGTTTCAAAACTGCTCTTTCAAAAGAAAGGCTCAAGTCTGTGAGTTGAATGCACTCATCACAAAGAAGTTTCTGAGAATGCTTCTGTGTAGTTGTTATGTGAAGATACTTCCTTTTCCAGCATAGGCCTCATAGCGCTCGAAATAAAAAATTGCAGATTCTACGAAGGAGTGTTTCATATGTGACCTATCAAAAGAAACGTTCAAGTCTGTGAGTTGAATGCACTCATCACACAGAAGTTTCTGAGAATGCTTCTGTGTAATTTTTAGGTGAAGATATTTCCTTTTCCAGCATAGGCGTCAAAGCTATCCAAATAAACACTTGTAGATTCTACAAAAGGATTGTTTCCAAACTGATCTATCAAGAGGAATGTTGAAGTCTGTGAGTAGAATGCACTCATCACAAAGAAGTTTCTGAGAATGCTTCTGTCTAGTTTTTATGTGAAGATATTTCCTTTTCCAGCATAGGCGTCAAAGTGCTGCAAATAAACACTTGCAGATTCTACAAAAGGAGTGTTTCCAAACTGCTCTATCAGAGGGAATGTTCAAGTCTGTGAGTTGAATGCAGTAATCACACAGAATTTTGTGAGAATGCTTCTGTCTAGTTTCAGGTGAAGATATATTTTTTCCCAGCATAGGCCTCAAAGCCCTCCAATATCCACTTACAGACTCTACAAAAAGAGTGTTTCAAAACTGCTCTTTCCAAAGGAAGGCTCAAGTCTGTGAGTTGAATGCACTCATCACAAAGAAGTTTCTGAGAATGCTTCTGTGTAGTTGTTATGTGAAGATACTTCCTTTTCCAGCATAGGCCTCAAAGCGCTCGAAATAAACACTTGCAGATCCTACGAAAGGAGTGTTTTAAAACTGTCCTATCAAAAGAAACGTTCAAGTCTATTAGTTGAATGCACTCATCACACAGAAGTTTCTGAGAATGCTTCTGTGTACTTTTTAGGTGAAGATATTTCATTTCCCAGCATAGGCCTCGGAGCGCTCCAAATATGCACTTGCAGATTCTTCAAAAAGACAGCTTGAAAACTCTTCCACCAAAAAGAGGCTTCAACTGTGTGAGTAGAATGCACTCATCACAAAGAAGTTTGTGAGAATGCTTCTGTCTAGTTTTTATGTGAAGCTATTTCCTTTTCCAGCATAGGCGTCAAAGCCCTCCAAATAAACACTTGCAGATTCTATAAAAGGAGTGTTTCCAAACTGCTCTATCACAAGGAATGTTCAAGTCTGTGAGTTGAATGCACTAATCACACAGAAGTTTGTGAGAATACTTCTGTCTAGTTTTTAGGTGAAGATATTTGTTTTCCCAGAATAGGCCTTAAAGCGCTCCAAATATCCACTTGCAGATTCTACAAAAAGAGTGTTTCAAAACTGCTCTTTCAAAAGAAAGGCTCAAGTCTGTGAGTTGAATGCACTCATCACAAAGAAGTTTCTGAGAATGCTTCTGTGTAGTTGTTATGTGAAGATACTTCCTTTTCCAGCATAGGCCTCATAGCGCTCGAAATAAACAATTGCAGATTCTACGAAGGAGTGTTTCATATGTGACCTATCAAAAGAAACGTTCAAGTCTGTGAGTTGAATGCACTCATCACACAGAAGTTTCTGAGAATGCTTCTGTGTAATTTTTAGGTGAAGATATTTCCTTTTCCAGCATAGGCGTCAAAGCTATCCAAATAAACACTTGTAGATTCTACAAAAGGATTGTTTCCAAACTGATCTATCAAGAGGAATGTTGAAGTCTGTGAGTAGAATGCACTCATCACAAAGAAGTTTCTGAGAATGCTTCTGTCTAGTTTTTATGTGAAGATATTTCCTTTTCCAGCATAGGCGTCAAAGTGCTGCAAATAAACACTTGCAGATTCTACAAAAGGAGTGTTTCCAAACTGCTCTATCAGAGGGAATGTTCAAGTCTGTGAGTTGAATGCAGTAATCACACAGAATTTTGTGAGAATGCTTCTGTCTAGTTTCAGGTGAAGATATATTTTTTCCCAGCATAGGCCTCAAAGCCCTCCAATATCCACTTACAGACTCTACAAAAAGAGTGTTTCAAAACTGCTCTTTCCAAAGGAAGGCTCAAGTCTGTGAGTTGAATGCACTCATCACAAAGAAGTTTCTGAGAATGCTTCTGTGTAGTTGTTATGTGAAGATACTTCCTTTTCCAGCATAGGCCTCAAAGCGCTCGAAATAAACACTTGCAGATCCTACGAAAGGAGTGTTTTAAAACTGTCCTATCAAAAGAAACGTTCAAGTCTATTAGTTGAATGCACTCATCACACAGAAGTTTCTGAGAATGCTTCTGTGTACTTTTTAGGTGAAGATATTTCATTTCCCAGCATAGGCCTCGGAGCGCTCCAAATATGCACTTGCAGATTCTTCAAAAAGACAGCTTGAAAACTCTTCCACCAAAAAGAGGCTTCAACTGTGTGAGTAGAATGCACTCATCACAAAGAAGTTTGTGAGAATGCTTCTGTCTAGTTTTTATGTGAAGCTATTTCCTTTTCCAGCATAGGCGTCAAAGCCCTCCAAATAAACACTTGCAGATTCTATAAAAGGAGTGTTTCCAAACTGCTCTATCACAAGGAATGTTCAAGTCTGTGAGTTGAATGCACTAATCACACAGAAGTTTGTGAGAATACTTCTGTCTAGTTTTTAGGTGAAGATAATTCTTTTCCCAGCATAGGCCTTAAAGCGCTCCAAATATTCACTTGCAGATTCTACAAAAAGAGTGTTTCAAAACTGCTCTTTCAAAAGGAAGGCTCAAGTGTGTGAGCTGAATGCACACATCACAAAGAAGTTTCTGAGAATGCTTCTGTGTAGTTGTTATGTGAAGATACTTCCTTTTCCAGCGTAGGCCTCAAAGCGCTCGAAATAAACACTTGCAGGTTCTACGAAAGGAGTGTTTCAAAACTGTCCTATCAAAAGAAACGTTCAAGTCTGTGAGTTGAATGCACTCATCACACAGAAGTTTCAGAGAATGCTTCTGTGTAGTTTTTAGGTGAAGATATTTCATTTCCCATCATAGGCCTCGGAGCGCTCGAAATATAGACTTGCAGATTCTACAAAAAGAGAGCTTGAAAACTCTCCCACCAAAAAGAGCTTCAATTCTGTGAGTAGAATGCACTCATCACAAAGAAGTTTCTGAGAATGCTTCTGTCTACTTTTTATGAGAAGTTATTTCCTTTACCAGCATAGGCGTCAAAGCGCTCGAAATAATCACTTGCAGATTCTACAAAAGGAGCGTTTCCAAACTGGTCTATCAAAAGGAATGTTCAAGTCTGTGAGTTGAATGCACTAATCACACAGAAGTTTGTGAGAATGCTTCTGCCTAGTTTTTAGGTGAAGATAATTCTTTTCCCAGCATAGGCCTTAAAGCGCTCCAAATATTCACTTGCAGATTCTACAAAAAGAGTGTTTCAAAACTGCTCTTTCAAAAGGAAGGCTCAAGTCTGTGAGCTGAATGCACACATCACAAAGAAGTTTCTGAGAATGCCTCTGTGTAGTTGTTACGTGAAGATACTTCCTTTTCCAGCATAGGCCTCAAAGCGCTCGAAATAAACACTTGCAGATTCTACAAAAGGAGTGTTTCAAAACTGTCCTATCAAAAGAAACGTTCAAGTCTGTGAGTTGAATGCACTCATCACACAGAAGTTTCTGAGAATGCTTCTCTGTAGTTTTTAGGTGAAGATATTTCGTTTCCCAGCATAGGCCTGGGAGCGCTCCAAATATGCACTTGCAGATTCTACAAAAAGGGAGCTTGAAAACTCTTCCACCAAAAAGAGGCTTCAACTCTATGAGTAGAATGCACTCATCACAAAGAAGTTTCTGAGAATTCTTCTGTCTAGTTTTTATTTGAAGATATTTCCTTTTCCAGCATAGGCGTCAAAGCCCTCCAAATAAACACCTGCAGATTCTACAAACGGAGTGTTTCCAAACTGCTCTATCAGAGGGAATGTTCAAGTCTGTGAGTTGAATGCAGTAATCACACAGAAGTTTGTGAGAATGCTTCTGTCTAGTTTCAGGGGAAGATAATTTTTTTCCCAGCATAGGCCTCAAAGCCCTTCAAATATACACTTGCAGACTCTACAAAAAGAGTGTTTCAAAACTGCTGTTTCAAAAGGAAGGCTCAAGTCTGTGAGTTGAAAGCACTCATCACAAAGAAGTTTCTGAGAATGCTTCTGTGTAGTTGTTATGTGAAGATTCTTCCTTTTCCAGCATAGGCCTCAAAGCGCTCGAAATAAACACTTGCAGATTCTACGAAAGGAGTGTTTCAAAACTGTCCTATCAAAAGAAGCGTTCAAGTCTGTGAGTTGAATGCACTCATCATAGAGAAGTTTCTGAGAATGCTTCTGTGTAGTTTTTAGGTGAAGATATTTCCTTTTCCAGCATAGGCGTCAAAGCGAACCAAATAAACACATGCAGATTCTACAAAACGAGTGGTTCCAAACTGCTCTATCAAGAGGAATGTTCAAGTCTGTGAGTAGAATGCACTCATCACAAAGAAGTTTCTGAGAATGCTTCTCTGTAGTTTTTAGGTGAAGATATTTCGTTTCCCAGCATAGGCCTGGGAGCGCTCCAAATATGCACTTGCAGATTCTACAAAAAGAGAGCTTGAAAACTCTTCCACCAAAAAGAGGCTTCAACTCTATGAGTAGAATGCACTCATCACAAAGAAGTTTCTGAGAATGCTTCTGTGTAATTTTTAGGTGAAGATATTTCCTTTTCCAGCATAGGCGTCAAAGCGATCCAAATAAACACTTGTAGATTCTACAAAAGGAGTGTTTCCAAACTGCTCTATCAAGAAGAATGTTCAAGTCTGTGAGTAGAATGCACTCATCACAAAGAAGTTTCTGAGAATGCTTCTGTCTACTTTTTATGTGTAGATATTTCCTTTTCCAGCACAGGTGTCAAAGCATTCCAAATAAACTCTTTCAGATTCTACAAAAGGAGTGTCTCCAAACTGCTCTATCAGAGGGAATATTCAAGTCTGTGAGTTGAATGCAATAGTCAGACAGAAGTTTCAGAGAATGCTTCTGTGTAGTTTTTAGGTGAAGATATTTCATTTCCCATCATAGGCCTCGGAGCGCTCGAAATATAGACTTGCAGATTCTACAAAAAGAGAGCTTGAAAACTCTCCCACCAAAAACAGCTTCAATTCTGTGAGTAGAATGCACTCATCACAAAGAAGTTTCTGAGAATGCTTCTGTCTACTTTTTATGAGAAGTTATTTCCTTTACCAGCATAGGCGTCAAAGCGCTCGAAATAATCACTTGCAGATTCTACAAAAGGAGCGTTTCCAAACTGGTCTATCAAAAGGAATGTTCAAGTCTGTGAGTTGAATGCACTAATCACACAGAAGTTTGTGAGAATGCTTCTGCCTAGTTTTTAGGTGAAGATAATTCTTTTCCCAGCATAGGCCTTAAAGCGCTCCAAATATTCACTTGCAGATTCTACAAAAAGAGTGTTTCAAAACTGCTCTTTCAAAAGGAAGGCTCAAGTCTGTGAGCTGAATGCACACATCACAAAGAAGTTTCTGAGAATGCCTCTGTGTAGTTGTTACGTGAAGATAATTCCTTTTCCAGCATAGGCCTCAAAGCGCTCGAAATAAACACTTGCAGATTCTACAAAAGGAGTGTTTCAAAACTGTCCTATCAAAAGAAACGTTCAAGTCTGTGAGTTGAATGCACTCATCACACAGAAGTTTCTGAGAATGCTTCTGTGTAGTTTTAAGGTGAAGATATTTCCTTTTCCAGAATAGACGTCAAAGCGATCCAAATAAACACTTGCAGATTCTACAAATGGAGGGTTTCCAAACTGCCCTATCAAGAGGAATGTTCAAGTCTGTGAGTCGAATGCCTCATCAGAAAGAAGTTTCTGAGAATTCTTCTGTCTAATTTTTAGGTGAAGATATTTCCTTTTCCCGCAAAGGAGCCAAAGGGTTCCAAGTAAACACTTGCAGATTCTACAAAAGGAGTGTTTCCAAACTGCTCTTTCAGAGGGAATGTTCAAGTCTGTGAGTTGAATGCACTAATCAGACAGAAGTTTCTGAGAATGCTTCTGTCTAGTTTTTAGGTGAAGATATTTCTTTTCCCAGCATAGGCCTCAAAGCCCTCCAAATATCCACTTGCAGACTCTACAAAAAAAGTGTTTCAAAACTGTTCTTTCAAAAAGAAGGCTCAAGTCTGTGAGTTGAGTGCACTCATCACAAAGAAGTTTCTGAGAATGCTTCTGTGTAGTTGTTATGTGAAGATACTTCCTTTTCCAGCTTAGGCCTCAAAGCGCTCGAAATAAACACTTGCAGATTCTACGAAAGGAGTGTTTCGAAACTGTCCTATCAAAAGAAACGTTCAAGTCTGTGAGTTGAATGCACTCATCACACAGAAGTTTCTGAGAATGCTTCTGTGTAGTTTTTAGGTGAAGATATTTCATTTCCCAGCATGGGCCTCGCAGCGCTCCAAATATGCACTTGCAGATTCTACAAAAGGAGAGCTTGAAAACTCTTCCACCAAAAAGACGCTTCAACTCTCTGAGTAGAATGCCCTCATCACAAAGAAGTTTCTGAGAATGCTACTGTCTAGTTTTTATGTGAAGATATTTCCTTTTCCAGCATAGGCGTCAAAGCGCTCCAAATAAACACTTGCAGATTCTGCAAAAGGAGTGTTTCAAAACTGCTCTATCAAAAGGAATGTTCAAGTCTGTGAGTTGAATGCACTAATCACACAGAAGTTTGTGAGAATTCTTCTGTCTAGTTTTTAGGTGAAGATATCTCTTTTTCCGGAAGAGGCCTTAAAGCGCTCCAAATATCCACTTGCAGATTCTACAAAAAGAGTGTTTAAAAACTGCTGTTTCTAAAGAAAGGCTCAAGTCTGTGAGTTTAATGCACTCATCACAAAGAAGTTTCCGAGAATGCTTCTTTGTAGTTTTATGTGAAGATACTTCCTTTTCCAGCACAGGCCCCAAAGCGCTCGAAATAAACACTTGCAGATTCTACGAAAGGAGTGTTTCAAAACTGTCCTATCAAAACAAACGTTCAAGTCTGTGAGTTGAATTCACTCATCACACAGAAGTTTCTGAGAATACTTCTGTGTAGTTTTTATGTGAAGATATTTCCTTTTCCAGCATAGGCATCAAAGCGATCCAAATAAACACTTGCAGATTCTAAAAAAGCAGTGTTTCCAAACTGCTCTCTCAAGAGGAATGTTCAAGTCTGTGAGTAGAATGCACTCATCACAAAGAAGTTTCTGAGAATGCTTCTGTCTAGTTTTTATGTGAAGATATTTCCTTTTCCAGCGTAAGCGTCAAAGCGTTCCAAATAAACACTTGCAGATTCTAAAAAAGGAGTGTTTCCAAACTGCTCTATCAGAGGGAATGTTCAAGTCTGTGAGTTGAATGCACTAATCACACAGACGTTTGTGAGAATGCTTCTGTCTAGTTTTTAGGTGAAGTTATGTCTTTTCCCAGCATAGGCCTCAAAGCCCTCCAAATATCGACTTGCAGCCTCTACAAGAAGAGTGTTTCAAAACTGCTCTTTCAAAACTGTTCTTTCACAGCTCAAGTCTGTGAGCTGAATGCACTCATCACAAAGAAGTTTCTGAGAATGCTTCTGTGTAGTTTTTATGTGAAGATACTTCCTTTTCCAGCATAGGCCTCAAAGCGCTCGAAATAAACACTTGCAGATTCTACGAAAGGAGTGTTTCAAAACTGTCCTATCAAAAGAAACGTTCAAGTCTGTGAGTTGAATGCACTCATCACACAGAATTTTCTGAGAATGCTTCTGTGTAGTTTTTAGGTGAAGATATTTAATTTCCCAGCATAGGCCTTGGAGCGCTCCAAACATGCACTTGCAGATTCTACAAAAAGAGAGCTTGAAAACTCTTCCACCAAAAAGAGGTTTCAACTCTCTGAGTAGAATGCACTCATCACAAAGAAGTTTCTGAGAATGCTTCTGTCTAGTTTTTATGTGAAGATATTGCCTTTTCCAACATAGGCATCAAAGCGCTCCAAATAAACACTTGCAGATTCTACAAAAGGAGTGTTTCCAAACTGCTCTCTCAAGAGGAATGTTCAAGTCTGTGAGTAGAATGCACTCATCACAAAGAAGTTTCTGAGAATGTTTCTGGCTAGTTTTTATGTGAAGATATTTCCTTTTCCAGCATAGGCGCAAAAGCGCTCCAAATAAACCCTTGCAGATTCTACAAAAGGAGTGTTTCCAAACTGCCCTATCAGAGGGAATGTTCAAGTCTGTGAGTTGAATGCACTAATCACACAGATGTTTGTGAGAATGCTTCTGTCTAGTTTTTCGGTGAAGATATTTCTTTTCCCAGCAGGGGCCACAAAACCCTCCAAATATCCACATGCAGACTCTACAAAAAGTGTGGTTCAAAACTGCTCTTTCAAAAGGAAGGCTCAAGTCTGTGAGTTGAATGCACTCATCACAAAGAAGTTTCCGAGAATGCTTCTGTGTAGTTGTTATGTGAAGATACTTCCTTTTACTGCATAGGCCTCAAAGCGCTCGAAGTAAACACTTGCAGATTCTACAAAAGGAGTGTTTCAAAACTGTCCTATCAAAAGAAAGGCCCAAGTCTGTGAGTTGAATGCACTCATCACACAGAAGTTTCTGAGAATGCTTCTGTGTAGTTTTTAGGTGAAGATATTTCCTTTTCCAGCATAGGCGTCAAAGCGATCCAAATAAACACTTGCAGATTCTACAAAAGGAGTGTTTCAAAACTGCTCTCTCAAGAGGAATGTTCAAGTCTGTGAGTAGAATGCACTCATCACAAAGAAGTTTCTGAGAATGCTTCTGTCTAGTTTTTATGTGAAGATATTTCCTTTTCCAGCATAGGCGTCAAAGCGCTCCAAATAAACACTTGCAGATTCTACAAAAGGACTGTTTGCAAACTGCTCTATCAGAGGGAATGTTCAAGTCTGTGAGTTGAATGCACTAATCACACAGATGTTTGTGAGAATGCTTCTGGCTAGTTTTTATTTGAAGATATTTCCTTTTCCAGCATAGGCGTCAAAGAGCTCCAAAAAAACACTTGCAGATTCTACAAAACGAGTGGTTCCAAACTGCCCTATCAGAGGGAATGTTCAAGTCTGTGAGTTGAATGCAGTAATCACACAGTTGTTTGTGAGAATGCTTCTTTCTAGTTTTTAGGTGAAGGTATGTCTTTCCCAGCATAGGCCTCAAAGCCCTCCAAATATCCAGTTGCAGACTCTACAAAAAGAGTGTTTCAACACTGCTCTTTCAAAAGGAAGGCTCAAGTCTGTGAGTTGAATGCACTCATCACAAAGAAGTTTCAGAGAATGCTTCTGTGTAGTTGTTATGTGAAGATACTTCTTTTTCCAGAAAAGGCCTTAAAGTGCTCCAAATATCCACTTGCAGACTCTACAAAAAGAGTGTTTCAAAACTGCTCTTTCAAAAGAAAGGCTCAAGCCTGTGAGTTGAATGCACTCATCACAAAGAAGTTTCTGAGAATGCTTCTGTGTAGTTGTTATGTGAAGATACTTCCTTTTCCAGCATAGGCCCCAAAGCGCTCGAAATAAACACTTGCAGATTCTACAAAAGGAGTGTTTCAAAACTGTCCTATCAAAAGAAACGTTTAAGTAAGTGAGTTGAATGCACTCATCACACAGAAGTTTCTGAGAATGCTTTTGTGTAGTTTTTAGATGAAGATATTTCCTTTTCCAGCATAGGCGTCAAAGCGATCCAAATAAACACTTGCAGATTCTACAACAGGAGTGTTTCCAAACTGCTCTATCAAAAGGAATGTTCAAGTCTGTGAGTTCAATGCACTAATCACACAGAAGTTTGTGAGAATTCTTCTGTCTAGGTTTTAGGTGAAGATATTTCTCTTTCCAGAAAAGGCCTTAAAGTGCTCCAAATATCCACTTGCGGATTCTACAAAAGGAGTGTTTCAAAACTGCTCTTTCAAAAGAAATGCTCAAGTCTGTGAGTTGAATGCACTCATCACACAGACGTTTCTGAGAATGCTTCTGTGTAGTGTTTAGGTGAAGATATTTCCTTTTCCAGCATAGACGTCAAAGCGATCCAAATAAACACTTGCAGATTCTACAAAAGGAGTGTTTAAAAACTGCTCTATCAAGAGGAATGTTCAAGTCTGTAAGTAGAATGCACTCATGACAAAGAAGTTTCTGAGAATTCTTCTGTCTAATTTTTATGTGAAGATATTTCGTTTTCCAGCATAAGCGTCAAAGCGTTCCAAGTAAACACTTGCAGATTCTACAAAAGCAGTGTTTCCAAACTGCTCTTTCAGAGGGAATGTTCAAGTCTGTGAGTTGAATGCACTAATCAGACAGAAGTTTGTGAGAATGCTTCTGTCTAGTTTTTAGGGGAAGATATTTCTTTTCCCAGCATAGGCCTCAAAGCCCTCCAAATATCCACTTGCAGACTCTACAAAAAGAGTGTTTCAAAACTGCTCTTTCAAAAGGAAGGCTCAAGTCTGTGAGTTGAATGCACCATCACAAAGAAGTTTCCGAGAATGCTTCTGTGTAGTTGTTATGTGAAGATACTTCCTTTTCCAGCATAGGCGCCAAAGCGCTCGAAATAAACACTTGCAGATTCTATAAAAGGAGTGTTTCAAAACTGTCCTATCAAAAGAAACGTTCAAGTGTGTGAGTTGACTGCACTCATCACACAGAAGTTTCTGAGAATGCTTCTGTGTAGTTTTTAGGTGAAGATATTTCCTTTTCCAGCATAGACGTCAAAGCTATCCAAATAAACACTTGCAGATTCTACAAAAGGAGTGTTTCCAAACTGCTCTATCAAGAGGAATGTTCAAGTCTGTGAGTAGAATGCACTCATCACAAAGAAGTTTCTGAGAATTCTTCTGTATAATTTTTATGTGAAGATACTTCGTTTTCCAGCATAAGCGTCAAATCGTTCCAAGTAAACACTTGCAGATTCTACAAAAGGAGTGTTTCCAAACTGCTCTTTCAGAGGGAATTTTCAAGTCTGTTAGTTGAATGCACTAATCACACAGAAGTTTCTGAGAATGCTTCTGTCTAGTTTTTAGGTGAAGATATTTCTTTTCCCAGAATAGGCCTTAAAGCGCTCCAAATATCCACATGCAGATTCTACAGAAAGAGTGATTCAAAACTGCTCTTTCAAAAGAAAGGCTAAAGTCTGTGAGTTGAATGCACTCATCACAAAGAAGTTTCTGAGAATGCTTCTGTGTAGTTTTTATGTGAAGATACTTCCTTTTCCAGCATAGGCCTCAAAGCGCTCGAAATAAACACTTGCAGATTCTACAAAAGGAGTGTTTCAAAACTGTCCTATCAAAAGAAACGTTCAAGTCTGTGAGTTGAATGCACTCATCACACAGAAGTTTCTGAGAATGCTTCTGTGTAGTTTTTATCTGAAGATATTTCCTTTTCCAGCATAGGCGTCAAAGAGCTCCAAATAAACACCTGCAGATTCTACAAAAGGAGTGTTTCCAAACTGCCCTATCAGAGGGAATGTTCAAGTCTGTGAGTTGAATGCACTCATCACACAGATGTTTGTGAGAATGCTTCCGTCTAGTTTTTAGGTGAAGGTATGTCTTTTCCCAGCATAGGCCTCAAAGCCCTCCAAATATCCACTTGCAGACTCTACAAAAAGAGTGTTTCAAAACTGCTGTTTCAAAAGGAAGGCTCAAGTCTGTGAGTTGAATGCACTCATCACAAAGAAGTTTCAGAGAATGCTTCTGTGTAGTTGTTATGTGAAGATACATCTTTTTCCAGAAAAGGCCTTAAATTGCTCCAAATATCCACTTGCAGACTCTACAAAAAGAGTGTTTCAAAACTGCTCTTTCAAAAGAAAGGCTCAATCCTGTGAGTTGAATGCACTCATCACAAAGAAGTTTCTGAGAATGCTTCTGTGTAGTTGTTATGTGAAGATACTTCCTTTTCCAGCATAGGCCCCAAAGCGCTCGAAATAAACACTTGCAGATTCTACAAAAGGAGTGTTTCAAAACTGTCCTATCAAAAGAAACGTTTAAGTAAGTGAGTTGAATGCACTCATCACACAGAAGTTTCTGAGAATGCTTTTGTGTAGTTTTTAGATGAAGATATTTCCTTTTCCAGCATAGGCGTCAAAGCGATCCAAATAAACACTTGCAGATTCTACAACAGGAGTGTTTCCAAACTGCTCTATCAAAAGGAATGTTCAAGTCTGTGAGTTCAATGCACTAATCACACAGAAGTTTGTGAGAATTCTTCTGTCTAGGTTTTAGGTGAAGATATTTCTCTTTCCAGAAAAGGCCTTAAAGTGCTCCAAATATCCACTTGCGGTTTCTACAAAAGGAGTGTTTCAAAACTGCTCTTTCAAAAGAAATGCTCAAGTCTGTGAGTTGAATGCACTCATCACACAGACGTTTCTGAGAATGCTTCTGTGTAGTGTTTAGGTGAAGATATTTCCTTTTCCAGCATAGACGTCAAAGCGATCCAAATAAACACTTGCAGATTCTACAAAAGGAGTGTTTAAAAACTGCTCTATCAAGAGGAATGTTCAAGTCTGTAAGTAGAATGCACTCATGACAAAGAAGTTTCTGAGAATTCTTCTGTCTAATTTTTATGTGAAGATATTTCGTTTTCCAGCATAAGCGTCAAAGCGTTCCAAGTAAACACTTGCAGATTCTACAAAAGCAGTGTTTCCAAACTGCTCTTTCAGAGGGAATGTTCAAGTCTGTGAGTTGAATGCACTAATCAGACAGAAGTTTGTGAGAATGCTTCTGTCTAGTTTTTAGGGGAAGATATTTCTTTTCCCAGCATAGGCCTCAAAGCCCTCCAAATATCCACTTGCAGACTCTACAAAAAGAGTGTTTCAAAACTGCTCTTTCAAAAGGAAGGCTCAAGTCTGTGAGTTGAATGCACCATCACAAAGAAGTTTCCGAGAATGCTTCTGTGTAGTTGTTATGTGAAGATACTTCCTTTTCCAGCATAGGCGCCTAAGCGCTCGAAATAAACACTTGCAGATTCTATAAAAGGAGTGTTTCAAAACTGTCCTATCAAAAGAAACGTTCAAGTGTGTGAGTTGACTGCACTCATCACACAGAAGTTTCTGAGAATGCTTCTGTGTAGTTTTTAGGTGAAGATATTTCCTTTTCCAGCATAGACGTCAAAGCTATCCAAATAAACACTTGCAGATTCTACAAAAGGAGTGTTTCCAAACTGCTCTATCAAGAGGAATGTTCAAGTCTGTGAGTAGAATGCACTCATCACAAAGAAGTTTCTGAGAATTCTTCTGTATAATTTTTATGTGAAGATACTTCGTTTTCCAGCATAAGCGTCAAATCGTTCCAAGTAAACACTTGCAGATTCTACAAAAGGAGTGTTTCCAAACTGCTCTTTCAGAGGGAATTTTCAAGTCTGTTAGTTGAATGCACTAATCACACAGAAGTTTCTGAGAATGCTTCTGTCTAGTTTTTAGGTGAAGATATTTCTTTTCCCAGAATAGGCCTTAAAGCGCTCCAAATATCCACATGCAGATTCTACAGAAAGAGTGATTCAAAACTGCTCTTTCAAAAGAAAGGCTAAAGTCTGTGAGTTGAATGCACTCATCACAAAGAAGTTTCTGAGAATGCTTCTGTGTAGTTTTTATGTGAAGATACTTCCTTTTCCAGCATAGGCCTCAAAGCGCTCGAAATAAACACTTGCAGATTCTACAAAAGGAGTGTTTCAAAACTGTCCTATCAAAAGAAACGTTCAAGTCTGTGAGTTGAATGCACTCATCACACAGAAGTTTCTGAGAATGCTTCTGTGTAGTTTTTATCTGAAGATATTTCCTTTTCCAGCATAGGCGTCAAAGAGCTCCAAATAAACACCTGCAGATTCTACAAAAGGAGTGTTTCCAAACTGCCCTATCAGAGGGAATGTTCAAGTCTGTGAGTTGAATGCACTCATCACACAGATGTTTGTGAGAATGCTTCCGTCTAGTTTTTAGGTGAAGGTATGTCTTTTCCCAGCATAGGCCTCAAAGCCCTCCAAATATCCACTTGCAGACTCTACAAAAAGAGTGTTTCAAAACTGCTGTTTCAAAAGGAAGGCTCAAGTCTGTGAGTTGAATGCACTCATCACAAAGAAGTTTCTGAGAATGCTTCTGTGTAGTTGTTACGTGAAGATACTTCCTTTTCCAGCATAGGCCTCAAAGCGCTCGAAATAAACACTTGCAGATTTTACAAAAGGAGTGTTTCAAAACTGTCCTATCAAAAGAAACGTTAAAGTCTGTGAGTTGAGTGCACTCATCACACAGAAGTTTCTGAGAATGCTTCTGTGTAGTTTTTAGGTGAAGATATTTCATTTCCCAGTATAGGCCTCGGAGCGCTCCAAATATGCACTTGCAGATTCTACAAAAGGAGAGCTTGAAAACTCTTCCACCAAAAAGAGGCTTCAACTCTCTGAGTGGAATGCACTCATCACAAAGAAGTTTCTGAGAATGCTTCTGTCTGGTATTTATGTGAAGATATTTCCTTTTCCAACATAGGCCTCAAAGCGCTCCAAATAAACACTTGCAGATTCTACAAAAGGAGTGTTTCCAAACTGCTCTATCAAAAGGAATGTTCAAGTCTGTGAGTTGAATGCACTCATCACACAGAAGTTTGTGAGAATTCTTCTGTTTAGTTTTAAGGTGAAGATATTTACTTTTCCAGCATAGGCGTCAAAGCGATCCAAATAGACACTTGCAGATACTACAAAAGGAGTGTTTCCAAACTGCTCTCTCAAGAGGAATGTTCAAGTCTGTGAGTAGAATGCATTCATCACAAAGAAGTTTCTGAGAATGTTTCTGGCTAGTTTTTATGTGAAGATATTTCCTTTTCCAGCATAGGCGCCAAAGCGCTCCAAATAAACTCTTGCAGATTCTACAAAAGGATGGTTTCCAAACTGCCCTATCAGAGGGAATGTTCAAGGCTGTGGGTTGAATGCATTAATCACGCAGATGTTTGTGAGAATGCTTCTGTCTGGTTTTTAGGTGAAGATATTACTTTTCCCAGCATAGGCCTCAAAGCCCTCCAAATATACACATGCAGACTCAACAAAAAGAGTGTTTCAAAACTGCTCTTTCAAAAGGAAGGCTCAAGTCTGTGAGTTCAATGCACTCATCACAAAGAAGTTTCCGAGAATGCTTCTGTGTAGTTGTTATGTGAAGATACTTCCTTTTCCAGCACAGGCCTGAAAGCGCTCCAAATAAGCAGTTGCAGATTCTACAAAAGGAGTGTTTCAAAACTGTCCTATCAAAAGAAACGTTCAAGTCAGTGAGTTGAATGCACTCATCACACAGAAGTTTCTGAGAATGCTTCTGTGTAGTTTTTAGGTGAAGATATTTCCTTTTCAAGCATAGCCCTCAAAGCGATCCAAATAAACACTTGCAGATTCTACAAAAGCAGTGTTTCCAAACGGCTCTCTCAAGAGGAATGTTCAGGTCTGTGAGTAGAATGCATTCATCGCAAAGAAGTTTCTGAGAATACTTCTGGCTAGTTTTTATGTGAAGATATTTCCATTTCCAGCATAGGCGTCAAAGCGCTCCAAATAAACACTTGCAGATTCTACAAAAGGAGTGTTTCCAAACTGCTCTATCAAAAGGAATGTTCAAGTCTGTGAGTTGAATGCACTAATCACACAGAAGTTTTTGAGAATTCTTCTGTCTAGTTTTTAGGTGAAGATATTTCGTTTTCCAGCATAAGCGTCATAGCGTTCCAAGTAAACACTTGCAGATTCTACAAAAGGAGTGTTTCCAAATTGCTCTTTCAGAGGGAATGTTCAAGTCTCTGAGTTGAATGCACTAATCAGACAGAAGTTTGTGAGAATGCTTCTGTCTAGTTTTTAGGTGAAGATATTTCTTTTCCCAGCATAGGCCTCAAAGCCCTCCAAATATCCTCTTGCAGACTCTAAAAAAAGAGTGTTTCAAAACTGCTTTTTCAAAAGGAAGGCTCAAGTCTGTGAGTTGAATGCACTCATCACAAAGAAGTTTCTGAGAATGCTTCTGTGTAGTTCTTATTTGAAGATACTTCCTTTTCCAGCATAGGCCTCAAAACGCTCGAAATAAACACTTGCAGATTATACGAAAGGAGTGTTTCAAAACTGTCCTATCAAAAGAAACGTTCAAGTCTGTGAGTTGAATGCACTCATCACACAGAAGTTTCTGAGAATGCTTCTGTGTAGTTTTTAGGTGAAGATATTTCCTTTTCCAGCATAGGCATCAAAGAGCTCCAAATAAACACTTGCAGATTCTACAAAAGGAGTGTTTCCAAACTGCCCTATCAGAGGGAATGTTCAAGTCTGTGAGTTGAATGCACTCATCACACAGATGTTTGTGAGAATGCTTCTGTCTAGTTTTTAGGGGAAGATATGTCTTTTCCCAGCTTAGGTCTCAAATCCCTCCAAATATCCACTTGCAGACTCTACAAAAAGAGTGTTTCAATACTGCTGTTTCAAAAGGAAGGCTCAAGTCTGTAAGTTGAATGCACTCATCACAAAGAAGTTTCTGAGAATGCTTCTGTGTAGTTGTTAAGTGAAGATACTTCCTTTTCCAGCACAGGCCTCAAAGCGCTCGAAATAAACACTTGCAGATTCTACAAAAGGAGTGTTTCAAAACTGTCCTATCAAAAGAAACGTTCAAGTCTGTGAGTTGAATGCACTCATCACACAGAAGTTTCTGAGAATGCTTCTGTGTAGTTTTTAGGTGAAGATATTTCATTTCCCAGCATAGGCCTCGGAGCGCTCCAAATATGCACTTGCAGATTCTACAAAAGGAGAGCTTGAAAACTCTACCACCAAAAAGAGGCTTCAACTCTCTGAGTGGAATGCACTCATCACAAAGAAGTTTCTGAGAATGCTTCTGTCTAGGTTTTATGTGAAGATATTTCTTTTTCCAACATAGGCATCAAAGCGCTCCAAATAAACACTTGCAGATTCTACAAAAGGAGTGTTTCCAAACTTCTCTATCAAAAGGAATGTTGAAGTCTGTGAGTTGAATGCACTAATCACACAGAAGTTTGTGAGAATTCTTCTGTCTAGTTTTTAGGTGAAGATATTTCTTTTTCCAGAAAAGGCCTTAAAGTTCTCCAAATATCCACTTGCAGATTCTACAAAAAGTGTGTTTCAAAGCTGCTCTTTCAAAAGAAAGGCTCAAGTCTGAGAGTTGAATGCACTCATCACAAAGAAGTTTCTGAGAATGCTTCCGTGTAGTTGTTATGTGAAGATACTTCCTTTTCCAGCGTAGGCCTCAAAGCGCTCGAAATAAACACTTGCAGATTCTACAAAAGGAGTGTTTCAAAACTGTCCTATCAAAAGAAACGCTCAAGTTTGTGAGTTGAATGCACTCATCACACAGAAGTTTCTGAGAATGCTTCTGTGTAGTTTTTAGGTGAAGATATTTCCTTTCCCAGCATAGGCGTCAAAGCGCTAAAAATAGGCACTTGCAGATACTACAAAAGGAGTGTTTCCAAACTGCTCTCTAAAGAGGAATGTTCAAGTCTGTGAGTAGAATGCATTCATCACAAAGAAGTTTCTGTGAATGTTTCTCGCTTGTTTTTATGTGAAGATATTTCCTTTTCCAGAATAGGCGCCAAAGCGCTCCAAATTAACACTTGCAGATTCTACAAAAGGAGTGTATCCAAACTGCCCTATCAGAGGGAATGTTCAAGTCTGTGAGTTTAATACACTAGTCACACAGATGTTTGTGAGAATGCTTCTGTCTAGTTTTTATGTGAAGGTATGTCCTTTCCCAGCATAGGCCTCAAAGCCCTCCAAATATCCATATGCAGACTCTACAAAAAGAGTGTTTCAAAACTGCTCTTTCAAAAGGAAGGCTCAAGTCTGTGAGTTGAATGCACTCATCACAAAGAAGTTTCCGAGAATGCTTCTGTGTAGCTGTTATGTGAAGATACTTCCTTTTAGAGCATAGGCCTCAAAGCGCTCGAAATAAACACTTGCAGATTCTACAAAAGGAGTGTTTCAAAACTGTCCTATCAAAAGAAACGTTCAAGTCTGTGAGTTGAATGCACTCATCACAGAGAAGTTTCTGAGAATGCTTCTGTGTAGTTTTTAGGTGAAGATATTTCATTTCCCAGCATAGGCCTCGGAGCTCTCCAAATATGCACTTGCAGATTCTACAAAAGGAGAGCGTGAAAACTCTTCCACCATAAAGAGGCTTCAACTCTCTGAGTAGAATGCACTCATCACAAAGAAGTTTCTGAGAATGCTTCTGTCTAGTTTTTATGTGAAGATATTTCCTTTTCCAGCATAGACGTCAAAGCGCTCCAAATAAACACTTGCAGATTCTACAAAAGGAGTGTTTGCAAACTGCTCTATCAAAAGGAATGTTCAAGTCTGTGAGTTGAATGCACTAATCTCACAGAAGTTTGTGAGAATTCTTCTGTCTAGTTTTTAGGTGAAGATATTTCTTTTTCCAGAAAAGGTCTTAATGTGCTCCAAATATCCAGTTGCAAATTCTACAAAAAGAGTGTTTCAAAACTGCTCTTTCAAAAGAAAGGCTCAAGTCTGTGAGTTGAATGTACTGATTACAAAGAAGTTTCTGAGAATGCTTCTGTGTAGTTGTTATGTGAAGATACTTCCTTTTCCAGTATAGGCCTCAAAGCGCTCGAAATAAACACTTGTAGATTCTACAAAAGGAGTGTTTCAAAACTGTCCTATCAAAGGAACGTTCAAGTCTGTGAGTTGAATGCACTCATCACACAGAAGTTTCTGAGAATGCTTCTGTGTAGTTTTTAGGTGAAGATATTTCCTTTTCCAGCATAGACGTCAAAGCGATTCAAATAAACACTTGCAGATTCTACAAAAGGACTGTTTCCAAACTGCTCTATCAAGAGGAATATTCAAGTCTGTGAGAAGAATGCACTCATCACAAAGAAGTTTCTGAGAATTCTTCTGTCTAATTTTTATGTGAAGATATTTCGTTTTCTAGCATAAGCGTCAAAGCGTTCCAAGTAAACACTTGCAGATTCTACAAAAGGAGTGTTTCCAAACTGCTCTTTCAGAGGGAATGTTCAAGTCTGTGAGTTGAATGCACTAATCAGACAGAGGTTTGTGAGAATGCTTCTGTCTAGCTTTTTGGTGAAGATATTTCTTTTCCCAGAATAGGCCTTAAAGCGCTCCAAATATCCACGTGCAGATTCTACAGAAAGAGTGATTCAAAACTGCTCTTTCAAAAGAAAGGCTGAAGTCTGTGAGTTGAATGCACTCATCACAAAGAAGTTTCTGAGAATGCTTCTGTGTAGTTGTTATGTGAAGATACTTCCTTTTCCAACATAGGCCTCAAAGCACTCGAAATAAACACTTGCAGATTCTACAAAAGGATTGTTTCAAAACTGTCCTCTCAAAAGAAACGTTCAAGTCTGTGAGTTGAATGCACTCATCACACAGAAGTCTCTGAGAATGCTTCTGTGTAGTTTTTAGGTGAAGATATTTCCTTTTCCTGCATAGACGTCAGAGCGATCCAAATAAACACTTGCAGATTCTACAAAAGGAGTGTTTCCAAACTGCTCTATCAAGAGGAATGTTCAAGTCTGTGAGTAGAATGCACTCATGACAAAGAAGTTTCTGAGAATTCTTCTGTCTAATTTTTATGTGAAGATATTTCGTTTTCCAGCATAAGCGTCATAGCGTTCCAAGTAAACACTTGCAGATTCTACAAAAGGAGTGTTTCCAAACTGCCCTTTCAGAGGGAATGTTCAAGTCTGTGAGTTGAATGCACTAATCAGACAGAAGTTTGTGAGAATGCTTCTGTCTAGTTTTTCGGTGAAGATATTTCTTTTCCTAGCATAGGCCTCAAAGCCCTCCAAATATCCACTTGCAGACTCTACAAAAAGAGTGTTTCAAAACTGCTCTTTCAAAAGGAAGGCTCAAGTCTGTGAGTTGAATGCACTCATCACAAAGAAGTTTCCGAGAATGCTTCTGTGTAGTTGTTATGTGAAGATACTTCCTTTTCCAGCATAGGCCTCAAAGCGCCCGAAATAAACTCTTGCAGATTCTACAAAAGGAGTGTTTCTGAACTGTCCTATCAAAAGAAACGTTCAAGTCTGTGAGTTAAATGCACTCATCACACAGAAGTTTCTGAGAATGCTTCTGTGTAGTTTTTAGGTGAAGATATTTCATTTCCCAGCGTAGGCCTTGGAGCGCTCCAAATATGCATTTGCAGATTCTACAAAAGGAGAGCTTGAAAACTCTTCCACCAAAAAGAGGCTTCAACTCTCTGAGTAGAATGCACTCATCACAAAGAAGTTTCTGAGAATGCTTCTGTCTAGTTTTTATGTGAAGACATTTCCTTTTCCAGGATAGGCATCAAAGCGCTCCAAATAAACACTTGTAGATTCTACAAAAGGAGTGTTTCCAAACTGCTCTATCAAAAGGAATGTTCAAGTCTGTGAGTTGAATGGACTAATCACACAGAAGTTTGTGAGAATTCTTCTGTCTAGTTTTTAGGTGAAGATATTTCTTTTTCCAGAAAAGGCCTTAATGTGCTCCAAATATCCAGTTGCAGATTCTACAAAAAGAGTGTTTCAAAACTGCTCTTTCTTTTTTTTTTTTTTTTTCTTTTATTATTATTATTATTATTATTATTATACTTTAGGTTTTATGGTACATGTGCGCAATGTGCAGGTAAGTTACATATGTGTACATGTGCCATGCTGGTGCGCTGCACCCACCAACTCATCATCTAACATTAGGTATATCTCCCAATGCTATCCCACCCCCCTCCCCCCATCCCACAACAGTCCCCAGAGTGTGATGTTCCCCTTCCTGTGTCCATGTGTTCTCATTGTTCAATTCCCACCTATGAGTGAGAATATGCGGTGTTTGGTTTTTTGTTCTTGCGATAGTTTACTGAGAATGATGATTTCCAATTTCATCCATGTCCCTACAAAGGACGTGAACTCATCATTTTTTATGGCTGCATAGTATTCCATGGTATATATGTGCCACATTTTCTTAATCCAGTCTATGATTGTTGGACATTTGGGTTGGTTCCAAGTCTTTGCTATTGTGAATAATGCCGCAATAAACATACGTGTGCATGTGTCTTTATAGCAGCATGATTTATAGTCCTTTGGGTATATACCCAGTAATGGGGTGGCTGGGTCGAATGGAATTTCTAGTTCTAGATCCCTGAGGAATCGCCACACTGACTTCCACAAGGGTTGAACTAGTTTACAGTCCCACCAACAGTGTAAAAGTGTTCCTATTTCTCCACATCCTCTCCAGCACCTGTTGTTTCCTGACTATTTAATGATTGCCATTCTAACTGGTGTGAGATGGTATCTCATTGTGGTTTTGATTTGCATTTCTCTGATGGCCAGTGATGGTGAGCATTTTTTCATGTGTTTTTTGGCTGCATAAATGTCTTCTTTTGAGAAGTGTCTGTTCATGTCCTTCGCCCACTTTTTGATGGGGTTGTTTGTTTTTTTCTTGTAAATTTGTTGGAGTTCATTGTAGATTCTGGATATTAGCCCTTTGTCAGATGAGTAGGTTGCGAAAATTTTCTCCCATTTTGTAGGTTGCCTGTTCACTCTGGTGGTAGTTTCTTTTGCTGTGCAGAAGCTCTTGAGTTTAATTAGATCCCATTTGTCAATTTTGGCTTTTGTTGCCATTGCTTTTGGTGTTTTAGACATGAAGTCCTTGCCCATGCCTATGTCCTGAATGGTAATGCCTAGGTTTTCTTCTAGGGTTTTTATGGTTTTAGGTCTAACATTTAAGTCTTTAATCCATCTTGAATTGATTTTTGTATAAGGTGTAAGGAAGGGATCCAGTTTCAGCTTTCTACATATGGCTAGCCAGTTTTCCCAGCACCATTTATTAAATAGGGAATCCTTTTCCCATTTCTTGTTTTTGTCAGGTTTGTCAAAGATCAGATAGTTGTAGATATGTGGCATTATTTCTGACGGCTCTGTTCTGTTCCATTGATCTATATCTCTGTTTTGGTACCAGTACCATGCTGTTTTGGTTACTGTAGCATTGTAGTATAGTTTGAAGTCAGGTAGTGTGATGCCTCCAGTTTTGTTCTTTTGGCTTAGTATTGACTTGGTGATGCGGGCTCTTTTTTGGTTCCATATGAACTTTAAAGTAGTTTTTTCCAATTCTGTGAAGAAAGTCATTGGTAGATTGATGGGGATGGCATTGAATCTGCAAATTACCTTGGGAAGGATGGCCATTTTCATGATATTGATTCTTCCTAAAACTGCTCTTTCAAAAGAAAGGCTCAAGTCTGTGAGTTAAATGCACTCATCACAAAGAAGTTTCTGAGAATGCTTCTGTGTAGTTGTTATGTAAAGATACTTCCTTTTCCAGCATAGGCCCCAAAGCGCTCGAAATAAACACTTGCAGATTCTAAAAAAGGAGTGTTTCAAAACTGTCCTATCAAAAGAAACGTTCAAGTCGGTGAGTTGAATGCACTCATCACACAGAAGTTTCTGAGAATGCTTCTGTGTAGTTTTTAGGTGAAGATATTTCCTTTTCCAGCATAGACGTCAAAGCGATCCAAATAAACACTTGCAGATTCTACAAAAGGAGTGTATCCAAACTGCTCTATCAAGAGGAATGTTCAAGTCTATGAGTAGAATGCACTCATGACAAAGAAGTTTCTGAGAATTCTTCTGTCTAATTTTTATGTGAAGTTATTTCGTTTTCCAGCATAAGAGTCATAGGGTTCCAAGTAAACACTTGCAGATTCTACAAAAGAAGTGTTTCCAAACTGCTCTTTCATAGGAAATGTTCAAGTCTGTGAGTTACATGCACTAATCAGACAGATGTTTGTGAGAATGCTTCTGCCTAGTTTTTAGGTGAAGGTATGTCTTTTCCCAGCATAGGCCTCAAATCCCTCCAAATATCGACTTGCAGCCTCTACAAAAAGAGTGTTTCAAAACTGCTCTCTCTAAAGGAAGGCTCAAGTCTGTGAGTTGAATGCACTCATCACAAAGAAGTTTCCGAGAATGCTTCTCTGTAGTTGTTATGTGAAGATACTTCCTTTTCCAGCATAGGAATCAAAGCCCTTGAAATAAACACTTGCAGATTCTACAAAAGGAGTGTTTCAAAACTGTCCTATCAAAATAAACGTTCAAGTCTGTGAATTGAATGCACTCATCACACAGAAGTTTCTGAGAATGCTTCTGTGTAGTTGTTATGTGAAGATACTTCGTTTTCCAGCATAGGCCTCAAAGCGCTCGAAATAAACACATGCAGATTCTACAAAAGGAGTGTTTCCAAACTGCTCTCTCAGAGGGAATATTCAAGTCTGTGAGTTCAATGCAGTAATCACACAGACGTTTGTGAGAATGCTTCTGTCTAGTTTTTATGTGAAGATATTACCTTTTCCAGCATAGGCGTCAAAGCGATCCAAATAAGCACTTGCAGATTCTACAAAAGCAGTGTTTCCAAACTGCTCTATCAGAGGGAATGTTCAAGTCTGTGAGTTCAATGCAGTAATCACAGAGACATTTGTGAGAATGCTTCTGTCTAGTGTTTAGGTGAAGATATTTCTTTTCCCAGAATAGGCCTTAAAGCGCTCCAAATTTCAACTTGCAGATTCTACAAAAAGAGTGTTTCAAAACTGCTCCTTCAAAAGAAAGGCTCAAGTCTGTGAGTTGAATGCACTCATCACAAAGAAGTTTCTGAGAATGCTGCTGTGTAGTTGTTATGTGAAGCTACTTCCTTTTCCAGCATAGGCCTCAAAGCGCTCGAAATAAACACTTGCAGATTCTAGGAAAGGAGTGTTTCAAAACAGTCCTATCAAAATAAACGTTCAAGTCTGTGAGTTGAATGCACTCATCACACAGAAGTTTCTGAGAATGCTTCTGTGTACTTTTTAGGTGAACATATTTCATTTCCCAGCACAGGCCTCAGAGCGCTCCAAATATGCACTTGCAGATTCTACAAAAAGAGAGCTTGAAAACTCTTCCACCAAAAATAGGCTTCAACTTTATGAGTAGAATGCACTCATCACAAAGAAGTTTCTGAGAATGCTTCTGTCTAGTTTTTATGTGAAGATATTTCCTTTTCCAGCATAGGCGTCAAAGCGCTCCAAATAAACACTTGCAGATTCTACTAAAGGAGTGTTTCCAAACTGTTCTATCAAAAGCAATGTTCAAGTTTGTGAGTTGAATGCACCAATCACACAGAAGTTTGTGAGAATTCTTCCGTCTAGTTTTTAGGTGAAGATATTTCTTTTCCCAGAATAGGCCTTAAAGCGCTCCAAATATCCACTTGCAGATTCTAAAAAAAGAGTGTTTCAAAACTGCTCTTTCAAAAGAAAGGCTCAAGTCTGTGAGTTGAATGCACTCATCACAAAGAAGTTTCTGAGAATGCTTCTGTGTAGTTGTTATGTGAAGATACTTCCTTTTCCAGCATAGGCCTCAAAGCCCTCGAAATAAACACATGCAGATTCTACAAAAGGAGTGTTTCAAAACTGTCCTATCAAAAGAAACGTTCAAGTCTGTGAGTTGAATGCCCTCATCACAGAGAAGTTTCTGAGAATGCTTCTGTGTAGTTTTTAGGTGAAGATAATTCCTTTTCCAGCATAGGCGTCAAACCGATCCAAATAAGCACTTGCAGATTCTACAAAAGGAGTGTTTCCAAGCTCCTCTGTCAGAGGGAATGTTCAAGTCTGTGAGTTCAATGCAGTAATCACACAGACGTTTGTGAGAATGCTTCTGTCTAGTGTTTAGGTGAAGATATTTCTTTTCCCAGAATAGGCCTTAAAGCGCTCCAAATTTCCACTTGCAGATTCTACAAAAAGAGTGTTTCAAAACTGCTCTTTCAAAAAAAGGCTCAAGTCTGTGAGTTGAATGCACTCATCACAAAGAAGTTTCTGAGAATGCTTCTGTGTAGTTGTTATGTGAAGATACTTCCTTTTCCAGCATAGGCCTCAAAGCGCTCGAAATAAACACTTGCAGATTCTAGGAAAGGAGTGTTTCAAAACAGTCCTATGAAATAAACGTTCAAGCCTGTGAGTTGAATGCACTCATCACACAGAAGTTTGTGAGAATTCTTCCGTCTAGTTTTTAGGTGAAGATATTTCTTTTCCCAGAATAGGCCTTAAAGCGCTCCAAATATCCACTTCCAGATTCTACAAAAAGAGTGTTTCAAAACTGCTCTTTCAAAAGAAAGGCTCAAGTCTGTGAGTTGAATGCACTCATCACAAAGAAGTTTCTGAGAATGCTTCTGTGTAGTTGTTATGTGAAGATACTTCCTTTTCCAGCATAGGCCTCAAAGTGCTCGAAATAAACACATGCAGATTCTACAAAAGGAGTGTTTCAAAACTGTCCTATCAAAAGAAACGTTCAAGTCTGTGAGTTGAATGCCCTCATCACAGAGAAGTTTCTGAGAATGCTTCTGTGTAGTTTTTAGGTGAAGATAATTCCTTTTCCAGCATAGGCGTCAAAGCGATCCAAATAAGCACTTGCAGATTCTACAAAAGGAGTGTTTCCAAACTGCTCTATCAGAGGGAATGTTCAAGTCTGTGAGTAGAATGCACTCACCACAAACAAGTTTCTGAGAGTGCTTCTGTCTAGTTTTTATGTGAAGATATTTCCTTTTCCAGCATAGGCGTCAAAGCGCTCCAAATAAACACTTGCAGATTCTACAAAAGGAGTGTATCCAAACTGCTCTATCAAAAGCAATGTTCAAGTCTGTGAGTTGAATGCACTAATCACACAGAAGTTTGTGAGAATCCTTCCGTCTAGTTTTTAGGTGACGATATTTCTTTTCCCAGCATAGGCCTCAAATCCCTCCAAATATCCACTTGCAGACACTACAAAAAGAGTGTTTCAAAACTGCTCTTTCAAAAGGAAGGCTCAAGTCTGTGAGTTGAATGCACTCATCACAGAGAAGTTTCTGAGAATGCTTCTGTGTAGTTGTTATGTGAAGATTCTTCCTTTTCCAGCATAGGCCTCAAAGCGCTCGAAATAAACACTTGTAGATTTTACAAAAGGAGTGTTTCAAAACTGTCCTATCAAAAGAAACGTTCAAGTCTGTGAGTTGAATGCACTCATCACAGAGAAGTTTCTGAGAATGCTTCTGTGTAGTTTTTAGGTGAAGATATTTCCTTTTCCAGCATAGGCGTCAAAGAGATCCAAATAAGCACTTGCAGATTCTACAAAAGGAGTGTTTCCAAACTGCTGTATCAGAGGGAATGTTCAAGTCTGTGAGTTGAATGCAGTAATCACACAGAAGTTTGTGAGAATGCTTCTGTCTTCTTTTTAGGTGAAGATATTCCTTTTCAGAGAATAGGCCTTAAAGCGCTCCAAATTTCCACTTGCAGATTCTACAAAAAGAGTGTTTCAAAACTGCTCTTCAAAAGAAAGGCTCAAGTCTGTGAGTTGAATGCACTCATCACAAAGAAGTTTCTGAGAATGCTTCTGTGTAGTTGTTATGTGAAGATACTTCGTTTTCCAGCATAGGCCTCAAAGCACTCGAAATAAACACTTGCAGATTCTACAAAAGGAGTGTTTCAAAACTGTCCTGTCAAAAGAAACGTTAAAGTCTGAGAGTTGAATGCACTCGTCACAGAGAAGTTTCTGAGAATGCTTCAGTGTAGTTTTTAGGTGAAGATATTTCATTTCCCAGCACAGGCCTCAGAGCGCTCCAAATATGCACTTGCAGATTCTACAAAAAGAGAGCTTGAAAACCCTTCCACCAAAAAGAGGCTTCAACTCTATGAGTAGAATGCACTCATCACAAAGAAATTTCTGAGAATGTTCTGTCTAGTTTTTATGTGAAGATAATTCCTTTTCCAGCATAGGCGTCAAAGCGCTCCAAATAAACACTTGCAGATTCTACTAAAGGAGTGTTTCCAAACTGCTCTATCAAAAGCAATGTTCAAGTCTGTGAGTTGAATGCACTAATGACACAGAAGTTTGTGAGAATTATTCCGTCTAGTTTTTAGGTGAAGATATTTCTTTTCCCAGAATAGGCCTTAAAGCGCCCCAAATATCCACTTGCAGATTCTACAAAAAGAGTGTTTCAAAACTGCTCTTTCAAACGGAAGGCTCAAGTCTGTGAGTTGAATGCACTCATCACAAACAAGTTTCTGAGAATGCTTCTGTGTAGTTGTTATGTGAAGATACTTCCTTTTCCAGCGTAGGCCTCAAAGCGCTCGAAATAAACACTTGCAGATTCTACGAAAGTAGTGTTTCAAAACTGTCCTATCAAAATAAACGTTCAAGTCTGTGAGTTGAATGCACTCATCACACAGAAGTTTCTGACAATGCTTCTGTGTAGTTTTTAGGTGAACATATTTCATTTCCCAGCACAGGCCTCAGAGCGCTCCAAATATGCACTTGCAGTTTCTACAAAAAGAGAGCTTGAAAACTCTTCCACCAAAAAGAGGCTTCAACTCTATGAGTAGAATGCACTCATCACAAAGAAGTTTCTGAGAATACTTCTGTCTAGTTTTTATGTGAAGATAATTCCTTTTCCAGCATAGGCGTAAAAGCGATCCAAATAAGCACTTGCAGATTCTACAAAAGGAGTGTTTCCAAACTGCTCTATCAGAGGGAATGTTCAAGTCTGTGAGTTCAATGCAGTTATCACACAGACGTTTGTGAGAATGCTTCTGTCTAGTGTTTAGGTGAAGATATTTCTTTTCCCAGAATAGGACTTAAAGCGCTCCAAATTTCCACTTGCAGATTCTACAAAAAGAGTGTTTCTAAAATGCTCTTTCAAAAGAAAGGCTCAAGTCTGTGAGTTGAATGCACTCATCACAAAGAAGTTTCTGAGAATGCTTCTGTGTAGTTGTTATGTGAAGATACTTCCTTTTCCAGCATAGGCCTCAAAGCGCTCGAAATAAACACTTGCGGATTCTAGGAAAGGAGTGTTTCAAAACAGTCCTATGAAAATAAACGTTCAAGTCTGTGAGTTGAATGCACTCATCACACAGAAGTTTCTGAGAATGCTTCTGTGTAGTTTTTAGGTGGAGATAGTTCCTTTTCCAGCATAGGTGTCAAAGCGATCCAAATAAACACTTGCAGATTCTACAAAAGGAGAGTTTCCAAACTGCTCTATCAGAGGGAATGTTCAAGTCTGTGAGTAGAATTCACTCACCACAAAGAAGTTTCTGAGAATGCTTCTGTCTAGTTTTTATATCAAGATATTTCCTTTTCCAGCATAGGCGTCAAAGCGCTCCAAATAAACACTTGCAGATTCCACTAAAGGAGTGTTTCCAAACTGCTCTATCAAAAGCAATGTTCAAGTCTGTGAGTTGAATGCACTAATGACACAGAAGTTTGTGAGAATTCTTCTGTCTAGTTTTTAGGTGAAGATATTTCTTTTCCCAGAATAGGCCTTAAAGCGCTCCAAATATCCACTTGCAGATTCTACAAAAAGAGTGTTTCAAAACTGCTCTTTCAAAAGGAAGGCTCAAGTCTGTGAGTTGAATGCACTCATCACAAAGAAGTTTCTGAGAATGCTTCTGTGTAGTTGTTATGTGAAGATACTTCCTTTTCCAGCATAGGCCTCAAAGCGCTCGAAATAAACACTTGCAGATTTTACAAAAGGAGTGTTTCAAAACTGTCCTATCAAAAGAAACGTTCAAGTCTGTGAGTTGAATGCCCTCATCACAGAGAAGCTTCTGAGAATGCTTCTGTGTAGTTTTTAGGTGAAGATATTTCCTTTTCCAGCATAGGCGTCAAAGAGATCCAAATAAGCACTTGCAGATTCTACAAAAGGAGTGTTTCCAAACTGCTGTATCAGAGGGAATGTTCAAGTCTGTGAGTTGAATGCAGTAATCACACAGAAGTTTGTGAGAATGCTTCTGTCTTCTTTTTAGGTGAAGATATTCCTTTTCAGAGAATAGGCCTTAAAGCGCTCCAAATTTCCACTTGCAGATTCTACAAAAAGAGTGTTTCAAAACTGCTCTTCAAAAGAAAGGCTCAAGTCTGTGAGTTGAATGCACTCATCACAAAGAAGTTTCTGAGAATGCTTCTGTGTAGTTGTTATGTGAAGATACTTCGTTTTCCAGCATAGGCCTCAAAGCACTCGAAATAAACACTTGCAGATTCTACAAAAGGAGTGTTTCAAAACTGTCCTGTCAAAAGAAACGTTAAAGTCTGAGAGTTGAATGCACTCGTCACAGAGAAGTTTCTGAGAATGCTTCAGTGTAGTTTTTAGGTGAAGATATTTCATTTCCCAGCACAGGCCTCAGAGCGCTCCAAATATGCACTTGCAGATTCTACAAAAAGAGAGCTTGAAAACCCTTCCACCAAAAAGAGGCTTCAACTCTATGAGTAGAATGCACTCATCACAAAGAAATTTCTGAGAATGTTCTGTCTAGTTTTTATGTGAAGATAATTCCTTTTCCAGCATAGGCGTCAAAGCGCTCCAAATAAACACTTGCAGATTCTACTAAAGGAGTGTTTCCAAACTGCTCTATCAAAAGCAATGTTCAAGTCTGTGAGTTGAATGCACTAATGACACAGAAGTTTGTGAGAATTATTCCGTCTAGTTTTTAGGTGAAGATATTTCTTTTCCCAGAATAGGCCTTAAAGCGCCCCAAATATCCACTTGCAGATTCTACAAAAAGAGTGTTTCAAAACTGCTCTTTCAAACGGAAGGCTCAAGTCTGTGAGTTGAATGCACTCATCACAAACAAGTTTCTGAGAATGCTTCTGTGTAGTTGTTATGTGAAGATACTTCCTTTTCCAGCGTAGGCCTCAAAGCGCTCGAAATAAACACTTGCAGATTCTACGAAAGTAGTGTTTCAAAACTGTCCTATCAAAATAAACGTTCAAGTCTGTGAGTTGAATGCACTCATCACACAGAAGTTTCTGACAATGCTTCTGTGTAGTTTTTAGGTGAACATATTTCATTTCCCAGCACAGGCCTCAGAGCGCTCCAAATATGCACTTGCAGTTTCTACAAAAAGAGAGCTTGAAAACTCTTCCACCAAAAAGAGGCTTCAACTCTATGAGTAGAATGCACTCATCACAAAGAAGTTTCTGAGAATACTTCTGTCTAGTTTTTATGTGAAGATAATTCCTTTTCCAGCATAGGCGTAAAAGCGATCCAAATAAGCACTTGCAGATTCTACAAAAGGAGTGTTTCCAAACTGCTCTATCAGAGGGAATGTTCAAGTCTGTGAGTTCAATGCAGTTATCACACAGACGTTTGTGAGAATGCTTCTGTCTAGTGTTTAGGTGAAGATATTTCTTTTCCCAGAATAGGACTTAAAGCGCTCCAAATTTCCACTTGCAGATTCTACAAAAAGAGTGTTTCTAAAATGCTCTTTCAAAAGAAAGGCTCAAGTCTGTGAGTTGAATGCACTCATCACAAAGAAGTTTCTGAGAATGCTTCTGTGTAGTTGTTATGTGAAGATACTTCCTTTTCCAGCATAGGCCTCAAAGCGCTCGAAATAAACACTTGCGGATTCTAGGAAAGGAGTGTTTCAAAACAGTCCTATGAAAATAAACGTTCAAGTCTGTGAGTTGAATGCACTCATCACACAGAAGTTTCTGAGAATGCTTCTGTGTAGTTTTTAGGTGGAGATAGTTCCTTTTCCAGCATAGGTGTCAAAGCGATCCAAATAAACACTTGCAGATTCTACAAAAGGAGAGTTTCCAAACTGCTCTATCAGAGGGAATGTTCAAGTCTGTGAGTAGAATTCACTCACCACAAAGAAGTTTCTGAGAATGCTTCTGTCTAGTTTTTATATCAAGATATTTCCTTTTCCAGCATAGGCGTCAAAGCGCTCCAAATAAACACTTGCAGATTCCACTAAAGGAGTGTTTCCAAACTGCTCTATCAAAAGCAATGTTCAAGTCTGTGAGTTGAATGCACTAATGACACAGAAGTTTGTGAGAATTCTTCTGTCTAGTTTTTAGGTGAAGATATTTCTTTTCCCAGAATAGGCCTTAAAGCGCTCCAAATATCCACTTGCAGATTCTACAAAAAGAGTGTTTCAAAACTGCTCTTTCAAAAGGAAGGCTCAAGTCTGTGAGTTGAATGCACTCATCACAAAGAAGTTTCTGAGAATGCTTCTGTGTAGTTGTTATGTGAAGATACTTCCTTTTCCAGCATAGGCCTCAAAGCGCTCGAAATAAACACTTGCAGATTTTACAAAAGGAGTGTTTCAAAACTGTCCTATCAAAAGAAACGTTCAAGTCTGTGAGTTGAATGCCCTCATCACAGAGAAGCTTCTGAGAATGCTTCTGTGTAGTTTTTAGGTGAAGATATTTCCTTTTCCAGCATAGGCGTCAAAGCGATCCAAATAAACACTTGCAGATTCTACAAAAGGAGTGTTTCCAAACTGCTGTATCAGAGGGAATGTTCAAGTCTGTGAGTAGAATGCACTCACCACAAAGAAGTTTCTGAGAGTGCTTCTGTCTAGTTTTTATGTGAGGATATTTCCTTTTCCAGCATAGGTGTCAAAGCGCTCCAAATAAACACTTGCAGATTCTACAAAAGGAGTGTTTCCAAACTGCTCTATCAGAGGGAATGTTCAAGTCTGTGAGTTCAATGCACTAGTAAGACAGAAGTTTGTGAGAATGCTTCTGTGTAGTTTTTAGGTGAAGATATTTCTTTTCCCAGCATAGGCCTCAAAGCCCTCCAAATATCCACTTGCAGACTCTACAAAAAGAGTGTTTCAAAACTGCTCTTTCAAAAGGAAGGCTCAAGTCTGTGAGTTGAATGCACTCATCACAAAGAAGTTTCTGAGAATGCTTCTGTGTAGTTGTTATGTGAAGATACTTCCTTTTCCAGCATAGGCCTCAAAGCGCTCGAAATAAACACTTGCAGATTCTACGAAAGGAGTGTTTCAAAACTGTCCTATCAAAATAAACGTTCAAGTGTGTGAGTTGACTGCACTCATCACACAGAAGTTTCTGAGAATGCTTCTGTGTAGTTTTTAGGTGAACATATTTCATTTCCCAGCACAGGCCTCAGAGCGCTCCAAATATGCACTTGCAGATTCTACAAAAAGAGAGCTTGAAAACTCTTCCACCAAAAAGAGGCTTCAACTCTATGAGTAGAATGCACTCATCACAAACAAGTTTCTGAGAATGCTTCTGTTTAGATTTTAGGTGAAGATAATTCCTTTTCCAGCATAGGCGTCAAAGCGATCCAAATAAGCACTTGCAGATTCTACAAAAGGAGTGTTTCCAAACTGCTCTATCACAGGGAATGTTCAAGTCTGTGAGTTCAATGCAGTAATCACACAGACGTTTGCGAGAATGCTTCTGTCTAGTGTTTAGGTGAAGATATTTCTTTTCCCAGAATAGGCCTTAAAGCGCTCCAAATTTCCACTTGCAGATTCTACAAAAGGAGTGTTTCCAAACTGCTCTATCAGAGGGAATGTTCAAGTCTGTGAGTAGAATGCACTCACCACAAAGAAGTTTCTGAGAGTGCTTCTGTCTAGTTTTCATTTGAAGATAATTCCTTTTCCAGCATAGGCGTCAAAGCGCTCCAAATAAACACTTGCAGATTCTACAAAAGGAGTGTTTCCAAACTGCTCTATCAGAGGGAATGTTCAATTCCGTGAGTTGAATGCACTAGTAAGACAGACGTTTGTGAGAATGCTTCTGTGTAGTTTTTAGGTGAAGATATTTCTTTTCCCAGCATAGGCCTCAAAGCCCTCCAAATATCCACTTGCAGACTCTACAAAAAGAGTGTTTCAAAACTGCTCTTTCAAAAGGAAGGCTCAAGTCTGTGAGTTGAATGCACTCATCACAAAGAAGTTTCTGAGAATGCTTCTGTGTAGTTGTTATGTGAAGATACTTCCTTTTCCAGCATAGGCCTCAAAGCGCTCGAAATAAACACTTGCAGATTCTACGAAAGGAGTGTTTCAAAACTGTCCTATCAAAATAAACGTTCAAGTCTGTGAGTTGAATGCACTCATCACACAGAAGTTTCTGAGAATGCTTCTGTGTAGTTTTTAGGTGAACATATTTCATTTCCCAACACAGGCCTCAGAGCGTTTCAAATATGCACTTGCAGATTCTACAAAAAGAGAGCTTGAAAACTCTTCCACCAAAATGAGGCTTCAACTGTATGAGTAGAATGCACTCATCACAAAGAAGTTTCTGAGAATGCTTCTGTGTAGTTTTTAGGTGAAGATACTTCCTTTTCCAGCATAGGCGTCAAAGCGATCCAAATAAGCACTTGCAGATTCTACAAAAGGAGTGTTTCCAAACTGCTCTATCAGAGGGAATGTTCAAGTCTGTGAGTTCAATGCAGTAATCACACAGACGTTTGTGAGAATGCTTCTGTCTAGTGTTTAGGTGAAGATATTTCTTTTCCCAGAATAGGCCTTAAAGCGCTCCAAATTTCCACTTGCAGATTCTACAAAAAGAGTGTTTCAAAACGGCTCTTTCAAAAGAAAGGCTCAAGTCTGTGAGTTGAATGCACTCATCACAAAGAAGTTTCTGAGAATGCTTCTGTGTAGTTGTTATGTGAAGATACTTCCTTTTCCAGCATAGGTCTCAAAGCGTTCGACATAAACACCTGCAGATTCTAGGAAAGGAGTGTTTCAAAACAGTCCTATCAAAATAAACGTTGAAGTCTGTGAGTTGAATGCACTCATCACAGAGAAGCTTCTGAGAATGCTTCTGTGTAGTTTTTAGGTGGAGATATTTCCTTTTAAAGAATAGGCGTCAAAGCGATCCAAACAAACACTTGCAGATTCTACAAAAGGAGTGTTTCCAAACTGCTCTATCAGAGGGAATGTTCAAGTCTGTGAGTAGAATGCACTCACCACAAAGAAGTTTCTGAGAGTGCTTCTGTCTAGTTTTTATGTGAAGATATTACCTTTTCCAGCATAGGCGTCAAAGCGATCCAAATAAACACTTGAGATTCTACAAAAGGAGTGTTTCCAAACTGCTCTATCAGAGGGAATGTTCAAGTCTGTGAGTTGAATGCACTAGTAAGACAGAAGTTTGTGAGAATGCTTCTGTGTAGTTTTTAGGCGAAGATATTTCATTTCCCAGCACAGGCCTCAGAGCGCTCCAAATATGCACTTGCAGATTCTACAAAAAGAGAGCTTGAAAACCCTTCCACCAAAAAGAGGCTTCAACTCTATGAGTAGAATGCACTCATCACAAAGAAGTTTCTGAGAATGCTTCTATCTAGTTTTTATGTGAAGATATTTCCTTTTCCACCATAGGCGTCAAAGAGCTCCAAATAAACACTTGCAGATTCTACTAAAGGAGTGTTTCCAAACTGCTCTATCAAAAGGAATGTTCAAGTCCGTGAGTTGAATGCACTAATGACACAGAAGTTTGTGAGAATTCTTCCGTCTAGTTTTTAGGTGAAGATATTTCTTTTCCCAGAATAGGCCTTAAAGCGCTCCAAATATCCACTTGCAGATTCTACAAACAGAGTGTTTCAAAACTGCTCTTTCAAAAGAAAGGCTCAAGTCTGTGAGTTGAATGCACTCATCACAAAGAAGTTTCTGAGAATGGTTCTGTGTAGTTGTTATGTGAAGATACTTCCTTTTCCAGCATAGGCCTCAAAGCGCTCGAAATAAACACTTGCAGATTCTACAAAAGGAGTGTTTCAAAACTGTCCTATCAAAAGAAACGTTCAAGTCTGTGAGTTGAAGGCCCTCATCACAGAGAAGTTTCTGAGAATGCTTCTGTGTAGTTTTTAGGTGAAGATAATTCCTTTTCCAGCATAGGCGTCAAAGCGATCCAAATAAGCAGTTGTAGATTCTATAAAAGGAGAGTTTCCAAACTGCTCTATCAGAGGGAATATTCAAGTCTGTGAATTCAATGCAGTAATCACACAGACGTTTGTGAGAATGCTTCTGTCTAGTTTTTATGTGAAGATATTACCTTTTCCAGCATAGGCGTCAAAGCAATCCAAATAAGCACTTGCAGATTCTACAAAAGCAGTGTTTCCAAACTGCTCTATCAGAGGGAATGTTCAAGTCTGTGAGTTCAATGCAGTAATCACACAGACGTTTGTGAGAATGCTTCTGTCTAGTGTTTAGGTGAAGATATTTCTTTTCCCAGAATAGGCCTTAAAGCGCTCCAAATTTCAACTTGCAGATTCTACAAAAAGAGTGTTTCAAAACTGCTCCTTCAAAAGAAAGGCTCAAGTCTGTGAGTTGAATGCACTCATCACAAAGAAGTTTCTGAGAATGCTTCTGTGTAGTTGTTATGTGAAGCTACTTCCTTTTCCAGCATAGGCCTCAAAGCGCTCGAAATAAACACTTGCAGATTCTAGGAAAGGAGTGTTTCAAAACAGTCCTATCAAAATAAACGTTCAAGTCTGTGAGTTGAATGCACTCATCACACAGAAGTTTCTGAGAAAGCTTCTGTGTAGTTTTTAGGTGGAGATATTTCATTTTCCAGCATAGGCGTCAAAGCGATCCAAATAAACACTTGCAGATTCTACAAAAGGAGTGTTTCCAAACTGCTCTATCAGAGGGAATGTTCAAGTCTGTGAGTTCAATGCAGTAATCACACAGACGTTTGTGAGAATGCTTCTGTGTAGTTTTAAGGTGAAGATATTCCTTTTCCCATCATAGGCCTCAAAGCCCTCGAAATATCCACTTGCAGACTCTACAAAAAGAGTGTTTCAAAACTGCTCTTTCAAAAGGAAGGCTCAAGTCTGTGAGTTGAATGCACTCATCACAAAGAAGTTTCTGAGAATGCTTCTGTGTAGTTGTTATGTGAAGATACTTCCTTTTCGAGCATAGGCCTCAAAGCGCTCGAAATAAACACTTGCAGATTCTACGAAAGGAGTGTTGCAAAACTGTCCTATCAAAATAAACGTTCAAGTCTGTGAGTTGAATGCACTCATCACACAGAAGTTTCTGAGAATGCTTCTGTGTAGTTGTTGTGTGAAGATACTTCGTTTTCCAGCATAGGCCTCAAAGCGCTCGAAATAAACACATGCAGATTCTACAAAAGGAGTGTTTCCAAACTGCTCTCTCAGAGGGAATGTTCAAGTCTGTGAGTTCAATCCAGTAATCACACAGACGTTTGTGAGAATGCTTCTGTCTAGTTTTTATGTGAAGATATTACCTTTTCCAGCATAGGCGTCAAAGCGATCCAAATAAGCACTTGCAGATTCTACAAAAGCAGTGTTTCCAAACTGCTCTATCAGAGGGAATGTTCTAGTCTTTGAGTTCAATGCAGTAATCACAGAGACGTTTGTGAGAATGCTTCTGTCTAGTGTTTAGGTGAAGATATTTCTTTTCCCAGAATAGGCCTTAAAGCGCTCCAAATTTCCACTTGCAGATTCTACAAAAAGAGTGTTTCAAAACTGCTCTTTCAAAAGAAAGGCTCAAGTCTGTGAGTTGAATGCACTCATCACAAAGAAGTTTCTGAGAATGCTTCTGTGTAGTTGTTATGTGAAGATACTTCCTTTTCCAGCATAGGCCTCAAAGCGCTCGAAATAAACACTTGCAGATTCTAGGAAAGGAGTGTTTCAAAACAGTCCTATCAAAATAAACGTTCAAGTCTGTGAGTTGAATGCACTCATCACACAGAAGTTTCTGAGAATGCTTCTGTGTAGTTGTTATGTGAAGATACTTCCTTTTCCAGCTTAGGCGTCAAAGCGATCCAAATAAACACTTGCCGATTCTACAAAAGGAGTGTTTCCAAACTGCTCTATCAAGAGGAATGTTCAAGTCTGTGAGTAAAACGCACTCGCCACAAAGAAGTTTCTGAGAATGCTTCTGTCTAGTTTTTATGTGAAGTTATTTCCTTTTCGAGCATAGGCGTCAAAGCGCTCCAAATAAACACTTGCAGATTCTACAAAAGGAGTGGTTCCAAACTGCTCTATCAGAGGGAATGTTCAAGTCTGTGAGTTGAATGCACTAGTAAGACAGAAGTTTGGGAGAATGCTTCTGTGTAGTTTTTAGGTGAAGATAATTCTTTTCCCAGCATAGGCCTCAAAGCCCTCCAAATATCCAGTTGCAGACTCTACAAAAAGAGTGTTTCAAAACTGCTCTTTCAAAAGGAAGGCTCAAGTCTGTGAGTTGAATGCACTCATCACAAAGAAGTTTCTGAGAATGCTTCTGTGTAGTTGTTATGTGAAGATACTTCTTTTTCCAGCTTAGGCCTCAAAGCGCTCGAAATAAACACTTGCAGATTCTACGAAAGGAGTGTTTCAAAAATGTCCTATCAAAAGAAACGTTCAAGTCTGTGAGTTGAATGCCCTCATCACAGAGAAGTTTCTGAGAATGCTTCTGTGTAGTTTTTAGGGGACGATAATTCCTTTTCCAGCATAGGCGTCAAAGCGATCCAAATAAGCACTTGCAGATTCTACAAAAGGAGTGTTTCCAAACTGCTCTATCAGAGGGAATGTTCAAGTCTGTGAGTAGAATGCACTCACCACAAAGAAGTTTCTGAGAGTGCTTCTGTCTAGTTTTTATGTGAAGATATTTCCTTTTCCAGCATAGGCGTCAAAGCGCTCCAAATAAACACTTGCAGATTCTACAAAAGGAGTGTTTCCAAACTGCTCTATCAGAGGGAATGTTCAAGTCTGTGAGTTGAATGCACTAGTAAGACAGATGTTTGTGAGAATGCTTCTGTGTAGTTTTTAGGTGAAGATAATTCTTTTCCCAGCATAGGCCTCAAAGCCCTCCAAATATCCACTTGCAGACTCTACAAAAAGAGTGTTTCAAAACTGCTCTTTCAAAAGGAAGGCTCAAGTCTGTGAGTTGAATACACTTATCACAAAGAACTTTCTGAGAATGCTTCTGTGTAGTTGTTATGTGAAGATACTTCCTTTTCGAGCATAGGCCTCAAAGCGCTCGAAATAAACACTTGCAGATTCTACGAAAGGAGTGTTTCAAAACTGTCCTATCAAAATAAACGTTCAAGTCTGTGAGTTGAATGCACTCATCAAACAGAAGTTTCTGAGAATGCTTCTGTGTAGTTATTAGGTGTGTAGTTTTTAGGTGGAAATATTTCATTTCCCAGCGCAGGCCTCAGAGCGCTCCAAATATGCACTTGCAGATTCTACAAAAAGAGAGCTTGAAAACTCTTCCACCAAAAAGAGGCTTCAACTCCATGAGTAGAATGCACTCATCACAAAGAAGTTTCTGAGAATGCTTCTATCTAGTTTTTATGTGAAGATATTTCCTTTTCCAGCATTGGCGTCAAAGCGCTCCAAATAAACACTTGCAGATTCTACTAAAGGAGTGTTTCCAAACTGCTCTATCAAAAGCAATGTTCAAGTCTGTGAGTTGAATGCACTCATCACAAAGAAGTTTCTGAGAATGCTTCTGTGTAGTTGTTATATGAAGATACTTCCTTTTCCAGCATAGGCCTCAAAGCGCTCGAAAGAAACACATGCAGATTCTACAAAAGGAGTGTTTCAAAACTGTCCTATCAAAATAAACGTTCAAGTCTGTGAGTTGAATGCACTCATCAAACAGAAGTTTCTGAGAATGCTTCTGTGTAGTTTTTAGGTGAACATATTTCATTTCCCAGCACAGGCCTCAGAGCACTCCAAATATGCATTTGCAGATTCTACAAAAAGAGAGCTTGAAAACTCTTCCACCAAAAAGTGGCTTCAAGTCTATGAGTAGAATGCGCTCATCACAAAGAAGTTTCTGAGAATGCTTCTGTCTAGTTTTTATGTGAAGATATTTCCTTTTCCAGTATAGGCGTCAATGCGATCCAAATAAACACTGGCAGATTCTACAAAAGGAGTGTTTCCAAACTGCTCTATCAGAGGGAATGTTCAAGTCTGTGAGTAGAATGCACTCACCACAAAGAAGTTTCTGAGAGTGCTTTTGTCTAGTTTTTATGTGAAGATATTTCCTTTTCCAGCATAGGCCTCAAAGCGCTCGAAATAAACACTTGCAGATTCTACAAAAGGAGTGTTTCCAAACTGCTCTCTCAGAGGGAATGTTCAAGTCTGTGAGTTCAATGCAGTAATCACACAGACGTTTGTGAGAATGCTTCTGTCTAGTTTTTATGTGAAGATATTACCTTTTCCAGCATAGGCGTCAAAGCGATCCAAATAAGCACTTGCAGATTCTACAAAAGCAGTGTTTCCAAACTGCTCTATCAGAGGGAATGTTCAAGTCTGTGAGTTGAATGCACTAATCACACAGAAGTTTGTGAGAATTCTTCCGACTAGTTTTTAGGTGAAGATATTTCTTTTCCCAGAATAGGCCTTAAAGCGCTCCAAATATCCACTTGCAGATTCTACAAAAAGAGTGTTTCAAAACTGCTCTTTCAAAAGAAAGGCTCAAGTCTGTGAGTTGAATGCACTCATCCCAAAGAAGTTTCTGAGAATGCTTCTGTGTAGTTGTTATGTGAAGATACTTCCTTTTCCAGCATAGGCCTCAAAGTGCTCGAAATAAACACATGCAGATTCTACAAAAGGAGTGTTTCAAAACTGTCCTATCAAAAGAAACGTTCAAGTCTGTGAGTTGAAGGCCCTCATCACAGAGAAGTTTCTGAGAATGCTTCTGTGTAGTTTTTAGGTGAAGATAATTCCTTTTCCAGCATAGGCGTCAAAGCGATCCAAATAAGCACTTGCAGATTCTACAAAAGGAGTGTTTCCAAACTGTTCTATCAGATGGAATGTTCAAGTCTGTGAGTTCAATGCAGTAATCACACAGACGTTTGTGAGAATGCTTCTGTCTAGTGTTTAGGTGAAGATATTCCTTTTCCCAGAATAGGCCTTAAAGCGCTCCAAATTTCCACTTGCAGATTCTACAAAAAGAGTGTTTCAAAACTGCTCTTTCAAAAGAAAGGCTCAAGTCTGTGAGTTGAATGCACTCATCACAAAGAAGTTTCTGAGAATGCTTCTGTGTAGTTGTTATGTGAAGATACTTCCTTTTCCAGCATAGGCCTCAAAGCGCTCGAAATAAACACTTGCAGATTCTAGGAAAGGAGTGTTTCAAAACAGTCCTATCAAAATAAACGTTCAAGTCTGTGAGTTGAATGCACTCATCACACAGAAGTTTCTGAGAATGCTTCTGTGTAGTTGTTATGTGAAGATACCTCGTTTTCCAGCATAGGCCTCAAAGCGCTCGAAATAAACACTTGCAGATTCTACAAAAGGAGTGTTTCCAAACTGCTCTCTCAGACGGAATGTTCAAGTCTTTGAGTTCAATGCAGTAATCACACAGACGTTTGTGAGAATGCTTCTGTCTAGTGTTTAGGTGAAGATATTTCTTTTCCCAGAATAGGCCTTAAAGCGCTCCAAATTTCCACTTGCAGATTCTACAAAAAGAGAGTTTCAAAACTGCTCTTTCAAAAGAAAGGCTCAAGTCTGTGAGTTGAATGCACTCATCACAAGAAGTTTCTGAGAATGCTTCTGTGTAGTTGTTATGTGAAGATACTTCCTTTTCCAGCATAGGCCTCAAAGCGCTCGAAATAAACACTTGCAGATTCTAGGAAAGGAGTGTTTCAAAACAGTCCTATCAAAATAAACGTTCAAGTCTGTGAGTTGAATGCACTCATCACACAGAAGTTTCTGAGAATGCTTCTGTGTAGTTGTTATGTGAAGATACTTCGTTTTCCAGCATAGGCCTCAAAGCGCTCGAAATAAACACTTGCAGATTCTACAAAAGGAGTGTTTCCAAACTGCTCTCTCAGAGGGAATGTTCAAGTCTGTGAGTTCAATGCACTAATCACACAGACGTTTGTGAGAATGCTTCTGTCTAGTTTTTATGTGAAGATATTACCTTTTCCAGCATAGGCGTCAAAGCGATCCAAATAAGCACTTGCAGATTCTACAAAAGCAGTGTTTCCAAACTGCTCTATCAGAGGGAATGTTCAAGTCTGTGAGTTGAATGCACTAATCACACAGAAGTTTGTGAGAATTCTTCCGTCTAGTTTTTAGGTGAAGATATTTCTTCTCCCAGAATAGGCCTTAAAGCGCTCCAAATATCCACTTGCAGATTCTACAAAAAGAGTGTTTCAAAACTGCTCTTTCAAAAGAAAGGCTCAAGTCTGTGAGTTGAATGCACTGATCACAAAGAAGTTTCTGAGAATGCTTCTGTGTAGTTGTTATGTGAAGATACTTCCTTTTCCAGCATAGGCCTCAAAGTGCTCGAAATAAACACATGCAGATTCTACAAAAGGAGTGTTTCAAAACTGTCCTATCAAAAGAAACGTTCAATTCTGTGAGTTGAAAGCCCTCATCACAGAGAAGTTTCTGAGAATGCTTCTGTGTAGTTTTAAGGTGAGGATAATTCCTTTTCCAGCATAGGCGTCAAAGCGATCCAAATAAGCACTTGCAGATTCTACAAAAGGAGTGTTTCCAAACTGCTCTATCAGAGGGAATGTTCAAGTCTGTGAGTTCAATGCAGTAATCACACAGACGTTTGTGAGAATGCTTCTGTCTAGTGTTTAGGTGAAGATATTTCTTTTCCCAGAATAGGCCTTAAAGCGCTCCAAATTTCCACTTGCAGATTCTACAAAAAGAGTGTTTCAAAACTGCTCTTTCAAAAGAAAGGCTCAAGTCTGTGAGTTGAATGCACTCATCACAAAGAAGTTTCTGAGAATGCTTCTGTGTAGTTGTTATGTGAAGATACTTCCTTTTCCAGCATAGGCCTCAAAGCGCTCGAAATAAACACTTGCAGATTCTAGGAAAGGAGTGTTTCAAAACAGTCCTATCAAAATAAACGTTCAAGTCTGTGAGTTGAATGCACTCATCACACAGAAGTTTCTGAGAATGCTTCTGTGTAGTTGTTATGTGAAGATACTTCGTTTTCCAGCATAGGCCTCAAAGCGCTCGAAATAAACACTTGCAGATTCTACAAAAGGAGTGTTTCCAAACTGCTCTCTCAGAGGGAATGTTCAAATCTGTGAGTTCAATGCAGTAATCACACAGACGTTTGTGAGAATGCTTCTGTCTAGTTTTTATGTGAAGATATTACCTTTTCCAGCATAGGCGTCAAAGCGATCCAAATAAGCACTTGCAGATTCTACAAAAGCAGTGTTTCCAAACTGCTCTATCAGAGGGAATGTTCAAGTCTGTGAGTTGAATGCACTAATCACACAGAAGTTTGTGAGAATTCTTCCGTCTAGTTTTTAGGTGAAGATATTTCTTTTCCCAGAATAGGCCTTAAAGCGCTCCAAATATCCACTTGCAGATTCTACAAAAAGAGTGTTTCAAAACTGCTCTTTCAAAAGAAAGGCTCAAGTCTGTGAGTTGAATGCACTCCTCACAAAGAAGTTTCTGAGAATGCTTCTGTGTAGTTGTTATGTGAAGATACTTCCTTTTCCAGCATAGGCCTCAAAGCGCTCGAAATAAACACATGCAGATTCTACAAAAGGAGTGTTTCAAAACTGTCCTATCAAAAGAAACGTTCAAGTCTGTGAGTTGAAGGCCCTCATCACAGAGAAGTTTCTGAGAATGCTTCTGTGTAGTTTTTAGTTGAAGATAATTCCTTTTCCAGCATAGGCGTCAAAGCGATCCAAATAAGCACTTGCAGATTCTACAAAAGGAGTGTTTCCAAACTGCTCTATCAGAGGGAATGTTCAAGTCTGTGAGTTCAATGCAGTAATCACACAGACGTTTGTGAGAATGCTTCTGTCTAGTGTTTAGGTGAAGATATTTCTTTTCCCAGAATAGGCCTTAAAGCGCTCCAAATTTCCACTTGCAGATTCTACAAAAAGAGTGTTTCAAAACTGCTCTTTCAAAAGAAAGGCTCAAGTCTGTGAGTTGAATGCACTCATCACAAAGAAGTTTCTGAGAATGCTTCTGTGTAGTTGTTATGTGAAGATACTTCCTTTTCCAGCATAGGCCTCAAAGCGCTCGAAATAAACACTTGCAGATTCTAGGAAAGGAGTGTTTCAAAACAGTCCTATCAAAATAAACGTTCAAGTCTGTGAGTTGAATGCACTCATCACACAGAAGTTTCTGAGAATGCTTCTGTGTAGTTTTTAGGTGAACATATTTCGTTTCCCAGCACAGGCCTCAGAGCGCTCCAAATATGCACTTGCAGATTCTACAAAAAGAGAGCTTGAAAACTCTTCCACCAAAAAGAGTCTTCAACTCAATGAGTAGAATGCACTCATCACAAAGAAGTTTCTGAGAATGCTTCTGTCTAGTTTTTATGTGAAGATATTACCTTTTCCAGCATAGGCGTCAAAGCGCTCCAAATAAACACTTGCAGATTCTACTAAAGGAGTGTTTCCAAACTGTTCTATCAAAAGCAATGTTCAAGTCTGTGAGTTGAATGCACTAATGACACAGAAGTTTGTGAGAATTCTTTCGTCTAGTTTTTAGGTGAAGATATTTCTTTTCCCAGAATAGGCCTTAAAGCGCTCCAAATATCCACTTGCAGATTCTACAAAAAGAGTGTTTCAAAACTGCTCTTTCAAAAGAAAGGCTCAAGTCTGTGAGTTGAATGCACTCATCACAAAGAAGTTTCTGAGAATGCTTCTGTGTAGTTGTTATGTGAAGATACTTCCTTTTCCAGCATAGGCGTCAAAGCGATCCAAATAAACACTTGCAGATTCTACAAAAGGAGTGTTTCCAAACTGCTCTATCAAGAGGAATGTTCAAGTCCGTGAGTAGAATGCACTCACCACAAAGAAGTTTCTGAGAATGCTTCTGTCTAGTTTTTATGTGAAGATAGTCCCTTTTCAAGCATAGTCGTCAAAGCGCTCCAAATAAACACTTGCAGATTCTACAAAAGGAGTGTTTCCAAACTGCTCTATCAGAGGGAATGTTCAAGTCTGTGAGTTGAATGCACTAGTCAGACAGAAGTTTGTGAGAATGCTTCTGTGTAGTTTTTAGGTGAAGATATTCCTTTTCCCAGCATAGGCCTCTAAGCTCTCCAAATATCCACTTGCAGACTCTACAAAAATAGTGTTTCAAAACTGCTCTTTCAAAAGGAAGGCTCAAGTCTGTGAGTTGAATGCACTCATCACAAAGAAGTTTCTGAGAATGCTTCTGTGTAGTTGTTATGTGAAGATATTTCCTTTACCAGCATAGGCCCCAAAGCGCTCGAAATAAACACTTGCAGATTCTACGAAAGGAGTGTTTCAAAACAGTCCTATCAAAATAAACGTTCAAGTCTGTGAGTTGAATGCACTCATCACACAGAAGTTTCTGAGAATGCTTCTGTGTAGTTGTTATGTGAAGATACTTCCTTTTCCAGCATAGGCCTCAAAGTGCTCGAAATAAACACATGCAGATTCTCCAAAAGGAGTGTTTCCAAACTGCTCTCTCAGAGGGAATGTTCAAGTCTGTGAGTCCAATGCAGTAATCACACAGACGTTTGTGAGAATGCTTCTGTCTAGTTTTTATGTGAAGATATTACCTTTTCCAGCATAGGCGTCAAAGCGATCCAAATAAGCACTTGCAGATTCTACAAAAGCAGTGTTTCCAAACTGCTCTATCAGAGGGAATGTTCAAGTCTGTGAGTTGAATGCACTAATCACACAGAAGTTTGTGAGAATTCTTCCGTCTAGTTTTTAGGTGAAGATATTTCTTTCCCCAGAATAGGCCTTAAAGCGCTCCAAATATCCACTTGCAGATTCTACAAAAAGAGTGTTTCAAAACTGCTCTTTCAAAAGAAAGGCTCAAGTCTGTGAGTTGAATGCACTCATCACAAAGAAGTTTCTGAGAATGCTTCTGTGTAGTTGTTATGTGAAGATACTTCTTTTTCCAGCATAGGCCTCAAAGTGCTCGAAATAAACACATGCAGATTCTACAAAAGGAGTGTTTCAAAACTGTCCTATCAAAAGAAACGTTCAAGTCTGTGAGTTGAAGGCCCTCATCACAGAGAAGTTTCTGAGAATACTTCTGTGTAGTTTTTAGGTGAAGATAATTCCTTTTCCAGCATAGGCGTCAAAGCGATCCAAATAAGCACTTGCAGATTCTACAAAAGGAGTGTTTCCAAACTGCTCTATCAGAGGGAATGTTCAAGTCTGTGAGTTCAATGCAGTAATCACACAGACGTTTGTGAGAATGCTTCTGTCTAGTGTTTAGGTGAAGATATTTCTTTTCCCAGAATAGGCCTTAAAGCGCTCCAAATATCCACTTGCAGATTCTACAAAAAGAGTGTTTCAAAACTGCTCTTTCAAAAGAAAGGCTCAAGTCTGTGAGTTGAATGCACTCATCACAAAGAAGTTTCTGAGAATGCTTCTGTGTAGTTGTTATGTGAAGATACTTCCTTTTCCAGCATAGGCCTCAAAGTGCTCGAAATAAACACATGCAGATTCTACAAAAGGAGTGTTTCAAAACTGTCCTATCAAAAGAAACGTTCAAGTCTGTGAGTTGAAGGCCCTCATCACAGAGAAGTTTCTGAGAATGCTTCTGTGTAGTTTTTAGGTGAAGATAATTCCTTTTCCAGCATAGGCGTCAAAGCGATCCAAATAAGCACTTGCAGATTCTACAAAAGGAGTGTTTCCAAACTGCTCTATCAGAGGGAATGTTCAAGTGAGTTCAATGCAGTAATCACACAGACGTTTGTGAGAATGCTTCTGTCTAGTGTTTAGGTGAAGATATTTCTTTTCCCAGAATAGGCCTTAAAGCGCTCCAAATTTCCACTTGCAGATTCTACAAAAAGAGAGTTTCAAAACTGCTCTTTCAAAAGAAAGGCTCAAGTCTGTGAGTTGAATGCACTCATCACAAGAAGTTTCTGAGAATGCTTCTGTGTAGTTGTTATGTGAAGATACTTCCTTTTCCAGCATAGGCCTCAAAGCGCTCGAAATAAACACTTGCAGATTCTAGGAAAGGAGTGTTTCAAAACAGTCCTATCAAAATAAACGTTCAAGTCTGTGAGTTGAATGCACTCATCACACAGAAGTTTCTGAGAATGCTTCTGTGTAGTTGTTATGTGAAGATACTTCGTTTTCCAGCATAGGCCTCAAAGCGCTCGAAATAAACACTTGCAGATTCTACAAAAGGAGTGTTTCCAAACTGCTCTCTCAGAGGGAATGTTCAAGTCTGTGAGTTCAATGCACTAATCACACAGAGGTTTGTGAGAATGCTTCTGTCTAGTTTTTATGTGAAGATATTACCTTTTCCAGCATAGGCGTCAAAGCGATCCAAATAAGCACTTGCAGATTCTACAAAAGCAGTGTTTCCAAACTGCTCTATCAGAGGGAATGTTCAAGTCTGTGAGTTGAATGCACTAATCACACAGAAGTTTGTGAGAATTCTTCCGTCTAGTTTTTAGGTGAAGATATTTCTTTTCCCAGAATAGGCCTTAAAGCGCTCCAAATATCCACTTGCAGATTATACAAAAAGAGTGTTTCAAAACTGCTCTTTCAAAAGAATGGCTCAAGTCTGTGAGTTGAATGCACTCATCACAAAGAAGTTTCTGAGAATGCTTCTGTGTAGTTGTTATGTGAAGATACTTCCTTTTCCAGCATAGGCCTCAAAGTGCTCGAAATAAACACATGCAGATTCTACAAAAGGAGTGTTTCAAAACTGTCCTATTAAAAGAAACGTTCAAGTCTGTGAGTTGAAGGCCCTCATCACAGAGAAGTTTCTGAGAATGCTTCTGTGTAGTTTTTAGGTGAAGATAATTCCTTTTCCAGCATAGGCGTCAAAGCGATCCAAATAAGCACTTGCAGATTCTACAAAAGGTGTGTTTCCAAACTGCTCTATCAGAGGGAATGTTCAAGTCTGTGAGTTCAATGCAGTAATCACACAGACGTTTGTGAGAATGCTTCTGTCTAGTGTTTAGGTGAAGATATTTCTTTTCCCAGAATAGGCCTTAAAGCGCTCCAAATTTCCACTTGCAGATTCTACAAAAAGAGAGTTTCAAAACTGCTCTTTCAAAAGAAAGGCTCAAGTCTGTGAGTTGAATGCACTCATCACAAAGAAGTTTCTGAGAATGCTTCTGTGTAGTTGTTATGTGAAGATACTTCCTTTTCCAGCATAGGCCTCAAAGCGCTCGAAATAAACACTTGCAGATTCTAGGAAAGGAGTGTTTCAAAACAGTCCTATCAAAATAAACGTTCAAGTCTGTGAGTTGAATGCACTCATCACACAGAAGTTTCTGAGAATGCTTCTGTGTAGTTGTTATGTGAAGATACTTCGTTTTCCAGCATAGGCCTCAAATCGCTCGAAATAAACACTTGCAGATTCTACAAAAGGAGTGTTTCCAAACTGCTCTCTCAGAGGGAATGTTCAAGTCTGTGAGTCCAATGCAGTAATCACACAGACGTTTGTGAGAATGCTTCTGTCTAGTTTTTATGTGAAGATATTACCTTTTCCAGCATAGGCGTCAAAGCGATCCAAATAAGCACTTGCAGATTCTACAAAAGCAGTGTTTCCAAACTGCTCTATCAGAGGGAATGTTCAAGTCTGTGAGTTGAATGCACTAATCACACAGAAGTTTGTGAGAATTCTTCCGTCTAGTTTTTAGGTGAAGATATTTCTTTCCCCAGAAGAGGCCTTAAAGCGCTCCAAATATCCACTTGCAGATTCTACAAAAAGAGTGTTTCAAAACTGCTCTTTCAAAAGAAAGGCTCAAGTCTGTGAGTTGAATGCACTCATCACAAAGAAGTTTCTGAGAATGCTTCTGTGTAGTTGTTATGTGAAGATACTTCTTTTTCCAGCATAGGCCTCAAAGTGCTCGAAATAAACACATGCAGATTTTACAAAAGGAGTGTTTCAAAACTGTCCTATCAAAAGAAACGTTCAAGTCTGTGAGTTGAAGGCCCTCATCACAGAGAAGTTTCTGAGAATACTTCTGTGTAGTTTTTAGGTGAAGATAATTCCTTTTCCAGCATAGGCGTCAAAGCGATCCAAATAAGCACTTGCAGATTCTACAAAAGGAGTGTTTCCAAACTGCTCTATCAGAGGGAATGTTCAAGTCTGTGAGTTCAATGCAGTAATCACACAGACGTTTGTGAGAATGCTTCTGTCTAGTGTTTAGGTGAAGATATTTCTTTTCCCAGAATAGGCCTTAAAGCGCTCCAAATTTCCACTTGCAGATTCTACAAAAAGAGAGTTTCAAAACTGCTCTTTCAAAAGAAAGGCTCAAGTCTGTGAGTTGATTGCACTCATCACAAGAAGTTTCTGAGAATGCTTCTGTGTAGTTGTTATGTGAAGATACTTCGTTTTCCAGCATAGGCCTCAAAGCGCTCGAAATAAACACTTGCAGATTCTAGGAAAGGAGTTTTTCAAAACAGTCCTATCAAAATAAACGTTCAAGTCTGTGAGTTGAATGCACTCATCACACAGAAGTTTCTGAGAATGCTTCTGTGTAGTTGTTATGTGAAGATACTTCGTTTTCCAGCATAGGCCTCAAAGCGCTCGAAATAAACACTTGCAGATTCTACAAAAGGAGTGTTTCCAAACTGCTCTCTCAGAGGGAATGTTCAAGTCTGTGAGTCCAATGCAGTCATCACACAGACGTTTGTGAGAATGCTTCTGTCTAGTTTTTATGTGAAGATATTACCTTTTCCAGCATAGGCGTCAAAGCGATCCAAATAAGCACTTGCAGATTCTACAAAAGCAGTGTTTCCAAACTGCTCTATCAGAGGGAATGTTCAAGTCTGTGAGTTGAATGCACTAATCACACAGAAGTTTGTGAGAATTCTTCCGTCTAGTTTTTAGGTGAAGATATTTCTTTTCCCAGAATAGGCCTTAAAGCGCTCCAAATATCCACTTGCAGATTCTACAAAAAGAGTGTTTCAAAACTGCTCTTTCAAAAGAAAGGCTCAAGTCTGTGAGTTGAATGCACTCATCACAAAGAAGTTTCTGAGAATGCTTCTGTGTAGTTGTTATGTGAAGATACTTCCTTTTCCAGCATAGGCCTCAAAGTGCTCGAAATAAACACATGCAGATTCTACAAAAGGAGTGTTTCAAAACTGTCCTATCAAAAGAAACGTTCAAGTCTGTGAGTTGAAGGCCCTCATCACAGAGAAGTTTCTGAGAATGCTTCTGTGTAGTTTTTAGGTGAAGATAATTCCTTTTCCAGCATAGGCGTCAAAGCGATCAAAATAAGCACTTGCAGATTCTACAAAAGGAGTGTTTCCAAACTGCTCTATCAGAGGGAATGTTCAAGTCTGTGAGTTCAATGCAGTAATCACACAGACGTTTGTGAGAATGCTTCTGTCTAGTGTTTAGGTGAAGATATTTCTTTTCCCAGAATAGGCCTTAAAGCGCTCCAAATTTCCACTTGCAGATTCTACAAAAAGAGAGTTTCAAAACTGCTCTTTCAAAAGAAAGGCTCAAGTCTGTGAGTTGAATGCACTCATCACAAGAAGTTTCTGAGAATGCTTCTGTGTAGTTGTTATGTGAAGATACTTCCTTTTCCAGCATAGGCCTCAAAGCGCTCGAAATAAACACTTGCAGATTCTAGGAAAGGAGTGTTTCAAAACAGTCCTATCAAAATAAACGTTCAAGTCTGTGAGTTGAATGCACTCATCACACAGAAGTTTCTGAGAATGCTTCTGTGTAGTTGTTATGTGAAGATACTTCGTTTTCCAGCATAGGCCTCAAAGCGCTCGAAATAAACACTTGCAGATTCTACAAAAGGAGTGTTTCCAAACTGCTCTCTCAGAGGGAATGTTCAAGTCTGTGAGTTCAATGCAGTAATCACACAGACGTTTGTGAGAATGCTTCTGTCTAGTTTTTATGTGAAGATATTACCTTTTCCAGCATAGGCGTCAAAGCGATCCAAATAAGCACTTGCAGATTCTACAAAAGCAGTGTTTCCAAACTGCTCTATCAGAGGGAATGTTCAAGTCTGTGAGTTGAATGCACTAATCACACAGAAGTTTGTGAGAATTCTTCCGTCTAGTTTTTAGGTGAAGATATTTCTTTTCCCAGAATAGGCCTTAAAGCGCTCCAAATATCCACTTGCAGATTCTACAAAAAGAGTGTTTCAAAACTGCTCTTTCAAAAGAAAGGCTCAAGTCTGTGAGTTGAATGCACTCATCACAAAGAAGTTTCTGAGAATGCTTCTGTGTAGTTGTTATGTGAAGATACTTCCTTTTCCAGCATAGGCCTCAAAGCGCTCGAAATAAACACATGCAGATTCTACAAAAGGAGTGTTTCAAAACTGTCCTATCAAAAGAAACGTTCAATTCTGTGAGTTGAAGGCCCTCAACACAGAGAAGTTTCTGAGAATGCTTCTGTGTAGTTTTTAGGTGAAGATAATTCCTTTTCCAGCATAGGCGTCAAAGCGATCCAAATAAGCACTTGCAGATTCTACAAAAGGAGTGTTTCCAAACTGCTCTATCAGAGGGAATGTTCAAGTCTGTGAGTTGAATGCACTAATCACACAGAAGTTTGTGAGAATTCTTCCGTCTAGTTTTTAGGTGAAGATATTTCTTTTCCCAGAATAGGCCTTAAAGAGCTCCAAATATCCACTTGCAGATTCTACAAAAAGAGTGTTTCAAAACTGCTCTTTCAAAAGAAAGGCTCAAGTCTGTGAGTTGAATGCACTCATCACACAGAAGTTTCTGAGAATGCTTCTGTGTAGTTGTTATGTGAAGATACTTCGTTTTCCAGCATAGGCCTCAAAGCGCTCGAAATAAACACTTGCAGATTCTACAAAAGGAGTGTTTCCAAACTGCTCTCTCAGAGGGAATGTTCAAGTCTGTGAGTTCAATGCAGTAATCACACAGACGTTTGTGAGAATGCTTCTGTCTAGTTTTTATGTGAAGATATTACCTTTTCCAGCATAGGCGTCAAAGCGATCCAAATAAGCACTTGCAGATTCTACAAAAGCAGTGTTTCCAAACTGCTCTATCAGAGGGAATGTTCAAGTCTGTGAGTTGAATGCACTAATCTCACAGAAGTTTGTGAGAATTCTTCCGTCTAGTTTTTAGGTGAAGATATTTCTTTTCCCAGAATAGGCCTTAAAGCGCTCCAAATATCCACTTGCAGATTCTACAAAAAGAGTGTTTCAAAACTGCTCTTTCAAAAGAAAGGCTCAAGTCTGTGAGTTGAATGCACTCATCACAAAGAAGTTTCTGAGAATGCTTCTGTGTAGTTGTTATGTGAAGATACTTCCTTTTCCAGCATAGGCCTCAAAGCGCTCGAAATAAACACATGCAGATTCTACAAAAGGAGTGTTTCAAAACTGTCCTATCAAAAGAAACGTTCAATTCTGTGAGTTGAAGGCCCTCAACACAGAGAAGTTTCTGAGAATGCTTCTGTGTAGTTTTTAGGTGAAGATAATTCCTTTTCCAACATAGGCGTCAAAGCGATCCAAATAAGCACTTGCAGATTCTACAAAAGGAGTGTTTCCAAACTGCTCTATCAGAGGGAATGTTCAAGTCTGTGAGTTCAATGCAGTAATCACACAGACGTTTGTGAGAATGCTTCTGTCTAGTGTTTAGGTGAAGATATTTCTTTTCCCAGAATAGGCCTTAAAGCGCTCCAAATTTCCACTTGCAGATTCTACAAAAAGAGTGTTTCAAAACTGCTCTTTCAAAAGAAAGGCTCAAGTCTGTGAGTTGAATGCACTCATCACAAAGAAGTTTCTGAGAATGCTTCTGTGTAGTTGTTATGTGAAGATACTTCCTTTTCCAGCATAGGCCTCAAAGCGCTCGAAATAAACACTTGCAGATTCTAGGAAAGGAGTGTTTCAAAACAGTCCTATCAAAATAAACGTTCAAGTCTGTGAGTTGAATGCACTCATCACACAGAAGTTTCTGAGAATGCTTCTGTGTAGTTTTTAGGTGAAGATAATTCCTTTTCCAGCATAGGCCTCAAAGCGCTCGAAATAAACACTTGCAGATTCTACAAAAGGAGTGTTTCCAAACTGCTCTAACAGAGGGAATGTTCAAGTCTGTGAGTTCAATGCAGTAATCACACAGACGTTTGTGAGAATGCTTCTGTCTAGTTTTTATGTGAAGATATTTCTTTTCCCAGAATAGGCCTTAAAGTGCTCCAAATTTCCACTTGCAGATTCTACAAAAAGAGTGTTTCAAAACTGCTCTATCAGAGGGAATGTTCAAGTCTGTGAGTTGAATGCACTAATCACACAGAAGTTTGTGAGCATTCTTCCGTCTAGTTTTTAGGTGAAGATATTTCTTTTCCCAGAATAGGCCTTAAAGCGCTCCAAATATCCACTTGCAGATTCTACAAAAAGAGTGTTTCAAAACTGCTCTTTCAAAAGTAAGGCTCAAGTCTGTGAGTTGAATGCACTCATCACAAAGAAGTTTCTGAGAATGCTTCTGTGTAGTTGTTATGTGAAGATACTTCCTTTTCCAGCATAGGCCTTAAAGCGCTCGAAATAAACACATGCAGATTCTACAAAAGGAGTGTTTCAAAACTGTCCTATCAAAAGAAACGTTCAAGTCTGTGAGTTGAAGGCCCTCATCACAGAGAAGTTTCTGAGAATGCTTCTGTGTAGTTTTTAGGTGAAGATAATTCCTTTTCCAGCATAGGCGTCAAAGCGATCCAAATAAGCACTTGCAGATTCTACAAAAGGAGTGTTTCCAAACTGCTCTATCAGAGGGAATGTTCAAGTCTGTGAGTTCAATGCAGTAATCACACAGACGTTTGTGAGAATGCTTCTGTCTAGTGTTTAGGTGAAGATATTTCTTTTCCCAGAATAGGCCTTAAAGCGCTCCAAATTTCCACTTGCAGATTCTACAAAAAGAGTGTTTCAAAACTGCTCTTTCAAAAGAAAGGCTCAAGTCTGTGAGTTGAATGCACTCATCACAAAGAAGTTTCTGAGAATGCTTCTGTGTAGTTGTTATGTGAAGATACTTCCTTTTCCAGCATAGGCCTCAAAGCGCTCGAAATAAACACTTGCAGATTCTAGGAAAGGAGTGTTTCAAAACAGTCCTATCAAAATAAACGTTCAAGTCTGTGAGTTGAATGCACTCATCACACAGAAGTTTCTGAGAATGCTTCTGTGTAGTTGTTATGTGAAGATACTTCGTTTTCCAGCATAGGCCTCAAAGCGCTCGAAATAAACACTTGCAGATTCTACGAAAGGAGTGTATCAAAACTGTCCTATCAAAATAAACGTTCAAGACCGTGAGTTGAATGCACTCATCACACAGAAGTTTCTGAGAATGCTTCTGTGTAGTTTTTAGGTGAACATATTTCATTTCCCAGCACAGGCCTCAGAGCGCTCCAAATATGCACTTGCAGATTCTACAAAAAGAGAGCTTGAAAACTCTTCCACCAAAAAGAGGCTTCAACTCAATGAGTAGAATGCACTCATCACAAAGAAGTTTCTGAGAATGCTTCTGTCTAGTTTTTATGTGAAGATATTTCCTTTTCCAGCATAGGCGTCAAAGCGCTCCAAATAAACACTTGCAGATTCTACTAAAGGAGTGTTTCCAAACTGTTCTATCAAAAGCAATGTTCAAGTCTGTGAGTTGAATGCACTAATGACACAGAAGTTTGTGAGAATTCTTTCGTCTAGTTTTTAGGTGAAGATATTTCTTTTCCCAGAATAGGCCTTAAAGCGCTCCAAATATCCACTTGCAGATTCTACAAAAAGAGTGTTTCAAAACTGCTCTTTCAAAAGAAAGGCTCAAGTCTGTGAGTTGAATGCACTCATCACAAAGAAGTTTCTGAGAATGCTTCTGTGTAGTTGTTATGTGAAGATACTTCCTTTTCCAGCATAGGCCTCAAAGCGCTCGAAATAAACACATGCAGATTCTACAAAAGGAGTGTTTCAAAACTGTCCTATCAAAAGAAACGTTCAAGTCTGTGAGTTGAAGGCCCTCATCACAGAGAAGTTTCTGAGAATGCTTCTGTGTAGTTTTTAGGTGAAGATAATTCCTTTTCCAGCATAGGCGTCAAAGCGATCCAAATAAGCACTTGCAGATTCTACAAAAGGAGTGTTTCCAAACTGCTCTATCAGAGGGAATGTTCAAGTCTGTGAGTTCAATGCAGTAATCACACAGACGTTTGTGAGAATGCTTCTGTCTAGTGTTTAGGTGAAGATATTTCTTTTCCCAGAATAGGCCTTAAAGCGCTCCAAATTTCCACTTGCAGATTCTACAAAAAGAGTGTTTCAAAACTGCTCTTTCAAAAGAAAGGCTCAAGTCTGTGAGTTGAATGCACTCATCACAAAGAAGTTTCTGAGAATGCTTCTGTGTAGTTTTTATGTGAAGATACTTCCTTTTAAAGCATAGGCCTCAAAGCGCTCGAAATAAACACTTGCAGATTCTAGGAAAGGAGTGTTTCAAAACAGTCCTATCAAAATAAACGTTCAAGTCTGTGAGTTGAATGCACTCATCACACAGAAGTTTCTGAGAATGCTTCTGTGTAGTTTTTAGGTGAACATATTTCGTTTCCCAGCACAGGCCTCAGAGCGCTCCAAATATGCACTTGCAGATTCTACAAAAAGAGAGCTTGAAAACTCTTCCACCAAAAAGAGTCTTCAACTCAATGAGTAGAATGCACTCATCACAAAGAAGTTTCTGAGAATGCTTCTGTCTAGTTTTTATGTGAAGATATTTCCTTTTCCAGCATAGGCGTCAAAGCGCTCCAAATAAACACTTGCAGATTCTACTAAAGGAGTGTTTCCAAACTGTTCTATCAAAAGCAATGTTCAAGTCTGTGAGTTGAATGCACTAATGACACAGAAGTTTGTGAGAATTCTTTCGTCTAGTTTTTAGGTGAAGATATTTCTTTTCCCAGAATAGGCCTTAAAGCGCTCCAAATATCCACTTGCAGATTCTACAAAAAGAGTGTTTCAAAACTGCTCTTTCAAAAGAAAGGCTCAAGTCTGTGAGTTGAATGCACTCATCACAAAGAAGTTTCTGAGAATGCTTCTGTGTAGTTGTTATGTGAAGATACTTCCTTTTCCAGCATAGGCGTCAAAGCGATCCAAATAAACACTTGCAGATTCTACAAAAGGAGTGTTTCCAAACTGCTCTATCAAGAGGAATGTTCAAGTCCGTGAGTAGAATGCACTCACCACAAAGAAGTTTCTGAGAATGCTTCTGTCTAGTTTTTATGTGAAGATAGTCCCTTTTCAAGCATAGTCGTCAAAGCGCTCCAAATAAACACTTGCAGATTCTACAAAAGGAGTGTTTCCAAATTGCTCTATCAGAGGGAATGTTCAAGTCTGTGAGTTGAATGCACTAGTCAGACAGAAGTTTGTGAGAATGCTTCTGTGTAGTTTTTAGGTGAAGATATTCCTTTTCCCAGCATAGGCCTCTAAGCTCTCCAAATATCCACTTGCAGACTCTACAAAAATAGTGTTTCAAAACTGCTCTTTCAAAAGGAAGGCTCAAGTCTGTGAGTTGAATGCACTCATCACAAAGAAGTTTCTGAGAATGCTTCTGTGTAGTTGTTATGTGAAGATATTTCCTTTACCAGCATAGGCCCCAAAGCGCTCGAAATAAACACTTGCAGATTCTACGAAAGGAGTGTTTCAAAACAGTCCTATCAAAATAAACGTTCAAGTCTGTGAGTTGAATGCACTCATCACACAGAAGTTTCTGAGAATGCTTCTGTGTAGTTGTTATGTGAAGATACTTCGTTTTCCAGCATAGGCCTCAAAGCGCTCGAAATAAACACTTGCAGATTCTACAAAAGGAGTGTTTCCAAACTGCTCCCTCAGAGGGAATGTTCAAGTCTGTGAGTCCAATGCAGTAATCACACAGACGTTTGTGAGAATGCTTCTGTCTAGTTTTTATGTGAAGATATTACCTTTTCCAGCATAGGCGTCAAAGCGATCCAAATAAGCACTTGCAGATTCTACAAAAGCAGTGTTTCCAAACTGCTCTATCAGAGGGAATGTTCAAGTCTGTGAGTTGAATGCACTAATCACACAGAAGTTTGTGAGAATTCTTCCGTCTAGTTTTTAGGTGAAGATATTTCTTTTCCCAGAATAGGCCTTAAAGCGCTCCAAATATCCACTTGCAGATTCTACAAAAAGAGTGTTTCAAAACTGCTCTTTCAAAAGAAAGGCTCAAGTCTGTGAGTTGAATGCACTCATCACAAAGAAGTTTCTGAGAATGCTTCTGTGTAGTTGTTATGTGAAGATACTTCTTTTTCCAGCATAGGCCTCAAAGTGCTCGAAATAAACACATGCAGATTCTACAAAGGGAGTGTTTCAAAACTGTCCTATCAAAAGAAACGTTCAATTCTGTGAGTTGAAGGCCCTCATCACAGAGAAGTTTCTGAGAATACTTCTGTGTAGTTTTTAGGTGAAGATAATTCCTTTTCCAGCATAGGCGTCAAAGCGATCCAAATAAGCACTTGCAGATTCTACAAAAGGAGTGTTTCCAAACTGCTCTATCAGAGGGAATGTTCAAGTCTGTGAGTTCAATGCAGTAATCACACAGACGTTTGTGAGAATGCTTCTGTCTAGTGTTTAGGTGAAGATATTTCTTTTCCCAGAATAGGCCTTAAAGCGCTCCAAATTTCCACTTGCAGATTCTACAAAAAGAGAGTTTCAAAACTGCTCTTTCAAAAGAAAGGCTCAAGTCTGTGAGTTGATTGCACTCATCACAAGAAGTTTCTGAGAATGCTTCTGTGTAGTTGTTATGTGAAGATACTTCCTTTTCCAGCATAGGCCTCAAAGCGCTCGAAATAAACACTTGCAGATTCTAGGAAAGGAGTTTTTCAAAACAGTCCTATCAAAATAAACGTTCAAGTCTGTGAGTTGAATGCACTCATCACACAGAAGTTTCTGAGAATGCTTCTGTGTAGTTGTTATGTGAAGATACTTCGTTTTCCAGCATAGGCCTCAAAGCGCTCGAAATAAACACTTGCAGATTCTACAAAAGGAGTGTTTCCAAACTGCTCTCTCAGAGGGAATGTTCAAGTCTGTGAGTCCAATGCAGTAATCACACAGACGTTTGTGAGAATGCTTCTGTCTAGTTTTTATGTGAAGATATTACCTTTTCCAGCATAGGCGTCAAAGCGATCCAAATAAGCACTTGCAGATTCTACAAAAGCAGTGTTTCCAAACTGCTCTATCAGAGGGAATGTTCAAGTCTGTGAGTTGAATGCACTAATCACACAGAAGTTTGTGAGAATTCTTCCGTCTAGTTTTTAGGTGAAGATATTTCTTTTCCCAGAATAGGCCTTAAAGCGCTCCAAATATCCACTTGCAGATTCTACAAAAAGAGTGTTTCAAAACTGCTCTTTCAAAAGAAAGGCTCAAGTCTGTGAGTTGAATGCACTCATCACAAAGAAGTTTCTGAGAATGCTTCTGTGTAGTTGTTATGTGAAGATACTTCCTTTTCCAGCATAGGCCTCAAAGTGCTCGAAATAAACACATGCAGATTCTACAAAAGGAGTGTTTCAAAACTGTCCTATCAAAAGAAACGTTCAAGTCTGTGAGTTGAAGGCCCTCATCACAGAGAAGTTTCTGAGAATGCTTCTGTGTAGTTTTTAGGTGAAGATAATTCCTTTTCCAGCATAGGCGTCAAAGCGATCCAAATAAGCACTTGCAGATTCTACAAAAGGAGTGTTTCCAAACTGCTCTATCAGAGGGAATGTTCAAGTCTGTGAGTTCAATGCAGTAATCACACAGACGTTTGTGAGAATGCTTCTGTCTAGTGTTTAGGTGAAGATATTTCTTTTCCCAGAATAGGCCTTAAAGCGCTCCAAATTTCCACTTGCAGATTCTACAAAAAGAGAGTTTCAAAACTGCTCTTTCAAAAGAAAGGCTCAAGTCTGTGAGTTGAATGCACTCATCACAAGAAGTTTCTGAGAATGCTTCTGTGTAGTTGTTATGTGAAGATACTTCCTTTTCCAGCATAGGCCTCAAAGCGCTCGAAATAAACACTTGCAGATTCTAGGAAAGGAGTGTTTCAAAACAGTCCTATCAAAATAAACGTTCAAGTCTGTGAGTTGAATGCACTCATCACACAGAAGTTTCTGAGAATGCTTCTGTGTAGTTGTTATGTGAAGATACTTCGTTTTCCAGCATAGGCCTCAAAGCGCTCGAAATAAACACTTGCAGATTCTACAAAAGGAGTGTTTCCAAACTGCTCTCTCAGAGGGAATGTTCAAGTCTGTGAGTCCAATGCAGTAATCACACAGACGTTTGTGAGAATGCTTCTGTCTAGTTTTTATGTGAAGATATTACCTTTTCCAGCATAGGCGTCAAAGCGATCCAAATAAGCACTTGCAGATTCTACAAAAGCAGTGTTTCCAAACTGCTCTATCAGAGGGAATGTTCAAGTCTGTGAGTTGAATGCACTAATCACACAGAAGTTTGTGAGAATTCTTCCGTCTAGTTTTTAGGTGAAGATATTTCTTTTCCCAGAATAGGCCTTAAAGCGCTCCAAATATCCACTTGCAGATTCTACAAAAAGAGTGTTTCAAAACTGCTCTTTCAAAAGAAAGGCTCAAGTCTGTGAGTTGAATGCACTCATCACAAAGAAGTTTCTGAGAATGCTTCTGTGTAGTTGTTATGTGAAGATACTTCCTTTTCCAGCATAGGCCTCAAAGAGCTCGAAATAAACACATGCAGATTCTACAAAAGGAGTGTTTCAAAACTGTCCTATCAAAAGAAACGTTCAAGTCTGTGAGTTGAAGGCCCTCATCACAGAGAAGTTTCTGAGAATGCTTCTGTGTAGTTTTTAGGTGAAGATAATTCCTATTCCAGCATAGGCGTCAAAGCGATCCAAATAAGCACTTGCAGATTCTACAAAAGGAGTGTTTCCAAACTGCTCTATCAGAGGGAATGTTCAAGTCTGTGAGTTCAATGCAGTAATCACACAGACGTTTGTGAGAATGCTTCTGTCTAGTGTTTAGGTGAAGATATTTCTTTTCCCAGAATAGGCCTTAAAGCGCTCCAAATTTCCACTTGCAGATTCTACAAAAAGAGTGTTTCAAAACTGCTCTTTCAAAAGAAAGGCTCAAGTCTGTGAGTTGAATGCACTCATCACAAAGAAGTTTCTGAGAATGCTTCTGTGTAGTTTTTATGTGAAGATACTTCCTTTTCCAGCATAGGCCTCAAAGCGCTCGAAATAAACACTTGCAGATTCTAGGAAAGGAGTGTTTCAAAACAGTCCTATCAAAATAAACGTTCAAGTCTGTGAGTTGAATGCACTCATCACACAGAAGTTTCTGAGAATGCTTCTGTGTAGTTTTTAGGTGAACATATTTCGTTTCCCAGCACAGGCCTCAGAGCGCTCCAAATATGCACTTGCAGATTCTACAAAAAGAGAGCTTGAAAACTCTTCCACCAAAAAGAGTCTTCAACTCAATGAGTAGAATGCACTCATCACAAAGAAGTTTCTGAGAATGCTTCTGTCTAGTTTTTATGTGAAGATATTACCTTTTCCAGCATAGGCGTCAAAGCGCTCCAAATAAACACTTGCAGATTCTACTAAAGGAGTGTTTCCAAACTGTTCTATCAAAAGCAATGTTCAAGTCTGTGAGTTGAATGCACTAATGACACAGAAGTTTGTGAGAATTCTTTCGTCTAGTTTTTAGGTGAAGATATTTCTTTTCCCAGAATAGGCCTTAAAGCGCTCCAAATATCCACTTGCAGATTCTACAAAAAGAGTGTTTCAAAACTGCTCTTTCAAAAGAAAGGCTCAAGTCTGTGAGTTGAATGCACTCATCACAAAGAAGTTTCTGAGAATGCTTCTGTGTAGTTGTTATGTGAAGATACTTCCTTTTCCAGCATAGGCGTCAAAGCGATCCAAATAAACACTTGCAGATTCTACAAAAGGAGTGTTTCCAAACTGCTCTATCAAGAGGAATGTTCAAGTCCGTGAGTAGAATGCACTCACCACAAAGAAGTTTCTGAGAATGCTTCTGTCTAGTTTTTATGTGAAGATAGTCCCTTTTCAAGCATAGTCGTCAAAGCGCTCCAAATAAACACTTGCAGATTCTACAAAAGGAGTGTTTCCAAACTGCTCTATCAGAGGGAATGTTCAAGTCTGTGAGTTGAATGCACTAGTCAGACAGAAGTTTGTGAGAATGCTTCTGTGTAGTTTTTAGGTGAAGATATTCCTTTTCCCAGCATAGGCCTCTAAGCTCTCCAAATATCCACTTGCAGACTCTACAAAAATAGTGTTTCAAAACTGCTCTTTCAAAAGGAAGGCTCAAGTCTGTGAGTTGAATGCACTCATCACAAAGAAGTTTCTGAGAATGCTTCTGTGTAGTTGTTATGTGAAGATATTTCCTTTACCAGCATAGGCCCCAAAGCGCTCGAAATAAACACTTGCAGATTCTACGAAAGGAGTGTTTCAAAACAGTCCTATCAAAATAAACGTTCAAGTCTGTGAGTTGAATGCACTCATCACACAGAAGTTTCTGAGAATGCTTCTGTGTAGTTGTTATGTGAAGATACTTCCTTTTCCAGCATAGGCCTCAAAGTGCTCGAAATAAACACATGCAGATTCTACAAAAGGAGTGTTTCCAAACTGCTCTCTCAGAGGGAATGTTCAAGTCTGTGAGTCCAATGCAGTAATCACACAGACGTTTGTGAGAATGCTTCTGTCTAGTTTTTATGTGAAGATATTACCTTTTCCAGCATAGGCGTCAAAGCGATCCAAATAAGCACTTGCAGATTCTACAAAAGCAGTGTTTCCAAACTGCTCTATCAGAGGGAATGTTCAAGTCTGTGAGTTGAATGCACTAATCACACAGAAGTTTGTGAGAATTCTTCCGTCTAGTTTTTAGGTGAAGATATTTCTTTCCCCAGAATAGGCCTTAAAGCGCTCCAAATATCCACTTGCAGATTCTACAAAAAGAGTGTTTCAAAACTGCTCTTTCAAAAGAAAGGCTCAAGTCTGTGAGTTGAATGCACTCATCACAAAGAAGTTTCTGAGAATGCTTCTGTGTAGTTGTTATGTGAAGATACTTCTTTTTCCAGCATAGGCCTCAAAGTGCTCGAAATAAACACATGCAGATTCTACAAAAGGAGTGTTTCAAAACTGTCCTATCAAAAGAAACGTTCAAGTCTGTGAGTTGAAGGCCCTCATCACAGAGAAGTTTCTGAGAATACTTCTGTGTAGTTTTTAGGTGAAGATAATTCCTTTTCCAGCATAGGCGTCAAAGCGATCCAAATAAGCACTTGCAGATTCTACAAAAGGAGTGTTTCCAAACTGCTCTATCAGAGGGAATGTTCAAGTCTGTGAGTTCAATGCAGTAATCACACAGACGTTTGTGAGAATGCTTCTGTCTAGTGTTTAGGTGAAGATATTTCTTTTCCCAGAATAGGCCTTAAAGCGCTCCAAATATCCACTTGCAGATTCTACAAAAAGAGTGTTTCAAAACTGCTCTTTCAAAAGAAAGGCTCAAGTCTGTGAGTTGAATGCACTCATCACAAAGAAGTTTCTGAGAATGCTTCTGTGTAGTTGTTATGTGAAGATACTTCCTTTTCCAGCATAGGCCTCAAAGTGCTCGAAATAAACACATGCAGATTCTACAAAAGGAGTGTTTCAAAACTGTCCTATCAAAAGAAACGTTCAAGTCTGTGAGTTGAAGGCCCTCATCACAGAGAAGTTTCTGAGAATGCTTCTGTGTAGTTTTTAGGTGAAGATAATTCCTTTTCCAGCATAGGCGTCAAAGCGATCCAAATAAGCACTTGCAGATTCTACAAAAGGAGTGTTTCCAAACTGCTCTATCAGAGGGAATGTTCAAGTGAGTTCAATGCAGTAATCACACAGACGTTTGTGAGAATGCTTCTGTCTAGTGTTTAGGTGAAGATATTTCTTTTCCCAGAATAGGCCTTAAAGCGCTCCAAATTTCCACTTGCAGATTCTACAAAAAGAGAGTTTCAAAACTGCTCTTTCAAAAGAAAGGCTCAAGTCTGTGAGTTGAATGCACTCATCACAAGAAGTTTCTGAGAATGCTTCTGTGTAGTTGTTATGTGAAGATACTTCCTTTTCCAGCATAGGACTCAAAGCGCTCGAAATAAACACTTGCAGATTCTAGGAAAGGAGTGTTTCAAAACAGTCCTATCAAAATAAACGTTCAAGTCTGTGAGTTGAATGCACTCATCACACAGAAGTTTCTGAGAATGCTTCTGTGTAGTTGTTATGTGAAGATACTTCGTTTTCCAGCATAGGCCTCAAAGCGCTCGAAATAAACACTTGCAGATTCTACAAAAGGAGTGTTTCCAAACTGCTCTCTCAGAGGGAATGTTCAAGTCTGTGAGTTCAATGCACTAATCACACAGAGGTTTGTGAGAATGCTTCTGTCTAGTTTTTATGTGAAGATATTACCTTTTCCAGCATAGGCGTCAAAGCGATCCAAATAAGCACTTGCAGATTCTACAAAAGCAGTGTTTCCAAACTGCTCTATCAGAGGGAATGTTCAAGTCTGTGAGTTGAATGCACTAATCACACAGAAGTTTGTGAGAATTCTTCCGTCTAGTTTTTAGGTGAAGATATTTCTTTTCCCAGAATAGGCCTTAAAGCGCTCCAAATATCCACTTGCAGATTATACAAAAAGAGTGTTTCAAAACTGCTCTTTCAAAAGAATGGCTCAAGTCTGTGAGTTGAATGCACTCATCACAAAGAAGTTTCTGAGAATGCTTCTGTGTAGTTGTTATGTGAAGATACTTCCTTTTCCAGCATAGGCCTCAAAGTGCTCGAAATAAACACATGCAGATTCTACAAAAGGAGTGTTTCAAAACTGTCCTATTAAAAGAAACGTTCAAGTCTGTGAGTTGAAGGCCCTCATCACAGAGAAGTTTCTGAGAATGCTTCTGTGTAGTTTTTAGGTGAAGATAATTCCTTTTCCAGCATAGGCGTCAAAGCGATCCAAATAAGCACTTGCAGATTCTACAAAAGGTGTGTTTCCAAACTGCTCTATCAGAGGGAATGTTCAAGTCTGTGAGTTCAATGCAGTAATCACACAGACGTTTGTGAGAATGCTTCTGTCTAGTGTTTAGGTGAAGATATTTCTTTTCCCAGAATAGGCCTTAAAGCGCTCCAAATTTCCACTTGCAGATTCTACAAAAAGAGAGTTTCAAAACTGCTCTTTCAAAAGAAAGGCTCAAGTCTGTGAGTTGAATGCACTCATCACAAAGAAGTTTCTGAGAATGCTTCTGTGTAGTTGTTATGTGAAGATACTTCCTTTTCCAGCATAGGCCTCAAAGCGCTCGAAATAAACACTTGCAGATTCTAGGAAAGGAGTGTTTCAAAACAGTCCTATCAAAATAAACGTTCAAGTCTGTGAGTTGAATGCACTCATCACACAGAAGTTTCTGAGAATGCTTCTGTGTAGTTGTTATGTGAAGATACTTCGTTTTCCAGCATAGGCCTCAAATCGCTCGAAATAAACACTTGCAGATTCTACAAAAGGAGTGTTTCCAAACTGCTCTCTCAGAGGGAATGTTCAAGTCTGTGAGTCCAATGCAGTAATCACACAGACGTTTGTGAGAATGCTTCTGTCTAGTTTTTATGTGAAGATATTACCTTTTCCAGCATAGGCGTCAAAGCGATCCAAATAAGCACTTGCAGATTCTACAAAAGCAGTGTTTCCAAACTGCTCTATCAGAGGGAATGTTCAAGTCTGTGAGTTGAATGCACTAATCACACAGAAGTTTGTGAGAATTCTTCCGTCTAGTTTTTAGGTGAAGATATTTCTTTTCCCAGAATAGGCCTTAAAGCGCTCCAAATATCCACTTGCAGATTCTACAAAAAGAGTGTTTCAAAACTGCTCTTTCAAAAGAAAGGCTCAAGTCTGTGAGTTGAATGCACTCATCACAAAGAAGTTTCTGAGAATGCTTCTGTGTAGTTGTTATGTGAAGATACTTCCTTTTCCAGCATAGGCCTCAAAGTGCTCGAAATAAACACATGCAGATTCTACAAAAGGAGTGTTTCCAAACTGCTCTCTCAGAGGGAATGTTCAAGTCTGTGAGTTCAATGCAGTAATCACACAGACGTTTGTGGGAATGCTTCTGTCTAGTTTTTATGTGAAGATATTACCTTTTCCAGCATAGGCCTCAAAGCGCTCGAAATAAACACTTGCAGATTCTACGAAAGGAGTGTTTCAAAACTGTCCTATCAAAATAAACGTTCAAGTCTGTGAGTTGAATGCACTCATCACACAGAAGTTTCTGAGAATGCTTCTGTGTAGTTTTTAGGTGAACATATTTCATTTCCCAGCACAGGCCTCAGAGCGCTCCAAATATGCACTTGCAGATTCTACAAAAAGAGAGCTTGAAAACTCTTCCACCAAAAAGAGGCTTCAACTCAATGAGTAGAATGCACTCATCACAAAGAAGTTTCTGAGAATGCTTCTGTCTAGTTTTTATGTGAAGATATTTCCTTTTCCAGCATAGGCGTCAAAGCGCTCCAAATAAACACTTGCAGATTCTACTAAAGGAGTGTTTCCAAACTGTTCTATCAAAAGCAATGTTCAAGTCTGTGAGTTGAATGCACTAATGACACAGAAGTTTGTGAGAATTCTTTCGTCTAGTTTTTAGGTGAAGATATTTCTTTTCCCAGAATAGGCCTTAAAGCGCTCCAAATATCCACTTGCAGATTCTACAAAAAGAGTGTTTCAAAACTGCTCTTTCAAAAGAAAGGCTCAAGTCTGTGAGTTGAATGCACTCATCACAAAGAAGTTTCTGAGAATGCTTCTGTGTAGTTGTTATGTGAAGATACTTCCTTTTCCAGCATAGGCCTCAAAGCGCTCGAAATAAAAACATGCAGATTCTACAAAAGGAGTGTTTCAAAACTGTCCTATCAAAAGAAACGTTCAAGTCTGTGAGTTGAAGGCCCTCATCACAGAGAAGTTTCTGAGAATGCTTCTGTGTAGTTTTTAGGTGAAGATAATTCCTTTTCCAGCATAGGCGTCAAAGCGATCCAAATAAGCACTTGCAGATTCTACAAAAGGAGTGTTTCCAAACTGCTCTATCAGAGGGAATGTTCAAGTCTGTGAGTTCAATGCAGTAATCACACAGACGTTTGTGAGAATGCTTCTGTCTAGTGTTTAGGTGAAGATATTTCTTTTCCCAGAATAGGCCTTAAAGCGCTCCAAATTTCCACTTGCAGATTCTACAAAAAGAGTGTTTCAAAACTGCTCTTTCAAAAGAAAGGCTCAAGTCTGTGAGTTGAATGCACTCATCACAAAGAAGTTTCTGAGAATGCTTCTGTGTAGTTGTTATGTGAAGATACTTCCTTTTCCAGCATAGGCCTCAAAGCGCTCGAAATAAACACTTGCAGATTCTAGGAAAGGAGTGTTTCAAAACAGTCCTATCAAAATAAATGTTCAAGTCTGTGAGTTGAATGCACTCATCACACAGAAGTTTCTGAGAATGCTTCTGTGTAGTTGTTATGTGAAGATACTTCGTTTTCCAGCATAGGCCTCAAAGCGCTCGAAATAAACACTTGCAGATTCTACAAAAGGAGTGTTTCCAAACTGCTCTCTCAGAGGGAATGTTCAAGTCTGTGAGTTCAATGCAGTAATCACACAGACGTTTGTGAGAATGCTTCTGTCTAGTTTTTATGTGAAGATATTACCTTTTCCAGCATAGGCGTCAAAGCGATCCAAATAAGCACTTGCAGATTCTACAAAAGCAGTGTTTCCAAACTGCTCTATCAGAGGGAATGTTCAAGTCTGTGAGTTGAATGCACTAATCACACAGAAGTTTGTGAGAATTCTTCCGTCTAGTTTTTAGGTGAAGATATTTCTTTTCCCAGAATAGGCCTTAAAGCGCTCCAAATATCCACTTGCAGATTCTACAAAAAGAGTGTTTCAAAACTGCTCTTTCAAAAGAATGGCTCAAGTCTGTGAGTTGAATGCACTCATCACAAAGAAGTTTCTGAGAATGCTTCTGTGTAGTTGTTATGTGAAGATACTTCCTTTTCCAGCATAGGACTCAAAGCGCTCGAAATAAACACTTGCAGATTCTAGGAAAGGAGTGTTTCAAAACAGTCCTATCAAAATAAACGTTCAAGTCTGTGAGTTGAATGCACTCATCACACAGAAGTTTCTGAGAATGCTTCTGTGTAGTTGTTATGTGAAGATACTTCGTTTTCCAGCATAGGCGTCAAAGCGATCCAAATAAGCACTTGCAGATTCTACAAAAGGTGTGTTTCCAAACTGCTCTATCAGAGGGAATGTTCAAGTCTGTGAGTTCAATGCAGTAATCACACAGACGTTTGTGAGAATGCTTCTGTCTAGTGTTTAGGTGAAGATATTTCTTTTCCCAGAATAGGCCTTAAAGCGCTCCAAATTTCCACTTGCAGATTCTACAAAAAGAGTGTTTCAAAACTGCTCTTTCAAAAGAAAGGCTCAAGTCTGTGAGTTGAATGCACTCATCACAAAGAAGTTTCTGAGAATGCTTCTGTGTAGTTGTTATGTGAAGATACTTCCTTTTCCAGCATAGGCCTCAAAGCGCTCGAAATAAACACTTGCAGATTCTAGGAAAGGAGTGTTTCAAAACAGTCCTATCAAAATAAACGTTCAAGTCTGTGAGTTGAATGCACTCATCACACAGAAGTTTCTGAGAATGCTTCTGTGTAGTTGTTATGTGAAGATACTTCCTTTTCCAGCATAGGCCTCAAAGCGCTCGAAATAAACACTTGCAGATTCTACAAAAGGAGTGTTTCCAAACTGCTCTCTCAGAGGGAATGTTCAAGTCTGTGAGTTCAATGCAGTAATCACACAGACGTTTGTGAGAATGCTTCTGTCTAGTTTTTATGTGAAGATATTACCTTTTCCAGCATAGGCGTCAAAGCGATCCAAATAAGCACTTGCAGATTCTACAAAAGCAGTGTTTCCAAACTGCTCTATCAGAGGGAATGTTCAAGTCTGTGAGTTGAATGCACTAATCACACAGAAGTTTGTGAGAATTCTTCCGTCTAGTTTTTAGGTGAAGATATTTCTTTTCCCAGAATAGGCCTTAAAGCGCTCCAAATATCCACTTGCAGATTCTACAAAAAGAGTGTTTCAAAACTGCTCTTTCAAAAGAAAGGCTCAAGTCTGTGAGTTGAATGCACTCATCACAAAGAAGTTTCTGAGAATGCTTCTGTGTAGTTGTTATGTGAAGATACTTCCTTTTCCAGCATAGGCCTCAAAGCGCTCGAAATAAACACATGCAGATTCTACAAAAGGAGTGTTTCAAAACTGTCCTATCAAAAGAAACGTTCAATTCTGTGAGTTGAAGGCCCTCATCACAGAGAAGTTTCTGAGAATGCTTCTGTGTAGTTTTTAGGTGAAGATAATTCCTTTTCCAGCATAGGCGTCAAAGCGATCCAAATAAGCACTTGCAGATTCTACAAAAGGAGTGTTTCCAAACTGCTCTATCAGAGGGAATGTTCAAGTCTGTGAGTTCAATGCAGTAATCACACAGACGTTTGTGAGAATGCTTCTGTCTAGTGTTTAGGTGAAGATATTTCTTTTCCCAGAATAGGCCTTAAAGCGCTCCAAATTTCCACTTGCAGATTCTACAAAAAGAGTGTTTCAAAACTGCTCTTTCAAAAGAAAGGCTCAAGTCTGTGAGTTGAATGCACTCATCACAAAGAAGTTTCTGAGAATGCTTCTGTGTAGTTGTTATGTGAAGATACTTCCTTTTCCAGCATAGGCCTCAAAGCGCTCGAAATAAACACTTGCAGATTCTAGGAAAGGAGTGTTTCAAAACAGTCCTATCAAAATAAACGTTCAAGTCTGTGAGTTGAATGCACTCATCACACAGAAGTTTCTGAGAATGCTTCTGTGTAGTTGTTATGTGAAGATACTTCGTTTTCCAGCATAGGCCTCAAAGCGCTCGAAATAAACACTTGCAGATTCTACAAAAGGAGTGTTTCCAAACTGCTCTCTCAGAGGGAATGTTCAAGTCTGTGAGTTCAATGCAGTAATCACACAGACGTTTGTGGGAATGCTTCTGTCTAGTTTTTATGTGAAGATATTACCTTTTCCAGCATAGGCGTCAAAGCGATCCAAATAAGCACTTGCAGATTCTACAAAAGCAGTGTTTCCGAACTGCTCTATCAGAGGGAATGTTCAAGTCTGTGAGTTGAATGCACTAATCACACAGAAGTTTGTGAGAATTCTTCCGTCTAGTTTTTAGGTGAAGATATTTCTTTTCCCAGAATAGGCCTTAAAGCGCTCCAAATATCCACTTGCAGATTCTACAAAAAGAGTGTTTCAAAACTGCTCTTTCAAAAGAAAGGCTCAAGTCTGTGAGTTGAATGCACTCATCACACAGAAGTTTCTGAGAATGCTTCTGTGTAGTTGTTATGTGAAGATACTTCGTTTTCCAGCATAGGCCACAAAGCGCTCGAAATAAACACTTGCAGATTCTACAAAAGGAGTGTTTCCAAACTGCTCTATCAGAGGGAATGTTCAAGTCCGTGAGTTGAATGCACTAGTAAGACAGAAGTTTGTGAGAATGCTTCTGTGTAGTTTTTAGGTGAAGATATTTCTTTTCCCAGCATAGGCCTCAAAGCCCTCCAAATATCCACTTGCAGACTCTACAAAAAGAGTGTTTCAAAACTGCTCTTTCAAAAGGAAGGCTCAAGTCTGTGAGTTGAATGCACTCATCACAAAGAAGTTTCTGAGAATGCATCTGTGTAGTTGTTATGTGAAGATACTTCCTTTTCGAGCATAGGCCTCAAAGCGCTCGAAATAAACACTTGCAGATTCTACGAAAGGAGTGTTTCAAAACTGTCCTATCAAAATAAACGTTCAAGTCTGTGAGTTGAATGCACTCATCACACAGAAGTTTCTGAGAATGCTTCTGTGTAGTTTTTAGGTGAACATATTTCATTTCCCAGCAAAGGCCTCAGAGCGCTCCAAATATGCATTTGCAGATTCTACAAAAAGAGAGCTTGAAAACTCTTCCACCAAAAAGAGGCTAAAACTCAATGAGTAGAATGCACTCATCACAAAGAAGTTTCTGAGAATGCTTCTGTCTAGTTTTTATGTGAAGATATTTCCTTTTCCAGCATAGGCGTCAAAGCGCTCCAAATAAACACTTGCAGATTCTACTAAAGGAGTGTTTCCAAACTGTTCTATCAAAAGAAATGTTCAAGTCTGTGAGTTGAATGCACTAATGACACAGAAGTTTGTGAGAATTCTTTCGTCTAGTTTTTAGGTGAAGATATTTCTTTTCCCAGAATAGGCCTTAAAGCGCTCCAAATATCCACTTGCAGATTCTACAAAAAGAGTGTTTCAAAACTGCTCTTTCAAAAGAAAGGCTCAAGTCTGTGAGTTGAATGCACTCATCACAAAGAAGTTTCTGAGAATGCTTCTGTGTAGTTGTTATGTGAAGATACTTCCTTTTCCAGCATAGGCCTCAAAGCGCTCGAAATAAAAACATGCAGATTCTACAAAAGGAGTGTTTCCAAACTGTCCTATCAAAAGAAACGTTCAAGTCTGTGAGTTGAAGGCCCTCATCACAGAGAAGTTTCTGAGAATGCTTCTGTGTAGTTTTTAGGTGAAGATAATTCCTTTTCCAGCATAGGCGTCAAAGCGATCCAAATAAGCACTTGCAGATTCTACAAAAGGAGTGTTTCCAAACTGCTCTATCAGAGGGAATGTTCAAGTCTGTGAGTTCAATGCAGTAATCACACAGACGTTTGTGAGAATGCTTCTGTCTAGTGTTTAGGTGAAGATATTTCTTTTCCCAGAATAGGCCTTAAAGCGCTCCAAATTTCCACTTGCAGATTCTACAAAAAGAGTGTTTCAAAACTGCTCTTTCAAAAGAAAGGCTCACGTCTGTGAGTTGAATGCACTCATCACAAAGAAGTTTCTGAGAATGCTTCTGTGTAGTTGTTATGTGAAGATACTTCCTTTTCCAGCATAGGCCTCAAAGCGCTCGAAATAAACACTTGCAGCTTCTAGGAAAGGAGTGTTTCAAAACAGTCCTATCAAAATAAATGTTCAAGTCTGTGAGTTGAATGCACTCATCACACAGAAGTTTCTGAGAATGCTTCTGTGTAGTTGTTATGTGAAGATACTTCGTTTTCCAGCATAGGCCTCAAAGCGCTCGAAATAAACACTTGCAGATTCTACAAAAGGAGTGTTTCCAAACTGCTCTCTCAGAGGGAATGTTCAAGTCTGTGAGTTCAATGCAGTAATCACACAGACGTTTGTGAGAATGCTTCTGTCTAGTTTTTATGTGAAGATATTACCTTTTCCAGCATAGGCGTCAAAGCGATCCAAATAAGCACTTGCAGATTCTACAAAAGCAGTGTTTCCAAACTGCTCTATCAGAGGGAATGTTCAAGTCTGTGAGTTGAATGCACTAATCACACAGAAGTTTGTGAGAATTCTTCCGTCTAGTTTTTAGGTGAAGATATTTCTTTTCCCAGAATAGGCCTTAAAGCGCTCCAAATATCCACTTGCAGATTCTACAAAAAGAGTGTTTCAAAACTGCTCTTTCAAAACAAAGGCTCAAGTCTGTGAGTTGAATGCACTCATCACAAAGAAGTTTCTGAGAATGCTTCTGTGTAGTTGTTATGTGAAGATACTTCCTTTTCCAGCATAGGCCTCAAAGTGCTCGAAATAAACACATGCAGATTCTACAAAAGGAGTGTTTCAAAACTGTCCTATCAAAAGAAACGCTCAAGTCTGTGAGTTGAATGCCCTCATCACAGAGAAGTTTCTGAGAATGCTTCTGTGTAGTTTTTAGGTGAAGATAATTCCTTTTCCAGCATAGGCGTCAAAGCGATTCAAATAAGCACTTGCAGATTCTACAAAAGGAGTGTTTCCAAACTGCTCTCTCAGAGGGAATGTTCAAGTCTGTGAGTAGAATGCACTCACCACAAAGAAGTTTCTGAGAGTGCTTCTGTCTAGTTTTTACGTGAAGATATTTCCTTTTCCAGCATAGGCGTCAAAGCGCTCCAAATAAACACTCGCAGATTCTACAAAAGGAGTGTTTCCAAACTGCTCTATCAGAGGGAATGTTCAAGTCTGTGAGTTGAATGCACTAGTAAGTCAGAAGTTTCTGAGAATGCTTCTGTGTAGTTTTTAGGTGAAGATAGTTGTTTTCCCAGCATAGGCCACAAAGCCCTCCAAATATCCACTTGCAGACTCTACAAAAAGAGTGTTTCAAAACTGCTCTTTCAAAAGGAAGGCTCAAGTCTGTGAGTTGAATGCACTCATCACAAAGAAGTTTCTGAGAATGCTTCTGTGTAGTTGTTATGTGAAGATACTTCCTTTTCGAGCATAGGCCTCAAAGCGCTCGAAATAAACACTTGCAGATTCTACGAAAGGAGTGTTTCAAAACTGTCCTGTCAAAATAAACGTTCAAGTCTGTGAGTTGAATGCACTCATCACACAGAAGTTTCTGAGAATGCTTCTGTGTAGTTTTTAGGTGAACATATTTCATTTCCCAGCACAGGTCTCAGAGCGCTCCAAATATGCACTTGCAGATTCTACAAAAAGAGAGCTTGAAAACTCTTCCACCAAAAAGAGGCTTCAACTCTATGAGTAGAATGCACTCATCACAAAGAAGTTTCTGAGAATGCTTCTGTCTAGTTTTTATGTGAAGATATGTCCTTTTCCAGAATAAGCGTCAAAGCGCTCCAAATAAACACTTGCAGATTCTACAAAAGGAGTGTTTCCAAACTGCTCTATCAAAAGCAATGTTCAAGTCTGTGAGTTGAATGCACTAATCACACAGAAGTTTGTGAGAATTCTTCCGTCTAGTTTTTAGGTGAAGATATTTCTTTTCCCAGAATAGGCCATAAAGCGCTCCAAATATCCACTTGCAGATTCTACAAAAAGAGTGTTTCAAAACTGCTCTTTCAAAAGAAAGGCTCAAGTCCGTGAGTTGAATGCACTCATCACAAAGAAGTTTCGGAGAATGCTTCTGTGTAGTTGTTATATGAAGATACTTCCTTTTCCAGCATAGGCCTCAAAGCGCTCGAAAGAAACACATGCAGATTCTACAAAAGGAGTGTTTCAAAACTGTCCTATCAAAAGAAACGTTCAAGTCTGTGAGTTGAATGCCCTCATCACAGAGAAGTTTCTGAGAATGCTTCTGTGTAGTTTTTAGGTGAAGATAATTCCTTTTCCAGCATAGGCATCAAAGCGATCCAAATAAGCACTTGCAGATTCTACAAAAGGAGTGTTTCCAAACTGCTCTATCAACAGGAATGTTCAAGTCTGTGAGTTGAATGCACTAATCACACAGAAGTTTGTGAGAATGCTTCTGTCTAGTTTTTAGGTGAAGATATTTCTTTTCCCAGAATAGGCCTTAAAGCGCTCCAAATATCCACTTGCAGATTCTATAAAAAGAGTGTTTCAAAACTGCTCTTTCAAAAGAAAGGCTCAAGTCTGCGAGTTGAATGCACTCATCACAAAGAAGTTTCTGAGAATGCTTCTGTGTAGCTGTTATGTGAAGATAATTCCTTTTCCAGTATAGGCCTCAAAGCGCTCGAAATAAACACTTGCAGATTCTACAAAAGGAGTGTTTCTAAACTGTCCTATCAAAAGAAACGTTCAAGTCTGTGAGTTGAATGCACTCATCACAGAGAAGCTTCTGAGAATGCTTCTGTGTAGTTTTTAGGTGAAGATATTTCCTTTTCCAGCATAGGCGTCAAAGCGATCCAAATAAACACTTGCAGATTCTACAAAAGGAGTGTTTCCAAACTGCTCTATCAGAGGGAATGTTCAAGTCTGTGTGTAGAATGCACTCAACACAAAGAAGTTTCTGAGAGTGCTTCTGTCTAGTTTTTATGTGAAGATATTTCTTTTCCAGCATAGGCGTCAAAGCGCTCTAAATAAACACTTGCAGATTCTACAAACGGAGTATTTCCGAACTGCTCTATCAGAGGGAATGTTCAAGTCTGTGAGTTGAATGCACTAGTAAGGCAGAAGTTTGTGAGAATGTTTCTGTGTAGTTTTTAGGCGAAGATATTTCTTTTCCCAGCATAGGCCTCAAAGCCCTCCAAATATCCACTTGCAGACTCTACAAAAAGAGTGTTTCAAAACTGCTCTTTCAAAAGGAAGGCTCAAGTCTGTGAGTTGAATGCACTCATTACAAAGAAGTTTCTGAGAATGCTTCTGTGTAGTAGTTATGTGAAGATACTTACTTTTCCAGCATAGGCCTCAAAGCGCTCGAAATAAACACTTGCAGCTTCTAGGAAAGGAGTGTTTCAAAACAGTCCTATCAAAATAAACGTTCAAGTCTGTGAGTTGAATGCACTCATCACACAGAAGTTTAGGAGAATGCTTCTGAGTAGTTTTTAGGTGGAGATATTTCCTTTTCCAGCATAGGCGTCAAAGCGATCCAAATAAACACTTGCAGATTCTACAAAAGGAGTGTTTCCAAACTGCTCTATCAAGAGGAATGTTCAAGTCTGTGAGTAGAATGCACTCACCACAAAGAAGTTTCTGAGAATGCTTCTGTCTAGTTTTTATGTGAAGATATTTCCTTTTCCAGCATAGGCGTCAAAGCGCTCCAAATAAACACTTGCAGATTCTACAAAAGGAGTGTTTACAAAATGCTCTATCAAAAGGAATGTTCAAGTCCGTGAGTTGAATGCACTAATCACACAGATGTTTGTGAGAATGCTTCTGTCTAGTTTTTAGTTGAAGATATTTCTTTTCCCAGCATAGGCCTTAAAGCGCTCCAGATATCCACTTGCAGATTCTACAAAAAGAGTGTTTCAAAACTGATCTTTCAAAAGAAAGGCTCAAGTCTGTGAGTTGAATGGACTCATCACAAAGAAGTTTCTGAGAATGCTTCTGTGTAGTTTTTATGTGAAGATTCTTCCTTTTCCAGCATAGGCCTCAAAGCTCTCGAAATAAACACTTGCAGATTCTACAAAAGGAGTGTCTCAAAACTGTCCTATCAACACAAACGTGCAAGTCTGTGAGTTCAATGCACTCATCACACAGAAATTTCTGAGAATGCTTCTGTGTAGTTTTTAGGTGAAGATATTTCCTTTTCCAGCATAGGCGTCAAAGCGATCCAAATAAACACTTGCAGATTCTACAAAAGGAGTGTTTCCAAACTGCTCTATCAAGAGGAATGTTCAAGTCTGTGAGTAGAATGCACTCACCACATAGAAGTTTCTGAGAATGCTTCTGTCTAGTTTTTATGTGAAGATACTTCCTTTTCCAGCATAGGCGTCAAAGCGCTCCAAATAAACACTTGCAGATTCTGCAAAAGGAATGTTTCCAAACTGCTCTATCAGAGGGAATGTTCAAGTCTGTGAGTTCAATGCACTAGTCAGACAGAAGTTTGTGAGAATGCTTCTGTGTAGTTTTTAGGTGAAGATATTTCCTTTTCCAGCATAGGCCTCAAAGTGGTCCAAATAAACACTTGCAGATTCTACAAAAGGAGTGTTTCCAAACTGCTCTATCAGAGGGAATGTTCAAGTCTGTGAGTTCAATGCAGTAATCACACAGAAGTTTGTGAGAATGCTTCTGTCTAGTTTCAGGTGAAGATTGTTCTTTTCCCAGCATAGGCCTCAAAGACCTCCAAATATCCACTTGCAGACTCTACAAAAAGAGTGTTTCAAAACTGCTCTTTCAAAAGGAAGGCTCAAGTCAGTGAGTTGAATGCACTCATCACAAAGAAGTTTCTGAGAATGCTTCTGTGTAGTGGTTATGTGAAGATACTTCCTTTTCCAGCACTGGCCCCAAACCGCTACAATAAACACTTGCAGATTCTACAAAAGGAGAGTTTCAAAACTGTCCTATCAAAAGAAACGTTCCAGTCTGTGAGTTGAATGCACTCATCACAGAGAAGTTTCTGAGAATGCTTCTGTGTAGTTTTTAGGTGAAGATATTTCCTTTCCCAGCATTGGCGTCAAAGCGATCCAAATAAACACTTGCAGATTCTACAAAAGGACTGTATCCAACTGCTGTATCAAGAGGAACGTTCAAGTCTGTGAGTAGAATCCACTCACCACAAAGAAGTTTCTGAGAATGCTTCTGTGTAGTTGTTATGTGAAGATACTTCGTTTTCCAGCATAGGCCTCAGTGCGCTCGAAATAAACACTTGCAGATCTTACGAAAGGAGTGTATCAAAACTGTCCTATCAAAATAAACGTTCAAGTCTGTGAGTTGAATGCACTCATCACACAGAAGTTTCTGAGAATGCTTCTGTGTAGTTTTTAGGTGAAGATATTTCATTTCCGAGCACAGGCCTCAGAGCGCTCCAAATATGCACTTGCAGATTCTACAAAAAGAGAGCTTGAAAACTCTTCCACCAAAAAGAGGATTCAACTCTATGAGTAGGATGCACTCATCACAAAGAAGTTTCTGAGAATGCTTCTGTCTAGTTTTTATGTGAAGATATTTCCTTTTCCAGCATAGGCGTCAAAGCGCTCCAAATAAACACTTGCAGATTCTACAAAAGGAGTGTATCCAAACTGCTCTATCACAGGGAATGTTCAAGTCTGTGAGTTGAATGCAGTAATCACACAGAAGTTTGTGAGAATGCTTCTGTCTAGTTTTTAGGTGAAGATATTTCTTTTCCCAGAATAGGCCTTAAAGCGCTCCAAATTTCCACTTGCAGATTCTACAAAAAGAGTGTTTCAAAACTGCTCTTTCAAAAGGAAGACTCAAGTCTGTCAGTTGAATGCACTCATCACAAAGAAGTTTCTGAGAATGCTTCTGTGTACTTGTTATGTGAAGATACTTCCTTTTCCAGCATATGCCTCAAAGCGCTCGAAATAAACACTTGGAGATTCTACAAAAGGAGTGTTTCAAAACTGTCCTATCAAAAGAAAAGTTCAACTCTGTGAGTTGAATGCACTCATCACAGAGAAGTTTCTGAGAATGCTTCTGTGTAGTTTTTAGGTGAAGATATTTCCTTTTCCAGCATTGGCGTCAAAGCGATCCAAATAAACAATTGCAGATTCTACAAAAGGAGTGTTTCCAAACTGCTGTATCAAGAAGAACGTTCAAGTCGGTGAGTAGAATCCACTCACCACAAAGAAGTTTCTGAGAATGCTTCTGTCTAGTTTTTATGTGAAGATATTTCCTTTTCCAGCTTAGGCGTCAAAGCGCTCCAAATAAACACTTGCAGATTCTACAAAAGGAGTGTTTCCAAACTGCTCTATCAGAGGGAATGTTCAAGTCTGTGAGTTGAATGCAGTAATCACACAGAAGTTTGTGAGAATGCTTCTTTCTAGGTTTTAGGTGAAGATATTTCTTTTCCCAGAATAGGCCCTAAAGCGCTCCAAATATCCACCTGCAGATTCTACAAAAAGAGTGTTTCAAAACTGCTCTTTCAAAAGAAAGGCTCAAGTCTGTGAGTCAATTGCACTCATCACAAAGAAGTTTCTGAGAATGCTTATGTGTAGTTGTTATGTGAAGATACCTCCTTTTCGAGCTTAGGCCTCAAAGCGCTCGAAACAAACACTTGCAGATTCTACAAAAGGAGTGTTTCAAGACTGTCCTATCAAAAGAAACGTTCAAGTCTGTGAGTTGAATGCTCTCATCACAGAGAAGTTTCTGAGAATTCTTCTGTGTAGTTTTTAGGTGAAGATATTTCCTTTTCCAGACTAGGCGTCAAACCGATCCAAATAAACACTTGCAGATTCTACAAAAGGAGTGTTTCCAAACTGCTCTATCAAGAGGAATGTTCAAGTCTGTGGGTTGAATGCAGTAATCACACAGAAGTTTGTGATTATGCTTCTGTCTAGTTTTTAGGTGAAGATATTTCTTTTCCCAGAATAGGCCTTAAAGCGCTCCAAATTTCCACTTGCAGATTCTACAAAAAGAGTGTTTCAAAACTGCTCTTTCAAAAGAAAGGCTCAAGTCTGTGAGTTGAATGCACTCATCACAAAGAAGTTTCTGAGAATGCTTCTGTGTAGTTGTTATGTGAAGATACTTCCTTTTCCAGCATAGGCCTCAGTGCGCTCGAAATAAACACTTGCAGATCTTACGAAAGGAGTGTTTCAAAACTGTCCTATCAAAATAAACGTTCAAGTCTGTGAGTTGAATGCAGTCATCACACAGAAGTTTCTGAGATTGCTTCTGTGTAGTTTTTAGGTGAAGATATTTCATTTCCCAGCACAGGCCTCAGAGCGCTCCAAATATGCACTTGCAGATTCTACAAAAAGAGAGCTTGAAACTCTTCCACCAAAAAGAGGATTCAACTCTATGAGTAGAATGCGCTCATCACAAAGAAGTTTCTGAGAATGCTTCTGTCTAGTTTTTATGTGAAGATATTTCCTTTTCCAGCATAGGCGTCAAAGCGCTCCAAATAAACACTTGCAGATTCTACTAAAGGAGTGTTTCCAAACTGCTCTATCAAAAGCAATGTTCAAGTCTGTGAGTTGAATGCACTCATCACAGAGAAGTTTCTGAGAATGCTTCTGTGTAGTTTTTAGGTGAAGATATTTCCTTTACCAGCATAGGCGTCAAAGCGATCCAAATAAACACTTGCAGATTCTACAAAAGGAGTGTATCCAAACTGCTCTATCAGAGGGAATGTTCAAGTCAGTTAGTTGAATGCAGTAATCACGCAGAAGTTTGTGAGAATGCTTCTGTCTAGTTTTTAGGTGAAGATATTTCTTTTCACAGAATAGGCCTTAAAGCGCTCCAAATTTCCACTTGCAGATTCTACAAAAAGAGTGTTTCAAAACTGCTCTTCCAAAAGGAAGGCTCAAGTCTGTGAGTTGAATGCACTCATCACAAAGAAGTTTCTGAGAATGCTTCTGTGTAGTTGTTAGGTGAAGATACTTCCTTTTCCAGCATAGGCCTCAAAGCGCTCCAAATAAACACTTTCAGATTCTACGAAAGGAGTGTTTCAAAACTGTCCTATCAAAAGAAACGTTCGAGTCTGTGAGTTGAATGCACTCATCCCAGAGAAGTTTCTGAGAATGCTTCTGTGTAGTTTTTAGGTGAAGATATTTCCTTTTCCAGCATAGGCGTCAAAGCGATCCAAATAAACACTACAGATTCTACAAAAGGAGTGTTTCCAAACTGCTCTATCAAGAGGAACGTTCAAGTCTGTGAGAAGAATGCACTCACCACAAAGAAGTTTCTGAGAATGCTTCTGTCTAGTTTTTAGGTGAAGATATTTCCTTTTCCAGCATAGGCGTCAAAGCGCTCCAAATAAACACTTGCAGATTCTACAGAAGGAGTGTATCCAAAATGCTATATCAAAAGGAGCGTTCAAGTCTGTGAGTTGAATGCACTAATCACACAGATGTTTGTGAGAATGCTTCTGTCTAGTTTTTAGGTGAAGATATTTCTTTTCCCAGCATAGGCCTTAAAGCGCTCCAAATATCCACTTGCAGATTCTACAAAAAGAGTGTTTCATAACTGATCTTTCAAAACAAAGGCTCAAGTCTGTGAGTTGAATGGACTCATCACAAAGAAGTTTCTGAGAATGCTTCTGTGTAGTTTTTATGTGAAGATTCTTCCTTTTAAAGCATAGGCCTCAAAGCTCTCGAAATAAACACTTGCAGATTCTACAAAAGGAGTGTCTCAAAACTGTCCTATCAAAAAAAACGTTCAAGTCTGTGAGTTGAATGCACTCATCACACATTAATTTCTGAGAATGCTTCTGTGTAGTTTTTAGGTGAAGATATTTCCTTTTCCAGCGTAGGCGTCAAAGCGATCCAAATAAACACTTGCAGATTCTACAAAAGGAGTGCTTCCAAACTGCTGTACCAAGAGGAACGTTCAAGTCGGTGAGTAGAATGCACTCACCACAAAGAAGTTTCTGAGAATGCTTCTGTCTAGTTTTTATGTGAAGATATTTCCTTTTCAAGCATAGGCGTCAAAGCGCTCCAAATAAACAATTGCAGATTCTACTAAAGGAGTGTTTCCAAACTGCTCTATCAAAAGGAAGGTTCAAGTCTGTGAGTTGAATGCACTAATCACACAGAAGTTTGTGAGAATGCTTCTGTCTAGTTTTTAGGTGAAGATATTTCTTTTCCCAGAATAGGCCTTAAAGCGCTCCAAATATCCACTTGCAGATTCTACAAAAAGAGTGTTTCAAAACTGCTCTTTCAAAAGAAAGGCTCAAGTCTGTGATTTGAATGTACTCATCACAAAAAAGTTTCTGAGAATGCTTCTGTGTAGTTGTTATGTGAAGATACTTCCTTTTCGAGCATAGGCCTCAAAGCGCTCGAAACAAACACTTGCCGATTCTACAAAAGGAGTGTTTCAAGATTGTCCTATCAAAAGAAACGTTCAAGTCTGTGAGTTGAATGCTCTCATCACAGAGAAGTTTCTGAGAATTCTTCTGTGTAGTTTTTAGGTGAAGATATTTCCTTTTCCAGCATAGGCGTCAAAGCGATCCAAATAAACACTTGCAGATTCTACTAAAGGAGTGTTTCCAAACTGCTCTATCAAAAGCAATGTTCAAGTCTGTGAGTTGAATGCACTGATCACAGAGAAGTTTCTGAGAATTCTTCTGTGTAGTTTTTAGGTGAAGATATTTCCTTTTCCAGCATAGGCGTCAAAGCGATCCAAATAAACACTTGCAGATTCTACAAAAGGAGTATATCCAAACTGCTCTATCAGAGGGAATGTTCAAGTCTGTGAGTTGAATGCAGTAATCACACAGAGGTTTGTGAGAATGCTTCTGTCTAGTTTTTAGGTGAAGATATGTCCTTTTCCAGCATAGGCGTCAAAGCGCTCCAAATAAACACTTGCAGATTCTACAAAAGGAGTGTTTCCAAACTGCTCTATCAAAAGGAAGGTTCAAGTCTGTGAGTTGAATGCACTAATCACACAGAAGTTTGTGACAATGCTTCTGTCCAGTTTTTAGGTGAAGATATTTCTTTTCCCAGAATATAACTTAAAGCGTTCCAAGAATCCAGTTGCAGATTCTACAAAAAGAGTGTTTCAAAACTGCTATTTCAAAAGGATGGCTCAAGTCTGTGAGTTGAATGCAATCATCACAAAGAAGTTTCTGAGAATGCTTCTGTGTAGTTGTTATGTGAAGATACTTCCTTTTCCAGCACAGGTTTCAGTTCGCTCGAAATAAACACTTGCAGATCCTACGAAAGGAGTGTTTCAAAACTGTCCTATCAAAATAAACGTTCAAGTCTGTGAGTTGAATGCACTCATCCCACAGAAGTTTCTGAGAATGCTTCTGTGTAGTTTTTAGGTGAAGATATTTCATTTCCCAGCACAGGCCTCAGAGCGATCCAAATATGCATTTGCAGATTCTACAAAAAGAGAGCTTGAAAACTCTTCCACCAAAAAGAGGATTCAACTCTATGAGTAGAATGCACTCATCACAAAGAAGTTTCTGAGAATGCTTCTGTGTAGATGTTATGTGAAGATACTTCCTTTTCCAGCATAGGCCTCAAAGCGCTCGAAATAAACACTTGCAGATTCTACGAAAGGAGCGTTTCAAAACTGTCCTATCAAAAGAAACGTTCAAGTCTGTGAGTTGAATGCACTCATCACAGAGAAGTTTCTGAGAATGCTTCTGTGTAGTTTTTAGGTGAAGATATTTCCTTTTCCAGCATAGGAGTCAAAGCGATCCAAATAAACACTTGCAGATTCTACAAAAGGAGTGTTTCCAAACTGCTCTATGAAGAGGAATGTTCAAGTCTGTGAGTAGAATGCACTCACCACAAAGAAGTTTCTGAGAATGCTTCTGTCTAGTTTTCATGTGAAGATATTTCCTTTTCCAGCATAGGCGTCAAAGCTCTCCAAATAAACACTTGCAGATTCTACAAAAGGAGTGTTTCCAAACTGCTCTATCAGAGGGAATGTTCAAGTCTGTGAGTTGAATGCAGTAATCACACAGAAGTTTGTGAGAATGCTTCTGTCTAGTTTCAGGTGGAGATATTTCTTTTCCCAGCATAGGCCTCAAAGCCCTCCAAATATCCACTTACAGACTCTACAAAAAGAGTGTTTCAAAACTGCTCTTTCAAAAGGATGGCTCAAGTCTGTGAGTTGAATGCACTCATCACAAAGAAGTTTCTGAGAATGCTTCTGTGTAGTTGTTATGTGAAGATACTTCCTTTTCCAGCACAGGTTTCAGTGCGCTCGAAATAAACACTTGCAGATGATACGAAAGGAGTGTTTCAAAACTGTCCTATCAAAATAAACGTTCAAGTCTGTGAGTTGAATGCACTCATCCCACAGAAGTTTCTGAGAATGCTTCTGTGTAGTTTTTAGGTGAAGATATTTCATTTCCCAGCACAGGCCTCAGAGCGATCCAAATATGCATTTGCAGATTCTACAAAAAGAGAGCTTGAAAACTCTTCCACCAAAAAGAGGATTCAACTCTATGAGTAGAATGCACTCATCACAAAGAAGTTTCTGAGAATGCTTCTGTGTAGTTGTTATGTGAAGATACTTCCTTTTCCAGCATAGGCCTCAAAGCGCTCGAAATAAACACTTGCAGATTCTACGAAAGGAGCCTTTCAAAACTGTCCTATCAAAAGAAACGTTCAAGTCTGTGAGTTGAATGCACTCATCACAGAGAAGTTTCTGAGAATGCTTCTGTGTAGTTTTTAGGTGAAGATATTTCCTTTTCCAGCATAGGAGTCAAAGCGATCCAAATAAACACTTGCAGATTCTACAAAAGGAGTGTTTCCAAACTGCTCTATGAAGAGGAATGTTCAAGTCTGTGAGTAGAATGCACTCACCACAAAGAAGTTTCTGAGAATGCTTCTGTCTAGTTTTCATGTGAAGATATTTCCTTTTCCAGCATAGGCGTCAAAGCTCTACAAATAAACACTTGCAGATTCGACAAAAGGAGTGTTTCCAAACTGCTCTATCAGAGGGAATGTTCAAGTCTGTGAGTTGAATGCAGTAATCACACAGAAGTTTGTGAGAATGCTTCTGTCTAGTTTCAGGTGGAGATATTTCTTTTCCCAGCATAGGCCTCAAAGCCCTCCAAATATCCACTTACAGACTCTACAAAAAGAGTGTTTCAAAACTGCTCTTTCAAAAGGATGGCTCAAGTCTGTGAGTTGAATGCACTCATCACAAAGAAGTTTCTGAGAATGCTTCTGTGTAGTTGTTATGTGAAGATACTTCCTTTTCCAGCACAGGCCTCAGTGCGCTCGAAATAAACACTTGCAGATCCTACGAAAGGAGTGTTTCAAAACTGTCCTATCAAAATAAACTTTCAAGTCTGTGAGTTGAATGCACTCATCACACAGAAGTTTCTGAGAATGATTCTGTGTAGTTTTTAGGTGAAGATATTTCATTTCCCCGCACAGGCCTCACAGCGCCCCAAATATGCATTTGCAGATTCTACAAAAAGAGAGCTTGAAAACTCTTCCACCAAAAAGAGGCTTCAACTCTATGAGTAGAATGCACTCATCACAGAGAAGTTTCTGAGAATGCTTCTGTCTAGTTTTTATGTGAAGATATTTCCTTTTCCAGCATAGGCGTCAAACTGCTCCAAATAAACACTTGCAGATTCTACAAAAGGAGTGTTTCCAAACTTCTCTATCAAAAGGAAGGTTCAAGTCTGTGAGTTGAATGCACTAATCACACAGAAGTTTGTGACAATGCTTCTGTCCAGTTTTTAGGTGAAGATATTTCTTTTCCCAGAATATAACTTAAAGCGTTCCAAGAATCCAGTTGCAGATTCTACAAAAAGAGTGTTTCAAAACTGCTATTTCAAAAGGATGGCTCAAGTCTGTGAGTTGAATGCACTCATCACAAAGAAGTTTCTGAGAATGCTTCTGTGTAGTTGTTATGTGAAGATACTTCCTTTTCCAGCACAGGATTCAGTGCGCTCGAAATAAACACTTGCAGATCCTACGAAAGGAGTGTTTCAAAACTGTCCTATCAAAATAAACGTTCAAGTCTGTGAGTTGAATGCACTCATCACACAGAAGTTTCTGAGAATGCTTCTGTGTAGTTTTTAGGTGAAGATATTTCATTTCCCAGCACAGGCCTCAGAGCGCTCCAAATATGCATTTGCAGATTCTACAAAAAGAGAGCTTGAAAACTCTTCCACCAAAAAGAGGCTTCAACTCTATGAGTAGAATGCACTCATCACAGAGAAGTTTCTGAGAATGCTTCTGTCTAGTTTTTATGTGAAGATATTTCCTTTTCCAGCATAGGCGTCAAACTGCTCCAAATAAACACTTGCAGATTCTACTAAAGGAGTGTTTCCAAACTGCTCTATCAAAAGCAATGTTCAAGTCTGTGAGTTGAATGCACTCATCACAGAGAAGTTTCTGAGAATGCTTCTGTGTAGTTTTTAGGTTTAGATATTTCCTTTTCCAGCATAGGCGTCAAAGAGATCCAAATAAACACTTGCAGATTCTACAAAAGGAGTGTTTCCAAACTGCTGTATCAAGAGCAACGTTCAAGTCTGTGAGTAGAATGCACTCACCACAAAGAAGTTTCTGAGAATGCTTCTGTCTAGTTTTTATGTGAAGATATTTCCTTTTCCCGCATAGGCGTCAAAGCGCTCCAAATAAACAATTGCAGATTCTACTAAAGGAGTGTTTCCAAACTGCTCTATCAAAAGGAAGGTTCAAGTCTGTGAGTTGAATGCACTAATCACACAGAAGTTTGTGAGAATTCTTCTGTCTAGCTTTTAGGTGAAGATATTTCTTTTCCCAGAATAGGCCTTAAAGCGCTCCAAATATCCACTTGCAGATTCTACAAAAAGAGTGTTTCAAAACTGCTCTTTCAAAAGAAAGGCGCAAGTCTGTGAGTTGAATACACTCATCACAAAAAAGTTTCTGAGAATGCTTCTGTGTAGTTTTTAGGTGAAGATATTTCATTTCCCAGCACAGGCCTCAGAGCGCTCCAAATATGCATTTGCAGATTCTACAAAAAGAGAGCTTGAAAACTCTTCCACCAAAAAGAGGTTTCAACTCTATGAGTAGAATGCACTCATCACAAAGAAGTTTCTGAGAATGCTTCTGTCTAGTTTTTATGTGAAGGTATTTCCTTTTCCAGCATAGGCGTCAAAGCCCTCCAAATAAACACTTGCAGATTCTACTAAAGGAGTGTTTCCAAATTGCTCTATCAAAAGCAATGTTCAAGTCTGTGAGTTGAATGCACTCATCAGAGAGAAGTTTCTGGAATGCTTCTGTGTAGTTTTTAGGTGAAGATATTTCCTTTTCCAGCATAGGCGTCAAAGCGATCCAAATAAACACTTGCAGATTCTACAAAAGGAGTGTATCCAAACTGCTCTATCAGAGGGAATGTTCAAGTCTGTGAGTTGAATGCAGTAATCACACAGAAGCTTGTGAGAATGCTTCTGTCTAGTTTTTAGGTGAAGATATTTCTTTTCCCAGAATAGGCCTTAAAGCGCTCCAAATTTCCACTTGCAGATTCAACAAAAAGAGTGTTTCAAAACTGCTCTTTCAAAAGGAAGGCTCAAGTCTGTGAGTTGAATGCACTCATCACAAAGAAGTTTCTGAGAATGCTTCTGTGTAGTTGTTATGTGAAGATACTTCCTTTTCCACCATAGGCCTCAAAGCGCTCGAAATAAACACTTGCGGATTCTACGAAAGGAGTGTTTCAAAACTGTCCTATCAAAAGAAACGTTCAAGTCTGTGAGTTGAATGCACTCATCACAGAGAAGTTCCTGAGAATGCTTCTGTGTAGTTTTTAGGTGAAGATATTTCCTTTTCCAGAATAGGCGTCAAAGCGCTCCAAATAAACACTTGCAGATTCTACAAAAGGAGTGTTTCCAAACTGCTCTATCAAAAGGAAGGTTCAAGTCTGTGAGTTGAATGCACTGATCACACAGAAGTTTGTGAGAATGCCTCTGTCTAGTTTTTAGGTGAAGATATTTCTTTTCCCAGAATAGGCCTTAAAGCGCTCCAAATATCCACTTGCAGATTCTATAAAAAGAGTGTTTCAAAACTGCTCTTTCAAAAGAAAGGCTCAAGTCTGTGAGTTGAATGCACTCATCACAAAGAAGTTTCTGAGAATGCTTCTGTGTAATTGTTATGTGAAGATACTTCCTTTTCCAGCATAGGCGTCAAAACGCTCCAAATAAACACTTACAGATTCTACAAAAGGAGTGTTTCCAAACTGCTCTATCAAAAGGAAGGTTCAAGTCTGTGAGTTGAATGCACTAATCACACAGAAGTTTGTGAGAATGCCTCTGTCTTGTTTTTAGGTGAAGATATTTCTTTTCCCAGAATAGGCCTTAAAGCGCTCCAAATTTCCACTTGCAGATTCTATAAAAAGAGTGTTTCAAAACTGCTCTTTCAAAAGAAAGGCTCAAGTCTGTGAGTTGAATGCACTCATCACAAAGAAGTTTCTGAGAATGCTTCTGTGTAGTTGTTATGTGAAGATACTTCCTTTTCCAGCATAGGCCTCAAAGCGCTCGAAATAAACACTTGCAGATTCTACTAAAGGAGTGTTTCAAAACTGTCCTATCAAAAGAAACGTTCAAGTCTGTGAGTTGAATGCACTCATCACAGAGAAGTTTCTGAGAATTCTTCTGTGTAGTTTTTAGGTGAAGATATATCCTTTTCCAGCATAGGCGTCCAAGCGATCCAAATAAACAATTGCAGATTCTACAAAAGGAGTGTTTCCAAACTGCTCTATCAAGAGGAATGTTCAAGTCTGTGAGTAGGATGCACTCACCACAAAGAAGTTTCTGAAAAGGCTTCTGTCTAGTTTTTATGTGAAGATATTTCCTTTTCCAGCATAGGCGTCAAAGCGCTCCAAATAAAAACTTGCAGATCCTACAAAAGGGGTGTTTCCAAACTGCTCTATCAGACGGAATGTTCAAGTCTGTGAGTTGAATGCACTAGTCAGACAGAAGTTTGTGAGAAAGCTTCTGTGTAGTTTTTATGTGAAGATATTTCCCTTTCCAGCATAGGTCTCAAAGTGATCCAAATAAACACTTTCAGATTCTACAAAAGGAGTGTTTCCAAACTCCTCTATCAGAGGGAATGTTCACGTCTGTGAGTTGAATGCAGTAATCACACAGAAGTTTGTGAGAATGCTTCTGTCTAGTTTCAGGAGGAGATATTTCTTTTCCCAGCATAGGATTCAAAGCCCTCCAAATATCCACTTGCAGACTCTACAAAAAGAGTGTTTCAAAACTGCTCTTTCAAAAGGATGGCTCAAGACTGTGAGTTGAATGCACTCATCACAAAGAAGTTTCTGAGAATGCTTCTGTGTAGTTGTTATGTGAAGATACTTCCTTTTCCAGCACAGGCCTCAGTGCGATCGAAATAAACATTTGCAGATCCTACGAAAGGAGTGTTTCAAAACTGTCCTATCAAAATAAACGTTCAAGTCTGTGAGTTGAATGCACTCATCACACAGAAGTTTCTGAGAATCCTTCTGTGTAGTTTTTAGGTGAAGATATTTCATTTCCCAGCACAGGCCTCAGAGCGCTCCAAATATGCATTTGCAGATTCTACAAAAAGAGAGCTTGAAAACTCTTCCACCAAAAAGAGGCTTCAACTCTATGAGTAGAATGCACTCATCACAAAGAAGTTTCTGAGAATGCTTCTATGTAGTTGTTATGTGAAGATACTTCCTTTTCCAGCATAGGCCTCAAAGCCCTCGAAATAAACACTTGCAGATTCTACGAAAGGAGCGTTTCAAAACTGTCCTATCAAAAGAAACGTTCAAGTCTGTGAGTTGAATGCACTCATCACAGAGAAGTTTCTGAGAATGCTTCTGTGTAGGTTTTAGGTGAAGATATTTCCTTTTCCAGCATAGGCGTCAAAGCGATCCAAATAAACACTTGCAGATTCTACAAAAGGAGTGTATCCAAACTGCTCTATCAGAGGGAATGTTCAAGTCTGTGAGTTGAATGCAGAAATCACACAGAAGTTTGTGAGAATGCTTCTGTCTAGTTTTTAGGTGAAGATATTTCCTTTTCCAGCATAGGCGTCAAAGCGCTCCAAATAAACACTTGCAGATTCTACAAAAGGAGTGTTTCCAAACTGCTCTATCAATAGGAAGGTTCAAGTCTGTGAGTTGAATGCACTAATCACACAGAAGTTTGTGACAATGCTTCTGTCCAGTTTTTAGGTGAAGATATTTCTTTTCCCAGAATATAACTTAAAGCGTTCCAAGATTCCAGTTGCAGATTCTACAAAAAGAGTGTTTCAAAACTGCTCTTTCAAAAGGATGGCTCAAGTCTGTGAGTTGAATGCACTCACCACAAAGAAGTTTCTGAGAATGCTTCTGTGTAGTTGTTATGTGAAGATACTTCCTTTTGCAGCACAGGCCTCAGTGCGCTCGAAATAAACACTTGCAGATCCTACGAAAGGAGTGTTTCAAAACTGTCCTATCAAAATAAACGTTCAAGTCTGTGAGTTGAATGCACTCATCACAGAGAAGTTTCTGAGAATGCTTCTGTGTAGTTTTTAGGTGAAGATATTTCCTTTTCCAGCATAGGCGTCAAAGCGATCCAAATAAACACTTGCAGATTCTACAAAAGGAGTGTTTCCAAACTGCTCTATCAGAGGGAATGTTCAAGTCTGTGAGTTGAATGCACTAATCACACAGAAGTTTGTGAGAATGCCTCTGTCTAGTTTTTAGGTGAAGATATTTCTTTTCCCAGAATAGGCCTTAAAGCGCTCCACATTTCCACTTGCAGATTCTACAAAAAGAGTGTTTCAAAACTGCTCTTTCAAAAGAAAGGCTCAAGTCTGTGAGTTGAATGCACTCATCCCAAAGAAGTTTCTGAGAATGCTTCTGTGTAGTTGTTATGTGAAGATACTTCGTTTTCCAGCATAGGCCTCAAAGCGCTCGAAATAAACACTTGCAGATTCTACAAAAGCAGTGTTTCCAAACTGCTCTCTCAGAGGGAATGTTCAAGTCTGTGAGTTCAATGCAGTAATCACACAGACGTTTGTGAGAATGCTTCTGTCTAGTTTTTATGTGAAGATATTACCTTTTCCAGCATAGGCGTCAAAGCGATCCAAATAAGCACTTGCAGATTCTACAAAAGCAGTGTTTCCGAACTGCTCTATCAGAGGGAATGTTCAAGTCTGTGAGTTGAATGCACTAATCACACAGAAGTTTGTGAGAATTCTTCCGTCTAGTTTTTAGGTGAAGATATTTCTTTTCCCATAATAGGCCTTAAAGCGCTCCAAATATCCACTTGCAGATTCTACAAAAAGAGTGTTTCAAAACTGCTCTTTCAAAAGAAAGGCTCAAGTCTGTGAGTTGAATGCACTCATCACAAAGAAGTTTCTGAGAATGCTTCTGTGTAGTTGTTATGTGAAGATACTTCGTTTTCCAGCATAGGCCTCAAAGCGCTCGAAATAAACACTTGCAGATTCTACAAAAGGAGTGTTTCCAAACTGCTCTATCAGAGGGAATGTTCAAGTCCGTGAGTTGAATGCACTAGTAAGACAGAAGTTTGTGAGAATGCTTCTGTGTAGTTTTTAGGTGAAGATATTTCTTTTCCCAGCATAGGCCTCAAAGCCCTCCAAATATCCACTTGCAGACTCTACAAAAAGAGTGTTTCAAAACTGCTCTTTCAAAAGGAAGGCTCAAGTCCTTGAGTTGAATGCACTCATCACAAAGAAGTTTCTGAGAATGCATCTGTGTAGTTGTTATGTGAAGATACTTCCTTTTCGAGCATAGGCCTCAAAGCGCTCGAAATAAACACTTGCAGATTCTACGAAAGGAGTGTTTCAAAACTGTCCTATCAAAATAAACGTTCAAGTCTGTGAGTTGAATGCACTCATCACACAGAAGTTTCTGAGAATGCTTCTGTGTAGTTTTTAGGTGAACATATTTCGTTTCCCAGCACAGGCCTCAGAGCGCTCCAAATATGCACTTGCAGATTCTACAAAAAGAGAGCTTGAAAACTCTTCCACCAAAAAGAGGCTTCAACTCAATGAGTAGAATGCACTCATCACAAAGAAGTTTCTGAGAATGCTTCTGTCTAGTTTTTATGTGAAGATATTTCCTTTTCCAGCATAGGCGTCAAAGCGCTCCAAATAAACCCTTGCAGATTCTACTAAAGGAGTGTTTCCAAACTGTTCTATCAAAAGCAATGTTCAAGTGTGTGAGTTGAATGCACTAATGACCCAGAAGTTTGTGAGAATTCTTTCGTCTAGTTTTTAGGTGAAGATATTTCTTTTCCCAGAATAGGCCTTAAAGCGCTCCAAATATCCACTTGCAGATTCTACAAAAAGAGTGTTTCAAAACTGCTCTTTCAAAAGAAAGGCGCAAGTCTGTGAGTTGAATACACTCATCACAAAAAAGTTTCTGAGAATGCTTCTGTGTAGTTTTTAGGTGAAGATATTTCATTTCCCAGCACAGGCCTCAGAGCGCTCCAAATATGCATTTGCAGATTCTACAAAAAGAGAGCTTGAAAACTCTTCCACCAAAAAGAGGTTTCAACTCTATGAGTAGAATGCACTCATCACAAAGAAGTTTCTGAGAATGCTTCTGTCTAGTTTTTATGTGAAGGTATTTCCTTTTCCAGCATAGGCGTCAAAGCCCTCCAAATAAACACTTGCAGATTCTACTAAAGGAGTGTTTCCAAATTGCTCTATCAAAAGCAATGTTCAAGTCAGTGAGTTGAATGCACTCATCAGAGAGAAGTTTCTGGAATGCTTCTGTGTAGTTTTTAGGTGAAGATATTTCCTTTTCCAGCATAGGCGTCAAAGCGATCCAAATAAACACTTGCAGATTCTACAAAAGGAGTGTATCCAAACTGCTCTATCAGAGGGAATGTTCAAGTCTGTGAGTTGAATGCAGTAATCACACAGAAGCTTGTGAGAATGCTTCTGTCTAGTTTTTAGGTGAAGATATTTCTTTTCCCAGAATAGGCCTTAAAGCGCTCCAAATTTCCACTTGCAGATTCAACAAAAAGAGTGTTTCAAAACTGCTCTTTCAAAAGGAAGGCTCAAGTCTGTGAGTTGAATGCACTCATCACAAAGAAGTTTCTGAGAATGCTTCTGTGTAGTTGTTATGTGAAGATACTTCCTTTTCCACCATAGGCCTCAAAGCGCTCGAAATAAACACTTGCGGATTCTACGAAAGGAGTGTTTCAAAACTGTCCTATCAAAAGAAACGTTCAAGTCTGTGAGTTGAATGCACTCATCACAGAGAAGTTCCTGAGAATGCTTCTGTGTAGTTTTTAGGTGAAGATATTTCCTTTTCCAGAATAGGCGTCAAAGCGCTCCAAATAAACACTTGCAGATTCTACAAAAGGAGTGTTTCCAAACTGCTCTATCAAAAGGAAGGTTCAAGTCTGTGAGTTGAATGCACTGATCACACAGAAGTTTGTGAGAATGCCTCTGTCTAGTTTTTAGGTGAAGATATTTCTTTTCCCAGAATAGGCCTTAAAGCGCTCCAAATATCCACTTGCAGATTCTATAAAAAGAGTGTTTCAAAACTGCTCTTTCAAAAGAAAGGCTCAAGTCTGTGAGTTGAATGCACTCATCACAAAGAAGTTTCTGAGAATGCTTCTGTGTAATTGTTATGTGAAGATACTTCCTTTTCCAGCATAGGCGTCAAAACGCTCCAAATAAACACTTACAGATTCTACAAAAGGAGTGTTTCCAAACTGCTCTATCAAAAGGAAGGTTCAAGTCTGTGAGTTGAATGCACTAATCACACAGAAGTTTGTGAGAATGCCTCTGTCTTGTTTTTAGGTGAAGATATTTCTTTTCCCAGAATAGGCCTTAAAGCGCTCCAAATTTCCACTTGCAGATTCTATAAAAAGAGTGTTTCAAAACTGCTCTTTCAAAAGAAAGGCTCAAGTCTGTGAGTTGAATGCACTCATCACAAAGAAGTTTCTGAGAATGCTTCTGTGTAGTTGTTATGTGAAGATACTTCCTTTTCCAGCATAGGCCTCAAAGCGCTCGAAATAAACACTTGCAGATTCTACTAAAGGAGTGTTTCAAAACTGTCCTATCAAAAGAAACGTTCAAGTCTGTGAGTTGAATGCACTCATCACAGAGAAGTTTCTGAGAATTCTTCTGTGTAGTTTTTAGGTGAAGATATATCCTTTTCCAGCATAGGCGTCCAAGCGATCCAAATAAACAATTGCAGATTCTACAAAAGGAGTGTTTCCAAACTGCTCTATCAAGAGGAATGTTCAAGTCTGTGAGTAGGATGCACTCACCACAAAGAAGTTTCTGAAAAGGCTTCTGTCTAGTTTTTATGTGAAGATATTTCCTTTTCCAGCATAGGCGTCAAAGCGCTCCAAATAAAAACTTGCAGATCCTACAAAAGGGGTGTTTCCAAACTGCTCTATCAGACGGAATGTTCAAGTCTGTGAGTTGAATGCACTAGTCAGACAGAAGTTTGTGAGAAAGCTTCTGTGTAGTTTTTATGTGAAGATATTTCCCTTTCCAGCATAGGTCTCAAAGTGATCCAAATAAACACTTTCAGATTCTACAAAAGGAGTGTTTCCAAACTCCTCTATCAGAGGGAATGTTCACGTCTGTGAGTTGAATGCAGTAATCACACAGAAGTTTGTGAGAATGCTTCTGTCTAGTTTCAGGAGGAGATATTTCTTTTCCCAGCATAGGATTCAAAGCCCTCCAAATATCCACTTGCAGACTCTACAAAAAGAGTGTTTCAAAACTGCTCTTTCAAAAGGATGGCTCAAGACTGTGAGTTGAATGCACTCATCACAAAGAAGTTTCTGAGAATGCTTCTGTGTAGTTGTTATGTGAAGATACTTCCTTTTCCAGCACAGGCCTCAGTGCGATCGAAATAAACATTTGCAGATCCTACGAAAGGAGTGTTTCAAAACTGTCCTATCAAAATAAACGTTCAAGTCTGTGAGTTGAATGCACTCATCACACAGAAGTTTCTGAGAATCCTTCTGTGTAGTTTTTAGGTGAAGATATTTCATTTCCCAGCACAGGCCTCAGAGCGCTCCAAATATGCATTTGCAGATTCTACAAAAAGAGAGCTTGAAAACTCTTCCACCAAAAAGAGGCTTCAACTCTATGAGTAGAATGCACTCATCACAAAGAAGTTTCTGAGAATGCTTCTATGTAGTTGTTATGTGAAGATACTTCCTTTTCCAGCATAGGCCTCAAAGCCCTCGAAATAAACACTTGCAGATTCTACGAAAGGAGCGTTTCAAAACTGTCCTATCAAAAGAAACGTTCAAGTCTGTGAGTTGAATGCACTCATCACAGAGAAGTTTCTGAGAATGCTTCTGTGTAGGTTTTAGGTGAAGATATTTCCTTTTCCAGCATAGGCGTCAAAGCGATCCAAATAAACACTTGCAGATTCTACAAAAGGAGTGTATCCAAACTGCTCTATCAGAGGGAATGTTCAAGTCTGTGAGTTGAATGCAGAAATCACACAGAAGTTTGTGAGAATGCTTCTGTCTAGTTTTTAGGTGAAGATATTTCCTTTTCCAGCATAGGCGTCAAAGCGCTCCAAATAAACACTTGCAGATTCTACAAAAGGAGTGTTTCCAAACTGCTCTATCAATAGGAAGGTTCAAGTCTGTGAGTTGAATGCACTAATCACACAGAAGTTTGTGACAATGCTTCTGTCCAGTTTTTAGGTGAAGATATTTCTTTTCCCAGAATATAACTTAAAGCGTTCCAAGATTCCAGTTGCAGATTCTACAAAAAGAGTGTTTCAAAACTGCTCTTTCAAAAGGATGGCTCAAGTCTGTGAGTTGAATGCACTCACCACAAAGAAGTTTCTGAGAATGCTTCTGTGTAGTTGTTATGTGAAGATACTTCCTTTTGCAGCACAGGCCTCAGTGCGCTCGAAATAAACACTTGCAGATCCTACGAAAGGAGTGTTTCAAAACTGTCCTATCAAAATAAACGTTCAAGTCTGTGAGTTGAATGCACTCATCACAGAGAAGTTTCTGAGAATGCTTCTGTGTAGTTTTTAGGTGAAGATATTTCCTTTTCCAGCATAGGCGTCAAAGCGATCCAAATAAACACTTGCAGATTCTACAAAAGGAGTGTTTCCAAACTGCTCTATCAGAGGGAATGTTCAAGTCTGTGAGTTGAATGCACTAATCACACAGAAGTTTGTGAGAATGCCTCTGTCTAGTTTTTAGGTGAAGATATTTCTTTTCCCAGAATAGGCCTTAAAGCGCTCCACATTTCCACTTGCAGATTCTACAAAAAGAGTGTTTCAAAACTGCTCTTTCAAAAGAAAGGCTCAAGTCTGTGAGTTGAATGCACTCATCCCAAAGAAGTTTCTGAGAATGCTTCTGTGTAGTTGTTATGTGAAGATACTTCGTTTTCCAGCATAGGCCTCAAAGCGCTCGAAATAAACACTTGCAGATTCTACAAAAGCAGTGTTTCCAAACTGCTCTCTCAGAGGGAATGTTCAAGTCTGTGAGTTCAATGCAGTAATCACACAGACGTTTGTGAGAATGCTTCTGTCTAGTTTTTATGTGAAGATATTACCTTTTCCAGCATAGGCGTCAAAGCGATCCAAATAAGCACTTGCAGATTCTACAAAAGCAGTGTTTCCGAACTGCTCTATCAGAGGGAATGTTCAAGTCTGTGAGTTGAATGCACTAATCACACAGAAGTTTGTGAGAATTCTTCCGTCTAGTTTTTAGGTGAAGATATTTCTTTTCCCATAATAGGCCTTAAAGCGCTCCAAATATCCACTTGCAGATTCTACAAAAAGAGTGTTTCAAAACTGCTCTTTCAAAAGAAAGGCTCAAGTCTGTGAGTTGAATGCACTCATCACAAAGAAGTTTCTGAGAATGCTTCTGTGTAGTTGTTATGTGAAGATACTTCGTTTTCCAGCATAGGCCTCAAAGCGCTCGAAATAAACACTTGCAGATTCTACAAAAGGAGTGTTTCCAAACTGCTCTATCAGAGGGAATGTTCAAGTCCGTGAGTTGAATGCACTAGTAAGACAGAAGTTTGTGAGAATGCTTCTGTGTAGTTTTTAGGTGAAGATATTTCTTTTCCCAGCATAGGCCTCAAAGCCCTCCAAATATCCACTTGCAGACTCTACAAAAAGAGTGTTTCAAAACTGCTCTTTCAAAAGGAAGGCTCAAGTCCTTGAGTTGAATGCACTCATCACAAAGAAGTTTCTGAGAATGCATCTGTGTAGTTGTTATGTGAAGATACTTCCTTTTCGAGCATAGGCCTCAAAGCGCTCGAAATAAACACTTGCAGATTCTACGAAAGGAGTGTTTCAAAACTGTCCTATCAAAATAAACGTTCAAGTCTGTGAGTTGAATGCACTCATCACACAGAAGTTTCTGAGAATGCTTCTGTGTAGTTTTTAGGTGAACATATTTCGTTTCCCAGCACAGGCCTCAGAGCGCTCCAAATATGCACTTGCAGATTCTACAAAAAGAGAGCTTGAAAACTCTTCCACCAAAAAGAGGCTTCAACTCAATGAGTAGAATGCACTCATCACAAAGAAGTTTCTGAGAATGCTTCTGTCTAGTTTTTATGTGAAGATATTTCCTTTTCCAGCATAGGCGTCAAAGCGCTCCAAATAAACCCTTGCAGATTCTACTAAAGGAGTGTTTCCAAACTGTTCTATCAAAAGCAATGTTCAAGTGTGTGAGTTGAATGCACTAATGACCCAGAAGTTTGTGAGAATTCTTTCGTCTAGTTTTTAGGTGAAGATATTTCTTTTCCCAGAATAGGCCTTAAAGCGCTCCAAATATCCACTTGCAGATTCTACAAAAGGAGTGTTTCAAAACTGCTCTTTTAAAAGAAAGGCTCAAGTCTGTGAGTTGAATGCACTCATCACAAAGAAGTTTCTGAGAATGCTTCTGTGTAGTTGTTATGTGAAGATACTTCCTTTTCCAGCATAGGCCTCAAAGCGCTCGAAATAAACACATGCAGATTCTACAAAAGGAGTGTTTCAAAACTGTCCTATCAAAAGAAACGTTCAAGTCTGTGAGTTGAAGGCCCTCATCACAGAGAAGTTTCTGAGAATGCTTCTGTGTAGTTTTTAGGTGAAGATAATTCCTTTTCCAGCATAGGCATCAAAGCGATCCAAATAAGCACTTGCAGATTCTACAAAAGGAGTGTTTCCAAACTGCTCTATCAGAGGGAATGTTCAAGTCTGTGAGTTCAATGCAGTAATCACACAGACGTTTGTGAGAATGCTTCTGTCTAGTGTTTAGGTGAAGATATTTCTTTTCCCAGAATAGGCCTTAAAGCGCTCCAAATTTCCACTTGCAGATTCTACAAAAAGAGTGTTTCAAAACTGCTCTTTCAAAAGAAAGGCTCAAGTCTGTGAGTTGAATGCACTCATCACAAAGAAGTTTCTGAGAATGCTTCTGTGTAGTTGTTATGTGAAAATACTTCCTTTTCCAGCATAGGCCTCAAAGCGCTCGAAATAAACACTTGCAGATTCTAGGAAAGGAGTGTTTCAAAACAGTCCTATCAAAATAAAAGTTCAAGTCTGTGAGTTGAATGCACTCATCACACAGAAGTTTCTGAGAATGCTTCTGTGTAGTTGTTATGTGAAGATACTTCGTTTTCCAGCATAGGCCTCAAAGCGCTCGAAATAAACACTTGCAGATTCTACAAAAGGAGTGTTTCCAAACTGCTCTCTCAGAGGGAATGTTCAAGTCTGTGAGTTCAATGCAGTAATCACACAGACGTTTGTGAGAATGCTTCTGTCTAGTTTTTATGTGAAGATATTACCTTTTCCAGCATAGGCGTCAAAGCGATCCAAATAAGCACTTGCAGATTCTACAAAAGCAGTGTTTCCAAACTGCTCTATCAGAGGGAATGTTCAATTCTGTGAGTTGAATGCACTAATCACACAGAAGTTTGTGAGAATTCTTCCGTCTAGTTTTTAGGTGAAGATATTTCTTTTCCCAGAATAGGCCTTAAAGCGCTCCAAATATCCACTTGCAGATTCTACAAAAAGAGTGTTTCAAAACTGCTCTTTCAAAAGAAAGGCTCAAGTCTGTGAGTTGAATGCACTCATCACAAAGAAGTTTCTGAGAATGCTTCTGTGTAGTTGTTATGTGAAGATACTTCCTTTTCCAGCATAGGCCTCAAAGTGCTCGAAATAAACACATGCAGATTCTACAAAAGGAGTGTTTCAAAACTGTCCTATCAAAAGAAACGCTCAAGTCTGTGAGTTAAATGCCCTCATCACAGAGAAGTTTCTGAGAATGCTTCTGTGTAGTTTTTAGGTGAAGATAATCCCTTTCCAGCATAGGCGTCAAAGCGATTCAAATAAGCACTTGCAGATTCTACAAAAGGAGTGTTTCCAAACTGCTCTATCAGAGGGAATGTTCAAGTCTGTGAGTAGAATGCACTCACCACAAAGAAGTTTCTGAGAGTGCTTCTGTCTAGTTTTTACGTGAAGATATTTCCTTTTCCAGCATAGGCGTCAAAGCGCTCCAAATAAACACTCGCAGATTCTACAAAAGGAGTGTTTCCAAACTGCTCTATCAGAGGGAATGTTCAAGTCTGTGAGTTGAATGCACTAGTAAGGCAGAAGTTTGTGAGAATGTTTCTGTGTAGTTTTTAGGCGAAGATATTTCTTTTCCCAGCATAGGCCTCAAAGCCCTCCAAATATCCACTTGCAGACTCTACAAAAAGAGTGTTTCAAAACTGCTCTTTCAAAAGGAAGGCTCAAGTCTGTGAGTTGAATGCACTCATTACAAAGAAGTTTCTGAGAATGCTTCTGTGTAGTAGTTATGTGAAGATACTTCCTTTTCCAGCATAGGCCTCAAAGCGCTCGAAATAAACACTTGCAGCTTCTAGGAAAGGAGTGTTTCAAAACAGTCCTATCAAAATAAACGTTCAAGTCTGTGAGTTGAATGCACTCATCACACAGAAGTTTATGAGAATGCTTCTGTGTAGTTTTTAGGTGGAGATATTTCCTTTTCCAGCATAGGCGTCAAAGCGATCCAAATAAACACTTGCAGATTCTACAAAAGGAGTGTTTCCAAACTGCTCTATCAAGAGGAATGTTCAAGTCTGTGAGTAGAAAGCACTCACCACAAAGAAGTTTCTGAGAATGCTTCTGTCTAGTTTTTATGTGAAGATATTTCCTTTTCCAGCATAGGCGTCAAAGCGCTCCAAATAAACACTTGCAGATTCTACTAAAGGAATGTTTCCAAACTGCTCTATCAAAAGCAATGTTCAAGTCTGTGAGTTGAATGCACTAATCACACAGAAGTTTGTGAGAATCCTTCCGTCTAGTTTTTAGGTGAAGATATTTCTTTTCCCAGAATAGGCCTTAAAGCGCTCCAAATATCGACTTGCAGATTCTACAAAAAGAGTGTTTCAAAACTGCTCTTTCAAAAGAAAGGCTCACGTCTGTGAGTTGAATGCACTCATCACAAAGAAGTTTCTGAGAATGTTTCTGTGTAGTTGTTATGTGAAGATACTTCCTTTTCCAGAATAGGCCTCAAAGCGCTCGAAATAAACACATGCAGATTCTACAAAAGGAGTGTTTCAAAACTGTCCTATCAAAAGAAACGTTCAAGACTGTGAGTTGAATGCCCTCATCACAGAGAAGTTTCTGAGAATGCTTCTGTGTAGTTTTTAGTTGAAGATAATTCCTTTTCCACCATAGGCGTCAAAGCGATCCAAATAAGCACTTGCAGATTCTACAAAAGGAGTGTTTCCAAACTCCTCTATCAGAGGGAATGTTCACGTCTGTGAGTTGAATGCAGTAATCACACAGAAGTTTGTGAGAATGCTTCTGTCTAGTTTCAGGAGGAGATATTTCTTTTCCCAGCATAGGATTCAAAGCCCTCCAAATATCCACTTGCAGACTCTACAAAAAGAGTGTTTCAAAACTGCTCTTTCAAAAGGATGGCTCAAGACTGTGAGTTGAATGCACTCATCACAAAGAAGTTTCTGAGAATGCTTCTGTGTAGTTGTTATGTGAAGATACTTCCTTTTCCAGCACACGCCTCAGTGCGCTCGAAATAAACATTTGCAGATCCTACGAAAGGAGTGTTTCAAAACTGTCCTATCAAAATAAACGTTCAAGTCTGTGAGTTGAATGCACTCATCACACAGAAGTTTCTGAGAATCCTTCTGTGTAGTTTTTAGGTGAAGATATTTCATTTCCCAGCACAGGCCTCAGAGCGCTCCAAATATGCATTTGCAGATTCTACAAAAAGAGAGCTTGAAAACTCTTCCACCAAAAAGAGGCTTCAACTCTATGAGTAGAATGCACTCATCACAAAGAAGTTTCTGAGAATGCTTCTATGTAGTTGTTATGTGAAGATACTTCCTTTTCCAGCATAGGCCTCAAAGCCCTCGAAATAAACACTTGCAGATTCTACGAAAGGAGCGTTTCAAAACTGTCCTATCAAAAGAAACGTTCAAGTCTGTGAGTTGAATGCACTCATCACAGAGAAGTTTCTGAGAATGCTTCTGTGTAGGTTTTAGGTGAAGATATTTCCTTTTCCAGAATAGGCGTCAAAGCGATCCAAATAAACACTTGCAGATTCTACAAAAGGAGTGTATCCAAACTGCTCTATCAGAGGGAATGTTCAAGTCTGTGAGTTGAATGCAGAAATCACACAGAAGTTTGTGAGAATGCTTCTGTCTAGTTTTTAGGTGAAGATATTTCCTTTTCCAGCATAGGCGTCAAAGCGCTCCAAATAAACACTTGCAGATTCTACAAAAGGAGTGTTTCCAAACTGCTCTATCAATAGGAAGGTTCAAGTCTGTGAGTTGAATGCACTAATCACAGAGAAGTTTGTGACAATGCTTCTGTCCAGTTTTTAGGTGAAGATATTTCTTTTCCCAGAATATAACTTAAAGCGTTCCAAGATTCCAGTTGCAGATTCTACAAAAAGAGTGTTTCAAAACTGCTCTTTCAAAAGGATGGCTCAAGTCTGTGAGTTGAATGCACTCACCACAAAGAAGTTTCTGAGAATGCTTCTATGTAGTTGTTATGTGAAGATACTTCCTTTTGCAGCACAGGCCTCAGTGCGCTCGAAATAAACACTTGCAGATCCTACGAAAGGAGTGTTTCAAAACTGTCCTATCAAAATAAACGTTCAAGTCTGTGAGTTGAATGCACTCATCACAGAGAAGTTTCTGAGAATGCTTCTGTGTAGTTTTTAGGTGAAGATATTTCCTTTTCCAGCATAGGCGTCAAAGCGATCCAAATAAACACTTGCAGATTCTACAAAAGGAGTGTTTCCAAACTGCTCTATCAGAGGGAATGTTCAAGTCTGTGAGTTGAATGCACTAATCACACAGAAGTTTGTGAGAATGCCTCTGTCTAGTTTTTAGGTGAAGATATTTCTTTTCCCAGAATAGGCCTTAAAGCGCTCCAAATTTCCACTTGCAGATTCTACAAAAAGAGTGTTTCAAAACTGCTCTTTCAAAAGAAAGGCTCAAGTCTGTGAGTTGAATGCACTCATCCCAAAGAAGTTTCTGAGAATGCTTCTGTGTAGTTGTTATGTGAAGATACTTCGTTTTCCAGCATAGGCCTCAAAGCGCTCGAAATAAACACTTGCAGATTCTACAAAAGCAGTGTTTCCAAACTGCTCTCTCAGAGGGAATGTTCAAGTCTGTGAGTTCAATGCAGTAATCACACAGACGTTTGTGAGAATGCTTCTGTCTAGTTTTTATGTGAAGATATTACCTTTTCCAGCATAGGCGTCAAAGCGATCCAAATAAGCACTTGCAGATTCTACAAAAGCAGTGTTTCCGAACTGCTCTATCAGAGGGAATGTTCAAGTCTGTGAGTTGAATGCACTAATCACACAGAAGTTTGTGAGAATCCTTCCGTCTAGTTTTTAGGTGAAGATATTTCTTTTCCCAGAATAGGCCTTAAAGCGCTCCAAATATCCACTTGCAGATTCTACAAAAAGAGTGTTTCAAAACTGCTCTTTCAAAAGAAAGGCTCACGTCTGTGAGTTGAATGCACTCATCACAAAGAAGTTTCTGAGAATGTTTCTGTGTAGTTGTTATGTGAAGATACTTCCTTTTCCAGAATAGGCCTCAAAGCGCTCGAAATAAACACATGCAGATTCTACAAAAGGAGTGTTTCAAAACTGTCCTATCAAAAGAAACGTTCAAGTCTGTGAGTTGAATGCCCTCATCACAGAGAAGTTTCTGAGAATGCTTCTGTGTAGTTTTTAGTTGAAGATAATTCCTTTTCCACCATAGGCGTCAAAGCGATCCAAATAAGCACTTGCAGATTCTACAAAAGGAGTGTTTCCAAACTGCTCTATCAGAGGGAATGTTCAAGTCTGTGAGTTCAATGCAGTAATCACACAGACGTTTGTGAGAATGCTTCTGTCTAGTGTTTAGGTGAAGATATTTCTTTTCCCAGAATAGGCCTTAAAGCGCTCCAAATTTCCACTTGCAGATTCTACAAAAAGAGTGTTTCAAAACTGCCCTTTCAAAAGAAATGCTGAAGTCTGTGAGTTGAATGCACTCATCACAAAGAAGTTTCTGAGAATGCTTCTGTGTAGTTGTTATGTGAAGATACTTCCTTTTCCAGCATAGGCCTCAAAGCGCTCGAAATAAACACTGGCAGATTCTACGAAAGGAGTGTTTCAAATCTGTCCTATCAAAATAAACGTTCAAGTCTGTGAGTTGAATGCACTCATCACACAGAAGTTTCTGAGAATGCTTCTGTCTAGTTTTTAGGTGAACATATTTCATTTCCCAGCACAGGCCTCAGAGCGCTCCAAATGTGCACTTGCAGATTCTACAAAAAGAGAGCTTGAAAACTCTTCCACCAAAAAGAGGCTTCAACTCTATGAGTAGAATGCACTCATCACAAAGAAGTTTCTGAGAATGCTTCTGTCTAGTATTTATGTGAAGATATTTCCTTTTCCAGCATAGGCGTCAAAGCGCTACAAATAAACACTTGCTGATTCCACTAAAGGAGTGTTTCCAAACTGCTCTATCAAAAGCAATTTTCAAGTCTGTGAGTTGAATGCACTAATCACACAGAAGTTTGTGAGAACTCTTCCGTCTAGTTTTTAGGTGAAGATATTTCTTTTCCCAGCATAGGCCTCAAAGCCCTCCAAATATCGTCTTGCAGACTCTACAAAAAGAGTGTTTCAAAACTGCTCTTTCAAAAGAAAGGCTCAAGTCTGTGAGTTGAATGCACTCATCACAGAGAAGTTTCTGAGAATGCTTCTGTGTAGTTGTTATGTGAAGATACTTCCTTTTCCAGCATAGGCTTCAAACGCTCGAAATAAACACTTGCAGATTCTACAAAAGGAATGTTTCAAAACTGTCCTATCAAAAGAAACGTTCAAGTCTGTGAGTTGATTGCACTCATCACAGAGAAGTTTCTGAGAATGCTTCTGTGTAGTTTTTAGGTGAAGATATTTCCTTTTCCAGCATAGGCGTCAAAGCGATCAAAATAAGCACTTGCAGATTCTACAAAAGGAGTGTTTCCAAACTGCTCTATCAGAGGGAATGTTCAAGTCTGTGAGTTGAATGCAGTAATCACACAGAAGTTTGTGAGAATGTTTCTGTCTTCTTTTTAGGTGAAGATATTTCTTTTCAGAGCATAGGCCTTAGAGCGCTCCAAATTTCCACTTGCAGATTCTACAAAAAGAGTGTTTCGAAACTGCTCTTTCAAAAGAAAGGCTCAAGTCTGTGAGTTGAATGCACTCATCACAAAGAAGTTTCCGAGAATGCTTCTGTGTAGTTGTTAAGTGAAGATACTTCCTTTTCCAGCATAGGCCTCAAAGCGCTCGAAATAAACACTTGCAGATTCTAGGAAAGGAGTGTTTCAAAACAGTCCTATCAAAATAAACGTTCAAGTCTGTGAGTTGAATGCACTCATCACACAGACGTTTCTGAGAATGCTTCTGTGTAGTTGTTATGTGAAGATACTTCGTTTTCCAGCATAGGCCTCAAAGCGCTCGAAATAAACACTTGCAGATTCTACAAAAGGAGTGTTTCCAAACTGCTCTATCAGAGGGAATGTTCAAGTCTGTGAGTTCAATGCAGTAATCACACAGACGTTTGTGAGAATGCTTCTGTCTAGTTTTTATGTGAAGATATTACCTTTTCCAGCATAGGCGTCAAAGCGATCCAAATAAGCACTTGCAGATTCTACAAAAGCAGTGTTTCCAAACTGCTCTATCAGAGGGAATGTTCAAGTCTGTGAGTTCAATGCAGTAATCACACAGACGTTTGTGAGAATGCTTCTGTCTAGTGTTTAGGTGAAGATATTTCTTTTCCCAGAATAGGCCATAAAGCGCTCCAAATTTCCACTTGCAGATTCTACAAAAAGAGTGTTTCAAAACTGCTCTTTCAAAAGAAAGGCTCAAGTCTGTGAGTTGAATGCACTCATCACAAAGAAGTTTCTGAGAATGCTTCTGTGTAGTTGTTATGTGAAGCTACTTCCTTTTCCAGCATAGGCCTCAAAGCGCTCGAAATAAACATTTGCAGATTCTAGGAAAGGAGTGTTTCTAAACAGTCCTATCAAAATAAACGTTCAAGTCTGTGAGTTGAATGCACTCATCACACAGAAGTTTCTGAGAAAGCTTCTGTGTAGTTTTTAGGTGGAGATATTTCCTTTTCCAGCATAGGCGTCAAAGCGATCCAAATAAACACTTGCAGATTCTACAAAAGGAGTGTTTCCAAACTGCTCTATCAAGAGGAATGTTCACATCCGTGAGTAGAATGCACTCACCACAAAGAATTTCCTGAGAATGCTTCTGTCTAGTTTTTACGTGAAGATATTCCCTTTTCCAGCATAGGCGTCAAAGCGCTCCAACTAAACACTTGCAGATTCTACAAACAGAGTGTTTCAAAACTGCTCTTTCAAAAGAAAGGCTCAAGTCTGTGAGTTGAATGGACTCATCACAAAGAAGTTTCTGAGAATGCTTCTGTGTAGTTTTTATGTGAAGATTCTTCCTTTTCCAGCGTAGGCCTCAAAGCTCTCGAAATAAACACTTGCAGATTCTACAAAAGGAGTGTCTCAAAACTGTCCTATCAAAAGAAACGTTCAAGTCTGTGAGTTGAATGCACTCATCACAGAGAGGTTTCTGAGAATGCTTCTGTGTAGTTTTTAGGTGAAAATGTTTCCTTTTGCAGCATAGGCGTCAAAGCGATCCAAATAAACAATTGCAGATCCTACAAAAGGAGTGTTTCCAAACTGCTCTATCAAGAGGAATGTTCAAGTCTGTGAGTAGAATGCACTCACCACAAAGAAGTTTCTGAGAATGCTTCTGTCTACTTTTTATGTGAAGATATTTCCTTTTCCAACATAGGCGTCAAAGCGCTCCAAATAAACACTTGCAGATTCTGCAAAAGGAATGTTTCCAAACTGCTCTATCAGAGGGAATGTTCAAGTCTGTGAGTTGAATGCACTAGTCAGACAGAAGTTTGTGAGAATGCTTCTGTGTAGTTTTTAGGTGAAGGTATTTCCTTTTCCAGCATAGGCCTCAAAGTGGTCCAAATAAACACTTGCAGATTCTACAAAAGGAGTGTTTCCAAACTGCTCTATCAGAGGGAATGTTCAAGTCTGTGAGTTGAATGCAGTAATCACACAGAAGTTTGTGAGAATTCTTCGGTCTAGTTTTTAGCTGAAGATATTTCTTTTCCCAGAATAGGCCTTAAAGTGCTCCAAATATCCACTTGCAGATTCTATAAAAAGAGTGTTTCAAAACTGCTCTTTCAAAAGGAAGGCTCAATTCTGTGAGTTGAATGCACTCATCACACAGAAATTTCTGAGAATGCTTCTGTGTAGTTTTTAGGTGAAGATATTTCCTTTTCCAGCTTAGGCGTCAAAGCGATCCAAAGAAACACTTGCAGATTGTACAAAAGGAGTGTTTCCAAACTGCTCTATCAAGAGGAACGTTCAAGTCTGTGAGAAGAATGCACTCACCACAAAGGAGTTTCTGAGAATGCTTCTGTCTAGTTTTTATGTGAAGATATTTCCTTTTCCAGCATAGGCGTCAAAGCGATCCAAATAAACACTTGCAGATTCTACAAAAGGAGTGTTTCCAAACTGCTGTATCAAGAGGAACGTTCAAGTCCGTGAGTGGAATCCACTCACCACAAAGAAGTTTCTGAGAATGCTTCTGTCTAGTTTTTATGTGAAGATATTTCCTTTTCCAGCATAGGCGTCAAAGCGCTCCAAATAAACACTTGCAGATTCTACAAAAGGAGTGTTTCCAAACTGCTCTATCAGAGGGAATGTTCAAGTCTGTGAGTTGAATGCAGTGATCACACAGAAGTTTGTGAGAATGCTTCTGTCTAGTTTCAGGTGAAGATATTTCTTTTCCCAGCATAGGCCTCAAAGCCCTCCAAATATCCACTTTCGGACTCTAGAAAAAGAGTGTTTCAAAACTGCTCTTTCAAAAGGAAGGCTCACGTCTGTGAGTTGAATGCACTGATCACGAAGAAGTTTCTGAGAATGCTTCTGTGTAGTTGTTATGTGAAGATACTTCCTTTTCCAGCATTGGCCTCAGTGCGCTCGAAATAAACACTTGCAGATCCTACGAAAGGAGTGTTTCAAAACTGTCCTATCAAAATAAACGTTCAAGTCTGTGAGTCGAATGCACTCATCACACAGAAGTTTCTGAGAATGCTTCTGTGTAGTTTTTAGGTGAAAATATTTCATTTCCCAGCACAGGCCTCAGAGCGCTCCAAATATGCACTTGCAGATTCTACAAAAAGAGAGCTTGAAAACTCTTCCACCAAATAGAGGCTTCAAATCTATGAGTAGAATGCACTCATCACAAAGAAGTTTCTGAGAATACTTCTGTCTAGTTTTTAGGTGAAGATATTTCCTTTTCCAGCATAGGCGTCAAAGGGCTCCAAATAAACAGTTCCAGATTCTACTAAAGGAGTGTTTCCAAACTGCTCTATCAAAAGCAATGTTCAAGTTTGTGAGTTGAATGCACTCATCACAGAGAAGTTTCTGAGAATGCTTCTGTGTAGTTTTCAGGTGAAGATATTTCCTTTTCCAGCATAGGCGTCAAAGCGATCCAAATAAACACTTGCAGATTCTACAAAAGGAGTGTATCCAAACTGCTCTATCAGAGGGAAGGTTCAAGTCTGTGAGTTGAATGCACTAATCACACAGAAGTTTGTGAGAATGCCTCTGTCTGGTTTTTAGGTGAAGATATTTCTTTTCCCAGAATAGGCCTTAAAGCGCTCCAAATTTCCACTTGCAGATTCTACAAAAAGAGTGTTTCAAAACTGCTCCTTCAAAAGAAAGGCTCAAGTCTATGAGTTGAATGCACTCATCACAAAGAAGTTTCTGAGAATACTTCTGTGTAGTTGTTATGTGAAGATACTTCCTTTTCCAGCATAGGCCTCAAAACGCTCGAAATAAACAATTGCAGATTCTACAAAAGGAGTGTTTCAAAACTGTCCTGGCAAAAGAAACGTTCAAGTCTGTGAGTTGAATGTAGTAATTACACAGAAATTTCTGAGAATACTTCTGTGTAGTTTTTAGGTGAACATATTTCCTTTTCCAGCATAGGCGTCAAACCGATCCAAATAAACACTTGCAGATTCTACAAAAGGAGTGTTTCCAAACTGCTGTATCAAGAGGAACGTTCAAGTCTCTGAGTAGAATCCACTCACCACAAAGAAGTTTCCGAGAATGCTTCTGTCTAGTTTTTATGTGAAGATATTTCCTTTTCCAGCATAGGCGTCCAAGCGCTCCAAATAAACACTTGCACATTCTACAAAAGGAGTGTTTCCAAACTGCTCTATCAAAGTGAAGGTTCAAGTCTGTGAGTTGAATGCACTAATCACACAGAAGTTTTTGAGAATGCTTCTGTCCAGTTTTTAGGTGAAGATATTTCTTTTCTCAGAATAGGCCTTAAAGCGCTCCAAATATCCACTTGCAGATTCTATAAAAAGAGTGTTTCAAAACTGCTCTTTCAAAAGAAAGGCTCAAGTCTGTGAGTTGAATGCATTCATCACACAGAAGTTTCGGAGAATGCTTCTGTGTAGTTTTTAGGTGAAGATATTTCCTTTTCCAGCATAGGCGTCAAAGCGATCCAAATAAACACTTGCAGATTCTACAAAAGGAGTGTATCCAAACTGCTCTATCAGAGGGAATGTTCAAGTCTGTGAGTTGAATGCAGTAATCACACAGAAGTTTGTGAGAATGCTTTTGTCTCGTTTTTAGGTGAAGATATTTCATTTCCCAGAATAGGCCTTAAAGCGCTCCAAATTTCCACTTGCAGATTCTACAAAAAGAGTGTTTCAAAACTGCTCTTTCAAAAGGAAGGCTCAAGTCTGTGAGTTGAATGCACTCATCACAAAGAAGTTTCTGAGAATGCTTCTGTGTAGTTCTTATGTGAAGACACTTCCTTTTCCAGCATAGGCCCCAAAGCGCTCAAAATAAACACTTGCAGATTCTACGAAAGGAGTGTTTCAAAACTGTCCTATCAAAAGAAACGTTCAAGTCTGTGAGTTGAATGCACTCATCACAGAGAAGTTTCTGAGAATGCTTCTGTGTAGTTTTTAGCTGAAGATATTTCCTTTTCCAGCATAGGCGTCAAAGCGATCCAAATAAACACTTGCAGATTCTACAAAAGGAGTGTTTCCAAACTGCTGTATCAAGAGGAACGTTCAAGTCTGTGAGTAGAATGCACTCACCACAAAGAAGTTTGTGAGAATGCTTCTGTCTAGTTTTTATGTGAAGATATTTCCTTTTCCAGCATAGGCGTCAAAGCGCTCCAAATAAACACTTGCAGATTCTACAAAAGGAGTGTTTCCAAACTGCTCTATCAAAAGGAAGGTTCAAGTCTGTGAGTTGAATGCACTAATCACACAGAAGTTTGTGAGAATGCCTCTGTCTAGTTTTTAGGTGAAGATAATTCTTTTCCCAGAATAGGCCTTAAAGCGCTCCAAATATCCACTTGCAGATTCTATAAAAAGAGTGTTTCAAAACTGCTCTTTCAAAAGAAAGGCTCAAGTCTGTGAGTTGAATGCACTCATCACAAAGAAGTTTCTGAGAATGCTTCTGTGTAATTGTTATGTGAAGATACTTCCTTTTCCAGCATAGGCGTCAAAGCGCTCCAAATAAACACTTACAGATTCTACAAAAGGAGTGTTTCCAAACTGCTCTATCAAAAGGAAGGTTCAAGTCTGTGAGTTGAATGCACTAATCACACAGAAGTTTGGGAAAATGCCTCTGTCTTGTTTTTAGGTGAAGATATTTCTTTTCCCAGAATAGGCCTTAAAGCGCTCCAAATTTCCACTTGCAGATTCTACAAAAAGAGTGTTTCAAAACTGCTCTTTCAAAAGAAAGGCTCAAGTCTGTGAGTTGAATGCACTCATCACAAAGAAGTTTCTGAGAATGCTTCTGTGTAGTTTTTATGTGAAGATACTTCCTTTTCCAGCATAGGCCTCAAAGCGCTCGAAATAAACACTTGCAGATTCTACAAAAGGACTGTTTCAAAACTGTCCTGTCAAAAGAAACGTTCAAGTCTGTGAGTTGAATGCGCTCATCACAGAGAAGTTTCTGAGAATGCTTCTGTGTAGTTTTTAGGTGAAGATATTTCCTTTTCCAGCATAGGCGTCAAACCGATCCAAATAAACACTTGCAGATTCTACAAAAGGAGTGCATCCAAACTGCTCTATCAGAGGGAATGTTCAAGTCTGTGAGTTGAATGCAGTAATCACACAGAAGATTGTGAGAATGCTTCTGTCTAGTTTTTAGGTGAAGATATTTCCTTTTCCAGCATAGGCGTCAAAGCGCTCCAAATAAACACTTGCAGATTCTACAAAAGGAGTGTTTCCAAACTGCTCTATCAAAAGGAAGGTTCAAGTCTGTGAGTTGAATGCACTAATCGCACAGAAGTTTGTGAGAATGCTTCTGTCCAGTTTTTAGGTGTAGATATTTCTTTTCCCAGAATATAACTTAAAGCGTTCCAAGAATCCAGTTGCAGATTCTACAAAAAGAGTGTTTCAAAACTGCTCTTTCAAATGGAAGGCTCAATTCTGTGAGTTGAATGCACTCATCCCAGAGAAGTTTCTGAGAATGCTTCTGTGTAGTTTTCAGGTGAAGATATTTCCTTTTCCAGCATAGGCGTCAATGCGATCCAAATAAACACTTGCAGATTCTACAAAAGGAGTGTTTCCAAACTGCTCTATCCGAGGGAATGTTCAAGTCTGTGAGTTGAATGCAGTAATCACACAGAAGTTTGTGAGAATGCTTCTGTCTAGTTTTTAGGTGAAGATATTTCATTTCCCAGAATAGGCCTTAAAGCGCTCCAAATTTCCACTTGCAGATTCTACAAAAAGAGTGTTTCAAAACTACTCTTTCAAAAGGAAGGCTCAAGTCTGTGAGTTGAATGCACTCATCACAAAGAAGTTTCTGAGAATGCTTCTGTGTAGTTGTTATATGAAGATACTTCCTTTTGCAGCATAGGCCCCAAAGCGCTCGAAATAAACACTTGCAGATTCTACGAAAGGAGTGTTTCAAAACTGTCCTATCAAAAGAAATGTTCAAGTCTGTGAGTTGAATGCACTCATCACAGAGAAGTTTCTGAGAATGCTTCTGTGTAGTTTTTATGTGAAGATATTTCCTTTTCCAGCATAGGCGTTAAAGCGATCCAAATAAACACTTGCAGATTCTACAAAAGGAGTGTTTCCAAACTGCTCTATGAAGACGAATGTTCAAGTCTGTGAGTAGAATGCACTCACCACAAAGAAGTTTCTGAGAATGCTTCTGTCTAGTTTTCATGTGAAGATATTTCCTTTTCCAGCATAGGCGTCAAAGCGCTCCAAATAAACACTTGCAGATTCTACAAAAGGAGTGTTTCCTAACTGCTCTATCAGAGAGAATGTTCAAGTCTGTGAGTTGAATGCAGTAATCACACAGAAGTTTGTGAGAATGCTTCTGTCTAGTTTCAGGTGGAGATATTTCTTTTCCCAGCATAGGCCTCAAAGCCCTCCAAATATCCACTTACAGACTCTACAAAAAGAGTGTTTCAAAACTGCTCTTTCAAAAGGATGGCTCAAGTCTGTGAGTTGAATGCACTCATCACAAAGAAGTTTCTGAGAATTCTTCTGTGTAGTTGTTATGTGAAGATACTTCCTTTTCCAGCACAGGCCTCAGTGCGCTCGAAATAAACACTTGCAGATCCTACGAAAGGAGTGTTTCAAAACTGTCCTATCAAAATAAACGTTCACGTCTGTGAGTTGAATGCAGTCATCACACAGAAGTTTCTGAGAATGCTTCTGTGTAGTTTTTAGGTGAAGATATTTCATTTCCCAGCACAGGCCTCAGAGCGCCCCAAATATGCATTTGCAGATTCTACAAAAAGAGAGCTTGAAAACTCTTCCACCAAAAAGAGGCTTCAACTCTATGAGTAGAATGCACTCATCACAGAGAAGTTTCTGAGAATGCTTCTGTCTAGGTTTTATGTGAAGATATTTCCTTTTCCAGCATAGGCGTCAAACTGCTCCAAATAAACACTTGCAGATTCTACTAAAGGAGTGTTTCCAAACTGCTCTATCAAAAGCAATGTTCAAGCCTGTGAGTTGAATGCACTCATCACAGAGAAGTTTCTGAGAATGCTTCTGTGTAGTTTTTAGGTGAAGATATTTCCTTTTCCAGCATAGGCGTCAAAGCGCTCCAAATAAACACTTGCAGATTCTACAAAAGGAGTGTATCCAAACTGCTCTATCAGAGGGAATGTTCAAGTCTGTGAGTTGAATGCAGTAATCACACAGAAGTTTGTGAGAATGCTTCTGTCTAGTTTTTAGGTGAAGATATTTCTTTTCCCAGAATAGGCCTTAAAGCGCTCCAAATTTCCAATTGCAGATTCTACAAAAAGAGTGTTTCAAAACTGCTCTTTCAAAAGGAGGGCTCAAGTCTGTGAGTTGAATGCACTCATCACAAAGAAGTTTCTGAGAATGCTTCTGTGTAGTTGTTATGTGAAGATACTTCCTTTTCCAGCATAGGCCTCAAAGCGCTCGAAATAAACACTTGCAGATTCTACGAAAGGAGTGTTTCAAAACTGTCCTATCAAAAGAAACGTTCAAGTCTGTGAGTTGAATGCACTCATCACAGAGAAGTTTCTGAGAATATTTCTGTGTTGTTGTTATGTGAAGATACTTCCTTTTCCAGCATAGGCCTCAAAGCGCTAGAAACAAACACTTGCAGATTCTACAAAAGGAGTGTTTCAAAACTGTCCTATCAAAAGAAACGTCCAAGTTTGTGAGTTGAATGCACTCATCACACAGAAGTTTCTGAGAATGCTTCTGTGTAGTTTTTAGGTGAAGATATTTCCTTTTCCAGCATAGGCGTCAAAGCGATCCAAATAAACACTTGCAGATTCTACAAAAGGAGTGTATCCAAACTGCTCTATCAGAGGGAATGTTCAAGTCTGTGAGTTGAATGCAGTAATCACACAGAAGTTTGTGAGAATGCTTCTGTGTAGTTTTTAGGTGAAGATATTTCATTTCCCAGAATAGGCCTTAAAGCGCTCGAAATTTCCACTTGCAGATTCTACAAAAAGAGTGTTTCAAAACTACTCTTTCAAAAGGAAGGCTCAAGTCTGTGAGTTGAATGCACTCATCACAAAGAAGTTTCTGAGAATGCTTCTGTGTAGTTGTTATGTGAAGATACTTCCTTTTCCAGCATAGGCCTGAAAGCGCTCGAAATACACACTTGCAGATTCTACGAAAGGAGTGTTTCAAAACTGTCCTATCAAAAGAAACGTTCAAGTCTGTGAGTTGAATGCACTCATCACAGAGAAGTTTCTGAGAATGCTTCTGTGTAGTTTTTAGGTGGAGATATTTCCTTTTCCAGCATAGGCGTCAAAGAGATCCACATAAACACTCGCAGATTCTACAAAAGGAGTGTTTCCAAACTGCTCTATCAGAGGGAATGTTCAAGTCTGTGAGTTGAATGCAGTAATCACACAGAAGTTTCTGAGAATGCTTCTGTCTAGTTTTTAGGTGAAGATATTTCTTTTCCCAGAATAGGCCTTAAAGCGCTCCAAATATCCACTTGCAGATTCTATAAAAAGAGTGTTTCAAAACTGTTCTTTCAAAAGGAAGGCTCAAGTCTGTGAGTTGAATGCACTCATCACAAAGAAGTTTCTGAGAATGCTTCTGTGCAGTTGTTATGTGAAGATACTTCCTTTTCCAGCATAGGCCTCAAAGCGCTCGAAATAAACACTTGCAGATTCTACAAAAGGAGTGTTTCAAAATTGTCCTATCAAAAGAAACGTTCAAGTCTGTGAGGTGAATGCACTTATCACAGAGAAGTTTCTGAGAATGCTTCTGTGTAGTTTTTAGGTGAAGATATTTCCTTTTCCAGCATAGGCGTCAAAGCGATCCAAATAAACACTTGCAGATTCTACAAAAGGAGTGTATCCAAACTGCTCTATCAGAGAGAATGTTCAAGTCTGTGAGTTAAATGCAGTAATCACACAGAACTTTGTGAGAATGCTTCTGTCTATTTTTTAGGTGTAGATATTTCCTTTTCCAGCATAGGCGTCAAAGCGCTCCAAATAAACACTTGCAGATTCTACAAAAGGAGTGTTTCCAAACTGCTCTATCAAAAGGAAGGTTCAAGTCTGTGAGTTGAATGCACTAATCACACAGAAGTTTGTGAGAATGCTTCTGTCCAGTTTTTAGGTGAAGATATTTCTTTTCCCAGAATATAACTTAAAGCGTTCCAAGTATCCAGTTGCAGATTCTACAAAAAGAGTGTTTTAAAACTGCTCTTTCAAAAGAAAGTCTCAAGTCTATGAGTTGAATGCACTCATCACAAAGAACTTTCTGAGAATGCTTCTGTGTAGTTGTTATGTGAAGATACTTCCTTTTCCAGCATAGGCCACAGAGCGCTCGAAACAAACACTTGCAGATTCTACAAAAGGAGTGTTTCAAAACTGTCCTATCAAAAGAAACGTTCAAGCCTGTGAGTTGAATGCACTCATCACACAGAAGTTTCAGAGAATGCTTCGGTGTAGTTTTTAGGTGAAGATATTTCCTTTTCCAGCATAGGCGTCAAAGCGATCCAATTAAACACTTGCAGATTCTACAAAAGGAGTGTTTCCAAACTGCTCTATCAGAGGGAATGTTCAAGTCTGTGAGTTGAATGCAGTAATCACACAGAAGTTTGTGAGAATGCTTCTGTCTAGTTTCAGGTGAAGATATTTCTTTTCCCTGCATAGGCCTCAAAGCCCTCCAAATATCCACTAGCAGACTCTACAAAAAGAGTGTTTCAAAACTGCTCTTTCAAAAGGAAGGCTCAATTCTGTGAGTTGAATGCACTCATCACAGAGAAGTTACTGAGAATGCTTCTGTGTAGTTTTCAGGTGAAGATATTTCCTTTTCCAGCATAGGCGTCAAAGCGATCCAAATAAACACTTGCAGATTCTACAAAAGGAGTGTTTCCAAACTGCTCTATCAGAGGGAATGTTCAAGTCTGTGAGTTGAATGCAGTAATCACACAGAAGTTTGTGAGAATGCTTCTGTCTAGTTTTTAGGTGAAGATGTTTCATTTCCCAGAATAGGCCTTAAAGCGCTCCAAATTTCCACTTGCAGATTCTACAAAAAGAGTGTTTCAAAACTACTCTTTCAAAAGGAAGGCTCAAGTCTGTGAGTTGAATGCACTCATCACAAAGAAGTTTCTGAGAATGCTTCTGTGTAGTTGTTATATGAAGATACTTCCTTTTGCAGCATAGGCCCCAAAGCGCTCGAAATAAACACTTGCAGATTCTACGAAAGGAGTGTTTCAAAACTGTCCTATCAAAAGAAACGTTCAAGTCTGTGAGTTGAATACACTCATCACAGAGAAGTTTCTGAGAATGCTTCTGTGTAGTTTTTATGTGAAGATATTTCCTTTTCCAGCATAGGCGTCAAAGCGATCCAAATAAACACTTGCAGATTCTACAAAAGGAGTGTTTCCAAACTGCTCTATGAAGACGAATGTTCAAGTCTGTGACTAGAATGCACTCACCACAAAGAAGTTTCTGAGAATGCTTCTGTCTAGTTTTCATGTGAAGATATTTCCTTTTCCAGCATAGGTGTCAAAGCTCTCCAAATAAAAACTTGCAGATTCTACAAAAGGAGTGTTTCCAAACTGCTCTATCAGAGGGAATGTTCAAGTCTGTGAGTTGAATGCAGTAATCACACAGAAGTTTGTGAGAATTCTTCTGTCTAGTTTCAGGTGGAGATATTTCTTTTCCCAGCATAGGCCTCAAAGCCCTCCAAATATCCACTTACAGACACTACAAAAAGAGTGTTTCAAAACTGCTCTTTCAAAAGGATGGCTCAAGTCTGTGAGTTGAATGCACTCATCACAAAGAAGTTTCTGAGAATGCTTCTGTGTAGTTGTTATGTGAAGATACTTCCTTTTCCAGCACAGGCCTCAGTGCGCTCGAAATAAACACTTGCAGATCCTACGAAAGGAGTGTTTCAAAACTGTCCTATCAAAATAAACGTTCAAGTCTGTGAGTTGAATGCACTCATCACACAGAAGTTTCTGAGAATCCTTCTGTGTAGTTTTTAGGTGAAGATATTTCATTTCCCAGCACAGGCCTCAGAGCGCCCCAAATATGCATTTGCAGATTCTACAAAAAGGGAGCTTGAAAACTCTTCCACCAAAAAGAGGCTTCAACTCTATGAGTAGAATGCACTCATCACAGAGAAGTTTCTGAGAATGCTTCTGTCTAGTTTTTATGTGAAGATATTTCCTTTTCCAGCATAGGCGTCAAACTGCTCCAAATAAACACTTGCAGATTCTACTAAAGGAGTGTTTCCAAACTGCTCTATCAAAAGCAATGTTCAAGTCTGTGAGTTGAATGCACTCATCACAGAGAAGTTTCTGAGAATGCTTCTGTGTAGTTTTTAGTTGAAGATATTTCCTTTTCCAGCATAGGCGTCAAAGCGATCCAAATAAACACTTGCAGATTCTACAAAAGGAGTGTATCCAAACTGCTCTATCAGAGGGAATGTTCAAGTCTGTGAGTTGAATGCAGTAATCACGCAGAAGTTTGTGAGAATGCTTCTGTCTAGTTTTAAGTGAAGATATTTCTTTTCCCAGAATAGGCCTTAAAGCGCTCCAAATTTCCACTTGCAGATTCTACAAAAAGAGTGTTTCAAAACTGCTCTTTCAAAAGGAGGGCTCAAGTCTGTGAGGTGAATGCACTCATCACAAAGAAGTTTCTGAGAATGCTTCTGTGTAGTTGTTATGTGAAGATACTTCCTTTTCCAGCATAGGCCCCAAAGCGCTCGAAATAAACACTTGCAGATTCTACGAAAGTAGTGTTTCAAAACTGTCCTATGAAAAGAAACGTTCAAGTCTGTGAGTTGAATGCACTCATCACAGAGAAGTTTCTGAGAATGCTTCTGTGTAGTTTTTAGGTGAAGATATATCCTTTTCCAGCATAGGCGTCAACGCGATCCAAATAAACACTTGCAGATTCTACAAAAGGAGTGTTTCGAAACTGCTCTATCAAAAGGAGCGTTCAAGTCTGTGAGTTGAATGCACCAATCACACAGATGTTTGTGAGAATGCTTCTGTCTAGTTTTTAGGTGAAGATATTTCTTTTCCCAGCATAGGCCTTAAAGCGCTCCAAATATCCACTTGCAGATTCTACAAAAAGAGTGTTTCAAAACTGATCTTTCAAAACAAAGGCTCAAGTCTGTGAGTTGAATGGACTCATCACAAAGAAGTTTCTGAGAATGCTTCTGTGTAGTTTTTATGTGAAGATTCTTCCTTTTAAAGCATAGGCCTCAAAGCTCTCGAAATAAACACTTGCAGATTCTACAAAAGGAGTGTCTCAAAACTGTCCTATCAAAAAAAACGTTCAAGTCTGTGAGTTGAATGCACTCATCACACATTAATTTCTGAGAATGCTTCTGTGTAGTTTTTAGGTGAAGATATTTCCTTTTCCAGCGTAGGCGTCAAAGCGATCCAAATAAACACTTGCAGATTCTACAAAAGGAGTGCTTCCAAACTGCTGTACCAAGAGGAACGTTCAAGTCGGTGAGTAGAATGCACTCACCACAAAGAAGTTTCTGAGAATGCTTCTGTCTAGTTTTTATGTGAAGATATTTCCTTTTCAAGCATAGGCGTCAAAGCGCTCCAAATAAACAATTGCAGATTCTACTAAAGGAGTGTTTCCAAACTGCTCTATCAAAAGGAAGGTTCAAGTCTGTGAGTTGAATGCACTAATCACACAGAAGTTTGTGAGAATGCTTCTGTCTAGTTTTTAGGTGAAGATATTTCTTTTCCCAGAATAGGCCTTAAAGCGCTCCACATTTCCACTTGCAGATTCTACAAAAAGAGTGTTTCAAAACTGCTCTTTCAAAAGAAAGGCTCAAGTCTGTGAGTTGAATGCACTCATCCCAAAGAAGTTTCTGAGAATGCTTCTGTGTAGTTGTTATGTGAAGATACTTCGTTTTCCAGCATAGGCCTCAAAGCGCTCGAAATAAACACTTGCAGATTCTACAAAAGCAGTGTTTCCAAACTGCTCTCTCAGAGGGAATGTTCAAGTCTGTGAGTTCAATGCAGTAATCACACAGACGTTTGTGAGAATGCTTCTGTCTAGTTTTTATGTGAAGATATTACCTTTTCCAGCATAGGCGTCAAAGCGATCCAAATAAGCACTTGCAGATTCTACAAAAGCAGTGTTTCCGAACTGCTCTATCAGAGGGAATGTTCAAGTCTGTGAGTTGAATGCACTAATCACACAGAAGTTTGTGAGAATTCTTCCGTCTAGTTTTTAGGTGAAGATATTTCTTTTCCCATAATAGGCCTTAAAGCGCTCCAAATATCCACTTGCAGATTCTACAAAAAGAGTGTTTCAAAACTGCTCTTTCAAAAGAAAGGCTCAAGTCTGTGAGTTGAATGCACTCATCACAAAGAAGTTTCTGAGAATGCTTCTGTGTAGTTGTTATGTGAAGATACTTCGTTTTCCAGCATAGGCCTCAAAGCGCTCGAAATAAACACTTGCAGATTCTACAAAAGGAGTGTTTCCAAACTGCTCTATCAGAGGGAATGTTCAAGTCCGTGAGTTGAATGCACTAGTAAGACAGAAGTTTGTGAGAATGCTTCTGTGTAGTTTTTAGGTGAAGATATTTCTTTTCCCAGCATAGGCCTCAAAGCCCTCCAAATATCCACTTGCAGACTCTACAAAAAGAGTGTTTCAAAACTGCTCTTTCAAAAGGAAGGCTCAAGTCTTTGAGTTGAATGCACTCATCACAAAGAAGTTTCTGAGAATGCATCTGTGTAGTTGTTATGTGAAGATACTTCCTTTTCGAGCATAGGCCTCAAAGCGCTCGAAATAAACACTTGCAGATTCTACGAAAGGAGTGTTTCAAAACTGTCCTATCAAAATAAACGTTCAAGTCTGTGAGTTGAATGCACTCATCACACAGAAGTTTCTGAGAATGCTTCTGTGTAGTTTTTAGGTGAACATATTTCGTTTCCCAGCACAGGCCTCAGAGCGCTCCAAATATGCACTTGCAGATTCTACAAAAAGAGAGCTTGAAAACTCTTCCACCAAAAAGAGGCTTCAACTCAATGAGTAGAATGCACTCATCACAAAGAAGTTTCTGAGAATGCTTCTGTCTAGTTTTTATGTGAAGATATTTCCTTTTCCAGCATAGGCGTCAAAGCGCTCCAAATAAACACTTGCAGATTCTACTAAAGGAGTGTTTCCAAACTGTTCTATCAAAAGCAATGTTCAAGTGTGTGAGTTGAATGCACTAATGACCCAGAAGTTTGTGAGAATTCTTTCGTCTAGTTTTTAGGTGAAGATATTTCTTTTCCCAGAATAGGCCTTAAAGCGCTCCAAATATCCACTTGCAGATTCTACAAAAGGAGTGTTTCAAAACTGCTCTTTTAAAAGAAAGGCTCAAGTCTGTGAGTTGAATGCACTCATCACAAAGAAGTTTCTGAGAATGCTTCTGTGTAGTTGTTATGTGAAGATACTTCCTTTTCCAGCATAGGCCTCAAAGCGCTCGAAATAAACACATGCAGATTCTACAAAAGGAGTGTTTCAAAACTGTCCTATCAAAAGAAACGTTCAAGTCTGTGAGTTGAAGGCCCTCATCACAGAGAAGTTTCTGAGAATGCTTCTGTGTAGTTTTTAGGTGAAGATAATTCCTTTTCCAGCATAGGCATCAAAGCGATCCAAATAAGCACTTGCAGATTCTACAAAAGGAGTGTTTCCAAACTGCTCTATCAGAGGGAATGTTCAAGTCTGTGAGTTCAATGCAGTAATCACACAGACGTTTGTGAGAATGCTTCTGTCTAGTGTTTAGGTGAAGATATTTCTTTTCCCAGAATAGGCCTTAAAGCGCTCCAAATTTCCACTTGCAGATTCTACAAAAAGAGTGTTTCAAAACTGCTCTTTCAAAAGAAAGGCTCAAGTCTGTGAGTTGAATGCACTCATCACAAAGAAGTTTCTGAGAATGCTTCTGTGTAGTTGTTATGTGAAAATACTTCCTTTTCCAGCATAGGCCTCAAAGCGCTCGAAATAAACACTTGCAGATTCTAGGAAAGGAGTGTTTCAAAACAGTCCTATCAAAATAAACGTTCAAGTCTGTGAGTTGAATGCACTCATCACACAGAAGTTTCTGAGAATGCTTCTGTGTAGTTGTTATGTGAAGATACTTCGTTTTCCAGCATAGGCCTCAAAGCGCTCGAAATAAACACTTGCAGATTCTACAAAAGGAGTGTTTCCAAACTGCTCTCTCAGAGGGAATGTTCAAGTCTGTGAGTTCAATGCAGTAATCACACAGACGTTTGTGAGAATGCTTCTGTCTAGTTTTTATGTGAAGATATTACCTTTTCCAGCATAGGCGTCAAAGCGATCCAAATAAGCACTTGCAGATTCTACAAAAGCAGTGTTTCCAAACTGCTCTATCAGAGGGAATGTTCAAGTCTGTGAGTTGAATGCACTAATCACACAGAAGTTTGTGAGAATTCTTCCGTCTAGTTTTTAGGTGAAGATATTTCTTTTCCCAGAATAGGCCTTAAAGCGCTCCAAATATCCACTTGCAGATTCTACAAAAAGAGTGTTTCAAAACTGCTCTTTCAAAAGAAAGGCTCAAGTCTGTGAGTTGAATGCACTCATCACAAAGAAGTTTCTGAGAATGCTTCTGTGTAGTTGTTATGTGAAGATACTTCCTTTTCCAGCATAGGCCTCAAAGTGCTCGAAATAAACACATGCAGATTCTACAAAAGGAGTGTTTCAAAACTGTCCTATCAAAAGAAATGCTCAAGTCTGTGAGTTGAATGCCCTCATCACAGAGAAGTTTCTGAGAATGCTTCTGTGTAGTTTTTAGGTGAAGATAATTCCTTTTCCAGCATAGGTGTCAAAGCGATTCAAATAAGCACTTGCAGATTCTACAAAAGGAGTGTTTCCAAACTGCTCTATCAGAGGGAATGTTCAAGTCTGTGAGTAGAATGCACTCACCACAAAGAAGTTTCTGAGAGTGCCTCTGTCTAGTTTTTACGTGAAGATATTTCCTTTTCCAGCATAGGCGTCAAAGCGCTCCAAATAAACACTTGCAGATTCTACAAAAGGAGTGTTTCCAAACTGCTCTATCAGAGGGAATGTTCAAGTCTGTGAGTTGAATGCACTAGTAAGGCAGAAGTTTGTGAGAATGTTTCTGTGTAGTTTTTAGGCGAAGATATTTCTTTTCCCAGCATAGGCCTCAAAGCCCTCCAAATATCCACTTGCAGACTCTACAAAAAGAGTGTTTCAAAACTGCTCTTTCAAAAGGAAGGCTCAAGTCTGTGAGTTGAATGCACTCATTACAAAGAAGTTTCTGAGAATGCTTCTGTGTAGTAGTTATGTGAAGATACTTCCTTTTCCAGCATAGGCCTCAAAGCGCTCGAAATAAACACTTGCAGCTTCTAGGAAAGGAGTGTTTCAAAACAGTCCTATCAAAATAAACGTTCAAGTCTGTGAGTTGAATGCACTCATCACACAGAAGTTTATGAGAATGCTTCTGTGTAGTTTTTAGGTGGAGATATTTCCTTTTCCAGCATAGGCGTCAAAGCGATCCAAATAAACACTTGCAGATTCTACAAAAGGAGTGTTTCCAAACTGCTCTATCAAGAGGAATGTTCAAGTCTGTGAGTAGAATGCACTCACCACAAAGAAGTTTCTGAGAATGCTTCTGTCTAGTTTTTATGTGAAGATATTTCCTTTTCCAGCATAGGCGTCAAAGCGCTCCAAATAAACACTTGCAGATTCTACTAAAGGAATGTTTCCAAACTGCTCTATCAAAAGCAATGTTCAAGTCTGTGAGTTGAATGCACTAATCACACAGAAGTTTGTGAGAATCCTTCCGTCTAGTTTTTAGGTGAAGATATTTCTTTTCCCAGAATAGGCCTTAAAGCGCTCCAAATATCCACTTGCAGATTCTACAAAAAGAGTGTTTCAAAACTGCTCTTTCAAAAGAAAGGCTCACGTCTGTGAGTTGAATGCACTCATCACAAAGAAGTTTCTGAGAATGTTTCTGTGTAGTTGTTATGTGAAGATACTTCCTTTTCCAGAATAGGCCTCAAAGCGCTCGAAATAAACACATGCAGATTCTACAAAAGGAGTGTTTCAAAACTGTCCTATCAAAAGAAACGTTCAAGTCTGTGAGTTGAATGCCCTCATCACAGAGAAGTTTCTGAGAATGCTTCTGTGTAGTTTTTAGTTGAAGATAATTCCTTTTCCACCATAGGCGTCAAAGCGATCCAAATAAGCACTTGCAGATTCTACAAAAGGAGTGTTTCCAAACTGCTCTATCAGAGGGAATGTTCAAGTCTGTGAGTTCAATGCAGTCATCACACAGACGTTTGTGAGAATGCTTCTGTCTAGTGTTTAGGTGAAGATATTTATTTTCCCAGAATAGGCCTTAAAGCGCTCCAAATTTCCACTTGCAGATTCTACAAAAAGAGTGTTTCAAAACTGCCCTTTCAAAAGAAATGCTGAAGTCTGTGAGTTGAATGCACTCATCACAAAGAAGTTTCTGAGAATGCTTCTGTGTAGTTGTTATGTGAAGATACTTCCTTTTCCAGCATAGGCCTCAAAGTGCTCGAAATAAACACTGGCAGATTCTACGAAAGGAGTGTTTCAAATCTGTCCTATCAAAATAAACGTTCAAGTCTGTGAGTTGAATGCACTCATCACACAGAAGTTTCTGAGAATGCTTCTGTCTAGTTTTTAGGTGAACATATTTCATTTCCCAGCACAGGCCTCAGAGCGCTCCAAATGTGCACTTGCAGATTCTACAAAAAGAGAGCTTGAAAACTCTTCCACCAAAAAGAGGCTTCAACTCTATGAGTAGAATGCACTCATCACAAAGAAGTTTCTGAGAATGCTTCTGTCTAGTATTTATGTGAAGATATTTCCTTTTCCAGCATAGGCGTCAAAGCGCTACAAATAAACACTTGCTGATTCCACTAAAGGAGTGTTTCCAAACTGCTCTATCAAAAGCAATTTTCAAGTCTGTGAGTTGAATGCACTAATCACACAGAAGTTTGTGAGAACTCTTCCGTCTAGTTTTTAGGTGAAGATATTTCTTTTCCCAGCATAGGCCTCAAAGCCCTCCAAATATCGTCTTGCAGACTCTACAAAAAGAGTGTTTCAAAACTGCTCTTTCAAAAGAAAGGCTCAAGTCTGTGAGTTGAATGCACTCATCACAGAGAAGTTTCTGAGAATGCTTCTGTGTAGTTGTTATGTGAAGATACTTCCTTTTCCAGCATAGGCTTCAAACGCTCGAAATAAACACTTGCAGATTCTACAAAAGGAATGTTTCAAAACTGTCCTATCAAAAGAAACGTTCAAGTCTGTGAGTTGATTGCACTCATCACAGAGAAGTTTCTGAGAATGCTTCTGTGTAGTTTTTAGGTGAAGATATTTCCTTTTCCAGCATAGGCGTCAAAGCGATCAAAATAAGCACTTGCAGATTCTACAAAAGGAGTGTTTCCAAACTGCTCTATCAGAGGGAATGTTCAAGTCTGTGAGTTGAATGCAGTAATCACACAGAAGTTTGTGAGAATGTTTCTGTCTTCTTTTTAGGTGAAGATATTTCTTTTCAGAGCATAGGCCTTAGAGCGCTCCAAATTTCCACTTGCAGATTCTACAAAAAGAGTGTTTCGAAACTGCTCTTTCAAAAGAAAGGCTCAAGTCTGTGAGTTGAATGCACTCATCACAAAGAAGTTTCCGAGAATGCTTCTGTGTAGTTGTTAAGTGAAGATACTTCCTTTTCCAGCATAGGCCTCAAAGCGCTCGAAATAAACACTTGCAGATTCTAGGAAAGGAGTGTTTCAAAACAGTCCTATCAAAATAAACGTTCAAGTCTGTGAGTTGAATGCACTCATCACACAGACGTTTCTGAGAATGCTTCTGTGTAGTTGTTATGTGAAGATACTTCGTTTTCCAGCATAGGCCTCAAAGCGCTCGAAATAAACACTTGCAGATTCTACAAAAGGAGTGTTTCCAAACTGCTCTATCAGAGGGAATGTTCAAGTCTGTGAGTTCAATGCAGTAATCACACAGACGTTTGTGAGAATGCTTCTGTCTAGTTTTTATGTGAAGATATTACCTTTTCCAGCATAGGCGTCAAAGCGATCCAAATAAGCACTTGCAGATTCTACAAAAGCAGTGTTTCCAAACTGCTCTATCAGAGGGAATGTTCAAGTCTGTGAGTTCAATGCAGTAATCACACAGACGTTTGTGAGAATGCTTCTGTCTAGTGTTTAGGCGAAGTTATTTCTTTTCCCAGAATAGGCCATAAAGCGCTCCAAATTTCCACTTGCAGATTCTACAAAAAGAGTGTTTCAAAACTGCTCTTTCAAAAGAAAGGCTCAAGTCTGTGAGTTGAATGCACTCATCACAAAGAAGTTTCTGAGAATGCTTCTGTGTAGTTGTTATGTGAAGCTACTTCCTTTTCCAGCATAGGCCTCAAAGCGCTCGAAATAAACATTTGCAGATTCTAGGAAAGGAGTGTTTCTAAACAGTCCTATCAAAATAAACGTTCAAGTCTGTGAGTTGAATGCACTCATCACACAGAAGTTTCTGAGAAAGCTTCTGTGTAGTTTTTAGGTGGAGATATTTCCTTTTCCAGCATAGGCGTCAAAGCGATCCAAATAAACACTTGCAGATTCTACAAAAGGAGTGTTTCCAAACTGCTCTATCAAGAGGAATGTTCACATCCGTGAGTAGAATGCACTCACCACAAAGAATTTCCTGAGAATGCTTCTGTCTAGTTTTTACGTGAAGATATTCCCTTTTCCAGCATAGGCGTCAAAGCGCTCCAACTAAACACTTGCAGATTCTACAAACAGAGTGTTTCAAAACTGCTCTTTCAAAAGAAAGGCTCAAGTCTGTGAGTTGAATGGACTCATCACAAAGAAGTTTCTGAGAATGCTTCTGTGTAGTTTTTATGTGAAGATTCTTCCTTTTCCAGCGTAGGCCTCAAAGCTCTCGAAATAAACACTTGCAGATTCTACAAAAGGAGTGTCTCAAAACTGTCCTATCAAAAGAAACGTTCAAGTCTGTGAGTTGAATGCACTCATCACAGAGAGGTTTCTGAGAATGCTTCTGTGTAGTTTTTAGGTGAAAATGTTTCCTTTTGCAGCATAGGCGTCAAAGCGATCCAAATAAACAATTGCAGATCCTACAAAAGGAGTGTTTCCAAACTGCTCTATCAAGAGGAATGTTCAAGTCTGTGAGTAGAATGCACTCACCACAAAGAAGTTTCTGAGAATGCTTCTGTCTACTTTTTATGTGAAGATATTTCCTTTTCCAACATAGGCGTCAAAGCGCTCCAAATAAACACTTGCAGATTCTGCAAAAGGAATGTTTCCAAACTGCTCTATCAGAGGGAATGTTCAAGTCTGTGAGTTGAATGCACTAGTCAGACAGAAGTTTGTGAGAATGCTTCTGTGTAGTTTTTAGGTGAAGGTATTTCCTTTTCCAGCATAGGCCTCAAAGTGGCCCAAATAAACACTTGCAGATTCTACAAAAGGAGTGTTTCCAAACTGCTCTATCAGAGGGAATGTTCAAGTCTGTGAGTTGAATGCAGTAATCACACAGAAGTTTGTGAGAATTCTTCGGTCTAGTTTTTAGCTGAAGATATTTCTTTTCCCAGAATAGGCCTTAAAGTGCTCCAAATATCCACTTGCAGATTCTATAAAAAGAGTGTTTCAAAACTGCTCTTTCAAAAGGAAGGCTCAATTCTGTGAGTTGAATGCACTCATCACACAGAAATTTCTGAGAATGCTTCTGTGTAGTTTTTAGGTGAAGATATTTCCTTTTCCAGCTTAGGCGTCAAAGCGATCCAAAGAAACACTTGCAGATTGTACAAAAGGAGTGTTTCCAAACTGCTCTATCAAGAGGAACGTTCAAGTCTGTGAGAAGAATGCACTCACCACAAAGGAGTTTCTGAGAATGCTTCTGTCTAGTTTTTATGTGAAGATATTTCCTTTTCCAGCATAGGCGTCAAAGCGATCCAAATAAACACTTGCAGATTCTACAAAAGGAGTGTTTCCAAACTGCTGTATCAAGAGGAACGTTCAAGTCCTTGAGTGGAATCCACTCACCACAAAGAAGTTTCTGAGAATGCTTCTGTCTAGTTTTTATGTGAAGATATTTCCTTTTCCAGCATAGGCGTCAAAGCGCTCCAAATAAACACTTGCAGATTCTACAAAAGGAGTGTTTCCAAAGTGCTCTATCAGAGGGAATGTTCAAGTCTGTGAGTTGAATGCAGTGATCACACAGAAGTTTGTGAGAATGCTTCTGTCTAGTTTCAGGTGAAGATATTTCTTTTCCCAGCATAGGCCTCAAAGCCCTCCAAATATCCACTTTCGGACTCTAGAAAAAGAGTGTTTCAAAACTGCTCTTTCAAAAGGAAGGCTCACGTCTGTGAGTTGAATGCACTGATCACGAAGAAGTTTCTGAGAATGCTTCTGTGTAGTTGTTATGTGAAGATACTTCCTTTTCCAGCATTGGCCTCAGTGCGCTCGAAATAAACACTTGCAGATCCTACGAAAGGAGTGTTTCAAAACTGTCCTATCAAAATAAACGTTCAAGTCTGTGAGTCGAATGCACTCATCACACAGAAGTTTCTGAGAATGCTTCTGTGTAGTTTTTAGGTGAAAATATTTCATTTCCCAGCACAGGCCTCAGAGCGCTCCAAATATGCACTTGCAGATTCTACAAAAAGAGAGCTTGAAAACTCTTCCACCAAATAGAGGCTTCAAATCTATGAGTAGAATGCACTCATCACAAAGAAGTTTCTGAGAATACTTCTGTCTAGTTTTTAGGTGAAGATATTTCCTTTTCCAGCATAGGCGTCAAAGGGCTCCAAATAAACAGTTCCAGATTCTACTAAAGGAGTGTTTCCAAACTGCTCTATCAAAAGCAATGTTCAAGTTTGTGAGTTGAATGCACTCATCACAGAGAAGTTTCTGAGAATGCTTCTGTGTAGTTTTCAGGTGAAGATATTTCCTTTTCCAGCATAGGCGTCAAAGCGATCCAAATAAACACTTGCAGATTCTACAAAAGGAGTGTATCCAAACTGCTCTATCAGAGGGAAGGTTCAAGTCTGTGAGTTGAATGCACTAATCACACAGAAGTTTGTGAGAATGCCTCTGTCTGGTTTTTAGGTGAAGATATTTCTTTTCCCAGAATAGGCCTTAAAGCGCTCCAAATTTCCACTTGCAGATTCTACAAAAAGAGTGTTTCAAAACTGCTCCTTCAAAAGAAAGGCTCAAGTCTATGAGTTGAATGCACTCATCACAAAGAAGTTTCTGAGAATACTTCTGTGTAGTTGTTATGTGAAGATACTTCCTTTTCCAGCATAGGCCTCAAAACGCTCGAAATAAACACTTGCAGATTCTACAAAAGGAGTGTTTCAAAACTGTCCTGGCAAAAGAAACGTTCAAGTCTGTGAGTTGAATGTAGTAATTACACAGAAATTTCTGAGAATACTTCTGTGTAGTTTTTAGGTGAACATATTTCCTTTTCCAGCATAGGCGTCAAACCGATCCAAATAAACACTTGCAGATTCTACAAAAGGAGTGTTTCCAAACTGCTGTATCAAGAGGAACGTTCAAGTCTCTGAGTAGAATCCACTCACCACAAAGAAGTTTCCGAGAATGCTTCTGTCTAGTTTTTATGTGAAGATATTTCCTTTTCCAGCATAGGCGTCCAAGCGCTCCAAATAAACACTTGCACATTCTACAAAAGGAGTGTTTCCAAACTGCTCTATCAAAGTGAAGGTTCAAGTCTGTGAGTTGAATGCACTAATCACACAGAAGTTTGTGAGAATGCTTCTGTCCAGTTTTTAGGTGAAGATATTTCATTTCTCAGAATAGGCCTTAAAGCGCTCCAAATATCCACTTGCAGATTCTATAAAAAGAGTGTTTCAAAACTGCTCTTTCAAAAGAAAGGCTCAAGTCTGTGAGTTGAATGCATTCATCACACAGAAGTTTCGGAGAATGCTTCTGTGTAGTTTTTAGGTGAAGATATTTCCTTTTCCAGCATAGGCGTCAAAGCGATCCAAATAAACACTTGCAGATTCTACAAAAGGAGTGTATCCAAACTGCTCTATCAGAGGGAATGTTCAAGTCTGTGAGTTGAATGCAGTAATCACACAGAAGTTTGTGAGAATGCTTTTGTCTCGTTTTTAGGTGAAGATATTTTATTTCCCAGAATAGGCCTTAAAGCGCTCCAAATTTCCACTTGCAGATTCTACAAAAAGAGTGTTTCAAAACTGCTCTTTCAAAAGGAAGGCTCAAGTCTGTGAGTTGAATGCACTCATCACAAAGAAGTTTCTGAGAATGCTTCTGTGTAGTTCTTATGTGAAGACACTTCCTTTTCCAGCATAGGCCCCAAAGCGCTCAAAATAAACACTTGCAGATTCTACGAAAGGAGTGTTTCAAAACTGTCCTATCAAAAGAAACGTTCAAGTCTGTGAGTTGAATGCACTCATCACAGAGAAGTTTCTGAGAATGCTTCTGTGTAGTTTTTAGGTGAAGATATTTCCTTTTCCAGCATAGGCGTCAAAGCGATCCAAATAAACACTTGCAGATTCTACAAAAGGAGTGTTTCCAAACTGCTGTATCAAGAGGAACGTTCAAGTCTGTGAGTAGAATCCACTCACCACAAAGAAGTTTGTGAGAATGCTTCTGTCTAGTTTTTATGTGAAGATATTTCCTTTTCCAGCATAGGCGTCAAAGCGCTCCAAATAAACACTTGCAGATTCTACAAAAGGAGTGTTTCCAAACTGCTCTATCAAAAGGAAGGTTCAAGTCTGTGAGTTGAATGCACTAATCACACAGAAGTTTGTGAGAATGCCTCTGTCTAGTTTTTAGGTGAAGATATTTCTTTTCCCAGAATAGGCCTTAAAGCGCTCCAAATATCCACTTGCAGATTCTATAAAAAGAGTGTTTCAAAACTGCTCTTTCAAAAGAAAGGCTCAAGTCTGTGAGTTGAATGCACTCATCACAAAGAAGTTTCTGAGAATGCTTCTGTGTAATTGTTATGTGAAGATACTTCCTTTTCCAGCATAGGCGTCAAAGCGCTCCAAATAAACACTTACAGATTCTACAAAAGGAGTGTTTCCAAACTGCTCTATCAAAAGGAAGGTTCAAGTCTGTGAGTTGAATGCACTAATCACACAGAAGTTTGTGAAAATGCCTCTGTCTTGTTTTTAGGTGAAGATATTTCTTTTCCCAGAATAGGCCTTAAAGCGCTCCAAATTTCCACTTGCAGATTCTACAAAAAGAGTGTTTCAAAACTGCTCTTTCAAAAGAAAGGCTCAAGTCTGTGAGTTGAATGCACTCATCACAAAGAAGTTTCTGAGAATGCTTCTGTGTAGTTTTTATGTGAAGATACTTCCTTTTCCAGCATAGGCCTCAAAGCGCTCGAAATAAACACTTGCAGATTCTACAAAAGGACTGTTTCAAAACTGTCCTGTCAAAAGAAACGTTCAAGTCTGTGAGTTGAATGCGCTCATCACAGAGAAGTTTCTGAGAATGCTTCTGTGTAGTTTTTAGGTGAAGATATTTCCTTTTCCAGCATAGGCGTCAAACCGATCCAAATAAACACTTGCAGATTCTACAAAAGGAGTGCATCCAAACTGCTCTATCAGAGGGAATGTTCAAGTCTGTGAGTTGAATGCAGTAATCACACAGAAGATTGTGAGAATGCTTCTGTCTAGTTTTTAGGTGAAGATATTTCCTTTTCCAGCATAGGCGTCAAAGCGCTCCAAATAAACACTTGCAGATTCTACAAAAGGAGTGTTTCCAAACTGCTCTATCAAAAGGAAGGTTCAAGTCTGTGAGTTGAATGCACTAATCGCACAGAAGTTTGTGAGAATGCTTCTGTCCAGTTTTTAGGTGAAGATATTTCTTTTCCCAGAATATAACTTAAAGCGTTCCAAGAATCCAGTTGCAGATTCTACAAAAAGAGTGTTTCAAAACTGCTCTTTCAAATGGAAGGCTCAATTCTGTGAGTTGAATGCACTCATCCCAGAGAAGTTTCTGAGAATGCTTCTGTGTAGTTTTCAGGTGAAGATATTTCCTTTTCCAGCATAGGCGTCAATGCGATCCAAATAAACACTTGCAGATTCTACAAAAGGAGTGTTTCCAAACTGCTCTATCCGAGGGAATGTTCAAGTCTGTGAGTTGAATGCAGTAATCACACAGAAGTTTGTGAGAATGCTTCTGTCTAGTTTTTAGGTGAAGATATTTCATTTCCAAGAATAGGCCTTAAAGCGCTCCAAATTTCCACTTGCAGATTCTACAAAAAGAGTGTTTCAAAACTACTCTTTCAAAAGGAAGGCTCAAGTCTGTGAGTTGAATGCACTCATCACAAAGAAGTTTCTGAGAATGCTTCTGTGTAGTTGTTATATGAAGATACTTCCTTTTGCAGCATAGGCCCCAAAGCGCTCGAAATAAACACTTGCAGATTCTACGAAAGGAGTGTTTCAAAACTGTCCTATCAAAAGAAATGTTCAAGTCTGTGAGTTGAATGCACTCATCACAGAGAAGTTTCTGAGAATGCTTCTGTGTAGTTTTTATGTGAAGATATTTCCTTTTCCAGCATAGGCGTCAAAGCGATCCAAATAAACACTTGCAGATTCTACAAAAGGAGTGTTTCCAAACTGCTCTATGAAGACGAATGTTCAAGTCTGTGAGTAGAATGCACTCACCACAAAGAAGTTTCTGAGAATGCTTCTGTCTAGTTTTCATGTGAAGATATTTCCTTTTCCAGCATAGGCGTCAAAGCGCTCCAAATAAACACTTGCAGATTCTACAAAAGGAGTGTTTCCTAACTGCTCTATCAGAGAGAATGTTCAAGTCTGTGAGTTGAATGCAGTAATCACACAGAAGTTTGTGAGAATGCTTCTGTCTAGTTTCAGGTGGAGATATTTCTTTTCCCAGCATAGGCCTCAAAGCCCTCCAAATATCCACTTACAGACTCTACAAAAAGAGTGTTTCAAAACTGCTCTTTCAAAAGGATGGCTCAAGTCTGTGAGTTGAATGCACTCATCACAAAGAAGTTTCTGAGAATTCTTCTGTGTAGTTGTTATGTGAAGATACTTCCTTTTCCAGCCCAGGCCTCAGTGCGCTCGAAATAAACACTTGCAGATCCTACGAAAGGAGTGTTTCAAAACTGTCCTATCAAAATAAACGTTCAAGTCTGTGAGTTGAATGCACTCATCACACAGAAGTTTCTGAGAATGCTTCTGTGTAGTTTTTAGGTGAAGATATTTCATTTCCCAGCACAGGCCTCAGAGCGCCCCAAATATGCATTTGCAGATTCTACAAAAAGAGAGCTTGAAAACTCTTCCACCAAAAAGAGGCTTCAACTCTATGAGTAGAATGCACTCATCACAGAGAAGTTTCTGAGAATGCTTCTGTCTAGGTTTTATGTGAAGATATTTCCTTTTCCAGCATAGGCGTCAAACTGCTCCAAATAAACACTTGCAGATTCTACTAAAGGAGTGTTTCCAAACTGCTCTATCAAAAGCAATGTTCAAGCCTGTGAGTTGAATGCACTCATCACAGAGAAGTTTCTGAGAATGCTTCTGTGTAGTTTTTAGGTGAAGATATTTCCTTTTCCAGCATAGGCGTCAAAGCGCTCCAAATAAACACTTGCAGATTCTACAAAAGGAGTGTATCCAAACTGCTCTATCAGAGGGAATGTTCAAGTCTGTGAGTTGAATGCAGTAATCACACAGAAGTTTGTGAGAATGCTTCTGTCTAGTTTTTAGGTGAAGATATTTCTTTTCCCAGAATAGGCCTTAAAGCGCTCCAAATTTCCAATTGCAGATTCTACAAAAAGAGTGTTTCAAAACTGCTCTTTCAAAAGGAGGGCTCAAGTCTGTGAGTTGAATGCACTCATCACAAAGAAGTTTCTGAGAATGCTTCTGTGTAGTTGTTATGTGAAGATACTTCCTTTTCCAGCATAGGCCTCAAAGCGCTCGAAATAAACACTTGCAGATTCTACGAAAGGAGTGTTTCAAAACTGTCCTATCAAAAGAAACGTTCAAGTCTGTGAGTTGAATGCACTCATCACAGAGAAGTTTCTGAGAATATTTCTGTGTAGTTGTTATGTGAAGATACTTCCTTTTCCAGCATAGGCCTCAAAGCGCTAGAAACAAACACTTGCAGATTCTACAAAAGGAGTGTTTCAAAACTGTCCTATCAAAAGAAACGTCCAAGTTTGTGAGTTGAATGCACTCATCACACAGAAGTTTCTGAGTATGCTTCTGTGTAGTTTTTAGGTGAAGATATTTCCTTTTCCAGCATAGGCGTCAAAGCGATCCAAATAAACACTTGCAGATTCTACAAAAGGAGTGTATCCAAACTGCTCTATCAGAGGGAATGTTCAAGTCTGTGAGTTGAATGCAGTAATCACACAGAAGTTTGTGAGAATGCTTCTGTGTAGTTTTTAGGTGAAGATATTTCATTTCCCAGAATAGGCCTTAAAGCGCTCGAAATTTCCACTTGCAGATTCTACAAAAAGAGTGTTTCAAAACTACTCTTTCAAAAGGAAGGCTCAAGTCTGTGAGTTGAATGCACTCATCACAAAGAAGTTTCTGAGAATGCTTCTGTGTAGTTGTTATGTGAAGATACTTCCTTTTCCAGCATAGGCCTGAAAGCGCTCGAAATACACACTTGCAGATTCTACGAAAGGAGTGTTTCAAAACTGTTCTATCAAAAGAAACGTTCAAGTCTGTGAGTTGAATGCACTCATCACAGAGAAGTTTCTGAGAATGCTTCTGTGTAGTTTTTAGGTGGAGATATTTCCTTTTCCAGCATAGGCGTCAAAGCGATCCACATAAACACTCGCAGATTCTACAAAAGGAGTGTTTCCAAACTGCTCTATCAGAGGGAATGTTCAAGTCTGTGAGTTGAATGCAGTAATCACACAGAAGTTTGTGAGAATGCTTCTGTCTAGTTTTTAGGTGAAGATATTTCTTTTCCCAGAATAGGCCTTAAAGCGCTCCAAATATCCACTTGCAGATTCTATAAAAAGAGTGTTTCAAAACTGTTCTTTCAAAAGGAAGGCTCAAGTCTGTGAGTTGAATGCACTCATCACAAAGAAGTTTCTGAGAATGCTTCTGTGCAGTTGTTATGTGAAGATACTTCCTTTTCCAGCATAGGCCTCAAAGCGCTCGAAATAAACACTTGCAGATTCTACAAAAGGAGTGTTTCAAAATTGTCCTATCAAAAGAAACGTTCAAGTCTGTGAGGTGAATGCACTTATCACAGAGAAGTTTCTGAGAATGCTTCTGTGTAGTTTTTAGGTGAAGATATTTCCTTTTCCAGCATAGGCGTCAAAGCGATCCAAATAAACACTTGCAGATTCTACAAAAGGAGTGTATCCAAACTGCTCTATCAGAGAGAATGTTCAAGTCTGTGAGTTGAATGCAGTAATCACACAGAACTTTGTGAGAATGCTTCTGTCTATTTTTTAGGTGTAGATATTTCCTTTTCCAGCATAGGCGTCAAAGCGCTCCAAATAAACACTTGCAGATTCTACAAAAGGAGTGTTTCCAAACTGCTCTATCAAAAGGAAGGTTCAAGTCTGTGAGTTGAATGCACTAATCACACAGAAGTTTGTGAGAATGCTTCTGTCCAGTTTTTAGGTGAAGATATTTCTTTTCCCAGAATATAACTTAAAGCGTTCCAAGTATCCAGTTGCAGATTCTACAAAAAGAGTGTTTTAAAACTGCTCTTTCAAAAGAAAGGCTCAAGTCTATGAGTTGAATGCACTCATCACAAAGAACTTTCTGAGAATGCTTCTGTGTAGTTGTTATGTGAAGATACTTCCTTTTCCAGCATAGGCCTCAGAGCGCTCGAAACAAACACTTGCAGATTCTACAAAAGGAGTGTTTCAAAACTGTCCTATCAAAAGAAACGTTCAAGCCTGTGAGTTGAATGCACTCATCACACAGAAGTTTCAGAGAATGCTTCGGTGTAGTTTTTAGGTGAAGATATTTCCTTTTCCAGCGTAGGCGTCAAAGCGATCCAATTAAACACTTGCAGATTCTACAAAAGGAGTGTTTCCAAACTGCTCTATCAGAGGGAATGTTCAAGTCTGTGAGTTGAATGCAGTAATCACACAGAAGTTTGTGAGAATGCTTCTGTCTAGTTTCAGGTGAAGATATTTCTTTTCCCTGCATAGGCCTCAAAGCCCTCCAAATATCCACTAGCAGACTCTACAAAAAGAGTGTTTCAAAACTGCTCTTTCAAAAGGAAGGCTCAATTCTGTGAGTTGAATGCACTCATCACAGAGAAGTTACTGAGAATGCTTCTGTGTAGTTTTCAGGTGAAGATATTTCCTTTTCCAGCATAGGCGTCAAAGCGAACCAAATAAACACTTGCAGATTCTACAAAAGGAGTGTTTCCAAACTGCTCTATCAGAGGGAATGTTCAAGTCTGTGAGTTGAATGCAGTAATCACACAGAAGTTTGTGAGAATGCTTCTGTCTAGTTTTTAGGTGAAGATGTTTCATTTCCCAGAATAGGCCTTAAAGCGCTCCAAATTTCCACTTGCAGATTCTACAAAAAGAGTGTTTCAAAACTACTCTTTCAAAAGGAAGGCTCAAGTCTGTGAGTTGAATGCACTCATCACAAAGAAGTTTCTGAGAATGCTTCTGTGTAGTTGTTATATGAAGATACTTCCTTTTGCAGCATAGGCCCCAAAGCGCTCGAAATAAACACTTGCAGATTCTACGAAAGGAGTGTTTCAAAACTGTCCTATCAAAAGAAACGTTCAAGTCTGTGAGTTGAATACACTCATCACAGAGAAGTTTCTGAGAATGCTTCTGTGTAGTTTTTATGTGAAGATATTTCCTTTTCCAGCATAGGCGTCAAAGCGATCCAAATAAACACTTGCAGATTCTACAAAAGGAGTGTTTCCAAACTGCTCTATGAAGACGAATGTTCAAGTCTGTGACTAGAATGCACTCACCACAAAGAAGTTTCTGAGAATGCTTCTGTCTAGTTTTCATGTGAAGATATTTCCTTTTCCAGCATAGGTGTCAAAGCTCTCCAAATAAAAACTTGCAGATTCTACAAAAGGAGTGTTTCCAAACTGCTCTATCAGAGGGAATGTTCAAGTCTGTGAGTTGAATGCAGTAACCACACAGAAGTTTGTGAGAATACTTCTGTCTAGTTTCAGGTGGAGATATTTCTTTTCCCAGCATAGGCCTCAAAGCCCTCCAAATATCCACTTACAGACACTACAAAAAGAGTGTTTCAAAACTGCTCTTTCAAAAGGATGGCTCAAGTCTGTGAGTTGAATGCACTCATCACAAAGAAGTTTCTGAGAATGCTTCTGTGTAGTTGTTATGTGAAGATACTTCCTTTTCCAGCACAGGCCTCAGTGCGCTCGAAATAAACACTTGCAGATCCTACGAAAGGAGTGTTTCAAAACTGTCCTATCAAAATAAACGTTCAAGTCTGTGAGTTGAATGCACTCATCACACAGAAGTTTCTGAGAATCCTTCTGTGTAGTTTTTAGGTGAAGATATTTCATTTCCCAGCACAGGCCTCAGAGCGCCCCAAATATGCATTTGCAGATTCTACAAAAAGGGAGCTTGAAAACTCTTCCACCAAAAAGAGGCTTCAACTCTATGAGTAGAATGCACTCATCACAGAGAAGTTTCTGAGAATGCTTCTGTCTAGTTTTTATGTGAAGATATTTCCTTTTCCAGCATAGGCGTCAAACTGCTCCAAATAAACACTTGCAGATTCTACTAAAGGAGTGTTTCCAAACTGCTCTATCAAAAGCAATGTTCAAGTCTGTGAGTTGAATGCACTCATCACAGAGAAGTTTCTGAGAATGCTTCTGTGTAGTTTTTAGTTGAAGATATTTCCTTTTCCAGCATAGGCGTCAAAGCGATCCAAATAAACACTTGCAGATTCTACAAAAGGAGTGTATCCAAACTGCTCTATCAGAGGGAATGTTCAAGTCTGTGAGTTGAATGCAGTAATCACGCAGAAGTTTGTGAGAATGCTTCTGTCTAGTTTTAAGTGAAGATATTTCTTTTCCCAGAATAGGCCTTAAAGCGCTCCAAATTTCCACTTGCAGATTCTACAAAAAGAGTGTTTCAAAACTGCTCTTTCAAAAGGAGGGCTCAAGTCTGTGAGTTGAATGCACTCATCACAAAGAAGTTTCTGAGAATGCTTCTGTGTAGTTGTTATGTGAAGATACTTCCTTTTCCAGCATAGGCCCCAAAGCGCTCGAAATAAACACTTGCAGATTCTACGAAAGTAGTGTTTCAAAACTGTCCTATGAAAAGAAACGTTCAAGTCTGTGAGTTGAATGCACTCATCACAGAGAAGTTTCTGAGAATGCTTCTGTGTAGTTTTTAGGTGAAGATATATCCTTTTCCAGCATAGGCGTCAACGCGATCCAAATAAACACTTGCAGATTCTACAAAAGGAGTGTTTCGAAACTGCTCTATCAAGAGGAATGTTCAAGTCTGTGAGTAGAATGCACTCACCACAAAGAAGTTTCTGAGAATGCTTCTGTCTAGTTTTTATGTGAAGATATTTCCTTTTCCAGCATAGGCGTCAAAGCGCTCCAAATAAACACTTGCAGATTCTACAAAAGGAGTGTTTCCAAACTACTCTATCAGAGGGAATGTTCAAGTCTGTGAGTTGAATGCACTAGTCAGACAGAAGTTTGTGAGAATGCTTCTGTGTAGTTTTTAGGTGAAGATATTTCCTTTTCCAGCATAGGTCTCAAAGTGATCCAAATAAACACTTGCAGATTCTTCAAAAGGAGTGTTTCCAAACTGCTCTATCAGAGGGAATGTTCATGTCTGCGAGTTGAATGCACTAGTCAGACAGAAGTTTGTGAGAATGCTTCTGTGTAGTTTTTAGGTGAAGATGTTTCCTTTTCCAGCATAGGTCTCAAAGTGATCCAAATAAACACTTGCAGATTCTTCAAAAGGAGTGTTTCCAAACTGCTCTATCAGAGGGAATGTTCAAGTCTGTGAGTTGAATGCAGTAATCACACAGAAGTTTGTGAGAATGCTTCTGTCTAGTTTCGGGTGGAGATATTTCTTTTCCCAGCATAGGCCTCAAAGCCCTCCAAATATCCACTTGCAGACTCTACAAAAAGAGTGTTTCAAAACTGCTCTTTCAAAAGGAAGGCTCAAGTCTGTGAGTTGAATGCACTCATCCCAAAGAAGTTTCTGAGAATGCTTCTGTGTAGTTGTTATGTGAAGATACTTCCTTTTCCAGCACAGGCCTCAGTGCGCTCGAAATAAACACTTGCAGACCCTACGAAAGGAGTGTTTCAAAACTGTCCTATCAAAATAAACGTTCAAGTCTGTGAGTTGAATGCAGTCATCACACAGAAGTTTCTGAGAATGCTTCTGTGTAGTTTTAAGGTGAAGATATTTCATTTCCCAGCACAGGCCTCAGAGCGCTCCAAATATGCATTTGCAGATTCTAGAAAAAGAGAGCTTGAAAACTCTTCCACCAAAAAGAAGCTTCAACTCTATGAGTAGAATGCACTCATCACAAAGAAGTTTCTGAGAAAGCTTCTGTCTAGTTTTTATGTGAAGATATTTCCTTTTCCAGCATAGGCGTCAAAGCGCTCCAAATAAACACTTGCAGATTCTACTAAAGGAGTGTTTCCAAACTGCTCTATCAAAAGCAATGTTCAAGTCTGTGAGTTGAATGCACCCATCACAGAGAAGTTTCTGAGAATGCTTCTGTGTAGTTTTTAGGTGAAGATATTTCCTTTTCCAGCATAGGCGTCAAAGCGATCCAAATAAACACTTGCAGATTCTACAAAAGGAGTGTATCCAAACGGCTCTATCAGAGGGAATGTTCAAGTCTGTGAGTTGAATGCAGTAATCACACAGAAGTTTGTGAGAATGCTTCTGTCTAGTTTTTAGGTGAAGATATTTCTTTTCCCAGAATAGGCCCTAAAGCGCTCCAAATTTCCACTTGCAGATTCTACAAAAAGAGTGTTTCAAAACTGCTCTTTCAAAAGGAAGGCTCAAGTCTGTGAGTTGAATGCACTCATCACAAAGAAGTTTCTGAGAATGCTTCTCTGTAGTTGTTATGTGAAGATAGTTCCTTTTCCAGCACAGGCCTCAAAGCGCTCGAAATAAACACTTGCAGATTCTACGAAAGGAGTGTTTCAAAACTGTCCTATCAAAAGAAACGTTCAAGTCTGTGAGTTGAATGCACTCATCACAGAGAAGTTTCTGAGAATGCTTCTGTGTAGTTTTTAGGTGAAGATATTTCCTTTTCCAGCATAGGCGTCAAAGCGATCCAAATAAGCCCTTGCAGATTCTACAAAAGGAGTGTTTCCAAACTGCTCTATCAGAGGGAATGTTCAAGTCTGTGAGTTGAATGCAGTAATCACACAGAAGTTTGTGAGAATGCTTCTGTCTAGTTTTTAGGTGAAGATATTTCATTTCCCAGAATAGGCCTGAAAGCGCTCCAAATTTCCACTTCAGATTCTTCAAGAAGAGTGTTTCAAAACTACTCTTTCAAAAGGAAGGCTCAAGTCTGTGAGTTGAATGCACTCATCACAAAGAAGTTTCTGAGAATGCTTCTGTGTAGTTGTTATGTGAAGATACTTCCTTTTCCAGCATAGGCCCCAAAGCGCTCGAAATAAACACTTGCAGATTCTACGAAAGGAGTGTTTCAAAACTGTCCTATGAAAAGAAACGTTCAAGTCTGTGAGTTGAATGCACTCATCACAGAGAAGTTTCTGAGAATGCTTCTGTGTAGTTTTTAGGTGAAGATATTTCCTTTTCCAGCATAGGCGTCAAAGCGATCCAAATAAACACTTGCAGATTCTACAAAAGGAGTGTTTCCAAACTGCTCTATCAGAGGGAATGTTCAAGTCTGTGAGTTGAATGCAGTAATCACACAGAAGTTTGTGAGAATGCTTCTGTCTAGTTTTTAGGTGAAGATATTTCATTTCCCAGAATAGGCCTGAAAGCGCTCCAAATTTCCACTTGCAGATTCTACAAAAAGAATGTTTCAAAACTACTCTTTCAAAAGGAAGGCTCAAGTCTGTGAGTTGAATGCACTCATCACAAAGAAGTTTCTGAGAATGCTTCTGTGTAGTTGTTATGTGAAGATACTTCCTTTTCCAGCATAGGCCCCAAAGCGCTCGAAATAAACACTTGCAGATTCTACGAAAGGAGTGTTTCAAAACTGTCCTATGAAAAGAAACGTTCAAATCTGTGAGTTGAATGCACTCATCACAGAGAAGTTTCTGAGAATGCTTCTGTGTAGTTTTTAGGTGAAGATATATCCTTTTCCAGCATAGGCGTCAACGCGATCCAAAAAACACTTGCAGATTCTACAAAAGGAGTGTTTCCAAACTGCTCTATCAAGAGGAATGTTCAAGTCTGTGAGTAGAATGCACTCACCACAAAGAAGTTTCTGAGAATGCTTCTGTCTAGTTTTTATGTGAAGATATTTCCTTTTCCAGCATAGGCGTCAAAGCGCTCCAAATAAACACTTGCAGATTCTACAAAAGGAGTGTTTCCAAACTACTCTATCAGAGGGAATGTTCAAGTCTGTGAGTTGAATGCACTAGTCAGACAGAAGTTTGTGAGAATGCTTCTGTGTAGTTTTTAGGTGAAGATATTTCCTTTTCCAGCATAGTTCTCAAAGTGATCCAAATAAACACTTGCAGATTCTTCAAAAGGAGTGTTTCCAAACTGCTCTATCAGAGGGAATGTTCAAGTCTGTGAGTTGAATGCAGTAATCACACAGAAGTTTGTGAGAATGCTTCTGTCTAGTTTCAGGTGGAGATATTTCTTTTCCCAGCATAGGCCTCAAAGCCCTCCAAATATCCACTTGCAGACTCTACAAAAAGAGTGTTTCAAAACTGCTCTTTCAAAAGGATGGCTCAAGTCTGTGAGTTGAATGCAGTCATCACAAAGAAGTTTCTGAGAATGCTTCTGTGTAGTTGTTATGTGAAGATACTTCCTTTTCCAGCACTGGCCTCAGTGCGCTCGAAATAAACACTTGCAGATCCAACGAAAGGAGTGTTTCAAAACTGTCCTATCAAAATAAACGTTCAAGTCTGTGAGTTGAGTGCAGTCATCACACAGAAGTTTCTGAGAATGCTTCTGTGTAGTTTTTAGGTGAAGATATTTCATTTCCCAGCACAGGCCTCAGAGCGCTCCAAATATGCATTTGCAGATTCTACAAAAAGAGAGCTTGAAAACTCTTCCACCAAAAAGAGGCTTCAACTCTATGAGTAGAATGCACTCATCACAAAGAAGTTTCTGAGAATGCTTCTGTCTACTTTTTATGTGAAGATATTTCCTTTTCCAGCATAGGCGTCAAAGCGCTCCAAATAAACACTTGCAGATTCTACTAAAGGAGTGTTTCCAAACTGCTCTATCAAAAGCAATGTTCAAGTCTGTGAGTTGAATGCACTCATCACATAGAAGTTTCTGAGAATGCTTCTGTGTAGTTTTTAGGTGAAGATATTTCCTTTTCCAGCATAGGCGTCAAAGCGTTCCAAATAAACACTTGCAGATTCTACAAAAGGAGTGTATCCAAACTGCTCTATCAGAGGGAATGTTCAAGTCTGTGAGTTGAATGCAGTAATCACACAGAAGTTTGTGAGAATGCTTCTGTCTAGTTTTTAGGTGAAGATATTTCATTTCCCAGAATAGGCCTGAAAGCGCTCAAAATTTCCACTTGCAGATTCTACAAAAAGAGTGTTTCAAAACTACTCTTTAAAAAGGAAGGCTCAAGTCTGTGAGTTGAATGCACTCATCACAAAGAAGTTTCTGAGAATGCTTCTGTGTAGTTGTTATGTGAAGATACATCCTTTTCCAGCATAGGCCCCAAAGCGCTCGAAATAAACACTTGCCGATTCTACGAAAGGAGTGTTTCAAAACTGTCCTATGAAAAGAAACGTTCAAGTCCGTGAGTTGAATGCACTCATCACAGAGAAGTTTCTGAGAACGCTTCTGTGTAGTTTTTAGGTGAAGATATATCCTTTTCCAGCATAGGCGTCAAAGCGCTCCAAATAAACACTTGCAGATTCTACAAAAGGAGTGTTTCCAAACTGCTCTATCAGAAGGAATGTTCAAGTCTGTGAGTTGAATGCACTAGTCAGACAGAAGTTTGTGAGAATGCTTCTGTGTAGTTTTTAGGTGAAGATATTTCCTTTTCCAGCATAGGTCTCAAAGTGATCCAAATAAACACTTGCAGATTCTACAAAAGGAGTGTTTCCAAACTGCTCTATCAGAGGGAATGTTCAAGTCTGTGAGTTGAATGCAGTAATCACGCAGAAGTTTGTGAGAATGCTTCTGTCTAGTTTCAGGTGGAGATATTTCTTTTCCCAGCATAGGCCTCAAAGCCCTCCAAATATCCACTTGCAGACTCTACAAACAGAGTGTTTCAAAACTGCTCTTTCAAAAGGATGGCTCAAGTCTGTGAGTTGAATGCAGTCATCACAAAGAAGTTTCTGAGAATGCTTCTGTGTAGTTGTTATGTGAAGATACTTCCTTTTCCAGCACAGGCCTCAGTGCGCTCGAAATAAACACTTGCAGATCCTACGAAAGGAGTGTTTCAAAACAGTCCTATCAAAATAAACGTTCAAGTCTGTGAGTTGAATGCAGTCATCACACAGAAGTTTCTGAGAATGCTTCTGTGTAGTTTTTAGGTGAAGATATTTCATTTCCCAGCACAGGCCTCAGAGCGCTCCAAATATGCATTTGCAGATTCTACAAAAAGAGAGCTTGAAAACTCTTCCACCAAAAAGAGTCTTCAACTCTATGAGTAGAATGCACTCATCACAAAGAAGTTTCTGAGAATGCTTCTGTCTAGTTTTTATGTGAAGATATTTCCTTTTCCAGCCTAGGCGTCAAAGCGCTCCAAATAAACACTTGCAGATTCTACTAAAGGAGTGTTTCCAAACTGCTCTATCAAAACCAATGTTCAAGTCTGTGAGTTGAATGCACTCATCACAGAGAAGTTTCTGAGAATGCTTCTGTGTAGTTTTTAGGTGAAGATATTTCCTTTTCCAGCATAGGCGTCAAAGCGATCCAAATAAACACTTGCAGATTCTACAAAAGGAGTGTTTCCAAACTACTCTATCAGAGGGAATGTTCAAGTCTGTGAGTTGAATGCACTAGTCAGACAGAAGTTTGTGAGAATGCTTCTGTGTAGTTTTTAGGTGAAGATACTTCCTTTTCCAGCATAGGCCCCAAAGCGCTCGAAATAAACACTTGCAGATCCTACGAAAGGAGTGTTTCAAAACTGTCCTATGAAAAGAAACGTTCAAGTCCGTGAGTTGAATGCACTCATCACAGAGAAGTTTCTGAGAATGCTTCTGTGTAGTTTTTAGGTGAAGATATATCCTTTTCCAGCATAGGCGTCAAAGCGATCCAAATAAACACTTGCAGATTCTACAAAAGGAGTGTTTCCAAACTGCTCTATCAAGAGGAATGTTCAAGTCTGTGAGTAGAATGCACTCACCACAAAGAAGTTTCTGAGAATGCTTCTGTCTAGTTTTTAAGTAAAGATATTTCCTTTTCCAGCATAGGCGTCAAAGCGCTCCAAATAAACACTTGCAGATTCTACAAAAGGAGTGTTTCCAAACTGCTCTATCAGAGGGAATGTTCAAGTCTGTGAGTTGAATGCACTAGTCAGACAGAAGTTTGTGAGAATGCTTCTGTGTAGTTTTTAGGTGAAGATATTTCCTTTTCCAGCATAGGTCTCAAAGTGATCCAAATAAACACTTGCAGATTCTGCAAAAGGAGTGTTTCCAAACTGCTCTATCAGAGGGAATGTTCAAGTCTGTGAGTTGAATGCAGTAATCACACAGAAGTTTGTGAGAATGCTTCTGTCTAGTTTCAGGTGGAGATATTTCTTTTCCCAGAATAGGCCTCAAAGCCCTCCAAATATCCACTTGCAGACTCTACAAACAGAGTGTTTCAAAACTGCTCTTTCAAAAGGATGGCTCAAGTCTGTGAGTTGAATGCAGTCATCACAAAGAAGTTTCTGAGAATGCTTCTGTGTAGTTGTTATGTGAAGATACTTCCTTTTCCAGCACAGGCCTCAGTGCGCTCGAAATAAACACTTGCAGATCCTACGAAAGGAGTGTTTCAAAACTGTCCTATCAAAAGAAACGTTCAAGTCTGTGAGTTGAATGCACTCATCACAGAGAAGTTTCTGAGAATGCTTCTGTGTAGTTTTTAGGTGAAGATATTTCCTTTTCCAGCATAGGCGTCAAAGCGATCCAAATAAACACTTGCAGATTCTACAAAAGGAGTGTTTCCAAACTGCTCTATCAGAGGGAATGTTCAAGTCTGTGAGTTGAATGCAGTAATCATACAGAAGTTTGTGAGAATGCTTCTGTCTAGTTTTTAGGTGAAGATATTTCATTTCCCAGAGTAGGCCTGAAAGCGCTTCAAATTTCCACTTGCAGATTCTACAAAAAGAGTGTTTCAAAACTACTCTTTCAAAAGGAAGGCTGAAGTCTGTGAGTTGAATGCACTCATCACAAAGAAGTTTCTGAGAATGCTTCTGTGTAGTTGTTATGTGAAGATACTTCCTTTTCCAGCATAGTCCCCAAAGCGCTCGAAATAAACACTTGCAGATTCTACGAAAGGAGTGTTTCAAAACTGTCCTATGAAAAGAAACGTTCAAGTCTGTGAGTTGAATGCACTCATCACAGAGAAGTTTCTGAGAATGCTTCTGTGTAGTTTTTAGGTGAAGATATATCCTTTTCCAGCATAGGCGTCAACGCGATCCAAATAAACACTTGCAGATTCTACAAAAGGAGTGTTTCGAAACTGCTCTATCAAGAGGAATGTTCAAGTCTGTGAGTAGAATGCACTCACCACAAAGAAGTTTCTGAGAATGCTTCTGTCTAGTTTTTATGTGAAGATATTTCCTTTTCCAGCATAGGCGTCAAAGCGCTCCAAATAAACACTTGCAGATTCTACAAAAGGAGTGTTTCCAAACTACTCTATCAGAGGGAATGTTCAAGTCTGTGAGTTGAATGCACTAGTCAGACAGAAGTTTGTGAGAATGCTTCTGTGTAGTTTTTAGGTGAAGATATTTCCTTTTCCAGCATAGGTCTCAAAGTGATCCAAATAAACACTTGCAGATTCTTCAAAAGGAGTGTTTCCAAACTGCTCTATCAGAGGGAATGTTCAAGTCTGTGAGTTGAATGCAGTAATCACACAGAAGTTTGTGAGAATGCTTCTGTCTAGTTTCAGGTGGAGATATTTCTTTTCCCAGCATAGGCCTCAAAGCCCTCCAAATATCCACTTGCAGACTCTACAAAAAGAGTGTTTCAAAACTGCTCTTTCAAAAGGATGGCTCAAGTCTGTGAGTTGAATGCAGTCATCACAAAGAAGTTTCTGAGAATGCTTCTGTGTAGTTGTTATGTGAAGATACTTCCTTTTCCAGCACAGGCCTCAGTGCGCTCGAAATAAACACTTGCAGATCCTACGAAAGGAGTGTTTCAAAACTGTCCTATCAAAATAAACGTTCAAGTCTGTGAGTTGAATGCAGTCATCACACAGAAGTTTCTGAGAATGCTTCTGTGTAGTTTTTAGGTGAAGATATTTCATTTCCCAGCACAGGCCTCAGAGCGCTCCAAATATGCATTTGCAGATTCTACAAAAAGAGAGCTTGAAAACTCTTCCACCAAAAAGAGGCTTCAACTCTATGAGTAGAATGCACTCATCACAAAGAAGTTTCTGAGAATGCTTCTGTCTAGTTTTTATGTGAAGTTATTTCCTTTTCCAGCCTAGGCGTCAAAGCGCTCCAAATAAACACTTGCATATTCTACTAAAGGAGTGTTTCCAAACTGCTCTATCAAAAGCAATGTTCAAGTCTGTGAGTTGAATGCACTCATCACAGAGAAGTTTCTGAGAATGCTTCTGTGTAGTTTTTAGGTGAAGATATTTCCTTTTCCAGCATAGGCGTCAAAGCGATCCAAATAAACACTTGCAGATTCTACAAAAGGAGTGTTTCCAAACTGCTCTATCAGAGGGAATGTTCAAGTCTGTGAGTTGAATGCACTAGTCAGACAGAAGTTTGTGAGAATGCTTCTGTGTAGTTTTTAGGTGAAGATACTTCCTTTTCCAGCATAGGCCCCAAAGCGCTCGAAATAAACACTTGCAGATTCTACGAAAGGAGTGTTTCAAAACTGTCCTATGAAAAGAAACGTTCAAGTCCGTGAGTTGAATGCACTCATCACAGAGAAGTTTCTGAGAATGCTTCTGTGTAGTTTTTAGGTGAAGATATATCCTTTTCCAGCATAGGCGTCAAAGCGATCCAAATAAACACTTGCAGATTCTACAAAAGGAGTGTTTCCAAACTGCTCTATCAAGAGGAATGTTCAAGTCTGTGAGTAGAATGCACTCACCACAAAGAAGTTTCTGAGAATGCTTCTGTCTAGTTTTTAAGTAACGATATTTCCTTTTCCAGCATAGGCGTCAAAGCGCTCCAAATAAAAACTTGCAGATTCTACAAAAGGAGTGTTTCCAAACTGCTCTATCAGAGGGAATGTTCAAGTCTGTGAGTTGAATGCACTCATCACAGAGAAGTTTCTGAGAATGCTTCTGTGTAGTTTTTAGGTGAAGATATTTCCTTTTCCAGCATAGGCGTCAAAGCGATCCAAATAAACACTTGCAGATTCTACAAAAGGAGTGTTTCCAAACTGCTCTATCAGAGGGAAATTTCAAGTCTGTGAGTTGAATGCAGTAATCACACAGAAGTTTGTGAGAATGCTTCTGTCTAGTTTTTAGGTGAAGATATTTCATTTCCCAGAATAGGCCTGAAAGCGCTCCAAATTTCCACTTGCAGATTCTACAAAAAGAGTGTTTCTAAACTACTCTTTCAAAAGGAAGGCTCAAGTCTGTGAGTTGAATGCACTCATCACAAAGAAGTTTCTGAGAATGCTTCTGTGTAGTTGTTATGTGAAGATACTTCCTTTTCCAGCATAGGCCCCAAAGCGCTCGAAATAAACACTTGCAGATTCTACGAAAGGAGTGTTTCAAAACTGTCCTATGAAAAGAAACGTTCAAGTCTGTGAGTTGAATGCACTCATCACAGAGAAGTTTCTGAGAATGCTTCTGTGTAGTTTTTAGGTGAAGATATATCCTTTTCCAGCATAGGCGTCAACGCGATCCAAATAAACACTTGCAGATTCTACAAAAGGAGTGTTTCCAAACTGCTCTATCAAGAGGAATGTTCAAGTCTGTGAGTAGAATGCACTCACCACAAAGAAGTTTCTGAGAATGCTTCTGTCTAGTTTTTATGTGAAGATATTTCCTTTTCCAGCATAGGCGTCAAAGCGCTCCAAATAAACACTTGCAGATTCTACAAAAGGAGTGTTTCCAAACTACTCTATCAGAGGGAATGTTCAAGTCTGTGAGTTGAATGCACTAGTCAGACAGAAGTTTGTGAGAATGCTTCTGTGTAGTTTTTAGGTGAAGATATTTCCTTTTCCAGCATAGGTCTCAAAGTGATCCAAATAAACACTTGCAGATTCTTCAAAAGGAGTGTTTCCAAACTGCTCTATCAGAGGGAATGTTCAAGTCTGTGAGTTGAATGCAGTAATCACACAGAAGTTTGTGAGAATGCTTCTGTCTAGTTTCAGGTGGAGATATTTCTTTTCCCAGCATAGGCCTCAAAGCCCTCCAAATATCCACTTGCAGACTCTACAAAAAGAGTGTTTCAAAACTGCTCTTTCAAAAGGATGGCTCAAGTCTGTGAGTTGAATGCACTCATCACAAAGAAGTTTCTGAGAATGCTTCTGTGTAGTTGTTATGTGAAGATACTTCCTTTTCCAGCACAGGCCTCAGTGCGCTCCAAATATGCATTTGCAGATTCTACAAAAAGAGAGCTTGAAAACTCTTCCACCAAAAAGAGGCTTCAACTCTATGAGTAGAATGCACTCATCACAAAGTAGTTTCTGAGAATGCTTCTGTCTAGTTTTTATGTGAAGATATTTCCTTTTCCAGCATAGACGTCAAAGCGCTCCAAATAAACACTTGCAGATTCTACTAAAGGAGTGTTTCCAAACTGCTCTATCAAAAGCAATGTTCAAGTCTGTGAGTTGAATGCACTCATCACAGAGAAGTTTCTGAGAATGCTTCTGTGTAGTTTTTAGGTGAAGATATTTCCTTTTCCAGCATAGGCGTCAAAGCGATCCAAATAAGCCCTTGCAGATTCTACAAAAGGAGTGTTTCCAAACTGCTCTATCAGAGGGAATGTTCAAGTCTGTGAGTTGAATGCAGTAATCACACAGAAGTTTGTGAGAATGCTTCTGTCTAGTTTTTAAGTGAAGATATTTCATTTCCCAGAATAGGCCTGAAAGCGCTCAAAATTTCCACTTGCAGATTCTACAAAAAGAGTGTTTCAAAACTACTCTTTCAAAAGGAAGGCTCAAGTCTGTGAGTTGAATGCACTCATCACAAAGAAGTTTCTGAGAATGCTTCTGTGTAGTTGTTATGTGAAGATACTTCCTTTTCCAGCATAGGCCCCAAAGCGCTCGAAATAAACACTTGCAGATTCTACGAAAGGAGTGTTTCAAAACTGTCCTATGAAAAGAAACGTTCAAGTCTGTGAGTTGAATGCACTCATCACAGAGAAGTTTCTGAGAATGCTTCTGTGTAGTTTTTAGGTGAAGATATATCCTTTTCCAGCATAGGCGTCAAAGCGATCCAAATAAACACTTGCAGATTCTACAAAAGGAGTGTTTCCAAACTGCTCTATCAAGAGGAATGTTCAAGTCTGTGAGTAGAATGCACTCACCACAAAGAAGTTTCTGAGAATGCTTCTGTCTAGTTTTTAAGTGAAGATATTTCCTTTTCCAGCATAGGCGTCAAAGCGCTCCAAATAAACACTTGCAGATTCTACAAAAGGAGTGTTTCCAAACTGCTCTATCAGAGGGAATGTTCAAGTCTGTGAGTTGAATGCACTAGTCAGACAGAAGTTTGTGAGAATGCTTCTGGGTAGTTTTTAGGTGAAGATATTTCCTTTTCCAGCATAGGTCTCAAACTGATCCAAATAAACACTTGCAGATTCTACAAAAGGAGTGTTTCCAAACTGCTCTATCAGAGGGAATGTTCAAGTCTGTGAGTTGAATGCAGTAATCACACAGAAGTTTGTGAGAATGCTTCTGTCTAGTTTCAGGTGGAGATATTTCTTTTCCCAGCATAGGCCTCAAAGCCCTCCAAATATCCACTTGCAGACCCTACAAACAGAGTGTTTCAAAACTGCTCTTTCAAAAGGATGGCTCAAGTCTGTGAGTTGAATGCACTCATCACAAAGAAGTTTCTGAGAATGCTTCTGTGTAGTTGTTATGTGAAGATACTTCCTTTTCCAGCACAGGCCTCAGTGCGCTCCAAATATGCATTTGCAGATTCTACAAAAAGAGAGCTTGAAAACTCTTCCACCAAAAAGAGGCTTCAACTCTATGAGTAGAATGCACTCATCACAAAGAAGTTTCTGAGAATGCTTCTGTCTAGTTTTTATGTGAAGATATTTCCTTTTATAGCATAGACGTCAAAGCGCTCCAAATAAACACTTGCAGATTCTACTAAAGGAGTGTTTCCAAACTGCTCTATCAAAAGCAATGTTCAAGTCTGTGAGTTGAATGCACTCATCACAGAGAAGTTTCTGAGAATGCTTCTGTGTAGTTTTTAGGTGAAGATATTTCCTTTTCCAGCATAGGCGTCAAAGCGATCCAAATAAGCCCTTGCAGATTCTACAAAAGGAGTGTTTCCAAACTGCTCTATCAGAGGGAATGTTCAAGTCTGTGAGTTGAATGCAGTAATCACACAGAAGTTTGTGAGAATGCTTCTGTCTAGTTTTTAGGTGAAGATATTTCATTTCCCAGAATAGGCCTGAAAGCGCTCCAAATTTCCACTTGCAGATTCTACAAAAAGAGTGTTTCAAAACTACTCTTTCAAAAGGAAGGCTCAAGTCTGTGAGTTGAATGCACTCATCACAAAGAAGTTTCTGAGAATGCTTCTGTGTAGTTGTTATGTGAAGATACTTCCTTTTCCAGCATAGGCCCCAAAGCGCTCGAAATAAACACTTGCAGATTCTACGAAAGGAGTGTTTCAAAACTGTCCTATGAAAAGAAACGTTCAAGTCTGTGAGTTGAATGCACTCATCACAGAGAAGTTTCTGAGAATGCTTCTGTGTAGTTTTTAGGTGAAGATATATCCTTTTCCAGCATAGGCGTCAACGCGATCCAAATAAACACTTGCAGATTCTACAAAAGGAGTGTTTCCAAACTGCTCTATCAAGAGGAATGTTCAAGTCTGTGAGTAGAATGCACTCACCACAAAGAAGTTTCTGAGAATGCTTCTGTCTAGTTTTTATGTGAAGATATTTCCTTTTCCAGCATAGGCGTCAAAGCGCTCCAAATAAACACTTGCAGATTCTACAAAAGGAGTGTTTCCAAACTACTCTATCAGAGGGAATGTTCAAGTCTGTGAGTTGAATGCACTAGTCAGACAGAAGTTTGTGAGAATGCTTCTGTGTAGTTTTTAGGTGAAGATATTTCCTTTTCCAGCATAGGTCTCAAAGTGATCCAAATAAACACTTGCAGATTCTTCAAAAGGAGTGTTTCCAAACTGCTCTATCAGAGGGAATGTTCAAGTCTGTGAGTTGAATGCAGTAATCACACAGAAGTTTGTGAGAATGCTTCTGTCTAGTTTCAGGTGGAGATATTTCTTTTCCCAGCATAGGCCTCAAAGCCCTCCAAATATCCACTTGCAGACTCTACAAAAAGAGTGTTTCAAAACTGCTCTTTCAAAAGGAAGGCTCAAGTCTGTGAGTTGAATGCACTCATCACAAAGAAGTTTCTGAGAATGCTTCTGTGTAGTTGTTATGTGAAGATACTTCCTTTTCCAGCACAGGCCTCAGTGCGCTCCAAATATGCATTTGCAGATTCTACAAAAAGAGAGCTTGAAAACTCTTCCACCAAAAAGAGGCTTCAACTCTATGAGTAGAATGCACTCATCACAAAGTAGTTTCTGAGAATGCTTCTGTCTAGTTTTTATGTGAAGATATTTCCTTTTCCAGCATAGACGTCAAAGCGCTCCAAATAAACACTTGCAGATTCTACTAAAGGAGTGTTTCCAAACTGCTCTATCAAAAGCAATGTTCAAGTCTGTGAGTTGAATGCACTCATCACAGAGAAGTTTCTGAGAATGCTTCTGTGTAGTTTTTAGGTGAAGATATTTCCTTTTCCAGCATAGGCGTCAAAGCGATCCAAATAAGCCCTTGCAGATTCTACAAAAGGAGTGTTTCCAAACTGCTCTATCAGAGGGAATGTTCAAGTCTGTGAGTTGAATGCAGTAATCACACAGAAGTTTGTGAGAATGCTTCTGTCTAGTTTTTAAGTGAAGATATTTCATTTCCCAGAATAGGCCTGAAAGCGCTCCAAATTTCCACTTGCAGATTCTACAAAAAGAGTGTTTCAAAACTACTCTTTCAAAAGGAAGGCTCAAGTCTGTGAGTTGAATGCACTCATCACAAAGAAGTTTCTGAGAATGCTTCTGTGTAGTTGTTATGTGAAGATACTTCCTTTTCCAGCATAGGCCCCAAAGCGCTCGAAATAAACACTTGCAGATTCTACGAAAGGAGTGTTTCAAAACTGTCCTATGAAAAGAAACCTTCAAGTCTGTGAGTTGAATGCACTCATCACAGAGAAGTTTCTGAGAATGCTTCTGTGTAGTTTTTAGGTGAAGATATATCCTTTTCCAGCATAGGCGTCAAAGCGATCCAAATAAACACTTGCAGATTCTACAAAAGGAGTGTTTCCAAACTGCTCTATCAAGAGGAATGTTCAAGTCTGTGAGTAGAATGCACTCACCACAAAGAAGTTTCTGAGAATGCTTCTGTCTAGTTTTTAAGTGAAGATATTTCCTTTTCCAGCATAGGCGTCAAAGCGCTCCAAATAAACACTTGCAGATTCTACAAAAGGAGTGTTTCCAAACTGCTCTATCAGAGGGAATGTTCAAGTCTGTGAGTTGAATGCACTAGTCAGACAGAAGTTTGTGAGAATGCTTCTGTGTAGTTTTTAGGTGAAGATATTTCCTTTTCCAGCATAGGTCTCAAAGTGATCCAAATAAACACTTGCAGATTCTACAAAAGGAGTGTTTCCAAACTGCTCTATCAGAGGGAATGTTCAAGTCTGTGAGTTGAATGCAGTAATCACACAGAAGTTTGTGAGAATGCTTCTGTCTAGTTTCAGGTGGAGATAATTCTTTTCCCAGCATAGGCCTCAAAGCCCTCCAAATATCCACTTGCAGACCCTACAAACAGAGTGTTTCAAAACTGCTCTTTCAAAAGGATGGCTCAAGTCTGTGAGTTGAATGCACTCATCACAAAGAAGTTTCTGAGAATGCTTCTGTGTAGTTGTTATGTGAAGATACTTCCTTTTCGAGCACAGGCCTCAGTGCGTTCGAAATAAACACTTGCAGATCCTACGAAAGGAGTGTTTCAAAACTGTCCTATCAAAAGAAACGTTCAAGTCTGTGAGTTGAATGCACTCATCACAGAGAAGTTTCTGAGAATGCTTCTGTGTAGTTTTTAGGTGAAGATATTTCCTTTTCCAGCATAGGCGTCAACGCGATCCAAATAAACACTTGCAGATTCTACAAAAGGAGTGTTTCCAAACTGCTCTATCAGAGGGAATGTTCAAGTCTGTGAGTTGAATGCAGTAATCACACAGAAGTTTGTGAGAATGCTTCTGTCTAGTTTTTAGGTGAAGATATTTCATTTCCCAGAATAGGCCTGAAAGCGCTCCAAATTTCCACTTGCAGATTCTACAAAAAGAGTGTTTCAAAACTACTCTTTCAAAAGGAAGGCTCAAGTCTGTGAGTTGAATGCACTCATCACAAAGAAGTTTCTGAGAATGCTTCTGTGTAGTTGTTATGTGAAGATACTTCCTTTTCCAGCATAGGCCCCAAAGCGCTCGAAATAAACACTTGCAGATTCTACGAAAGGAGTGTTTCAAAACTGTCCTATGAAAAGAAACGTTCAAGTCTGTGAGTTGAATGCACTCATCACAGAGAAGTTTCTGAGAATGCTTCTGTGTAGTTTTTAGGTGAAGATATATCCTTTTCCAGCATAGGCGTCAACGCGATCCAAATAAACACTTGCAGATTCTACAAAAGGAGTGTTTCCAAACTGCTCTATCAAGAGGAATGTTCAAGTCTGTGAGTAGAATGCACTCACCACAAAGAAGTTTCTGAGAATGCTTCTGTCTAGTTTTTATGTGAAGATATTTCCTTTTCCAGCATAGGCGTCAAAGCGCTCCAAATAAACACTTGCAGATTCTACAAAAGGAGTGTTTCCAAACTACTCTATCAGAGGGAATGTTCAAGTCTGTGAGTTGAATGCACTAGTCAGACAGAAGTTTGTGAGAATGCTTCTGTGTAGTTTTAAGGTGAAGATATTTCCTTTTCCAGCATAGGTCTCAAAGTGATCCAAATAAACACTTGCAGATTCTTCAAAAGGAGTGTTTCCAAACTGCTCTATCAGAGGGAATGTTCAAGTCTGTGAGTTGAATGCAGTAATCACACAGAAGTTTGTGAGAATGCTTCTGTCTAGTTTCAGGTGGAGATATTTCTTTTCCCAGCATAGGCCTCAAAGCCCTCCAAATATCCACTTGCAGACTCTACAAAAAGAGTGTTTCAAAACTGCTCTTTCAAAAGGATGGCTCAAGTCTGTGAGTTGAATGCACTCATCACAAAGAAGTTTCTGAGAATGCTTCTGTGTAGTTGTTATGTGAAGATACTTCCTTTTCCAGCACAGGCCTCAGTGCGCTCCAAATATGCATTTGCAGATTCTACAAAAAGAGAGCTTGAAAACTCTTCCCCGAAAAAGAGGCTTCAACTCTATGAGTAGAATGCACTCATCACAAAGAAGTTTCTGAGAATGCTTCTGTGTAGTTGTTATGTGAAGATATTTCCTTTTCCAGCATAGACGTCAAAGCGCTCCAAATAAACACTTGCAGATTCTACTAAAGGAGTGTTTCCAAACTGCTCTATCAAAAGCAATGTTCAAGTCTGTGAGTTGAATGCACTCATCACAGAGAAGTTTCTGAGAATGCTTCTGTGTAGTTTTTAGGTGAAGATATTTCCTTTTCCAGCATAGGCGTCAAAGCGATCCAAATAAGCCCTTGCAGATTCGACAAAAGGAGTGTTTCCAAACTGCTCTATCAGACGGAATGTTCAAGTCTGTGAGTTGAATGCAGTAATCACACAGAAGTTTGTGAGAATGCTTCTGTCTAGTTTTTAGGTGAAGATATTTCATTTCCCAGAATAGGCCTGAAAGCGCTCAAAATTTCCACTTGCAGATTCTACAAAAAGAGTGTTTCAAAACTACTCTTTCAAAAGGAAGGCTCAAGTCTGTGAGTTGAATGCACTCATCACAAAGAAGTTTCTGAGAATGCTTCTGTGTAGTTGTTATGTGAAGATACTTCCTTTTCCAGCATAGGCCCCAAAGCGCTCGAAATAAACACTTGCAGATTCTACGAAAGGAGTGTTTCAAAACTGTCCTATGAAAAGAAACGTTCAAGTCTGTGAGTTGAATGCACTCATCACAGAGAAGTTTCTGAGAATGCTTCTGTGTAGTTTTTAGGTGAAGATATATCCTTTTCCAGCATAGGCGTCAAAGCGGTCCAAATAAACACTTGCAGATTCTACAAAAGGAGTGTTTCCAAACTGCTCTATCAAGAGGAATGTTCAAGTCTGTGAGTAGAATGCACTCACCACAAAGAAGTTTCTGAGAATGCTTCTGTCTAGTTTTTAAGTGAAGATATTTCCTTTTCCAGCATAGGCGTCAAAGCGCTCCAAATAAACACTTGCAGATTCTACAAAAGGAGTGTTTCCAAACTGCTCTATCAGAGGGAATGTTCAAGTCTGTGAGTTGAATGCACTAGTCAGACAGAAGTTTGTGAGAATGCTTCTGTGTAGTTTTTAGGTGAAGATATTTCCTTTTCCAGCATAGGTCTCAAAGTGATCCAAATAAACACTTGCAGATTCTACAAAAGGAGTGTTTCCAAACTGCTCTATCAGAGGGAATGTTCAAGTCTGTGAGTTGAATGCAGTAATCACACAGAAGTTTGTGAGAATGCTTCTGTCTAGTTTCAGGTGGAGATATTTCTTTTCCCAGCATAGGCCTCAAAGCCCTCCAAATATCCACTTGCAGACTCTACAAACAGAGTGTTTCAAAACTGCTCTTTCAAAAGGATGGCTCAAGTCTGTGAGTTGAATGCACTCATCACAAAGAAGTTTCTGAGAATGCTTCTGTGTAGTTGTTATGTGAAGATACTTCCTTTTCCAGCACAGGCCTCAGTGCGCTCGAAATAAACACTTGCAGATCCTACGAAAGGAGTGTTTCAAAACTGTCCTATCAAAAGAAACGTTCAAGTCTGTGAGTTGAATGCACTCATCACAGAGAAGTTTCTGAGAATGCTTCTGTGTAGTTTTTAGGTGAAGATATATCCTTTTCCAGCATAGGCGTCAACGCGATCCAAATAAACACTTGCAGATTCTACAAAAGGAGTGTTTCCAAACTGCTCTATCAAGAGGAATGTTCAAGTCTGTGAGTAGAATGCACTCACCACAAAGAAGTTTCTGAGAATGCTTCTGTCTAGTTTTTATGTGAAGATATTTCCTTTTCCAGCATAGGCGTCAAAGCGCTCCAAATAAACACTTGCAGATTCTACAAAAGGAGTGTTTCCAAACTGCTCTATCAGAGGGAATGTTCAAGTCTGTGAGTTGAATGCACTAGTCAGACAGAAGTTTGTGAGAATGCTTCTGTGTAGTTTTTAGGTGAAGATATTTCCTTTTCCAGCATAGGTCTCAAAGTGATCCAAATAAACACTTGCAGATTCTACAAAAGGAGTGTTTCCAAACTGCTCTATCAGAGGGAATGTTCAAGTCTGTGAGTTGAATGCAGTAATCACACAGAAGTTTGTGAGAATGCTTCTGTCTAGTTTCAGGTGGAGATATTTCTTTTCCCAGCATAGGCCTCAAAGCCCTCCAAATATCCACTTGCAGACTCTACAAACAGAGTGTTTCAAAACTGCTCTTTCAAAAGGATGGCTCAAGTCTGTGAGTTGAATGCACTCATCACAAAGAAGTTTCTGAGAATGCTTCTGTGTAGTTGTTATGTGAAGATACTTCCTTTTCCAGCACAGGCCTCAGTGCGCTCGAAATGAACACTTGCAGATCCTACGAAAGGAGTGTTTCAAAACTGTCCTATCAAAAGAAACGTTCAAGTCTGTGAGTTGAATGCACTCATCACAGAGAAGTTTCTGAGAATGCTTCTGTGTAGTTTTTAGGTGAAGATATTTCCTTTTCCAGCATAGGCGTCAAAGCGATCCAAATAAACACTTGCAGATTCTACAAAAGGAGTGTTTCCAAACTGCTCTATCAGAGGGAATGTTCAAGTCTGTGAGTTGAATGCAGTAATCACACAGAAGTTTGTGAGAATGCTTCTGTCTAGTTTTTAGGTGAAGATATTTCATTTTCCAGAATAGGCCTGAAAGCGCTCAAAATTTCCACTTCAGATTCTACAAAAAGAGTTTTTCAAAACTACTCTTTCAAAAGGAAGGCTCAAGTCTGTGAGTTGAATGCTCTCATCACAAAGAAGTTTCTGAGAATGCTTCTGTGTAGTTGTTATGTGAAGATACTTCCTTTTCCAGCATAGGCCCCAAAGCGCTCGAAATAAACACTTGCAGATTCTACGAAAGGAGTGTTTCAAAACTGTCCTATGAAAAGAAACGTTCAAGTCTGTGAGTTGAATGCACTCATCACAGAGAAGTTTCTGAGAATGCTTCTGTGTAGTTTTTAGGTGAAGATATATCCTTTTCCAGCATAGGTGTCAAAGCGATCCAAATAAACACTTGCAGATTCTACTAAAGGAGTGTTTCCAAACTGCTCTATCAAAAGCAATGTTCAACTCTGTGAGTTGAATGCACTCATCACAGAGAAGTTTCTGAGAATGCTTCTGTGTAGTTTTTAGGTGAAGATATTTCCTTTTCCAGCATAGGGGTCAAAGCGATCCAAATAAGCCCTTGCAGATTCTACAAAAGGAGTGTTACCAAACTGCTCTATCAGAGGGAATGTTCAAGTCTGTGAGTTGAATGCAGTAATCACACAGAAGTTTGTGAGAATGCTTCTGTCTAGTTTTTAGGTGAAGATATTTCATTTCCCAGAATAGGCCTGAAAGCGCTCCAAATTTCCACTTGCAGATTCTACAAAAAGAGTGTTTCAAAACTACTCTTTCAAAAGGAAGGCTCAAGTCTGTGAGTTGAATGCACTCATCACAAAGAAGTTTCTGAGAATGCTTCTGTGTAGTTGTTATGTGAAGATACTTCCTTTTCCAGCATAGGCCCCAAAGCGCTCGAAATAAACACTTGCAGATTCTACGAAAGGAGTGTTTCAAAACTGTCCTATGAAAAGAAACGTTCAAGTCTGTGAGTTGAATGCACTCATCACAGAGAAGTTTCTGAGAATGCTTCTGTGTAGTTTTCAGGTGAAGATATATCCTTTTCCAGCATAGGCGTCAAAGCGATCCAAATAAACACTTGCAGATTCTACAAAAGGAGTGTTTCCAAACTGCTCTATCAAGAGGAATGTTCAAGTCTGTGAGTAGAATGCACTCACCACAAAGAAGTTTCTGAGAATGCTTCTGTCTAGTTTTTATGTGAAGATATTTCCTTTTCCAGCATAGGCGTCAAAGCGCTCCAAATAAACACTTGCAGATTCTACAAAAGGAGTGTTTCCAAACTGCTCTATCAGAGGGAATGTTCAAGTCTGTGAGTTGAATGCACTAGTCAGACAGAAGTTTGTGAGAATGCTTCTGTGTAGTTTTTAGGTGAAGATATTTCCTTTTCCAGCATAGGTCTCAAAGTGATCCAAATAAACACTTGCAGATTCTACAAAAGGAGTGTTTCCAAACTGCTCTATCAGAGGGAATGTTCAAGTCTGTGAGTTGAATGCAGTAATCACACAGAAGTTTGTGAGAATGCTTCTGTCTAGATTCAGGTGGAGATATTTCTTTTCCCAGCATAGGCCTCAAAGCCCTCCAAATATCCACTTGCAGACTCTACAAACAGAGTGTTTCAAAACTGCTCTTTCAAAAGGATGGCTCAAGTCTGTGAGTTGAATGCACTCATCACAAAGAAGTTTCTGAGAATGCTTCTGTGTAGTTGTTATGTGAAGATACCTCCTTTTCCAGCACAGGCCTCAGTGCGCTCGAAATAAACACTTGCAGATCCTACGAAAGGAGTGTTTCAAAACTGTCCTATCAAAAGAAACGTTCAAGTCTGTGAGTTGAATGCACTCATCACAGAGAAGTTTCTGAGAATGCTTCTGTGTAGTTTTTAGGTGAAGATATTTCCTTTTCCAGCATAGGCGTCAAAGCGATCCAAATAAACACTTGCAGATTCTACAAAAGGAGTGTTTCCAAACTGCTCTATCAGAGGGAATGTTCAAGTCTGTGAGTTGAATGCAGTAATCACACAGAAGTTTGTGAGAATTCTTCTGTCTAGTTTTTAGGTGAAGATATTTCATTTCCCAGAGTAGGCCTGAAAGCGCTCCAAATTTCCACTTGCAGATTCTACAAAAAGAGTGTTTCAAAACTACTCTTTCAAAAGGAAGGCTGAAGTCTGTGAGTTGAATGCACTCATCACAAAGAAGTTTCTGAGAATGCTTCTGTGTAGTTGTTATGTGAAGATACTTCCTTTTCCAGCATAGGCCCCAAAGCGCTCGAAATAAACACTTGCAGATTCTACGAAAGTAGTGTTTCAAAACTGTCCTATGAAAAGAAACGTTCAAGTCTGTGAGTTGAATGCACTCATCACAGAGAAGTTTCTGAGAATGCTTCTGTGTAGTTTTTAGGTGAAGATATATCCTTTTCCAGCATAGGCGTCATCGCGATCCAAATAAACACTTGCAGATTCTACAAAAGGAGTGTTTCCAAACTGCTCTATCAAGAGGAATGTTCAAGTCTGTGAGTAGAATGCACTCACCACAAAGAAGTTTCTGAGAATGCTTCTGTCTAGTTTTTATGTGAAGATATTTCCTTTTCCAGCATAGGCGTCAAAGCGCTCCAAATAAACACTTGCAGATTCTACAAAAGGAGTGTTTCCAAACTACTCTATCAGAGGGAATGTTGAAGTCTGTGAGTTGAATGCACTAGTCAGACAGAAGTTTGTGAGAATGCTTCTGTGTAGTTTTTAGGTGAAGATATTTCCTTTTCCAGCATAGGTCTCAAAGTGATCCAAATAAACACTTGCAGATTCTTCAAAAGGAGTGTTTCCAAACTGCTCTATCAGAGGGAATGTTCATGTCTGCGAGTTGAATGCACTAGTCAGACAGAAGTTTGTGAGAATGCTTCTTTGTAGTTTTTAGGTGAAGATGTTTCCTTTTCCAGCATAGGTCTCAAAGTGATCCAAATAAACACTTGCAGATTCTTCAAAAGGAGTGTTTCCAAACTGCTCTATCAGAGGGAATGTTCAAGTCCGTGAGTTGAATGCAGTAATCACACAGAAGTTTGTGAGAATGCTTCTGTCTAGTTTCGGGTGGAGATATTACTTTTCCCAGCATAGGCCTCAAAGCCCTCCAAATATCCACTTGCAGACTCTACAAAAAGAGTGTTTCAAAACTGCTCTTTCAAAAGGAAGGCTCAAGTCTGTGAGTTGAATGCACTCATCCCAAAGAAGTTTCTGAGAATGCTTCTGTGTAGTTGTTATGTGAAGATACTTCCTTTTCCAGCACAGGCCTCAGTGCGCTCGAAATAAACACTTGCAGACCCTACGAAAGGAGTGTTTCAAAACTGTCCTATCAAAATAAACGTTCAAGTCTGTGAGTTGAATGCAGTCATCACACAGAAGTTTCTGAGAATGCTTCTGTGTAGTTTTTAGGTGAAGATATTTCATTTCCCAGCACAGGCCTCAGAGCGCTCCAAATATGCATTTGCAGATTCTACAAAAAGAGAGCTTGAAAACTCTTCCACCAAAAAGAGGCTTCAACTCTATGAGTAGAATGCACTCATCACAAAGAAGTTTCTGAGAATGCTTCTGTCTACTTTTTATGTGAAGATATTTCCTTTTCCAGCATAGGCGTCAAAGCGCTCCAAATAAACACTTCCAGATTCTACTAAAGGAGTGTTTCCAAACTGCTCTATCAAAAGCAATGTTCAAGTCTGTGAGTTGAATGCACTCATCACAGAGAAGTTTCTGAGAATGCTTCTGTGTAGTTTTTAGGTGAAGATATTTCCTTTTCCAGCATAGGCGTCACAGCGTTCCAAATAAACAATTGCAGATTCTACAAAAGGAGTGTATCCAAACTGCTCTATCAGAGGGAATGTTCAAGTCTGTGAGTTGAATGCAGTAATCACACAGAAGTTTGTGAGAATGCTTCTGTCTAGTTTTTAGGTGAAGATATTTCTTTTCCCAGAATAGGCCCTAAAGGGCTCCAAATTTCCACTTGCAGATTCTACAAAAAGAGTGTTTCAAAACTGCTCTTTCAAAAGGAAGGCTCAAGTCTGTGAGTTGAATGCACTCATCACAAAGAAGTTTCTGAGAATGCTTCTGTGTAGTTGTTATGTGAAGATACTTCCTTTTCCAGCATAGGCCACAAAGCGCTCGAAATAAACACTTGCAGATTCTACGAAAGGAGTGTTTCAAAACTGTCCTATGAAAAGAAACGTTCAAGTCTGTGAGTTGAATGCACTCATCACAGAGAAGTTTCTGAGAATGCTTCTGTGTAGTTTTTAGGTGAAGATATTTCCTTTTCCAGCATAGGCGTCAAAACGATCCAAATAAGCCCTTGCAGATTCTACAAATGTACTTTTTCCAAACTGCTCTATCAGAGGGAATGTTCAAGTCTGTGAGTTGAATGCAGTAATCACACAGAAGTTTGTGAGAATGCTTCTGTCTAGTTTTTAGGTGAAGATATTTCATTTCCCAGAATAGGCCTGAAAGCGCTCAAAATTTCCACTTGCAGATTCTACAAAAAGAGTGTTTCAAAACTACTCTTTCAAAAGGAAGGCTCAAGTCTGTGAGTTGAATGCACTCATCACAAAATTGTTTCTGAGAATGCTTCTGTGTAGTTGTTATGTGACGATACATCCTTTTCCAGCATAGGCCCCAAAGCGCTCGAAATAAACACGTGCAGATCCTACGAAAGGAGTGTTTCAAAACTGTCCTATGAAAAGAAACGTTCAAGTCCGTGAGTTGAATGCACTCATCACAGAGAAGTTTCTGAGAATGCTTCTGTGTAGTTTTTAGGTGAAGATATATCCTTTTCCAGCATAGGCGTCAACGCGATCCAAATAAACACTTGCAGATTCTACAAAAGGAGTGTTTCCAAACTGCTCTATCAAGAGGAATGTTCAAGTCTGTGAGTAGAATGCACTCACCACAAAGAAGTTTCTGAGAATGCTTCTGTCTAGTTTTTATGTGAAGATATTTCCTTTTCCAGCATAGGCGTCAAAGCGCTCCAAATAAACACTTGCAGATTCTACAAAAGGAGTGTTTCCAAACTACTCTATCAGAGGGAATGTTCAAGTCTGTGAGTTGAATGCACTAGTCAGACAGAAGTTTGTGAGAATGCTTCTGTGTAGTTTTTAGGTGAAGATGTTTCCTTTTCCAGCATAGGTCTCAAAGTGATCCAAATAAACACTTGCAGATTCTTCAAAAGGAGTGTTTCCAAACTGCTCTATCAGAGGGAATGTTCAAGTCTGTGAGTTGAATGCAGAAATCACACAGAAGTTTGTGAGAATGCTTCTGTCTAGTTTCAGGTGGAGATATTTCTTTTCCCAGCATAGGCCTCAAATCCCTCCAAATATCCACTTGCAGACTCTACAAAAAGAGTGTTTCAAAACTGCTCTTTCAAAAGGATGGCTCAAGTCTGTGAGTTGAATGCACTCATCACAAAGAAGTTTCCGAGAATGCTTCTGTGTAGTTGTTATGTGAAGATACTTCCTTTTCCAGCACAGGCCTCAGTGCGCTCGAAATAAACACTTGCAGACCCTACGAAAGGAGTGTTTCAAAACTGTCCTATCGAAATAAACGTTCAAGTCTGTGAGTTGAATGCAGTCATCACACAGAAGTTTCTGAGAATTCTTCTGTGTAGTTTTTAGGTGAAGATATTTCATTTCCCAGCACAGGCCTCAGAGCGCTCCAAATATGCATTTGCAGATTCTACAAAAACAGAGCTTGAAAGCTCTTCCACCAAAAAGAAGCTTCAACTCTATGAGTAGAATGCACTCATCACAAAGAAGTTTCTGAGAATGCTTCTGTCTAGTTTTTATGTGAAGATATTTCCTTTTCCAGCATAGGCGTCAAAGCGCTCCAAATAAACACTTGCAGATTCTACAAAAGGAGTGTTTCCAAACTGCTCTATCAGAGGGAATGTTCAAGGCCGTAAGTTGAATGCACTAGTCAGACAGAAGTTTGTGAGAATGCTTCTGTGTAGTTTTTAGGTGAAGATATTTCCTTTTCCAGCATAGGTCTCAAAGTGATCCAAATAAACACTTGCAGATTCTACAAAAGCAGTGTTTCCAAACTGCTCTATCAGAGGGAATGTTCAAGTCTGTGAGTTGAATGCAGTAATCACGCAGAAGTTTGTGAGAATGCTTCTGTCTAGTTTCAGGTGGAGATATTTCTTTTCCCAGCATAGGCCTCAAAGCCCTCCAAATATCCACTTGCAGACTCTACAAAAAGAGTGTTTGAAAACTGCTCTTTCAAAAGGATGGCTCAAGTCTGTGAGTTGAATGCACTCATCACAAAGAAGTTTCTGAGAATGCTTCTGTGTAGTTGTTATGTGAAGATACTTCCTTTTCCAGCACAGGCCTCAGTGCGCTCGAAATAAACACTTGCGGATCCTACGAAAGGAGTGTTTCAAAACTGTCCTATCAAAATAAACGTTCAAGTCTGTGAGTTGAATGCAGTCATCACACAGAAGTTTCTGAGAATGCTTCTGTGTAGTTTTTAGGTGAAGATATTTCATTTCCCAGCACAGGCCTCAGAGCGCTCCAAATATGCATTTGCAGATTCTACAAAAAGAGAGCTTGAAAACTCTTCCACCAAAAAGAGGCTTCAACTCTATGAGTAGAATGCACTCATCACAAAGAAGTTTCTGAGAATGCTTCTGTCTAGTTTTTATGTGAAGATATTTCCTTTTCCAGCATAGGCGTCAAAGCGCTCCAAATAAACACTTGCAGATTCTACTAAAGGAGTGTTTCCAAACTGCTCTATCAAAGGCAATGTTCAAGTCTGTGAGTTGAATGCACTCATCACAGAGAAGTTTCTGAGAATGCTTCTGTGTAGTTTTTAGGTGAAGATATTTCCTTTTCCAGCATAGGCGTCAAAGCGATCCAAATAAACACTTGCAGATTCTACAAAAGGAGTGTATCCAAACTGCTCTATCAGAGGGAATGTTCAAGTCTGTGAGTTGAATGCAGTAATCACACAGAAGTTTGTGAGAATGCTTCTGTCTAGTTTTTAGGTGAAGATATTTCTTTTCCCAGAATAGGCCCTAAAGCGCTCCAAATTTCCACTTGCAGATTCTACAAAAAGAGTGTTTCAAAACTGCTCTTTCAAAAGGAAGGCTCAAGTCTGTGAGTTGAATGCACTCATCACAAAGAAGTTTCTGAGAATGCTTCTGTGTAGTTGTTATGTGAAGATAGTTCCTTTTCCAGCATAGGCCTCAAAGCGCTCGAAATAAACACTTGCAGATTCTACGAAAGGAGTGTTTCAAAACTGTCCTATGAGAAGAAACGTTCAAGTCTGCGAGTTGAATGCACTCATCACAGAGAAGTTTCTGAGAATGCTTCTGTGTAGTTTTTAGGTGAAGATATATCATTTTCCAGCATAGGCGTCAAAGCGATCCAAATAAACATTTGCAGATTCTACAAAAGGAGTGTTTCCAAACTGCTCTATCAGAGGGAATGTTCAAGTCTGTGAGTAGAATGCACTCACCACAAGAAGTTTCTGAGAATGCTTCTGTCTAGTTTTTTTGTGAAGATATTTCCTTTTTCAGCATAGGCGTCAAAGCGCTCCAAATAAACACTTGCAGATTCTACAAAAGGAGTGTTTCCAAACTGCTCTATCAGAGGGAATGTTCAAGTCTGTGAGTTGAATGCACTAGTCAGACAGAAGTTTGTGAGAATGCTTCTGTGTAGTTTTTAGGTGAAGATATTTCCTTTTCCAGCATAGGTCTCAAAGTGATCCAAATAAACACTTGCAGATTCTACAAAAGCAGTGTTTCCAAACTGCTCTATCAGAGGGAATGTTCAATCTGTGAGTAGAATGCACTCAACACAAAGAAGTTTCTGAGAATGCTTCTGTCTAGTTTTTATGTGAAGATATTTCCTTTTCCAGCATAGGCGTCAAAGCGCTCCAAATAAACACTTGCAGATTCTACAAAAGGAGTGTTTCCAAACTGCTCTATCAGAGGGAATGTTCAAGTCTGTGAGTTGAATGCACTAGTCAGACAGAAGTTTGTGAGAATGCTTCTGTGTAGTTTTTAGGTGAAGATATTTCCTTTTCCAGCATAGGTCTCAAAGTGATCCAAATAAACACTTGCAGATTCTACAAAAGGAGTGTTTCCAAACTGCTCTATCAGAGGGAATGTTCAAGTCTGTGAGTTGAATGCAGTAATCACACAGAAGTTTCTGAGAATGCTTCTGTCTAGTTTCAGGTGGAGATATTTCTTTTCCCAGCATAGGCCTCAAAGCCCTCCAAATATCCACTTGCAGACTCTACAAACAGAGTGTTTCAAAACTGCTCTTTCAAAAGGATGGCTCAAGTCTGTGAGTTGAATGCACTCATCACAAAGAAGTTTCTGAGAATGCTTCTGTGTAGTTGTTATGTGAAGATACTTCCTTTTCCAGCACAGGCCTCAGTGCGCTCGAAATAAACACTTGGAGATCCTACGAAAGGAGTGTTTCAAAACTGTCCTATCAAAAGAAACGTTCAAGTCTGTGAGTTGAATGCACTCATCACAGAGAAGTTTCCGAGAATGCTTCTGTGTAGTTTTGAGGTGAAGATATTTCCTTTTCCAGCATAGGCGTCAAAGCGATCCAAATAAACACTTGCAGATTCTTCAAAAGGAGTGTTTCCAAACTGCTCTATCAGAGGGAATGTTCAAGTCTGCGAGTTGAATGCACTAGTCAGACAGAAGTTTGTGAGAATGCTTCTGTGTAGTTTTTAGGTGAAGATGTTTCCTTTTCCAGCATAGGTCTCCAAGTGATCCAAATAAACACTTGCAGATTCTTCAAAAGGAGTGTTTCCAAACTGCTCTATCAGAGGGAATGTTCAAGTCTGTGACTTGAATGCAGTAATCACACAGAAGTTTGTGAGAATGCTTCTGTCTAGTTTCAGGTGGAGATATTTCTTTTCCCAGCATAGGCCTCAAAGCCTTCCAAATATCCACTTGCAGACTCTACAAAAAGAGTGTTTCAAAACTGCTCTTTCAAAAGGATGGCTCAAGTCTGTGAGTTGAATGCACTCATCACAAAGAAGTTTCTGAGAATGCTTCTGTGTAGTTGTTATGTGAAGATACTTCCTTTTCCAGCACAGGCCTCAGTGCGCTCGAAATAAACACTTGCAGACCCTACGAAAGGAGTGTTTCAAAACTGTCCTATCAAAATAAACGTTCAAGTCTGTGAGTTGAATGCAGTCATCACACAGAAGTCTCTGAGAATGCTTCTGTGTAGTTTTTAGGTGAAGATATTTCATTTCCCAGCACAGGCCTCAGAGCGCTCCAAATATGCATTTGCAGATTCTACAAAAAGAGAGCTTGAAAACTCTTCCACCAAAAAGAAGCTTCAACTCTATGAGTAGAATGCACTCATCACAAAGAAGTTTCTGAGAATGCTTCTGTCTAGTTTTTATGTGAAGATATTTCCTTTTCCAGCATAGGCGTCAAAGCGCTCCAAATAAACACTTGCAGATTCTACTAAAGGAGTGTTTCCAAACTGCTCTATCAAAAGCAATGTTCAAGTCTGTGAGTTGAATGCAGCCATCACAGAGAAGTTTCTGAGAATGCTTCTGTGTAGTTTTTAGCTGAAGATATTTCCTTTTCCAGCATAGGCGTCAAAGCGATCCAAATAAAAACTTGCAGATTCTACAAAAGGAGTGTATCCAAACTGCTCTATCAGAGGGAATGTTCAAGTCTGTGAGTTGAATGCAGTAATCACACAGAAGTTTGTGAGAATGCTTCTGTCTAGTTTTTAGGTGAAGATATTTCTTTTCCCAGAATAGGCACTAAAGCGCTCCAAATTTCCACTTGCAGATTCTACAAAAAGAGTGTTTCAAAACTGCTCTTTCAAAAGGAAGGCTGAAGTCTGTGAGTTGAATGCACTCATCACAAAGAAGTTTCTGAGAATCCTTCTGTGTAGTTGTTATGTGAAGATACTTCCTTTTCCAGCATAGGCCCCAAAGCGCTCGAAATAAACACTTGCAGATTCTACGAAAGGAGTGTTTCAAAACTGTCCTATGAAAAGAAACGTTCAAGTCTGTGAGTTGAATGCACTCATCACAGAGAAGTTTCTGAGAATGCTTCTGTGTAGTTTTTAGGTGAAGATATTTCCTTTTCCAGCATAGGCGTCAAAGCGATCCAAATAAACACTTGCAGATTCTACAAAAGGAGTGTTTCCAAACTGCTCTCTCAAGAGGAATGTTCAAGTCTGTGAGTAGAATGCACTCACCACAAAGAAGTTTCTGAGAATGCTTCTGTCTAGTTTTTATGTGAAGATATTTCCTTTTCCAGCATAGGCGTCAAAGCGCTCCAAATAAACACTTGCAGATTCTACAAAAGGAGTGTTTCCAAACTGCTCTATCAGAGGGAATGTTCAAGTCTGTGAGTTGAATGCACTAGTCAGACAGAAGTTTGTGAGAATGCTTCTGTGTAGTTTTTAGGTGAAGATATTTCCTTTTCCATCATAGGTCTCAAAGTGATCCAAATAAACACTTGCAGATTCTACAAAAGGAGTGTTTCCAAACTGCTCTATCAGAGGGAATGTTCAAGTCTGTGAGTTGAATGCAGTAATCACACAGAAGTTTGTGAGAATGCTTCTGTCTAGTTTCAGGTGGAGATATTTCTTTTCCCAGCATAGGCCTCAAAGCCCTCCAAATATCCACTTGAAAACTCCACAAAAAGAGTGTTTCAAAACCGCTCTTTCAAAAGGATGGCTCAAGTCTGTGAGTTGAATGAACTCATCACAAAGAAGTTTCTGAGAATGCTTCTGTGTAGTTGTTATGTGAAGATACTTCCTTTTCCAGCACAGGCCTCTGTGCGCTCGAAATAACCACTTGCAGATCCTACGAAAGGAGTGTTTCAAAACTGTCCTATCAAAAGAAACGTTCAAGTCTGTGAGTTGAATGCACTCATCACAGAGAAGTTTCTGAGAATGCTTCTGTGTAGTTTTTAGGTGAAGATATTTCCTTTTCCAGCATAGGAGTCAAAGCGATCCAAATAAACACTTGCAGATTCTACAAAAGGAGTGTTTCCAAACTGCTCTATCAGAGGGAATGTTCACGTCTGTGAGTTGAATGCAGTAATCACACAGAAGTTTGTGAGAATGCTTCTGTCTAGTTTTTCGGTGAAGATATTTCATTTCCCAGAATAGGCCTGAAAGCGCTCCAAATTTCCACTTGCAGATTCTACAAAAAGAGTGTTTCAAAACTACTCTTTCAAAAGGAAGGCTCAATTCTGTGAGTTGAATGCACTCATCACAAAGAAGTTTCTGAGAATGCTTCTGTGTAGTTGTTATGTGAAGATACTTCCTTTTCCACCATAGGCCCCAAAGCGCTCGAAATAAACACTTGCAGATTCTACGAAAGGAGTGTTTCAAAACTGTCCTATGAAAAGAAACGTTCAAGTCTGTGAGTTGAATGCACTCATCACAGAGAAGTTTCTGAGAATGCTTCTGTGTAGTTTTTAGGTGAAGATATTTCCTTTTCCAGCATAGGCGTCAAAGCGATCCAAATAAACACTTGCAGATTCTACAAAAGGAGTGTTTCCAAACTGCTCTATCAAGAGGAATGTTCAAGTCTGTGAGTAGAATGCACTCACCACAAAGAAGTTTCTTAGAATGCTTCTGTCTAGTTTTTATGTGAAGATATTTCCTTTTCCAGCATAGGCGTCAAAGCGCTCCAAATAAACACTTGCAGATTGTACAAAAGGAGTGTTTCCAAACTGCTCTATCAGAGGGAATGTTCAAGTCTGTGAGTTGAATGCACTAGTCAGACAGAAGTTTGTGAGAATGCTTCTGTGTAGTTTTTAGGTGAAGATATTTCCTTTTCCAGCATAGGTCTCAAAGTGATTCAAATAAACACTTGCAGATTCTTCAAAAGGAGTGTTTCCAAACTGCTCTATCAGAGGGAATGTTCAAGTCTGTGAGTTGAATGCAGTAATCACACAGAAGTTTGTGAGAATGCTTCTGTCTAGTTTCAGGTGGAGATATTTCTTTTCCCAGCATAGGCCTCAAAGCCCTCCAAATATCCACTTGCAGACTCTACAAAAAGAGTGTTTCAAAACTGCTCTTTCAAAAGGATGGCTCAAGTCTGTGAGTTGAATGCACTCATCACAAAGAAGTTTCTGAGAATGCTTCTGTGTTGTTGTTATGTGAAGATACTTCCTTTTCCAGCACAGGCCTCAGTGCGCTCGAAATAAACACTTGCAGATCCTACGAAAGGAGTGTTTCAAAACTGTCCTATCAAAATAAACGTTCAAGTCTGTGAGTTGAATGCAGTCACCACACAGAAGTTTCTGAGAATGCTTCTGTGTAGTTTTTAGGTGAAGATATTTCATTTCCCAGCACAGGCCTCAGAGCGCTCCAAATATGCATTTGCAGATTCTACAAAAAGAGAGCTTGAAAACTCTTCCACCAAAAGGAGGCTTCAACTCTATGAGTAGAATGCACTCATCACAAAGAAGTTTCTGGGAATGCTTCTGTATAGTTTTTATGTGAAGATCTTTCCTTTTCCAGCATAGGCGTCAAAGCGCTCCAAATAAACACTTGCAGATTCTACTAAAGGAGTGTTTCCAAACTGCTCTATCAAAAGCAATGTTCAAGTCTGTGAGTTGAATGCACTCATCACAGAGAAGTTTCTGAGAATGCTTCTGTGTAGTTTTTAGGTGAAGATATTTCCTTTTCCAGCATAGGCGTCAAAGCGTTCCAAATAAACACTTGCAGATTCTACAAAAGGAGTGTATCCAAACTGCTCTATCAGAGGGAATGTTCAAGTCTGTGAGTTGAATGCAGTAATCACACAGAAGTTTGTGAGAATGCTTCTGTCTAGTTTTTAGGTGAAGATATTTCATTTCCCAGAATAGGCCCTAATGCGCTCCAAATTTCCACTTGCAGATTCTACAAAAAGAGTGTTTCAAAACTGCTCTTTCAAAAGGAAGGCTCAAGTCTGTGAGTTGAATGCACTCATCACAAAGAAGTTTCTGAGAATGCTTCTGTGTAGTTGTTATGTGAAGATACTTCCTTTTCCACCATAGGCCCCAAAGCGCTCGAAATAAACACTTGCAGATTCTACGAAAGGAGTGTTTCAAAACTGTCCTATGAAAAGAAACGTTCAAGTCTGTGAGTTGAATGCACTCATCACAGAGAAGTTTCTGAGAATGCTTCTGTGTAGTTTTTAGGTGAAGATATTTCCTTTTCCAGCATAGGCGTCAAAGCGATCCAAATAAGCCCTTGCAGATTTTACAAAAGGACTGTTTCCAAACTGCCCTATCAGAGGGAATGTTCAAGTCTGTGAGTTGAATGCAGTAATCACACAGAAGTTTCTTAGAATGCTTCTGTCTAGTTTTTAGGTGAAGATATTTCATTTCCCAGAATAGGCCTGAAAGCGCTCAAAATTTCAACTTGCAGAATCTACAAAAAGAGTGTTTCAAAACTACTCTTTCAAAAGGAAGGCTCAAGTCTGTGAGTTGAATGCACTCATCACAAAGAAGTTTCTGAGAATGCTTCTGTGTAGTTGTTATGTGAAGATACATCCTTTTCCAGCATAGGCCCCAAAGCGCTCGAAATAAACACTTGCAGATTCTACGAAAGGAGTGTTTCAAAACTGTCCTATGAAAAGAAACGTTCAAGTCTGTGAGTTGAATGCACTCATCACAGAGAAGTTTCTGAGAATGCTTCTGTGTAGTTTTTAGGTGAAGATATATCCTTTTCCAGCATAGGCGTCAAAGCGCTCCAAATAAACACTTGCAGATTCTACAAAAGGAGTGTTTCCAAACTGCTCTATCAGAGGGAATGTTCAAGTCTGTGAATTGAATGCACTAGTCAGACAGAAGTTTGTGAGAATGCTTCTGTGTAGTTTTTAGGTGAAGATATTTCCTTTTCCAGCATAGGTCTCAAAGTGATCCAAATAAACACTTGCAGATTCTACAAAAGGAGTGTTTCCAAACTGCTCTATCAGAGGGAATGTTCAAGTCTGTGAGTTGAATGCAGTAATCACACAGAAGTTTGTGAGAATGCTTCTGTCTAGTTTCAGGTGGAGATATCTCTTTTCCCAGCATAGGCCTCAAAGCCCTCCAAATATCCACTTGCAGACTCTACAAACAGAGTGTTTCAAAACTGCTCTTTCAAAAGGATGGCTCAAGTCTGTGAGTTGAATGCACTCATCACAAAGAAGTTTCTGAGAATGCTTCTGTGTAGTTGTTATGTGAAGATACTTCCTTTTCCAGCACAGGCCTCAGTGCGCTCGAAATAAACACTTGCAGATCCTACGAAAGGAGTGTTTCAAAACTGTCCTATCAAAATAAACGTTCAAGTCTGTGAGTTGAATGCAGTCATCACACAGAAGTTTCTGAGAATGCTTCTGTGTAGTTTTTAGGTGAAGATATTTCATTTCCCAGCACAGGCCTCAGAGCGCTCCAAATATGCATTTGCAGATTCTACAAAAAGAGAGCTTGAAAACTCTTCCACCAAAAAGAGGCTTCAACTCTATGAGTAGAATGCACTCATCACAAAGAAGTTTCTGAGAATGCTTCTGTCTAGTTTTTATGTGAAGATATTTCCTTTTCCAGCATAGGCGTCAAAGCGCTCCAAATAAACACTTGCAGATTCTACTAAAGGAGTGTTTCCAAACTGCTCTATCAAAAGCAATGTTCAAGTCTGTGAGTTGAATGCACTCATCACAGAGAAGTTTCTGAGAATGCTTCTGTGTAGTTTTTAGGTGAAGATATTTCCTTTTCCAGCATAGGCGTCAAAGCGATCCAAACAAACACTTGCAGATTCTACAAAAGGAGTGTATCCAAACTGCTCTATCAGAGGGAATGTTCAAGTCTGTGAGTTGAATGCAGTAATCACACAGAAGTTTGTGAGAATGCTTCTGTCTAGTTTTTAGGTGAAGATATTTCTTTTCCCAGAATAGGCCCTAAAGCGCTCCAAATTTCCACTTGCAGATTCTACAAAAAGAGTGTTTCAAAACTGCTCTTTCAAAAGGAAGGCTCAAGTCTGTGAGTTGAATGCACTCATCACAAAGAAGTTTCTGAGAATGCTTCTGTGTAGTTGTTATGTGAAGTTACTTCCTTTTCCAGCATAGGCCCCAAAGCGCTCGAAATAAACACTTGCAGATTCTACGAAAGGAGTGTTTCAAAACTGTCCTATGAAAAGAAACGTTCAAGTCTGTGAGTTGAATCCACTCATCACAGAGAAGTTTCTGAGAATGCTTCTGTGTAGTTTTTAGGTGAAGATATTTCCTTTTCCAGCATAGGCGTCAAAGCGATCCAAATAAACACTTGCAGATTCTACAAAAGGAGTGTTTCCAAACTGCTCTATCAAGAGGAATGTTCAAGTCTGTGAGTAGAATGCACTCACCACAAAGAAGTTTCTGAGAATGCTTCTGTCTAGTTTTTATGTGAAAATATTTCCTTTTCCAGCATAGGCGTCAAAGCGCTCCAAATAAACACTTGCATATTCTACAAAAGGAGTGTTTCAAAACTGCTCTATCAGAGGGAATGTTCAAGTCTGTGAGTTGAATGCACTAGTCAGACAGAAGTCTGTGAGAATGCTTCTGTGTAGTTTTTAGGTGAAGATATATCCTTTTCCAGCATAGGCGTCAAAGCGATCCAAATAAACACTTGCAGATTCTACAAAAGGAGTGTTTCCAAACTGCTCTATCAGAGGGAATGTTCAAGGCCGTGAGTTGAATGCACTAGTCAGACAGAAGTTTGTGAGAATGCTTCTGTGTAGTTTTTAGGTGAAGATATTTCCTTTTCCAGCATAGGTCTCAAAGTGATCCAAATAAACACTTGCAGATTCTACAAAAGGAGTGTTTCCAAACTGCTCTATCAGAGGGAATGTTCAAGTCTGTGAGTTGAATGCAGTAATCACACAGAAGTTTGTGAGAATGCTTCTGTCTAGTTTCAGGTGGAGATATTTCTTTTCCCAGCATAGGCTTCAAAGCCCTCCAAATATCCACTTGCAGACTCTACAAAAAGAGTGTTTCAAAACTGCTCTTTCAAAAGGATGGCTCAAGTCTGTGAGTTGAATGCACTCATCACAAAGAAGTTTCTGAGAATGCTTCTGTGTAGTTGTTATGTGAAGATACTTCCTTTTCCAGCACAGGCCTCAGTGCGCTCGAAATAAACACTTGCAGATCCTACGAAAGGAGTGTTTCAAAACTGTCCTAACAAAATAAACGTTCAAGTCGGTGAGTTGAATGCAGTCATCACACAGAAGTTTCTGAGAATGCTTCTGTGTAGTTTTTAGGTGAAGATATTTCCTTTTCCAGCATAGGCGTCAAAGCGATCCAAATAAACACTTGCAGATTCTACAAAAGGAGTGTATCCAAACTGCTTAATCAGAGGGAATGTTCAAGTCTGTGAGTTGAATGCAGTCATCACACAGAAGTTTGTGAGAATGCTTCTGTCTAGCTTTTAGGTGAAGATATTTCTTTTCCCAGAATAGGCCCTAAAGCGCTCCAAATTTCCACTTTCAGATTCTACAAAAAGTGTATTTCAAAACTGCTCTTTCAAAAGGAAGGCTCAAGTCTGTGAGTTGAACGCACTCATCACAAAGAAGTTTCTGAGAATGCTTCTGTGTAGTTTTTAGGTGAAGATATTTCATTTCCCAGCACAGGCCTCAGAGCGCTCCAAATATGCATTTGCAGATTCTACAAAAAGAGAGCTTGAAAACTCTTCCACCAAAAAGAGGCTTCAACTCTATGAGTAGAATGCACTCATCACAAAGAAGTTTCTGAGAATGCTTCTGTCTAGTTTTTATATGAAGATATTTCCTTTTCCAGCATAGGCGTCAAAGCGCTCCAAATAAACACTTGCAGATTCTACTAAAGGAGTGTTTCCAAACTGCTCTATCAAAGGCAATATTCAAGTCTGTGAGTTGAATGCACTCATCACAGAGAAGTTTCTGAGAATGCTTCTGTGTAGTTTTTAGGTGAAGATATTTCCTTTTCCAGCATAGGCGTCAAAGCGATCCAAATAAACACTTGCAGATTCTACAAAAGGAGTGTATCCAAACTGCTCTATCAGAGGGAATGTTCAAGTGTGTGAGTTGAATGCAGTAATCACACAGAAGTTTGTGAGAATGCTTCTGTCTAGTTTTTAGGTGAAGATATTTCTTTTCCCAGAATAGGCCCTAAAGCGCTCCAAATTTCCACTTGCAGATTCTACAAAAAGAGTGTTTCAAAACTGCTCTTTCAAAAGGAAGGCTCAAGTCTGTGAGTTGAATGCACTCATCACAAAGAAGTTTCTGAGAATGCTTCTGTGTAGTTGTTATGTGAAGATACTTCCTTTTCCAGCATAGGCCTCAAAGCGCTCGAAATAAACACTTGCAGATTCTACGAAAGGAGTGTTTCAAAACTGTCCTATGAAAAGAAACGTTCAAGTCTGTGAGTTGAATGCACTCATCACAGAGAAGTTTCTGAGAATGCTTCTGTGTAGTTTTTAGGTGAAGATATTTCCTTTTCCAGCATAGGCGTCAAAGCGATCGAAATAAGCCCTTGCAGATTCTACAAAAGGAGTGTTTCCAAACTGCTCTATCAGAGGGAATGTTCAAGTCTGTGAGTTGAATGCTGTAATCACACAGAAGTTTGTGAGAATGCTTCTGTCTAGTTTTTAGGTGAAGATATTTCATTTCCCAGAATAGGCCTGAAAGCGCTCAAAATTTCCACTTGCAGATTCTACAAAAAGAGTGTTTCAAAACTACTCTTTCAAAAGGAAGGCTCAAGTCTGTGAGTTGAATGCACTCATCACAAAGAAGTTTCTGAGAATGCTTCTGTGTAGTTGTTATGTGAAGATTCTTCCTTTCCAGCATAGGCCCCAAAGCGCTCGAAATAAACACTTGCAGATTCTACGAAAGGAGTGTTTCAAAACTGTCCTATGAAAAGAAACGTTCAAGTCTGTGAGTTGAATGCACTCATCACAGAGAAGTTTCTGAGAATGCTTCTGTGTAGTTTTTAGGTGAAGATATATCCTTTTCCAGCATAGGCGTCAAAGCGATCCAAATAAACACTTGCAGATTCTACAAAAGGAGTGTTTCCAAACTGCTCTATCAAGAGGAATGTTCAAGTCTGTGAGTAGAATGCACTCACCACAAAGAAGTTTCTGAGAATGCTTCTGTCTAGTTTTTATGTGAAGATATTTCCTTTTCCAGCATAGGCGTCAAAGCGCTCCAAATAAACACTTGCAGATTCTACAAAAGGAGTGTTTCCAAACTGCTCTATCAGAGGGAATGTTCAAGTCTGTGAGTTGAATGCACGAGTCAGACAGAAGTTTGTGAGAATGCTTCTGTGTAGTTTTTAGGTGAAGATATTTCCTTTTCCAGCATAGGTCTCAAAGTGATCCAAATAAACACTTGCAGATTCTACAAAAGGAGTGTTTCCAAACTGCTCTATCAGAGGGAATGTTCAAGTCTGTGAGTTGAATGCAGTAATCACACAGAAGTTTGTGAGAATGCTTCTGTCTAGTTTCAGGTGGAGATATTTCTTTTCCCAGCATAGGCCTCAAAGCCCTCCAAATATCCACTTGCAGACTCTACAAAAACAGTGTTTCAAAACTGCTCTTTCAAAAGGATGGCTCAAGTCGGTGAGTTGAATGCACTCATCACAAAGAAGTTTCTGAGAATGCTTCTGTGTAGTTGTTATGTGAAGATACTTCCTTTTCCAGCACAGGCCTCAGTGCGCTCGAAATAAACACTTGCAGATCCTACGAAAGGAGTGTTTCAAAACTGTCCTATCAAAATAAACGTTCAAGTGTGTGAGTTGAATGCAGTCATCACACAGAAGTTTCTGAGAATGCTTCTGTGTAGTTTTTAGGTGAAGATATTTCATTTCCCAGCACAGGCCTCAGAGCGCTCCAAATATGCATTTGCAGATTCTACAAAAAGAGAGCTTGAAAACTCTTCCACCAAAAAGAGGCTTCAACTCTATGAGTAGAATGCACTCATCACAAAGAAGTTTCTGAGAATGCTTCTGTCTAGTTTTTATGTGAAGATATTTCCTTTTCCAGCATAGGCGTCAAAGCGCTCAAAATAAACACTTGCAGATTCTACTAAAGGAGTGTTTCCAAACTGCTCTATCAAAGGCAATGTTCAAGTCTGTGAGTTGAATGCACTCATCACAGAGAAGTTTCTGAGAATGCTTCTGTGTAGTTTTTAGGTGAAGATATTTCCTTTTCCAGCATAGGCGTCAAAGCGATCCAAATAAACACTTGCAGATTCTACAAAAGGAGTGTATCCAAACTGCTCTATCAGAGGGAATGTTCAAGTCTGTGAGTTGAATGCAGTCATCACACAGAAGTTTGTGAGAATGCTTCTGTCTAGTTTTTAGGTGAAGATATTTCTTTTCCCAGAATAGGCCCTAAAGCGCTCCAAATTTCCACTTGCAGATTCTACAAAAAGAGTGTTTCAAAACTGCTCTTTCAAAAGGAAGGCTCAAGTCTGTGAGTTGAATGCACTCATCACAAAGAAGTTTCTGAGAATGCTTCTGTGTAGTTGTTATGTGAAGATACTTCCTTTCCAGCATAGGCCTCAAAGCGCTCGAAATAAACACTTGCAGATTCTACGAAAGGAGTGTTTCAAAACTGTCCTATCAAAAGAAACGTTCAAGTCTGTGAGTTGAATGCACTCATCACAGAGAAGTTTCTGAGAATTCTTCTGTGTAGTTTTTAGGTGAAGATATTTCCTTTTCCAGCATAGGCGTCAAAGCGATCCAAATAAGCCCTTGCAGATTCTACAAAAGGAGTGTTTCCAAACTGCTCTATCAGAGGGAATGTTCAAGTCTGTGAGTTGAATGCAGTAATCACACAGAAGTTTGTGAGAATGCTTCTGTCTAGTTTTTAGGTGAAGATATTTCATTTCCCAGAATAGGCCTGAAAGCGCTCCAAATTTCCACTTGCAGATTCTACAAAAAGAGTGTTTCAAAACTACTCTTCCAAAAGGAAGGCTCAAGTCTGTGAGTTGAATGCACTCATCACAAAGAAGTTTCTGAGAATGCTTCTGTGTAGTTGTTATGTGAAGATACTTCCTTTTCCAGCATAGGCCCCAAAGCGTTCGAAATAAACACTTGCAGATTCTACGAAAGGAGTGTTTCAAAACTGTCCTAAGAAAAGAAACGTTCAAGTCTGTGAGTTGAATGCACTCATCACAGAGAAGTTTCTGAGAATGCTTCTGTGTAGTTTTTAGGTGAAGATATATCCTTTTCCAGCATAGGCGTCAAAGCGATCCAAATAAACACTTGCAGATTCTACAAAAGGAGTGTTTCCAAACTGCTCTATCAAGAGGAATGTTCAAGTCTGTGAGTAGAATGCACTCACCACAAAGAAGTTTCTGAGAATGCTTCTGTCTAGTTTTTATGTGAAGATATTTCCTTTTCCAGCATAGGCGTCAAAGCGCTCCAAATAAACACTTGCAGATTCTACAAAAGGAGTGTTTCCAAACTGCTCTATCAGAGGGAATGTTCAAGTCTGTGAGTTGAATGCACTAGTCAGGCAGAAGTTCGTGAGAATGCTTCTGTGTAGTTTTTAGGTGAAGATATTTCCTTTTCCAGCATAGGCGTCAAAGCGATCCAAATAAACACTTGCAGATTCTACAAAAGGAGTGTATCCAAACTGCTTAATCAGAGGGAATGTTCAAGTCTGTGAGTTGAATGCAGTAATCACACAGAAGTTTGTGAGAATGCTTCTGTCTAGCTTTTAGGTGAAGATATTTCTTTTCCCAGAATAGGCCCTAAAGCGCTCCAAATTTCCACTTTCAGATTCTACAAAAAGTGTATTTCAAAATTGCTCTTTCAAAAGGAAGGCTCAAGTCTGTGAGTTGAACGCACTCATCACAAAGAAGTTTCTGAGAATGCTTCTGTGTAGTTTTTAGGTGAAGATATTTCATTTCCCAGCACAGGCCTCAGAGCGCTCCAAATATGCATTTGCAGATTCTACAAAAAGAGAGCTTGAAAACTCTTCCACCAAAAAGAGGCTTCAACTCTATGAGTAGAATGCACTCATCACAAAGAAGTTTCTGAGAATGCTTCTGTCTAGTTTTTATATGAAGATATTTCCTTTTCCAGCATAGGCGTCAAAGCGCTCCAAATAAACACTTGCAGATTCTACTAAAGGAGTGTTTCCAAACTGCTCTATCAAAGGCAATATTCAAGTCTGTGAGTTGAATGCACTCATCACAGAGAAGTTTCTGAGAATGCTTCTGTGTAGTTTTTAGGTGAAGATATTTCCTTTTCCAGCATAGGCGTCAAAGCGATCCAAATAAACACTTGCAGATTCTACAAAAGGAGTGTATCCAAACTGCTCTATCAGAGGGAATGTTCAAGTCTGTGAGTTGAATGCAGTCATCACACAGAAGTTTGTGAGAATGCTTCTGTCTAGTTTTTAGGTGAAGATATTTCTTTTCCCAGAATAGGCCCTAAAGCGCTCCAAATTTCCACTTGCAGATTCTACAAAAAGAGTGTTTCAAAACTGCTCTTTCAAAAGGAAGGCTCAAGTCTGTGAGTTGAATGCACTCATCACAAAGAAGTTTCTGAGAATGCTTCTGTGTAGTTGTTATGTGAAGATACTTCCTTTTCCAGCATAGGCCTCAAAGCGCTCGAAATAAACACTTGCAGATTCTACGAAAGGAGTGTTTCAAAACTGTCCTATGAAAAGAAACGTTCAAGTCTGTGAGTTGAATGCACTCATCACAGAGAAGTTTCTGAGAATGCTTCTGTGTAGTTTTTAGGTGAAGATATTTCCTTTTCCAGCATAGGCGTCAAAGCGATCGAAATAAGCCCTTGCAGATTCTACAAAAGGAGTGTTTCCAAACTGCTCTATCAGAGGGAATGTTCAAGTCTGTGAGTTGAATGCTGTAATCACACAGAAGTTTGTGAGAATGCTTCTGTCTAGTTTTTAGGTGAAGATATTTCATTTCCCAGAATAGGCCTGAAAGCGCTCAAAATTTCCACTTGCAGATTCTACAAAAAGAGTGTTTCAAAACTACTCTTTCAAAAGGAAGGCTCAAGTCTGTGAGTTGAATGCACTCATCACAAAGAAGTTTCTGAGAATGCTTCTGTGTAGTTGTTATGTGAAGATTCTTCCTTTCCAGCATAGGCCCCAAAGCGCTCGAAATAAACACTTGCAGATTCTACGAAAGGAGTGTTTCAAAACTGTCCTATGAAAAGAAACGTTCAAGTCTGTGAGTTGAATGCACTCATCACAGAGAAGTTTCTGAGAATGCTTCTGTGTAGTTTTTAGGTGAAGATATTTCCTTTTCCAGCATAGGCGTCAAAGCGATCCAAATAAACACTTGCAGATTCTACAAAAGGAGTGTTTCCAAACTGCTCTATCAAGAGGAATGTTCAAGTCTGTGAGTAGAATGCACTCACCACAAAGAAGTTTCTGAGAATGCTTCTGTCTAGTTTTTATGTGAAGATATTTCCTTTTCCAGCATAGGCGTCAAAGCGCTCCAAATAAACACTTGCAGATTCTACAAAAGGAGTGTTTCCAAACTGCTCTATCAGAGGGAATGTTCAAGTCTGTGAGTTGAATGCACTAGTCAGACAGAAGTTTGTGAGAATGCTTCTGTGTAGTTTTTAGGTGAAGATATTTCCTTTTCCAGCATAGGTCTCAAAGTGATCCAAATAAACACTTGCAGATTCTACAAAAGGAGTGTTTCCAAACTGCTCTATCAGAGGGAATGTTCAAGTCTGTGAGTTGAATGCAGTAATCACACAGAAGTTTGTGAGAATGCTTCTGTCTAGTTTCAGGTGGAGATATTTCTTTTCCCAGCATAGGCCTCAAAGCCCTCCAAATATCCACTTGCAGACTCTACAAAAAGAGTGTTTTAAAACTGCTCTTTCAAAAGGATGGCTCAAGTCGGTGAGTTGAATGCACTCATCACAAAGAAGTTTCTGAGAATGCTTCTGTGTAGTTGTTATGTGAAGATACTTCCTTTTCCAGCACAGGCCTCAGTGCGCTCGAAATAAACACTTGCAGATCCTACGAAAGGAGTGTTTCAAAACTGTCCTATCAAAATAAACGTTCAAGTCTGTGAGTTGAATGCAGTCATCACACAGAAGTTTCTGAGAATGCTTCTGTGTAGTTCTTAGGTGAAGATATTTCATTTCCCAGCACAGGCCTCAGAGCGCTCCAAATATGCATTTGCAGATTCTACAAAAAGAGAGCTTGAAAACTCTTCCACCAAAAAGAGGCTTCAACTCTATGAGTAGAATGCACTCATCACAAAGAAGTTTCTGAGAATGCTTCTGTGTAGTTTTTATGTGAAGATATTTCCTTTTCCAGCATAGGCGTCAAAGCGCTCCAAATAAACACTTGCAGATTCTACTAAAGGAGTGTTTCCAAACTGCTCTATCAAAGGCAATGTTCAAGTCTGTGAGTTGAATGCACTCATCACAGAGAAGTTTCTGAGAATGCTTCTGTGTAGTTTTTAGGTGAAGATATTTCCTTTTCCAGCATAGGCGTCAAAGCGATCCAAATAAACACTTGCAGATTCTACAAAAGGAGTGTATCCAAACTGCTCTATCAGAGGGAATGTTCAAGTCTGTGAGTTGAATGCAGTAATCACACAGAAGTTTGTGAGAATGCTTCTGTCTAGTTTTTAGGTGAAGATATTTCTTTTCCCAGAATAGGCCCTAAAGCGCTCCAAATTTCCACTTGCAGATTCTACAAAAAGAGTGTTTCAAAACTGCTCTTTCAAAAGGAAGGCTCAAGTCTGTGAGTTGAATGCACTCATCACAAAGAAGTTTCTGAGAATGCTTCTGTGTAGTTGTTATGTGAAGATACTTCCTTTTCCAGCATAGGCCTCAAAGCGCTCGAAATAAACACTTGCAGATTCTACGAAAGGAGTGTTTCAAAACTGTCCTATCAAAGAAACGTTCAAGTCTGTGAGTTGAATGCACTCATCACAGAGAAGTTTCTGAGAATGCTTCTGTGTAGTTTTTAGGTGAAGATATTTCCTTTTCCAGCATAGGCGTCAAAGCGATCCAAATAAGCCCTTGCAGATTCTACAAAAGGAGTGTTTCCAAACTGCTCTATCAGAGGGAATGTTCAAGTCTGTGAGTTGAATGCAGTAATCACACAGAAGTTTGTGAGAATGCTTCTGTCTAGTTTTTAGGTGAAGATATTTCATTTCCCAGAATAGGCCTGAAAGCGCTCAAAATTTCCACTTGCAGATTCTACAAAAAGAGTGTTTCAAAACTACTCTTTCAAAAGGAAGGCTCAAGTCTGTGAGTTGAATGCACTCATCACAAAGAAGTTTCTGAGAATGCTTCTGTGTAGTTGTTATGTGAAGATACTCCCTTTTCCAGCATAGGCCCCAAAGCGCTCGAAATAAACACTTGCAAATTCTACGAAAGGAGTGTTTCAAAACTGTCCTATGAAAAGAAACGTTCAAGTCTGTGAGTTGAATGCACTCATCACAGAGAAGTTTCTGAGAATGCTTCTGTGTAGTTTTTAGGTGAAGATATATCCTTTTCCAGCATAGGCGTCAAAGCGATCCAAATAAACACTTGCAGATTCTACAAAAGGAGTGTTTCCAAACTGCTCTATCAGAGGGAATGTTCAAGGCCGTGAGTTGAATGCACTAGTCAGACAGAAGTTTGTGAGAATGCTTCTGTGTAGTTTTTAGGTGAAGATATTTCCTTTTCCAGCATAGGTCTCAAAGTGATCCAAATAAACACTTGCAGATTCTACAAAAGGAGTGTTTCCAAACTGCTCTATCAGAGGGAATGTTCAAGTCTGTGAGTTGAATGCAGTAATCACACAGAAGTTTGTGAGAATGCTTCTGTCTAGTTTCAGGTGGAGATATTTCTTTTCCCAGCATAGGCCTCAAAGCCCTCCAAATATCCACTTGCAGACTCTACAAAAAGAGTGTTTCAAAACTGCTCTTTCAAAAGGATGGCTCAAGTCTGTGAGTTGAATGCACTCATCACAAAGAAGTTTCTGAGAATGCTTCTGTGTAGTTGTTATGTGAAGATACTTCCTTTTCCAGCACAGGCCTCAGTGCGCTCGAAATAAACACTTGCAGATCCTACGAAAGGAGTGTTTCAAAACTGTCCTATCAAAATAAACGTTCAAGTCGGTGAGTTGAATGCAGTCATCACACAGAAGTTTCTGAGAATGCTTCTGTGTAGTTTTTAGGTGAAGATATTTCCTTTTCCAGCATAGGCGTCAAAGCGATCCAAATAAACACTTGCAGATTCTACAAAAGGAGTGTATCCAAACTGCTTAATCAGAGGGAATGTTCAAGTCTGTGAGTTGAATGCAGTAATCACACAGAAGTTTGTGAGAATGCTTCTGTCTAGCTTTTAGGTGAAGATATTTCTTTTCCCAGAATAGGCCCTAAAGCGCTCCAAATTTCCACTTGCAGATTCTACAAAAAGAGTATTTCAAAACTGCTCTTTCAAAAGGAAGGCTCAAGTCTGTGAGTTGAACGCACTCATCACAAAGAAGTTTCTGAGAATGCTTCTGTGTAGTTTTTAGGTGAAGATATTTCATTTCCCAGCACAGGCCTCAGAGCGCTCCAAATATGCATTTGCAGATTCTACAAAAAGAGAGCTTGAAAACTCTTCCACCAAAAAGAGGCTTCAACTCTATGAGTAGAATGCACTCATCACAAAGAAGTTTCTGAGAATGCTTCTGTCTAGTTTTTATGTGAAGATATTTCCTTTTCCAGCATAGGCGTCAAAGCGCTCCAAATAAACACTTGCAGATTCTACTAAAGGAGTGTTTCCAAACTGCTCTATCAAAGGCAATATTCAAGTCTGTGAGTTGAATGCACTCATCACAGAGAAGTTTCTGAGAATGCTTCTGTGTAGTTTTTAGGTGAAGATATTTCCTTTTCCAGCATAGGCGTCAAAGCGATCCAAATAAACACTTGCAGATACTACAAAAGGAGTGTATCCAAACTGCTCTATCAGAGGGAATGTTCAAGTCTGTGAGTTGAATGCAGTAATCACACAGAAGTTTGTGAGAATGCTTCTGTCTAGTTTTTAGGTGAAGATATTTCTTTTCCCAGAATAGGCCCTAAAGCGCTCCAAATTTCCACTTGCAGATTCTACAAAAAGAGTGTTTCAAAACTGCTCTTTCAAAAGGAAGGCTCAAGTCTGTGAGTTGAATGCACTCATCACAAAGAAGTTTCTGAGAATGCTTCTGTGTAGTTGTTATGTGAAGATACTTCCTTTTCCAGCATAGGCCTCAAAGCGCTCGAAATAAACACTTGCAGATTCTACGAAAGGAGTGTTTCAAAACTGTCCTATCAAAAGAAAGGTTCAAGTCTGTGAGTTGAATGCACTCATCACAGAGAAGTTTCTGAGAATGCTTCTGTGTAGTTTTTAGGTGAAGATAATTCCTTTTCCAGCATAGGCGTCAAAGCGATCCAAATAAGCCCTTGCAGATTCTACAAAAGGAGTGTTTCCAAACTGCTCTATCAGAGGGAATGTTCAAGTCTGTGAGTTGAATGCAGTCATCACACAGAAGTTTGTGAGAATGCTTCTGTCTAGTTTTTAGGTGAAGATATTTCATTTCCCAGAATAGGCCTGAAAGCGCTCCAAATTTCCACTTGCAGATTCTACAAAAAGAGTGTTTCAAAACTACTCTTTCAAAAGGAAGGCTCAAGTCTGTGAGTTGAATGCACTCATCACAAAGAAGTTTCTGATAATGCTTCTGTGTGGTTGTTGTGTGAAGATACTTCCTTTTCCAGCATAGGCCCCAAAGCGCTCGAAATAAACACTTGCAGATTCTACGAAAGGAGTGTTTCAAAACTGTCCTATGAAAAGAAACGTTCAAGTCTGTGAGTTGAATGCACTCATCACAGAGAAGTTTCTGAGAATGCTTCTGTGTAGTTTTTAGGTGAAGATATATCCTTTTCCAGCATAGGCGTCAAAGCGATCCAAATAAACACTTGCAGATTCTACAAAAGGAGTGTTTCCAAACTGCTCTATCAGAGGGAATGTTCAAGTCTGTGAGTTGAATGCACTAGTCAGACAGAAGTTTGTGAGAATGCTTCTGTGTAGTTTTTAGGTGAAGATATTTCCTTTTCCAGCATAGGTCTCAAAGTGATCCAAATAAACACTTGCAGATTCTACAAAAGGAGTGTTTCCAAACTGCTCTATCAGAGGGAATGTTCAAGTCTGTGAGTTGAATGCAGTAATCACACAGAAGTTTGTGAGAATGCTTCTGTCTAGTTTTTAGGTGAAGATATTTCTTTTCCCAGAATAGGCCCTAAAGCGCTCCAAATTTCCACTTGCAGATTCTACAAAAAGAGTGTTTCAAAACTGCTCTTTCAAAAGGAAGGCTCAAGTCTGTGAGTTGAATGCACTCATCACAAAGAAGTTTCTGAGAATGCTTCTGTGTAGTTGTTATGTGAAGATACTTCCTTTCCAGCATAGGCCTCAAAGCGCTCGAAATAAACACTTGCAGATTCTACGAAAGGAGTGTTTCAAAACTGTCCTATCAAAAGAAACGTTCAAGTCTGTGAGTTGAATGCACTCATCACAGAGAAGTTTCTGAGAATTCTTCTGTGTAGTTTTTAGGTGAAGATATTTCCTTTTCCAGCATAGGCGTCAAAGCGATCCAAATAAGCCCTTGCAGATTCTACAAAAGGAGTGTTTCCAAACTGCTCTATCAGAGGGAATGTTCAAGTCTGTGAGTTGAATGCAGTAATCACACAGAAGTTTGTGAGAATGCTTCTGTCTAGTTTTTAGGTGAAGATATTTCATTTCCCAGAATAGGCCTGAAAGCGCTCCAAATTTCCACTTGCAGATTCTACAAAAAGAGTGTTTCAAAACTACTCTTCCAAAAGGAAGGCTCAAGTCTGTGAGTTGAATGCACTCATCACAAAGAAGTTTCTGAGAATGCTTCTGTGTAGTTGTTATGTGAAGATACTTCCTTTTCCAGCATAGGCCCCAAAGCGTTCGAAATAAACACTTGCAGATTCTACGAAAGGAGTGTTTCAAAACTGTCCTAAGAAAAGAAACGTTCAAGTCTGTGAGTTGAATGCACTCATCACAGAGAAGTTTCTGAGAATGCTTCTGTGTAGTTTTTAGGTGAAGATATATCCTTTTCCAGCATAGGCGTCAAAGCGATCCAAATAAACACTTGCAGATTCTACAAAAGGAGTGTTTCCAAACTGCTCTATCAAGAGGAATGTTCAAGTCTGTGAGTAGAATGCACTCACCACAAAGAAGTTTCTGAGAATGCTTCTGTCTAGTTTTTATGTGAAGATATTTCCTTTTCCAGCATAGGCGTCAAAGCGCTCCAAATAAACACTTGCAGATTCTACAAAAGGAGTGTTTCCAAACTGCTCTATCAGAGGGAATGTTCAAGTCTGTGAGTTGAATGCACTAGTCAGGCAGAAGTTCGTGAGAATGCTTCTGTGTAGTTTTTAGGTGAAGATATTTCCTTTTCCAGCATAGGCGTCAAAGCGATCCAAATAAACACTTGCAGATTCTACAAAAGGAGTGTATCCAAACTGCTTAATCAGAGGGAATGTTCAAGTCTGTGAGTTGAATGCAGTAATCACACAGAAGTTTGTGAGAATGCTTCTGTCTAGCTTTTAGGTGAAGATATTTCTTTTCCCAGAATAGGCCCTAAAGCGCTCCAAATTTCCACTTTCAGATTCTACAAAAAGTGTATTTCAAAATTGCTCTTTCAAAAGGAAGGCTCAAGTCTGTGAGTTGAACGCACTCATCACAAAGAAGTTTCTGAGAATGCTTCTGTGTAGTTTTTAGGTGAAGATATTTCATTTCCCAGCACAGGCCTCAGAGCGCTCCAAATATGCATTTGCAGACTCTACAAAAAGAGAGCTTGAAAACTCTTCCACCAAAAAGAGGCTTCAACTCTATGAGTAGAATGCACTCATCACAAAGAAGTTTCTGAGAATGCTTCTGTCTAGTTTTTATATGAAGATATTTCCTTTTCCAGCATAGGCGTCAAAGCGCTCCAAATAAACACTTGCAGATTCTACTAAAGGAGTGTTTCCAAACTGCTCTATCAAAGGCAATATTCAAGTCTGTGAGTTGAATGCACTCATCACAGAGAAGTTTCTGAGAATGCTTCTGTGTAGTTTTTAGGTGAAGATATTTCCTTTTCCAGCATAGGCGTCAAAGCGATCCAAATAAACACTTGCAGATTCTACAAAAGGAGTGTATCCAAACTGCTCTATCAGAGGGAATGTTCAAGTCTGTGAGTTGAATGCAGTAATCACACAGAAGTTTGTGAGAATGCTTCTGTCTAGTTTTTAGGTGAAGATATTTCTTTTCCCAGAATAGGCCCTAAAGCGCTCCAAATTTCCACTTGCAGATTCTACAAAAAGAGTGTTTCAAAACTGCTCTTTCAAAAGGAAGGCTCAAGTCTGTGAGTTGAATGCACTCATCACAAAGAAGTTTCTGAGAATGCTTCTGTGTAGTTGTTATGTGAAGATACTTCCTTTTCCAGCATAGGCCTCAAAGCGCTCGAAATAAACACTTGCAGATTCTACGAAAGGAGTGTTTCAAAACTGTCCTATGAAAAGAAACGTTCAAGTCTGTGAGTTGAATGCACTCATCACAGAGAAGTTTCTGAGAATGCTTCTGTGTAGTTTTTAGGTGAAGATATTTCCTTTTCCAGCATAGGCGTCAAAGCGATCGAAATAAGCCCTTGCAGATTCTACAAAAGGAGTGTTTCCAAACTGCTCTATCAGAGGGAATGTTCAAGTCTGTGAGTTGAATGCTGTAATCACACAGAAGTTTGTGAGAATGCTTCTGTCTAGTTTTTAGGTGAAGATATTTCATTTCCCAGAATAGGCCTGAAAGCGCTCAAAATTTCCACTTGCAGATTCTACAAAAAGAGTGTTTCAAAACTACTCTTTCAAAAGGAAGGCTCAAGTCTGTGAGTTGAATGCACTCATCACAAAGAAGTTTCTGAGAATGCTTCTGTGTAGTTGTTATGTGAAGATTCTTCCTTTCCAGCATAGGCCCCAAAGCGCTCGAAATAAACACTTGCAGATTCTACGAAAGGAGTGTTTCAAAACTGTCCTATGAAAAGAAACGTTCAAGTCTGTGAGTTGAATGCACTCATCACAGAGAAGTTTCTGAGAATGCTTCTGTGTAGTTTTTAGGTGAAGATATTTCCTTTTCCAGCATAGGCGTCAAAGCGATCCAAATAAACACTTGCAGATTCTACAAAAGGAGTGTTTCCAAACTGCTCTATCAAGAGGAATGTTCAAGTCTGTGAGTAGAATGCACTCACCACAAAGAAGTTTCTGAGAATGCTTCTGTCTAGTTTTTATGTGAAGATATTTCCTTTTCCAGCATAGGCGTCAAAGCGCTCCAAATAAACACTTGCAGATTCTACAAAAGGAGTGTTTCCAAACTGCTCTATCAGAGGGAATGTTCAAGTCTGTGAGTTGAATGCACTAGTCAGACAGAAGTTTGTGAGAATGCTTCTGTGTAGTTTTTAGGTGAAGATATTTCCTTTTCCAGCATAGGTCTCAAAGTGATCCAAATAAACACTTGCAGATTCTACAAAAGGAGTGTTTCCAAACTGCTCTATCAGAGGGAATGTTCAAGTCTGTGAGTTGAATGCAGTAATCACACAGAAGTTTGTGAGAATGCTTCTGTCTAGTTTCAGGTGGAGATATTTCTTTTCCCAGCATAGGCCTCAAAGCCCTCCAAATATCCACTTGCAGACTCTACAAAAAGAGTGTTTTAAAACTGCTCTTTCAAAAGGATGGCTCAAGTCGGTGAGTTGAATGCACTCATCACAAAGAAGTTTCTGAGAATGCTTCTGTGTAGTTGTTATGTGAAGATACTTCCTTTTCCAGCACAGGCCTCAGTGCGCTCGAAATAAACACTTGCAGATCCTACGAAAGGAGTGTTTCAAAACTGTCCTATCAAAATAAACGTTCAAGTCTGTGAGTTGAATGCAGTCATCACACAGAAGTTTCTGAGAATGCTTCTGTGTAGTTCTTAGGTGAAGATATTTCATTTCCCAGCACAGGCCTCAGAGCGCTCCAAATATGCATTTGCAGATTCTACAAAAAGAGAGCTTGAAAACTCTTCCACCAAAAAGAGGCTTCAACTCTATGAGTAGAATGCACTCATCACAAAGAAGTTTCTGAGAATGCTTCTGTGTAGTTTTTATGTGAAGATATTTCCTTTTCCAGCATAGGCGTCAAAGCGCTCCAAATAAACACTTGCAGATTCTACTAAAGGAGTGTTTCCAAACTGCTCTATCAAAGGCAATGTTCAAGTCTGTGAGTTGAATGCACTCATCACAGAGAAGTTTCTGAGAATGCTTCTGTGTAGTTTTTAGGTGAAGATATTTCCTTTTCCAGCATAGGCGTCAAAGCGATCCAAATAAACACTTGCAGATTCTACAAAAGGAGTGTATCCAAACTGCTCTATCAGAGGGAATGTTCAAGTCTGTGAGTTGAATGCAGTAATCACACAGAAGTTTGTGAGAATGCTTCTGTCTAGTTTTTAGGTGAAGATATTTCTTTTCCCAGAATAGGCCCTAAAGCGCTCCAAATTTCCACTTGCAGATTCTACAAAAAGAGTGTTTCAAAACTGCTCTTTCAAAAGGAAGGCTCAAGTCTGTGAGTTGAATGCACTCATCACAAAGAAGTTTCTGAGAATGCTTCTGTGTAGTTGTTATGTGAAGATACTTCCTTTTCCAGCATAGGCCTCAAAGCGCTCGAAATAAACACTTGCAGATTCTACGAAAGGAGTGTTTCAAAACTGTCCTATCAAAGAAACGTTCAAGTCTGTGAGTTGAATGCACTCATCACAGAGAAGTTTCTGAGAATGCTTCTGTGTAGTTTTTAGGTGAAGATATTTCCTTTTCCAGCATAGGCGTCAAAGCGATCCAAATAAGCCCTTGCAGATTCTACAAAAGGAGTGTTTCCAAACTGCTCTATCAGAGGGAATGTTCAAGTCTGTGAGTTGAATGCAGTAATCACACAGAAGTTTGTGAGAATGCTTCTGTCTAGTTTTTAGGTGAAGATATTTCATATCCCAGAATAGGCCTGAAAGCGCTCAAAATTTCCACTTGCAGATTCTACAAAAAGAGTGTTTCAAAACTACTCTTTCAAAAGGAAGGCTCAAGTCTGTGAGTTGAATGCACTCATCACAAAGAAGTTTCTGAGAATGCTTCTGTGTAGTTGTTATGTGAAGATACTCCCTTTTCCAGCATAGGCCCCAAAGCGCTCGAAATAAACACTTGCAAATTCTACGAAAGGAGTGTTTCAAAACTGTCCTATGAAAAGAAACGTTCAAGTCTGTGAGTTGAATGCACTCATCACAGAGAAGTTTCTGAGAATGCTTCTGTGTAGTTTTTAGGTGAAGATATATCCTTTTCCAGCATAGGCGTCAAAGCGATCCAAATAAACACTTGCAGATTCTACAAAAGGAGTGTTTCCAAACTGCTCTATCAGAGGGAATGTTCAAGGCCGTGAGTTGAATGCACTAGTCAGACAGAAGTTTGTGAGAATGCTTCTGTGTAGTTTTTAGGTGAAGATATTTCCTTTTCCAGCATAGGTCTCAAAGTGATCCAAATAAACACTTGCAGATTCTACAAAAGGAGTGTTTCCAAACTGCTCTATCAGAGGGAATGTTCAAGTCTGTGAGTTGAATGCAGTAATCACACAGAAGTTTGTGAGAATGCTTCTGTCTAGTTTCAGGTGGAGATATTTCTTTTCCCAGCATAGGCCTCAAAGCCCTCCAAATATCCACTTGCAGACTCTACAAAAAGAGTGTTTCAAAACTGCTCTTTCAAAAGGATGGCTCAAGTCTGTGAGTTGAATGCACTCATCACAAAGAAGTTTCTGAGAATGCTTCTGTGTAGTTGTTATGTGAAGATACTTCCTTTTCCAGCACAGGCCTCAGTGCGCTCGAAATAAACACTTGCAGATCCTACGAAAGGAGTGTTTCAAAACTGTCCTATCAAAATAAACGTTCAAGTCGGTGAGTTGAATGCAGTCATCACACAGAAGTTTCTGAGAATGCTTCTGTGTAGTTTTTAGGTGAAGATATTTCCTTTTCCAGCATAGGCGTCAAAGCGATCCAAATAAACACTTGCAGATTCTACAAAAGGAGTGTATCCAAACTGCTTAATCAGAGGGAATGTTCAAGTCTGTGAGTTGAATGCAGTAATCACACAGAAGTTTGTGAGAATGCTTCTGTCTAGCTTTTAGGTGAAGATATTTCTTTTCCCAGAATAGGCCCTAAAGCGCTCCAAATTTCCACTTGCAGATTCTACAAAAAGAGTATTTCAAAACTGCTCTTTCAAAAGGAAGGCTCAAGTCTGTGAGTTGAACGCACTCATCACAAAGAAGTTTCTGAGAATGCTTCTGTGTAGTTTTTAGGTGAAGATATTTCATTTCCCAGCACAGGCCTCAGAGCGCTCCAAATATGCATTTGCAGATTCTACAAAAAGAGAGCTTGAAAACTCTTCCACCAAAAAGAGGCTTCAACTCTATGAGTAGAATGCACTCATCACAAAGAAGTTTCTGAGAATGCTTCTGTCTAGTTTTTATGTGAAGATATTTCCTTTTCCAGCATAGGCGTCAAAGCGCTCCAAATAAACACTTGCAGATTCTACTAAAGGAGTGTTTCCAAACTGCTCTATCAAAGGCAATATTCAAGTCTGTGAGTTGAATGCACTCATCACAGAGAAGTTTCTGAGAATGCTTCTGTGTAGTTTTTAGGTGAAGATATTTCCTTTTCCAGCATAGGCGTCAAAGCGATCCAAATAAACACTTGCAGATACTACAAAAGGAGTGTATCCAAACTGCTCTATCAGAGGGAATGTTCAAGTCTGTGAGTTGAATGCAGTAATCACACAGAAGTTTGTGAGAATGCTTCTGTCTAGTTTTTAGGTGAAGATATTTCTTTTCCCAGAATAGGCCCTAAAGCGCTCCAAATTTCCACTTGCAGATTCTACAAAAAGAGTGTTTCAAAACTGCTCTTTCAAAAGGAAGGCTCAAGTCTGTGAGTTGAATGCACTCATCACAAAGAAGTTTCTGAGAATGCTTCTGTGTAGTTGTTATGTGAAGATACTTCCTTTTCCAGCATAGGCCTCAAAGCGCTCGAAATAAACACTTGCAGATTCTACGAAAGGAGTGTTTCAAAACTGTCCTATCAAAAGAAAGGTTCAAGTCTGTGAGTTGAATGCACTCATCACAGAGAAGTTTCTGAGAATGCTTCTGTGTAGTTTTTAGGTGAAGATAATTCCTTTTCCAGCATAGGCGTCAAAGCGATCCAAATAAGCCCTTGCAGATTCTACAAAAGGAGTGTTTCCAAACTGCTCTATCAGAGGGAATGTTCAAGTCTGTGAGTTGAATGCAGTCATCACACAGAAGTTTGTGAGAATGCTTCTGTCTAGTTTTTAGGTGAAGATATTTCATTTCCCAGAATAGGCCTGAAAGCGCTCCAAATTTCCACTTGCAGATTCTACAAAAAGAGTGTTTCAAAACTACTCTTTCAAAAGGAAGGCTCAAGTCTGTGAGTTGAATGCACTCATCACAAAGAAGTTTCTGATAATGCTTCTGTGTGGTTGTTGTGTGAAGATACTTCCTTTTCCAGCATAGGCCCCAAAGCGCTCGAAATAAACACTTGCAGATTCTACGAAAGGAGTGTTTCAAAACTGTCCTATGAAAAGAAACGTTCAAGTCTGTGAGTTGAATGCACTCATCACAGAGAAGTTTCTGAGAATGCTTCTGTGTAGTTTTTAGGTGAAGATATATCCTTTTCCAGCATAGGCGTCAAAGCGATCCAAATAAACACTTGCAGATTCTACAAAAGGAGTGTTTCCAAACTGCTCTATCAGAGGGAATGTTCAAGTCTGTGAGTTGAATGCACTAGTCAGACAGAAGTTTGTGAGAATGCTTCTGTGTAGTTTTTAGGTGAAGATATTTCCTTTTCCAGCATAGGTCTCAAAGTGATCCAAATAAACACTTGCAGATTCTACAAAAGGAGTGTTTCCAAACTGCTCTATCAGAGGGAATGTTCAAGTCTGTGAGTTGAATGCAGTAATCACACAGAAGTTTGTGAGAATGCTTCTGTCTAGTTTTTAGGTGAAGATATTTCTTTTCCCAGAATAGGCCCTAAAGCGCTCCAAATTTCCACTTGCAGATTCTACAAAAAGAGTGTTTCAAAACTGCTCTTTCAAAAGGAAGGCTCAAGTCTGTGAGTTGAATGCACTCATCGCAAAGAAGTTTCTGAGAATGCTTCTGTGTAGTTGTTATGTGAAGATACTTCCTTTTCCAGCATAGGCCTCAAAGCGCTCGAAATAAACACTTGCAGATTCTACGAAAGGAGTGTTTCAAAACTGTCCTATCAAAAGAAACGTTCAAGTCTGTGAGTTGAATGCACTCATCACAGAGAAGTTTCTGAGAATGCTTCTGTGTAGTTTTTAGGTGAAGATATTTCCTTTTCCAGCATAGGCGTCAAAGCGATCCAAATAAGCCCTTGCAGATTCTACAAAAGGAGTGTTTCCAAACTGCTCTATCAGAGGGAATGTTCAAGTCTGTGAGTTGAATGCAGTAATCACACAGAAGTTTGTGAGAATGCTTCTGTCTAGTTTTTAGGTGAAGATATTTCATTTCCCAGAATAGGCCTGAAAGCGCCCCAAATTTCCACTTGCAGATTCTACAAAAAGAGTGTTTCAAAACTACTCTTTCAAAAGGAAGGCTCAAGTCTGTGAGTTGAATGCACTCATCACAAAGAAGTTTCTGAGAATGCTTCTGTGTAGTTGTTATGTGAAGATACTTCCTTTTCCAGCATAGGCCCCAAAGCGCTCGAAATAAACACTTGCAGATTCTACGAAAGGAGTGTTTCAAAACTGTCCTATGAAAAGAAACGTTCAAGTCTGTGAGTTGAATGCACTCATCACAGAGAAGTTTCTGAGAATGCTTCTGTGTAGTTTTTAGGTGAAGATATATCCTTTTCCAGCATAGGCGTCAAAGCGATCCAAATAAACACTTGCAGATTCTACAAAAGGAGTGTTTCCAAACTGCTCTATCAAGAGGAATGTTCAAGTCTGTGAGTAGAATGCACTCGCCACAAAGAAGTTTCTGAGAATGCTTCTGTCTAGTTTTTATGTGAAGATATTTCCTTTTCCAGCATAGGCGTCAAAGCGCTCCAAATAAACACTTGCAGATTCTACAAAAGGAGTGTTTCCAAACTGCTCTATCAGAGGGAATGTTCAAGTCTGTGAGTTGAATGCACTAGTCAGACAGAAGTTTGTGAGAATGCTTCTGTGTAGTTTTTAGGTGAAGATATTTCCTTTTCCAGCATAGGTCTCAAAGTGATCCAAATAAACACTTGCAGATTCTACAAAAGGAGTGTTTCCAAACTGCTCTATCAGAGGGAATGTTCAAGTCTGTGAGTTGAATGCAGTCATCACACAGAAGTTTGTGAGAATGCTTCTGTCTAGTTTCAGGTGGAGATATTTCTTTTAACAGCATAGGCCTCAAAGCTCTCCAAATATCCACTTGCAGACTCTACAAAAAGAGTGTTTCAAAACTGCTCTTTCAAAAGGATGGCTCAAGTCGGTGAGTTGAATGCACTCATCACAAAGAAGTTTCTGAGAATGCTTCTGTGTAGTTGTTATGTGAAGATACTTCCTTTTCCAGCACAGGCCTCAGTGCGCTCGAAATAAACACTTGCAGATCCTACGAAAGGAGTGTTTCAAAACTGTCCTATCAAAATAAACGTTCAAGTCTGTGAGTTGAATGCAGTCATCACACAGAAGTTTCTGAGAATGCTTCTGTGTAGTTTTTAGGTGAAGATATTTCATTTCCCAGCACAGGCCTCAGAGCGCTCCAAATATGCATTTGCAGATTCTACAAAAAGAGAGCTTGAAAACTCTTCCACCAAAAAGAGGCTTCAACTCTATGAGTAGAATGCACTCATCACAAAGAAGTTTCTGAGAATGCTTCTGTCTAGTTTTTATGTGAAGATATTTCCTTTTCCAGCATAGGCGTCAAAGCGCTCCAAATAAACACTTGCAGATTCTACTAAAGGAGTGTTTCCAAACTGCTCTATCAAAGGCAATGTTCAAGTCTGTGAGTTGAATGCACTCATCACAGAGAAGTTTCTGAGAATGCTTCTGTGTAGATTTTAGGTGAAGATATTTCCTTTTCCAGCATAGGCGTCAAAGCGATCCAAATAAACACTTGCAGATTCTACAAAAGGAGTGTATCCAAACTGCTCTATCAGAGGGAATGTTCAAGTCTGTGAGTTGAATGCAGTAATCACACAGAAGTTTGTGAGAATGCTTCTGTCTAGTTTTTAGGTGAAGATATTTCTTTTCCCAGAATAGGCCCTAAAGCGCTCCAAATTTCCACTTGCAGATTCTACAAAAAGAGTGTTTCAAAACTGCTCTTTCAAAAGGAAGGCTCAAGTCTGTGAGTTGAATGCACTCATCACAAAGAAGTTTCTGAGAATGCTTCTGTGTAGTTGTTATGTGAAGATACTTCCTTTTCCAGCATAGGCCTCAAAGCGCTCGAAATAAACACTTGCAGATTCTACGAAAGGAGTGTTTCAAAACTGTCCTATCAAAAGAAACGTTCAAGTCTGTGAGTTGAATGCACTCATCACAGAGAAGTTTCTGAGAATGCTTCTGTGTAGTTTTTAGGTGAAGATAATTCCTTTTCCAGCATAGGCGTCAAAGCGATCCAAATAAGCCCTTGCAGATTCTAGAAAAGGAGTGTTTCCAAACTGCTCTATCAGAGGGAATGTTCAAGTCTGTGAGTTGAATGCAGTAATCACACAGAAGTTTGTGAGAATGCTTCTGTCTAGTTTTTAGGTGAAGATATTTCATTTCCCAGAATAGGCCTGAAAGCGCTCCAAATTTCCACTTGCAGATTCTACAAAAAGAGTGTTTCAAAACTACTCTTTCAAAAGGAAGGCTCAAGTCTGTGAGTTGAATGCACTCATCACAAAGAAGTTTCTGAGAATGCTTCTGTGTGGTTGTTATGTGAAGATACTTCCTTTTCCAGCATAGGCCCCAAAGCGCTCGAAATAAACACTTGCAGATTCTACGAAAGGAGTGTTTCAAAACTGTCCTATGAAAAGAAACGTTCAAGTCTGTGAGTTGAATGCACTCATCACAGAGAAGTTTCTGAGAATGCTTCTGTGTAGTTTTTAGGTGAAGATATATCCTTTTCCAGCATAGGCGTCAAAGCGATCCAAATAAGCTCTTGCAGATTCTACAAAAGGAGTGTTTCCAAACTGCTCTATCAGAGGGAATGTTCAAGGCCGTGAGTTGAATGCACTAGTCAGACAGAAGTTTGTGAGAATGCTTCTGTGTAGTTTTTAGGTGAAGATATTTCCTTTTCCAGCATAGGTCTCAAAGTGATCCAAATAAACACTTGCAGATTCTACAAAAGGAGTGTTTCCAAACTGCTCTATCAGAGGGAATGTTCAAGTCTGTGAGTTGAATGCAGTAATCACACAGAAGTTTGTGAGAATGCTTCTGGCTAGTTTCAGGTGGAGATATTTCTTTTCCCAGCATAGGCCTCAAAGCCCTCCAAATATCCACTTGCAGACTCTACAAAAAGAGTGTTTCAAAACTGCTCTTTCAAAAGGATGGCTCAAGTCTGTGAGTTGAATGCACTCATCACAAAGAAGTTTCTGAGAATGCTTCTGTGTAGTTGTTATGTGAAGATACTTCCTTTTCCAGCACAGGCCTCAGTGCGCTCGAAATAAACACTTGCAGATCCTACGAAAGGAGTGTTTCAAAACTGTCCTATCAAAATAAACGTTCAAGTCTGTGAGTTGAATGCAGTCATCACACAGAAGTTTCTGAGAATGCTTCTGTGTAGTTTTTAGGTGAAGATATTTCCTTTTCCAGCATAGGCGTCAAAGCGATCCAAATAAACACTTGCAGATTCTACAAAAGGAGTGTATCCAAACTGCTCTATCAGAGGGAATGTTCAAGTCTGTGAGTTGAATGCAGTAATCACACAGAAGTTTGTGAGAATGCTTCTGTCTAGTTTTTAGGTGAAGATATTTCTTTTCCCAGAATAGGCCCTAAAGCGCTCCAAATTTCCACTTGCAGATTCTACAAAAAGAGTGTTTCAAAACTGCTCTTTCAAAAGGAAGGCTCAAGTCTGTGAGTTGAATGCACTCATCACAAAGAAGTTTCTGAGAATGCTTCTGTGTAGTTGTTATGTGAAGATACTTCCTTTTCCAGCATAGGCCTCAAAGCGCTCGAAATAAACACTTGCAGATTCTACAAAAGGAGTGTTTCCAAACTGCTCTATGAAGAGGAATGTTCAAGTCTGTGAGTAGAATTCACTCACCACAAAGAAGTTTCTGAGAATGCTTCTGTCTAGTTTTTATGTGAAGATATTTCCTTTTCCAGCATAGGCGTCAAATCGCTCCAAATAAACACTTGCAGATTCTACAAAAGGAGTGTTTCCAAACTGCTCTATCAGAGGGAATGTTCAAGTCTGTGAGTTGAATGCACTAGTCAGACAGAAGTTTGTGAGAATGCTTCTGTGTAGTTTTTAGGTGAAGATATTTCCTTTTCCAGCATAGGTCTCAAAGTGATCCAAATAAACACTTGCAGATTCTACAAAAGGAGTGTTTCCAAACTGCTCTATCAGAGGGAATGTTCAAGTCTGTGAGTTGAATGCAGTCATCACACAGAAGTTTGTGAGAATGCTTCTGTCTAGTTTCAGGTGGAGATATTTCTTTTCCCAGCATAGGCCTCAAAGCCCTCCAAATATCCACTTGCAGACTCTACAAAAAGAGTGTTTCAAAACTGCTCTTTCAAAAGGATGGCTCAAGTCTGTGAGTTGAATGCACTCATCACAAAGAACTTTCTGAGAATGCTTCTGTGTAGTTGTTATGTGAAGATACTTCCTTTTCCAGCACAGGCCTCAGTGCGCTCGAAATAAACACTTGCAGATCCTACGAAACGAGGGTTTCAAAACTGTCCTATCAAAATAAACGTTCAAGTCTGTGAGTTGAATGCAGTCATCACACAGAAGTTTCTGAGAATGCTTCTGTGTAGTTTTTAGGTGAAGATATTTCATTTCCCAGCACAGGCCTCAGAGCGCTCCAAATATGCATTTGCAGATTCTACAAAAAGAGAGCTTGAAAACTCTTCCACCAAAAAGAGGCTTCAACTCTATGAGTAGAATGCACTCATCACAAAGAAGTTTCTGAGAATGCTTCTGTCTAGTTTTTATGTGAAGATATTTCCTTTTCCAGCATAGGCGTCAAAGCGCTCCAAATAAACACTTGCAGATTCTACTAAAGGAGTGTTTCCAAACTGCTCTATCAAAGGCAATATTCAAGTCTGTGAGTTGAATGCACTCATCACAGAGAAGTTTCTGAGAATGCTTCTGTGTAGTTTTTAGGTGAAGATATTTCCTTTTCCAGCATAGGCGTCAAAGCGATCCAAATAAACACTTGCAGACTCTACAAAAGGAGTCTATCCAAACTGCTCTATCAGAGGGAATGTTCAAGTCTGTGAGTTGAATGCAGTAATCACACAGAAGTTTGTGAGAATGCTTCTGTCTAGTTTTTAGGTGAAGATATTTCTTTTCCCAGAATAGGCCCTAAAGCGCTCCAAATTTCCACTTGCAGATTCTACAAAAAGAGTGTTTCAAAACTGCTCTTTCAAAAGGAAGGCTCAAGTCTGTGAGTTGAATGCACTCATCACAAAGAAGTTTCTGAGAATGCTTCTGTGTAGTTGTTATGTGAAGATACTTCCTTTTCCAGCATAGGCCTCAAAGCGCTCGAAATAAACACTTGCAGATTCTACGAAAGGAGTGTTTCAAAACTGTCCTATCAAAAGAAACGTTCAAGTCTGTGAGTTGAATGCACTCATCACAGAGAAGTTTCTGAGAATGCTTCTGTGTAGTTTTTAGGTGAAGATAATTCCTTTTCCAGCATAGGCGTCAAAGCGATCCAAATAAGCCCTTGCAGATTCTACAAAAGGAGTGTTTCCAAACTGCTCTATCAGAGGGAAAGTTCAAGTCTGTGAGTTGAATGCAGTAATCACACAGAAGTTTGTGAGAATGCTTCTGTCTAGTTTTTAGGTGAAGATATTTCATTTCCCAGAATAGGCCTGAAAGCGCTCCAAATTTCCACTTGCAGATTCTACAAAAAGAGTGTTTCAAAACTACTCTTTCAAAAGGAAGGCTCAAGTCTGTGAGTTGAATGCACTCATCACAAAGAAGTTTCTGAGAATGCTTCTGTGTGGTTGTTATGTGAAGATACTTCCTTTTCCAGCATAGGCCCCAAAGCGCTCGAAATAAACACTTGCAGATTCTACGAAAGGAGTGTTTCAAAACTGTCCTATGAAAAGAAACGTTCAAGTCTGTGAGTTGAATGCACTCATCCCAGAGAAGTTTCTGAGAATGCTTCTGTGTAGTTTTTAGGTGAAGATATATCCTTTTCCAGCATAGGCGTCAAAGCGATCCAAATAAACACTTGCAGATTCTACAAAAGGAGTGTTTCCAAACTGCTCTATCAGAGGGAATGTTCAAGTCTGTGAGTTGAATGCACTAGTCAGACAGAAGTTTGTGAGAATGCTTCTGTGTAGTTTTTAGGTGAAGATATTTCCTTTTCCAGCATAGGTCTCAAAGTGATCCAAATAAACACTTGCAGATTCTACAAAAGGAGTGTTTCCAAACTGCTCTATCAGAGGGAATGTTCAAGTCTGTGAGTTGAACGCAGTAATCACACAGAAGTTTGTGAGAATGCTTCTGTCTAGTTTTTAGGTGAAGATATTTCTTTTCCCAGAATAGGCCCTAAAGCGCTCCAAATTTCCACTTGCAGATTCTACAAAAAGAGTGTTTCAAAACTGCTCTTTCAAAAGGAAGGCTCAAGTCTGTGAGTTGAATGCACTCATCGCAAAGAAGTTTCTGAGAATGCTTCTGTGTAGTTGTTATGTGAAGATACTTCCTTTTCCAGCATAGGCCTCAAAGCGCTCGAAATAAACACTTGCAGATTCTACGAAAGGAGTGTTTCAAAACTGTCCTATCAAAAGAAACGTTCAAGTCTGTGAGTTGAATGCACTCATCACAGAGAAGTTTCTGAGAATGCTTCTGTGTAGTTTTTAGGTGAAGATATTTCCTTTTCCAGCATAGGCGTCAAAGCGATCCAAATAAGCCCTTGCAGATTCTACAAAAGGAGTGTTTCCAAACTGCTCTATCAGAGGGAATGTTCAAGTCTGTGAGTTGAATGCAGTAATCACACAGAAGTTTGTGAGAATGCTTCTGTCTAGTTTTTAGGTGAAGATATTTCATTTCCCAGAATAGGCCTGAAAGCGCCCCAAATTTCCACTTGCAGATTCTACAAAAAGAGTGTTTCAAAACTACTCTTTCAAAAGGAAGGCTCAAGTCTGTGAGTTGAATGCACTCATCACAAAGAAGTTTCTGAGAATGCTTCTGTGTAGTTGTTATGTGAAGATACTTCCTTTTCCAGCATAGGCCCCAAAGCGCTCGAAATAAACACTTGCAGATTCTACGAAAGGAGTGTTTCAAAACTGTCCTATGAAAAGAAACGTTCAAGTCTGTGAGTTGAATGCACTCATCACAGAGAAGTTTCTGAGAATGCTTCTGTGTAGTTTTTAGGTGAAGATATATCCTTTTCCAGCATAGGCGTCAAAGCGATCCAAATAAACACTTGCAGATTCTACAAAAGGAGTGTTTCCAAACTGCTCTATCAAGAGGAATGTTCAAGTCTGTGAGTAGAATGCACTCGCCACAAAGAAGTTTCTGAGAATGCTTCTGTCTAGTTTTTATGTGAAGATATTTCCTTTTCCAGCATAGGCGTCAAAGCGCTCCAAATAAACACTTGCAGATTCTACAAAAGGAGTGTTTCCAAACTGCTCTATCAGAGGGAATGTTCAAGTCTGTGAGTTGAATGCACTAGTCAGACAGAAGTTTGTGAGAATGCTTCTGTGTAGTTTTTAGGTGAAGATATTTCCTTTTCCAGCATAGGTCTCAACGTGATCCAAATAAACACTTGCAGATTCTACAAAAGGAGTGTTTCCAAACTGCTCTATCAGAGGGAATGTTCAAGTCTGTGAGTTGAATGCAGTAATCACACAGAAGTTTGTGAGAATGCTTCTGTCTAGTTTCAGGTGGAGATATTTCTTTTCCCAGCATAGGCCTCAAATCCCTCCAAATATCCACTTGCAGACTCTACAAAAAGAGTGTTTCGAAACTGCTCTTTCAAAAGGATGGCTCAAGTCGGTGAGTTGAATGCACTCATCACAAAGAAGTTTCTGAGAATGCTTCTGTGTAGTTGTTATGTGAAGATACTTCCTTTTCCAGCACAGGCCTCAGTGCGCTCGAAATAAACACTTGCAGATCCTACGAAAGGAGTGTTTCAAAACTGTCCTATCAAAATAAACGTTCAAGTCTGTGAGTTGAATGCAGTCATCACACAGAAGTTTCTGAGAATGCTTCTGTGTAGTTTTTAGGTGAAGATATTTCATTTCCCAGCACAGGCCTCAGAGCGCTCCAAATATGCATTTGCAGATTCTACAAAAAGAGAGCTTGAAAACTCTTCCACCAAAAAGAGGCTTCAACTCTATGAGTAGAATGCACTCATCACAAAGAAGTTTTTGAGAATGCTTCTGTCTAGTTTTTATGTGAAGATATTTCCTTTTCCAGCATAGGCGTCAAAGCGCTCCAAATAAACACTTGCAGATTCTACTAAAGGAGTGTTTCCAAACTGCTCTATCAAAGGCAATGTTCAAGTCTGTGAGTTGAATGCACTCATCACAGAGAAGTTTCTGAGAATGCTTCTGTGTAGTTTTTAGGTGAAGATATTTCCTTTTCCAGCATAGGCATCAAAGCGATCCAAATAAACACTTGCAGATTCTACAAAAGGAGTGTATCCAAACTGCTCTATCAGAGGGAATGTTCAAGTCTGTGAGTTGAATGCAGTCATCACACAGAAGTTTGTGAGAATGCTTCTGTCTAGTTTTTAGGTGAAGATATTTCTTTTCCCAGAATAGGCCCTAAAGCGCTCCAAATTTCCACTTGCAGATTCTACAAAAAGAGTGTTTCAAAACTGCTCTTTCAAAAGGAAGGCTCAAGTCTGTGAGTTGAATGCACTCATCGCAAAGAAGTTTCTGAGAATGCTTCTGTGTAGTTGTTATGTGAAGGTACTTCCTTTTCCAGCATAGGCCTCAAAGCGCTCGAAATAAACACTTGCAGATTCTACGAAAGGAGTGTTTCAAAACTGTCCTATCAAAAGAAACGTTCAAGTCTGTGAGTTGAATGCACTCATCACAGAGAAGTTTCTGAGAATGCTTCTGTGTAGTTTTTAGGTGAAGATATTTCCTTTTCCAGCATAGGCGTCAAAGCGATACAAATAAGCCCTTGCAGATTCTACAAAAGGAGTGTTTCCAAACTGCTCTATCAGAGGGAATGTTCAAGTCTGTGAGTTGAATGCAGTAATCACACAGAAGTTTGTGAGAATGCTTCTGTCTAGTTTTTAGGTGAAGATATTTCATTTCCCAGAATAGGCCTGAAAGCGCCCCAAATTTCCACTTGCAGATTCTACAAAAAGAGTGTTTCAAAACTACTCTTTCAAAAGGAAGGCTCAAGTCTGTGAGTTGAATGCACTCATCACAAAGAAGTTTCTGAGAATGCTTCTGTGTAGTTGTTATGTGAAGATACTTCCTTTTCCAGCATAGGCCCCAAAGCGCTCGAAATAAACACTTGCAGATTCTACGAAAGGAGTGTTTCAAAACTGTCCTATGAAAAGAAACGTTCAAGTCTGTGAGTTGAATGCACTCATCACAGAGAAGTTTCTGGGAATGCTTCTGTGTAGTTTTTAGGTGAAGATATATCCTTTTCCAGCATAGGCGTCAAAGCGATCCAAATAAACACTTGCAGATTCTACAAAAGGAGTGTTTCCAAACTGCTCTATCAAGAGGAATGTTCAAGTCTGTGAGTAGAATGCACTCACCACAAAGAAGTTTCTGAGAATGCTTCTGTCTAGTTTTTATGTGAAGATATTTCCTTTTCCAGCATAGGCGTCAAAGCGCTCCAAATAAACACTTGCAGATTCTACAAAAGGAGTGTTTCCAAACTGCTCTATCAGAGGGAATGTTCAAGTCTGTGAGTTGAATGCACTAGTCAGACAGAAGTTCGTGAGAATGCTTCTGTGTAGTTTTTAGGTGAAGATATTTCCTTTTCCAGCATAGGTCTCAAAGTGATCCAAATAAACACTTGCAGATTCTACAAAAGGAGTGTTTCCAAACTGCTCTATCAGAGGGAATGTTCAAGTCTGTGAGTTGAATGCAGTAATCACACAGAAGTTTGTGAGAATGCTTCTGTCTAGTTTCAGGTGGAGATATTTCTTTTCCCAGCATAGGCCACAAAGCCCTCCAAATATCCACTTGCAGACTCTACAAAAAGAGTGTTTCAAAACTGCTCTTTCAAAAGGATGGCTCAAGTCGGTGAGTTGAATGCACTCATCACAAAGAAGTTTCTGAGAATGCTTCTGTGTAGTTGTTATGTGAAGATACTTCCTTTTCCAGCACAGGCCTCAGTGCGCTCGAAATAAACACTTGCAGATCCTACGAAAGGAGTGTTTCAAAACTGTCCTATCAAAATAAACGTTCAAGTCTGTGAGTTGAATGCAGTCATCACACAGAAGTTTCTGAGAATGCTTCTGTGTAGTTTTTAGGTGAAGATATTTCCTTTTCCAGCATAGGCGTCAAAGCGATCCAAATAAACACTTGCAGATTCTACAAAAGGAGTGTATCCAAACTGCTCTATCAGAGGGAATGTTCAAGTCTGTGAGTTGAATGCAGTAATCACACAGAAGTTTGTGAGAATGCTTCTGTCTAGTTTTTAGGTGAAGATATTTCTTTTCCCAGAATAGGCCCTAAAGCGCTCCAAATTTCCACTTGCAGATTCTACAAAAAGAGTGTTTCAAAACTGCTCTTTCAAAAGGAAGGCTCAAGTCTGTGAGTTGAATGCACTCATCACAAAGAAGTTTCTGAGAATGCTTCTGTGTAGTTGTTATGTGAAGATACTTCCTTTTCCAGCATAGGCCTCAAAGCGCTCGAAATAAACACTTGCAGATTCTACAAAAGGAGTGTTTCCAAACTGCTCTATCAAGAGGAATGTTCAAGTCTGTGAGTAGAATGCACTCACCACAAAGAAGTTTCTGAGAATGCTTCTGTCTAGTTTTTATGTGAAGATATTTCCTTTTCCAGCATAGGCGTCAAAGCGCTCCAAATAAACACTTGCAGATTCTACAAAAGGAGTGTTTCCAAACTGCTCTATCAGAGGGAATGTTCAAGTCTGTGAGTTGAATGCACTAGTCAGACAGAAGTTTGTGAGAATGCTTCTGTGTAGTTTTTAGGTGAAGATATTTCCTTTTCCAGCATAGGTCTCAAAGTGATCCAAATAAACACTTGCAGATTCTACAAAAGGAGTGTTTCCAAACTGCTCTATCAGAGGGAATGTTCAAGTCTGTGAGTTGAATGCAGTCATCACACAGAAGTTTGTGAGAATGCTTCTGTCTAGTTTCAGGTGGAGATATTTCTTTTCCCAGCATAGGCCTCAAAGCTCTCCAAATATCCACTTGCAGACTCTACAAAAAGAGTGTTTCAAAACTGCTCTTTCAAAAGGATGGCTCAAGTCGGTGAGTTGAATGCACTCATCACAAAGAAGTTTCTGAGAATGCTTCTGTGTAGTTGTTATGTGAAGATACTTCCTTTTCCAGCACAGGCCTCAGTGCGCTCGAAATAAACACTTGCAGATCCTACGAAAGGAGTGTTTCAAAACTGTCCTATCAAAATAAACGTTCAAGTCTGTGAGTTGAATGCAGTCATCACACAGAAGTTTCTGAGAATGCTTCTGTGTAGTTTTTAGGTGAAGATATTTCATTTCCCAGCACAGGCCTCAGAGCGCTCCAAATATGCATTTGCAGATTCTACAAAAAGAGAGCTTGAAAACTCTTCCACCAAAAAGAGGCTTCAACTCTATGAGTAGAATGCACTCATCACAAAGAAGTTTCTGAGAATGCTTCTGTCTAGTTTTTATGTGAAGATATTTCCTTTTCCAGCATAGGCGTCAAAGCGCTCCAAATAAACACTTGCAGATTCTACTAAAGGAGTGTTTCCAAACTGCTCTATCAAAGGCAATGTTCAAGTCTGTGAGTTGAATCCACTCATCACAGAGAAGTTTCTGAGAATGCTTCTGTGTAGTTTTTAGGTGAAGATATTTCCTTTTCCAGCATAGGCGTCAAAGCGATCCAAATAAACACTTGCAGATTCTACAAAAGGAGTGTATCCAAACTGCTCTATCAGAGGGAATGTTCAAGTCTGTGAGTTGAATGCAGTAATCACACAGAAGTTTGTGAGAATGCTTCTGTCTAGTTTTTAGGTGAAGATATTTCTTTTCCCAGAATAGGCCCTAAAGCGCTCCAAATTTCCACTTGCAGATTCTACAAAAAGAGTGTTTCAAAACTGCTCTTTCAAAAGGAAGGCTCAAGTCTGTGAGTTGAATGCACTCATCACAAAGAAGTTTCTGAGAATGCTTCTGTGTAGTTGTTATGTGAAGATACTTCCTTTTCCAGCATAGGCCTCAAAGCGCTCGAAATAAACACTTGCAGATTCTACGAAAGGAGTGTTTCAAAACTGTCCTATCAAAAGAAACGTTCAAGTCTGTGAGTTGAATGCACTCATCACAGAGAAGTTTCTGAGAATGCTTCTGTGTAGTTTTTAGGTGAAGATAATTCCTTTTCCAGCATAGGCGTCAAAGCGATCCAAATAAGCCCTTGCAGATTCTACAAAAGGAGTGTTTCCAAACTGCTCTATCAGAGGGAATGTTCAAGTCTGTGAGTTGAATGCAGTAATCACACAGAAGTTTGTGAGAATGCTTCTGTCTAGTTTTTAGGTGAAGATATTTCATTTCCCAGAATAGGCCTGAAAGCGCTCCAAATTTCCACTTGCAGATTCTACAAAAAGAGTGTTTCAAAACTACTCTTTCAAAAGGAAGGCTCAAGTCTGTGAGTTGAATGCACTCATCACAAAGAAGTTTCTGAGAATGCTTCTGTGTGGTTGTTATGTGAAGATACTTCCTTTTCCAGCATAGGCCCCAAAGCGCTCGAAATAAACACTTGCAGATTCTACGAAAGGAGTGTTTCAAAACTGTCCTATGAAAAGAAACGTTCAAGTCTGTGAGTTGAATGCACTCATCACAGAGAAGTTTCTGAGAATGCTTCTGTGTAGTTTTTAGGTGAAGATATATCCTTTTCCAGCATAGGCGTCAAAGCGATCCAAATAAACACTTGCAGATTCTACAAAAGGAGTGTTTCCAAACTGCTCTATCAGAGGGAATGTTCAAGTCTGTGAGTTGAATGCACTAGTCAGACAGAAGTTTGTGAGAATGCTTCTGTGTAGTTTTTAGGTGAAGATATTTCCTTTTCCAGCATAGGTCTCAAAGTGATCCAAATAAACACTTGCAGATTCTACAAAAGGAGTGTTTCCAAACTGCTCTATCAGAGGGAATGTTCAAGTCTGTGAGTTGAATGCAGTAATCACACAGAAGTTTGTGAGAATGCTTCTGTCTAGTTTTTAGGTGAAGATATTACTTTTCCCAGAATAGGCCCTAAAGCGCTCCAAATTTCCACTTGCAGATTCTACAAAAAGAGTGTTTCAAAACTGCTCTTTCAAAAGGAAGGCTCAAGTCTGTGAGTTGAATGCACTCATCGCAAAGAAGTTTCTGAGAATGCTTCTGTGTAGTTGTTATGTGAAGATACTTCCTTTTCCAGCATAGGCCTCAAAGCGCTCGAAATAAACACTTGCAGATTCTACGAAAGGAGTGTTTCAAAACTGTCCTATCAAAAGAAACGTTCAAGTCTGTGAGTTGAATGCACTCATCACAGAGAAGTTTCTGAGAATGCTTCTGTGTAGTTTTTAGGTGAAGATATTTCCTTTTCCAGCATAGGCGTCAAAGCGATCCAAATAAGCCCTTGCAGATTCTACAAAAGGAGTGTTTCCAAACTGCTCTATCAGAGGGAATGTTCAAGTCTGTGAGTTGAATGCAGTAATCACACAGAAGTTTGTGAGAATGCTTCTGTCTAGTTTTTAGGTGAAGATATTTCATTTCCCAGAATAGGCCTGAAAGCGCCCCAAATTTCCACTTGCAGATTCTACAAAAAGAGTGTTTCAAAACTACTCTTTCAAAAGGAAGGCTCAAGTCTGTGAGTTGAATGCACTCATCACAAAGAAGTTTCTGAGAATGCTTCTTTGTAGTTGTTATGTGAAGATACTTCCTTTTCCAGCATAGGCCCCAAAGCGCTCGAAATAAACACTTGCAGATTCTACGAAAGGAGTGTTTCAAAACTGTCCTATGAAAAGAAACGTTCAAGTCTGTGAGTTGAATGCACTCATCACAGAGAAGTTTCTGAGAATGCTTCTGTGTAGTTTTTAGGTGAAGATATATCCTTTTCCAGCATAGGCGTCAAAGCGATCCAAATAAACACTTGCAGATTCTACAAAAGGAGTGTTTCCAAACTGCTCTATCAAGAGGAATGTTCAAGTCTGTGAGTAGAATGCACTCGCCACAAAGAAGTTTCTGAGAATGCTTCTGTCTAGTTTTTATGTGAAGATATTTCCTTTTCCAGCATAGGCGTCAAAGCGCTCCAAATAAACACTTGCAGATTCTACAAAAGGAGTGTTTCCAAACTGCTCTATCAGAGGGAATGTTCAAGTCTGTGAGTTGAATGCACTAGTCAGACAGAAGTTTGTGAGAATGCTTCTGTGTAGTTTTTAGGTGAAGATATTTCCTTTTCCAGCATAGGTCTCAAAGTGATCCAAATAAACACTTGCAGATTCTACAAAAGGAGTGTTTCCAAACTGCTCTATCAGAGGGAATGTTCAAGTCTGTGAGTTGAATGCAGTCATCACACAGAAGTTTGTGAGAATGCTTCTGTCTAGTTTCAGGTGGAGATATTTCTTTTCCCAGCATAGGCCTCAAAGCTCTCCAAATATCCACTTGCAGACTCTACAAAAAGAGTGTTTCAAAACTGCTCTTTCAAAAGGATGGCTCAAGTCGGTGAGTTGAATGCACTCATCACAAAGAAGTTTCTGAGAATGCTTCTGTGTAGTTGTTATGTGAAGATACTTCCTTTTCCAGCACAGGCCTCAGTGCGCTCGAAATAAACACTTGCAGATCCTACGAAAGGAGTGTTTCAAAACTGTCCTATCAAAATAAACGTTCAAGTCTGTGAGTTGAATGCAGTCATCACACAGAAGTTTCTGAGAATGCTTCTGTGTAGTTTTTAGGTGAAGATATTTCATTTCCCAGCACAGGCCTCAGAGCGCTCCAAATATGCATTTGCAGATTCTACAAAAAGAGAGCTTGAAAACTCTTCCACCAAAAAGAGGCTTCAACTCTATGAGTAGAATGCACTCATCACAAAGAAGTTTCTGAGAATGCTTCTGTCTAGTTTTTATGTGAAGATATTTCCTTTTCCAGCATAGGCGTCAAAGCGCTCCAAATAAACACTTGCAGATTCTACTAAAGGAGTGTTTCCAAACTGCTCTATCAAAGGCAATGTTCAAGTCTGTGAGTTGAATGCACTCATCACAGAGAAGTTTCTGAGAATGCTTCTGTGTAGTTTTTAGGTGAAGATATTTCCTTTTCCAGCATAGGCGTCAAAGCGATCCAAATAAACACTTGCAGATTCTACAAAAGGAGTGTATCCAAACTGCTCTATCAGAGGGAATGTTCAAGTCTGTGAGTTGAATGCAGTAATCACACAGAAGTTTGTGAGAATGCTTCTGTCTAGTTTTTAGGTGAAGATATTTCATTTCCCAGAATAGGCCTGAAAGCGCTCCAAATTTCCACTTGCAGATTCTACAAAAAGAGTGTTTCAAAACTACTCTTTCAAAAGGAAGGCTCAAGTCTGTGAGTTGAATGCACTCATCACAAAGAAGTTTCTGAGAATGCTTCTGTGTGGTTGTTATGTGAAGATACTTCCTTTTCCAGCATAGGCCCCAAAGCGCTCGAAATAAACACTTGCAGATTCTACGAAAGGAGTGTTTCAAAACTGTCCTATGAAAAGAAACGTTCAAGTCTGTGAGTTGAATGCACTCATCACAGAGAAGTTTCTGAGAATGCTTCTGTGTAGTTTTTAGGTGAAGATATATCCTTTTCCAGCATAGGCGTCAAAGCGATCCAAATAAACACTTGCAGATTCTACAAAAGGAGTGTTTCCAAACTGCTCTATCAGAGGGAATGTTCAAGTCTGTGAGTTGAATGCACTAGTCAGACAGAAGTTTGTGAGAATGCTTCTGTGTAGTTTTTAGGTGAAGATATTTCCTTTTCCAGCATAGGTCTCAAAGTGATCCAAATAAACACTTGCAGATTCTACAAAAGGAGTGTTTCCAAACTGCTCTATCAGACGGAATGTTCAAGTCTGTGAGTTGAATGCAGTAATCACACAGAAGTTTGTGAGAATGCTTCTGTCTAGTTTTTAGGTGAAGATATTTCTTTTCCCAGAATAGGCCCTAAAGCGCTCCAAATTTCCACTTGCAGATTCTACAAAAAGAGTGTTTCAAAACTGCTCTTTCAAAAGGAAGGCTCAAGTCTGTGAGTTGAATGCACTCATCGCAAAGAAGTTTCTGAGAATGCTTCTGTGTAGTTGTTATGTGAAGATACTTCCTTTTCCAGCATAGGCCTCAAAGCGCTCGAAATAAACACTTGCAGATTCTACGAAAGGAGTGTTTCAAAACTGTCCTATCAAAAGAAACGTTCAAGTCTGTGAGTTGAATGCACTCATCACAGAGAAGTTTCTGAGAATGCTTCTGTGTAGTTTTTAGGTGAAGATATTTCCTTTTCCAGCATAGGCGTCAAAGCGATCCAAATAAGCCCTTGCAGATTCTACAAAAGGAGTGTTTCCAAACTGCTCTATCAGAGGGAATGTTCAAGTCTGTGAGTTGAATGCAGTAATCACACAGAAGTTTGTGAGAATGCTTCTGTCTAGTTTTTAGGTGAAGATATTTCATTTCCCAGAATAGGCCTGAAAGCGCCCCAAATTTCCACTTGCAGATTCTACAAAAAGAGTGTTTCAAAACTACTCTTTCAAAAGGAAGGCTCAAGTCTGTGAGTTGAATGCACTCATCACAAAGAAGTTTCTGAGAATGCTTCTGTGTAGTTGTTATGTGAAGATACTTCCTTTTCCAGCATAGGCCCCAAAGCGCTCGAAATAAACACTTGCAGATTCTACGAAAGGAGTGTTTCAAAACTGTCCTATGAAAAGAAACGTTCAAGTCTGTGAGTTGAATGCACTCATCACAGAGAAGTTTCTGAGAATGCTTCTGTGTAGTTTTTAGGTGAAGATATATCCTTTTCCAGCATAGGCGTAAAAGCGATCCAAATAAACACTTGCAGATTCTACAAAAGGAGTGTTTCCAAACTGCTCTATCAAGAGGAATGTTCAAGTCTGTGAGTAGAATGCACTCGCCACAAAGAAGTTTCTGAGAATGCTTCTGTCTAGTTTTTATGTGAAGATATTTCCTTTTCCAGCATAGGCGTCAAAGCGCTCCAAATAAACACTTGCAGATTCTACAAAAGGAGTGTTTCCAAACTGCTCTATCAGAGGGAATGTTCAAGTCTGTGAGTTGAATGCACTAGTCAGACAGAAGTTTGTGAGAATGCTTCTGTGTAGTTTTTAGGTGAAGATATTTCCTTTTCCAGCATAGGTCTCAAAGTGATCCAAATAAACACTTGCAGATTCTACAAAAGGAGTGTTTCCAAACTGCTCTATCAGAGGGAATGTTCAAGTCTGTGAGTTGAATGCAGTAATCACACAGAAGTTTGTGAGAATGCTTCTGTCTAGTTTCAGGTGGAGATATTTCTTTTCCCAGCATAGGCCTCAAATCCCTCCAAATATCCACTTGCAGACTCTACAAAAAGAGTGTTTCGAAACTGCTCTTTCAAAAGGATGGCTCAAGTCGGTGAGTTGAATGCACTCATCACAAAGAAGTTTCTGAGAATGCTTCTGTGTAGTTGTTATGTGAAGATACTTCCTTTTCCAGCACAGGCCTCAGTGCGCTCGAAATAAACACTTGCAGATCCTACGAAAGGAGTGTTTCAAAACTGTCCTATCAAAATAAACGTTCAAGTCTGTGAGTTGAATGCAGTCATCACACAGAAGTTTCTGAGAATGCTTCTGTGTAGTTTTTAGGTGAAGATATTTCATTTCCCAGCACAGGCCTCAGAGCGCTCCAAATATGCATTTGCAGATTCTACAAAAAGAGAGCTTGAAAACTCTTCCACCAAAAAGAGGCTTCAACTCTATGAGTAGAATGCACTCATCACAAAGAAGTTTCTGAGAATGCTTCTGTCTAGTTTTTATGTGAAGATATTTCCTTTTCCAGCATAGGCGTCAAAGCGCTCCAAATAAACACTTGCAGATTCTACTAAAGGAGTGTTTCCAAACTGCTCTATCAAAGGCAATGTTCAAGTCTGTGAGTTGAATGCACTCATCACAGAGAAGTTTCTGAGAATGCTTCTGTGTAGTTTTTAGGTGAAGATATTTCCTTTTCCAGCATAGGCGTCAAAGCGATCCAAATAAACACTTGCAGATTCTACAAAAGGAGTGTATCCAAACTGCTCTATCAGAGGGAATGTTCAAGTCTGTGAGTTGAATGCAGTCATCACACAGAAGTTTGTGAGAATGCTTCTGTCTAGTTTTTAGGTGAAGATATTTCTTTTCCCAGAATAGGCCCTAAAGCGCTCCAATTTTCCACTTGCAGATTCTACAAAAAGAGTGTTTCAAAACTGCTCTTTCAAAAGGAAGGCTCAAGTCTGTGAGTTGAATGCACTCATCACAAAGAAGTTTCTGAGAATGCTTCTGTGTAGTTGTTATGTGAAGATACTTCCTTTTCCAGCATAGGCCTCAAAGCGCTCGAAATAAACACTTGCAGATTCTACGAAAGGAGTGTTTCAAAACTGTCCTATCAAAAGAAACGTTCAAGTCTGTGAGTTGAATGCACTCATCACAGAGAAGTTTCTGAGAATGCTTCTGTGTAGTTTTTAGGTGAAGATAATTCCTTTTCCAGCATAGGCGTCAAAGCGATCCAAATAAGCCCTTGCAGATTCTACAAAAGGAGTGTTTCCAAACTGCTCTATCAGAGGGAATGTTCAAGTCTGTGAGTTGAATGCAGTAATCACACAGAAGTTTGTGAGAATGCTTCTGTCTAGTTTTTAGGTGAAGATATTTCATTTCCCAGAATAGGCCTGAAAGCGCTCCAAATTTCCACTTGCAGATTCTACAAAAAGAGTGTTTCAAAACTACTCTTTCAAAAGGAAGGCTCAAGTCTGTGAGTTGAATGCACTCATCACAAAGAAGTTTCTGAGAATGCTTCTGTGTGGTTGTTATGTGAAGATACTTCCTTTTCCAGCATAGGCCCCAAAGCGCTCGAAATAAACACTTGCAGATTCTACGAAAGGAGTGTTTCAAAACTGTCCTATGAAAAGAAACGTTCAAGTCTGTGAGTTGAATGCACTCATCCCAGAGAAGTTTCTGAGAATGCTTCTGTGTAGTTTTTAGGTGAAGATATATCCTTTTCCAGCATAGGCGTCAAAGCGATCCAAATAAACACTTGCAGATTCTACAAAAGGAGTGTTTCCAAACTGCTCTATCAGAGGGAATGTTCAAGTCTGTGAGTTGAATGCACTAGTCAGACAGAAGTTTGTGAGAATGCTTCTGTGTAGTTTTTAGGTGAAGATATTTCCTTTTCCAGCATAGGTCTCAAAGTGATCCAAATAAACACTTGCAGATTCTACAAAAGGAGTTTTTCCAAACTGCTCTATCAGAGGGAATGTTCAAGTCTGTGAGTTGAATGCAGTAATCACACAGAAGTTTGTGAGAATGCTTCTGTCTAGTTTTTAGGTGAAGATATTACTTTTCCCAGAATAGGCCCTAAAGCGCTCCAAATTTCCACTTGCAGATTCTACAAAAAGAGTGTTTCAAAACTGCTCTTTCAAAAGGAAGGCTCAAGTCTGTGAGTTGAATGCACTCATCGCAAAGAAGTTTCTGAGAATGCTTCTGTGTAGTTGTTATGTGAAGATACTTCCTTTTCCAGCATAGGCCTCAAAGCGCTCGAAATAAACACTTGCAGATTCTACGAAAGGAGTGTTTCAAAACTGTCCTATCAAAAGAAACGTTCAAGTCTGTGAGTTGAATGCACTCATCACAGAGAAGTTTCTGAGAATGCTTCTGTGTAGTTTTTAGGTGAAGATATTTCCTTTTCCAGCATAGGCGTCAAAGCGATCCAAATAAGCCCTTGCAGATTCTACAAAAGGAGTGTTTCCAAACTGCTCTATCAGAGGGAATGTTCAAGTCTGTGAGTTGAATGCAGTAATCACACAGAAGTTTGTGAGAATGCTTCTGTCTAGTTTTTAGGTGAAGATATTTCATTTCCCAGAATAGGCCTGAAAGCGCCCCAAATTTCCACTTGCAGATTCTACAAAAAGAGTGTTTCAAAACTTCTCTTTCAAAAGGAAGGCTCAAGTCTGTGAGTTGAATGCACTCATCACAAAGAAGTTTCTGAGAATGCTTCTTTGTAGTTGTTATGTGAAGATACTTCCTTTTCCAGCATAGGCCCCAAAGCGCTCGAAATAAACACTTGCAGATTCTACGAAAGGAGTGTTTCAAAACTGTCCTATGAAAAGAAACGTTCAAGTCTGTGAGTTGAATGCACTCATCATAGAGAAGTTTCTGAGAATGCTTCTGTGTAGTTTTTAGGTGAAGATATATCCTTTTCCAGCATAGGCGTCAAAGCGATCCAAATAAACACTTGCAGATTCTACAAAAGGAGTGTTTCCAAACTGCTCTATCAAGAGGAATGTTCAAGTCTGTGAGTAGAATGCACTCGCCACAAAGAAGTTTCTGAGAATGCTTCTGTCTAGTTTTTATGTGAAGATATTTCCTTTTCCAGCATAGGCGTCAAAGCGCTCCAAATAAACACTTGCAGATTCTACAAAAGGAGTGTTTCCAAACTGCTCTATCAGAGGGAATGTTCAAGTCTGTGAGTTGAATGCACTAGTCAGACAGAAGTTTGTGAGAATGCTTCTGTGTAGTTTTTAGGTGAAGATATTTCCTTTTCCAGCATAGGTCTCAAAGTGATCCAAATAAACACTTGCAGATTCTACAAAAGGAGTGTTTCCAAACTGCTCTATCAGAGGGAATGTTCAAGTCTGTGAGTTGAATGCAGTCATCACACAGAAGTTTGTGAGAATGCTTCTGTCTAGTTTCAGGTGGAGATATTTCTTTTAACAGCATAGGCCTCAAAGCTCTCCAAATATCCACTTGCAGACTCTACAAAAAGAGTGTTTCAAAACTGCTCTTTCAAAAGGATGGCTCAAGTCGGTGAGTTGAATGCACTCATCACAAAGAAGTTTCTGAGAATGCTTCTGTGTAGTTGTTATGTGAAGATACTTCCTTTTCCAGCACAGGCCTCAGTGCGCTCGAAATAAACACTTGCAGATCCTACGAAAGGAGTGTTTCAAAACTGTCCTATCAAAATAAACGTTCAAGTCTGTGAGTTGAATGCAGTCATCACACAGAAGTTTCTGAGAATGCTTCTGTGTAGTTTTTAGGTGAAGATATTTCATTTCCCAGCACAGGCCTCAGAGCGCTCCAAATATGCATTTGCAGATTCTACAAAAAGAGAGCTTGAAAACTCTTCCACCAAAAAGAGGCTTCAACTCTATGAGTAGAATGCACTCATCACAAAGAAGTTTCTGAGAATGCTTCTGTCTAGTTTTTATGTGAAGATATTTCCTTTTCCAGCATAGGCGTCAAAGCGCTCCAAATAAACACTTGCAGATTCTACTAAAGGAGTGTTTCCAAACTGCTCTATCAAAGGCAATGTTCAAGTCTGTGAGTTGAATGCACTCATCACAGAGAAGTTTCTGAGAATGCTTCTGTGTAGTTTTTAGGTGAAGATATTTCCTTTTCCATCATAGGCGTCAAAGCGATCCAAATAAACACTTGCAGATTCTACAAAAGGAGTGTATCCAAACTGCTCTATCAGAGGGAATGTTCAAGTCTGTGAGTTGAATGCAGTAATCACACAGAAGTTTGTGAGAATGCTTCTGTCTAGTTTTTAGGTGAAGATATTTCTTTTCCCAGAATAGGCCCTAAAGCGCTCCAAATTTCCACTTGCAGATTCTACAAAAAGAGTGTTTCAAAACTGCTCTTTCAAAAGGAAGGCTCAAGTCTGTGAGTTGAATGCACTCATCACAAAGAAGTTTCTGAGAATGCTTCTGTGTAGTTGTTATGTGAAGATACTTCCTTTTCCAGCATAGGCCTCAAAGCGCTCGAAATAAACACTTGCAGATTCTACGAAAGGAGTGTTTCAAAACTGTCCTATCAAAAGAAACGTTCAAGTCTGTGAGTTGAATGCACTCATCACAGAGAAGTTTCTGAGAATGCTTCTGTGTAGTTTTTAGGTGAAGATAATTCCTTTTCCAGCATAGGCGTCAAAGCGATCCAAATAAGCCCTTGCAGATTCTACAAAAGGAGTGTTTCCAAACTGCTCTATCAGAGGGAATGTTCAAGTCTGTGAGTTGAATGCAGTAATCACACAGAAGTTTGTGAGAATGCTTCTGTCTAGTTTTTAGGTGAAGATATTTCATTTCCCAGAATAGGCCTGAAAGCGCTCCAAATTTCCACTTGCAGATTCTACAAAAAGAGTGTTTCAAAACTACTCTTTCAAAAGGAAGGCTCAAGTCTGTGAGTTCAATGCACTCATCACAAAGAAGTTTCTGAGAATGCTTCTGTGTGGTTGTTATGTGAAGATACTTCCTTTTCCAGCATAGGCCCCAAAGCGCTCGAAATAAACACTTGCAGATTCTACGAAAGGAGTGTTTCAAAACTGTCCTATGAAAAGAAACGTTCAAGTCTGTGAGTTGAATGCACTCATCACAGAGAAGTTTCTGAGAATCCTTCTGTGTAGTTTTTAGGTGAAGATATATCCTTTTCCAGCATAGGCGTCAAAGCGATCCAAATAAACACTTGCAGATTCTACAAAAGGAGTGTTTCCAAACTGCTCTATCAGAGGGAATGTTCAAGTCTGTGAGTTGAATGCACTAGTCAGACAGAAGTTTGTGAGAATGCTTCTGTGTAGTTTTTAGGTGAAGATATTTCCTTTTCCAGCATAGGTCTCAAAGTGATCCAAATAAACACTTGCAGATTCTACAAAAGGAGTGTTTCCAAACTGCTCTATCAGAGGGAATGTTCAAGTCTGTGAGTTGAATGCAGTAATCACACAGAAGTTTGTGAGAATGCTTCTGTCTAGTTTTTAGGTGAAGATATTTCTTTTCCCAGAATAGGCCCTAAAGCGCTCCAAATTTCCACTTGCAGATTCTACAAAAAGAGTGTTTCAAAACTGCTCTTTCAAAAGGAAGGCTCAAGTCTGTGAGTTGAATGCACTCATCGCAAAGAAGTTTCTGAGAATGCTTCTGTGTAGTTGTTATGTGAAGATACTTCCTTTTCCAGCATAGGCCTCAAAGCGCTCGAAATAAACACTTGCAGATTCTACGAAAGGAGTGTTTCAAAACTGTCCTATCAAAAGAAACGTTCAAGTCTGTGAGTTGAATGCACTCATCACAGAGAAGTTTCTGAGAATGCTTCTGTGTAGTTTTTAGGTGAAGATATTTCCTTTTCCAGCATAGGCGTCAAAGCGATCCAAATAAGCCCTTGCAGATTCTACAAAAGGAGTGTTTCCAAACTGCTCTATCAGAGGGAATGTTCAAGTCTGTGAGTTGAATGCAGTAATCACACAGAAGTTTGTGAGAATGCTTCTGTCTAGTTTTTAGGTGAAGATATTTCATTTCCCAGAATAGGCCTGAAAGCGCCCCAAATTTCCACTTGCAGATTCTACAAAAAGAGTGTTTCAAAACTACTCTTTCAAAAGGAAGGCTCAAGTCTGTGAGTTGAATGCACTCATCACAAAGAAGTTTCTGAGAATGCTTCTGTGTAGTTGTTATGTGAAGATACTTCCTTTTCCAGCATAGGCCCCAAAGCGCTCGAAATAAACACTTGCAGATTCTACGAAAGGAGTGTTTCAAAACTGTCCTATGAAAAGAAACGTTCAAGTCTGTGAGTTGAATGCACTCATCACAGAGAAGTTTCTGAGAATGCTTCTGTGTAGTTTTTAGGTGAAGATATATCCTTTTCCAGCATAGGCGTCAAAGCGATCCAAATAAACACTTGCAGATTCTACAAAAGGAGTGTTTCCAAACTGCTCTATCAAGAGGAATGTTCAAGTCTGTGAGTAGAATGCACTCGCCACAAAGAAGTTTCTGAGAATGCTTCTGTCTAGTTTTTATGTGAAGATATTTCCTTTTCCAGCATAGGCGTCAAAGCGCTCCAAATAAACACTTGCAGATTCTACAAAAGGAGTGTTTCCAAACTGCTCTATCAGAGGGAATGTTCAAGTCTGTGAGTTGAATGCACTAGTCAGACAGAAGTTTGTGAGAATGCTTCTGTGTAGTTTTTAGGTGAAGATATTTCCTTTTCCAGCATAGGTCTCAACGTGATCCAAATAAACACTTGCAGATTCTACAAAAGGAGTGTTTCCAAACTGCTCTATCAGAGGGAATGTTCAAGTCTGTGAGTTGAATGCAGTAATCACACAGAAGTTTGTGAGAATGCTTCTGTCTAGTTTCAGGTGGAGATATTTCTTTTCCCAGCATAGGCCTCAAATCCCTCCAAATATCCACTTGCAGACTCTACAAAAAGAGTGTTTCGAAACTGCTCTTTCAAAAGGATGGCTCAAGTCGGTGAGTTGAATGCACTCATCACAAAGAAGTTTCTGAGAATGCTTCTGTGTAGTTGTTATGTGAAGATACTTCCTTTTCCAGCACAGGCCTCAGTGCGCTCGAAATAAACACTTGCAGATCCTACGAAAGGAGTGTTTCAAAACTGTCCTATCAAAATAAACGTTCAAGTCTGTGAGTTGAATGCAGTCATCACACAGAAGTTTCTGAGAATGCTTCTGTGTAGTTTTTAGGTGAAGATATTTCATTTCCCAGCACAGGCCTCAGAGCGCTCCAAATATGCATTTGCAGATTCTACAAAAAGAGAGCTTGAAAACTCTTCCACCAAAAAGAGGCTTCAACTCTATGAGTAGAATGCACTCATCACAAAGAAGTTTTTGAGAATGCTTCTGTCTAGTTTTTATGTGAAGATATTTCCTTTTCCAGCATAGGCGTCAAAGCGCTCCAAATAAACACTTGCAGATTCTACTAAAGGAGTGTTTCCAAACTGCTCTATCAAAGGCAATGTTCAAGTCTGTGAGTTGAATGCACTCATCACAGAGAAGTTTCTGAGAATGCTTCTGTGTAGTTTTTAGGTGAAGATATTTCCTTTTCCAGCATAGGCATCAAAGCGATCCAAATAAACACTTGCAGATTCTACAAAAGGAGTGTATCCAAACTGCTCTATCAGAGGGAATGTTCAAGTCTGTGAGTTGAATGCAGTCATCACACAGAAGTTTGTGAGAATGCTTCTGTCTAGTTTTTAGGTGAAGATATTTCTTTTCCCAGAATAGGCCCTAAAGCGCTCCAAATTTCCACTTGCAGATTCTACAAAAAGAGTGTTTCAAAACTGCTCTTTCAAAAGGAAGGCTCAAGTCTGTGAGTTGAATGCACTCATCGCAAAGAAGTTTCTGAGAATGCTTCTGTGTAGTTGTTATGTGAAGGTACTTCCTTTTCCAGCATAGGCCTCAAAGCGCTCGAAATAAACACTTGCAGATTCTACGAAAGGAGTGTTTCAAAACTGTCCTATCAAAAGAAACGTTCAAGTCTGTGAGTTGAATGCACTCATCACAGAGAAGTTTCTGAGAATGCTTCTGTGTAGTTTTTAGGTGAAGATATTTCCTTTTCCAGCATAGGCGTCAAAGCGATACAAATAAGCCCTTGCAGATTCTACAAAAGGAGTGTTTCCAAACTGCTCTATCAGAGGGAATGTTCAAGTCTGTGAGTTGAATGCAGTAATCACACAGAAGTTTGTGAGAATGCTTCTGTCTAGTTTTTAGGTGAAGATATTTCATTTCCCAGAATAGGCCTGAAAGCGCCCCAAATTTCCACTTGCAGATTCTACAAAAAGAGTGTTTCAAAACTACTCTTTCAAAAGGAAGGCTCAAGTCTGTGAGTTGAATGCACTCATCACAAAGAAGTTTCTGAGAATGCTTCTGTGTAGTTGTTATGTGAAGATACTTCCTTTTCCAGCATAGGCCCCAAAGCGCTCGAAATAAACACTTGCAGATTCTACGAAAGGAGTGTTTCAAAACTGTCCTATGAAAAGAAACGTTCAAGTCTGTGAGTTGAATGCACTCATCACAGAGAAGTTTCTGGGAATGCTTCTGTGTAGTTTTTAGGTGAAGATATATCCTTTTCCAGCATAGGCGTCAAAGCGATCCAAATAAACACTTGCAGATTCTACAAAAGGAGTGTTTCCAAACTGCTCTATCAAGAGGAATGTTCAAGTCTGTGAGTAGAATGCACTCACCACAAAGAAGTTTCTGAGAATGCTTCTGTCTAGTTTTTATGTGAAGATATTTCCTTTTCCAGCATAGGCGTCAAAGCGCTCCAAATAAACACTTGCAGATTCTACAAAAGGAGTGTTTCCAAACTGCTCTATCAGAGGGAATGTTCAAGTCTGTGAGTTGAATGCACTAGTCAGACAGAAGTTCGTGAGAATGCTTCTGTGTAGTTTTTAGGTGAAGATATTTCCTTTTCCAGCATAGGTCTCAAAGTGATCCAAATAAACACTTGCAGATTCTACAAAAGGAGTGTTTCCAAACTGCTCTATCAGAGGGAATGTTCAAGTCTGTGAGTTGAATGCAGTAATCACACAGAAGTTTGTGAGAATGCTTCTGTCTAGTTTCAGGTGGAGATATTTCTTTTCCCAGCATAGGCCACAAAGCCCTCCAAATATCCACTTGCAGACTCTACAAAAAGAGTGTTTCAAAACTGCTCTTTCAAAAGGATGGCTCAAGTCGGTGAGTTGAATGCACTCATCACAAAGAAGTTTCTGAGAATGCTTCTGTGTAGTTGTTATGTGAAGATACTTCCTTTTCCAGCACAGGCCTCAGTGCGCTCGAAATAAACACTTGCAGATCCTACGAAAGGAGTGTTTCAAAACTGTCCTATCAAAATAAACGTTCAAGTCTGTGAGTTGAATGCAGTCATCACACAGAAGTTTCTGAGAATGCTTCTGTGTAGTTTTTAGGTGAAGATATTTCCTTTTCCAGCATAGGCGTCAAAGCGATCCAAATAAACACTTGCAGATTCTACAAAAGGAGTGTATCCAAACTGCTCTATCAGAGGGAATGTTCAAGTCTGTGAGTTGAATGCAGTAATCACACAGAAGTTTGTGAGAATGCTTCTGTCTAGTTTTTAGGTGAAGATATTTCTTTTCCCAGAATAGGCCCTAAAGCGCTCCAAATTTCCACTTGCAGATTCTACAAAAAGAGTGTTTCAAAACTGCTCTTTCAAAAGGAAGGCTCAAGTCTGTGAGTTGAATGCACTCATCACAAAGAAGTTTCTGAGAATGCTTCTGTGTAGTTGTTATGTGAAGATACTTCCTTTTCCAGCATAGGCCTCAAAGCGCTCGAAATAAACACTTGCAGATTCTACAAAAGGAGTGTTTCCAAACTGCTCTATCAAGAGGAATGTTCAAGTCTGTGAGTAGAATGCACTCACCACAAAGAAGTTTCTGAGAATGCTTCTGTCTAGTTTTTATGTGAAGATATTTCCTTTTCCAGCATAGGCGTCAAAGCGCTCCAAATAAACACTTGCAGATTCTACAAAAGGAGTGTTTCCAAACTGCTCTATCAGAGGGAATGTTCAAGTCTGTGAGTTGAATGCACTAGTCAGACAGAAGTTTGTGAGAATGCTTCTGTGTAGTTTTTAGGTGAAGATATTTCCTTTTCCAGCATAGGTCTCAAAGTGATCCAAATAAACACTTGCAGATTCTACAAAAGGAGTGTTTCCAAACTGCTCTATCAGAGGGAATGTTCAAGTCTGTGAGTTGAATGCAGTCATCACACAGAAGTTTGTGAGAATGCTTCTGTCTAGTTTCAGGTGGAGATATTTCTTTTCCCAGCATAGGCCTCAAAGCTCTCCAAATATCCACTTGCAGACTCTACAAAAAGAGTGTTTCAAAACTGCTCTTTCAAAAGGATGGCTCAAGTCGGTGAGTTGAATGCACTCATCACAAAGAAGTTTCTGAGAATGCTTCTGTGTAGTTGTTATGTGAAGATACTTCCTTTTCCAGCACAGGCCTCAGTGCGCTCGAAATAAACACTTGCAGATCCTACGAAAGGAGTGTTTCAAAACTGTCCTATCAAAATAAACGTTCAAGTCTGTGAGTTGAATGCAGTCATCACACAGAAGTTTCTGAGAATGCTTCTGTGTAGTTTTTAGGTGAAGACATTTCATTTCCCAGCACAGGCCTCAGAGCGCTCCAAATATGCATTTGCAGATTCTACAAAAAGAGAGCTTGAAAACTCTTCCACCAAAAAGAGGCTTCAACTCTATGAGTAGAATGCACTCATCACAAAGAAGTTTCTGAGAATGCTTCTGTCTAGTTTTTATGTGAAGATATTTCCTTTTCCAGCATAGGCGTCAAAGCGCTCCAAATAAACACTTGCAGATTCTACTAAAGGAGTGTTTCCAAACTGCTCTATCAAAGGCAATGTTCAAGTCTGTGAGTTGAATCCACTCATCACAGAGAAGTTTCTGAGAATGCTTCTGTGTAGTTTTTAGGTGAAGATATTTCCTTTTCCAGCATAGGCGTCAAAGCGATCCAAATAAACACTTGCAGATTCTACAAAAGGAGTGTATCCAAACTGCTCTATCAGAGGGAATGTTCAAGTCTGTGAGTTGAATGCAGTAATCACACAGAAGTTTGTGAGAATGCTTCTGTCTAGTTTTTAGGTGAAGATATTTCTTTTCCCAGAATAGGCCCTAAAGCGCTCCAAATTTCCACTTGCAGATTCTACAAAAAGAGTGTTTCAAAACTGCTCTTTCAAAAGGAAGGCTCAAGTCTGTGAGTTGAATGCACTCATCACAAAGAAGTTTCTGAGAATGCTTCTGTGTAGTTGTTATGTGAAGATACTTCCTTTTCCAGCATAGGCCTCAAAGCGCTCGAAATAAACACTTGCAGATTCTACGAAAGGAGTGTTTCAAAACTGTCCTATCAAAAGAAACGTTCAAGTCTGTGAGTTGAATGCACTCATCACAGAGAAGTTTCTGAGAATGCTTCTGTGTAGTTTTTAGGTGAAGATAATTCCTTTTCCAGCATAGGCGTCAAAGCGATCCAAATAAGCCCTTGCAGATTCTACAAAAGGAGTGTTTCCAAACTGCTCTATCAGAGGGAATGTTCAAGTCTGTGAGTTGAATGCAGTAATCACACAGAAGTTTGTGAGAATGCTTCTGTCTAGTTTTTAGGTGAAGATATTTCATTTCCCAGAATAGGCCTGAAAGCGCTCCAAATTTCCACTTGCAGATTCTACAAAAAGAGTGTTTCAAAACTACTCTTTCAAAAGGAAGGCTCAAGTCTGTGAGTTGAATGCACTCATCACAAAGAAGTTTCTGAGAATGCTTCTGTGTGGTTGTTATGTGAAGATACTTCCTTTTCCAGCATAGGCCCCAAAGCGCTCGAAATAAACACTTGCAGATTCTACGAAAGGAGTGTTTCAAAACTGTCCTATGAAAAGAAACGTTCAAGTCTGTGAGTTGAATGCACTCATCACAGAGAAGTTTCTGAGAATGCTTCTGTGTAGTTTTTAGGTGAAGATATATCCTTTTCCAGCATAGGCGTCAAAGCGATCCAAATAAACACTTGCAGATTCTACAAAAGGAGTGTTTCCAAACTGCTCTATCAGAGGGAATGTTCAAGTCTGTGAGTTGAATGCACTAGTCAGACAGAAGTTTGTGAGAATGCTTCTGTGTAGTTTTTAGGTGAAGATATTTCCTTTTCCAGCATAGGTCTCAAAGTGATCCAAATAAACACTTGCAGATTCTACAAAAGGAGTGTTTCCAAACTGCTCTATCAGAGGGAATGTTCAAGTCTGTGAGTTGAATGCAGTAATCACACAGAAGTTTGTGAGAATGCTTCTGTCTAGTTTTTAGGTGAAGATATTACTTTTCCCAGAATAGGCCCTAAAGCGCTCCAAATTTCCACTTGCAGATTCTACAAAAAGAGTGTTTCAAAACTGCTCTTTCAAAAGGAAGGCTCAAGTCTGTGAGTTGAATGCACTCATCGCAAAGAAGTTTCTGAGAATGCTTCTGTGTAGTTGTTATGTGAAGATACTTCCTTTTCCAGCATAGGCCTCAAAGCGCTCGAAATAAACACTTGCAGATTCTACGAAAGGAGTGTTTCAAAACTGTCCTATCAAAAGAAACGTTCAAGTCTGTGAGTTGAATGCACTCATCACAGAGAAGTTTCTGAGAATGCTTCTGTGTAGTTTTTAGGTGAAGATATTTCCTTTTCCAGCATAGGCGTCAAAGCGATCCAAATAAGCCCTTGCAGATTCTACAAAAGGAGTGTTTCCAAACTGCTCTATCAGAGGGAATGTTCAAGTCTGTGAGTTGAATGCAGTAATCACACAGAAGTTTGTGAGAATGCTTCTGTCTAGTTTTTAGGTGAAGATATTTCATTTCCCAGAATAGGCCTGAAAGCGCCCCAAATTTCCACTTGCAGATTCTACAAAAAGAGTGTTTCAAAACTACTCTTTCAAAAGGAAGGCTCAAGTCTGTGAGTTGAATGCACTCATCACAAAGAAGTTTCTGAGAATGCTTCTTTGTAGTTGTTATGTGAAGATACTTCCTTTTCCAGCATAGGCCCCAAAGCGCTCGAAATAAACACTTGCAGATTCTACGAAAGGAGTGTTTCAAAACTGTCCTATGAAAAGAAACGTTCAAGTCTGTGAGTTGAATGCACTCATCACAGAGAAGTTTCTGAGAATGCTTCTGTGTAGTTTTTAGGTGAAGATATATCCTTTTCCAGCATAGGCGTCAAAGCGATCCAAATAAACACTTGCAGATTCTACAAAAGGAGTGTTTCCAAACTGCTCTATCAAGAGGAATGTTCAAGTCTGTGAGTAGAATGCACTCGCCACAAAGAAGTTTCTGAGAATGCTTCTGTCTAGTTTTTATGTGAAGATATTTCCTTTTCCAGCATAGGCGTCAAAGCGCTCCAAATAAACACTTGCAGATTCTACAAAAGGAGTGTTTCCAAACTGCTCTATCAGAGGGAATGTTCAAGTCTGTGAGTTGAATGCACTAGTCAGACAGAAGTTTGTGAGAATGCTTCTGTGTAGTTTTTAGGTGAAGATATTTCCTTTTCCAGCATAGGTCTCAAAGTGATCCAAATAAACACTTGCAGATTCTACAAAAGGAGTGTTTCCAAACTGCTCTATCAGAGGGAATGTTCAAGTCTGTGAGTTGAATGCAGTCATCACACAGAAGTTTGTGAGAATGCTTCTGTCTAGTTTCAGGTGGAAATATTTCTTTTAACAGCATAGGCCTCAAAGCTCTCCAAATATCCACTTGCAGACTCTACAAAAAGAGTGTTTCAAAACTGCTCTTTCAAAAGGATGGCTCAAGTCGGTGAGTTGAATGCACTCATCACAAAGAAGTTTCTGAGAATGCTTCTGTGTAGTTGTTATGTGAAGATACTTCCTTTTCCAGCACAGGCCTCAGTGCGCTCGAAATAAACACTTGCAGATCCTACGAAAGGAGTGTTTCAAAACTGTCCTATCAAAATAAACGTTCAAGTCTGTGAGTTGAATGCAGTCATCACACAGAAGTTTCTGAGAATGCTTCTGTGTAGTTTTTAGGTGAAGATATTTCATTTCCCAGCACAGGCCTCAGAGCGCTCCAAATATGCATTTGCAGATTCTACAAAAAGAGAGCTTGAAAACTCTTCCACCAAAAAGAGGCTTCAACTCTATGAGTAGAATGCACTCATCACAAAGAAGTTTCTGAGAATGCTTCTGTCTAGTTTTTATGTGAAGATATTTCCTTTTCCAGCATAGGCGTCAAAGCGCTCCAAATAAACACTTGCAGATTCTACTAAAGGAGTGTTTCCAAACTGCTCTATCAAAGGCAATGTTCAAGTCTGTGAGTTGAATGCACTCATCACAGAGAAGTTTCTGAGAATGCTTCTGTGTAGTTTTTAGGTGAAGATATTTCCTTTTCCAGCATAGGCGTCAAAGCGATCCAAATAAACACTTGCAGATTCTACAAAAGGAGTGTATCCAAACTGCTCTATCAGAGGGAATGTTCAAGTCTGTGAGTTGAATGCAGTAATCACACAGAAGTTTGTGAGAATGCTTCTGTCTAGTTTTTAGGTGAAGATATTTCATTTCCCAGAATAGGCCTGAAAGCGCTCCAAATTTCCACTTGCAGATTCTACAAAAAGAGTGTTTCAAAACTACTCTTTCAAAAGGAAGGCTCAAGTCTGTGAGTTGAATGCACTCATCACAAAGAAGTTTCTGAGAATGCTTCTGTGTGGTTGTTATGTGAAGATACTTCCTTTTCCAGCATAGGCCCCAAAGCGCTCGAAATAAACACTTGCAGATTCTACGAAAGGAGTGTTTCAAAACTGTCCTATGAAAAGAAACGTTCAAGTCTGTGAGTTGAATGCACTCATCACAGAGAAGTTTCTGAGAATGCTTCTGTGTAGTTTTTAGGTGAAGATATATCCTTTTCCAGCATAGGCGTCAAAGCGATCCAAATAAACACTTGCAGATTCTACAAAAGGAGTGTTTCCAAACTGCTCTATCAGAGGGAATGTTCAAGTCTGTGAGTTGAATGCACTAGTCAGACAGAAGTTTGTGAGAATGCTTCTGTGTAGTTTTTAGGTGAAGATATTTCCTTTTCCAGCATAGGTCTCAAAGTGATCCAAATAAACACTTGCAGATTCTACAAAAGGAGTGTTTCCAAACTGCTCTATCAGACGGAATGTTCAAGTCTGTGAGTTGAATGCAGTAATCACACAGAAGTTTGTGAGAATGCTTCTGTCTAGTTTTTAGGTGAAGATATTTCTTTTCCCAGAATAGGCCCTAAAGCGCTCCAAATTTCCACTTGCAGATTCTACAAAAAGAGTGTTTCAAAACTGCTCTTTCAAAAGGAAGGCTCAAGTCTGTGAGTTGAATGCACTCATCGCAAAGAAGTTTCTGAGAATGCTTCTGTGTAGTTGTTATGTGAAGATACTTCCTTTTCCAGCATAGGCCTCAAAGCGCTCGAAATAAACACTTGCAGATTCTACGAAAGGAGTGTTTCAAAACTGTCCTATCAAAAGAAACGTTCAAGTCTGTGAGTTGAATGCACTCATCACAGAGAAGTTTCTGAGAATGCTTCTGTGTAGTTTTTAGGTGAAGATATTTCCTTTTCCAGCATAGGCGTCAAAGCGATCCAAATAAGCCCTTGCAGATTCTACAAAAGGAGTGTTTCCAAACTGCTCTATCAGAGGGAATGTTCAAGTCTGTGAGTTGAATGCAGTAATCACACAGAAGTTTGTGAGAATGCTTCTGTCTAGTTTTTAGGTGAAGATATTTCATTTCCCAGAATAGGCCTGAAAGCGCCCCAAATTTCCACTTGCAGATTCTACAAAAAGAGTGTTTCAAAACTACTCTTTCAAAAGGAAGGCTCAAGTCTGTGAGTTGAATGCACTCATCACAAAGAAGTTTCTGAGAATGCTTCTGTGTAGTTGTTATGTGAAGATACTTCCTTTTCCAGCATAGGCCCCAAAGCGCTCGAAATAAACACTTGCAGATTCTACGAAAGGAGTGTTTCAAAACTGTCCTATGAAAAGAAACGTTCAAGTCTGTGAGTTGAATGCACTCATCACAGAGAAGTTTCTGAGAATGCTTCTGTGTAGTTTTTAGGTGAAGATATATCCTTTTCCAGCATAGGCGTCAAAGCGATCCAAATAAACACTTGCAGATTCTACAAAAGGAGTGTTTCCAAACTGCTCTATCAAGAGGAATGTTCAAGTCTGTGAGTAGAATGCACTCGCCACAAAGAAGTTTCTGAGAATGCTTCTGTCTAGTTTTTATGTGAAGATATTTCCTTTTCCAGCATAGGCGTCAAAGCGCTCCAAATAAACACTTGCAGATTCTACAAAAGGAGTGTTTCCAAACTGCTCTATCAGAGGGAATGTTCAAGTCTGTGAGTTGAATGCACTAGTCAGACAGAAGTTTGTGAGAATGCTTCTGTGTAGTTTTTAGGTGAAGATATTTCCTTTTCCAGCATAGGTCTCAAAGTGATCCAAATAAACACTTGCAGATTCTACAAAAGGAGTGTTTCCAAACTGCTCTATCAGAGGGAATGTTCAAGTCTGTGAGTTGAATGCAGTCATCACACAGAAGTTTGTGAGAATGCTTCTGTCTAGTTTCAGGTGGAAATATTTCTTTTAACAGCATAGGCCTCAAAGCTCTCCAAATATCCACTTGCAGACTCTACAAAAAGAGTGTTTCAAAACTGCTCTTTCAAAAGGATGGCTCAAGTCGGTGAGTTGAATGCACTCATCACAAAGAAGTTTCTGAGAATGCTTCTGTGTAGTTGTTATGTGAAGATACTTCCTTTTCCAGCACAGGCCTCAGTGCGCTCGAAATAAACACTTGCAGATCCTACGAAAGGAGTGTTTCAAAACTGTCCTATCAAAATAAACGTTCAAGTCTGTGAGTTGAATGCAGTCATCACACAGAAGTTTCTGAGAATGCTTCTGTGTAGTTTTTAGGTGAAGATATTTCATTTCCCAGCACAGGCCTCAGAGCGCTCCAAATATGCATTTGCAGATTCTACAAAAAGAGAGCTTGAAAACTCTTCCACCAAAAAGAGGCTTCAACTCTATGAGTAGAATGCACTCATCACAAAGAAGTTTCTGAGAATGCTTCTGTCTAGTTTTTATGTGAAGATATTTCCTTTTCCAGCATAGGCGTCAAAGCGCTCCAAATAAACACTTGCAGATTCTACTAAAGGAGTGTTTCCAAACTGCTCTATCAAAGGCAATGTTCAAGTCTGTGAGTTGAATGCACTCATCACAGAGAAGTTTCTGAGAATGCTTCTGTGTAGTTTTTAGGTGAAGATATTTCCTTTTCCAGCATAGGCGTCAAAGCGATCCAAATAAACACTTGCAGATTCTACAAAAGGAGTGTATCCAAACTGCTCTATCAGAGGGAATGTTCAAGTCTGTGAGTTGAATGCAGTAATCACACAGAAGTTTGTGAGAATGCTTCTGTCTAGTTTTTAGGTGAAGATATTTCATTTCCCAGAATAGGCCTGAAAGCGCTCCAAATTTCCACTTGCAGATTCTACAAAAAGAGTGTTTCAAAACTACTCTTTCAAAAGGAAGGCTCAAGTCTGTGAGTTGAATGCACTCATCACAAAGAAGTTTCTGAGAATGCTTCTGTGTGGTTGTTATGTGAAGATACTTCCTTTTCCAGCATAGGCCCCAAAGCGCTCGAAATAAACACTTGCAGATTCTACGAAAGGAGTGTTTCAAAACTGTCCTATGAAAAGAAACGTTCAAGTCTGTGAGTTGAATGCACTCATCACAGAGAAGTTTCTGAGAATGCTTCTGTGTAGTTTTTAGGTGAAGATATATCCTTTTCCAGCATAGGCGTCAAAGCGATCCAAATAAACACTTGCAGATTCTACAAAAGGAGTGTTTCCAAACTGCTCTATCAGAGGGAATGTTCAAGTCTGTGAGTTGAATGCACTAGTCAGACAGAAGTTTGTGAGAATGCTTCTGTGTAGTTTTTAGGTGAAGATATTTCCTTTTCCAGCATAGGTCTCAAAGTGATCCAAATAAACACTTGCAGATTCTACAAAAGGAGTGTTTCCAAACTGCTCTATCAGACGGAATGTTCAAGTCTGTGAGTTGAATGCAGTAATCACACAGAAGTTTGTGAGAATGCTTCTGTCTAGTTTTTAGGTGAAGATATTTCTTTTCCCAGAATAGGCCCTAAAGCGCTCCAAATTTCCACTTGCAGATTCTACAAAAAGAGTGTTTCAAAACTGCTCTTTCAAAAGGAAGGCTCAAGTCTGTGAGTTGAATGCACTCATCGCAAAGAAGTTTCTGAGAATGCTTCTGTGTAGTTGTTATGTGAAGATACTTCCTTTTCCAGCATAGGCCTCAAAGCGCTCGAAATAAACACTTGCAGATTCTACGAAAGGAGTGTTTCAAAACTGTCCTATCAAAAGAAACGTTCAAGTCTGTGAGTTGAATGCACTCATCACAGAGAAGTTTCTGAGAATGCTTCTGTGTAGTTTTTAGGTGAAGATATTTCCTTTTCCAGCATAGGCGTCAAAGCGATCCAAATAAGCCCTTGCAGATTCTACAAAAGGAGTGTTTCCAAACTGCTCTATCAGAGGGAATGTTCAAGTCTGTGAGTTGAATGCAGTAATCACACAGAAGTTTGTGAGAATGCTTCTGTCTAGTTTTTAGGTGAAGATATTTCATTTCCCAGAATAGGCCTGAAAGCGCCCCAAATTTCCACTTGCAGATTCTACAAAAAGAGTGTTTCAAAACTACTCTTTCAAAAGGAAGGCTCAAGTCTGTGAGTTGAATGCACTCATCACAAAGAAGTTTCTGAGAATGCTTCTGTGTAGTTGTTATGTGAAGATACTTCCTTTTCCAGCATAGGCCCCAAAGCGCTCGAAATAAACACTTGCAGATTCTACGAAAGGAGTGTTTCAAAACTGTCCTATGAAAAGAAACGTTCAAGTCTGTGAGTTGAATGCACTCATCACAGAGAAGTTTCTGAGAATGCTTCTGTGTAGTTTTTAGGTGAAGATATATCCTTTTCCAGCATAGGCGTAAAAGCGATCCAAATAAACACTTGCAGATTCTACAAAAGGAGTGTTTCCAAACTGCTCTATCAAGAGGAATGTTCAAGTCTGTGAGTAGAATGCACTCGCCACAAAGAAGTTTCTGAGAATGCTTCTGTCTAGTTTTTATGTGAAGATATTTCCTTTTCCAGCATAGGCGTCAAAGCGCTCCAAATAAACACTTGCAGATTCTACAAAAGGAGTGTTTCCAAACTGCTCTATCAGAGGGAATGTTCAAGTCTGTGAGTTGAATGCACTAGTCAGACAGAAGTTTGTGAGAATGCTTCTGTGTAGTTTTTAGGTGAAGATATTTCCTTTTCCAGCATAGGTCTCAAAGTGATCCAAATAAACACTTGCAGATTCTACAAAAGGAGTGTTTCCAAACTGCTCTATCAGAGGGAATGTTCAAGTCTGTGAGTTGAATGCAGTAATCACACAGAAGTTTGTGAGAATGCTTCTGTCTAGTTTCAGGTGGAGATATTTCTTTTCCCAGCATAGGCCTCAAATCCCTCCAAATATCCACTTGCAGACTCTACAAAAAGAGTGTTTCGAAACTGCTCTTTCAAAAGGATGGCTCAAGTCGGTGAGTTGAATGCACTCATCACAAAGAAGTTTCTGAGAATGCTTCTGTGTAGTTGTTATGTGAAGATACTTCCTTTTCCAGCACAGGCCTCAGTGCGCTCGAAATAAACACTTGCAGATCCTACGAAAGGAGTGTTTCAAAACTGTCCTATCAAAATAAACGTTCAAGTCTGTGAGTTGAATGCAGTCATCACACAGAAGTTTCTGAGAATGCTTCTGTGTAGTTTTTAGGTGAAGATATTTCATTTCCCAGCACAGGCCTCAGAGCGCTCCAAATATGCATTTGCAGATTCTACAAAAAGAGAGCTTGAAAACTCTTCCACCAAAAAGAGGCTTCAACTCTATGAGTAGAATGCACTCATCACAAAGAAGTTTCTGAGAATGCTTCTGTCTAGTTTTTATGTGAAGATATTTCCTTTTCCAGCATAGGCGTCAAAGCGCTCCAAATAAACACTTGCAGATTCTACTAAAGGAGTGTTTCCAAACTGCTCTATCAAAGGCAATGTTCAAGTCTGTGAGTTGAATGCACTCATCACAGAGAAGTTTCTGAGAATGCTTCTGTGTAGTTTTTAGGTGAAGATATTTCCTTTTCCAGCATAGGCGTCAAAGCGATCCAAATAAACACTTGCAGATTCTACAAAAGGAGTGTATCCAAACTGCTCTATCAGAGGGAATGTTCAAGTCTGTGAGTTGAATGCAGTCATCACACAGAAGTTTGTGAGAATGCTTCTGTCTAGTTTTTAGGTGAAGATATTTCTTTTCCCAGAATAGGCCCTAAAGCGCTCCAATTTTCCACTTGCAGATTCTACAAAAAGAGTGTTTCAAAACTGCTCTTTCAAAAGGAAGGCTCAAGTCTGTGAGTTGAATGCACTCATCACAAAGAAGTTTCTGAGAATGCTTCTGTGTAGTTGTTATGTGAAGATACTTCCTTTTCCAGCATAGGCCTCAAAGCGCTCGAAATAAACACTTGCAGATTCTACGAAAGGAGTGTTTCAAAACTGTCCTATCAAAAGAAACGTTCAAGTCTGTGAGTTGAATGCACTCATCACAGAGAAGTTTCTGAGAATGCTTCTGTGTAGTTTTTAGGTGAAGATATTTCCTTTTCCAGCATAGGCGTCAAAGCGATCCAAATAAGCCCTTGCAGATTCTACAAAAGGAGTGTTTCCAAACTGCTCTATCAGAGGGAATGTTCAAGTCTGTGAGTTGAATGCAGTAATCACACAGAAGTTTGTGAGAATGCTTCTGTCTAGTTTTTAGGTGAAGATATTTCATTTCCCAGAATAGGCCTGAAAGCGCTCAAAATTTCCACTTGCAGATTCTACAAAAAGAGTGTTTCAAAACTACTCTTTCAAAAGGAAGGCTCAAGCCTGTGAATTGAATGCACTCATCACAAAGAAGTTTCTGAGAATGCTTCTGTGTAGTTGTTATGTGAAGATACTTCCTTTTCCAGCATAGGCCCCAAAGCGCTCGAAATAAACACTTGCAGATTCTACGAAAGGAGTGTTTCAAAACTGTCCTATGAAAAGAAACGTTCAAGTCTGTGAGTTGAATGCACTCATCACAGAGAAGTTTCTGAGAATGCTTCTGTGTAGTTTTTAGGTGAAGATATATCCTTTTCCAGCATAGGCGTCAAAGCGATCCAAATAAACACTTGCAGATTCTACAAAAGGAGTGTTTCCAAACTGCTCTATCAAGAGGAATGTTCAAGTCTGTGAGTAGAATGCACTCACCACAAAGAAGTTTCTGAGAATGCTTCTGTCTAGTTTTTATGTGAAGATATTTCCTTTTCCAGCATAGGCGTCAAAGCGCTCCAAATAAACACTTGCAGATTCTACAAAAGGAGTGTTTCCAAACTGCTCTATCAGAGGGAATGTTCAAGTCTGTGAGTTGAATGCACTAGTCAGACAGAAGTTTGTGAGAATGCTTCTGTGTAGTTTTTAGGTGAAGATATTTCCTTTTCCAGCATAGGTCTCAAAGTGATCCAAATAAACACTTGCAGATTCTACAAAAGGAGTGTTTCCAAACTGCTCTATCAGAGGGAATGTTCAAGTCTGTGAGTTGAATGCAGTAATCACACAGAAGTTTGTGAGAATGCTTCTGTCTAGTTTCAGGTGGAGATATTTCTTTTCCCAGCATAGGCCTCAAAGCCCTCCAAATATCCACTTGCAGACTCTACAAAAAGAGTGTTTGAAAACTGCTCTTTCAAAAGGATGGCTCAAGTCTGTGAGTTGAATGCACTCATCACAAAGAACTTTCTGAGAATGCTTCTGTGTAGTTGTTATGTGAAGATACTTCCTTTTCCAGCACAGGCCTCAGTGCGCTCGAAATAAACACTTGCAGATCCTACGAAAGGAGGGTTTCAAAACTGTCCTATCAAAATAAACGTTCAAGTCTGTGAGTTGAATGCAGTCATCACACAGAAGTTTCTGAGAATGCTTCTGTGTAGTTTTTAGGTGAAGATATTTCATTTCCCAGCACAGGCCTCAGAGCGCTCCAAATATGCATTTGCAGATTCTACAAAAAGAGAGCTTGAAAACTCTTCCACCAAAAAGAGGCTTCAACTCTATGAGTAGAATGCACTCATCACAAAGAAGTTTCTGAGAATGCTTCTGTCTAGTTTTTATGTGAAGATATTTCCTTTTCCAGCATAGGCGTCAAAGCGCTCCAAATAAACACTTGCAGATTCTACTAAAGGAGTGTTTCCAAACTGCTCTATCAAAGGCAATGTTCAAGTCTGTGAGTTGAATGCACTCATCACAGAGAAGTTTCTGAGAATGCTTCTGTGTAGTTTTTAGGTGAAGATATTTCCTTTTCCAGCATAGGCGTCAAAGCGATCCAAATAAACACTTGCAGATTCTACAAAAGGAGTGTATCCAAACTGCTCTATCAGAGGGAATGTTCAAGTCTGTGAGTTGAATGCAGTCATCACACAGAAGTTTGTGAGAATGCTTCTGTCTAGTTTTTAGGTGAAGATATTTCTTTTCCCAGAATAGGCCCTAAAGCGCTCCAAATTTCCACTTGCAGATTCTACAAAAAGAGTGTTTCAAAACTGCTCTTTCAAAAGGAAGGCTCAAGTCTGTGAGTTGAATGCACTCATCACAAAGAAGTTTCTGAGAATGCTTCTGTGTAGTTGTTATGTGAAGATACTTCCTTTTCCAGCATAGGCCTCAAAGCGCTCGAAATAAACACTTGCAGATTCTACGAAAGGAGTGTTTCAAAACTGTCCTATCAAAAGAAACGTTCAAGTCTGTGAGTTGAATGCACTCATCACAGAGAAGTTTCTGAGAATGCTTCTGTGTAGTTTTTAGGTGAAGATATTTCCTTTTCCAGCATAGGCGTCATAGCGATCCAAATAAGCCCTTGCAGATTGTACAAAAGGAGTGTTTCCAAACTGCTCTATCAGAGGGAATGTTCAAGTCTGTGAGTTGAATGCAGTCATCACACAGAAGTTTGTGAGAATGCTTCTGTCTAGTTTTTAGGTGAAGATATTTCTTTTCCCAGAATAGGCCCTAAAGCGCTCCAAATTTCCACTTGCAGATTCTACAAAAAGAGTGTTTCAAAACTGCTCTTTCAAAAGGAAGGCTCAAGTCTGTGAGTTGAATGCACTCATCACAAAGAAGTTTCTGAGAATGCTTCTGTGTAGTTGTTATGTGAAGATACTTGATTTTCCAGCATAGGCCTCAAAGCGCTCGAAATAAACACTTGCAGATTCTACGAAAGGAGTGTTTCAAAACTGTCCTATCAAAAGAAACGTTCAAGTCTGTGAGTTGAATGCACTCATCACAGAGAAGTTTCTGAGAATGCTTCTGTGTAGTTTTTAGGTGAAGATATTTCCTTTTCCAGCATAGGCGTCATAGCGATCCAAATAAGCCCTTGCAGATTGTACAAAAGGAGTGTTTCCAAACTGCTCTATCAGAGGGAATGTTCAAGTCTGTGAGTTGAATGCAGTAATCACACAGAAGTTTGTGAGAATGCTTCTGTCTAGTTTTTAGGTGAAGATATTTCATTTCCCAGAATAGGCCTGAAAGCACTCCAAATTTCCACTTGCAGATTCTACAAAAAGAGTGTTTCAAAACTACTCTTTCAAAAGGAAGGCTCAAGTCTGTGAGTTGAATGCACTCATCACAAAGAAGTTTCTGAGAATGCTTCTGTGTAGTTGTTATGTGAAGATACTTCCTTTTCCAGCATAGGCCCCAAAGCGCTCGAAATAAACACTTGCAGATTCTACGAAAGGAGTGTTTCAAAACTGTCCTATGAAAAGAAACGTTCAAGTCTGTGAGTTGAATGCACTCATCACAGAGAAGTTTCTGAGAATGCTTCTGTGTAGTTTTTAGGTGAAGATATATCCTTTTCCAGCATAGGCGTCAAAGCGATCCAAATAAACACTTGCAGATTCTACAAAAGGAGTGTTTCCAAACTGCTCTATCAAGAGGAATGTTCAAGTCTGTGAGTAGAATGCACTCACCACAAAGAAGTTTCTGAGAATGCTTCTGTCTAGTTTTTATGTGAAGATATTTCCTTTTCCAGCATAGGCGTCAAAGCGCTCCAAATAAACACTTGCAGATTCTACAAAAGGAGTGTTTCCAAACTGCTCTATCAAGAGGAATGTTCAAGTCTGTGAGTAGAATGCACTCGCCACAAAGAAGTTTCTGAGAATGCTTCTGTCTAGTTTTTATGTGAAGATATTTCCTTTTCCAGCATAGGCGTCAAAGCGCTCCAAATAAACACTTGCAGATTCTACAAAAGGAGTGTTTCCAAACTGCTCTATCAGAGGGAATGTTCAAGTCTGTGAGTTGAATGCACTAGTCAGACAGAAGTTTGTGAGAATGCTTCTGTGTAGTTTTTAGGTGAAGATATTTCCTTTTCCAGCATAGGTCTCAAAGTGATCCAAATAAACACTTGCAGATTCTACAAAAGGAGTGTTTCCAAACTGCTCTATCAGAGGGAATGTTCAAGTCTGTGAGTTGAATGCAGTAATCACACAGAAGTTTGTGAGAATGCTTCTGTCTAGTTTCAGGTGGAGATATTTCTTTTCCCAGCATAGGCCTCAAAGCCCTCCAAATATCCACTTGCAGACTCTACAAAAAGAGTGTTTCAAAACTGCTCTTTCAAAAGGATGGCTCAAGTCGGTGAGTTGAATGCACTCATCACAAAGAAGTTTCTGAGAATGCTTCTGTGTAGTTGTTATGTGAAGATACTTCCTTTTCCAGCACAGGCCTCAGTGCGCTCGAAATAAACACTTGCAGATCCTACGAAAGGAGTGTTTCAAAACTGTCCTATCAAAATAAACGTTCAAGTCCGTGAGTTGAATGCAGTCATCACACAGAAGTTTCTGAGAATGCTTCTGTGTAGTTTTTAGGTGAAGATATTTCATTTCCCAGCACAGGCCTCAGAGCGCTCCAAATATGCATTTGCAGATTCTACAAAAAGAGAGCTTGAAAACTCTTCCACCAAAAAGAGGCTTCAACTCTATGAGTAGAATGCACTCATCACAAAGAAGTTTCTGAGAATGCTTCTGTCTAGTTTTTATGTGAAGATATTTCCTTTTCCAGCATAGGCGTCAAAGCGCTCCAAATAAACACTTGCAGAATCTACTAAAGGAGTGTTTCCAAACTGCTCTATCAAAAGCAATGTTCAAGTCTGTGAGTTGAATGCACTCATCACAGAGAAGTTTCTGAGAATGCTTCTGTGTAGTTTTTAGGTGAAGATATTTCCTTTTCCAGCATAGGCGTCAAAGCGATCCAAATAAACACTTGCAGATTCTACAAAAGGAGTGTATCCAAACTGCTCTATCAGAGGGAATGTTCAAGTCTGTGAGTTGAATGCAGTCATCACACAGAAGTTTGTGAGAATGCTTCTGTCTAGTTTTTAGGTGAAGATATTTCTTTTCCCAGAATAGGCCCTAAAGCGCTCCAAATTTCCACTTGCAGATTCTACAAAAAGAGTGTTTCAAAACTGCTCTTTCAAAAGGAAGGCTCAAGTCTGTGAGTTGAATGCACTCATCACAAAGAAGTTTCTGAGAATGCTTCTGTGTAGTTGTTATGTGAAGATACTTCCTTTTCCAGCATAGGCCTCAAAGCGCTCGAAATAAACACTTGCAGATTCTACGAAAGGAGTGTTTCAAAACTGTCCTATCAAAAGAAACGTTCAAGTCTGTGAGTTGAATGCACTCATCACAGAGAAGTTTCTGAGAATGCTTCTGTGTAGTTTTTAGGTGAAGATATTTCCTTTTCCAGCATAGGCGTCAAAGCGATCCAAATAAGCCCTTGCAGATTCTACAAAAGGAGTGTTTCCAAACTGCTCTATCAGAGGGAATGTTCAAGTCTGTGAGTTGAATGCAGTAATCACACAGAAGTTTGTGAGAATGCTTCTGTCTAGTTTTTAGGTGAAGATATTTCATTTCCCAGAATAGGCCTGAAAGCGCTCCAAATTTCCACTTGCAGATTCTACAAAAAGAGTGTTTCAAAACTACTCTTTCAAAAGGAAGGCTCAAGTCTGTGAGTTGAATGCACTCATCACAAAGAAGTTTCTGAGAATGCTTCTGTGTAGTTGTTATGTGAAGATACTTCCTTTTCCACCATAGGCCCCAAAGCGCTCGAAATAAACACTTGCAGATTCTACGAAAGGAGTGTTTCAAAACTGTCCTATGAAAAGAAACGTTCAAGTCTGTGAGTTGAATGCACTAGTCAGACAGAAGTTTGTGAGAATGCTTCTGTGTAGTTTTTAGGTGAAGATATTTCCTTTTCCAGCATAGGTCTCAAAGTGATCCAAATAAACACTTGCAGATTCTACAAAAGGAGTGTTTCCAAACTGCTCTATCAGAGGGAATGTTCAAGTCTGTGAGTTGAATGCAGTAATCACACAGAAGTTTGTGAGAATGCTTCTGTCTAGTTTCAGGTGGAGATATTTCTTTTCCCAGCATAGGCCTCAAAGCCCTCCAAATATCCACTTGCAGACTCTACAAAAAGAGTGTTTCAAAACTGCTCTTTCAAAAGGATGGCTCAAGTCGGTGAGTTGAATGCACTCATTACAAAGAAGTTTCTGAGAATGCTTCTGTGTAGTTGTTATGTGAAGATACTTCCTTTTCCAGCACAGGCCTCAGTGCGCTCGAAATAAACACTTGCAGATCCTACGAAAGGAGTGTTTCAAAACTGTCCTACCAAAATAAACGTTCAAGTCCGTGAGTTGAATGCAGTCATCACACAGAAGTTTCTGAGAATGCTTCTGTGTAGTTTTTAGGTGAAGATATTTCATTTCCCAGCACAGGCCTCAGAGCGCTCCAAATATGCATTTGCAGATTCTACAAAAAGAGAGCTTGAAAACTCTTCCACCAAAAAGAGGCTTCAACTCTATGAGTAGAATGCACTCATCACAAAGAAGTTTCTGAGAATGCTTCTGTCTAGTTTTTATGTGAAGATATTTCCTTTTCCAGCATAGGCGTCAAAGCGCTCCAAATAAACACTTGCAGATTCTACTAAAGGAGTGTTTCCAAGCTGCTCTATCAAAGGCAATGTTCAAGTCTGTGAGTTGAATGCACTCATCACAGAGAAGTTTCTGAGAATGCTTCTGTGTAGTTTTTAGGTGAAGATATTTCCTTTTCCAGCATAGGCGTCAAAGCGATCCAAATAAACACTTGCAGATTCTACAAAAGGAGTGTATCCAAACTGCTCTATCAGAGGGAATGTTCAAGTCTGTGAGTTGAATGCAGTCATCACACAGAAGTTTGTGAGAATGCTTCTGTCTAGTTTTTAGGTGAAGATATTTCTTTTCCCAGAATAGGCCCTAAAGCGCTCCAAATTTCCACTTGCAGATTCTACAAAAAGAGTGTTTCAAAACTGCTCTTTCAAAAGGAAGGCTCAAGTCTGTGAGTTGAATGCACTCATCACAAAGAAGTTTCTGAGAATGCTTCTGTGTAGTTGTTATGTGAAGATACTTCCTTTTCCAGCATAGGCCTCAAAGCGCTCGAAATAAACACTTGCAGATTCTACGAAAGGAGTGTTTCAAAACTGTCCTATCAAAAGAAACGTTCAAGTCTGTGAGTTGAATGCACTCATCACAGAGAAGTTTCTGAGAATGCTTCTGTGTAGTTTTTAGGTGAAGATATTTCCTTTTCCAGCATAGGCGTCAAAGCGATCCAAATAAGCCCTTGCAGATTCTACAAAAGGAGTGTTTCCAAACTGCTCTATCAGAGGGAATGTTCAAGTCTGTGAGTTGAATGCAGTAATCACACAGAAGTTTGTGAGAATGCTTCTGTCTAGTTTTTAGGTGAAGATATTTCATTTCCCAGAATAGGCCTGAAAGCGCTCCAAATTTCCACTTGCAGATTCTACAAAAAGAGTGTTTCAAAACTACTCTTTCAAAAGGAAGGCTCAAGTCTGTGAGTTGAATGCACTCATCACAAAGAAGTTTCTGAGAATGCTTCTGTGTAGTTGTTATGTGAAGATACTTCCTTTTCCAGCATAGGCCCCAAAGCGCTCGAAATAAACACTTGCAGATTCTACGAAAGGAGTGTTTCAAAACTGTCCTATGAAAAGAAACGTTCAAGTCTGTGAGTTGAATGCACTCATCACAGAGAAGTTTCTGAGAATGCTTCTGTGTAGTTTTTAGGTGAAGATATATCCTTTTCCAGCATAGGCGTCAAAGCGATCCAAATAAACACTTGCAGATTCTACAAAAGGAGTGTTTCCAAACTGCTCTATCAAGAGGAATGTTCAAGTCTGTGAGTAGAATGCACTCGCCACAAAGAAGTTTCTGAGAATGCTTCTTTCTAGTTTTTATGTGAAGATATTTCCTTTTCCAGCATAGGCGTCAAAGCGCTCCAAATAAACACTTGCAGATTCTACAAAAGGAGTGTTTCCAAACTGCTCTATCAGAGGGAATGTTCAAGTCTGTGAGTTGAATGCACTAGTCAGACAGAAGTTTGTGAGAATGCTTCTGTGTAGTTTTTAGGTGAAGATATTTCCTTTTCCAGCATAGGTCTCAAAGTGATCCAAATAAACACTTGCAGATTCTACAAAAGGAGTGTTTCCAAACTGCTCTATCAGAGAGAATGTTCAAGTCTGTGAGTTGAATGCAGTAATCACACAGAAGTTTGTGAGAATGCTTCTGTCTAGTTTCAGGTGGAGATATTTCTTTTCCCAGCATAGGCCTCAAAGCCCTCCAAATATCCACTTGCAGACTCTACAAAAAGAGTGTTTCAAAACTGCTCTTTCAAAAGGATGGCTCAAGTCGGTGAGTTGAATGCACTCATCACAAAGAAGTTTCTGAGAATGCTTCTGTGTAGTTGTTATGTGAAGATACTTCCTTTTCCAGCACAGGCCTCAGTGCGCTCGAAATAAACACCTGCAGATCCTACGAAAGGAGTGTTTCAAAACTGTCCTATCAAAATAAACGTTCAAGTCCGTGAGTTGAATGCAGTCATCACACAGAAGTTTCTGAGAATGCTTCTGTGTAGTTTTTAGGTGAAGATATTTCATTTCCCAGCACAGGCCTCAGAGCGCTCCAAATATGCATTTGCAGATTCTACAAAAAGAGAGCTTGAAAACTCTTCCACCAAAAAGAGGCTTCAACTCTATGAGTAGAATGCACTCATCACAAAGAAGTTTCTGAGAATGCTTCTGTCTAGTTTTTATGTGAAGATATTTCCTTTTCCAGCATAGGCGTCAAAGCGCTCCAAATAAACACTTGCAGATTCTACTAAAGGAGTGTTTCCAAACTGCTCTATCAAAGGCAATGTTCAAGTCTGTGAGTTGAATGCACTCATCACAGAGAAGTTTCTGAGAATGCTTCTGTGTAGTTTTTAGGTGAAGATATTTCCTTTTCCAGCATAGGCGTCAAAGCGATCCAAATAAACACTTGCAGATTCTACAAAAGGAGTGTATCCAAACTGCTCTATCAGAGGGAATGTTCAAGTCTGTGAGTTGAATGCACTCATCACAAAGAAGTTTCTGAGAATGCTTCTGTGTAGTTGTTATGTGAAGATACTTCCTTTTCCAGCATAGGCCCCAAAGCGCTCGAAATAAACACTTGCAGATTCTACGAAAGGAGTGTTTCAAAACTGTCCTATGAAAAGAAACGTTCAAGTCTGTGAGTTGAATGCACTCATCACAGAGAAGTTTCTGAGAATGCTTCTGTGTAGTTTTTAGGTGAAGATATATCCTTTTCCAGCATAGGCGTCAAAGCGATCCAAATAAACACTTGCAGATTCTACAAAAGGAGTGTTTCCAAACTGCTCTATCAAGAGGAATGTTCAAGTCTGTGAGTAGAATGCACTCACCACAAAGAAGTTTCTGAGAATGCTTCTGTCTAGTTTTTATGTGAAGATATTTCCTTTTCCAGCATAGGCGTCAAAGCGCTCCAAATAAACACTTGCAGATTCTACAAAAGGAGTGTTTCCAAACTGCTCTATCAAGAGGAATGTTCAAGTCTGTGAGTAGAATGCACTCGCCACAAAGAAGTTTCTGAGAATGCTTCTGTCTAGTTTTTATGTGAAGATATTTCCTTTTCCAGCATAGGCGTCAAAGCGCTCCAAATAAACACTTGCAGATTCTACAAGAGGAGTGTTTCCAAACTGCTCTATCAGAGGGAATGTTCAAGTCTGTGAGTTGAATGCACTAGTCAGACAGAAGTTTGTGAGAATGCTTCTGTGTAGTTTTTAGGTGAAGATATTTCCTTTTCCAGCATAGGTCTCAAAGTGATCCAAATAAACACTTGCAGATTCTACAAAAGGAGTGTTTCCAAACTGCTCTATCAGAGGGAATGTTCAAGTCTGTGAGTTGAATGCAGTAATCACACAGAAGTTTGTGAGAATGCTTCTGTCTAGTTTCAGGTGGAGATATTTCTTTTCCCAGCATAGGTCTCAAAGCCCTCCAAATATCCACTTGCAGACTCTACAAAAAGAGTGTTTCAAAACTGCTCTTTCAAAAGGATGGCTCAAGTCGGTGAGTTGAATGCACTCATTACAAAGAAGTTTCTGAGAATGCTTCTGTGTAGTTGTTATGTGAAGATACTTCCTTTTCCAGCACAGGCCTCAGTGCGCTCGAAATAAACACTTGCAGATCCTACGAAAGGAGTGTTTCAAAACTGTCCTATCAAAATAAACGTTCAAGTCCGTGAGTTGAATGCAGTCACCACACAGAAGTTTCTGAGAATGCTTCTGTGTAGTTTTTAGGTGAAGATATTTCATTTCCCAGCACAGGCCTCAGAGCGCTCCAAATATGCATTTGCAGATTCTACAAAAAGAGAGCTTGAAAACTCTTCCACCAAAAAGAGGCTTCAACTCTATGAGTAGAATGCACTCATCACAAAGAAGTTTCTGAGAATGCTTCTGTCTAGTTTTTATGTGAAGATATTTCCTTTTCCAGCATAGGCGTCAAAGCGCTCCAAATAAACACTTGCAGATTCTACTAAAGGAGTGTTTCCAAACTGCTCTATCAAAGGCAATGTTCAAGTCTGTGAGTTGAATGCACTCATCACAGAGAAGTTTCTGAGAATGCTTCTGTGTAGTTTTTAGGTGAAGATATTTCCTTTTCCAGCATAGGCGTCAAAGCGATCCAAATAAACACTTGCAGATTCTACAAAAGGAGTGTATCCAAACTGCTCTATCAGAGGGAATGTTCAAGTCTGTGAGTTGAATGCAGTCATCACACAGAAGTTTGTGAGAATGCTTCTGTCTAGTTTTTAGGTGAAGATATTTCTTTTCCCAGAATAGGCCCTAAAGCGCTCCAAATTTCCACTTGCAGATTCTACAAAAAGAGTGTTTCAAAACTGCTCTTTCAAAAGGAAGGCTCAAGTCTGTGAGTTGAATGCACTCATCACAAAGAAGTTTCTGAGAATGCTTCTGTGTAGTTGTTATGTGAAGATACTTCCTTTTCCAGCATAGGCCTCAAAGCGCTCGAAATAAACACTTGCAGATTCTACGAAAGGAGTGTTTCAAAACTGTCCTATCAAAAGAAACGTTCAAGTCTGTGAGTTGAATGCACTCATCACAGAGAAGTTTCTGAGAATGCTTCTGTGTAGTTTTTAGGTGAAGATATTTCCTTTTCCAGCATAGGCGTCAAAGCGATCCAAATAAGCCCTTGCAGATTCTACAAAAGGAGTGTTTCCAAACTGCTCTATCAGAGGGAATGTTCAAGTCTGTGAGTTGAATGCAGTAATCACACAGAAGTTTGTGAGAATGCTTCTGTCTAGTTTTTAGGTGAAGATATTTCATTTCCCAGAATAGGCCTGAAAGCGCTCCAAATTTCCACTTGCAGATTCTACAAAAAGAGTGTTTCAAAACTACTCTTTCAAAAGGAAGGCTCAAGTCTGTGAGTTGAATGCACTCATCACAAAGAAGTTTCTGAGAATGCTTCTGTGTAGTTGTTATGTGAAGATACTTCCTTTTCCAGCATAGGCCCCAAAGCGCTCGAAATAAACACTTGCAGATTCTACGAAAGGAGTGTTTCAAAACTGTCCTATGAAAAGAAACGTTCAAGTCTGTGAGTTGAATGCACTCATCACAGAGAAGTTTCTGAGAATGCTTCTGTGTAGTTTTTAGGTGAAGATATATCCTTTTCCAGCATAGGCGTCAAAGCGATCCAAATAAACACTTGCAGATTCTACAAAAGGAGTGTTTCCAAACTGCTCTATCAAGAGGAATGTTCAAGTCTGTGAGTAGAATGCACTCGCCACAAAGAAGTTTCTGAGAATGCTTCTGTCTAGTTTTTATGTGAAGATATTTCCTTTTCCAGCATAGGCGTCAAAGCGCTCCAAATAAACACTTGCAGATTCTACAAAAGGAGTGTTTCCAAACTGCTCTATCAGAGGGAATGTTCAAGTCTGTGAGTTGAATGCACTAGTCAGACAGAAGTTTGTGAGAATGCTTCTGTGTAGTTTTTAGGTGAAGATATTTCCTTTTCCAGCATAGGTCTCAAAGTGATCCAAATAAACACTTGCAGATTCTACAAAAGGAGTGTTTCCAAACTGCTCTATCAGAGGGAATGTTCAAGTCTGTGAGTTGAATGCAGTAATCACACAGAAGTTTGTGAGAATGCTTCTGTCTAGTTTCAGGTGGAGATATTTCTTTTCCCAGCATAGGCCTCAAAGCCCTCCAAATATCCACTTGCAGACTCTACAAAAAGAGTGTTTCAAAACTGCTCTTTCAAAAGGATGGCTCAAGTCGGTGAGTTGAATGCACTCATCACAAAGAAGTTTCTGAGAATGCTTCTGTGTAGTTGTTATGTGAAGATACTTCCTTTTCCAGCACAGGCCTCAGTGCGCTCGAAATAAACACTTGCAGATCCTACGAAAGGAGTGTTTCAAAACTGTCCTATCAAAATAAACGTTCAAGTCCGTGAGTTGAATGCAGTCATCACACAGAAGTTTCTGAGAATGCTTCTGTGTAGTTTTTAGGTGAAGATATTTCATTTCCCAGCACAGGCCTCAGAGCGCTCCAAATATGCATTTGCAGATTCTACAAAAAGAGAGCTTGAAAACTCTTCCACCAAAAAGAGGCTTCAACTCTATGAGTAGAATGCACTCATCACAAAGAAGTTTCTGAGAATGCTTCTGTCTAGTTTTTATGTGAAGATATTTCCTTTTCCAGCATAGGCGTCAAAGCGCTCCAAATAAACACTTGCAGAATCTACTAAAGGAGTGTTTCCAAACTGCTCTATCAAAAGCAATGTTCAAGTCTGTGAGTTGAATGCACTCATCACAGAGAAGTTTCTGAGAATGCTTCTGTGTAGTTTTTAGGTGAAGATATTTCCTTTTCCAGCATAGGCGTCAAAGCGATCCAAATAAACACTTGCAGATTCTACAAAAGGAGTGTATCCAAACTGCTCTATCAGAGGGAATGTTCAAGTCTGTGAGTTGAATGCAGTCATCACACAGAAGTTTGTGAGAATGCTTCTGTCTAGTTTTTAGGTGAAGATATTTCTTTTCCCAGAATAGGCCCTAAAGCGCTCCAAATTTCCACTTGCAGATTCTACAAAAAGAGTGTTTCAAAACTGCTCTTTCAAAAGGAAGGCTCAAGTCTGTGAGTTGAATGCACTCATCACAAAGAAGTTTCTGAGAATGCTTCTGTGTAGTTGTTATGTGAAGATACTTCCTTTTCCAGCATAGGCCTCAAAGCGCTCGAAATAAACACTTGCAGATTCTACGAAAGGAGTGTTTCAAAACTGTCCTATCAAAAGAAACGTTCAAGTCTGTGAGTTGAATGCACTCATCACAGAGAAGTTTCTGAGAATGCTTCTGTGTAGTTTTTAGGTGAAGATATTTCCTTTTCCAGCATAGGCGTCAAAGCGATCCAAATAAGCCCTTGCAGATTCTACAAAAGGAGTGTTTCCAAACTGCTCTATCAGAGGGAATGTTCAAGTCTGTGAGTTGAATGCAGTAATCACACAGAAGTTTGTGAGAATGCTTCTGTCTAGTTTTTAGGTGAAGATATTTCATTTCCCAGAATAGGCCTGAAAGCGCTCCAAATTTCCACTTGCAGATTCTACAAAAAGAGTGTTTCAAAACTACTCTTTCAAAAGGAAGGCTCAAGTCTGTGAGTTGAATGCACTCATCACAAAGAAGTTTCTGAGAATGCTTCTGTGTAGTTGTTATGTGAAGATACTTCCTTTTCCAGCATAGGCCCCAAAGCGCTCGAAATAAACACTTGCAGATTCTACGAAAGGAGTGTTTCAAAACTGTCCTATGAAAAGAAACGTTCAAGTCTGTGAGTTGAATGCACTCATCACAGAGAAGTTTCTGAGAATGCTTCTGTGTAGTTTTTAGGTGAAGATATATCCTTTTCCAGCATAGGCGTCAAAGCGATCCAAATAAACACTTGCAGATTCTACAAAAGGAGTGTTTCCAAACTGCTCTATCAAGAGGAATGTTCAAGTCTGTGAGTAGAATGCACTCGCCACAAAGAAGTTTCTGAGAATGCTTCTGTCTAGTTTTTATGTGAAGATATTTCCTTTTCCAGCATAGGCGTCAAAGCGCTCCAAATAAACACTTGCAGATTCTACAAAAGGAGTGTTTCCAAACTGCTCTATCAGAGGGAATGTTCAAGTCTGTGAGTTGAATGCACTAGTCAGACAGAAGTTTGTGAGAATGCTTCTGTGTAGTTTTTAGGTGAAGATATTTCCTTTTCCAGCATAGGTCTCAAAGTGATCCAAATAAACACTTGCAGATTCTACAAAAGGAGTGTTTCCAAACTGCTCTATCAGAGGGAATGTTCAAGTCTGTGAGTTGAATGCAGTAATCACACAGAAGTTTGTGAGAATGCTTCTGTCTAGTTTCAGGTGGAGATATTTCTTTTCCCAGCATAGGCCTCAAAGCCCTCCAAATATCCACTTGCAGACTCTACAAAAAGAGTGTTTCAAAACTGCTCTTTCAAAAGGATGGCTCAAGTCGGTGAGTTGAATGCACTCATCACAAAGAAGTTTCTGAGAATGCTTCTGTGTAGTTGTTATGTGAAGATACTTCCTTTTCCAGCACAGGCCTCAGTGCGCTCGAAATAAACACTTGCAGATCCTACGAAAGGAGTGTTTCAAAACTGTCCTATCAAAATAAACGTTCAAGTCCGTGAGTTGAATGCAGTCATCACACAGAAGTTTCTGAGAATGCTTCTGTGTAGTTTTTAGGTGAAGATATTTCATTTCCCAGCACAGGCCTCAGAGCGCTCCAAATATGCATTTGCAGATTCTACAAAAAGAGAGCTTGAAAACTCTTCCACCAAAAAGAGGCTTCAACTCTATGAGTAGAATGCACTCATCACAAAGAAGTTTCTGAGAATGCTTCTGTCTAGTTTTTATGTGAAGATATTTCCTTTTCCAGCATAGGCGTCAAAGCGCTCCAAATAAACACTTGCAGAATCTACTAAAGGAGTGTTTCCAAACTGCTCTATCAAAAGCAATGTTCAAGTCTGTGAGTTGAATGCACTCATCACAGAGAAGTTTCTGAGAATGCTTCTGTGTAGTTTTTAGGTGAAGATATTTCCTTTTCCAGCATAGGCGTCAAAGCGATCCAAATAAACACTTGCAGATTCTACAAAAGGAGTGTATCCAAACTGCTCTATCAGAGGGAATGTTCAAGTCTGTGAGTTGAATGCAGTCATCACACAGAAGTTTGTGAGAATGCTTCTGTCTAGTTTTTAGGTGAAGATATTTCTTTTCCCAGAATAGGCCCTAAAGCGCTCCAAATTTCCACTTGCAGATTCTACAAAAAGAGTGTTTCACAACTGCTCTTTCAAAAGGAAGGCTCAAGTCTGTGAGTTGAATGCACTCATCACAAAGAAGTTTCTGAGAATGCTTCTGTGTAGTTGTTATGTGAAGATACTTCCTTTTCCAGCATAGGCCTCAAAGCGCTCGAAATAAACACTTGCAGATTCTACGAAAGGAGTGTTTCAAAACTGTCCTATCAAAAGAAACGTTCAAGTCTGTGAGTTGAATGCACTCATCACAGAGAAGTTTCTGAGAATGCTTCTGTGTAGTTTTTAGGTGAAGATATTTCCTTTTCCAGCATAGGCGTCAAAGCGATCCAAATAAGCCCTTGCAGATTCTACAAAAGGAGTGTTTCCAAACTGCTCTATCAGAGGGAATGTTCAAGTCTGTGAGTTGAATGCAGTAATCACACAGAAGTTTGTGAGAATGCTTCTGTCTAGTTTTTAGGTGAAGATATTTCATTTCCCAGAATAGGCCTGAAAGCGCTCCAAATTTCCACTTGCAGATTCTACAAAAAGAGTGTTTCAAAACTACTCTTTCAAAAGGAAGGCTCAAGTCTGTGAGTTGAATGCACTCATCACAAAGAAGTTTCTGAGAATGCTTCTGTGTAGTTGTTATGTGAAGATACTTCCTTTTCCAGCATAGGCCCCAAAGCGCTCGAAATAAACACTTGCAGATTCTACGAAAGGAGTGTTTCAAAACTGTCCTATGAAAAGAAACGTTCAAGTCTGTGAGTTGAATGCACTCATCACAGAGAAGTTTCTGAGAATGCTTCTGTGTAGTTTTTAGGTGAAGATATATCCTTTTCCAGCATAGGCGTCAAAGCGATCCAAATAAACACTTGCAGATTCTACAAAAGGAGTGTTTCCAAACTGCTCTATCAAGAGGAATGTTCAAGTCTGTGAGTAGAATGCACTCGCCACAAAGAAGTTTCTGAGAATGCTTCTGTCTAGTTTTTATGTGAAGATATTTCCTTTTCCAGCATAGGCGTCAAAGCGCTCCAAATAAACACTTGCAGATTCTACAAAAGGAGTGTTTCCAAACTGCTCTATCAGAGGGAATGTTCAAGTCTGTGAGTTGAATGCACTAGTCAGACAGAAGTTTGTGAGAATGCTTCTGTGTAGTTTTTAGGTGAAGATATTTCCTTTTCCAGCATAGGTCTCAAAGTGATCCAAATAAACACTTGCAGATTCTACAAAAGGAGTGTTTCCAAACTGCTCTATCAGAGGGAATGTTCAAGTCTGTGAATTGAATGCAGTAATCACACAGAAGTTTGTGAGAATGCTTCTGTCTAGTTTCAGGTGGAGATATTTCTTTTCCCAGCATAGGCCTCAAAGCCCTCCAAATATCCACTTGCAGACTCTACAAAAAGAGTGTTTCAAAACTGCTCTTTCAAAAGGATGGCTCAAGTCGGTGAGTTGAATGCACTCATCACAAAGAAGTTTCTGAGAATGCTTCTGTGTAGTTGTTATGTGAAGATACTTCCTTTTCCAGCACAGGCCTCAGTGCGCTCGAAATAAACACTTGCAGATCCTACGAAAGGAGTGTTTCAAAACTGTCCTATCAAAATAAACGTTCAAGTCCGTGAGTTGAATGCAGTCATCACACAGAAGTTTCTGAGAATGCTTCTGTGTAGTTTTTAGGTGAAGATATTTCATTTCCCAGCACAGGCCTCAGAGCGCTCCAAATATGCATTTGCAGATTCTACAAAAAGAGAGCTTGAAAACTCTTCCACCAAAAAGAGGCTTCAACTCTATGAGTAGAATGCACTCATCACAAAGAAGTTTCTGAGAATGCTTCTGTCTAGTTTTTATGTGAAGATATTTCCTTTTCCAGCATAGGCGTCAAAGCGCTCCAAATAAACACTTGCAGATTCTACTAAAGGAGTGTTTCCAAACTGCTCTATCAAAGGCAATGTTCAAGTCTGTGAGTTGAATGCACTCATCACAGAGAAGTTTCTGAGAATGCTTCTGTGTAGTTTTTAGGTGAAGATATTTCCTTTTCCAGCATAGGCGTCAAAGCGATCCAAATAAACACTTGCAGATTCTACAAAAGGAGTGTATCCAAACTGCTCTATCAGAGGGAATGTTCAAGTCTGTGAATTGAATGCAGTCATCACACAGAAGTTTGTGAGAATGCTTCTGTCTAGTTTTTAGGTGAAGATATTTCTTTTCCCAGAATAGGCCCTAAAGCGCTCCAAATTTCCACTTGCAGATTCTACAAAAAGAGTGTTTCAAAACTGCTCTTTCAAAAGGAAGGCTCAAGTCTGTGAGTTGAATGCACTCATCACAAAGAAGTTTCTGAGAATGCTTCTGTGTAGTTGTTATGTGAAGATACTTCCTTTTCCAGCATAGGCCTCAAAGCGCTCGAAATAAACACTTGCAGATTCTACGAAAGGAGTGTTTCAAAACTGTCCTATCAAAAGAAACGTTCAAGTCTGTGAGTTGAATGCACTCATCACAGAGAAGTTTCTGAGAATGCTTCTGTGTAGTTTTTAGGTGAAGATATTTCCTTTTCCAGCATAGGCGTCAAAGCGATCCAAATAAGCCCTTGCAGATTCTACAAAAGGAGTGTTTCCAAACTGCTCTATCAGAGGGAATGTTCAAGTCTGTGAGTTGAATGCAGTCATCACACAGAAGTTTGTGAGAATGCTTCTGTCTAGTTTTTAGGTGAAGATATTTCATTTCCCAGAATAGGCCTGAAAGCGCTCCAAATTTCCACTTGCAGATTCTACAAAAAGAGTGTTTCAAAACTACTCTTTCAAAAGGAAGGCTCAAGTCTGTGAGTTGAATGCACTCATCACAAAGAAGTTTCTGAGAATGCTTCTGTGTAGTTGTTATGTGAAGATACTTCCTTTTCCAGCATAGGCCCCAAAGCGCTCGAAATAAACACTTGCAGATTCTACGAAAGGAGTGTTTCAAAACTGTCCTATGAAAAGAAACGTTCAAGTCTGTGAGTTGAATGCACTCATCACAGAGAAGTTTCTGAGAATGCTTCTGTGTAGTTTTTAGGTGAAGATATATCCTTTTCCAGCATAGGCGTCAAAGCGATCCAAATAAACACTTGCAGATTCTACAAAAGGAGTGTTTCCAAACTGCTCTATCAAGAGGAATGTTCAAGTCTGTGAGTAGAATGCACTCGCCACAAAGAAGTTTCTGAGAATGCTTCTGTCTAGTTTTTATGTGAAGATATTTCCTTTTCCAGCATAGGCGTCAAAGCGCTCCAAATAAACACTTGCAGATTCTACAAAAGGAGTGTTTCCAAACTGCTCTATCAGAGGGAATGTTCAAGTCTGTGAGTTGAATGCACTAGTCAGACAGAAGTTTGTGAGAATGCTTCTGTGTAGTTTTTAGGTGAAGATATTTCCTTTTCCAGCATAGGTCTCAAAGTGATCCAAATAAACACTTGCAGATTCTACAAAAGGAGTGTTTCCAAACTGCTCTATCAGAGGGAATGTTCAAGTCTGTGAGTTGAATGCAGTAATCACACAGAAGTTTGTGAGAATGCTTCTGTCTAGTTTCAGGTGGAGATATTTCTTTTCCCAGCATAGGCCTCAAAGCCCTCCAAATATCCACTTGCAGACTCTACAAAAAGAGTGTTTCAAAACTGCTCTTTCAAAAGGATGGCTCAAGTCGGTGAGTTGAATGCACTCATCACAAAGAAGTTTCTGAGAATGCTTCTGTGTAGTTGTTATGTGAAGATACTTCCTTTTCCAGCACAGGCCTCAGTGCGCTCGAAATAAACACTTGCAGATCCTACGAAAGGAGTGTTTCAAAACTGTCCTATCAAAATAAACGTTCAAGTCTGTGAGTTGAATGCAGTCATCACACAGAAGTTTCTGAGAATGCTTCTGTGTAGTTTTTAGGTGAAGATATTTCATTTCCCAGCACAGGCCTCAGAGCGCTCCAAATATGCATTTGCAGATTCTACAAAAAGAGAGCTTGAAAACTCTTCCACCAAAAAGAGGCTTCAACTCTATGAGTAGAATGCACTCATCACAAAGAAGTTTCTGAGAATGCTTCTGTCTAGTTTTTATGTGAAGATATTTCCTTTTCCAGCATAGGCGTCAAAGCGCTCCAAATAAACACTTGCAGATTCTACTAAAGGAGTGTTTCCAAACTGCTCTATCAAAGGCAATGTTCAAGTCTGTGAGTTGAATGCACTCATCACAGAGAAGTTTCTGAGAATGCTTCTGTGTAGTTTTTAGGTGAAGATATTTCCTTTTCCAGCATAGGCGTCAAAGCGATCCAAATAAACACTTGCAGATTCTACAAAAGGAGTGTATCCAAACTGCTCTATCAGAGGGAATGTTCAAGTCTGTGAGTTGAATGCAGTCATCACACAGAAGTTTGTGAGAATGCTTCTGTCTAGTTTTTAGGTGAAGATATTTCTTTTCCCAGAATAGGCCCTAAAGCGCTCCAAATTTCCACTTGCAGATTCTACAAAAAGAGTGTTTCAAAACTGCTCTTTCAAAAGGAAGGCTCAAGTCTGTGAGTTGAATGCACTCATCACAAAGAAGTTTCTGAGAATGCTTCTGTGTAGTTGTTATGTGAAGATACTTCCTTTTCCAGCATAGGCCTCAAAGCGCTCGAAATAAACACTTGCAGATTCTACGAAAGGAGTGTTTCAAAACTGTCCTATCAAAAGAAACGTTCAAGTCTGTGAGTTGAATGCACTCATCACAGAGAAGTTTCTGAGAATGCTTCTGTGTAGTTTTTAGGTGAAGATATTTCCTTTTCCAGCATAGGCGTCAAAGCGATCCAAATAAGCCCTTGCAGATTCTACAAAAGGAGTGTTTCCAAACTGCTCTATCAGAGGGAATGTTCAAGTCTGTGAGTTGAATGCAGTCATCACACAGAAGTTTGTGAGAATGCTTCTGTCTAGTTTTTAGGTGAAGATATTTCATTTCCCAGAATAGGCCTGAAAGCGCTCCAAATTTCCACTTGCAGATTCTACAAAAAGAGTGTTTCAAAACTACTCTTTCAAAAGGAAGGCTCAAGTCTGTGAGTTGAATGCACTCATCACAAAGAAGTTTCTGAGAATGCTTCTGTGTAGTTGTTATGTGAAGATACTTCCTTTTCCAGCATAGGCCCCAAAGCGCTCGAAATAAACACTTGCAGATTCTACGAAAGGAGTGTTTCAAAACTGTCCTATGAAAAGAAACGTTCAAGTCTGTGAGTTGAATGCACTCATCACAGAGAAGTTTCTGAGAATGCTTCTGTGTAGTTTTTAGGTGAAGATATATCCTTTTCCAGCATAGGCGTCAAAGCGATCCAAATAAACACTTGCAGATTCTACAAAAGGAGTGTTTCCAAACTGCTCTATCAAGAGGAATGTTCAAGTCTGTGAGTAGAATGCACTCGCCACAAAGAAGTTTCTGAGAATGCTTCTGTCTAGTTTTTATGTGAAGATATTTCCTTTTCCAGCATAGGCGTCAAAGCGCTCCAAATAAACACTTGCAGATTCTACAAAAGGAGTGTTTCCAAACTGCTCTATCAGAGGGAATGTTCAAGTCTGTGAGTTGAATGCACTAGTCAGACAGAAGTTTGTGAGAATGCTTCTGTGTAGTTTTTAGGTGAAGATATTTCCTTTTCCAGCATAGGTCTCAAAGTGATCCAAATAAACACTTGCAGATTCTACAAAAGGAGTGTTTCCAAACTGCTCTATCAGAGGGAATGTTCAAGTCTGTGAGTTGAATGCAGTAATCACACAGAAGTTTGTGAGAATGCTTCTGTCTAGTTTCAGGTGGAGATATTTCTTTTCCCAGCATAGGCCTCAAAGCCCTCCAAATATCCACTTGCAGACTCTACAAAAAGAGTGTTTCAAAACTGCTCTTTCAAAAGGATGGCTCAAGTCGGTGAGTTGAATGCACTCATCACAAAGAAGTTTCTGAGAATGCTTCTGTGTAGTTGTTATGTGAAGATACTTCCTTTTCCAGCGCAGGCCTCAGTGCGCTCAAAATAAACACTTGCAGATCCTACGAAAGGAGTGTTTCAAAACTGTCCTATCAAAATAAACGTTCAAGTCTGTGAGTTGAATGCAGTCATCACACAGAAGTTTCTGAGAATGCTTCTGTGTAGTTTTTAGGTGAAGATATTTCATTTCCCAGCACAGGCCTCAGAGCGCTCCAAATATGCATTTGCAGATTCTACAAAAAGAGAGCTTGAAAACTCTTCCACCAAAAAGAGGCTTCAACTCTATGAGTAGAATGCACTCATCACAAAGAAGTTTCTGAGAATGCTTCTGTCTAGTTTTTATGTGAAGATATTTCCTTTTCCAGCATAGGCGTCAAAGCGCTCCAAATAAACACTTGCAGATTCTACTAAAGGAGTGTTTCCAAACTGCTCTATCAAAGGCAATGTTCAAGTCTGTGAGTTGAATGCACTCATCACAGAGAAGTTTCTGAGAATGCTTCTGTGTAGTTTTTAGGTGAAGATATTTCCTTTTCCAGCATAGGCGTCAAAGCGATCCAAATAAACACTTGCAGATTCTACAAAAGGAGTGTATCCAAACTGCTCTATCAGAGGGAATGTTCAAGTCTGTGAGTTGAATGCAGTCATCACACAGAAGTTTGTGAGAATGCTTCTGTCTAGTTTTTAGGTGAAGATATTTCTTTTCCCAGAATAGGCCCTAAAGCGCTCCAAATTTCCACTTGCAGATTCTACAAAAAGAGTGTTTCAAAACTGCTCTTTCAAAAGGAAGGCTCAAGTCTGTGAGTTGAATGCACTCATCACAAAGAAGTTTCTGAGAATGCTTCTGTGTAGTTGTTATGTGAAGATACTTCCTTTTCCAGCATAGGCCTCAAAGCGCTCGAAATAAACTCTTGCAGATTCTACGAAAGGAGTGTTTCAAAACTGTCCTATCAAAAGAAACGTACAAGTCTGTGAGTTGAATGCACTCATCACAGAGAAGTTTCTGAGAATGCTTCTGTGTAGTTTTTAGGTGAAGATATTTCCTTTTCCAGCATAGGCGTCAAAGCGATCCAAATAAGCCCTTGCAGATTCTACAAAAGGAGTGTTTCCAAACTGCTCTATCAGAGGGAATGTTCAAGTCTGTGAGTTGAATGCAGTAATCACACAGAAGTTTGTGAGAATGCTTCTGTCTAGTTTTTAGGTGAAGATATTTCATTTCCCAGAATAGGCCTGAAAGCGCTCCAAATTTCCACTTGCAGATTCTACAAAAAGAGTGTTTCAAAACTACTCTTTCAAAAGGAAGGCTCAAGTCTGTGAGTTGAATGCACTCATCACAAAGAAGTTTCTGAGAATGCTTCTGTGTAGTTGTTATGTGAAGATACTTCCTTTTCCAGCATAGGCCCCAAAGCGCTCGAAATAAACACTTGCAGATTCTACGAAAGGAGTGTTTCAAAACTGTCCTATGAAAAGAAACGTTCAAGTCTGTGAGTTGAATGCACTCATCACAGAGAAGTTTCTGAGAATGCTTCTGTGTAGTTTTTAGGTGAAGATATATCCTTTTCCAGCATAGGCGTCAAAGCGATCCAAATAAACACTTGCGGATTCTACAAAAGGAGTGTTTCCAAACTGCTCTATCAAGAGGAATGTTCAAGTCTGTGAGTAGAATGCACTCACCACAAAGAAGTTTCTGAGAATGCTTCTGTCTAGTTTTTATGTGAAGATATTTCCTTTTCCAGCATAGGCGTCAAAGCGCTCCAAATAAACACTTGCAGATTCTACAAAAGGAGTGTTTCCAAACTGCTCTATCAGAGGGAATGTTCAAGTCTGTGAGTTGAATGCACTAGTCAGACAGAAGTTTGTGAGAATGCTTCTGTGTAGTTTTTAGGTGAAGATATTTCCTTTTCCAGCATAGGTCTCAAAGTGATCCAAATAAACACTTGCAGATTCTACAAAAGGAGTGTTTCCAAACTGCTCTATCAGAGGGAATGTTCAAGTCTGTGAGTTGAATGCAGTAATCACACAGAAGTTTGTGAGAATGCTTCTGTCTAGTTTCAGGTGGAGATATTTCTTTTCCCAGCATAGGCCTCAAAGCCCTCCAAATATCCACTTGCAGACTCTACAAAAAGAGTGTTTCAAAACTGCTCTTTCAAAAGGATGGCTCAAGTCGGTGAGTTGAATGCACTCATCACAAAGAAGTTTCTGAGAATGCTTCTGTGTAGTTGTTATGTGAAGATACTTCCTTTTCCAGCGCAGGCCTCAGTGCGCTCAAAATAAACACTTGCAGATCCTACGAAAGGAGTGTTTCAAAACTGTCCTATCAAAATAAACGTTCAAGTCTGTGAGTTGAATGCAGTCATCACACAGAAGTTTCTGAGAATGCTTCTGTGTAGTTTTTAGGTGAAGATATTTCATTTCCCAGCACAGGCCTCAGAGCGCTCCAAATATGCATTTGCAGATTCTACAAAAAGAGAGCTTGAAAACTCTTCCACCAAAAAGAGGCTTCAACTCTATGAGTAGAATGCACTCATCACAAAGAAGTTTCTGAGAATGCTTCTGTCTAGTTTTTATGTGAAGATATTTCCTTTTCCAGCATAGGCGTCAAAGCGCTCCAAATAAACACTTGCAGATTCTACTAAAGGAGTGTTTCCAAACTGCTCTATCAAAGGCAATGTTCAAGTCTGTGAGTTGAATGCACTCATCACAGAGAAGTTTCTGAGAATGCTTCTGTGTAGTTTTTAGGTGAAGATATTTCCTTTTCCAGCATAGGCGTCAAAGCGATCCAAATAAACACTTGCAGATTCTACAAAAGGAGTGTATCCAAACTGCTCTATCAGAGGGAATGTTCAAGTCTGTGAGTTGAATGCAGTCATCACACAGAAGTTTGTGAGAATGCTTCTGTCTAGTTTTTAGGTGAAGATATTTCTTTTCCCAGAATAGGCCCTAAAGCGCTCCAAATTTCCACTTGCAGATTCTACAAAAAGAGTGTTTCAAAACTGCTCTTTCAAAAGGAAGGCTCAAGTCTGTGAGTTGAATGCACTCATCACAAAGAAGTTTCTGAGAATGCTTCTGTGTAGTTGTTATGTGAAGATACTTCCTTTTCCAGCATAGGCCTCAAAGCGCTCGAAATAAACACTTGCAGATTCTACGAAAGGAGTGTTTCAAAACTGTCCTATGAAAAGAAACGTTCAAGTCTGTGAGTTGAATGCACTCATCACAGAGAAGTTTCTGAGAATGCTTCTGTGTAGTTTTTAGGTGAAGATATTTCCTTTTCCAGCATAGGTGTCAAAGCGATCCAAATAAACACTTGCAGATTCTACAAAAGGAGTGTTTCCAAACTGCTCTATCAGAGGGAATGTTCAAGTCTGTGAGTTGAATGCAGTAATCACACAGAAGTTTGTGAGAATGCTTCTGTCTAGTTTTTAGGTGAAGATATTTCATTTCCCAGAATAGGCCTGAAAGCGCTCCAAATTTCCACTTGCAGATTCTACAAAAAGAGTGTTTCAAAACTACTCTTTCAAAACGAAGGCTCAAGTCTGTGAGTTGAATGCACTCATCACAAAGAAGTTTCTGAGAATGCTTCTGTGTAGTTGTTATGTGAAGATACTTCCTTTTCTAGCATAGGCCCCAAAGCGCTCGAAATAAACACTTGCAGATTCTACGAAAGGAGTGTTTCAAAACTGTCCTATGAAAAGAAACGTTCAAGTCTGTGAGTTGAATGCACTCATCACAGAGAAGTTTCTGAGAATGCTTCTGTGTAGTTTTTAGGTGAAGATATATCCTTTTCCAGCATAGGCGTCAAAGCGATCCAAATAAACACTTGCAGATTCTACAAAAGGAGTGTTTCCAAACTGCTATATCAAGAGGAATGTTCAAGTCTGTGAGTAGAATGCACTCACCACAAAGAAGTTTCTGAGAATGTTTCTGTCTAGTTTTTATGTGAAGATATTTCCTTTTCCAGCATAGGCGTCAAAGCGCTCCAAATAAACACTTGCAGATTCTACAAAAGGAGTGTTTCCAAACTGCTCTATCAGAGGGAATGTTCAAGTCTGTGAGTTGAATGCACTAGTCAGACAGAAGTTTGTGAGAATGCTTCTGTGTAGTTTTTAGGTGAAGATATTTCCTTTTCCAGCATAGGTCTCAAAGTGATCCAAATAAACACTTGCAGATTCTACAAAACGAGTGTTTCCAAACTGCTCTATCAGAGGGAATGTTCAAGTCTGTGAGTTGAATGCAGTAATCACACAGAAGTTTGTGAGAATGCTTCTGTCTAGTTTCGGGTGGAGATATTTCTTTTCCCAGCATAGGCCTCAAAGCCCTCCAAATATCCACTTGCAGACTCTACAAAAAGAGTGTTTCAAAACTGCTCTTTCAAAAGGATGGCTCAAGTCGGTGAGTTGAATGCACTCATCACAAAGAAGTTTCTGAGAATGCTTCTGTGTAGTTGTTATGTGAAGATACTTCCTTTTCCAGCACAGGCCTCAGTGCGCTCGAAATAAACACTTGCAGATCCTACGAAAGGAGTGTTTCAAAACTGTCCTATCAAAATAAACGTTCAAGTCTGTGAGTTGAATGCAGTCATCACACAGAAGTTTCTGAGAATGCTTCTGTGTAGTTTTTAGGTGAAGATATTTCATTTCCCAGCACAGGCCTCAGAGCGCTCCAAATATGCATTTGCAGATTCTACAAAAAGAGAGCTTGAAAACTCTTCCACCAAAAAGAGGCTTCAACTCTATGAGTAGAATGCACTCATCACAAAGAAGTTTCTGAGAATGCTTCTGTCTAGTTTTTATGTGAAGATATTTCCTTTTCCAGCATAGGCGTCAAAGCGCTCCAAATAAACACTTGCAGATTCTACTAAAGGAGTGTTTCCAAACTGCTCTATCAAAGGCAATGTTCAAGTCTCTGAGTTGAGTGCACTCATCACAGAGAAGTTTCTGAGAATGCTTCTGTGTAGTTTTTAGGTGAAGATATTTCCTTTTCCAGCATAGGCGTCAAAGCGATCCAAATAAACACTTGCAGATTCTACAAAAGGAGTGTATCCAAACTGCTCTATCAGAGGGAATGTTCAAGTCTGTGAGTTGAATGCAGTAATCACACAGAAGTTTGTGAGAATGCTTCTGTCTAGTTTTTAGGTGAAGATATTTCATTTCCCAGAATAGGCCCTAAAGCGCTCCAAATTTCCACTTGCAGATTCTGCAAAAAGAGTGTTTCAAAACTGCTCTTTCAAAAGGAAGGCTCAAGTCTGTGAGTTGAATGCACTCATCACAAAGAAGTTTCTGAGAATGCTTCTGTGTAGTTGTTATGTGAAGATACTTCCTTTTCCAGCATAGGACTCAAAGCGCTCGAAATAAACACTTGCAGATTCTACGAAAGGAGTGTTTCAAAACTCTCCTATGAAAAGAAACGTTCAAGTCTGTGAGTTGAATGCACTCATCACAGAGAAGTTTCTGAGAATGCTTCTGTGTAGTTTTTAGGTGAAGATATTTCCTTTTCCAGCATAGGCGTCAAAGCGATCCAAATAAACACTTGCAGATGCTACAAAAGGAGTGTTTCCAAACTGCTCTATCAAGAGGAATGTTCAAGTCTGTGAGTAGAATGCACTCACCACAAACAAGTTTCTGAGAATGCTTCTGTCTAGTTTTTAGGTGAAGATATATCCTTTTCCAGCATAGGCGTCAAAGCGATCCAAATAAACACTTGCAGCTTCTACAAAAGGAGTGTTTCCAAACTGCTCTATCAGAGGGAATGTTCAAGTCTGTGAGTTGAATGCACTAGTCAGACAGAAGTTTGTGAGAATGCTTCTGTGTAGTTTTTAGGTGAAGATATTTCCTTTTCCAGCATAGGTCTCAAAGTGATCCAAATAAACACTTGCAGATTCTACAAAAGGAGTGTTTCCAAACTGCTCTATCAGAGGGAATGTTCAAGTCTGTGAGTTGAATGCAGTAATCACACAGAAGTTTGTGAGAATTCTTCTGTCTAGTTTCAGCTGGAGATATTTCTTTTCCCAGCATAGGCCTCAAAGCCCTCCAAATATCCACTTGCAGACTCTACAAAAAGAGTGTTTCAAAACTGCTCTTTCAAAAGGATGGCTCAAGTCGGTGAGTTGAATGCACTCATCACAGAGAAGTTTCTGAGAATGCTTCTGTGTAGTTTTTAGGTGAAGATATTTCCTTTTCCAGCATAGGTGTCAAAGCGATCCAAATAAACATTTGCAGATTCTACAAAAGGAGTGTATCCAAACTGCTCTATCAGAGGGAATGTTCAAGTCTGTGAGTTGAATGCAGTAATCACACAGAAGTTTTTGAGAATGCTTCTGTCTAGTTTTTAGGTGAAGATATTTCTTTTTCCAGAATAGGCCCTAAAGCGCTCCAAATTTCCACTTGCAGATTCTACAAAAAGAGTGTTTCAAAACTGCTCTTTCAAAAGGCAGGCTCAAGTCTGTGAGTTGAATGCACTCATCACAAAGAAGTTTCTGAGAATGCTTCTGTGTAGTTTTTAGGTGAAGATATTTCCTTTTCCAGCATAGGCGTCAAAGCGATCCAAATAAACACTTGCAGATTCTACAAAAGGTGTCTATCCAAACTGCTCTATCACAGGGAATGTTCAAGTCTGTGAGTTGAATGCAGTCATCACACAGAAGTTTGTGAGAATGCTTCTGTCTAGTTTTTAGGTGAAGATATTTCTTTTCCCAGAATAGGCCCTAAAGCGCTCCAAATTTCCACTTGCAGATTCTACAAAAAGAGTGTTTCAAAACTGCTCTTTCAAAAGGAAGGCTCAAGTCTGTGAGTTGAATGCACTCATCACAAAGAAGTTTCTGAGAATGCTTCTGTGTAGTTCTTATGTGAAGATACTTCCTTTTCCAGCATAGGCCTCAAAGCGCTCGAAATAAACACTTGCAGATTCTACGAAAGGAGTGTTTCAAAACTGTCCTATCAAAAGAAACGTTCAAGTCTGTGAGTTGAATGCACTCATCACAGAGAAGTTTCTGAGAATGCTTCTGTGTAGTTTTTAGGTGAAGATATTTCCTTTTCCAACATAGGCGTCAAAGCGATCCAAATAAGCCCTTGCAGATTCTACAAAAGGAGTGTTTCCAAACTGCTCTATCAGAGGGAATGTTCAAGTCTGTGAGTTGAATGCAGTAATCACACAGAAGTTTGTGAGAATGCTTCTGTCTAGTTTTTAGGTGAAGATATTTCTTTTCCCAGAATAGGCCCTAAAGCGCTCCAAATTTCCACTTGCAGATTCTACAAAAAGTGTGTTTCAAAACTGCTCTTTCAAAAGGAAGGCTCAAGTCTGTGAGTTGAATGCACTCATCACAAAGAAGTTTCTGAGAATGCTTCTGTGTAGTTGTTATGTGAAGATACTTCCTTTTCCAGCACAGGCCTCAGTGCGCTCGAAATAAACACTTGCAGATCCTACGAAAGGAGTGTTTCAAAACTGTCCTATCAAAATAAACGTTCAAGTCTGTGAGTTGAATGCAGTCATCACACAGAAGTTTCTGAGAATGCTTCTGTGTAGTTTTTAGGTGAAGATATTTCATTTCCCAGCACAGGCCTCAGAGCGCTCCAAATATGCATTTGCAGATTCTACAAAAAGAGAGCTTGAAAACTCTTCCACCAAAAAGAGGCTTCAACTCTATGAGTAGAATGCACTCATCACAAAGAAGTTTCTGAGAATGCTTCTGTCTAGTTCTTATGTGAAGATATTTCCTTTTCCAGCATAGGCGTCAAAGCGCTCCAAATAAACACTTGCAGATTCTACTAAAGGAGTGTTTCCAAACTGCTCTATCAAAGGCAATGTTCAAGTCTGTGAGTTGAATGCACTCATCACAGAGAAGTTTCTGAGAATGCTTCTGTGTAGTTTTTAGGTGAAGATATTTCCTTTTCCAGCATAGGCGTCAAAGCGATCCAAATAAGCCCTTGCAGATTCTACAAAAGGAGTGTTTCCAAACTGCTCTATCAGAGGGAATGTTCAAGTCTGTGAGTTGAATGCAGTAATCACACAGAAGTTTGTGAGAATGCTTCTGTCTAGTTTTTAGGTGAAGATATTTCATTTCCCAGAATAGGCCTGAAAGCGCTCCAAATTTCCACTTGCAGATTCTACAAAAAGAGTGTTTCAAAACTACTCTTTCAAAAGGAAGGCTCAAGTCTGTGAGTTGAATGCACTCATCACAAAGAAGTTTCTGAGAATGCTTCTGTGTAGTTGTTATGTGAAGATACTTCCTTTTCCAGCATAGGCCCCAAAGCGCTCGAAATAAACACTTGCAGATTCTACGAAAGGAGTGTTTCAAAACTGTCCTATGAAAAGAAACGTTCAAGTCTGTGAGTTGAATGCACTCATCACAGAGAAGTTTCTGAGAATGCTTCTGTGTAGTTTTTAGGTGAAGATATATCCTTTTCCAGCATAGGCGTCAAAGCGATCCAAATAAACACTTGCAGATTCTACAAAAGGAGTGTTTCCAAACTGCTCTATCAAGAGGAATGTTCAAGTCTGTGAGTAGAATGCACTCGCCACAAAGAAGTTTCTGAGAATGCTTCTGTCTAGTTTTTATGTGAAGATATTTCCTTTTCCAGCATAGGCGTCAAAGCGCTCCAAATAAACACTTGCAGATTCTACAAAAGGAGTGTTTCCAAACTGCTCTATCAGAGGGAATGTTCAAGTCTGTGAGTTGAATGCACTAGTCAGACAGAAGTTTGTGAGAATGCTTCTGTGTAGTTTTTAGGTGAAGATATTTCCTTTTCCAGCATAGGTCTCAAAGTGATCCAAATAAACACTTGCAGATTCTACAAAAGGAGTGTTTCCAAACTGCTCTATCAGAGGGAATGTTCAAGTCTGTGAGTTGAATGCAGTAATCACACAGAAGTTTGTGAGAATGCTTCTGTCTAGTTTCAGGTGGAGATATTTCTTTTCCCAGCATAGGCCTCAAAGCCCTCCAAATATCCACTTGCAGACTCTACAAAAAGAGTGTTTCAAAACTGCTCTTTCAAAAGGATGGCTCAAGTCGGTGAGTTGAATGCACTCTTCACAAAGAAGTTTCTGAGAATGCTTCTGTGTAGTTGTTATGTGAAGATACTTCCTTTTCCAGCACAGGCCTCAGTGCGCTCGAAATAAACACTTGCAGATCCTACGAAAGGAGTGTTTCAAAACTGTCCTATCAAAATAAACGTTCAAGTCCGTGAGTTGAATGCAGTCATCACACAGAAGTTTCTGAGAATGCTTCTGTGTAGTTTTTAGGTGAAGATATTTCATTTCCCAGCACAGGCCTCAGAGCGCTCCAAATATGCATTTGCAGATTCTACAAAAAGAGAGCTTGAAAACTCTTCCACCAAAAAGAGGCTTCAACTCTATGAGTAGAATGCACTCATCACAAAGAAGTTTCTGAGAATGCTTCTGTCTAGTTTTTATGTGAAGATATTTCCTTTTCCAGCATAGGCGTCAAAGCGCTCCAAATAAACACTTGCAGAATCTACTAAAGGAGTGTTTCCAAACTGCTCTATCAAAAGCAATGTTCAAGTCTGTGAGTTGAATGCACTCATCACAGAGAAGTTTCTGAGAATGCTTCTGTGTAGTTTTTAGGTGAAGATATTTCCTTTTCCAGCATAGGCGTCAAAGCGATCCAAATAAACACTTGCAGATTCTACAAAAGGAGTGTATCCAAACTGCTCTATCAGAGGGAATGTTCAAGTCTGTGAGTTGAATGCAGTCATCACACAGAAGTTTGTGAGAATGCTTCTGTCTAGTTTTTAGGTGAAGATATTTCTTTTCCCAGAATAGGCCCTAAAGCGCTCCAAATTTCCACTTGCAGATTCTACAAAAAGAGTGTTTCAAAACTGCTCTTTCAAAAGGAAGGCTCAAGTCTGTGAGTTGAATGCACTCATCACAAAGAAGTTTCTGAGAATGCTTCTGTGTAGTTGTTATGTGAAGATACTTCCTTTTCCAGCATAGGCCTCAAAGCGCTCGAAATAAACACTTGCAGATTCTACGAAAGGAGTGTTTCAAAACTGTCCTATCAAAAGAAACGTTCAAGTCTGTGAGTTGAATGCACTCATCACAGAGAAGTTTCTGAGAATGCTTCTGTGTAGTTTTTAGGTGAAGATATTTCCTTTTCCAGCATAGGCGTCAAAGCGATCCAAATAAGCCCTTGCAGATTCTACAAAAGGAGTGTTTCCAAACTGCTCTATCAGAGGGAATGTTCAAGTCTGTGAGTTGAATGCAGTAATCACACAGAAGTTTGTGAGAATGCTTCTGTCTAGTTTTTAGGTGAAGATATTTCATTTCCCAGAATAGGCCTGAAAGCGCTCCAAATTTCCACTTGCAGATTCTACAAAAAGAGTGTTTCAAAACTACTCTTTCAAAAGGAAGGCTCAAGTCTGTGAGTTGAATGCACTCATCACAAAGAAGTTTCTGAGAATGCTTCTGTGTAGTTGTTATGTGAAGATACTTCCTTTTCCAGCATAGGCCCCAAAGCGCTCGAAATAAACACTTGCAGATTCTACGAAAGGAGTGTTTCAAAACTGTCCTATGAAAAGAAACGTTCAAGTCTGTGAGTTGAATGCACTCATCACAGAGAAGTTTCTGAGAATGCTTCTGTGTAGTTTTTAGGTGAAGATATATCCTTTTCCAGCATAGGCGTCAAAGCGATCCAAATAAACACTTGCAGATTCTACAAAAGGAGTGTTTCCAAACTGCTCTATCAAGAGGAATGTTCAAGTCTGTGAGTAGAATGCACTCGCCACAAAGAAGTTTCTGAGAATGCTTCTGTCTAGTTTTTATGTGAAGATATTTCCTTTTCCAGCATAGGCGTCAAAGCGCTCCAAATAAACACTTGCAGATTCTACAAAAGGAGTGTTTCCAAACTGCTCTATCAGAGGGAATGTTCAAGTCTGTGAGTTGAATGCACTAGTCAGACAGAAGTTTGTGAGAATGCTTCTGTGTAGTTTTTAGGTGAAGATATTTCCTTTTCCAGCATAGGTCTCAAAGTGATCCAAATAAACACTTGCAGATTCTACAAAAGGAGTGTTTCCAAACTGCTCTATCAGAGGGAATGTTCAAGTCTGTGAATTGAATGCAGTAATCACACAGAAGTTTGTGAGAATGCTTCTGTCTAGTTTCAGGTGGAGATATTTCTTTTCCCAGCATAGGCCTCAAAGCCCTCCAAATATCCACTTGCAGACTCTACAAAAAGAGTGTTTCAAAACTGCTCTTTCAAAAGGATGGCTCAAGTCGGTGAGTTGAATGCACTCATCACAAAGAAGTTTCTGAGAATGCTTCTGTGTAGTTGTTATGTGAAGATACTTCCTTTTCCAGCACAGGCCTCAGTGCGCTCGAAATAAACACTTGCAGATCCTACGAAAGGAGTGTTTCAAAACTGTCCTATCAAAATAAACGTTCAAGTCCGTGAGTTGAATGCAGTCATCACACAGAAGTTTCTGAGAATGCTTCTGTGTAGTTTTTAGGTGAAGATATTTCATTTCCCAGCACAGGCCTCAGAGCGCTCCAAATATGCATTTGCAGATTCTACAAAAAGAGAGCTTGAAAACTCTTCCACCAAAAAGAGGCTTCAACTCTATGAGTAGAATGCACTCATCACAAAGAAGTTTCTGAGAATGCTTCTGTCTAGTTTTTATGTGAAGATATTTCCTTTTCCAGCATAGGCGTCAAAGCGCTCCAAATAAACACTTGCAGATTCTACTAAAGGAGTGTTTCCAAACTGCTCTATCAAAGGCAATGTTCAAGTCTGTGAGTTGAATGCACTCATCACAGAGAAGTTTCTGAGAATGCTTCTGTGTAGTTTTTAGGTGAAGATATTTCCTTTTCCAGCATAGGCGTCAAAGCGATCCAAATAAACACTTGCAGATTCTACAAAAGGAGTGTATCCAAACTGCTCTATCAGAGGGAATGTTCAAGTCTGTGAATTGAATGCAGTCATCACACAGAAGTTTGTGAGAATGCTTCTGTCTAGTTTTTAGGTGAAGATATTTCTTTTCCCAGAATAGGCCCTAAAGCGCTCCAAATTTCCACTTGCAGATTCTACAAAAAGAGTGTTTCAAAACTGCTCTTTCAAAAGGAAGGCTCAAGTCTGTGAGTTGAATGCACTCATCACAAAGAAGTTTCTGAGAATGCTTCTGTGTAGTTGTTATGTGAAGATACTTCCTTTTCCAGCATAGGCCTCAAAGCGCTCGAAATAAACACTTGCAGATTCTACGAAAGGAGTGTTTCAAAACTGTCCTATCAAAAGAAACGTTCAAGTCTGTGAGTTGAATGCACTCATCACAGAGAAGTTTCTGAGAATGCTTCTGTGTAGTTTTTAGGTGAAGATATTTCCTTTTCCAGCATAGGCGTCAAAGCGATCCAAATAAGCCCTTGCAGATTCTACAAAAGGAGTGTTTCCAAACTGCTCTATCAGAGGGAATGTTCAAGTCTGTGAGTTGAATGCAGTCATCACACAGAAGTTTGTGAGAATGCTTCTGTCTAGTTTTTAGGTGAAGATATTTCATTTCCCAGAATAGGCCTGAAAGCGCTCCAAATTTCCACTTGCAGATTCTACAAAAAGAGTGTTTCAAAACTACTCTTTCAAAAGGAAGGCTCAAGTCTGTGAGTTGAATGCACTCATCACAAAGAAGTTTCTGAGAATGCTTCTGTGTAGTTGTTATGTGAAGATACTTCCTTTTCCAGCATAGGCCCCAAAGCGCTCGAAATAAACACTTGCAGATTCTACGAAAGGAGTGTTTCAAAACTGTCCTATGAAAAGAAACGTTCAAGTCTGTGAGTTGAATGCACTCATCACAGAGAAGTTTCTGAGAATGCTTCTGTGTAGTTTTTAGGTGAAGATATATCCTTTTCCAGCATAGGCGTCAAAGCGATCCAAATAAACACTTGCAGATCCTACAAAAGGAGTGTTTCCAAACTGCTCTATCAAGAGGAATGTTCAAGTCTGTGAGTAGAATGCACTCGCCACAAAGAAGTTTCTGAGAATGCTTCTGTCTAGTTTTTATGTGAAGATATTTCCTTTTCCAGCATAGGCGTCAAAGCGCTCCAAATAAACACTTGCAGATTCTACAAAAGGAGTGTTTCCAAACTGCTCTATCAGAGGGAATGTTCAAGTCTGTGAGTTGAATGCACTAGTCAGACAGAAGTTTGTGAGAATGCTTCTGTGTAGTTTTTAGGTGAAGATATTTCCTTTTCCAGCATAGGTCTCAAAGTGATCCAAATAAACACTTGCAGATTCTACAAAAGGAGTGTTTCCAAACTGCTCTATCAGAGGGAATGTTCAAGTCTGTGAGTTGAATGCAGTAATCACACAGAAGTTTGTGAGAATGCTTCTGTCTAGTTTCAGGTGGAGATATTTCTTTTCCCAGCATAGGCCTCAAAGCCCTCCAAATATCCACTTGCAGACTCTACAAAAAGAGTGTTTCAAAACTGCTCTTTCAAAAGGATGGCTCAAGTCGGTGAGTTGAATGCACTCATCACAAAGAAGTTTCTGAGAATGCTTCTGTGTAGTTGTTATGTGAAGATACTTCCTTTTCCAGCACAGGCCTCAGTGCGCTCGAAATAAACACTTGCAGATCCTACGAAAGGAGTGTTTCAAAACTGTCCTATCAAAATAAACGTTCAAGTCTGTGAGTTGAATGCAGTCATCACACAGAAGTTTCTGAGAATGCTTCTGTGTAGTTTTTAGGTGAAGATATTTCATTTCCCAGCACAGGCCTCAGAGCGCTCCAAATATGCATTTGCAGATTCTACAAAAAGAGAGCTTGAAAACTCTTCCACCAAAAAGAGGCTTCAACTCTATGAGTAGAATGCACTCATCACAAAGAAGTTTCTGAGAATGCTTCTGTCTAGTTTTTATGTGAAGATATTTCCTTTTCCAGCATAGGCGTCAAAGCGCTCCAAATAAACACTTGCAGATTCTACTAAAGGAGTGTTTCCAAACTGCTCTATCAAAGGCAATGTTCAAGTCTGTGAGTTGAATGCACTCATCACAGAGAAGTTTCTGAGAATGCTTCTGTGTAGTTTTTAGGTGAAGATATTTCCTTTTCCAGCATAGGCGTCAAAGCGATCCAAATAAACACTTGCAGATTCTACAAAAGGAGTGTATCCAAACTGCTCTATCAGAGGGAATGTTCAAGTCTGTGAGTTGAATGCAGTCATCACACAGAAGTTTGTGAGAATGCTTCTGTCTAGTTTTTAGGTGAAGATATTTCTTTTCCCAGAATAGGCCCTAAAGCGCTCCAAATTTCCACTTGCAGATTCTACAAAAAGAGTGTTTCAAAACTGCTCTTTCAAAAGGAAGGCTCAAGTCTGTGAGTTGAATGCACTCATCACAAAGAAGTTTCTGAGAATGCTTCTGTGTAGTTGTTATGTGAAGATACTTCCTTTTCCAGCATAGGCCTCAAAGCGCTCGAAATAAACACTTGCAGATTCTACGAAAGGAGTGTTTCAAAACTGTCCTATCAAAAGAAACGTTCAAGTCTGTGAGTTGAATGCACTCATCACAGAGAAGTTTCTGAGAATGCTTCTGTGTAGTTTTTAGGTGAAGATATATCCTTTTCCAGCATAGGCGTCAAAGCGATCCAAATAAACACTTGCAGATTCTACAAAAGGAGTGTTTCCAAACTGCTCTATCAAGAGGAATGTTCAAGTCTGTGAGTAGAATGCACTCGCCACAAAGAAGTTTCTGAGAATGCTTCTGTCTAGTTTTTATGTGAAGATATTTCCTTTTCCAGCATAGGCGTCAAAGCGCTCCAAATAAACACTTGCAGATTCTACAAAAGGAGTGTTTCCAAACTGCTCTATCAGAGGGAATGTTCAAGTCTGTGAGTTGAATGCACTAGTCAGACAGAAGTTTGTGAGAATGCTTCTGTGTAGTTTTTAGGTGAAGATATTTCCTTTTCCAGCATAGGTCTCAAAGTGATCCAAATAAACACTTGCAGATTCTACAAAAGGAGTGTTTCCAAACTGCTCTATCAGAGGGAATGTTCAAGTCTGTGAGTTGAATGCAGTAATCACACAGAAGTTTGTGAGAATGCTTCTGTCTAGTTTCAGGTGGAGATATTTCTTTTCCCAGCATAGGCCTCAAAGCCCTCCAAATATCCACTTGCAGACTCTACAAAAAGAGTGTTTCAAAACTGCTCTTTCAAAAGGATGGCTCAAGTCGGTGAGTTGAATGCACTCATCACAAAGAAGTTTCTGAGAATGCTTCTGTGTAGTTGTTATGTGAAGATACTTCCTTTTCCAGCACAGGCCTCAGTGCGCTCGAAATAAACACTTGCAGATCCTACGAAAGGAGTGTTTCAAAACTGTCCTATCAAAATAAACGTTCAAGTCTGTGAGTTGAATGCAGTCATCACACAGAAGTTTCTGAGAATGCTTCTGTGTAGTTTTTAGGTGAAGATATTTCATTTCCCAGCACAGGCCTCAGAGCGCTCCAAATATGCATTTGCAGATTCTACAAAAAGAGAGCTTGAAAACTCTTCCACCAAAAAGAGGCTTCAACTCTATGAGTAGAATGCACTCATCACAAAGAAGTTTCTGAGAATGCTTCTGTCTAGTTTTTATGTGAAGATATTTCCTTTTCCAGCATAGGCGTCAAAGCGCTCCAAATAAACACTTGCAGATTCTACTAAAGGAGTGTTTCCAAACTGCTCTATCAAAGGCAATGTTCAAGTCTGTGAGTTGAATGCACTCATCACAGAGAAGTTTCTGAGAATGCTTCTGTGTAGTTTTTAGGTGAAGATATTTCCTTTTCCAGCATAGGCGTCAAAGCGATCCAAATAAACACTTGCAGATTCTACAAAAGGAGTGTATCCAAACTGCTCTATCAGAGGGAATGTTCAAGTCTGTGAGTTGAATGCAGTAATCACACAGAAGTTTGTGAGAATGCTTCTGTCTAGTTTTTAGGTGAAGATATTTCTTTTCCCAGAATAGGCCCTAAAGCGCTCCAAATTTCCACTTGCAGATTCTACAAAAAGAGTGTTTCAAAACTGCTCTTTCAAAAGGAAGGCTCAAGTCTGTGAGTTGAATGCACTCATCACAAAGAAGTTTCTGAGAATGCTTCTGTGTAGTTGTTATGTGAAGATACTTCCTTTTCCAGCATAGGCCTCAAACGCTCGAAATAAACACTTGCAGATTCTACGAAAGGAGTGTTTCAAAACTGTCCTATCAAAAGAAACGTTCAAGTCTGTGAGTTGAATGCACTCATCACAGAGAAGTTTCTGAGAAGGCTTCTGTGTAGTTTTTAGGTGAAGATATTTCCTTTTCCAGCATAGGCGTCAAAGCGATCCAAATAAGCCCTTGCAGATTCTACAAAAGGAGTGTTTCCAAACTGCTCTATCAGAGGGAATGTTCAAGTCTGTGAGTTGAATGCAGTCATCACACAGAAGTTTGTGAGAATGCTTCTGTCTAGTTTTTAGGTGAAGATATTTCATTTCCCAGAATAGGCCTGAAAGCGCTCCAAATTTCCACTTGCAGATTCTACAAAAAGAGTGTTTCAAAACTACTCTTTCAAAAGGAAGGCTCAAGTCTGTGAGTTGAATGCACTCATCACAAAGAAGTTTCTGAGAATGCTTCTGTGTAGTTGTTATGTGAAGATACTTCCTTTTCCAGCATAGGCCCCAAAGCGCTCGAAATAAACACTTGCAGATTCTACGAAAGGAGTGTTTCAAAACTGTCCTATGAAAAGAAACGTTCAAGTCTGTGAGTTGAATGCACTCATCACAGAGAAGTTTCTGAGAATGCTTCTGTGTAGTTTTTAGGTGAAGATATATCCTTTTCCAGCATAGGCGTCAAAGCGATCCAAATAAACACTTGCAGATTCTACAAAAGGAGTGTTTCCAAACTGCTCTATCAAGAGGAATGTTCAAGTCTGTGAGTAGAATGCACTCACCACAAAGAAGTTTCTGAGAATGCTTCTGTCTAGTTTTTATGTGAAGATATTTCCTTTTCCAGCATAGGCGTCAAAGCGCTCCAAATAAACACTTGCAGATTCTACAAAAGGAGTGTTTCCAAACTGCTCTATCAGAGGGAATGTTCAAGTCTGTGAGTTGAATGCACTAGTCAGACAGAAGTTTGTGAGAATGCTTCTGTGTAGTTTTTAGGTGAAGATATTTCCTTTTCCAGCATAGGTCTCAAAGTGATCCAAATAAACACTTGCAGATTCTACAAAAGGAGTGTTTCCAAACTGCTCTATCAGAGGGAATGTTCAAGTCTGTGAGTTGAATGCAGTAATCACACAGAAGTTTGTGAGAATGCTTCTGTCTAGTTTCAGGTGGAGATATTTCTTTTCCCAGCATAGGCCTCAAAGCCCTCCAAATATCCACTTGCAGACTCTACAAAAAGAGTGTTTCAAAACTGCTCTTTCAAAAGGATGGCTCAAGTCGGTGAGTTGAATGCACTCATCACAAAGAAGTTTCTGAGAATGCTTCTGTGTAGTTGTTATGTGAAGATACTTCCTTTTCCAGCGCAGGCCTCAGTGCGCTCGAAATAAACACTTGCAGATCCTACGAAAGGAGTGTTTCAAAACTGTCCTATCAAAATAAACGTTCAAGTCTGTGAGTTGAATGCAGTCATCACACAGAAGTTTCTGAGAATGCTTCTGTGTAGTTTTTAGGTGAAGATATTTCATTTCCCAGCACAGGCCTCAGAGCGCTCCAAATATGCATTTGCAGATTCTACAAAAAGAGAGCTTGAAAACTCTTCCACCAAAAAGAGGCTTCAACTCTATGAGTAGAATGCACTCATCACAAAGAAGTTTCTGAGAATGCTTCTGTCTAGTTTTTATGTGAAGATATTTCCTTTTCCAGCATAGGCGTCAAAGCGCTCCAAATAAACACTTGCAGATTCTACTAAAGGAGTGTTTCCAAACTGCTCTATCAAAGGCAATGTTCAAGTCTGTGAGTTGAATGCACTCATCACAGAGAAGTTTCTGAGAATGCTTCTGTGTAGTTTTTAGGTGAAGATATTTCCTTTTCCAGCATAGGCGTCAAAGCGATCCAAATAAGCCCTTGCAGATTCTACAAAAGGAGTGTTTCCAAACTGCTCTATCAGAGGGAATGTTCAAGTCTGTGAGTTGAATGCAGTAATCACACAGAAGTTTGTGAGAATGCTTCTGTCTAGTTTTTAGGTGAAGATATTTCATTTCCCAGAATAGGCCTGAAAGCGCTCCAAATTTCCACTTGCAGATTCTACAAAAAGAGTGTTTCAAAACTACTCTTTCAAAAGGAAGGCTCAAGTCTGTGAGTTGAATGCACTCATCACAAAGAAGTTTCTGAGAATGCTTCTGTGTAGTTGTTATGTGAAGATACTTCCTTTCCCAGCATAGGCCCCAAAGCGCTCGAAATAAACATTTGCAGATTCTACGAAAGGAGTGTTTCAAAACTGTCCTATGAAAAGAAACGTTCAAGTCTGTGAGTTGAATGCACTCATCACAGAGAAGTTTCTGAGAATGCTTCTGTGTAGTTTTTAGGTGAAGATATATCCTTTTCCAGCATAGGCGTCAAAGCGATCCAAATAAACACTTGCAGATTCTACAAAAGGAGTGTTTCCAAACTGCTCTATCAAGAGGAATGTTCAAGTCTGTGAGTAGAATGCACTCACCACAAAGAAGTTTCTGAGAATGCTTCTGTCTAGTTTTTATGTGAAGATATTTCCTTTTCCAGCATAGGCGTCAAAGCGCTCCAAATAAACACTTGCAGATTCAACAAAAGGAGTGCTTCCACACTGCTCTATCAGAGGGAATGTTCAATTCTGTGAGTTGAATGCACTAGTCAGACAGAAGTTTGTGAGAATGCTTCTGTGTAGTTTTTAGGTGAAGATATTTCCTTTTCCAGCATAGGTCTCAAAGTGATCCAAATAAACACTTGCAGATTCTACAAAAGGAGTGTTTCCAAACTGCTCTATCAGAGGGAATGTTCAAGTCTGTGAGTTGAATGCAGTAATCACACAGAAGTTTGTGAGAATGCTTCTGTCTAGTTTCAGGTGGAGATATTTCTTTTCCCAGCATAGGCCTCAAAGCCCTCCAAATATCCACTTGCAGACTCTACAAAAAGAGTGTTTCAAAACTGCTCTTTCAAAAGGATGGCTCAAGTCGGTGAGTTGAATGCACTCATCACAAAGAAGTTTCTGAGAATGCTTCTGTGTAGTTGTTATGTGAAGATACTTCCTTTTCCAGCACAGGCCTCAGTGCGCTCGAAATAAACACTTGCAGATCCTACGAAAGGAGTGTTTCAAAACTGTCCTATCAAAATAAACGTTCAAGTCTGTGAGTTGAATGCAGTCATCACACAGAAGTTTCTGAGGATGCTTCTGTGTAGTTTTTAGGTGAAGATATTTCATTTCCCAGCACAGGCCTCAGAGCGCTCCAAATATGCATTTGCAGATTCTACAAAAAGAGAGCTTGAAAACTCTTCCACCAAAAAGAGGCTTCAACTCTATGAGTAGAATGCACTCATCACAAAGAAGTTTCTGAGAATGCTTCTGTCTAGTTTTTATGTGAAGATATTTCCTTTTCCAGCATAGGCGTCAAAGCGCTCCAAATAAACACTTGCAGATTCTACTAAAGGAGTGTTTCCAAACTGCTCTATCAAAGGCAATGTTCAAGTCTGTGAGTTGAATGCACTCATCACAGAGAAGTTTCTGAGAATGCTTCTGTGTAGTTTTTAGGTGAAGATATTTCCTTTTCCAGCATAGGCGTCAAAGCGATCCAAATAAACACTTGCAGATTCTACAAAAGGAGTGTATCCAAACTGCTCTATCAGAGGGAATGTTCAAGTCTGTGAGTTGAATGCAGTCATCACACAGAAGTTTGTGAGAATGCTTCTGTCTAGTTTTTAGGTGAAGATATTTCTTTTCCCAGAATAGGCCCTAAAGCGCTCCAAATTTCCACTTGCAGATTCTACAAAAAGAGTGTTTCAAAACTGCTCTTTCAAAAGGAAGGCTCAAGTCTGTGAGTTGAATGCACTCATCACAAAGAAGTTTCTGAGAATGCTTCTGTGTAGTTGTTATGTGAAGATACTTCCTTTTCCAGCATAGGCCTCAAAGCGCTCGAAATAAACTCTTGCAGATTCTACGAAAGGAGTGTTTCAAAACTGTCCTATCAAAAGAAACGTACAAGTCTGTGAGTTGAATGCACTCATCACAGAGAAGTTTCTGAGAATGCTTCTGTGTAGTTTTTAGGTGAAGATATTTCCTTTTCCAGCATAGGCGTCAAAGCGATCCAAATAAGCCCTTGCAGATTCTACAAAAGGAGTGTTTCCAAACTGCTCTATCAGAGGGAATGTTCAAGTCTGTGAGTTGAATGCAGTAATCACACAGAAGTTTGTGAGAATGCTTCTGTCTAGTTTTTAGGTGAAGATATTTCATTTCCCAGAATAGGCCTGAAAGCGCTCCAAATTTCCACTTGCAGATTCTACAAAAAGAGTGTTTCAAAACTACTCTTTCAAAAGGAAGGCTCAAGTCTGTGAGTTGAATGCACTCATCACAAAGAAGTTTCTGAGAATGCTTCTGTGTAGTTGTTATGTGAAGATACTTCCTTTTCCAGCATAGGCCCCAAAGCGCTCGAAATAAACACTTGCAGATTCTACGAAAGGAGTGTTTCAAAACTGTCCTATGAAAAGAAACGTTCAAGTCTGTGAGTTGAATGCACTCATCACAGAGAAGTTTCTGAGAATGCTTCTGTGTAGTTTTTAGGTGAAGATATATCCTTTTCCAGCATAGGCGTCAAAGCGATCCAAATAAACACTTGCAGATTCTACAAAAGGAGTGTTTCCAAACTGCTCTATCAAGAGGAATGTTCAAGTCTGTGAGTAGAATGCACTCACCACAAAGAAGTTTCTGAGAATGCTTCTGTCTAGTTTTTATGTGAAGATATTTCCTTTTCCAGCATAGGCGTCAAAGCGCTCCAAATAAACACTTGCAGATTCTACAAAAGGAGTGTTTCCAAACTGCTCTATCAGAGGGAATGTTCAAGTCTGTGAGTTGAATGCACTAGTCAGACAGAAGTTTGTGAGAATGCTTCTGTGTAGTTTTTAGGTGAAGATATTTCCTTTTCCAGCATAGGTCTCAAAGTGATCCAAATAAACACTTGCAGATTCTACAAAAGGAGTGTTTCCAAACTGCTCTATCAGAGGGAATGTTCAAGTCTGTGAGTTGAATGCAGTAATCACACAGAAGTTTGTGAGAATGCTTCTGTCTAGTTTCAGGTGGAGATATTTCTTTTCCCAGCATAGGCCTCAAAGCCCTCCAAATATCCACTTGCAGACTCTACAAAAAGAGTGTTTCAAAACTGCTCTTTCAAAAGGATGGCTCAAGTCGGTGAGTTGAATGCACTCATCACAAAGAAGTTTCTGAGAATGCTTCTGTGTAGTTGTTATGTGAAGATACTTCCTTTTCCAGCGCAGGCCTCAGTGCGCTCAAAATAAACACTTGCAGATCCTACGAAAGGAGTGTTTCAAAACTGTCCTATCAAAATAAACGTTCAAGTCTGTGAGTTGAATGCAGTCATCACACAGAAGTTTCTGAGAATGCTTCTGTGTAGTTTTTAGGTGAAGATATTTCATTTCCCAGCACAGGCCTCAGAGCGCTCCAAATATGCATTTGCAGATTCTACAAAAAGAGAGCTTGAAAACTCTTCCACCAAAAAGAGGCTTCAACTCTATGAGTAGAATGCACTCATCACAAAGAAGTTTCTGAGAATGCTTCTGTCTAGTTTTTATGTGAAGATATTTCCTTTTCCAGCATAGGCGTCAAAGCGCTCCAAATAAACACTTGCAGATTCTACTAAAGGAGTGTTTCCAAACTGCTCTATCAAAGGCAATGTTCAAGTCTGTGAGTTGAATGCACTCATCACAGAGAAGTTTCTGAGAATGCTTCTGTGTAGTTTTTAGGTGAAGATATTTCCTTTTCCAGCATAGGCGTCAAAGCGATCCAAATAAACACTTGCAGATTCTACAAAAGGAGTGTATCCAAACTGCTCTATCAGAGGGAATGTTCAAGTCTGTGAGTTGAATGCAGTCATCACACAGAAGTTTGTGAGAATGCTTCTGTCTAGTTTTTAGGTGAAGATATTTCTTTTCCCAGAATAGGCCCTAAAGCGCTCCAAATTTCCACTTGCAGATTCTACAAAAAGAGTGTTTCAAAACTGCTCTTTCAAAAGGAAGGCTCAAGTCTGTGAGTTGAATGCACTCATCACAAAGAAGTTTCTGAGAATGCTTCTGTGTAGTTGTTATGTGAAGATACTTCCTTTTCCAGCATAGGCCTCAAAGCGCTCGAAATAAACACTTGCAGATTCTACGAAAGGAGTGTTTCAAAACTGTCCTATGAAAAGAAACGTTCAAGTCTGTGAGTTGAATGCACTCATCACAGAGAAGTTTCTGAGAATGCTTCTGTGTAGTTTTTAGGTGAAGATATTTCCTTTTCCAGCATAGGTGTCAAAGCGATCCAAATAAACACTTGCAGATTCTACAAAAGGAGTGTTTCCAAACTGCTCTATCAGAGGGAATGTTCAAGTCTGTGAGTTGAATGCAGTAATCACACAGAAGTTTGTGAGAATGCTTCTGTCTAGTTTTTAGGTGAAGATATTTCATTTCCCAGAATAGGCCTGAAAGCGCTCCAAATTTCCACTTGCAGATTCTACAAAAAGAGTGTTTCAAAACTACTCTTTCAAAACGAAGGCTCAAGTCTGTGAGTTGAATGCACTCATCACAAAGAAGTTTCTGAGAATGCTTCTGTGTAGTTGTTATGTGAAGATACTTCCTTTTCTAGCATAGGCCCCAAAGCGCTCGAAATAAACACTTGCAGATTCTACGAAAGGAGTGTTTCAAAACTGTCCTATGAAAAGAAACGTTCAAGTCTGTGAGTTGAATGCACTCATCACAGAGAAGTTTCTGAGAATGCTTCTGTGCAGTTTTTAGGTGAAGATATATCCTTTTCCAGCATAGGCGTCAAAGCGATCCAAATAAACACTTGCAGATTCTACAAAAGGAGTGTTTCCAAACTGCTATATCAAGAGGAATGTTCAAGTCTGTGAGTAGAATGCACTCACCACAAAGAAGTTTCTGAGAATGTTTCTGTCTAGTTTTTATGTGAAGATATTTCCTTTTCCAGCATAGGCGTCAAAGCGCTCCAAATAAACACTTGCAGATTCTACAAAAGGAGTGTTTCCAAACTGCTCTATCAGAGGGAATGTTCAAGTCTGTGAGTTGAATGCACTAGTCAGACAGAAGTTTGTGAGAATGCTTCTGTGTAGTTTTTAGGTGAAGATATTTCCTTTTCCAGCATAGGTCTCAAAGTGATCCAAATAAACACTTGCAGATTCTACAAAACGAGTGTTTCCAAACTGCTCTATCAGAGGGAATGTTCAAGTCTGTGAGTTGAATGCAGTAATCACACAGAAGTTTGTGAGAATGCTTCTGTCTAGTTTCGGGTGGAGATATTTCTTTTCCCAGCATAGGCCTCAAAGCCCTCCAAATATCCACTTGCAGACTCTACAAAAAGAGTGTTTCAAAACTGCTCTTTCAAAAGGATGGCTCAAGTCGGTGAGTTGAATGCACTCATCACAAAGAAGTTTCTGAGAATGCTTCTGTGTAGTTGTTATGTGAAGATACTTCCTTTTCCAGCACAGGCCTCAGTGCGCTCGAAATAAACACTTGCAGATCCTACGAAAGGAGTGTTTCAAAACTGTCCTATCAAAATAAACGTTCAAGTCTGTGAGTTGAATGCAGTCATCACACAGAAGTTTCTGAGAATGCTTCTGTGTAGTTTTTAGGTGAAGATATTTCATTTCCCAGCACAGGCCTCAGAGCGCTCCAAATATGCATTTGCAGATTCTACAAAAAGAGAGCTTGAAAACTCTTCCACCAAAAAGAGGCTTCAACTCTATGAGTAGAATGCACTCATCACAAAGAAGTTTCTGAGAATGCTTCTGTCTAGTTTTTATGTGAAGATATTTCCTTTTCCAGCATAGGCGTCAAAGCGCTCCAAATAAACACTTGCAGATTCTACTAAAGGAGTGTTTCCAAACTGCTCTATCAAAGGCAATGTTCAAGTCTCTGAGTTGAGTGCACTCATCACAGAGAAGTTTCTGAGAATGCTTCTGTGTAGTTTTTAGGTGAAGATATTTCCTTTTCCAGCATAGGCGTCAAAGCGATCCAAATAAACACTTGCAGATTCTACAAAAGGAGTGTATCCAAACTGCTCTATCAGAGGGAATGTTCAAGTCTGTGAGTTGAATGCAGTAATCACACAGAAGTTTGTGAGAATGCTTCTGTCTAGTTTTTAGGTGAAGATATTTCATTTCCCAGAATAGGCCCTAAAGCGCTCCAAATTTCCACTTGCAGATTCTGCAAAAAGAGTGTTTCAAAACTGCTCTTTCAAAAGGAAGGCTCAAGTCTGTGAGTTGAATGCACTCATCACAAAGAAGTTTCTGAGAATGCTTCTGTGTAGTTGTTATGTGAAGATACTTCCTTTTCCAGCATAGGACTCAAAGCGCTCGAAATAAACACTTGCAGATTCTACGAAAGGAGTGTTTCAAAACTCTCCTATGAAAAGAAACGTTCAAGTCTGTGAGTTGAATGCACTCATCACAGAGAAGTTTCTGAGAATGCTTCTGTGTAGTTTTTAGGTGAAGATATTTCCTTTTCCAGCATAGGCGTCAAAGCGATCCAAATAAACACTTGCAGATGCTACAAAAGGAGTGTTTCCAAACTGCTCTATCAAGAGGAATGTTCAAGTCTGTGAGTAGAATGCACTCACCACAAACAAGTTTCTGAGAATGCTTCTGTCTAGTTTTTAGGTGAAGATATATCCTTTTCCAGCATAGGCGTCAAAGCGATCCAAATAAACACTTGCAGCTTCTACAAAAGGAGTGTTTCCAAACTGCTCTATCAGAGGGAATGTTCAAGTCTGTGAGTTGAATGCACTAGTCAGACAGAAGTTTGTGAGAATGCTTCTGTGTAGTTTTTAGGTGAAGATATTTCCTTTTCCAGCATAGGTCTCAAAGTGATCCAAATAAACACTTGCAGATTCTACAAAAGGAGTGTTTCCAAACTGCTCTATCAGAGGGAATGTTCAAGTCTGTGAGTTGAATGCAGTAATCACACAGAAGTTTGTGAGAATTCTTCTGTCTAGTTTCAGCTGGAGATATTTCTTTTCCCAGCATAGGCCTCAAAGCCCTCCAAATATCCACTTGCAGACTCTACAAAAAGAGTGTTTCAAAACTGCTCTTTCAAAAGGATGGCTCAAGTCGGTGAGTTGAATGCACTCATCACAGAGAAGTTTCTGAGAATGCTTCTGTGTAGTTTTTAGGTGAAGATATTTCCTTTTCCAGCATAGGTGTCAAAGCGATCCAAATAAACATTTGCAGATTCTACAAAAGGAGTGTATCCAAACTGCTCTATCAGAGGGAATGTTCAAGTCTGTGAGTTGAATGCAGTAATCACACAGAAGTTTTTGAGAATGCTTCTGTCTAGTTTTTAGGTGAAGATATTTCTTTTTCCAGAATAGGCCCTAAAGCGCTCCAAATTTCCACTTGCAGATTCTACAAAAAGAGTGTTTCAAAACTGCTCTTTCAAAAGGCAGGCTCAAGTCTGTGAGTTGAATGCACTCATCACAAAGAAGTTTCTGAGAATGCTTCTGTGTAGTTTTTAGGTGAAGATATTTCCTTTTCCAGCATAGGCGTCAAAGCGATCCAAATAAACACTTGCAGATTCTACAAAAGGAGTCTATCCAAACTGCTCTATCACAGGGAATGTTCAAGTCTGTGAGTTGAATGCAGTCATCACACAGAAGTTTGTGAGAATGCTTCTGTCTAGTTTTTAGGTGAAGATATTTCTTTTCCCAGAATAGGCCCTAAAGCGCTCCAAATTTCCACTTGCAGATTCTACAAAAAGAGTGTTTCAAAACTGCTCTTTCAAAAGGAAGGCTCAAGTCTGTGAGTTGAATGCACTCATCACAAAGAAGTTTCTGAGAATGCTTCTGTGTAGTTCTTATGTGAAGATAATTCCTTTTCCAGCATAGGCCTCAAAGCGCTCGAAATAAACACTTGCAGATTCTACGAAAGGAGTGTTTCAAAACTGTCCTATCAAAAGAAACGTTCAAGTCTGTGAGTTGAATGCACTCATCACAGAGAAGTTTCTGAGAATGCTTCTGTGTAGTTTTTAGGTGAAGATATTTCCTTTTCCAACATAGGCGTCAAAGCGATCCAAATAAGCCCTTGCAGATTCTACAAAAGGAGTGTTTCCAAACTGCTCTATCAGAGGGAATGTTCAAGTCTGTGAGTTGAATGCAGTAATCACACAGAAGTTTGTGAGAATGCTTCTGTCTAGTTTTTAGGTGAAGATATTTCTTTTCCCAGAATAGGCCCTAAAGCGCTCCAAATTTCCACTTGCAGATTCTACAAAAAGTGTGTTTCAAAACTGCTCTTTCAAAAGGAAGGCTCAAGTCTGTGAGTTGAATGCACTCATCACAAAGAAGTTTCTGAGAATGCTTCTGTGTAGTTGTTATGTGAAGATACTTCCTTTTCCAGCACAGGCCTCAGTGCGCTCGAAATAAACACTTGCAGATCCTACGAAAGGAGTGTTTCAAAACTGTCCTATCAAAATAAACGTTCAAGTCTGTGAGTTGAATGCAGTCATCACACAGAAGTTTCTGAGAATGCTTCTGTGTAGTTTTTAGGTGAAGATATTTCATTTCCCAGCACAGGCCTCAGAGCGCTCCAAATATGCATTTGCAGATTCTACAAAAAGAGAGCTTGAAAACTCTTCCACCAAAAAGAGGCTTCAACTCTATGAGTAGAATGCACTCATCACAAAGAAGTTTCTGAGAATGCTTCTGTCTAGTTCTTATGTGAAGATATTTCCTTTTCCAGCATAGGCGTCAAAGCGCTCCAAATAAACACTTGCAGATTCTACTAAAGGAGTGTTTCCAAACTGCTCTATCAAAGGCAATGTTCAAGTCTGTGAGTTGAATGCACTCATCACAGAGAAGTTTCTGAGAATGCTTCTGTGTAGTTTTTAGGTGAAGATATTTCCTTTTCCAGCATAGGCGTCAAAGCGATCCAAATAAACACTTGCAGATTCTACAAAAGGAGTGTATCCAAACTGCTCTATCAGAGGGAATGTTCAAGTCTGTGAGTTGAATGCAGTAATCACACAGAAGTTTGTGAGAATGCTTCTGTCTAGTTTCAGGTGGAGATATTTCTTTTCCCAGCATAGGCCTCAAAGCCCTCCAAATATCCACTTGCAGACTCTACAAAAAGAGTGTTTCAAAACTGCTCTTTCAAAAGGATGGCTCAAGTCTGTGAGTTGAATGCACTCATCACAAAGAAGTTTCTGAGAATGCTTCTGTGTAGTTGTTATGTGAAGATACTTCCTTTTCCAGCACAGGCCTCAGTGCGCTCGAAATAAACAATTGCAGATCCTACGAAAGGAGTGTTTCAAAACTGTCCTATCAAAATAAACGTTCAAGTCTGTGAGTTGAATGCAGTCATCACATAGAAGTTTCTGAGAATGCTTCTGTGTAGTTTTTAGGTGAAGATATTTCCTTTTCCAGCATAGGCGTCAAAGCGATCCAGATAAACACTTGCAGATTCTACAAAAGGAGTGTATCCAAACTGCTCTATCAGAGGGAATGTTCAAGTCTGTGAGTTGAATGCAGTAATCACACAGAAGTTTGTGAGAATGCTTCTGTCTAGTTTTTAGGTGAAGATATTTCATTTCCCAGAATAGGCCTGAAAGCGCTCCAAATTTCCACTTGCAGATTCTACAAAAAGAGTGTTTCAAAACTACTCTTTCAAAAGGAAGGCTCAAGTCTGTGAGTTGAATGCACTCATCACAAAGAAGTTTCTGAGAATGCTTCTGTGTAGTTGTTATGTGAAGATACTTCCTTTTCCAGCATAGGCCCCAAAGCGCTCGAAATAAACACTTGCACATTCTACGAAAGGAGTGTTTCAAAACTGTCCTATGAAAAGAAACGTTCAAGTCTGTGAGTTGAATGCACTCATCACAGAGAAGTTTCTGAGAATGCTTCTGTGTAGTTTTTAGGTGAAGATATATCCTTTTCCAGCATAGGCGTCAAAGCGATCCAAATAAACACTTGCAGATTCTACAAAAGGAGTGTTTCCAAACTGCTCTATCAAGAGGAATGTTCAAGTCTGTGAGTAGAATGCACTCACCACAAAGAAGTTTCTGAGAATGCTTCTGTCTAGTTTTTATGTGAAGATATTTCCTTTTCCAGCATAGGCGTCAAAGCGCTCCAAATAAACACTTGCAGATTCTACAAAAGGAGTGTTTCCAAACTGCTCTATCAGAGGGAATGTTCAAGTCTGTGAGTTGAATGCACTAGTCAGACAGAAGTTTGTGAGAATGCTTCTGTGTAGTTTTTAGGTGAAGATATTTCCTTTTCCAGCATAGGTCTCAAAGTGATCCAAATAAACACTTGCAGATTCTACAAAACGAGTGTTTCCAAACTGCTCTATCAGAGGGAATGTTCAAGTCTGTGAGTTGAATGCAGTAATCACACAGAAGTTTGTGAGAATGCTTCTGTCTAGTTTTTAGGTGAAGATATTTCATTTCCCAGAATAGGCCTGAAAGCGCTCCAAATTTCCACTTGCAGATTCTACAAAAAGAGTGTTTCAAAACTACTCTTTCAAAAGGAAGGCTCAAGTCTGTGAGTTGAACGCACTCATCACAAAGAAGTTTCTGAGAATGCTTCTGTGTAGTTGTTATGTGAAGATACTTCCTTTTCCAGCATAGGCCCCAAAGCGCTCGAAATAAACACTTGCAGATTCTACGAAAGGAGTGTTTCAAAACTGTCCTATGAAAAGAAACGTTCAAGTCTGTGAGTTGAATGCACTCATCACAGAGAAGTTTCTGAGAATGCTTCTGTGTAGTTTTTAGGTAAAGATATTTCCTTTTCCAGCATAGGCGTCAAAGCGATCCAAATAAACACTTGCAGATGCTACAAAAGGAGTGTTTCCAAACTGCTCTATCAAGAGGAATGTTCAAGTCTGTGAGTAGAATGCACTCACCACAAAGAAGTTTCTGAGAATGCTTCTGTCTAGTTTTTATGTGAAGATATTTCCTTTTGCAGCATAGGCGTCAAAGCGCTCCAAATAAACACTTGCAGATTCTACAAAAGGAGTGTTTCCAAACTGCTCTATCAGAGGGAATGTTCAAGGCCGTGAGTTGAATGCACTAGTCAGACAGAAGTTTGTGAGAATGCTTCTTTGTAGTTTTTAGGTGAAGATATTTCCTTTTCCAGCATAGGTCTCAAAGTGATCCAAATAAACACTTGCAGATTCTACAAAAGGAGTGTTTCCAAACTGCTCTATCAGAGGGAATGTTCAAGTCTGTGAGTTGAATGCAGTAATCACACAGAAGTTTGTGAGAATGCTTCTGTCTAGTTTCAGGTGGAGATATTTCTTTTCCCAGCATAGGCCTCAAAGCCCTCCAAATATCCACTTGCAGACTCTACAAAAAGAGTGTTTCAAAAGTGCTCTTTCAAAAGGATGGCTCAAGTCTGTGAGTTGAATGCACTCATCACAAAGAAGTTTCTGAGAATGCTTCTGTGTAGTTGTTATGTGAAGATACTTCCTTTTCCAGCACAGGCCTCAGTGCGCTCGAAATAAACAATTGCAGATCCTACGAAAGGAGTGTTTCAAAACTGTCCTATCAAAATAAACGTTCAAGTCTGTGAGTTGAATGCAGTCATCACACAGAAGTTTCTGAGAATGCTTCTGTGTAGTTTTTAGGTGAAGATATTTCCTTTTCCAGCATAGGCGTCAAAGCGATCCAGATAAACACTTGCAGATTCTACAAAAGGAGTGTATCCAAACTGCTCTATCAGAGGGAATGTTCAAGTCTGTGAGTTGAATGCAGTAATCACACAGAAGTTTGTGAGAATGCTTCTGTCTAGTTTTTAGGTGAAGATATTTCATTTCCCAGAGTAGGCCTGAAAGCGCTCCAAATTTCCACTTGCAGATTCTACAAAAAGAGTGTTTCAAAACTACTCTTTCAAAAGGAAGGCTCAAGTCTGTGAGTTGAATGCACTCATCACAAAGAAGTTTCTGAGAATGCTTCTGTGTAGTTGTTATGTGAAGATACTTCCTTTTCCAGCATAGGCCCCAAAGCGCTCGAAATAAACACTTGCAGATTCTACGAAAGGAGTGTTTCAAAACTGTCCTATGAAAAGAAACGTTCAAGTCTGTGAGTTGAATGCACTCATCACAGAGAAGTTTCTGAGAATGCTTCTGTGTAGTTTTTAGGTGAAGATATATCCTTTTCCAGCATAGGCGTCAAAGCGATCCAAATAAACACTTGCAGATTCTACAAAAGGAGTGTTTCCAAACTGCTATATCAAGAGGAATGTTCAAGTCTGTGAGTAGAATGCACTCACCACAAAGAAGTTTCTGAGAATGTTTCTGTCTAGTTTTTATGTGAAGATATTTCCTTTTCCAGCATAGGCGTCAAAGAGCTCCAAATAAACACTTGCAGATTCTAAAAAAGGAGTGTTTCCAAACTGCTCTATCAGAGGGAATGTTCAAGTCTGTGAGTTGAATGCACTAGTCAGACAGAAGTTTGTGAGAATGCTTCTGTGTAGTTTTTAGGTGAAGATATTTCCTTTTCCAGCATAGGTCTCAAAGTGATCCAAATAAACACTTGCAGATTCTACAAAACGAGTGTTTCCAAACTGCTCTATCAGAGGGAATGTTCAAGTCTGTGAGTTGAATGCAGTAATCACACAGAAGTTTGTGAGAATGCTTCTGTCTAGTTTCAGGTGGAGATATTTCTTTTCCCAGCATAGGCCTCAAAGCCCTCCAAATATCCACTTGCAGACTCTACAAAAAGAGTGTTTCAAAACTGCTCTTTCAAAAGGATGGCTCAAGTCGGTGAGTTGAATGCACTCATCACAAAGAAGTTTCTGAGAATGCTTCTGTGTAGTTGTTATGTGAAGATACTTCCTTTTCCAGCACAGGCCTCAGTGCGCTCGAAATAAACACTTGCAGATCCTACGAAAGGAGTGTTTCAAAACTGTCCTATCAAAATAAACGTTCAAGTCTGTGAGTTGAATGCAGTCATCACACAGAAGTTTCTGAGAATGCTTCTGTGTAGTTTTTAGGTGAAGATATTTCATTTCCCAGCACAGGCCTCAGAGCGCTCCAAATATGCATTTGCAGATTCTACAAAAAGAGAGCTTGAAAACTCTTCCACCAAAAAGAGGCTTCAACTCTATCAGTAGAATGCACTCATCACAAAGAAGTTTCTGAGAATGCTTCTGTGTAGTTTTTAGGTGAAGATATTTCCTTTTCCAGCATAGGCGTCAAAGCGCTCCAAATAAACACTTGCAGATTCTACTAAAGGAGTGTTTCCAAACTGCTCTATCAAAGGCAATGTTCAAGTCTCTGAGTTGAGTGCACTCATCACAGAGAAGTTTCTGAGAATGCTTCTGTGTAGTTTTTAGGTGAAGATATTTCCTTTACCAGCATAGGCGTCAAAGCGATCCAAATAAACACTTGCAGATTCTACAAAAGGAGTGTATCCAAACTGCTCTATCAGAGGGAATGTTCAAGTCTGTGAGTTGAATGCAGTAATCACACAGAAGTTTGTGAGAATGCTTCTGTCTAGTTTTTAGGTGAAGATATTTCATTTCCCAGAATAGGCCCTAAAGCGCTCCAAATTTCCACTTGCAGATTCTGCAAAAAGAGTGTTTCAAAACTGCTCTTTCAAAAGGAAGGCTCAAGTCTGTGAGTTGAATGCACTCATCACAAAGAAGTTTCTGAGAATGCTTCTGTGTAGTTGTTATGTGAAGATACTTCCTTTTCCAGCATAGGCCTCAAAGCGCTCGAAATAAACACTTGCAGATTCTACGAAAGGAGTGTTTCAAAACTGTCCTATCAAAAGAAACGTTCAAGTCTGTGAGTTGAATGCACTCATCACAGAGAAGTTTCTGAGAATGCTTCTGTGTAGTTTTTAGGTGAAGATATTTCCTTTTCCAGCATAGGCGTCAAAGCGATCCAAATAAACACTTGCAGATGCTACAAAAGGAGTGTTTCCAAACTGCTCTATCAAGAGGAATGTTCAAGTCTGTGAGTAGAATGCACTCACCACAAAGAAGTTTCTGAGAATGCTTCTGTCTAGTTTTTAGGTGAAGATATATCCTTTTCCAGCATAGGCGTCAAAGCGATCCAAATAAACACTTGCAGATTCTACAAAAGGAGTGTTTCCAAACTGCTCTATCAGAGGGAATGTTCAAGTCTGTGAGTTGAATGCACTAGTCAGACAGAAGTTTGTGAGAATGCTTCTGTGTAGTTTTTAGGTGAAGATATTTCCTTTTCCAGCATAGGTCTCAAAGTGATCCAAATAAACACTTGCAGATTCTACAAAACGAGTGTTTCCAAACTGCTCTATCAGAGGGAATGTTCAAGTCTGTGAGTTGAATGCAGTAATCACACAGAAGTTTGTGAGAATGCTTCTGTCTAGTTTCAGGTGGAGATATTTCTTTTCCCAGCATAGGCCTCAAAGCCTCCAAATATCCACTTGCAGACTCTACAAAAAGAGTGTTTCAAAACTGCTCTTTCAAAAGGATGGCTCAAGTCGGTGAGTTGAATGCACTCATCACAAAGAAGTTTCTGAGAATGCTTCTGTGTAGTTGTTATGTGAAGATACTTCCTTTTCCAGCACAGGCCTCAGTGCGCTCGAAATAAACACTTGCAGATCCTACGAAAGGAGTGTTTCAAAACTGTCCTATCAAAATAAACGTTCAAGTCTGTGAGTTGAATGCAGTCATCACACAGAAGTTTCTGAGAATGCTTCTGTGTAGTTTTTAGGTGAAGATATTTCATTTCCCAGCACAGGCCTCAGAGCGCTCCAAATATGCATTTGCAGATTCTACAAAAAGAGAGCTTGAAAACTCTTCCACCAAAAAGAGGCTTCAACTCTATGAGTAGAATGCACTCATCACAAAGAAGTTTCTGAGAATGCTTCTGTCTAGTTTTTATGTGAAGATATTTCCTTTTCCAGCATAGGCGTCAAAGCGCTCCAAATAAACACTTGCAGATTCTACTAAAGGAGTGTTTCCAAACTGCTCTATCAAAGGCAATGTTCAAGTCTCTGAGTTGAGTGCACTCATCACAGAGAAGTTTCTGAGAATGCTTCTGTGTAGTTTTTAGGTGAAGATATTTCCTTTTCCAGCATAGGCGTCAAAGCGATCCAAATAAACACTTGCAGATTCTACAAAAGGAGTGTATCCAAACTGCTCTATCAGAGGGAATGTTCAAGTCTGTGAGTTGAATGCAGTAATCACACAGAAGTTTGTGAGAATGCTTCTGTCTAGTTTTTAGGTGAAGATATTTCATTTCCCAGAATAGGCCCTAAAGCGCTCCAAATTTCCACTTGCAGATTCTGCAAAAAGAGTGTTTCAAAACTGCTCTTTCAAAAGGAAGGCTCAAGTCTGTGAGTTGAATGCACTCATCACAAAGAAGTTTCTGAGAATGCTTCTGTGTAGTTGTTATGTGAAGATACTTCCTTTTCCAGCATAGGCCTCAAAGCGCTCGAAATAAACACTTGCAGATTCTACGAAAGGAGTGTTTCAAAACTGTCCTATCAAAAGAAACGTTCAAGTCTGTGAGTTGAATGCACTCATCACAGAGAAGTTTCTGAGAATGCTTCTGTGTAGTTTTTAGGTGAAGATATTTCCTTTTCCAGCATAGGTGTCAAAGCGATCCAAATAAACACTTGCAGATTCTACAAAAGGAGTGTTTCCAAACTGCTCTATCAGAGGGAATGTTCAAGTCTGTGAGTTGAATGCAGTAATCACACAGAAGTTTGTGAGAATGCTTCTGTCTAGTTTTTAGGTGAAGATATTTCATTTCCCAGAATAGGCCTGAAAGCGCTCCAAATTTCCACTTGCAGATTCTACAAAAAGAGTGTTTCAAAACTACTCTTTCAAAAGGAAGGCTCAAGTCTGTGAGTTGAATGCACTCATCACAAAGAAGTTTCTGAGAATGCTTCTGTGTAGTTGTTATGTGAAGATAGTTCCTTTTCCAGCATAGGCCCCAAAGCGCTCGAAATAAACACTTGCAGATTCTATGAAAGGAGTGTTTCAAAACTCTCCTATGAAAAGAAACGTTCAAGTCTGTGAGTTGAATGCACTCATCACAGAGAAGTTTCTGAGAATGCTTCTGTGTAGTTTTTAGGTGAAGATATTTCCTTTTCCAGCATAGGCGTCAAAGCGATCCAAATAAACACTTGCAGATGCTACAAAAGGAGTGTTTCCAAACTGCTCTATCAAGAGGAATGTTCAAGTCTGTGAGTAGAATGCACTCACCACAAAGAAGTTTCTGAGAATGCTTCTGTCTAGTTTTTAGGTGAAGATATATCCTTTTCCAGCATAGGCGTCAAAGCGATCCAAATAAACACTTGCAGCTTCTACAAAAGGAGTGTTTCCAAACTGCTCTATCAGAGGGAATGTTCAAGTCTGTGAGTTGAATGCACTAGTCAGACAGAAGTTTGTGAGAATGCTTCTGTGTAGTTTTTAGGTGAAGATATTTCCTTTTCCAGCATAGGTCTCAAAGTGATCCAAATAAACACTTGCAGATTCTACAAAAGGAGTGTTTCCAAACTGCTCTATCAGAGGGAATGTTCAAGTCTGTGAGTTGAATGCAGTAATCACACAGAAGTTTGTGAGAATGCTTCTGTCTAGTTTCAGCTGGAGATATTTCTTTTCCCAGCATAGGCCTCAAAGCCCTCCAAATATCCACTTGCAGACTCTACAAAAAGAGTGTTTCAAAACTGCTCTTTCAAAAGGATGGCTCAAGTCGGTGAGTTGAATGCACTCATCACAAAGAAGTTTCTGAGAATGCTTCTGTGTAGTTGTTATGTGAAGATACTTCCTTTTCCAGCACAGGCCTCATTGCGCTCGAAATAAACACTTGCAGATCCTACGAAAGGAGTGTTTCAAAACTGTCCTATCAAAATAAACGTTCAAGTCTGTGAGTTGAATGCAGTCATCACACAGAAGTTTCTGAGAATGCTTCTGTGTAGTTTTTAGGTGAAGATATTTCATTTCCCAGCACAGGCCTCAGAGCGCTCCAAATATGCATTTGCAGATTCTACAAAAAGAGAGCTTGAAAACTCTTCCACCAAAAAGAGGCTTCAACTCTATGAGTAGAATGCACTCATCACAAAGAAGTTTCTGAGAATGCTTCTGTCTAGTTTTTATGTGAAGATATTTCCTTTTCCAGCATAGGCGTCAAAGCGCTCCAAATAAACACTTGCAGATTCTACTAAAGGAGTGTTTCCAAACTGCTCTATCAAAGGCAATGTTCAAGTCTCTGAGTTGAGTGCACTCATCACAGAGAAGTTTCTGAGAATGCTTCTGTGTAGTTTTTAGGTGAAGATATTTCCTTTTCCAGCATAGGCGTCAAAGCGATCCAAATAAACACTTGCAGATTCTACAAAAGGAGTGTATCCAAACTGCTCTATCAGAGGGAATGTTCAAGTCTGTGAGTTGAATGCAGTAATCACACAGAAGTTTGTGAGAATGCTTCTGTCTAGTTTTTAGGTGAAGATATTTCATTTCCCAGAATAGGCCCTAAAGCGCTCCAAATTTCCACTTGCAGATTCTGCAAAAAGAGTGTTTCAAAACTGCTCTTTCAAAAGGAAGGCTCAAGTCTGTGAGTTGAATGCACTCATCACAAAGAAGTTTCTGAGAATGCTTCTGTGTAGTTGTTATGTGAAGATACTTCCTTTTCCAGCATAGGCCTCAAAGCGCTCGAAATAAACACTTGCAGATTCTACGAAAGGAGTGTTTCAAAACTGTCCTATCAAAAGAAACGTTCAAGTCTGTGAGTTGAATGCACTCATCACAGAGAAGTTTCTGAGAATGCTTCTGTGTAGTTTTTAGGTGAAGATATTTCCTTTTCCAGCATAGGTGTCAAAGCGATCCAAATAAACACTTGCAGATTCTACAAAAGGAGTGTTTCCAAACTGCTCTATCAGAGGGAATGTTCAAGTCTGTGAGTTGAATGCAGTAATCACACAGAAGTTTGTGAGAATGCTTCTGTCTAGTTTTTAGGTGAAGATATTTCATTTCCCAGAATAGGCCTGAAAGCGCTCCAAATTTCCACTTGCAGATTCTACAAAAAGAGTGTTTCAAAACTACTCTTTCAAAAGGAAGGCTCAAGTCTGTGAGTTGAATGCACTCATCACAAAGAAGTTTCTGAGAATGCTTCTGTGTAGTTGTTATGTGAAGATAGTTCCTTTTCCAGCATAGGCCCCAAAGCGCTCGAAATAAACACTTGCAGATTCTATGAAAGGAGTGTTTCAAAACTCTCCTATGAAAAGAAACGTTCAAGTCTGTGAGTTGAATGCACTCATCACAGAGAAGTTTCTGAGAATGCTTCTGTGTAGTTTTTAGGTGAAGATATTTCCTTTTCCAGCATAGGCGTCAAAGCGATCCAAATAAACACTTGCAGATGCTACAAAAGGAGTGTTTCCAAACTGCTCTATCAAGAGGAATGTTCAAGTCTGTGAGTAGAATGCACTCACCACAAAGAAGTTTCTGAGAATGCTTCTGTCTAGTTTTTAGGTGAAGATATATCCTTTTCCAGCATAGGCGTCAAAGCGATCCAAATAAACACTTGCAGCTTCTACAAAAGGAGTGTTTCCAAACTGCTCTATCAGAGGGAATGTTCAAGTCTGTGAGTTGAATGCACTAGTCAGACAGAAGTTTGTGAGAATGCTTCTGTGTAGTTTTTAGGTGAAGATATTTCCTTTTCCAGCATAGGTCTCAAAGTGATCCAAATAAACACTTGCAGATTCTACAAAAGGAGTGTTTCCAAACTGCTCTATCAGAGGGAATGTTCAAGTCTGTGAGTTGAATGCAGTAATCACACAGAAGTTTGTGAGAATGCTTCTGTCTAGTTTCAGCTGGAGATATTTCTTTTCCCAGCATAGGCCTCAAAGCCCTCCAAATATCCACTTGCAGACTCTACAAAAAGAGTGTTTCAAAACTGCTCTTTCAAAAGGATGGCTCAAGTCGGTGAGTTGAATGCACTCATCACAAAGAAGTTTCTGAGAATGCTTCTGTGTAGTTGTTATGTGAAGATACTTCCTTTTCCAGCACAGGCCTCATTGCGCTCGAAATAAACACTTGCAGATCCTACGAAAGGAGTGTTTCAAAACTGTCCTATCAAAATAAACGTTCAAGTCTGTGAGTTGAATGCAGTCATCACACAGAAGTTTCTGAGAATGCTTCTGTGTAGTTTTTAGGTGAAGATATTTCATTTCCCAGCACAGGCCTCAGAGCGCTCCAAATATGCATTTGCAGATTCTACAAAAAGAGAGCTTGAAAACTCTTCCACCAAAAAGAGGCTTCAACTCTATGAGTAGAATGCACTCATCACAAAGAAGTTTCTGAGAATGCTTCTGTCTAGTTTTTATGTGAAGATATTTCCTTTTCCAGCATAGGCGTCAAAGCGCTCCAAATAAACACTTGCAGATTCTACTAAAGGAGTGTTTCCAAACTGCTCTATCAAAGGCAATGTTCAAGTCGGTGAGTTGAATGCACTCATCACAGAGAAGTTTCTGAGAATGCTTCTGTGTAGTTTTTAGGTGAAGATATTTCCTTTTCCAGCATAGGCGTCAAAGCGAACCAAATAAACATTTGCAGATTCTACAAAAGGAGTGTATCCAAACTGCTCTATCAGAGGGAATGTTCAAGTCTGTGAGTTGAATGCAGTAATCACACAGAAGTTTTTGAGAATGCTTCTGTCTAGTTTTTAGGTGAAGATATGTCTTTTTCCAGAATAGGCCCTAAAGCGCTCCAAATTTGCACTTGCAGATTCTACAAAAAGAGTGTTTCAAAACTGCTCTTTCAAAAGGCAGGCTCAAGTCTGTGAGTTGAATGCACTCATCACAAAGAAGTTTCTGAGAATGCTTCTGTGTAGTTTTTAGGTGAAGATATTTCCTTTTCCAGCATAGGCGTCAAAGCGATCCAAATAAACACTTGCAGATTCTACAAAAGGAGTCTATCCAAACTGCTCTATCACAGGGAATGTTCAAGTCTGTGAGTTGAATGCAGTAATCACACAGAAGTTTGTGAGAATGCTTCTGTCTAGTTTTTAGGTGAAGATATTTCTTTTCCCAGAATAGGCCCTAAAGCGCTCCAAATTTCCACTTGCAGATTCTACAAAAAGAGTGTTTCAAAACTGCTCTTTCAAAAGGAAGGCTCAAGTCGGTGAGTTGAATGCACTCATCACAAAGAAGTTTCTGAGAATGCTTCTGTGTAGTTGTTATGTGAAGATACTTCCTTTTCCAGCACAGGCCTCAGTGCGCTCGAAATAAACACTTGCAGATCCTACGAAAGGAGTGTTTCAAAACTGTCCTATCAAAATAAACGTTCAAGTCTGTGAGTTGAATGCAGTCATCACACAGAAGTTTCTGAGAATGCTTCTGTGTAGTTTTAGGTGAAGATATTTCATTTCCCAGCAAAGGCCTCAGAGCGCTCCAAATATGCATTTGCAGATTCTACAAAAAGAGAGCTTGAAAACTCTTCCACCAAAAAGAGGCTTCAACTCTATGAGTAGAATGCACTCATCACAAAGAAGTTTCTGAGAATGCTTCTGTCTAGTTTTTATGTGAAGATATTTCCTTTTCCAGCATAGGCGTCAAAGCGCTCCAAATAAACACTTGCAGATTCTACTAAAGGAGTGTTTCCAAACTGCTCTATCAAAGGCAATGTTCAAGTCTGTGAGTTGAATGCACTCATCACAGAGAAGTTTCTGAGAATGCTTCTGTGTAGTTTTTAGGTGAAGATATTTCCTTTTCCAGCATAGGCGTCAAAGCGATCCAAATAAACACTTGCAGATTCTACAAAAGGAGTGTATCCAAACTGCTCTATCAGAGGGAATGATCAAGTCTGTGAGTTGAATGCAGTCATCACACAGAAGTTTGTGAGAATGCTTCTGTCTAGTTTTTAGGTGAAGATATTTCTTTTCCCAGCATAGGCCCTAAAGCGCTCCAAATTTCCACTTGCAGATTCTACAAAAAGAGTGTTTCAAAACTGCTCTTTCAAAAGGAAGGCTCAAGTCTGTGAGTTGAATGCACTCATCGCAAAGAAGTTTCTGAGAATGCTTCTGTGTAGTTGTTATGTGAAGATACTTCCTTTTCCAGCACAGGCCTCAGTGCGCTCGAAATAAACAATTGCAGATCCTACGAAAGGAGTGTTTCAAAACTGTCCTATCAAAATAAACGTTCAAGTCTGTGAGTTGAATGCAGTCATCACACAGAAGTTTCTGAAAATGCTTCTGTGTAGTTTTTAGGTGAAGATATTTCCTTTTCCAGCATAGGCGTCAAAGCGATCCAGATAAACACTTGCAGATTCTACAAAAGGAGTGTATCCAAACTGCTTTATCAGAGGGAATGTTCAAGTCTGTGAGTTGAATGCAGTAATCACACAGAAGTTTGTGAGAATGCTTCTGTCTAGTTTTTAGGTGAAGATATTTCATTTCCCAGAGTAGGCCTGAAAGCGCTCCAAATTTCCACTTGCAGATTCTACAAAAAGAGTGTTTCAAAACTACTCTTTCAAAAGGAAGGCTCAAGTCTGTGAGTTGAATGCACTCATCACAAAGAAGTTTCTGAGAATGCTTCTGTGTAGTTGTTATGTGAAGATACTTCCTTTTCCAGCATAGGCCCCAAAGCGCTCGAAATAAACACTTGCAGATTCTACGAAAGGAGTGTTTCAAAACTGTCCTATGAAAAGAAACGTTCAAGTCTGTGAGTTGAATGCACTCATCACAGAGAAGTTTCTGAGAATGCTTCTGTGTAGTTTTAAGTTGAAGATATATCCTTTTCCAGCATAGGCGTCAAAGCGATCCAAATAAACACTTGCAGATTCTACAAAAGGAGTGTTTCCAAACTGCTCTATCAAGAGGAATGTTCAAGTCTGTGAGTAGAATGCACTCACCACAAAGAAGTTTCTGAGAATGCTTCTGTCTAGTTTTTATGTGAAGATATTTCCTTTTCCAGCATAGGCGTCAAAGCGCTCCAAATAAACACTTGCAGATTCTACAAAAGGAGTGTTTCCAAACTGCTCTATCAGAGGGAATGTTCAAGTCTGTGAGTTGAATGCACTAGTCAGACAGAAGTTTGTGAGAATGCTTCTGTGTAGTTTTTAGGTGAAGATATTTCCTTTTCCAGCATAGGTCTCAAAGTGATCCAAATAAATACTTGCAGATTCTACAAAACGAGTGTTTCCAAACTGCTCTATCAGAGGGAATGTTCAAGTCTGTGAGTTGAATGCAGTAATCACACAGAAGTTTCTGAGAATGCTTCTGTCTAGTTTCAGCTGGAGATATTTCTTTTCCCAGCATAGGCCTCAAAGCCCTCCAAATATCCACTTGCAGACTCTACAAAAAGAGTGTTTCAAAACTGCTCTTTCAAAAGGATGGCTCAAGTCGGTGAGTTGAATGCACTCATCACAAAGAAGTTTCTGAGAATGCTTCTGTGTAGTTGTTATGTGAAGATACTTCCTTTTCCAGCACAGGCCTCAGTGCGCTCGAAATAACCACTTGCAGATCCTACGAAAGGAGTGTTTCAAAACTGTCCTATCAAAATAAACGTTCAAGTCTGTGAGTTGAATGCAGTCATCACACAGAAGTTTCTGAGAATGCTTCTGTGTAGTTTTTAGGTGAAGATATTTCATTTCCCAGCACAGGCCTCAGAGCGCTCCAAATATGCATTTGCAGATTCTACAAAAAGAGAGCTTGAAAACTCTTCCACCAAAAAGAGGCTTCAACTCTATGAGTAGAATGCACTCATCACAAAGAAGTTTCTGAGAATGCTTCTGTCTAGTTTTTATGTGAAGATATTTCCTTTTCCAGCATAGGCGTCAAAGCGCTCCAAATAAACACTTGCAGATTCTACTAAAGGAGTGTTTCCAAACTGCTCTATCAAAGGCAATGTTCAAGTCTGTGAGTTGAATGCACTCATCACAGAGAAGTTTCTGAGAATGCTTCTGTGTAGTTTTTAGGTGAAGATATTTCCTTTTCCAGCATAGGCGTCAAAGCGATCCAAATAAACATTTGCAGATTCTACAAAAGGAGTGTATCCAAACTGCTCTATCAGAGGGAATGTTCAAGTCTGTGAGTTGAATGCAGTAATCACACAGAAGTTTGTGAGAATGCTTCTGTCTAGTTTTTAGGTGAAGATATTTCTTTTTCCAGAATAGGCCCTAAAGCGCTCCAAATTTCCACTTGCAGATTCTACAAAAAGAGTGTTTCAAAACTGCTCTTTCAAAAGGCAGTCTCAAGTCTGTGAGTTGAATGCACTCATCACAAAGAAGTTTCTGAGAATGCTTCTGTGTAGTTTTTAGGTGAAGATATTTCCTTTTCCAGCATAGGCGTCAAAGCGATCCAAATAAACACTTGCAGATTCTACAAAAGGAGTCTATCCAAACTGCTCTATCACAGGGAATGTTCAAGTCTGTGAGTTGAATGCAGTAATCACACAGAAGTTTGTGAGAATGCTTCTGTCTAGTTTTTAGGTGAAGATATTTCTTTTCCCAGAATAGGCCCTAAAGCGCTCCAAATTTCCACTTGCAGATTCTACAAAAAGAGTGTTTCAAAACTGCTCTTTCAAAAGGAAGGCTCAAGTCTGTGAGTTGAATGCACTCATCACAAAGAAGTTTCTGAGAATGCTTCTGTGTAGTTGTTATGTGAAGATACTTCCTTTTCTAGCATAGGCCTCAAAGCGCTCGAAATAAACACTTGCAGATTCTACGAAAGGAGTGTTTCAAAACTGTCCTATCAAAAGAAACGTTCAAGTCTGTGAGTAGAATGCACTCATCACAGAGAAGTTTCTGAGAATGCTTCTGTGTAGTTTTTATTTGAAGATATTTCCTTTTCCAACATAGGCGTCAAAGCGATCCAAATAAGCCCTTGCAGATTCTACAAAAGGAGTGTTTCCAAACTGCTCTATCAGAGGGAATGTTCAAGTCTGTGAGTTGAATGCAGTAATCACACAGAAGTTTGTGAGAATGCTTCTGTCTAGTTTTTAGGTGAAGATATTTCATTTCCCAGAATAGGCCTGAAAGCGCTCCAAATTTCCACTTGCAGATTCTACAAAAAGAGTGTTTCAAAACTGCTCTTTCAAAAGGAAGGCTCAAGTCTGTGAGTTGAATGCACTCATCACAAAGAAGTTTCTGAGAATGCTTCTGTGTAGTTGTTATGTGAAGATACTTCCTTTTCCAGCATAGGCCCCAAAGCGCTCGAAATAAACACTTGCAGATTCTACGAAAGGAGTGTTTCAAAACTGTCCTATGAAAAGAAACGTTCAAGTCTGTGAGTTGAATGCACTCATCACAGAGAAGTTTCTGAGAATGCTTCTGTGTAGTTTTTAGGTGAAGATATATCCTTTTCCAGCATAGGCGTCAAAGCGATCCAAATAAACACTTGCAGATTCTACAAAAGGAGTGTTTCCAAACTGCTCTATCAAGAGGAATGTTCAAGTCTGTGAGTAGAATGCACTCACCACAAAGAAGTTTCTGAGAATGCTTCTGTCTAGTTTTTATGTGAAGATATTTCCTTTTCCAGCATAGGCCCCAAAGCGCTCGAAATAAACACTTCCAGATTCTACGAAAGGAGTGTTTCAAAACTGTCCTATGAAAAGAAACGTTCAAGTCTGTGAGTTGAATGCACTCATCACAGAGAAGTTTCTGAGAATGCTTCTGTGTAGTTTTTAGGTGAAGATATATCCTTTTCCAGCATAGGCGTCAAAGCGATCCAAATAAACACTTGCAGATTCTACAAAAGGAGTGTTTCCAAACTGCTCTATCAAGAGGAATGTTCAAGTCTGTGAGTAGAATGCACTCACCACAAAGAAGTTTCTGAGAATGCTTCTGTCTAGTTTTTATGTGAAGATATTTCCTTTTCCAGCATAGGCGTCAAAGCGCTCCAAATAAACACTTGCAGATTCTACAAAAGGAGTGTTTCCAAACTGCTCTATCAGAGGGAATGTTCAAGTCTGTGAGTTGAATGCACTAGTCAGACAGAAGTTTGTGAGAATGCTTCTGTGTAGTTTTTAGGTGAAGATATTTCCTTTTCCAGCATAGGTCTCAAAGTGATCCAATTAAACACTTGCAGATTCTACAAAACGAGTGTTTCCAAACTGCTCTATCAGAGGGAATGTTCAAGTCTGTGAGTTGAATGCAGTAATCACACAGAAGTTTGTGAGAATGCTTCTGTCTAGTTTCAGGTGGAGATATTTCTTTTCCCAGCATAGGCCTCAAAGCCCTCCAAATATCCACTTGCAGACTCTACAAAAAGAGTGTTTCAAAACTGCTCTTTCAAAAGGATGGCTCAAGTCGGTGAGTTGAATGCACTCATCACAAAGAAGTTTCTGAGAATGCTTCTGTGTAGTTGTTATATGAAGATACTTCCTTTTCCAGCACAGGCCTCAGTGCGCTCGAAATAAACACTTGCAGATCCTACGAAAGGAGTGTTTCAAAACTGTCCTATCAAAATAAACGTTCAAGTCTGTCAGTTGAATGCAGTCATCACACAGAAGTTTCTGAGAATGCTTCTGTGTAGTTTTTAGGTGAAGATATTTCATTTCCCAGCACAGACCTCAGAGCGCTCCAAATATGCATTTGCAGATTCTACAAAAAGAGAGCTTGAAAACTCTTCCACCAAAAAGAGGCTTCAACTCTATGAGTAGAATGCACTCATCACAAAGAAGTTTCTGAGAATGCTTCTGTCTAGTTTTTATGTGAAGATATTTCCTTTTCCAGCATAGGCGTCAAAGCGCTCCAAATAAACACTTGCAGATTCTACTAAAGGAGTGTTTCCAAACTGCTCTATCAAAGGCAATGTTCAAGTCTGTGAGTTGAATGCACTCATCACAGAGAAGTTTCTGAGAATGCTTCTGTGTAGTTTTTAGGTGAAGATATTTCCTTTTCCAGCATAGGCGTCAAAGCGATCCAAATAAACATTTGCAGATTCTACAAAAGGAGTGTATCCAAACTGCTCTATCAGAGGGAATGTTCAAGTCTGTGAGTTGAATGCAGTAATCACACAGAAGTTTGTGAGAATGCTTCTGTCTAGTTTTTAGGTGAAGATATTTCTTTTTCCAGAATAGGCCCTAAAGCGCTCCAAATTTCCACTTGCAGATTCTACAAAAAGAGTGTTTCAAAACTGCTCTTTCAAAAGGCAGTCTCAAGTCTGTGAGTTGAATGCACTCATCACAAAGAAGTTTCTGAGAATGCTTCTGTGTAGTTTTTAGGTGAAGATATTTCCTTTTCCAGCATAGGCGTCAAAGCGATCCAAATAAACACTTGCAGATTCTACAAAAGGAGTCTATCCAAACTGCTCTATCACAGGGAATGTTCAAGTCTGTGAGTTGAATGCAGTAATCACACAGAAGTTTGTGAGAATGCTTATGTCTAGTTTTTAGGTGAAGATATTTCTTTTCCCAGAATAGGCCCTAAAGCGCTCCAAATTTCCACTTGCAGATTCTACAAAAAGAGTGTTTCAAAACTGCTCTTTCAAAAGGAAGGCTCAAGTCTGTGAGTTGAATGCACTCATCACAAAGAAGTTTCTGAGAATGCTTCTGTGTAGTTGTTATGTGAAGATACTTCCTTTTCCAGCATAGGCCTCAAAGCGCTCGAAATAAACACTTGCAGATTCTACGAAAGGAGTGTTTCAAAACTGTCCTATCAAAAGAAACGTTCAAGTCTGTGAGTTGAATGCACTCATCACAGAGAAGTTTCTGAGAATGCTTCTGTGTAGTTTTTAGGTGAAGATATTTCCTTTTCCAACATAGGCGTCAAAGCGATCCAAATAAGCCCTTGCAGATTCTACAAAAGGAGTGTTTCCAAACTGCTCTATCAGAGGGAATGTTCAAGTCTGGGAGTTGAATGCAGTAATCACACAGAAGTTTGTGAGAATGCTTCTGTCTAGTTTTTAGGTGAAGATATTTCATTTCCCAGAATAGGCCTGAAAGCGCTCCAAATTTCCACTTGCAGATTCTACAAAAAGAGTGTTTCAAAACTACTCTTTCAAAAGGAAGGCTCAAGTCTGTGAGTTGAATGCACTCATCACAAAGAAGTTTCTGAGAATGCTTCTGTGTAGTTGTTATGTGAAGATACTTCCTTTTCCAGCATAGGCCCCAAAGCGCTCGAAATAAACACTTGCAGATTCTACGAAAGGAGTGTTTCAAAACTGTCCTATGAAAAGAAACGTTCAAGTCTGTGAGTTGAATGCACTCATCACAGAGAAGTTTCTGAGAATGCTTCTGTGTAGTTTTTAGGTGAAGATATATCCTTTTCCAGCATAGGCGTCAAAGCGATCCAAATAAACACTTGCAGATTCTACAAAAGGAGTGTTTCCAAACTGCTCTATCAAGAGGAATGTTCAAGTCTGTGAGTAGAATGCACTCACCACAAAGAAGTTTCTGAGAATGCTTCTGTCTAGTTTTTATGTGAAGATATTTCCTTTTCCAGCATAGGCGTCAAAGCGCTCCAAATAAACACTTGCAGATTCTACAAAAGGAGTGTTTCCAAACTGCTCTATCAGAGGGAATGTTCAAGTCTGTGAGTTGAATGCACTAGTCAGACAGAAGTTTGTGAGAATGCTTCTGTGTAGTTTTTAGGTGAAGATATTTCCTTTTCCAGCATAGGTCTCAAAGTGATCCAAATAAACACTTGCAGATTCTACAAAAGGAGTGTTTCCAAACTGCTCTATCAGAGGGAATGTTCAAGTCTGTGAGTTGAATGCAGTAATCACACAGAAGTTTGTGAGAATGCTTCTGTCTAGTTTCAGGTGGAGATACTTCTTTTCCCAGCATAGGCCTCAAAGCCCTCCAAATATCCACTTGCAGACTCTACAAAAAGAGTGTTTCAAAACTGCTCTTTCAAAAGGATGGCTCAAGTCGGTGAGTTGAATGCACTCATCACAAAGAAGTTTCTGAGAATGCTTCTGTGTAGTTGTTATGTGAAGATACTTCCTTTTCCAGCACAGGCCTCAGTGCGCTCGAAATAAACACTTGCAGATCCTACGAAAGGAGTGTTTCAAAACTGTCCTATCAAAATAAACGTTCAAGTCTGTGAGTTGAATGCAGTCATCACACAGAAGTTTGTGAGAATGCTTCTGTCTAGTTTTTAGGTGAAGATATTTCTTTTCCCAGAATAGGCCCTAAAGCGCTCCAAATTTCCACTTGCAAGTTCTACAAAAAGAGTGTTTCAAAACTGCTCTTTCAAAAGGAAGGCTCAAGTCTGTGAGTTGAATGCACTCGTCACAAAGAAGTTTCTGAGAATGCTTCTGTGTAGTTGTTATGTGAAGATACTTCCTTTTCCAGCATAGGCCTCAAAGCGCTCGAAATAAACACTTGCAGATTCCACGAAAGGAGTGTTTCAAAACTGTCCTATCAAAAGAAACGTTCAAGTCTGTGAGTTGAATGCACTCATCACAGAGAAGTTTCTGAGAATGCTTCTGTGTAGTTTTTAGGTGAAGATATTTCCTTTTCCAGCATAGGCGTCAAAGCGATCGAAATAAACACTTGCAGATTCTACAAAAGGAGTGTTTCCAAACTGCTCTATCAAGAGGAATGTTCAAGTCTGTGAGTAGAATGCACTCACCACAAAGAAGTTTCTGAGAATGCTTCTGTCTAGTTTTTATGTGAAGATATTTCCTTTTCCAGCATAGGCGTCAAAGCGCTCCAAATAAACACTTGCAGATTCTACAAAAGGAGTGTTTGCAAACTGCTCTATCAGAGGGAATGTTCAAGGCCGTGAGTTGAAAGCACTAGTCAGACAGAAGTTTGTGAGAATGCTTCTGTGTAGTTTTTAGGTGAAGATATTTCCTTTTCCAGCATAGGTCTCAAAGTGATCCAAATAAACACTTGCAGATTCTACAAAAGGAGTGTTTCCAAACTGCTCTATCAGAGGGAATGTTCAAGTCTGTGAGTTGAATGCAGTAATCACACAGAAGTTTGTGAGAATGCTTCTGTCTAGTTTCAGGTGGAGATATTTCTTTTCCCAGCATAGGCCTCAAAGCCCTCCAAATATCCACTTGCAGACTCTACAAAAAGAGTGTTACAAAACTGCTCTTTCAAAAGGATGGCTCAAGTCTGTGAGTTGAATGCACTCATCACAAAGAAGTTTCTGAGAATGCTTCTGTGTAGTTGTTATGTGAAGATACTTCCTTTTCCAGCATAGGCCTCAAAGCGCTCGAAATAAACACTTGCAGGTTCTACAAAAGGAGTGTATCCAAACTGCTTTATCAGAGGGAATGTTCAAGTCTGTGAGTTGAATGCAGTAATCACACAGAAGTTTGTGAGAATGCTTCTGTCTAGTTTTTAGGTGAAGATATTTCTTTTCCCAGAATAGGCCCTAAAGCGCTCCAAATTTCCACTTGCAGATTCTACAAAAAGAGTGTTTCAAAACTGCTCTTTCAAAAGGAAGGCTCAAGTCTGTGAGCTGAACGCACTCATCACAAAGAAGTTTCTGAGAATGCTTCTGTGTAGTTTTTAGGTGAAGATATTTCATTTCCCAGCACAGGCCTCAGAGCGCTCCAAATATGCATTTGCAGATTCTACAAAAAGAGAGCTTGAAAACTCTTCCACCAAAAAGAGGCTTCAACTCTATGAGTAGAATGCACTCATCACAAAGAAGTTTCTGAGAATGCTTCTGTCTAGTTTTTATGTGAAGATATTTCCTTTTCCAGCATAGGCGTCAAAGCGCTCCAAATAAACACTTGCAGATTCTACTAAAGGAGTGTTTCCAAACTGCTCTATCAAAGGCAATGTTCAAGTCTGTGAGTTGAATGCACTCATCACAGAGAAGTTTCTGAGAATGCTTCTGTGTAGTTTTTAGGTGAAGATATTTCCTTTTCCAGCATAGGCATCAAAGCGATCCAAATAAACACTTGCAGATTCTACAAAAGGAGTGTATCCAAACTGCTCTATCAGAGGGAATGTTCAAGTCTGTGAGTTGAATGCAGTAATCACACAGAAGTTTGTGAGAATGCTTCTGTCTAGTTTTTAGGTGAAGATATTTCTTTTCCCAGAATAGGCCCTAAAGCGCTCCAAATTTCCACTTGCAGATTCTACAAAAAGAGTGTTTCAAAACTGCTCTTTCAAAAGGAAGGCTCAAGTCTGTGAGTTGAATGCACTCATCACAAAGAAGTTTCTGAGAATGCTTCTGTGTAGTTGTTATGTGAAGATAGTTCCTTTTCCAGCATAGGCCTCAAAGCGCTCGAAATAAACACTTGCAGGTTCTACGAAAGGAGTGTTTCAAAACTGTCCTATCAAAAGAAACGTTCAAGTCTGTGAGTTGAATGCACTCATCACAGAGAAGTTTCTGAGAATGCTTCTGTGTAGTTTTTAGGTGAAGATATTTCCTTTTCCAGCATAGGCGTCAAAGCGATCCAAATAAGCCCTTGCAGATTCTACAAAAGGAGTGTTTCCAAACTGCTCTATCAGAGGGAATGTTCAAGTCTGTGAGTTGAATGCAGTAATCACACAGAAGTTTGTGAGAATGCTTCTGTCTAGTTTTTAGGTGAAGATATTTCATTTCCCAGAATAGGCCTGAAAGTGCTCCAAATTTCCACTTGCAGATTCTACAAAAAGAGTGTTTCAAAACTACTCTTTCAAAAGGAAGGCTCAAGTCTGTGAGTTGAATGCACTCATCACAAAGAAGTTTCTGAGAATGCTTCTGTGTAGTTGTTATGTGAAGATAGTTCCTTTTCCAGCATAGGCCCCAAAGCGCTCGAAATAAACACTTGCAGATTCTACGAAAGGAGTGTTTCAAAACTGTCCTATGAAAAGAAACGTTCAAGTCTGTGAGTTGAATGCACTCATCACAGAGAAGTTTCTGAGAATGCTTCTGTGTAGTTTTTAGGTGAAGATATTTCCTTTTCCAGCATAGGCGTCAAAGCGATCCAAATAAACACTTGCAGATGCTACAAAAGGAGTGTTTCCAAACTGCTCTATCAAGAGGAATGTTCAAGTCTGTGAGTAGAATGCACTCACCACAAAGAAGTTTCTGAGAATGCTTCTGTCTAGTTTTTATGTGAAGATATTTCCTTTTCCAGCATAGGCGTTAAAGCGCCCCAAATAAACACTTGCAGATTCTACAAAAGGAGTGTTTCCAAACTGCTCTATCAGAGGGAATGTTCAAGGCCGTGAGTTGAATGCACTAGTCAGACAGAAGTTTGTGAGAATGCTTCTGTGTAGTTTTTAGGTGAAGATATTTCCTTTTCCAGCATAGGTCTCAAAGTGATCCAAATAAACACTTGCAGATTCTACAAAAGGAGTGTTTCCAAACTGCTCTATCAGAGGGAATGTTCAAGTCTGTGAGTTGAATGCAGTATTCACACAGAAGTTTGTGAGAATGCTTCTGTCTAGTTTCAGGTTAGGATATTTCTTTTCCCAGCATAGGCCTCAAAGCCCTCCAAATATCCACTTGCAGACTCTACAAAAAGAGTGTTTCAAAACTGCTCTTTCAAAAGGATGGCTCAAGTCTGTGAGTTGAATGCACTCATCACAAAGAAGTTTCTGAGAATGCTTCTGTGTAGTTGTTATGTGAAGATACTTCCTTTTCCAGCACAGGCCTCAGTGCGCACGAAATAAACAATTGCAGATCCTACGAAAGGAGTGTTTCAAAACTGTCCTATCAAAATAAACGTTCAAGTCTGTGAGTTGAATGCAGTCATCACACAGAAGTTTCTGAGAATGCTTCTGTGTAGTTTTTACGTGAAGATATTTCCTTTTCCAGCATAGGCGTCAAAGCGATCCAGATAAACACTTGCAGATTCTACAAAAGGAGTGTATCCAAACTGCTCTATCAGAAGGAATGTTCAAGTCTGTGAGTTGAATGCAGTAATCACACAGAAGTTTGTGAGAATGCTTCTGTCTAGTTTTTAGGTGAAGATATTTCATTTCCCAGAATAGGCCTGAAAGCGCTCCAAATTTCCACTTGCAGATTCTACAAAAAGAGTGTTTCAAAACTACTCTTTCAAAAGGAAGGCTCAAGTCTGTGAGTTGAATGCACTCATCACAAAGAAGTTTCTGAGAATGCTTCTGTGTAGTTGTTATGTGAAGATACTTCCTTTTCCAGCATAGGCCCCAAAGCGCTCGAAATAAACACTTGCAGATTCTACGAAAGGAGTGTTTCAAAACTGTCCTATGAAAAGAAACGTTCAAGTCTGTGAGTTGAATGCACTCATCACAGAGAAGTTTCTGAGAATGCTTCTGTGTAGTTTTTAGGTGAAGATATATCCTTTTCCAGCATAGGCGTCAAAGCGATCCAAATAAACACTTGCAGATTCTACAAAAGGAGTGTTTCCAAACTGCTCTATCAAGAGGAATGTTCAAGTCTGTGAGTAGAATGCACTCACCACAAAGAAGTTTCTGAGAATGCTTCTGTCTAGTTTTTATGTGAAGATATTTCCTTTTCCAGCATAGGCGTCAAAGCGCTCCAAATAAACACTTGCAGATTCTACAAAAGGAGTGTTTCCAAACTGCTCTATCAGAGGGAATGTTCAAGTCTGTGAGTTGAATGCACTAGTCAGACAGAAGTTTGTGAGAATGCTTCTGTGTAGTTTTTAGGTGAAGATATTTCCTTTTCCAGCATAGGTCTCAAAGTGATCCAAATAAACACTTGCAGATTCTACAAAACGAGTGTTTCCAAACTGCTCTATCATAGGGAATGTTCAAGTCTGTGAGTTGAATGCAGTAATCACACAGAAGTTTGTGAGAATGCTTCTGTCTAGTTTCAGGTGGAGATATTTCTTTTCCCAGCATAGGCCTCAAAGCCCTCCAAATATCCACTTGCAGACTCTACAAAAAGAGTGTTTCAAAACTGCTCTTTCAAAAGGATGGCTCAAGTCGGTGAGTTGAATGCACTCATCACAAAGAAGTTTCTGAGAATGCTTCTGTGTAGTTGTTATGTGAAGATACTTCCTTTTCCAGCACAGGCCTCAGTGCGCTCGAAATAAACACTTGCAGATCCTACGAAAGGAGTGTTTCAAAACTGTCCTATCAAAAGAAACGTTCAAGTCTGTGAGTTGAATGCACTCATCACAGAGAAGTTTCTGAGAATGCTTCTGTGTAGTTTTTAGGTGAAGATATTTCCTTTTCCAGCATAGGCGTCAAAGCGATCCAAATAAACACTTGCAGATTCTACAAAAGGAGTGTTTCCAAACTGCTCTATCAGAGGGAATGTTCAAGTCTGTGAGTTGAATGCACTAGTCAGACAGAAGTTTGTGAGAATGCTTCTGTGTAGTTTTTAGGTGAAGATATTTCCTTTTCCAGCATAGGTCTCAAAGTGATCCAAATAAACACTTGCAGATTCTTCAAAAGGAGTGTTTCCAAACTGCTCTATCAGAGGGAATGTTCAAGTCTGCGAGTTGAATGCACTAGTCAGACAGAAGTTTGTGAGAATTCTTCTGTGTAGTTTTTAGGTGAAGATGTTTCCTTTTCCAGCATAGGTCTCAAAGTGATCCAAATAAACACTTGCAGATTCTTCAAAAGGAGTGTTTCCAAACTGCTCTATCAGAGGGAATGTTCAAGTCTGTGAGTTGAATGCAATAATCACACAGAAGTTTGTGAGAATGCTTCTGTCTAGTTTCAGGTGGAGATATTTCTTTTCCCAGCATAGGCCTCAAAGCCCTCCAAATATCCACTTGCAGACTCTACAAAAAGAGTGTTTCAAAACTGCTCTTTCAAAAGGATGGCTCAAGTCGGTGAGTTGAATGCACTCATCACAAAGAAGTTTCTGAGAATGCTTCTGTGTAGTTGTTATATGCAGATACTTCCTTTTCCAGCACAGGCCTCAGTGCGCTCGAAATAAACACTTGCAGACCCTACGAAAGGAGTGTTTCAAAACTGTCCTATCAAAATAAACGCTCAAGTCTGTGAGTTGAATGCAGTCATCACACAGAAGTTTCTGAGAATGCTTCTGTGTAGTTTTTAGGTGAAGATATTTCATTTCCCAGCACAGGCCTCAGAGCGCTCCAAATATGCATTTGCAGATTCTACAAAAAGAGAGCTTGAAAACTCTTCCACCAAAAAGAAGCTTCAACTCTATGAGTAGAATGCACTCATCACAAAGAAGTTTCTGAGAATGCTTCTTTCTAGTTTTTATGTGAAGATATTTCCTTTTCCAGCATAGGCGTCAAAGCGCTCCAAATAAACACTTGCAGATTCTACTAAAGGAGTGTTTCCAAACTGCTCTATCAAAAGCAATGTTCAAGTCTGTGAGTTGAATGCACCCATCACAGAGAAGTTTCTGAGAATGCTTCTGTGTAGTTTTTAGGTGAAGATATTTCCTTTTCCAGCATAGGCGTCAAAGCGATCCAAATAAACACTTGCAGATTCTACAAAAGGAGTGTATCCAAACTGCTCTATCAGAGGGAATGTTCAAGTCTGTGAGTTGAATGCAGTAGTCACACAGAAGTTTGTGAGAATGCTTCTGTCTAGTTTTTAGGTGAAGATATTTCATTTCCCAGAATAGGCCTGAAAGCGCTCCAAATTTCCACTTGCAGATTCTACAAAAAGAGTGTTTCAAAACTACTCTTTCAAAAGGAAGGCTCAAGTCTGTGAGTTGAATGCACTCATCACAAAGAAGTTTCTGAGAATGCTTCTGTGTAGTTGTTATGTGAAGATACTTGCTTTTCCAGCATAGGCCCCAAAGCGCTCGAAATAAACACTTGCAGATTCTACGAAAGGAGTGTTTCAAAACTGTCCTATGAAAAGAAACGTTCAAGTCTGTGAGTTGAATGCACTCATCACAGAGAAGTTTCTGAGAATGCTTCTGTGTAGTTTTTAGGTGAAGATATTTCCTTTTCCAGCATAGGCGTCAAAGCGATCCAAATAAACACTTGCAGATTCTACAAAAGGAGTGTTTCCAAACTGCTCTATCAAGAGGAATGTTCAAGTCTGTGAGTAGAATGCACTCACCACAAAAAAGTTTCTGAGAATGCTTCTGTCTAGTTTTTATGTGAAGATATTTCCTTTTCCAGCATAGGCGTCAAAGCGCTCCAAGTAAACACTTGCAGATTCTACAAAAGGAGTGTTTCCAAACTGCTCTATCAGAGGGAATGTTCAAGGCCGTGAGTTGAATGCACTAGTCAGACAGAAGTTTGTGAGAATGCTTCTGTGTAGTTTTTAGGTGAAGATATTTCCTTTTCCAGCATAGGTCTCAAAGTGATCCAAATAAACACTTGCAGATTCTACAAAAGGAGTGTTTCCAAACTGCTCTATCAGAGGGAATGTTCAAGTCTGTGAGTTGAATGCAGTAATCACACAGAAGTTTGTGAGAATGCTTCTGTCTAGTTTCAGGTGGACATATTTCTTTTCCCAGCATAGGCCTCAAAGCCCTCCAAATATCCACTTGCAGACTCTACAAACAGAGTGTTTCAAAACTGCTCTTTCAAAAGGATGGCTCAAGTCTGTGAGTTGAATGCACTCATCACAAAGAAGTTTCTGAGAATGCTTCTGTGTAGTTGTTATGTGAAGATACTTCCTTTTCCAGCACAGGCCTCAGTGCGCTCGAAATAAACACTTGCAGATCCTACGAAAGGAGTGTTTCAAAACTGTCCTATCAAAAGAAACGTTCAAGTCTGTGAGTTGAATGCACTCATCACAGAGAAGTTTCTGAGAATGCTTCTGTGTAGTTTTTAGGTGAAGATATTTCCTTTTCCAGCATAGGCGTCAAAGCGATCCAAATAAACACTTGCAGATTCTACAAAAGGAGTGTTTCCAAACTGCTCTATCAGAGGGAATGTTCAAGTCTGTGAGTTGAATGCACTAGTCAGACAGAAGTTTGTGAGAATGCTTCTGTGTAGTTTTTAGGTGAAGATATTTCCTTTTCCAGCATAGGTCTCAAAGTGATCCAAATAAACACTTGCAGATTCTTCAAAAGGAGTGTTTCCAAACTGCTCTATCAGAGGGAATGTTCAAGTCTGTGAGTTGAATGCAGTAATCACACAGAAGTTTGTGAGAATGCTTCTGTCTAGTTTCAGGTGGAGATATTTCTTTTCCCAGCATAGGCCTCAAAGCCCTCCAAATATCCACTTGCAGACTCTACAGAAAGAGTGTTTCAAAACTGCTCTTTCAAAAGGATGGCTCAAGTCTGTGAGTTGAATGCACTCATCACAAAGAAGTTTCTGAGAATCCTTCTGTGTAGTTGTTATGTGAAGATACTTCCTTTTCCAGCACAGGCCTCAGTGCGCTCGAAATAAACACTTGCAGACCCTACGAAAGGAGTGTTTCAAAACTGTCCTATCGAAATAAACGTTCAAGTCTGTGAGTTGAATGCAGTCATCACACAGAAGTTTCTGAGAATGCTTCTGTGTAGTTTTTAGGTGAAGATATTTCATTTCCCAGCACAGGCCTCAGAGCGTTCCAAATATGCATTTGCAGATTCTACAAAAACAGAGCTTGAAAGCTCTTCCACCAAAAAGAAGCTTCAACTCTATGAGTAGAATGCACTCATCACAAAGAAGTTTCTGAGAATGCTTCTGTCTAGTTTTTATGTGAAGATATTTCCTTTTCCAGCATAGGCGTCAAAGCGCTCCAAATAAACACTTGCAGATTCTACAAAAGGAGTGTTTCCAAACTGCTCTATCAGAGGGAATGTTCAAGGCCGTAAGTTGAATGCACTAGTCAGACAGAAGTTTGTGAGAATGCTTCTGTGTAGTTTTTAGGTGAAGATATTTCCTTTTCCAGCATAGGTCTCAAAGTGATCCAAATAAACACTTGCAGATTCTACAAAAGCAGTGTTTCCAAACTGCTCTATCAGAGGGAATGTTCAAGTCTGTGAGTTGAATGCAGTAATCACACAGAAGTTTGTGAGAATGCTTCTGTCTAGTTTCAGGTGGAGATATTTCTTTTCCCAGCATAGGCCTCAAAGCCCTCCAAATATCCACTTGCAGACTCTACAAAAAGAGTGTTTGAAAACTGCTCTTTCAAAAGGATGGCTCAAGTCTGTGAGTTGAATGCACTCATCACAAAGAAGTTTCTGAGAATGCTTCTGTGTAGTTGTTATGTGAAGATACTTCCTTTTCCAGCACAGGCCTCAGTGCGCTCGAAATAAACACTTGCGGATCCTACGAAAGGAGTGTTTCAAAACTGTCCTATCAAAATAAACGTTCAAGTCTGTGAGTTGAATGCAGTCATCACACAGAAGTTTGTGAGAATGCTTCTGTCTAGTTTTTAGGTGAAGATATTTCTTTTCCCAGAATAGGCCCTAAATCGCTCCAAATTTCCAATTGCAGATTCTACAAAAAGAGTGTTTCAAAACTGCTCTTTCAAAAGGAAGGCTCAAGTCTGTGAGTTGAATGCACTCATCACAAAGAAGTTTCTGAGAATGCTTCTGTGTAGTTGTTATGTGAAGATACTTCCTTTTCCAGCATAGGCGTCAAAGCGCTCCAAATAAACACTTGCAGATTATACGAAAGGAGTGTTTCAAAACTGTCCTATCAAAAGAAACGTTCAAGTCTGTGAGTTGAATGCACTCATCACAGAGAAGTTTCTGAGAATGCTTCTGTGTAGTTTTTAGGTGAAGATATTTCTTTTTCCAGCATAGGCGTCAAAGCGATCCAAATAAGCCCTTGCAGATTCTACAAAAGGAGTGTTTCCTAACTGCTCTATCAGAGGGAATGTTCAAGTCTGTGAGTTGAATGCAGTAATCACACAGAAGTTTGTGAGAATGCTTCTGTCTAGTTTTTAGGTGAAGATATTTCATTTCCCAGAATAGGCCTGAAAGCGCTCCAAATTTCCACTTGCAGATTCTACAAAAAGAGTGTTTCAAAACAACTCTTTCAAAAGGAAGGCTCAAGTCTGTGAGTTGAATGCACTCATCACAAAGAAGTTTCTGAGAATGCTTCTGTGTAGTTGTTATGTGAAGATACTTCCTTTTCCAGCATAGGCCCCAAAGCGCTCGAAATAAACACTTGCAGATTCTACGAAAGGAGTGTTTCAAAACTGTCCTATGAAAAGAAACGTTCAAGTCTGTGAGTTGAATGCACTCATCACAGAGAAGTTTCTGAGAATGCTTCTGTGTAGTTTTTAGGTGAAGATATATCCTTTTCCAGCATAGGCGTCAAAGCGATCCAAATAAACACTTGCAGATTCTACAAAAGGAGTGTTTCCAAACTGCTCTATCAAGAGGAATGTTCAAGTCTGTGAGTAGAATGCACTCACCACAAAGAAGTTTCTGAGAATGCTTCTGTCTAGTTTTTATGTGAAGATATTTCCTTTTCCAGCATAGGCGTCAAAGCGCTCCAAATAAACACTTGCAGATTCTACAAAAGGAGTGTTTCCAAACTGCTCTATCAGAGGGAATGTTCAAGTCTGTGAGTTGAATGCACTAGTCAGACAGAAGTTTGTGAGAATGCTTCTGTGTAGTTTTTAGGTGAAGATATTTCCTTTTCCAGCATAGGTCTCAAAGTGATCCAAATAAACACTTGCAGATTCTACAAAAGGAGTGTTTCCAAACTGCTCTATCAGAGGGAATGTTCAAGTCTGTGAGTTGAATGCAGTAATCACACAGAAGTTTGTGAGAATGCTTCTGTCTAGTTTCAGGTGGAGATAATTCTTTTCCCAGCATAGGCCTCAAAGCCCTCCAAATATCCACTTGCAGACTCTACAAAAAGAGTGTTTCAAAACTGCTCTTTCAAAAGGATGGCTCAAGTCGGTGAGTTGAATGCACTCATCACAAAGAAGTTTCTGAGAATGCTTCTGTGTAGTTGTTATGTGAAGATACTTCCTTTTCCAGCACAGGCCTCAGTGCGCTCGAAATAAACACTTGCAGATCCTACGAAAGGAGTGTTTCAAAACTGTTCTATCAAAATAAACGTTCAAGTCTGTGAGTTGAATGCAGTCATCACACAGAAGTTTCTGAGAATGCTTCTGTGTAGTTTTTAGGTGAAGATATTTCATTTCCCAGCACAGGCCTCAGAGCGCTCCAAATATGCATTTGCAGATTCTACAAAAAGAGAGCTTGAAAACTCTTCCACCAAAAAGAGGCTTCAACTCTATGAGTAGAATGCACTCATCACAAAGAAGTTTCTGAGAATGCTTCTGTCTAGTTTTTATGTGAAGATATTTCCTTTTCCAGCATAGGCGTCAAAGCGCTCCAAATAAACACTTGCAGATTCTACTGAAGGAGTGTTTCCAAACTGCTCTGTCAAAGGCAATGTTCAAGTCTGTGAGTTGAATGCACTCATCACAGAGAAGTTTCTGAGAATGCTTCTGTGTAGTTTTTAGGTGAAGATATTTCCTTTTCCAGCATAGGCGTCAAAGCGATCCAAATAAACACTTGCAGATTCTACAAAAGGAGTGTATCCAAACTGCTCTATCAGAGGGAATGTTCAAGTCTGTGAGTTGAATGCAGTAATCACACAGAAGTTTGTGAGAATGCTTCTGTCTAGTTTTTAGGTGAAGATATTTCTTTTCCCAGAATAGGCCCTAAAGCGCTCCAAATTTCCACTTGCAGATTCTACAAAAAGAGTGTTTCAAAACTGCTCTTTCAAAAGGAAGGCTCATGTCTGTGAGTTGAATGCACTCATCACAAAGAAGTTTCTGAGAATGCTTCTGTGTAGTTGTTATGTGAAGATACTTCCTTTTCCAGCATAGGCCCCAAAGCGCTCGAAATAAACACTTGCAGATTCTACGAAAGGAGTGTTTCAAAACTGTCCTATCAAAAGAAACGTTCAAGTCTGTGAGTTGAATGCACTCATCACAGAGAAGTTTCTGAGAATGCTTCTGTGTAGTTTTTAGGTGAAGATATTTCCTTTTCCAGCATAGGTGTCAAAGCGATCCAAATAAACACTTGCAGATTCTACAAAAGGAGTGTTTCCAAACTGCTCTATCAGAGGGAATGTTCAAGTCTGTGAGTTGAATGCAGTAATCACACAGAAGTTTGTGAGAATGCTTCTGTCTCGTTTTTAGGTGAAGATATTTCATTTCCCAGAATAGGCCTGAAAGCGCTCTAAATTTCCACTTGCAGATTCTACAAAAAGAGTGTTTCAAAACTACTCTTTCAAAAGGAAGGCTCAAGTCTGTGAGTTGAATGCACTCATCACAAAGAAGTTTCTGAGAATGCTTCTGTGTAGTTGTTATGTGAAGATACTTCCTTTTCCAGCATAGGCCCCAAAGCGCTCGAAATAAACACTTGCAGATTCTACGAAAGGAGTGTTTCAAAACTGTCCTATGAAAAGAAACGTTCAAGTCTGTGAGTTGAATGCACTCATCACAGAGAAGTTTCTGAGAATGCTTCTGTGTAGTTTTTAGGTGAAGATATTTCCTTTTCCAGCATAGGCGTCAAAGCGATCCAAATAAACACTTGCAGATTCTACAAAAGGAGTGTTTCCAAACTGCTCTATCAAGAGGAATGTTCAAGTCTGTGAGTAGAATGCACTCACCACAAAGAAGTTTCTGAGAATGCTTCTGACTAGTTTTTATGTGAAGATATTCCCTTTTCCAGCATAGGCGTCAAAGCGCTCCAAATAAACACTTGCAGATCCTACAAAAGGAGTGTTTCCAAACTGCTCTATCAGAGGGAATGTTCAAGGCCGTGAGTTGAATGCACTAGTCAGACAGAAGTTTGTGAGAATGCTTCTGTGTAGTTTTTAGGTGAAGATATTTACTTTTCCAGCATAGGTCTTAAAGTGATCCAAATAAACACTTGCAGATTCTACAAAAGCAGTGTTTCCAAACTGCTCTATCAGAGGGAATGTTCAAGTCTGTGAGTTGAATGCAGTAATCACACAGAAGTTTGTGAGAATGCTTCTGTCTAGTTTCATGTGGAGATATTTCTTTTCCCAGCATAGGCCTCAAAGCCCTCCAAATATCCACTTGCAGACTCTACAAAAAGAGTGTTTCAAAACTGCTCTTTCAAAAGGATGGCTCAAGTCTGTGAGTTGAATGCACTCATCACAAAGAAGTTTCTGAGAATGCTTCTGTGTAGTTGTTATGTGAAGATACTTCCTTTTCCAGCACAGGCCTCAGTGCGCTCGAAATAAACACTTGCAGATCCTACGAAAGGAGTGTTTCAAAACTGTCCTATCAAAATAAACGTTCAAGTCTGTGAGTTGAATGCAGTCATCACACAGAAGTTTGTGAGAATGCTTCTGTCTAGTTTTTAGGTGAAGATATTTCTTTTCCCAGAATAGGCCCTAAAGCGCTCCAAATTTCCACTTGCAAGTTCTACAAAAAGAGTGTTTCAAAACTGCTCTTTCAAAAGGAAGGCTCAAGTCTGTGAGTTGAATGCACTCATCACAAAGAAGTTTCTGAGAATGCTTCTGTGTAGTTGTTATGTGAAGATACTTCCTTTTCCAGCATAGGCCTCAAAGCGCTCGAAATAAACACTTGCAGATTCCACGAAAGGAGTGTTTCAAAACTGTCCTATCAAAAGAAACGTTCAAGTCTGTGAGTTGAATGCACTCATCACAGAGAAGTTTCTGAGAATGCTTCTGTGTAGTTTTTAGGTGAAGATATTTCCTTTTCCAGCATAGGCGTCAAAGCGATCCAAATAAGCCCTTGCAGATTCTACAAAAGGAGTGTTTCCAAACTGCTCTATCAGAGGGAATGTTCAAGTCTGTGAGTTGAATGCAGTAATCACACAGAAGTTTGTGAGAATGCTTCTGTCTAGTTTTTAGGTGAAGATATTTCATTTCCCAGAATAGGCCTGAAAGCGCTCCAAATTTCCACTTGCAGATTCTACAAAAAGAGTGTTTCAAAACTACTCTTTCAAAAGGAAGGCTCAAGTCTGTGAGTTGAATGCACTCATCACAAAGAAGTTTCTGAGAATGCTTCTGTGTAGTTGTTATGTGTAGATACTTCCTTTTCCAGCATAGGCCCCAAAGCGCTCGAAATAAACACTTGCAGATTCTACGAAAGGAGTGTTTCAAAACTGTCCTATGAAAAGAAACGTTCAAGTCTGTGAGTTGAATGCACTCATCACAGAGAAGTTTCTGAGAATGCTTCTGTGTAGTTTTTAGGTGAAGATATTTCCTTTTCCAGCATAGGCGTCAAAGCGATCCAAATAAACACTTGCAGATTCTACAAAAGGAGTGTTTCCAAACTGCTCTATCAAGAGGAATGTTCAAGTCTGTGAGTAGAATGCACTCACCACAAAGAAGTTTCTGAGAATGCTTCTGTCTAGTTTTTATGTGAAGATATTTCCTTTTCCAGCATAGGCGTCAAAGCGCTCCAAATAAACACTTGCAGATTCTACAAAAGGAGTGTTTCCAAACTGCTCTATCAGAGGGAATGTTCAAGGCCGTAAGTTGAATGCACTAGTCAGACAGAAGTTTGTGAGAATGCTTCTGTGTAGTTTTTAGGTGAAGGTATTTCCTTTTCCAGCATAGGTCTCAAAGTGATCCAAATAAACACTTGCAGATTCTACAAAAGCAGTGTTTCCAAACTGCTCTATCAGAGGGAATGTTCAAGTCTGTGAGTTGAATGCAGTAATCACACAGAAGTTTGTGAGAATGCTTCTGTCTAGTTTCAGGTGGAGATATTTCTTTTCCCAGCATAGGCCTCAAAGCCCTCCAAATATCCACTTGCAGACTCTGCAAAAAGAGTGTTTGAAAACTGCTCTTTCAAAAGGATGGCTCAAGTCTGTGAGTTGAATGCACTCATCACAAAGAAGTTTCTGAGAATGCTTCTGTGTAGTTGTTATGTGAAGATACTTCCTTTTCCAGCACAGGCCTCAGTGCGCTCGAAATAAACACTTGCAGATCCTACGAAAGGAGTGTTTCAAAACTGTCCTATCAAAATAAACGTTCAAGTCTGTGAGTTGAATGCAGTCATCACACAGAAGTTTGTGAGAATGCTTCTGTCTAGTTTTTAGGTGAAGATATTTCTTTTCCCAGAATAGGCCCTAAATCGCTCCAAATTTCCACTTGCAGATTCTACAAAAAGAGTGTTTCAAAACTGCTCTTTCAAAAGGAAGGCTCAAGTCTGTGAGTTGAATGCACTCATCACAAAGAAGTTTCTGAGAATGCTTCTGTGTAGTTGTTATGTGAAGATACTTCCTTTTCCAGCATAGGCGTCAAAGCGCTCCAAATAAACACTTGCAGATTATACGAAAGGAGTGTTTCAAAACTGTCCTATCAAAAGAAACGTTCAAGTCTGTGAGTTGAATGCACTCATCACAGAGAAGTTTCTGAGAATGCTTCTGTGTAGTTTTTAGGTGAAGATATTTCTTTTTCCAGCATAGGCGTCAAAGCGATCCAAATAAGCCCTTGCAGATTCTACAAAAGGAGTGTTTCCTAACTGCTCTATCAGAGGGAATGTTCAAGTCTGTGAGTTGAATGCAGTAATCACACAGAAGTTTGTGAGAATGCTTCTGTCTAGTTTTTAGGTGAAGATATTTCATTTCCCAGAATAGGCCTGAAAGCGCTCCAAATTTCCACTTGCAGATTCTACAAAAAGAGTGTTTCAAAACTACTCTTTCAAAAGGAAGGCTCAAGTCTGTGAGTTGAATGCACTCATCACAAAGAAGTTTCTGAGAATGCTTCTGTGTAGTTGTTATGTGAAGATACTTCCTTTTCCAGCATAGGCCCCAAAGCGCTCGAAATAAACACTTGCAGATTCTACGAAAGGAGTGTTTCAAAACTGTCCTATGAAAAGAAACGTTCAAGTCTGTGAGTTGAATGCACTCATCACAGAGAAGTTTCTGAGAATGCTTCTGTGTAGTTTTTAGGTGAAGATATATCCTTTTCCAGCATAGGCGTCAAAGCGATCCAAATAAACACTTGCAGATTCTACAAAAGGAGTGTTTCCAAACTGCTCTATCAAGAGGAATGTTCAAGTCTGTGAGTAGAATGCACTCACCACAAAGAAGTTTCTGAGAATGCTTCTGTCTAGTTTTTATGTGAAGATATTTCCTTTTCCAGCATAGGCGTCAAAGCGCTCCAAATAAACACTTGCAGATTCTACAAAAGGAGTGTTTCCAAACTGCTCTATCAGAGGGAATGTTCAAGTCTGTGAGTTGAATGCACTAGTCAGACAGAAGTTTGTGAGAATGCTTCTGTGTAGTTTTTAGGTGAAGATATTTCCTTTTCCAGCATAGGTCTCAAAGTGATCCAAATAAACACTTGCAGATTCTACAAAAGGAGTGTTTCCAAACTGCTCTATCAGAGGGAATGTTCAAGTCTGTGAGTTGAATGCAGTAATCACACAGAAGTTTGTGAGAATGCTTCTGTCTAGTTTCAGGTGGAGATAATTCTTTTCCCAGCATAGGCCTCAAAGCCCTCCAAATATCCACTTGCAGACTCTACAAAAAGAGTGTTTCAAAACTGCTCTTTCAAAAGGATGGCTCAAGTCGGTGAGTTGAATGCACTCATCACAAAGAAGTTTCTGAGAATGCTTCTGTGTAGTTGTTATGTGAAGATACTTCCTTTTCCAGCACAGGCCTCAGTGCGCTCGAAATAAACACTTGCAGATCCTACGAAAGGAGTGTTTCAAAACTGTTCTATCAAAATAAACGTTCAAGTCTGTGAGTTGAATGCAGTCATCACACAGAAGTTTCTGAGAATGCTTCTGTATAGTTTTTAGGTGAAGATATTTCATTTCCCAGCACAGGCCTCAGAGCGCTCCAAATATGCATTTGCAGATTCTACAAAAAGAGAGCTTGAAAACTCTTCCACCAAAAAGAGGCTTCAACTCTATGAGTAGAATGCACTCATCACAAAGAAGTTTCTGAGAATGCTTCTGTCTAGTTTTTATGTGAAGATATTTCCTTTTCCAGCATAGGCGTCAAAGCGCTCCAAATAAACACTTGCAGATTCTACTAAAGGAGTGTTTCCAAACTGCTCTGTCAAAGGCAATGTTCAAGTCTGTGAGTTGAATGCACTCATCACAGAGAAGTTTCTGAGAATGCTTCTGTGTAGTTTTTAGGTGAAGATATTTCCTTTTCCAGCATAGGCGTCAAAGCGATCCAAATAAACACTTGCAGATTCTACAAAAGGAGTGTATCCAAACTGCTCTATCAGAGGGAATGTTCAAGTCTGTGAGTTGAATGCAGTAATCACACAGAAGTTTGTGAGAATGCTTCTGTCTAGTTTTTAGGTGAAGATATTTCTTTTCCCAGAATAGGCCCTAAAGCGCTCCAAATTTCCACTTGCAGATTCTACAAAAAGAGTGTTTCAAAACTGCTCTTTCAAAAGGAAGGCTCATGTCTGTGAGTTGAATGCACTCATCACAAAGAAGTTTCTGAGAATGCTTCTGTGTAGTTGTTATGTGAAGATACTTCCTTTTCCAGCATAGGCCCCAAAGCGCTCGAAATAAACACTTGCAGATTCTACGAAAGGAGTGTTTCAAAACTGTCCTATCAAAAGAAACGTTCAAGTCTGTGAGTTGAATGCACTCATCACAGAGAAGTTTCTGAGAATGCTTCTGTGTAGTTTTTAGGTGAAGATATTTCCTTTTCCAGCATAGGTGTCAAAGCGATCCAAATAAACACTTGCAGATTCTACAAAAGGAGTGTTTCCAAACTGCTCTATCAGAGGGAATGTTCAAGTCTGTGAGTTGAATGCAGTAATCACACAGAAGTTTGTGAGAATGCTTCTGTCTCGTTTTTAGGTGAAGATATTTCATTTCCCAGAATAGGCCTGAAAGCGCTCTAAATTTCCACTTGCAGATTCTACAAAAAGAGTGTTTCAAAACTACTCTTTCAAAAGGAAGGCTCAAGTCTGTGAGTTGAATGCACTCATCACAAAGAAGTTTCTGAGAATGCTTCTGTGTAGTTGTTATGTGAAGATACTTCCTTTTCCAGCATAGGCCCCAAAGCGCTCGAAATAAACACTTGCAGATTCTACGAAAGGAGTGTTTCAAAACTGTCCTATGAAAAGAAACGTTCAAGTCTGTGAGTTGAATGCACTCATCACAGAGAAGTTTCTGAGAATGCTTCTGTGTAGTTTTTAGGTGAAGATATTTCCTTTTCCAGCATAGGCGTCAAAGCGATCCAAATAAACACTTGCAGATTCTACAAAAGGAGTGTTTCCAAACTGCTCTATCAAGAGGAATGTTCAAGTCTGTGAGTAGAATGCACTCACCACAAAGAAGTTTCTGAGAATGCTTCTGACTAGTTTTTATGTGAAGATATTCCCTTTTCCAGCATAGGCGTCAAAGCGCTCCAAATAAACACTTGCAGATCCTACAAAAGGAGTGTTTCCAAACTGCTCTATCAGAGGGAATGTTCAAGGCCGTGAGTTGAATGCACTAGTCAGACAGAAGTTTGTGAGAATGCTTCTGTGTAGTTTTTAGGTGAAGATATTTACTTTTCCAGCATAGGTCTTAAAGTGATCCAAATAAACACTTGCAGATTCTACAAAAGCAGTGTTTCCAAACTGCTCTATCAGAGGGAATGTTCAAGTCTGTGAGTTGAATGCAGTAATCACACAGAAGTTTGTGAGAATGCTTCTGTCTAGTTTCATGTGGAGATATTTCTTTTCCCAGCATAGGCCTCAAAGCCCTCCAAATATCCACTTGCAGACTCTACAAAAAGAGTGTTTCAAAACTGCTCTTTCAAAAGGATGGCTCAAGTCTGTGAGTTGAATGCACTCATCACAAAGAAGTTTCTGAGAATGCTTCTGTGTAGTTGTTATGTGAAGATACTTCCTTTTCCAGCACAGGCCTCAGTGCGCTCGAAATAAACACTTGCAGATCCTACGAAAGGAGTGTTTCAAAACTGTCCTATCAAAATAAACGTTCAAGTCTGTGAGTTGAATGCAGTCATCACACAGAAGTTTGTGAGAATGCTTCTGTCTAGTTTTTAGGTGAAGATATTTCTTTTCCCAGAATAGGCCCTAAAGCGCTCCAAATTTCCACTTGCAAGTTCTACAAAAAGAGTGTTTCAAAACTGCTCTTTCAAAAGGAAGGCTCAAGTCTGTGAGTTGAATGCACTCATCACAAAGAAGTTTCTGAGAATGCTTCTGTGTAGTTGTTATGTGAAGATACTTCCTTTTCCAGCATAGGCCTCAAAGCGCTCGAAATAAACACTTGCAGATTCCACGAAAGGAGTGTTTCAAAACTGTCCTATCAAAAGAAACGTTCAAGTCTGTGAGTTGAATGCACTCATCACAGAGAAGTTTCTGAGAATGCTTCTGTGTAGTTTTTAGGTGAAGATATTTCCTTTTCCAGCATAGGCGTCAAAGCGATCCAAATAAGCCCTTGCAGATTCTACAAAAGGAGTGTTTCCAAACTGCTCTATCAGAGGGAATGTTCAAGTCTGTGAGTTGAATGCAGTAATCACACAGAAGTTTGTGAGAATGCTTCTGTCTAGTTTTTAGGTGAAGATATTTCATTTCCCAGAATAGGCCTGAAAGCGCTCCAAATTTCCACTTGCAGATTCTACAAAAAGAGTGTTTCAAAACTACTCTTTCAAAAGGAAGGCTCAAGTCTGTGAGTTGAATGCACTCATCACAAAGAAGTTTCTGAGAATGCTTCTGTGTAGTTGTTATGTGTAGATACTTCCTTTTCCAGCATAGGCCCCAAAGCGCTCGAAATAAACACTTGCAGATTCTACGAAAGGAGTGTTTCAAAACTGTCCTATGAAAAGAAACGTTCAAGTCTGTGAGTTGAATGCACTCATCACAGAGAAGTTTCTGAGAATGCTTCTGTGTAGTTTTTAGGTGAAGATATTTCCTTTTCCAGCATAGGCGTCAAAGCGATCCAAATAAACACTTGCAGATTCTACAAAAGGAGTGTTTCCAAACTGCTCTATCAAGAGGAATGTTCAAGTCTGTGAGTAGAATGCACTCACCACAAAGAAGTTTCTGAGAATGCTTCTGTCTAGTTTTTATGTGAAGATATTTCCTTTTCCAGCATAGGCGTCAAAGCGCTCCAAATAAACACTTGCAGATTCTACAAAAGGAGTGTTTCCAAACTGCTCTATCAGAGGGAATGTTCAAGGCCGTAAGTTGAATGCACTAGTCAGACAGAAGTTTGTGAGAATGCTTCTGTGTAGTTTTTAGGTGAAGGTATTTCCTTTTCCAGCATAGGTCTCAAAGTGATCCAAATAAACACTTGCAGATTCTACAAAAGCAGTGTTTCCAAACTGCTCTATCAGAGGGAATGTTCAAGTCTGTGAGTTGAATGCAGTAATCACACAGAAGTTTGTGAGAATGCTTCTGTCTAGTTTCAGGTGGAGATATTTCTTTTCCCAGCATAGGCCTCAAAGCCCTCCAAATATCCACTTGCAGACTCTGCAAAAAGAGTGTTTGAAAACTGCTCTTTCAAAAGGATGGCTCAAGTCTGTGAGTTGAATGCACTCATCACAAAGAAGTTTCTGAGAATGCTTCTGTGTAGTTGTTATGTGAAGATACTTCCTTTTCCAGCACAGGCCTCAGTGCGCTCGAAATAAACACTTGCAGATCCTACGAAAGGAGTGTTTCAAAACTGTCCTATCAAAATAAACGTTCAAGTCTGTGAGTTGAATGCAGTCATCACACAGAAGTTTGTGAGAATGCTTCTGTCTAGTTTTTAGGTGAAGATATTTCTTTTCCCAGAATAGGCCCTAAATCGCTCCAAATTTCCACTTGCAGATTCTACAAAAAGAGTGTTTCAAAACTGCTCTTTCAAAAGGAAGGCTCAAGTCTGTGAGTTGAATGCACTCATCACAAAGAAGTTTCTGAGAATGCTTCTGTGTAGTTGTTATGTGAAGATACTTCCTTTTCCAGCATAGGCCTCAAAGCGCTCGAAATAAACACTTGCAGATTCTACGAAAGGAGTGTTTCAAAACTGTCCTATCAAAAGAAACGTTCAAGTCTGTGAGTTGAATGCACTCATCACAGAGAAGTTTCTGAGAATGCTTCTGTGTAGTTTTTAGGTGAAGATATTTCCTTTTCCAGCATAGGCGTCAAAGCGATCCAAATAAACACTTGCAGATTCTACAAAAGGAGTGTTTCCAAACTGCTCTATCAAGAGGAATGTTCAAGTCTGTGAGTAGAATGCACTCACCACAAAGAAGTTTCTGAGAATGCTTCTGTCTAGTTTTTATGTGAAGATATTTCCTTTTCCAGCATAGGCGTCAAAGCGCTCCAAATAAACACTTGCAGATTCTACAAAAGGAGTGTTTGCAAACTGCTCTATCAGAGGGAATGTTCAAGGCCGTGAGTTGAAAGCACTAGTCAGACAGAAGTTTGTGAGAATGCTTCTGTGTAGTTTTTAGGTGAAGATATTTCCTTTTCCAGCATAGGTCTCAAAGTGATCCAAATAAACACTTGCAGATTCTACAAAAGGAGTGTTTCCAAACTGCTCTATCAGAGGGAATGTTCAAGTCTGTGAGTTGAATGCAGTAATCACACAGAAGTTTGTGAGAATGCTTCTGTCTAGTTTCAGGTGGAGATATTTCTTTTCCCAGCATAGGCCTCAAAGCCCTCCAAATATCCACTTGCAGACTCTACAAAAAGAGTGTTTCAAAACTGCTCTTTCAAAAGGATGGCTCAAGTCTGTGAGTTGAATGCACTCATCAGAAAGAAGTTTCTGAGAATGCTTCTGTGTAGTTGTTATGTGAAGATACTTCCTTTTCCAGCATAGGCCTCAAAGCGCTCGAAATAAACACTTGCAGGTTCTACAAAAGGAGTGTATCCAAACTGCTTTATCAGAGGGAATGTTCAAGTCTGTGAGTTGAATGCAGTAATCACACAGAAGTTTGTGAGAATGCTTCTGTCTAGTTTTTAGGTGAAGATATTTCTTTTCCCAGAATAGGCCCTAAAGCGCTCCAAATTTCCACTTGCAGATTCTACAAAAAGAGTGTTTCAAAACTGCTCTTTCAAAAGGAAGGCTCAAGTCTGTGAGTTGAACGCACTCATCACAAAGAAGTTTCTGAGAATGCTTCTGTGTAGTTTTTAGGTGAAGATATTTCATTTCCCAGCACAGGCCTCAGAGCGCTCCAAATATGCATTTGCAGATTCTACAAAAAGAGAGCTTGAAAACTCTTCCACCAAAAAGAGGCTTCAACTCTATGAGTAGAATGCACTCATCACAAAGAAGTTTCTGAGAATGCTTCTGTCTAGTTTTTATGTGAAGATATTTCCTTTTCCAGCATAGGTGTCAAAGCGCTCCAAATAAACACTTGCAGATTCTACTAAAGGAGTGTTTCCAAACTGCTCTATCAAAGGCAATGTTCAAGTCTGTGAGTTGAATGCACTCATCACAGAGAAGTTTCTGAGAATGCTTCTGTGTAGTTTTTAGGTGAAGATATTTCCTTTTCCAGCATAGGCGTCAAAGCGATCCAAATAAACACTTGCAGATTCTACAAAAGGAGTGTATCCAAACTGCTCTATCAGAGGAAATGTTCAAGTCTGTGAGTTGAATGCAGTAATCACACAGAAGTTTGTGAGAATGCTTCTGTCTAGTTTTTAGGTGAAGATATTTCTTTTCCCAGAATAGGCCCTAAAGCGCTCCAAATTTCCACTTGCAGATTCTACAAAAAGAGTGTTTCAAAACTGCTCTTTCAAAAGGAAGGCTCAAGTCTGTGAGTTGAATGCACTCATCACAAAGAAGTTTCTGAGAATGCTTCTGTGTAGTTGTTATGTGAAGATAGTTCCTTTTCCAGCATAGGCCTCAAAGCGCTCGAAATAAACACTTGCAGGTTCTACGAAAGGAGTGTTTCAAAACTGTCCTATCAAAAGAAACGTTCAAGTCTGTGAGTTGAATGCACTCATCACAGAGAAGTTTCTGAGAATGCTTCTGTGTAGTTTTTAGGTGAAGATATTTCCTTTTCCAGCATAGGCGTCAAAGCGATCCAAATAAGCCCTTGCAGATTCTACAAAAGGAGTGTTTCCAAACTGCTCTATCAGAGGGAATGTTCAAGTCTGTGAGTTGAATGCAGTAATCACACAGAAGTTTGTGAGAATGCTTCTGTCTAGTTTCAGGTGGAGATATTTCTTTTCCCAGCATAGGCCTCAAAGCCCTCCAAATATCCAGTTGCAGACTCTACAAAAAGAGTGTTTCAAAACTGCTCTTTCAAAAGGATGGCTCAAGTCGGTGAGTTGAATGCACTCATCACAAAGAAGTTTCTGAGAATACTTCTGTGTAGTTGTTATGTGAAGATACTTCCTTTTCCAGCACAGGCCTCAGTGCGCTCGAAATAAACACTTGCAGATCCTACGAAAGGAGTGTTTCAAAACTGTCCTATCAAAATAAACGTTCAAGTCTGTGAGTTGAATGCAGTCATCACACAGAAGTTTCTGAGAATGCTTCTGTGTACTTTTTAGGTGAAGATATTTCATTTCCCAGCACAGGCCTCAGAGCGCTCCAAATATGCATTTGCAGATTCTACAAAAAGAGAGCTTGAAAACTCTTCCACCAAAAAGAGGCTTCAACTCTATGACTAGAATGCACTCATCACAAAGAAGTTTCTGAGAATGCTTCTGTCTAGTTTTTATGTGAAGATATTTCCTTTTCCAGCATAGGCGTCAAAGCGCTCCAAATAAACACTTGCAGATTCTACTAAAGGAGTGTTTCCAAACTGCTCTATCAAAGGCAATGTTCAAGTCTGTGAGTTGAATGCACTCATCACAGAGAAGTTTCTGAGAATGCTTCTGTGTAGTTTTTAGGTGAAGATATTTCCTTTTCCAGCATAGGCGTCAAAGCGATCCAAATAAACACTTGCAGATTCTACAAAAGGAGTGTATCCAAACTGCTCTATCAGAGGGAATGTTCAAGTCTGTGAGTTGAATGCAGTAATCACACAGAAGTTTGTGAGAATGCTTCTGTCTAGTTTTTAGGTGAAGATATTTCATTTCCCAGAATAGGCCTGAAAGTGCTCCAAATTTCCACTTGCAGATTCTACAAAAAGAGTGTTTCAAAACTACTCTTTCAAAAGGAAGGCTCAAGTCTGTGAGTTGAATGCACTCATCACAAAGAAGTTTCTGAGAATGCTTCTGTGTAGTTGTTATGTGAAGATACTTCCTTTTCCAGCATAGGCCCCAAAGCGCTCGAAATAAACACTTGCAGATTCTACGAAAGGAGTGTTTCAAAACTGTCCTATGAGAAGAAACGTTCAAGTCTGTGAGTAGAATGCACTCATCACAGAGAAGTTTCTGAGAATGCTTCTGTCTAGTTTTTATGTGAAGATATTTAATTTTCCAGCATAGGCGTCAAAGCGCTCCAAATAAACACTTGCAGATTCTACAAAAGGAGTGTTTCCAAACTGCTCTATCAGAGGGAATGTTCAAGTCTGTGAGTTGAATGCACTAGTCAGACAGAAGTTTGTGAGAATGCTTCTGTGTAGTTTTTAGGTGAAGATATTTCCTTTTCCAGCATAGGTCTCAAAGTGATCCAAATAAACACTTGCAGATTCTACAAAAGCAGTGTTTCCAAACTGCTCTATCAGAGGGAATGTTCAATCTGTGAGTAGAATGCACTCACCACAAAGAAGTTTCTGAGAATGCTTCTGTCTAGTTTTTATGTGAAGATATTTCCTTTTCCAGCATAGGCGTCAAAGCGCTCCAAATAAACACTTGCAGATTCTACAAAAGGAGTGTTTCCAAACTGCTCTATCAGAGGGAATGTTCAAGTCTGTGAGTTGAATGCACTAGTCTGACAGAAGTTTGTGAGAATGCTTCTGTGTAGTTTTTAGGTGAAGATATTTCCTTTTCCAGCATAGGTCTCAAAGTGATCCAAATAAACACTTGCAGATTCTACAAAAGGAGTGTTTCCAAACTGCTCTATCAGAGGGAATGTTCAAGTCTGTGAGTTGAATGCAGTAATCACACAGAAGTTTGTGAGAATGCTTCTGTCTAGTTTCAGGTGGAGATATTTCTTTTCCCAGCATAGGCCTCAAAGCCCTCCAAATATCCACTTGCAGACTCTACAAACAGAGTGTTTCAAAACTGCTCTTTCAAAAGGATGGCTCAAGTCTGTGAGTTGAATGCACTCATCACAAAGAAGTTTCTGAGAATGCTTCTGTGTAGTTGTTATGTGAAGATACTTCCTTTTCCAGCACAGGCCTCAGTGCGCTCGAAATAAACACTTGCAGATCCTACGAAAGGAGTGTTTCAAAACTGTCCTATCAAAATAAACGTTCAAGTCTGTGAGTTGAATGCAGTCATCACACAGAAGTTTCTGAGAATGCTTCTGTGTAGTTTTTAGGTGAAGATATTTCATTTCCCAGCACAGGCCTCAGAGCGCTCCAAATATGCATTTGCAGATTCTACAAAAAGAGAGCTTGAAAACTCTTCCACCAAAAAGAGGCTTCAACTCTATGAGTAGAATGTACTCATCACAAAGAAGTTTCTGAGAATGCTTCTGTCTAGTTTTTATGTGAAGATATTTCCTTTTCCAGCATAGGCGTCAAAGCGCTCCAAATAAACACTTGCAGATTCTACTAAAGGAGTGTTTCCAAACTGCTCTATCAAAAGCAATGTTCAAGTCTGTGAGTTGAATGCACTCATCACAGAGAAGTTTCTGAGAATGCTTCTGTGTAGTTTTTAGGTGAAGATATTTCCTTTTCCAGCATAGGCGTCAAAGCGATCCAAATAAACACTTGCAGATTCTACAAAAGGAGTGTATCCAAACTGCTCTATCAGAGGGAATGTACAAGTCTGTGAGTTGAATGCAGTAATCACACAGAAGTTTGTGAGAATGCTTCTGTCTAGTTTTTAGGTGAAGATATTTCTTTTCCCAGAATAGGCCCTAAAGCGCTCCAAATTTCCACTTGCAGATTCTACAAAAAGAGTGTTTCAAAACTGCTCTTTCAAAAGGAAGGCTCAAGTCTGTGAGTTGAATGCACTCATCACAAAGAAGTTTCTGAGAATGCTTCTGTGTAGTTGTTATGTGAAGATACTTCCTTTTCCAGCATAGTCCCCAAAGCGCTCGAAATAAACACTTGCAGATTCTACGAAAGGAGAGTTTCAAAACTGTCCTATGAAAAGAAACGTTCAAGTCTGTGAGTTGAATGCACTCATCACAGAGAAGTTTCTGAGAATGCTTCTGTGTAGTTTTTAGGTGAAGATATTTCCTTTTCCAGCATAGGTGTCAAAGCGATCCAAATAAACACTTGCAGATTCTACAAAAGGAGTGTTTCCAAACTGCTCTATCAAGAGGAATGTTCAAGTCTGTGAGTAGAATGCACTCACCACAAAGAAGTTTCTGAGAATGCTTCTGTCTAGTATTTATGTGAAAATATTTCCTTTTCCAGCATAGGCGTCAAAGCGCTCCAAATAAACACTTGCAGATTCTACAAAAGGAGTGTTTCCAAACTGCTCTATCAGAGGGAATGTTCAAGTCTGTGAGTTGAATGCACTAGTCAGACAGAAGTTTGTGAGAATGCTTCTGTGTAGTTTTTAGGTGAAGATATTTCCTTTTCCAGCATAGGTCTCAAAGTGATCCAAATAAACACTTGCAGATTCTACAAAAGGATTGTTTCCAAACTGCTCTATCAGAGGGAATGTTCAAGTCTGTGAGTTGAATGCAGTAATCACACAGAAGTTTGTGAGAATGCTTCTGTCTAGTTTCAGGTGGAGATATTTCTTTTCCCAGCATAGGCCTCAAAGCCCTCCAAATATCCACTTGCAGACTCTACAAAAAGAGTGTTTCAAAACTGCTCTTTCAAAAGGATGGCTCAAGTCGGTGAGTTGAATGCACTCATCACAAAGAAGTTTCTGAGAATGCTTCTGTGTAGTTGTTATGTGAAGATACTTCCTTTTCCAGCACAGGCCTCAGTGCGCTCGAAATAAACACTTGCAGATCCTACGAAAGGAGTGTTTCAAAACTGTCCTATCAAAAGAAACGTTCAAGTCTGTGAGTTGAATGCACTCATCACAGAGAAGTTTCTGAGAATGCTTCTGTGTAGTTTTTAGGTGAAGATATTTCCTTTTCCAGCATAGGCGTCAAAGCGATCCAAATAAACACTTGCAGATTCTACAAAAGGAGTGTTTCCAAACTGCTCTATCAGAGGGAATGTTCAAGTCTGTGAGTTGAATGCACTAGTCAGACAGAAGTTTGTGAGAATGCTTCTGTGTAGTTTTTAGGTGAAGATATTTCCTTTTCCAGCATAGGTCTCAAAGTGATCCAAATAAACACTTGCAGATTCTTCAAAAGGAGTGTTTCCAAACTGCTCTATCAGAGGGAATGTTCAAGTCTGCGAGTTGAATGCACTAGTCAGACAGAAGTTTGTGAGAATTCTTCTGTGTAGTTTTTAGGTGAAGATGTTTCCTTTTCCAGCATAGGTCTCAAAGTGATCCAAATAAACACTTGCAGATTCTTCAAAAGGAGTGTTTCCAAACTGCTCTATCAGAGGGAATGTTCAAGTCTGTGAGTTGAATGCAATAATCACACAGAAGTTTGTGAGAATGCTTCTGTCTAGTTTCAGGTGGAGATATTTCTTTTCCCAGCATAGGCCTCAAAGCCCTCCAAATATCCACTTGCAGACTCTACAAAAAGAGTGTTTCAAAACTGCTCTTTCAAAAGGATGGCTCAAGTCGGTGAGTTGAATGCACTCATCACAAAGAAGTTTCTGAGAATGCTTCTGTGTAGTTGTTATATGCAGATACTTCCTTTTCCAGCACAGGCCTCAGTGCGCTCGAAATAAACACTTGCAGACCCTACGAAAGGAGTGTTTCAAAACTGTCCTATCAAAATAAACGCTCAAGTCTGTGAGTTGAATGCAGTCATCACACAGAAGTTTCTGAGAATGCTTCTGTGTAGTTTTTAGGTGAAGATATTTCATTTCCCAGCACAGGCCTCAGAGCGCTCCAAATATGCATTTGCAGATTCTACAAAAAGAGAGCTTGAAAACTCTTCCACCAAAAAGAAGCTTCAACTCTATGAGTAGAATGCACTCATCACAAAGAAGTTTCTGAGAATGCTTCTTTCTAGTTTTTATGTGAAGATATTTCCTTTTCCAGCATAGGCGTCAAAGCGCTCCAAATAAACACTTGCAGATTCTACTAAAGGAGTGTTTCCAAACTGCTCTATCAAAAGCAATGTTCAAGTCTGTGAGTTGAATGCACCCATCACAGAGAAGTTTCTGAGAATGCTTCTGTGTAGTTTTTAGGTGAAGATATTTCCTTTTCCAGCATAGGCGTCAAAGCGATCCAAATAAACACTTGCAGATTCTACAAAAGGAGTGTATCCAAACTGCTCTATCAGAGGGAATGTTCAAGTCTGTGAGTTGAATGCAGTAGTCACACAGAAGTTTGTGAGAATGCTTCTGTCTAGTTTTTAGGTGAAGATATTTCATTTCCCAGAATAGGCCTGAAAGCGCTCCAAATTTCCACTTGCAGATTCTACAAAAAGAGTGTTTCAAAACTACTCTTTCAAAAGGAAGGCTCAAGTCTGTGAGTTGAATGCACTCATCACAAAGAAGTTTCTGAGAATGCTTCTGTGTAGTTGTTATGTGAAGATACTTGCTTTTCCAGCATAGGCCCCAAAGCGCTCGAAATAAACACTTGCAGATTCTACGAAAGGAGTGTTTCAAAACTGTCCTATGAAAAGAAACGTTCAAGTCTGTGAGTTGAATGCACTCATCACAGAGAAGTTTCTGAGAATGCTTCTGTGTAGTTTTTAGGTGAAGATATTTCCTTTTCCAGCATAGGCGTCAAAGCGATCCAAATAAACACTTGCAGATTCTACAAAAGGAGTGTTTCCAAACTGCTCTATCAAGAGGAATGTTCAAGTCTGTGAGTAGAATGCACTCACCACAAAAAAGTTTCTGAGAATGCTTCTGTCTAGTTTTTATGTGAAGATATTTCCTTTTCCAGCATAGGCGTCAAAGCGCTCCAAGTAAACACTTGCAGATTCTACAAAAGGAGTGTTTCCAAACTGCTCTATCAGAGGGAATGTTCAAGGCCGTGAGTTGAATGCACTAGTCAGACAGAAGTTTGTGAGAATGCTTCTGTGTAGTTTTTAGGTGAAGATATTTCCTTTTCCAGCATAGGTCTCAAAGTGATCCAAATAAACACTTGCAGATTCTACAAAAGGAGTGTTTCCAAACTGCTCTATCAGAGGGAATGTTCAAGTCTGTGAGTTGAATGCAGTAATCACACAGAAGTTTGTGAGAATGCTTCTGTCTAGTTTCAGGTGGACATATTTCTTTTCCCAGCATAGGCCTCAAAGCCCTCCAAATATCCACTTGCAGACTCTACAAACAGAGTGTTTCAAAACTGCTCTTTCAAAAGGATGGCTCAAGTCTGTGAGTTGAATGCACTCATCACAAAGAAGTTTCTGAGAATGCTTCTGTGTAGTTGTTATGTGAAGATACTTCCTTTTCCAGCACAGGCCTCAGTGCGCTCGAAATAAACACTTGCAGATCCTACGAAAGGAGTGTTTCAAAACTGTCCTATCAAAAGAAACGTTCAAGTCTGTGAGTTGAATGCACTCATCACAGAGAAGTTTCTGAGAATGCTTCTGTGTAGTTTTTAGGTGAAGATATTTCCTTTTCCAGCATAGGCGTCAAAGCGATCCAAATAAACACTTGCAGATTCTACAAAAGGAGTGTTTCCAAACTGCTCTATCAGAGGGAATGTTCAAGTCTGTGAGTTGAATGCACTAGTCAGACAGAAGTTTGTGAGAATGCTTCTGTGTAGTTTTTAGGTGAAGATATTTCCTTTTCCAGCATAGGTCTCAAAGTGATCCAAATAAACACTTGCAGATTCTTCAAAAGGAGTGTTTCCAAACTGCTCTATCAGAGGGAATGTTCAAGTCTGTGAGTTGAATGCAGTAATCACACAGAAGTTTGTGAGAATGCTTCTGTCTAGTTTCAGGTGGAGATATTTCTTTTCCCAGCATAGGCCTCAAAGCCCTCCAAATATCCACTTGCAGACTCTACAGAAAGAGTGTTTCAAAACTGCTCTTTCAAAAGGATGGCTCAAGTCTGTGAGTTGAATGCACTCATCACAAAGAAGTTTCTGAGAATCCTTCTGTGTAGTTGTTATGTGAAGATACTTCCTTTTCCAGCACAGGCCTCAGTGCGCTCGAAATAAACACTTGCAGACCCTACGAAAGGAGTGTTTCAAAACTGTCCTATCGAAATAAACGTTCAAGTCTGTGAGTTGAATGCAGTCATCACACAGAAGTTTCTGAGAATGCTTCTGTGTAGTTTTTAGGTGAAGATATTTCATTTCCCAGCACAGGCCTCAGAGCGTTCCAAATATGCATTTGCAGATTCTACAAAAACAGAGCTTGAAAGCTCTTCCACCAAAAAGAAGCTTCAACTCTATGAGTAGAATGCACTCATCACAAAGAAGTTTCTGAGAATGCTTCTGTCTAGTTTTTATGTGAAGATATTTCCTTTTCCAGCATAGGCGTCAAAGCGCTCCAAATAAACACTTGCAGATTCTACAAAAGGAGTGTTTCCAAACTGCTCTATCAGAGGGAATGTTCAAGGCCGTAAGTTGAATGCACTAGTCAGACAGAAGTTTGTGAGAATGCTTCTGTGTAGTTTTTAGGTGAAGATATTTCCTTTTCCAGCATAGGTCTCAAAGTGATCCAAATAAACACTTGCAGATTCTACAAAAGCAGTGTTTCCAAACTGCTCTATCAGAGGGAATGTTCAAGTCTGTGAGTTGAATGCAGTAATCACACAGAAGTTTGTGAGAATGCTTCTGTCTAGTTTCAGGTGGAGATATTTCTTTTCCCAGCATAGGCCTCAAAGCCCTCCAAATATCCACTTGCAGACTCTACAAAAAGAGTGTTTGAAAACTGCTCTTTCAAAAGGATGGCTCAAGTCTGTGAGTTGAATGCACTCATCACAAAGAAGTTTCTGAGAATGCTTCTGTGTAGTTGTTATGTGAAGATACTTCCTTTTCCAGCACAGGCCTCAGTGCGCTCGAAATAAACACTTGCGGATCCTACGAAAGGAGTGTTTCAAAACTGTCCTATCAAAATAAACGTTCAAGTCTGTGAGTTGAATGCAGTCATCACACAGAAGTTTGTGAGAATGCTTCTGTCTAGTTTTTAGGTGAAGATATTTCTTTTCCCAGAATAGGCCCTAAATCGCTCCAAATTTCCAATTGCAGATTCTACAAAAAGAGTGTTTCAAAACTGCTCTTTCAAAAGGAAGGCTCAAGTCTGTGAGTTGAATGCACTCATCACAAAGAAGTTTCTGAGAATGCTTCTGTGTAGTTGTTATGTGAAGATACTTCCTTTTCCAGCATAGGCGTCAAAGCGCTCCAAATAAACACTTGCAGATTATACGAAAGGAGTGTTTCAAAACTGTCCTATCAAAAGAAACGTTCAAGTCTGTGAGTTGAATGCACTCATCACAGAGAAGTTTCTGAGAATGCTTCTGTGTAGTTTTTAGGTGAAGATATTTCTTTTTCCAGCATAGGCGTCAAAGCGATCCAAATAAGCCCTTGCAGATTCTACAAAAGGAGTGTTTCCTAACTGCTCTATCAGAGGGAATGTTCAAGTCTGTGAGTTGAATGCAGTAATCACACAGAAGTTTGTGAGAATGCTTCTGTCTAGTTTTTAGGTGAAGATATTTCATTTCCCAGAATAGGCCTGAAAGCGCTCCAAATTTCCACTTGCAGATTCTACAAAAAGAGTGTTTCAAAACAACTCTTTCAAAAGGAAGGCTCAAGTCTGTGAGTTGAATGCACTCATCACAAAGAAGTTTCTGAGAATGCTTCTGTGTAGTTGTTATGTGAAGATACTTCCTTTTCCAGCATAGGCCCCAAAGCGCTCGAAATAAACACTTGCAGATTCTACGAAAGGAGTGTTTCAAAACTGTCCTATGAAAAGAAACGTTCAAGTCTGTGAGTTGAATGCACTCATCACAGAGAAGTTTCTGAGAATGCTTCTGTGTAGTTTTTAGGTGAAGATATATCCTTTTCCAGCATAGGCGTCAAAGCGATCCAAATAAACACTTGCAGATTCTACAAAAGGAGTGTTTCCAAACTGCTCTATCAAGAGGAATGTTCAAGTCTGTGAGTAGAATGCACTCACCACAAAGAAGTTTCTGAGAATGCTTCTGTCTAGTTTTTATGTGAAGATATTTCCTTTTCCAACATAGGCGTCAAAGCGCTCCAAATAAACACTTGCAGATTCTACAAAAGGAGTGTTTCCAAACTGCTCTATCAGAGGGAATGTTCAAGTCTGTGAGTTGAATGCACTAGTCAGACAGAAGTTTGTGAGAATGCTTCTGTGTAGTTTTTAGGTGAAGATATTTCCTTTTCCAGCATAGGTCTCAAAGTGATCCAAATAAACACTTGCAGATTCTACAAAAGGAGTGTTTCCAAACTGCTCTATCAGAGGGAATGTTCAAGTCTGTGAGTTGAATGCAGTAATCACACAGAAGTTTGTGAGAATGCTTCTGTCTAGTTTCAGATGGAGATAATTCTTTTCCCAGCATAGGCCTCAAAGCCCTCCAAATATCCACTTGCAGACTCTACAAAAAGAGTGTTTCAAAACTGCTCTTTCAAAAGGATGGCTCAAGTCGGTGAGTTGAATGCACTCATCACAAAGAAGTTTCTGAGAATGCTTCTGTGTAGTTGTTATGTGAAGATACTTCCTTTTCCAGCACAGGCCTCAGTGCGCTCGAAATAAACACTTGCAGATCCTACGAAAGGAGTGTTTCAAAACTGTTCTATCAAAATAAACGTTCAAGTCTGTGAGTTGAATGCAGTCATCACACAGAAGTTTCTGAGAATGCTTCTGTGTAGTTTTTAGGTGAAGATATTTCATTTCCCAGCACAGGCCTCAGAGCGCTCCAAATATGCATTTGCAGATTCTACAAAAAGAGAGCTTGAAAACTCTTCCACCAAAAAGAGGCTTCAACTCTATGAGTAGAATGCACTCATCACAAAGAAGTTTCTGAGAATGCTTCTGTCTAGTTTTTATGTGAAGATATTTCCTTTTCCAGCATAGGCGTCAAAGCGCTCCAAATAAACACTTGCAGATTCTACTGAAGGAGTGTTTCCAAACTGCTCTGTCAAAGGCAATGTTCAAGTCTGTGAGTTGAATGCACTCATCACAGAGAAGTTTCTGAGAATGCTTCTGTGTAGTTTTTAGGTGAAGATATTTCCTTTTCCAGCATAGGCGTCAAAGCGATCCAAATAAACACTTGCAGATTCTACAAAAGGAGTGTATCCAAACTGCTCTATCAGAGGGAATGTTCAAGTCTGTGAGTTGAATGCAGTAATCACACAGAAGTTTGTGAGAATGCTTCTGTCTAGTTTTTAGGTGAAGATATTTCTTTTCCCAGAATAGGCCCTAAAGCGCTCCAAATTTCCACTTGCAGATTCTACAAAAAGAGTGTTTCAAAACTGCTCTTTCAAAAGGAAGGCTCATGTCTGTGAGTTGAATGCACTCATCACAAAGAAGTTTCTGAGAATGCTTCTGTGTAGTTGTTATGTGAAGATACTTCCTTTTCCAGCATAGGCCCCAAAGCGCTCGAAATAAACACTTGCAGATTCTACGAAAGGAGTGTTTCAAAACTGTCCTATCAAAAGAAACGTTCAAGTCTGTGAGTTGAATGCACTCATCACAGAGAAGTTTCTGAGAATGCTTCTGTGTAGTTTTTAGGTGAAGATATTTCCTTTTCCAGCATAGGTGTCAAAGCGATCCAAATAAACACTTGCAGATTCTACAAAAGGAGTGTTTCCAAACTGCTCTATCAGAGGGAATGTTCAAGTCTGTGAGTTGAATGCAGTAATCACACAGAAGTTTGTGAGAATGCTTCTGTCTCGTTTTTAGGTGAAGATATTTCATTTCCCAGAATAGGCCTGAAAGCGCTCTAAATTTCCACTTGCAGATTCTACAAAAAGAGTGTTTCAAAACTACTCTTTCAAAAGGAAGGCTCAAGTCTGTGAGTTGAATGCACTCATCACAAAGAAGTTTCTGAGAATGCTTCTGTGTAGTTGTTATGTGAAGATACTTCCTTTTCCAGCATAGGCCCCAAAGCGCTCGAAATAAACACTTGCAGATTCTACGAAAGGAGTGTTTCAAAACTGTCCTATGAAAAGAAACGTTCAAGTCTGTGAGTTGAATGCACTCATCACAGAGAAGTTTCTGAGAATGCTTCTGTGTAGTTTTTAGGTGAAGATATTTCCTTTTCCAGCATAGGCGTCAAAGCGATCCAAATAAACACTTGCAGATTCTACAAAAGGAGTGTTTCCAAACTGCTCTATCAAGAGGAATGTTCAAGTCTGTGAGTAGAATGCACTCACCACAAAGAAGTTTCTGAGAATGCTTCTGACTAGTTTTTATGTGAAGATATTCCCTTTTCCAGCATAGGCGTCAAAGCGCTCCAAATAAACACTTGCAGATCCTACAAAAGGAGTGTTTCCAAACTGCTCTATCAGAGGGAATGTTCAAGGCCGTGAGTTGAATGCACTAGTCAGACAGAAGTTTGTGAGAATGCTTCTGTGTAGTTTTTAGGTGAAGATATTTACTTTTCCAGCATAGGTCTTAAAGTGATCCAAATAAACACTTGCAGATTCTACAAAAGCAGTGTTTCCAAACTGCTCTATCAGAGGGAATGTTCAAGTCTGTGAGTTGAATGCAGTAATCACACAGAAGTTTGTGAGAATGCTTCTGTCTAGTTTCATGTGGAGATATTTCTTTTCCCAGCATAGGCCTCAAAGCCCTCCAAATATCCACTTGCAGACTCTACAAAAAGAGTGTTTCAAAACTGCTCTTTCAAAAGGATGGCTCAAGTCTGTGAGTTGAATGCACTCATCACAAAGAAGTTTCTGAGAATGCTTCTGTGTAGTTGTTATGTGAAGATACTTCCTTTTCCAGCACAGGCCTCAGTGCGCTCGAAATAAACACTTGCAGATCCTACGAAAGGAGTGTTTCAAAACTGTCCTATCAAAATAAACGTTCAAGTCTGTGAGTTGAATGCAGTCATCACACAGAAGTTTGTGAGAATGCTTCTGTCTAGTTTTTAGGTGAAGATATTTCTTTTCCCAGAATAGGCCCTAAAGCGCTCCAAATTTCCACTTGCAAGTTCTACAAAAAGAGTGTTTCAAAACTGCTCTTTCAAAAGGAAGGCTCAAGTCTGTGAGTTGAATGCACTCATCACAAAGAAGTTTCTGAGAATGCTTCTGTGTAGTTGTTATGTGAAGATACTTCCTTTTCCAGCATAGGCCTCAAAGCGCTCGAAATAAACACTTGCAGATTCCACGAAAGGAGTGTTTCAAAACTGTCCTATCAAAAGAAACGTTCAAGTCTGTGAGTTGAATGCACTCATCACAGAGAAGTTTCTGAGAATGCTTCTGTGTAGTTTTTAGGTGAAGATATTTCCTTTTCCAGCATAGGCGTCAAAGCGATCCAAATAAGCCCTTGCAGATTCTACAAAAGGAGTGTTTCCAAACTGCTCTATCAGAGGGAATGTTCAAGTCTGTGAGTTGAATGCAGTAATCACACAGAAGTTTGTGAGAATGCTTCTGTCTAGTTTTTAGGTGAAGATATTTCATTTCCCAGAATAGGCCTGAAAGCGCTCCAAATTTCCACTTGCAGATTCTACAAAAAGAGTGTTTCAAAACTACTCTTTCAAAAGGAAGGCTCAAGTCTGTGAGTTGAATGCACTCATCACAAAGAAGTTTCTGAGAATGCTTCTGTGTAGTTGTTATGTGTAGATACTTCCTTTTCCAGCATAGGCCCCAAAGCGCTCGAAATAAACACTTGCAGATTCTACGAAAGGAGTGTTTCAAAACTGTCCTATGAAAAGAAACGTTCAAGTCTGTGAGTTGAATGCACTCATCACAGAGAAGTTTCTGAGAATGCTTCTGTGTAGTTTTTAGGTGAAGATATTTCCTTTTCCAGCATAGGCGTCAAAGCGATCCAAATAAACACTTGCAGATTCTACAAAAGGAGTGTTTCCAAACTGCTCTATCAAGAGGAATGTTCAAGTCTGTGAGTAGAATGCACTCACCACAAAGAAGTTTCTGAGAATGCTTCTGTCTAGTTTTTATGTGAAGATATTTCCTTTTCCAGCATAGGCGTCAAAGCGCTCCAAATAAACACTTGCAGATTCTACAAAAGGAGTGTTTCCAAACTGCTCTATCAGAGGGAATGTTCAAGGCCGTAAGTTGAATGCACTAGTCAGACAGAAGTTTGTGAGAATGCTTCTGTGTAGTTTTTAGGTGAAGGTATTTCCTTTTCCAGCATAGGTCTCAAAGTGATCCAAATAAACACTTGCAGATTCTACAAAAGCAGTGTTTCCAAACTGCTCTATCAGAGGGAATGTTCAAGTCTGTGAGTTGAATGCAGTAATCACACAGAAGTTTGTGAGAATGCTTCTGTCTAGTTTCAGGTGGAGATATTTCTTTTCCCAGCATAGGCCTCAAAGCCCTCCAAATATCCACTTGCAGACTCTGCAAAAAGAGTGTTTGAAAACTGCTCTTTCAAAAGGATGGCTCAAGTCTGTGAGTTGAATGCACTCATCACAAAGAAGTTTCTGAGAATGCTTCTGTGTAGTTGTTATGTGAAGATACTTCCTTTTCCAGCACAGGCCTCAGTGCGCTCGAAATAAACACTTGCAGATCCTACGAAAGGAGTGTTTCAAAACTGTCCTATCAAAATAAACGTTCAAGTCTGTGAGTTGAATGCAGTCATCACACAGAAGTTTGTGAGAATGCTTCTGTCTAGTTTTTAGGTGAAGATATTTCTTTTCCCAGAATAGGCCCTAAATCGCTCCAAATTTCCACTTGCAGATTCTACAAAAAGAGTGTTTCAAAACTGCTCTTTCAAAAGGAAGGCTCAAGTCTGTGAGTTGAATGCACTCATCACAAAGAAGTTTCTGAGAATGCTTCTGTGTAGTTGTTATGTGAAGATACTTCCTTTTCCAGCATAGGCGTCAAAGCGCTCCAAATAAACACTTGCAGATTATACGAAAGGAGTGTTTCAAAACTGTCCTATCAAAAGAAACGTTCAAGTCTGTGAGTTGAATGCACTCATCACAGAGAAGTTTCTGAGAATGCTTCTGCGTAGTTTTTAGGTGAAGATATTTCTTTTTCCAGCATAGGCGTCAAAGCGATCCAAATAAGCCCTTGCAGATTCTACAAAAGGAGTGTTTCCTAACTGCTCTATCAGAGGGAATGTTCAAGTCTGTGAGTTGAATGCAGTAATCACACAGAAGTTTGTGAGAATGCTTCTGTCTAGTTTTTAGGTGAAGATATTTCATTTCCCAGAATAGGCCTGAAAGCGCTCCAAATTTCCACTTGCAGATTCTACAAAAAGAGTGTTTCAAAACTACTCTTTCAAAAGGAAGGCTCAAGTCTGTGAGTTGAATGCACTCATCACAAAGAAGTTTCTGAGAATGCTTCTGTGTAGTTGTTATGTGAAGATACTTCCTTTTCCAGCATAGGCCCCAAAGCGCTCGAAATAAACACTTGCAGATTCTACGAAAGGAGTGTTTCAAAACTGTCCTATGAAAAGAAACGTTCAAGTCTGTGAGTTGAATGCACTCATCACAGAGAAGTTTCTGAGAATGCTTCTGTGTAGTTTTTAGGTGAAGATATATCCTTTTCCAGCATAGGCGTCAAAGCGATCCAAATAAACACTTGCAGATTCTACAAAAGGAGTGTTTCCAAACTGCTCTATCAAGAGGAATGTTCAAGTCTGTGAGTAGAATGCACTCACCACAAAGAAGTTTCTGAGAATGCTTCTGTCTAGTTTTTATGTGAAGATATTTCCTTTTCCAGCATAGGCGTCAAAGCGCTCCAAATAAACACTTGCAGATTCTACAAAAGGAGTGTTTCCAAACTGCTCTATCAGAGGGAATGTTCAAGTCTGTGAGTTGAATGCACTAGTCAGACAGAAGTTTGTGAGAATGCTTCTGTGTAGTTTTTAGGTGAAGATATTTCCTTTTCCAGCATAGGTCTCAAAGTGATCCAAATAAACACTTGCAGATTCTACAAAAGGAGTGTTTCCAAACTGCTCTATCAGAGGGAATGTTCAAGTCTGTGAGTTGAATGCAGTAATCACACAGAAGTTTGTGAGAATGCTTCTGTCTAGTTTCAGGTGGAGATAATTCTTTTCCCAGCATAGGCCTCAAAGCCCTCCAAATATCCACTTGCAGACTCTACAAAAAGAGTGTTTCAAAACTGCTCTTTCAAAAGGATGGCTCAAGTCGGTGAGTTGAATGCACTCATCACAAAGAAGTTTCTGAGAATGCTTCTGTGTAGTTGTTATGTGAAGATACTTCCTTTTCCAGCACAGGCCTCAGTGCGCTCGAAATAAACACTTGCAGATCCTACGAAAGGAGTGTTTCAAAACTGTTCTATCAAAATAAACGTTCAAGTCTGTGAGTTGAATGCAGTCATCACACAGAAGTTTCTGAGAATGCTTCTGTATAGTTTTTAGGTGAAGATATTTCATTTCCCAGCACAGGCCTCAGAGCGCTCCAAATATGCATTTGCAGATTCTACAAAAAGAGAGCTTGAAAACTCTTCCACCAAAAAGAGGCTTCAACTCTATGAGTAGAATGCACTCATCACAAAGAAGTTTCTGAGAATGCTTCTGTCTAGTTTTTATGTGAAGATATTTCCTTTTCCAGCATAGGCGTCAAAGCGCTCCAAATAAACACTTGCAGATTCTACTAAAGGAGTGTTTCCAAACTGCTCTGTCAAAGGCAATGTTCAAGTCTGTGAGTTGAATGCACTCATCACAGAGAAGTTTCTGAGAATGCTTCTGTGTAGTTTTTAGGTGAAGATATTTCCTTTTCCAGCATAGGCGTCAAAGCGATCCAAATAAACACTTGCAGATTCTACAAAAGGAGTGTATCCAAACTGCTCTATCAGAGGGAATGTTCAAGTCTGTGAGTTGAATGCAGTAATCACACAGAAGTTTGTGAGAATGCTTCTGTCTAGTTTTTAGGTGAAGATATTTCTTTTCCCAGAATAGGCCCTAAAGCGCTCCAAATTTCCACTTGCAGATTCTACAAAAAGAGTGTTTCAAAACTGCTCTTTCAAAAGGAAGGCTCATGTCTGTGAGTTGAATGCACTCATCACAAAGAAGTTTCTGAGAATGCTTCTGTGTAGTTGTTATGTGAAGATACTTCCTTTTCCAGCATAGGCCCCAAAGCGCTCGAAATAAACACTTGCAGATTCTACGAAAGGAGTGTTTCAAAACTGTCCTATCAAAAGAAACGTTCAAGTCTGTGAGTTGAATGCACTCATCACAGAGAAGTTTCTGAGAATGCTTCTGTGTAGTTTTTAGGTGAAGATATTTCCTTTTCCAGCATAGGTGTCAAAGCGATCCAAATAAACACTTGCAGATTCTACAAAAGGAGTGTTTCCAAACTGCTCTATCAGAGGGAATGTTCAAGTCTGTGAGTTGAATGCAGTAATCACACAGAAGTTTGTGAGAATGCTTCTGTCTCGTTTTTAGGTGAAGATATTTCATTTCCCAGAATAGGCCTGAAAGCGCTCTAAATTTCCACTTGCAGATTCTACAAAAAGAGTGTTTCAAAACTACTCTTTCAAAAGGAAGGCTCAAGTCTGTGAGTTGAATGCACTCATCACAAAGAAGTTTCTGAGAATGCTTCTGTGTAGTTGTTATGTGAAGATACTTCCTTTTCCAGCATAGGCCCCAAAGCGCTCGAAATAAACACTTGCAGATTCTACGAAAGGAGTGTTTCAAAACTGTCCTATGAAAAGAAACGTTCAAGTCTGTGAGTTGAATGCACTCATCACAGAGAAGTTTCTGAGAATGCTTCTGTGTAGTTTTTAGGTGAAGATATTTCCTTTTCCAGCATAGGCGTCAAAGCGATCCAAATAAACACTTGCAGATTCTACAAAAGGAGTGTTTCCAAACTGCTCTATCAAGAGGAATGTTCAAGTCTGTGAGTAGAATGCACTCACCACAAAGAAGTTTCTGAGAATGCTTCTGACTAGTTTTTATGTGAAGATATTCCCTTTTCCAGCATAGGCGTCAAAGCGCTCCAAATAAACACTTGCAGATCCTACAAAAGGAGTGTTTCCAAACTGCTCTATCAGAGGGAATGTTCAAGGCCGTGAGTTGAATGCACTAGTCAGACAGAAGTTTGTGAGAATGCTTCTGTGTAGTTTTTAGGTGAAGATATTTACTTTTCCAGCATAGGTCTTAAAGTGATCCAAATAAACACTTGCAGATTCTACAAAAGCAGTGTTTCCAAACTGCTCTATCAGAGGGAATGTTCAAGTCTGTGAGTTGAATGCAGTAATCACACAGAAGTTTGTGAGAATGCTTCTGTCTAGTTTCATGTGGAGATATTTCTTTTCCCAGCATAGGCCTCAAAGCCCTCCAAATATCCACTTGCAGACTCTACAAAAAGAGTGTTTCAAAACTGCTCTTTCAAAAGGATGGCTCAAGTCTGTGAGTTGAATGCACTCATCACAAAGAAGTTTCTGAGAATGCTTCTGTGTAGTTGTTATGTGAAGATACTTCCTTTTCCAGCACAGGCCTCAGTGCGCTCGAAATAAACACTTGCAGATCCTACGAAAGGAGTGTTTCAAAACTGTCCTATCAAAATAAACGTTCAAGTCTGTGAGTTGAATGCAGTCATCACACAGAAGTTTGTGAGAATGCTTCTGTCTAGTTTTTAGGTGAAGATATTTCTTTTCCCAGAATAGGCCCTAAAGCGCTCCAAATTTCCACTTGCAAGTTCTACAAAAAGAGTGTTTCAAAACTGCTCTTTCAAAAGGAAGGCTCAAGTCTGTGAGTTGAATGCACTCATCACAAAGAAGTTTCTGAGAATGCTTCTGTGTAGTTGTTATGTGAAGATACTTCCTTTTCCAGCATAGGCCTCAAAGCGCTCGAAATAAACACTTGCAGATTCCACGAAAGGAGTGTTTCAAAACTGTCCTATCAAAAGAAACGTTCAAGTCTGTGAGTTGAATGCACTCATCACAGAGAAGTTTCTGAGAATGCTTCTGTGTAGTTTTTAGGTGAAGATATTTCCTTTTCCAGCATAGGCGTCAAAGCGATCCAAATAAGCCCTTGCAGATTCTACAAAAGGAGTGTTTCCAAACTGCTCTATCAGAGGGAATGTTCAAGTCTGTGAGTTGAATGCAGTAATCACACAGAAGTTTGTGAGAATGCTTCTGTCTAGTTTTTAGGTGAAGATATTTCATTTCCCAGAATAGGCCTGAAAGCGCTCCAAATTTCCACTTGCAGATTCTACAAAAAGAGTGTTTCAAAACTACTCTTTCAAAAGGAAGGCTCAAGTCTGTGAGTTGAATGCACTCATCACAAAGAAGTTTCTGAGAATGCTTCTGTGTAGTTGTTATGTGTAGATACTTCCTTTTCCAGCATAGGCCCCAAAGCGCTCGAAATAAACACTTGCAGATTCTACGAAAGGAGTGTTTCAAAACTGTCCTATGAAAAGAAACGTTCAAGTCTGTGAGTTGAATGCACTCATCACAGAGAAGTTTCTGAGAATGCTTCTGTGTAGTTTTTAGGTGAAGATATTTCCTTTTCCAGCATAGGCGTCAAAGCGATCCAAATAAACACTTGCAGATTCTACAAAAGGAGTGTTTCCAAACTGCTCTATCAAGAGGAATGTTCAAGTCTGTGAGTAGAATGCACTCACCACAAAGAAGTTTCTGAGAATGCTTCTGTCTAGTTTTTATGTGAAGATATTTCCTTTTCCAGCATAGGCGTCAAAGCGCTCCAAATAAACACTTGCAGATTCTACAAAAGGAGTGTTTCCAAACTGCTCTATCAGAGGGAATGTTCAAGGCCGTAAGTTGAATGCACTAGTCAGACAGAAGTTTGTGAGAATGCTTCTGTGTAGTTTTTAGGTGAAGGTATTTCCTTTTCCAGCATAGGTCTCAAAGTGATCCAAATAAACACTTGCAGATTCTACAAAAGCAGTGTTTCCAAACTGCTCTATCAGAGGGAATGTTCAAGTCTGTGAGTTGAATGCAGTAATCACACAGAAGTTTGTGAGAATGCTTCTGTCTAGTTTCAGGTGGAGATATTTCTTTTCCCAGCATAGGCCTCAAAACCCTCCAAATATCCACTTGCAGACTCTGCAAAAAGAGTGTTTGAAAACTGCTCTTTCAAAAGGATGGCTCAAGTCTGTGAGTTGAATGCACTCATCACAAAGAAGTTTCTGAGAATGCTTCTGTGTAGTTGTTATGTGAAGATACTTCCTTTTCCAGCACAGGCCTCAGTGCGCTCGAAATAAACACTTGCAGATCCTACGAAAGGAGTGTTTCAAAACTGTCCTATCAAAATAAACGTTCAAGTCTGTGAGTTGAATGCAGTCATCACACAGAAGTTTGTGAGAATGCTTCTGTCTAGTTTTTAGGTGAAGATATTTCTTTTCCCAGAATAGGCCCTAAATCGCTCCAAATTTCCACTTGCAGATTCTACAAAAAGAGTGTTTCAAAACTGCTCTTTCAAAAGGAAGGCTCAAGTCTGTGAGTTGAATGCACTCATCACAAAGAAGTTTCTGAGAATGCTTCTGTGTAGTTGTTATGTGAAGATACTTCCTTTTCCAGCATAGGCCTCAAAGCGCTCGAAATAAACACTTGCAGATTCTACGAAAGGAGTGTTTCAAAACTGTCCTATCAAAAGAAACGTTCAAGTCTGTGAGTTGAATGCACTCATCACAGAGAAGTTTCTGAGAATGCTTCTGTGTAGTTTTTAGGTGAAGATATTTCCTTTTCCAGCATAGGCGTCAAAGCGATCCAAATAAACACTTGCAGATTCTACAAAAGGAGTGTTTCCAAACTGCTCTATCAAGAGGAATGTTCAAGTCTGTGAGTAGAATGCACTCACCACAAAGAAGTTTCTGAGAATGCTTCTGTCTAGTTTTTATGTGAAGATATTTCCTTTTCCAGCATAGGCGTCAAAGCGCTCCAAATAAACACTTGCAGATTCTACAAAAGGAGTGTTTGCAAACTGCTCTATCAGAGGGAATGTTCAAGGCCGTGAGTTGAAAGCACTAGTCAGACAGAAGTTTGTGAGAATGCTTCTGTGTAGTTTTTAGGTGAAGATATTTCCTTTTCCAGCATAGGTCTCAAAGTGATCCAAATAAACACTTGCAGATTCTACAAAAGGAGTGTTTCCAAACTGCTCTATCAGAGGGAATGTTCAAGTCTGTGAGTTGAATGCAGTAATCACACAGAAGTTTGTGAGAATGCTTCTGTCTAGTTTCAGGTGGAGATATTTCTTTTCCCAGCATAGGCCTCAAAGCCCTCCAAATATCCACTTGCAGACTCTACAAAAAGAGTGTTTCAAAACTGCTCTTTCAAAAGGATGGCTCAAGTCTGTGAGTTGAATGCACTCATCAGAAAGAAGTTTCTGAGAATGCTTCTGTGTAGTTGTTATGTGAAGATACTTCCTTTTCCAGCATAGGCCTCAAAGCGCTCGAAATAAACACTTGCAGGTTCTACAAAAGGAGTGTATCCAAACTGCTTTATCAGAGGGAATGTTCAAGTCTGTGAGTTGAATGCAGTAATCACACAGAAGTTTGTGAGAATGCTTCTGTCTAGTTTTTAGGTGAAGATATTTCTTTTCCCAGAATAGGCCCTAAAGCGCTCCAAATTTCCACTTGCAGATTCTACAAAAAGAGTGTTTCAAAACTGCTCTTTCAAAAGGAAGGCTCAAGTCTGTGAGTTGAACGCACTCATCACAAAGAAGTTTCTGAGAATGCTTCTGTGTAGTTTTTAGGTGAAGATATTTCATTTCCCAGCACAGGCCTCAGAGCGCTCCAAATATGCATTTGCAGATTCTACAAAAAGAGAGCTTGAAAACTCTTCCACCAAAAAGAGGCTTCAACTCTATGAGTAGAATGCACTCATCACAAAGAAGTTTCTGAGAATGCTTCTGTCTAGTTTTTATGTGAAGATATTTCCTTTTCCAGCATAGGTGTCAAAGCGCTCCAAATAAACACTTGCAGATTCTACTAAAGGAGTGTTTCCAAACTGCTCTATCAAAGGCAATGTTCAAGTCTGTGAGTTGAATGCACTCATCACAGAGAAGTTTCTGAGAATGCTTCTGTGTAGTTTTTAGGTGAAGATATTTCCTTTTCCAGCATAGGCGTCAAAGCGATCCAAATAAACACTTGCAGATTCTACAAAAGGAGTGTATCCAAACTGCTCTATCAGAGGAAATGTTCAAGTCTGTGAGTTGAATGCAGTAATCACACAGAAGTTTGTGAGAATGCTTCTGTCTAGTTTTTAGGTGAAGATATTTCTTTTCCCAGAATAGGCCCTAAAGCGCTCCAAATTTCCACTTGCAGATTCTACAAAAAGAGTGTTTCAAAACTGCTCTTTCAAAAGGAAGGCTCAAGTCTGTGAGTTGAATGCACTCATCACAAAGAAGTTTCTGAGAATGCTTCTGTGTAGTTGTTATGTGAAGATAGTTCCTTTTCCAGCATAGGCCTCAAAGCGCTCGAAATAAACACTTGCAGGTTCTACGAAAGGAGTGTTTCAAAACTGTCCTATCAAAAGAAACGTTCAAGTCTGTGAGTTGAATGCACTCATCACAGAGAAGTTTCTGAGAATGCTTCTGTGTAGTTTTTAGGTGAAGATATTTCCTTTTCCAGCATAGGCGTCAAAGCGATCCAAATAAGCCCTTGCAGATTCTACAAAAGGAGTGTTTCCAAACTGCTCTATCAGAGGGAATGTTCAAGTCTGTGAGTTGAATGCAGTAATCACACAGAAGTTTGTGAGAATGCTTCTGTCTAGTTTCAGGTGGAGATATTTCTTTTCCCAGCATAGGCCTCAAAGCCCTCCAAATATCCAGTTGCAGACTCTACAAAAAGAGTGTTTCAAAACTGCTCTTTCAAAAGGATGGCTCAAGTCGGTGAGTTGAATGCACTCATCACAAAGAAGTTTCTGAGAATACTTCTGTGTAGTTGTTATGTGAAGATACTTCCTTTTCCAGCACAGGCCTCAGTGCGCTCGAAATAAACACTTGCAGATCCTACGAAAGGAGTGTTTCAAAACTGTCCTATCAAAATAAACGTTCAAGTCTGTGAGTTGAATGCAGTCATCACACAGAAGTTTCTGAGAATGCTTCTGTGTACTTTTTAGGTGAAGATATTTCATTTCCCAGCACAGGCCTCAGAGCGCTCCAAATATGCATTTGCAGATTCTACAAAAAGAGAGCTTGAAAACTCTTCCACCAAAAAGAGGCTTCAACTCTATGACTAGAATGCACTCATCACAAAGAAGTTTCTGAGAATGCTTCTGTCTAGTTTTTATGTGAAGATATTTCCTTTTCCAGCATAGGCGTCAAAGCGCTCCAAATAAACACTTGCAGATTCTACTAAAGGAGTGTTTCCAAACTGCTCTATCAAAGGCAATGTTCAAGTCTGTGAGTTGAATGCACTCATCACAGAGAAGTTTCTGAGAATGCTTCTGTGTAGTTTTTAGGTGAAGATATTTCCTTTTCCAGCATAGGCGTCAAAGCGATCCAAATAAACACTTGCAGATTCTACAAAAGGAGTGTATCCAAACTGCTCTATCAGAGGGAATGTTCAAGTCTGTGAGTTGAATGCAGTAATCACACAGAAGTTTGTGAGAATGCTTCTGTCTAGTTTTTAGGTGAAGATATTTCATTTCCCAGAATAGGCCTGAAAGTGCTCCAAATTTCCACTTGCAGATTCTACAAAAAGAGTGTTTCAAAACTACTCTTTCAAAAGGAAGGCTCAAGTCTGTGAGTTGAATGCACTCATCACAAAGAAGTTTCTGAGAATGCTTCTGTGTAGTTGTTATGTGAAGATACTTCCTTTTCCAGCATAGGCCCCAAAGCGCTCGAAATAAACACTTGCAGATTCTACGAAAGGAGTGTTTCAAAACTGTCCTATGAGAAGAAACGTTCAAGTCTGTGAGTAGAATGCACTCATCACAGAGAAGTTTCTGAGAATGCTTCTGTCTAGTTTTTATGTGAAGATATTTAATTTTCCAGCATAGGCGTCAAAGCGCTCCAAATAAACACTTGCAGATTCTACAAAAGGAGTGTTTCCAAACTGCTCTATCAGAGGGAATGTTCAAGTCTGTGAGTTGAATGCACTAGTCAGACAGAAGTTTGTGAGAATGCTTCTGTGTAGTTTTTAGGTGAAGATATTTCCTTTTCCAGCATAGGTCTCAAAGTGATCCAAATAAACACTTGCAGATTCTACAAAAGCAGTGTTTCCAAACTGCTCTATCAGAGGGAATGTTCAATCTGTGAGTAGAATGCACTCACCACAAAGAAGTTTCTGAGAATGCTTCTGTCTAGTTTTTATGTGAAGATATTTCCTTTTCCAGCATAGGCGTCAAAGCGCTCCAAATAAACACTTGCAGATTCTACAAAAGGAGTGTTTCCAAACTGCTCTATCAGAGGGAATGTTCAAGTCTGTGAGTTGAATGCACTAGTCTGACAGAAGTTTGTGAGAATGCTTCTGTGTAGTTTTTAGGTGAAGATATTTCCTTTTCCAGCATAGGTCTCAAAGTGATCCAAATAAACACTTGCAGATTCTACAAAAGGAGTGTTTCCAAACTGCTCTATCAGAGGGAATGTTCAAGTCTGTGAGTTGAATGCAGTAATCACACAGAAGTTTGTGAGAATGCTTCTGTCTAGTTTCAGGTGGAGATATTTCTTTTCCCAGCATAGGCCTCAAAGCCCTCCAAATATCCACTTGCAGACTCTACAAACAGAGTGTTTCAAAACTGCTCTTTCAAAAGGATGGCTCAATTCTGTGAGTTGAATGCACTCATCACAAAGAAGTTTCTGAGAATGCTTCTGTGTAGTTGTTATGTGAAGATACTTCCTTTTCCAGCACAGGCCTCAGTGCGCTCGAAATAAACACTTGCAGATCCTACGAAAGGAGTGTTTCAAAACTGTCCTATCAAAATAAACGTTCAAGTCTGTGAGTTGAATGCAGTCATCACACAGAAGTTTCTGAGAATGCTTCTGTGTAGTTTTTAGGTGAAGATATTTCATTTCCCAGCACAGGCCTCAGAGCGCTCCAAATATGCATTTGCAGATTCTACAAAAAGAGAGCTTGAAAACTCTTCCACCAAAAAGAGGCTTCAACTCTATGAGTAGAATGTACTCATCACAAAGAAGTTTCTGAGAATGCTTCTGTCTAGTTTTTATGTGAAGATATTTCCTTTTCCAGCATAGGCGTCAAAGCGCTCCAAATAAACACTTGCAGATTCTACTAAAGGAGTGTTTCCAAACTGCTCTATCAAAAGCAATGTTCAAGTCTGTGAGTTGAATGCACTCATCACAGAGAAGTTTCTGAGAATGCTTCTGTGTAGTTTTTAGGTGAAGATATTTCCTTTTCCAGCATAGGCGTCAAAGCGATCCAAATAAACACTTGCAGATTCTACAAAAGGAGTGTATCCAAACTGCTCTATCAGAGGGAATGTACAAGTCTGTGAGTTGAATGCAGTAATCACACAGAAGTTTGTGAGAATGCTTCTGTCTAGTTTTTAGGTGAAGATATTTCTTTTCCCAGAATAGGCCCTAAAGCGCTCCAAATTTCCACTTGCAGATTCTACAAAAAGAGTGTTTCAAAACTGCTCTTTCAAAAGGAAGGCTCAAGTCTGTGAGTTGAATGCACTCATCACAAAGAAGTTTCTGAGAATGCTTCTGTGTAGTTGTTATGTGAAGATACTTCCTTTTCCAGCATAGTCCCCAAAGCGCTCGAAATAAACACTTGCAGATTCTACGAAAGGAGAGTTTCAAAACTGTCCTATGAAAAGAAACGTTCAAGTCTGTGAGTTGAATGCACTCATCACAGAGAAGTTTCTGAGAATGCTTCTGTGTAGTTTTTAGGTGAAGATATTTCCTTTTCCAGCATAGGTGTCAAAGCGATCCAAATAAACACTTGCAGATTCTACAAAAGGAGTGTTTCCAAACTGCTCTATCAAGAGGAATGTTCAAGTCTGTGAGTAGAATGCACTCACCACAAAGAAGTTTCTGAGAATGCTTCTGTCTAGTATTTATGTGAAAATATTTCCTTTTCCAGCATAGGCGTCAAAGCGCTCCAAATAAACACTTGCAGATTCTACAAAAGGAGTGTTTCCAAACTGCTCTATCAGAGGGAATGTTCAAGTCTGTGAGTTGAATGCACTAGTCAGACAGAAGTTTGTGAGAATGCTTCTGTGTAGTTTTTAGGTGAAGATATTTCCTTTTCCAGCATAGGTCTCAAAGTGATCCAAATAAACACTTGCAGATTCTACAAAAGGATTGTTTCCAAACTGCTCTATCAGAGGGAATGTTCAAGTCTGTGAGTTGAATGCAGTAATCACACAGAAGTTTGTGAGAATGCTTCTGTCTAGTTTCAGGTGGAGATATTTCTTTTCCCAGCATAGGCCTCAAAGCCCTCCAAATATCCACTTGCAGACTCTACAAAAAGAGTGTTTCAAAACTGCTCTTTCAAAAGGATGGCTCAAGTCGGTGAGTTGAATGCACTCATCACAAAGAAGTTTCTCAGAATGCTTCTGTGTAGTTGTTATGTGAAGATACTTCCTTTTCCAGCACAGGCCTCAGTGCGCTCGAAATAAACACTTGCAGATCCTACGAAAGGAGTGTTTCAAAACTGTCCTATCAAAATAAACGTTCAAGTCTGTGAGTTGAATGCAGTCATCACACAGAAGTTTCTGAGAATGCTTCTGTGTAGTTTTTAGGTGAAGATATTTCATTTCCCAGAACAGGCCTCAGAGCGCTCCAAATATGCATTTGCAGATTCTACAAAAAGAGAGCTTGAAAACTCTTCCACCAAAAAGAGGCTTCAACTCTATGAGTAGAATGCACTCATCACAAAGAAGTTTCTGAGAATGCTTCTGTCTAGTTTTTAGGTGAAGATATTTCCTTTTCCAGCATAGGCGTCAAAGCGATCCAAATAAACACTTGCAGATTCTACAAAAGGAGTGTTTCCAAACTGCTCTATCAGAGGGAATGTTCAAGTCTGTGAGTTGAATGCAGTAATCACACAGAAGTTTGTGAGAATGCTTCTGTCTAGTTTTTAGGTGAAGATATTTCATTTCCCAGAATAGGCCTGAAAGCGCTCTAAATTTCCACTTGCAGATTCTACAAAAAGAGTGTTTCAAAACTACTCTTTCAAAAGGAAGGCTCAAGTCTGTGAGTTGAATGCACTCATCACAAAGAAGTTTCTGAGAATGCTTCTGTGTAGTTGTTATGTGAAGATACTTCCTTTTCCAGCATAGGCCCCAAAGCGCTCGAAATAAACACTTGCAGATTCTACGAAAGGAGTGTTTCAAAACTGTCCTATGAAAAGAAACGTTCAAGTCTGTGAGTTGAATGCACTCATCACAGAGAAGTGTCTGAGAATGCTTCTGTGTAGTTTTTAGGTGAAGATATTTCCTTTTCCAGCATAGGCATCAAAGCGATCCAAATAAACACTTGCAGATTCTACAAAAGGAGTGTTTCCAAACTGCTCTATCAAGAGGAATGTTCAAGTCTGTGAGTAGAATGCACTCAAAACAAAGAAGTTTCTGAGAATGCTTCTGTCTAGTTTTTATGTGAAGATATTCCCTTTTCCAGCATAGGCGTCAAAGCGCTCCAAATAAACACTTGCAGATCCTACAAAAGGAGTGTTTCCAAACTGCTCTATCAGAGGGAATGTTCAAGGCCGTGAGTTGAATGCACTAGTCAGACAGAAGTTTGTGAGAATGCTTCTGTGTAGTTTTTAGGTGAAGATATTTACTTTTCCAGCATAGGTCTTAAAGTGATCCAAATAAACACTTGCAGATTCTACAAAAGCAGTGTTTCCAAACTGCTCTATCAGAGGGAATGTTCAAGTCTGTGAGTTGAATGCAGTAATCACACAGAAGTTTGTGAGAATGCTTCTGTCTAGTTTCATGTGGAGATATTTCTTTTCCCAGCATAGGCCTCAAAGCCCTCCAAATATCCACTTGCAGACTCTACAAAAAGAGTGTTTCAAAACTGCTCTTTCAAAAGGATGGCTCAAGTCTGTGAGTTGAATGCACTCATCACAAAGAAGTTTCTGAGAATGCTTCTGTGTAGTTGTTATGTGAAGATACTTCCTTTTCCAGCACAGGCCTCAGTGCGCTCGAAATAAACACTTGCAGATCCTACGAAAGGAGTGTTTAAAAACTGTCCTATCAAAATAAACGTTCAAGTCTGTGAGTTGAATGCAGTCATCACACAGAAGTTTGTGAGAATGCTTCTGTCTAGTTTTTAGGTGAAGATATTTCTTTTCCCAGAATAGGCCCTAAAGCGCTCCAAATTTCCACTTGCAGGTTCTACAAAAAGAGTGTTTCAAAAGTGCTCTTTCAAAAGGAAGGCTCAAGTCTGTGAGTTGAATGCACTCATCACAAAGAAGTTTCTGAGAATGCTTCTGTGTAGTTGTTATGTGAAGATACTTCCTTTTCCAGCATAGGCCTCAAAGCGCTCGAAATAAACACTTGCAGATTCTACGAAAGGAGTGTTTCAAAACTGTCCTATCAAAAGAAACGTTCAAGTCTGTGAGTTGAATGCACTCATCACAGAGAAGTTTCTGAGAATGCTTCTGTGTAGTTTTTAGGTGAAGATATTTCCTTTTCCAGCATAGGCGTCAAAGCGATCCAAATAAGCACTTGCAGATTCTACAAAAGGAGTGTTTCCAAACTGCTCTATCAGAGGGAATGTTCAAGTCTGTGAGTTGAATGCAGTAATCACACAGAAGTTTGTGAGAATGCTTCTGTCAAGTTTTTAGGTGAAGATATTTCATTTCCCAGAATAGGCCTGAAAGCGCTCCAAATTTCCACTTGCAGATTCTACAAAAAGAGTGTTTCAAAACTACTCTTTCAAAAGGAAGGCTCAAGTCTGTGAGTTGAATGCACTCATCACAAAGAAGTTTCTGAGAATGCTTCTGTGTAGTTGTTATGTGAAGATACTTCCTTTTCCAGCATAGGCCCCAAAGCGCTCGAAATAAACACTTGCAGATTCTACGAAAGGAGTGTTTCAAAACTGTCCTATGAAAAGAAACGTTCAAGTCTGTGAGTTGAATGCACTCATCACATAGAAGTTTCTGAGAATGCTTCTGTGTAGTTTTTAGGTGAAGACATATCCTTTTCCAGCATAGGCGTCAAAGCGATCCAAATAAACACTTGCAGATTCTACAAAAGGAGTGTTTCCAAACTGCTCTATCAAGAGGAATGTTCAAGTCTGTGAGTAGAATGCACTCACCACAAAAAAGTTTCTGAGAATGCTTCTGTCTAGTTTTTATGTGAAGATATTTCCTTTTCCAGCATAGGCGTCAAAGCGCTCCAAATAAACACTTGCAGATTCTACAAAAGGAGTGTTTGCAAACTGCTCTATCAGAGGGAATGTTCAAGTCTGTGAGTTGAATGCACTAGTCAGACAGAAGTTTGTGAGAATGCTTCTGTGTAGTTTTTAGGTGAAGATATTTCCTTTTCCAGCATAGGTCTCAAAGTGATCCAAATAAACACTTGCAGATTCTACAAAAGGAGTGTTTCCAAACTGCTCTATCAGAGGGAATGTTCAAGTCTGTGAGTTGAATGCAGTAATCACACAGAAGTTTGTGAGAATGCTTCTGTCTAGTTTCAGGTGGAGATATTTCTTTTCCCAGCATAGGCCTCAAAGCCCTCCAAATATCCACTTGCAGACTCTACAAAAAGAGTGTTTCAAAACTGCTCTTTCAAAAGGATGGCTCAAGTCGGTGAGTTGAATGCACTCATCACAAAGAAGTTTCTGAGAATACTTCTGTGTAGTTGTTATGTGAAGATACTTCCTTTTCCAGCACAGGCCTCAGTGCGCTCGAAATAAACACTTGCAGATCCTACGAAAGGAGTGTTTCAAAACTGTCCTATCAAAATAAACGTTCAAGTCTGTGAGTTGAATGCAGTCATCACACAGAAGTTTCTGAGAATGCTTCTGTGTAGTTTTTAGGTGAAGATATTTCATTTCCCAGCACAGGCCTCAGAGCGCTCCAAATATGCATTTGCAGATTCTACAAAAAGAGAGCTTGAAAACTCTTCCACCAAAAAGAGGCTTCAACTCTATGACTAGAATGCACTCATCACAAAGAAGTTTCTGAGAATGCTTCTGTCTAGTTTTTATGTGAAGATATTTCCTTTTCCAGCATAGGCGTCAAAGCGCTCCAAATAAACACTTGCAGATTCTACTAAAGGAGTGTTTCCAAACTGCTCTATCAAAGGCAATGTTCAAGTCTGTGAGTTGAATGCACTCATCACAGAGAAGTTTCTGAGAATGCTTCTGTGTAGTTTTTAGGTGAAGATATTTCCTTTTCCAGCATAGGCGTCAAAGCGATCCAAATAAACACTTGCAGATTCTACAAAAGGAGTGTATCCAAACTGCTCTATCAGAGGGAATGTTCAAGTCTGTGAGTTGAATGCAGTAATCACACAGAAGTTTGTGAGAATGCTTCTGTCTAGTTTTTAGGTGAAGATATTTCTTTTCCCAGAATAGGCCCTAAAGCGCTCCAAATTTCCACTTGCAGATTCTACAAAAAGAGTGTTTCAAAACTGCTCTTTCAAAAGGAAGGCTCAAGTCTGTGAGTTGAATGCACTCATCACAAAGAAGTTTCTGAGAATGCTTCTGTGTAGTTGTTATGTGAAGATAATTCCTTTTCCAGCATAGGCCTCAAAGCGCTCGAAATAAACACTTGCAGATTCTACGAAAGGAGTGTTTCAAAACTGTCCTATGAAAAGAAACGTTCAAGTCTGTGAGTTGAATGCACTCATCACAGAGAAGTTTCTGAGAATGCTTCTGTGTAGTTTTTAGGTGAAGATATTTCCTTTTCCAGCATAGGCGTCAAAGCGATCCAAATAAGCCCTTGCAGATTCTACAAAAGGAGTGTTTCCAAACTGCTCTATCAGAGGGAATGTTCAAGTCTGTGAGTTGAATGCAGTAATCACACAGAAGTTTGTGAGAATGCTTCTGTCTAGTTTTTAGGTGAAGATATTTCATTTCCCAGAATAGGCCTGAAAGCGCTCAAAATTTCCACTTGCAGATTCTACAAAAAGAGTGTTTCAAAACTACTTTTTCAAAAGGAAGGCTCAAGTTTGTGAGTTGAATGCACTCATCACAAAGAAGTTTCTGAGAATGCTTCTGTGTAGTTGTTATGTGAAGATACTTCCTTTTCCAGCATAGGCCCCAAAGCGCTCGAAATAAACACTTGCAGATTCTACGAAAGGAGTGTTTCAAAACTGCTCTATCAAAGGCAATGTTCAAGTCTGTGAGTTGAATGCACTCATCACAGAGAAGTTTCTGAGAATGCTTCTGTGTAGTTTTTAGGTGAAGATATTTCCTTTTCCAGCATAGGCGTCAAAGCGATCCAAATAAACACTTGCAGATTCTACAAAAGGAGTGTTTCCAAACTGCTCTATCAGAGGGAATGTTCAAGTCTGTGAGTTGAATGCACTAGTCAGACAGAAGTTTGTGAGAATGCTTCTGTGTAGTTTTTAGGTGAAGATATTTCCTTTTCCAGCATAGGTCTCAAAGTGATCCAAATAAACACTTGCAGATTCTACAAAAGGATTGTTTCCAAACTGCTCTATCAGAGGGAATGTTCAAGTCTGTGAGTTGAATGCAGTAATCACACAGAAGTTTGTGAGAATGCTTCTGTCTAGTTTCAGGTGGAGATATTTCTTTTCCCAGCATAGGCCTCAAAGCCCTCCAAATATCCACTTGCAGACTCTACAAAAAGAGTGTTTCAAAACTGCTCTTTCAAAAGGATGGCTCAAGTCGGTGAGTTGAATGCACTCATCACAAAGAAGTTTCTGAGAATGCTTCTGTGTAGTTGTTATGTGAAGATACTTCCTTTTCCAGCACAGGCCTCAGTGCGCTCGAAATAAACACTTGCAGATCCTACGAAAGGAGTGTTTCAAAACTGTCCTATCAAAATAAACGTTCAAGTCTGTGAGTTGAATGCAGTCATCACACAGAAGTTTCTGAGAATGCTTCTGTGTAGTTTTTAGGTGAAGATATTTCATTTCCCAGAACAGGCCTCAGAGCGCTCCAAATATGCATTTGCAGATTCTACAAAAAGAGAGCTTGAAAACTCTTCCACCAAAAAGAGGCTTCAACTCTATGAGTAGAATGCACTCATCACAAAGAAGTTTCTAAGAATGCTTCTGTCTAGTTTTTAGGTGAAGATATTTCCTTTTCCAGCATAGGCGTCAAAGCGATCCAAATAAACACTTGCAGATTCTACAAAAGGAGTGTTTCCAAACTGCTCTATCAGAGGGAATGTTCAAGTCTGTGAGTTGAATGCAGTAATCACACAGAAGTTTGTGAGAATGCTTCTGCCTAGTTTTTAGGTGAAGATATTTCATTTCCCAGAATAGGCCTGAAAGCGCTCTAAATTTCCACTTGCAGATTCTACAAAAAGAGTGTTTCAAAACTACTCTTTCAAAAGGAAGGCTCAAGTCTGTGAGTTGAATGCACTCATCACAAAGAAGTTTCTGAGAATGCTTCTGTGTAGTTGTTATGTGAAGATACTTCCTTTTCCAGCATAGGCCCCAAAGCGCTCGAAATAAACACTTGCAGATTCTACGAAAGGAGTGTTTCAAAACTGTCCTATGAAAAGAAACGTTCAAGTCTGTGAGTTGAATGCACTCATCACAGAGAAGTTTCTGAGAATGCTTCTGTGTAGTTTTTAGGTGAAGATATTTCCTTTTCCAGCATAGGCATCAAAGCGATCCAAATAAACACTTGCAGATTCTACAAAAGGAGTGTTTCCAAACTGCTCTATCAAGAGGAATGTTCAAGTCTGTGAGTAGAATGCACTCAAAACAAAGAAGTTTCTGAGAATGCTTCTGTCTAGTTTTTATGTGAAGATATTCCCTTTTCCAGCATAGGCGTCAAAGCGCTCCAAATAAACACTTGCAGATCCTACAAAAGGAGTGTTTCCAAACTGCTCTATCAGAGGGAATGTTCAAGGCCGTGAGTTGAATGCACTAGTCAGACAGAAGTTTGTGAGAATGCTTCTGTGTAGTTTTTAGGTGAAGATATTTACTTTTCCAGCATAGGTCTTAAAGTGATCCAAATAAACACTTGCAGATTCTACAAAAGCAGTGTTTCCAAACTGCTCTATCAGAGGGAATGTTCAAGTCTGTGAGTTGAATGCAGTAATCACACAGAAGTTTGTGAGAATGCTTCTGTCTAGTTTCATGTGGAGATATTTCTTTTCCCAGCATAGGCCTCAAAGCCCTCCAAATATCCACTTGCAGACTCTACAAAAAGAGTGTTTCAAAACTGCTCTTTCAAAAGGATGGCTCAAGTCTGTGAGTTGAATGCACTCATCACAAAGAAGTTTCTGAGAATGCTTCTGTGTAGTTGTTATGTGAAGATACTTCCTTTTCCAGCACAGGCCTCAGTGCGCTCGAAATAAACACTTGCAGATCCTACGAAAGGAGTGTTTCAAAACTGTCCTATCAAAATAAACGTTCAAGTCTGTGAGTTGAATGCAGTCATCACACAGAAGTTTGTGAGAATGCTTCTGTCTAGTTTTTAGGTGAAGATATTTCTTTTCCCAGAATAGGCCCTAAAGCGCTCAAAATTTCCACTTGCAGGTTCTACAAAAAGAGTGTTTCAAAACTGCTCTTTCAAAAGGAAGGCTCAAGTCTGTGAGTTGAATGCACTCATCACAAAGAAGTTTCTGAGAATGCTTCTGTGTAGTTGTTATGTGAAGATACTTCCTTTTCCAGCATAGGCCTCAAAGCGCTCGAAATAAACACTTGCAGATTCTACGAAAGGAGTGTTTCAAAACTGTCCTATCAAAAGAAACGTTCAAGTCTGTGAGTTGAATGCACTCATCACAGAGAAGTTTCTGAGAATGCTTCTGTGTAGTTTTTAGGTGAAGATATTTCCTTTTCCAGCATAGGCGTCAAAGCGATCCAAATAAGCCCTTGCAGATTCTACAAAAGGAGTGTTTCCAAACTGCTCTATCAGAGGGAATGTTCAAGTCTGTGAGTTGAATGCAGTAATCACACAGAAGTTTGTGAGAATGCTTCTGTCTAGTTTTTAGGTGAAGATATTTCATTTCCCAGAATAGGCCTGAAAGCGCTCCAAATTTCCACTTGCAGATTCTACAAAAAGAGTGTTTCAAAACTACTCTTTCAAAAGGAAGGCTCAAGTCTGTGAGTTGAATGCACTCATCACAAAGAAGTTTCTGAGAATGCTTCTGTGTAGTTGTTATGTGAAGATACTTCCTTTTCCAGCACAGGCCTCAGTGCGCTCGAAATAAACACTTGCAGATCCTACGAAAGGAGTGTTTCAAAACTGTCCTATCAAAATAAACGTTCAAGTCTGTGAGTTGAATGCAGTCATCACACAGAAGTTTCTGAGAATGCTTCTGTGTAGTTTTTAGGTGAAGATATTTCATTTCCCAGCAAAGGCCTCAGAGCGCTCCAAATATGCATTTGCAGATTCTACAAAAAGAGAGCTTGAAAACTCTTCCACCAAAAAGAGGCTTCAACTCTATGACTAGAATGCACTCATCACAAAGAAGTTTCTGAGAATGCTTCTGTCTAGTTTTTATGTGAAGATATTTCCTTTTCCAGCATAGGCGTCAAAGCGCTCCAAATAAACACTTGCAGATTCTACTAAAGGAGTGTTTCCAAACTGCTCTATCAAAGGCAATGTTCAAGTCTGTGAGTTGAATGCACTCATCACAGAGAAGTTTCTGAGAATGCTTCTGTGTAGTTTTTAGGTGAAGATATTTCCTTTTCCAGCATAGGCGTCAAAGCGATCCAAATAAACACTTGCAGATTCTACAAAAGGAGTGTATCCAAACTGCTCTATCAGAGGAAATGTTCAAGTCTGTGAGTTGAATGCAGTAATCACACAGAAGTTTGTGAGAATGCTTCTGTCTACTTTTTAGGTGAAGATATTTCTTTTCCCAGAATAGGCCCTAAAGCGCTCCAAATTTCCACTTGCAGATTCTATAAAAAGAGTATTTCAAAACTGCTCTTTCAAAAGGAAGGCTCAAGTCTGTGAGTTGAATGCACTCATCACAAAGAAGTTTCTGAGAATGCTTCTGTGTAGTTGTTATGTGAAGATACTTCCTTTTCCAGCATAGGCCTCAAAGCGCTCGAAATAAACACTTGCAGATTCTACGAAAGGAGTGTTTCAAAACTGTCCTATCAAAAGAAACGTTCAAGTCTGTGAGTTGAATGCACTCATCACAGAGAAGTTTCTGAGAATGCTTCTGTGTAGTTTTTAGGTGAAGATATTGCCTTTTCCAGCATAGGTGTCAAAGCGATCCAAATAAACACTTGCAGATTCTACAAAAGGAGTGTTTCCAAACTGCTCTATCAGAGGGAATGTTCAAGTCTGTGAGTTGAATGCAGTAATCACACAGAAGTTTGTGAGAATGCTTCTGTCTAGTTTCAGGTGGAGATATTTCTTTTCCCAGCATAGGCCTCAAATCCCTCCAAATATCCACTTGCAGACTCTACAAAAAGAGTGTTTCGAAACTGCTCTTTCAAAAGGATGGCTCAAGTCGGTGAGTTGAATGCACTCACCACAAAGAAGTTTCTGAGAATGCTTCTGTGTAGTTGTTATGTGAAGATACTTCCTTTTCCAGCACAGGCCTCAGTGCGCTCGAAATAAACACTTGCAGATCCTACGAAAGGAGTGTTTCAAAACTGTCCTATCAAAATAAACGTTCAAGTCTGTGAGTTGAATGCAGTCATTACACAGAAGTTTCTGAGAATGCTTCTGTGTAGTTTTTAGGTGAAGATATTTCATTTCCCAGCACAGGCCTCAGAGCGCTCCAAATATGCATTTGCAGATTCTACAAAAAGAGAGCTTGAAAACTCTTCCACCAAAAAGAGGCTTCAACTCTATGAGTAGAATGCACTCATCACAAAGAAGTTTCTGAGAATGCTTCTGTCTAGTTTTTATGTGAAGATATTTCTTTTTCCAGCATAGGCGTCAAAGCGCTCCAAATAAACACTTGCAGATTCTACTAAAGGAGTGTTTCCAAACTGCTCTATCAAAGGCAATGTTCAAGTCTGTGAGTTGAATGCACTCATCACAGAGAAGTTTCTGAGAATGCTTCTGTGTAGTTTTTAGGTGAAGATATTTCCTTTTCCAGCATAGGCGTCAAAGCGATCCAAATAAACACTTGCAGATTCTACAAAAGGAGTGTATCCAAACTGCTCTATCAGAGGGAATGTTCAAGTCTGTGAGTTGAATGCAGTCATCACACAGAAGTTTGTGAGAATGCTTCTGTCTAGTTTTTAGGTGAAGATATTTCTTTTCCCAGAATAGGCCCTAAAGCGCTCCAAATTTCCACTTGCAGATTCTACAAAAAGAGTGTTTCAAAACTGCTCTTTCAAAAGGAAGGCTCAAGTCTGTGAGTTGAATGCACTCATCACAAAGAAGTTTCTGAGAATGCTTCTGTGTAGTTGTTATGTGAAGATACTTCCTTTTCCAGCATAGGCCTCAAAGCGCTCGAAATAAACACTTGCAGATTCTACGAAAGGAGTGTTTCAAAACTGTCCTATCAAAAGAAACGTTCAAGTCCGTGAGTTGAATGCACTCATCACAGAGAAGTTTCTGAGAATGCTTCTGTGTAGTTTTTAGGTGAAGATATTTCCTTTTCCAGCATAGGCGTCAAAGCGATCCAAATAAGCCCTTGCAGATTCTACAAAAGGAGTGTTTCCAAACTGCTCTATCAGAGGGAATGTTCAAGTCTGTGAGTTGAATGCAGTAATCACACAGAAGTTTGTGAGAATGCTTCTGTCTAGTTTTTAGGTGAAGATATTTCATTTCCCAGAATAGGCCTGAAAGCGCTCCAAATTTCCACTTGCAGATTCTACAAAAAGAGTGTTTCAAAACTACTCTTTCAAAAGGAAGGCTCAAGTCTGTGAGTTGAATGCACTCATCACAAAGAAGTTTCTGAGAATGCTTCTGTGTAGTTGTTATGTGAAGATACTTCCTTTTCCAGCATAGGCCCCAAAGCGCTCGAAATAAACACTTGCAGATTCTACGAAAGGAGTGTTTCAAAACTGTCCTATGAAAAGAAACGTTCAAGTCTGTGAGTTGAATGCACTCATCACAGAGAAGTTTCTGAGAATGCTTCTGTGTAGTTTTTAGGTGAAGATATTTCCTTTTCCAGCATAGGCGTCAAAGCGATCCAAATAAACACTTGCAGATTCTACAAAAGGAGTGTTTCCAAACTGCTCTATCAAGAGGAATGTTCAAGTCTGTGAGTAGAATGCACTCACCACAAAGAAGTTTCTGAGAATGCTTCTGTCTAGTTTTTATGTGAAGATATTTCCTTTTCCAGCATAGGCGTCAAAGCGCTCCAAATAAACACTTGCAGATTCTACAAAAGGAGTGTTTCCAAACTGCTCTATCAGAGGGAATGTTCAAGTCTGTGAGTTGAATGCACTAGTCAGACAGAAGTTTGTGAGAATGCTTCTGTGTAGTTTTTAGGTGAAGATATTTCCTTTTCCAGCATAGGTCTCAAAGTGATCCAAATAAACACTTGCAGATTCTACAAAAGGAGTGTTTCCAAACTGCTCTATCAGAGGGAATGTTCAAGTCTGTGAGTTGAATGCAGTAATCACACAGAAGTTTGTGAGAATGCTTCTGTCTAGTTTCAGGTGGAGATATTTCTTTTCCCAGCATAGGCCTCAAAGCCCTCCAAATATCCACTTGCAGACTCTACAAAAAGAGTGTTTCAAAACTGCTCTTTCAAAAGGATGGCTCAAGTCGGTGAGTTGAATGCACTCATCACAAAGAAGTTTCTGAGAATGCTTCTGTGTAGTTGTTATGTGAAGATACTTCCTTTTCCAGCACAGGCCTCAGTGCGCTCGAAATAAACACTTGCAGATCCTACGAAAGGAGTGTTTCAAAACTGTCCTATCAAAATAAACGTTCAAGTCTGTGAGTTGAATGCAGTCATCACACAGAAGTTTCTGAGAATGCTTCTGTGTAGTTTTTAGGTGAAGATATTTCATTTCCCAGCACAGGCCTCAGAGCGCTCCAAATATGCATTTGCAGATTCTACAAAAAGAGAGCTTGAAAACTCTTCCACCAAAAAGAGGCTTCAACTCTATCAGTAGAATGCACTCATCACAAAGAAGTTTCTGAGAATGCTTCTGTCTAGTTTTTATGTGAAGATATTTCCTTTTCCAGCATAGGCGTCAAAGCGCTCCAAATAAACACTTGCAGATTCTACTAAAGGAGTGTTTCCAAACTGCTCTATCAAAGGCAATGTTCAAGTCTGTGAGTTGAATGCACTCATCACAGAGAAGTTTCTGAGAATGCTTCTGTGTAGTTTTTAGGTGAAGATATTTCCTTTTCCAGCATAGGCGTCAAAGCGATCCAAATAAACACTTGCAGATTCTACAAAAGGAGTGTATCCAAACTGCTCTATCAGAGGGAATGTTCAAGTCTGTGAGTTGAATGCAGTCATCACACAGAAGTTTGTGAGAATGCTTCTGTCTAGTTTTTAGGTGAAGATATTTCTTTTCCCAGAATAGGCCCTAAAGCGCTCCAAATTTCCACTTGCAGATTCTACAAAAAGAGTGTTTCAAAACTGCTCTTTCAAAAGGAAGGCTCAAGTCTGTGAGTTGAATGCACTCATCACAAAGAAGTTTCTGAGAATGCTTCTGTGTAGTTGTTATGTGAAGATACTTCCTTTTCCAGCATAGGCCTCAAAGCGCTCGAAATAAACACTTGCAGATTCTACGAAAGGAGTGTTTCAAAACTGTCCTATCAAAAGAAACGTTCAAGTCCGTGAGTTGAATGCACTCATCACAGAGAAGTTTCTGAGAATGCTTCTGTGTAGTTTTTAGGTGAAGATATTTCCTTTTCCAGCATAGGCGTCAAAGCGATCCAAATAAGCCCTTGCAGATTCTACAAAAGGAGTGTTTCCAAACTGCTCTATCAGAGGGAATGTTCAAGTCTGTGAGTTGAATGCAGTAATCACACAGAAGTCTGTGAGAATGCTTCTGTCTAGTTTTTAGGTGAAGATATTTCATTTCCCAGAATAGGCCTGAAAGCGCTCCAAATTTCCACTTGCAGATTCTACAAAAAGAGTGTTTCAAAACTACTCTTTCAAAAGGAAGGCTCAAGTCTGTGAGTTGAATGCACTCATCACAAAGAAGTTTCTGAGAATGCTTCTGTGTAGTTGTTATGTGAAGATACTTCCTTTTCCAGCATAGGCCCCAAAGCGCTCGAAATAAACACTTGCAGATTGTACGAAAGGAGTGTTTCAAAACTGTCCTATGAAAAGAAACGTTCAAGTCTGTGAGTTGAATGCACTCATCACAGAGAAGTTTCTGAAAATGCTTCTGTGTAGTTTTTAGGTGAAGATATATCCTTTTCCAGCATAGGCGTCAAAGCGATCCAAATAAACACTTGCAGATTCTACAAAAGGAGTGTTTCCAAACTGCTCTATCAGAGGGAATGTTCAAGTCTGTGAGTTGAATGCAGTAATCACACAGAAGTTTGTGAGAATGCTTCTGTCTAGTTTCAGGTGGAGATATTTCTTTTCCCAGCATAGGCCTCAAAGCCCTCCAAATATCCACTTGCAGACTCTACAAAAAGAGTGTTTCGAAACTGCTCTTTCAAAAGGATGGCTCAAGTCGGTGAGTTGAATGCACTCACCACAAAGAAGTTTCTGAGAATGCTTCTGTGTAGTTGTTATGTGAAGATACTTCCTTTTCCAGCACAGGCCTCAGTGCGCTCGAAATAAACACTTGCAGATCCTACGAAAGGAGTGTTTCAAAACTGTCCTATCAAAATAAACGTTCAAGTCTGTGAGTTGAATGCAGTCATCACACAGAAGTTTCTGAGAATGCTTCTGTGTAGTTTTTAGGTGAAGATATTTCATTTCCCAGCACAGGCCTCAGAGCGCTCCAAATATGCATTTGCAGATTCTACAAAAAGAGAGCTTGAAAACTCTTCCACCAAAAAGAGGCTTCAACTCTATGAGTAGAATGCACTCATCACAAAGAAGTTTCTGAGAATGCTTCTGTCTAGTTTTTATGTGAAGATATTTCCTTTTCCAGCATAGGCGTCAAAGCGCTCCAAATAAACACTTGCAGATTCTACTAAAGGAGTGTTTCCAAACTGCTCTATCAAAGGCAATGTTCAAGTCTGTGAGTTGAATGCACTCATCACAGAGAAGTTTCTGAGAATGCTTCTGTGTAGTTTTTAGGTGAAGATATTTCCTTTTCCAGCACAGGCGTCAAAGCGATCCAAATAAACACTTGCAGATTCTACAAAAGGAGTGTATCCAAACTGCTCTATCAGAGGGAATGTTCAAGTCTGTGAGTTGAATGCAGTCATCACACAGAAGTTTGTGAGAATGCTTCTGTCTAGTTTTTAGGTGAAGATATTTCTTTTCCCAGAATAGGCCCTAAAGCGCTCCAAATTTCCACTTGCAGATTCTACAAAAAGAGTGTTTCAAAACTGCTCTTTCAAAAGGAAGGCTCAAGTCTGTGAGTTGAATGCACTCATCACAAAGAAGTTTCTGAGAATGCTTCTGTGTAGTTGTTATGTGAAGATACTTCCTTTTCCAGCATAGGCCTCAAAGCGCTCGAAATAAACACTTGCAGATTCTACGAAAGGAGTGTTTCAAAACTGTCCTATCAAAAGAAACGTTCAAGTCCGTGAGTTGAATGCACTCATCACAGAGAAGTTTCTGAGAATGCTTCTGTGTAGTTTTTAGGTGAAGATATTTCCTTTTCCAGCATAGGCGTCAAAGCGATCCAAATAAGCCCTTGCAGATTCTACAAAAGGAGTGTTTCCAAACTACTCTATCAGAGGGAATGTTCAAGTCTGTGAGTTGAATGCAGTAATCACACAGAAGTTTGTGAGAATGCTTCTGTCTAGTTTTTAGGTGAAGATATTTCATTTCCCAGAATAGGCCTGAAAGCGCTCCAAATTTCCACTTGCAGATTCTACAAAAAGAGTGTTTCAAAACTACTCTTTCAAAAGGAAGGCTCAAGTCTGTGAGTTGAATGCACTCATCACAAAGAAGTTTCTGAGAATGCTTCTGTGTAGTTGTTATGTGAAGATACTTCCTTTTCCAGCATAGGCCCCAAAGCGCTCGAAATAAACACTTGCAGATTCTACGAAAGGAGTGTTTCAAAACTGTCCTATGAAAAGAAACGTTCAAGTCTGTGAGTTGAATGCACTCATCACAGAGAAGTTTCTGAGAATGCTTCTGTGTAGTTTTTAGGTGAAGATATATCCTTTTCCAGCATAGGCGTCAAAGCGATCGAAATAAACACTTGCAGATTCTACAAAAGGAGTGTTTCCAAACTGCTCTATCAAGAGGAATGTTCAAGTCTGTGAGTAGAATACACTCACCACAAAGAAGTTTCTGAGAATGCTTCTGTCTAGTTTTTATGTGAAGATATTTCCTTTTCCAGCATAGGCGTCAAAGCGCTCCAAATAAACACTTGCAGATTCTACAAAAGGAGTGTTTCCAAACTGCTCTATCAGAGGGAATGTTCAAGTCTGTGAGTTGAATGCACTAGTCAGACAGAAGTTTGTGAGAATGCTTCTGTGTAGTTTTTAGGTGAAGATATTTCCTTTTCCAGCATAGGTCTCAAAGTGATCCAAATAAACACTTGCAGATTCTACAAAAGGAGTGTTTCCAAACTGCTCTGTCAGAGGGAATGTTCAAGTCCGTGAGTTGAATGCAGTAATCACACAGAAGTTTGTGAGAATGCTTCTGTCTAGTTTCAGGTGGAGATATTTCTTTTCCCAGCATAGGCCTCAAAGCCCTCCAAATATCCACTTGCAGACTCTACAAAAAGAGTGTTTCAAAACTGCTCTTTCAAAAGGATGGCTCAAGTCGGTGAGTTGAATGCACTCATCACAAAGAAGTTTCTGAGAATGCTTCTGTGTAGTTGTTATGTGAAGATACTTCCTTTTCCAGCACAGGCCTCAGTGCGCTCGAAATAAACACTTGCAGATCCTACGAAAGGAGTGTTTCAAAACTGTCCTATCAAAATAAACGTTCAAGTCTGTGAGTTGAATGCAGTCATCACACAGAAGTTTCTGAGAATGCTTCTGTGTAGTTTTTAGGTGAAGATATTTCATTTCCCAGCACAGGCCTCAGAGCGCTCCAAATATGCATTTGCAGATTCTGCAAAAAGAGAGCTTGAAAACTCTTCCACCAAAAAGAGGCTTCAACTCTATGAGTAGAATGCACTCATCACAAAGAAGTTTCTGAGAATGCTTCTGTCTAGTTTTTATGTGAAGATATTTCCTTTTCCAGCATAGGCGTCAAAGCGCTCCAAATAAACACTTGCAGATTCTACTAAAGGAGTGTTTCCAAACTGCTCTATCAAAGGCAATGTTCAAGTCTGTGAGTTGAATGCACTCATCACAGAGAAGTTTCTGAGAATGCTTCTGTGTAGTTTTTAGGTGAAGATATTTCCTTTTCCAGCATAGGCGTCAAAGCGATCCAAATAAACACTTGCAGATTCTACAAAAGGAGTGTATCCAAACTGCTCTATCAGAGGGAATGTTCAAGTCTGTGAGTTGAATGCAGTAATCACACAGAAGTTTGTGAGAATGCTTCTGTCTAGTTTTTAGGTGAAGATATTTCTTTTCCCAGAATAGGCCCTAAAGCGCTCCAAATTTCCACCTGCAGATTCTACAAAAAGAGTGTTTCAAAACTGCTCTTTCAAAAGGAAGGCTCAAGTCTGTGAGTTGAATGCACTCATCACAAAGAAGTTTCTGAGAATGCTTCTGTGTAGTTGTTATGTGAAGATACTTCCTTTTCCAGCATAGGCCTCAAAGCGCTCGAAATAAACACTTGCAGATTCTACGAAAGGAGTGTTTCAAAACTGTCCTATCAAAAGAAACGTTCAAGTCTGTGAGTTGAATGCACTCATCACAGAGAAGTTTCTGAGAATGCTTCTGTGTAGTTTTTAGGTGAAGATATTTCCTTTTCCAGCATAGGCGTCAAAGCGATCCAAATAAGCCCTTGCAGATTCTACAAAAGGAGTGTTTCCAAACTGCTCTATCAGAGGGAATGTTCAAGTCTGTGAGTTGAATGCAGTAATCACACAGAAGTTTGTGAGAATGCTTCTGTCTAGTTTTTAGGAGAAGATATTTCATTTCCCAGAATAGGCCTGAAAGCGCTCCAAATTTCCACTTGCAGATTCTACAAAAAGAGTGTTTCAAAACTACTCTTTCAAAAGGAAGGCTCAAGTCTGTGAGTTGAATGCACTCATCACAAAGAAGTTTCTGAGAATGCTTCTGTGTAGCTGTTATGTGAAGATACTTCCTTTTCCAGCATAGGCCCCAAAGCGCTCGAAATAAACACTTGCAGATTCTACGAAAGGAGTGTTTCAAAACTGTCCTATGAAAAGAAACGTTCAAGTCTGTGAGTTGAATGCACTCATCACAGAGAAGTTTCTGAGAATGCTTCTGTGTAGTTTTTAGGTGAAGATATATCCTTTTCCAGCATAGGCGTCAAAGCGCTCCAAATAAACACTTGCAGATTCTACAAAAGGAGTGTTTCCAAACTGCTCTATCAAGAGGAATGTTCAAGTCTGTGAGTAGAATGCACTCGCCACAAAGAAGTTTCTGAGAATGCTTCTGTGTAGTTTTTAGGTGAAGATATTTCCTTTTCCAGCATAGGCGTCAAAGCGCTCCAAATAAACACTTGCAGATTCTACAAAAGGAGTGTTTCCAAACTGCTCTATCAGAGGGAATGTTCAAGTCTGTGAGTGGAATGCACTAGTCAGACAGAAGTTTGTGAGAATGCTTCTGTGTAGTTTTTAGGTGAAGATATTTCCTTTTCCTGCATAGGTCTCAAAGTGATCCAAATAAACACTTGCAGATTCTACAAAAGGAGTGTTTCCAAACTGCTCTATCAGAGGGAATGTTCAAGTCTGTGAGTTGAATGCAGTAATCACACAGAAGTTTGTGAGAATGCTTCTGTCTAGTTTCAGGTGGAGATATTTCTTTTCCCAGCATAGGCCTCAAAGCCCTCCAAATATCCACTTGCAGACTCTACAAAAAGAGTGTTTCAAAACTGCTCTTTCAAAAGGATGCCTGAAGTCGGTGAGTTGAATGCACTCATCACAAAGAAGTTTCTGAGAATGCTTCTGTGTAGTTGTTATGTGAAGATACTTCCTTTTCCAGCACAGGCCTCAGTGCGCTCGAAATAAACACTTGCAGATCCTACGAAAGGAGTGTTTCAAAACTGTCCTATCAAAATAAACGTTCAAGTCTGTGAGTTGAATGCAGTCATCACACAGAAGTTTCTGAGAATGCTTCTGTGTAGTTTTTAGGTGAAGATATTTCATTTCCCAGCACAGGCCTCAGAGCGCTCCAAATATGCATTTGCAGATTCTACAAAAAGAGAGCTTGAAAACTCTTCCACCAAAAAGAGGCTTCAACTCTATGAGTAGAATGCACTCATCACAAAGAAGTTTCTGAGAATGCTTCTGTCTAGTTTTTATGTGAAGATATTTCCTTTTCCAGCATAGGCGTCAAAGCGCTCCAAATAAACACTTGCAGATTCTACTAAAGGAGTGTTTCCAAACTGCTCTATCAAAGGCAATGTTCAAGTCTGTGAGTTGAATGCACTCATCACAGAGAAGTTTCTGAGAATGCTTCTGTGTAGTTTTTAGGTGAAGATATTTCCTTTTCCAGCATAGGCGTCAAAGCGATCCAAATAAACACTTGCAGATTCTACAAAAGGAGTGTATCAAAACTGCTCTATCAGAGCGAATGTTCAAGTCTGTGAGTTGAATGTAGTCATCACACAGAAGTTTGTGAGAATGCTTCTGTCTAGTTTTTAGGTGAAGATATTTCTTTTCCCAGAATAGGCCCTAAAGCGCTCCAATTTTCCACTTGCAGATTCTACAAAAAGAGTGTTTCAAAACTGCTCTTTCAAAAGGAAGGCTCAAGTCTGTGAGTTGAATGCACTCATCACAAAGAAGTTTCTGAGAATGCTTCTGTGTAGTTGTTATGTGAAGATACTTCCTTTTCCAGCATAGGCCTCAAAGCGCTCGAAATAAACACTTGCAGATTCTACGAAAGGAGTGTTTCAAAACTGTCCTATCAAAAGAAACGTTCAAGTCTGTGAGTTGAATGCACTCATCACAGAGAAGTTTCTGAGAATGCTTCTGTGTAGTTTTTAGGTGAAGATATTTCCTTTTCCAGCATAGGCGTCAAAGCGATCCAAATAAGCCCTTGCAGATTCTACAAAAGGAGTGTTTCCAAACTGCTCTATCAGAGGGAATGTTCAAGTCTGTGAGTTGAATGCAGTAATCACACAGAAGTTTGTGAGAATGCTTCTGTCTAGTTTTTAGGTGAAGATATTTCATTTCCCAGAATAGGCCTGAAAGCGCTCAAAATTTCCACTTCCAGATTCTACAAAAAGAGGGTTTCAAAACTACTCTTTCAAAAGGAAGGCTCAAGTCTGTGAATTGAATGCACTCATCACAAAGAAGTTTCTGAGAATGCTTCTGTGTAGTTGTTATGTGAAGATACTTCCTTTTCCAGCATAGGCCCCAAAGCGCTCGAAATAAACACTTGCAGATTCTACGAAAGGAGTGTTTCAAAACTGTCCTATGAAAAGAAACGTTCAAGTCTGTGAGTTGAATGCACTCATCACAGAGAAGTTTCTGAGAATGCTTCTGTGTAGTTTTTAGGTGAAGATATTTCCTTTTCCAGCATAGGCGTCAAAGCGATCCAAATAAACACTTGCAGATTCTACAAAAGGAGTGTTTCCAAACTGCTCTATCAAGAGGAATGTTCAAGTCTGTGAGTAGAATGCACTCACCACAAAGAAGTTTCTGAGAATGCTTCTGTCTAGTTTTTATGTGAAGATATTTCCTTTTCCAGCATAGGCGTCAAAGCGCTCCAAATAAACACTTGCAGATTCTACAAAAGGAGTGTTTCCAAACTGCTCTATCAGAGGAAATGTTCAAGTCTGTGAGTTGAATGCACTAGTCAGACAGAAGTTTGTGAGAATGCTTCTGTGTAGTTTTTAGGTGAAGATATTTCCTTTTCCAGAATAGGTCTCAAAGTGATCCAAATAAACACTTGCAGATTCTACAAAAGGAGTGTTTCCAAACTGCTCTATCAGAGGGAATGTTCAAGTCTGTGAGTTGAATGCAGTAATCACACAGAAGTTTGTGAGAATGCTTCTGTCTAGTTTCAGGTGGAGATATTTCTTTTCCCAGCATAGGCCTCAAAGCCCTCCAAATATCCACTTGCAGACTCTACAAAAAGAGTGTTTCAAAACTGCTCTTTCAAAAGGATGGCTCAAGTCGGTGAGTTGAATGCACTCATCACAAAGAAGTTTCTGAGAATGCTTCTGTGTAGTTGTTATGTGAAGATACTTCCTTTTCCAGCACAGGCCTCAGTGCGCTCGAAATAAACACTTGCAGATCCTACGAAAGGAGTGTTTCAAAACTGTCCTATCAAAATAAACGTTCAAGTCTGTGAGTTGAATGCAGTCATCACACAGAAGTTTCTGAGAATGCTTCTGTGTAGTTTTTAGGTGAAGATATTTCATTTCCCAGCACAGGCCTCAGAGCGCTCCAAATATGCATTTGCAGATTCTACAAAAAGAGAGCTTGAAAACTCTTCCACCAAAAAGAGGCTTCAACTCTATGAGTAGAATGCACTCATCACAAAGAAGTTTCTGAGAATGCTTCTGTCTAGTTTTTATGTGAAGTTATTTTCTTTTCCAGCATAGGCGTCAAAGCGCTCCAAATAAACACTTGCAGATTCTACTAAAGGAGTGTTTCCAAACTGCTCTATCAAAGGCAATGTTCAAGTCTGTGAGTTGAATGCACTCATCACAGAGAAGTTTCTGAGAATGCTTCTGTGTAGTTTTTAGGTGAAGATATTTCCTTTTCCAGCATAGGCGTCAAAGCGATCCAAATAAACAATTGCAGATTCTACAAAAGGAGTGTATCCAAACTGCTCTATCAGAGGGAATGTTCAAGTCTGTGAGTTGAATGCAGTCATCACACAGAAGTTTGTGAGAATGCTTCTGTCTAGTTTTTAGGTGAAGATATTTCTTTTCCCAGAATAGGCCCTAAAGAGCTCCAAATTTCCACTTGCAGATTCTACAAAAAGAGTTTTTCAAAACTGCTCTTTCAAAAGGAAGGCTCAAGTCTGTGAGTTGAATGCACTCATCACAAAGAAGTTTCTGAGAATGCTTCTGTGTAGTTGTTATGTGAAGATACTTCCTTTTCCAGCATAGGCCTCAAAGCGCTCGAAATAACCACTTGCAGATTCTACGAAAGGAGTGTTTCAAAACTGTCCTATCAAAAGAAACGTTCAAGTCTGTGAGTTGAATGCACTCATCACAGAGAAGTTTCTGAGAATGCTTCTGTGTAGTTTTTAGGTGAAGATATTTCCTTTTCCAGCATAGGCGTCAAAGCGATCCAAATAAGCCCTTGCAGATTCTACAAAAGGAGTGTTTCCAAACTGCTCTATCAGAGGGAATGTTCAAGTCTGTGAGTTGAATGCAGTAATCACACAGAAGTTTGTGAGAATGCTTCTGTCTAGTTTTTAGGTGAAGATATTTCATTTCCCAGAATAGGCCTGAAAGCGCTCCAAATTTCCACTTGCAGATTCTACAAAAAGAGTGTTTCAAAACTACTCTTTCAAAAGGAAGGCTCAAGTCTGTGAGTTGAATGCACTCATCACAAAGAAGTTTCTGAGAATGCTTCTGTGTAGTTGTTATGTGAAGATACTTCCTTTTCCAGCATAGGCCCCAAAGCGCTCGAAATAAACACTTGCAGATTCTACGAAAGGAGTGTTTCAAAACTGTCCTATGAAAAGAAACGTTCAAGTCTGTGAGTTGAATGCACTCATCACAGAGAAGTTTCTGAGAATGCTTCTGTGTAGTTTTTAGGTGAAGATATTTCCTTTTCCAGCATAGGCGTCAAAGCGAACCAAATAAACACTTGCAGATTCTACAAAAGGAGTGTATCCAAACTGCTCTATCAGAGGGAATGTTCAAGTCTGTGAGTTGAATGCAGTAATCACACAGAAGTTTGTGAGAATGCTTCTGTCTAGTTTTTAGGTGAAGATATTTCTTTTCCCAGAATAGGCCCTAAAGCGCTCCAAATTTCCACTTGCAGATTCTACAAAAAGAGTGTTTCAAAACTGCTCTTTCAAAAGGAAGGCTCAAGTCTGTGAGTTGAATGCACTCATCACAAAGAAGTTTCTGAGAATGCTTCTGTGTAGTTGTTATGTGAAGATAATTCCTTTTCCAGCATAGGCCTCAAAGCGCTCGAAATAAACACTTGCAGATTCTACGAAAGGAGTGTTTCAAAACTGTCCTATGAAAAGAAACGTTCAAGTCTGTGAGTTGAATGCACTCATCACAGAGAAGTTTCTGAGAATGCTTCTGTGTAGTTTTTAGGTGAAGATATTTCCTTTTCCAGCATAGGCGTCAAAGCGATCCAAATAAGCCCTTGCAGATTCTACAAAAGGAGTGTTTCCAAACTGCTCTATCAGAGGGAATGTTCAAGTCTGTGAGTTGAATGCAGTAATCACACAGAAGTTTGTGAGAATGCTTCTGTCTAGTTTTTAGGTGAAGATATTTCATTTCCCAGAATAGGCCTGAAAGCGCTCCAAATTTCCACTTGCAGATTCTACAAAAAGAGTGTTTCAAAACTACTTTTTCAAAAGGAAGGCTCAAGTCTGTGAGTTGAATGCACTCATCACAAAGAAGTTTCTGAGAATGCTTCTGTGTAGTTGTTATGTGAAGATACTTCCTTTTCCAGCATAGGCCCCAAAGCGCTCGAAATAAACACTTGCAGATTCTACGAAAGGAGTGTTTAAAAACTGTCCTATGAAAAGAAACGTTCAAGTCTGTGAGTTGAATGCACTCATCACAGAGAAGTTTCTGAGAATGCTTCTGTGTAGTTTTTAGGTGAAGATATATCCTTTTCCAGCATAGGCGTCAAAGCGATCCAAATAAACACTTGCAGATTCTACAAAAGGAGTGTTTCCAAACTGCTCTATCAGAGGGAATGTTCAAGTCTGTGAGTTGAATGCACTAGTCAGACAGAAGTTTGTGAGAATGCTTCTGTCTAGTTTTTAGGTGAAGATATTTCATTTCCCAGAATAGGCCTGAAAGTGATCCAAATAAACACTTGCAGATTCTACAAAAGGATTGTTTCCAAACTGCTCTATCAGAGGGAATGTTCAAGTCTGTGAGTTGAATGCAGTAATCACACAGAAGTTTGTGAGAATGCTTCTGTCTAGTTTCAGGTGGAGATATTTCTTTTCCCAGCATAGGCCTCAAAGCCCTCCAAATATCCACTTGCAGACTCTACAAAAAGAGTGTTTCAAAACTGCTCTTTCAAAAGGATGGCTCAAGTCGGTGAGTAGAATGCACTCATCACAAAGAAGTTTCTGAGAATGCTTCTGTGTAGTTGTTATGTGAAGATACTTCCTTTTCCAGCACAGGCCTCAGTGCGCTCGAAATAAACACTTGCAGATCCTACGAAAGGAGTGTTTCAAAACTGTCCTATCAAAATAAACGTTCAAGTCTGTGAGTTGAATGCAGTCATCACACAGAAGTTTCTGAGAATGCTTCTGTGTAGTTTTTAGGTGAAGATATTTCATTTCCCAGAACAGGCCTCAGAGCGCTCCAAATATGCATTTGCAGATTCTACAAAAAGAGAGCTTGAAAACTCTTCCACCAAAAAGAGGCTTCAACTCTATGAGTAGAATGCACTCATCACAAAGAAGTTTCTGAGAATGCTTCTGTCTAGTTTTTAGGTGAAGATATTTCCTTTTCCAGCATAGGCGTCAAAGCGATCCAAATAAACACTTGCAGATTCTACAAAAGGAGTGTTTCCAAACTGCTCTATCAGAGGGAATGTTCAAGTCTGTGAGTTGAATGCAGTAATCACACAGAAGTTTGTGAGAATGCTTCTGTCTAGTTTTTAGGTGAAGATATTTCATTTCCCAGAATAGGCCTGAAAGCGCTCTAAATTTCCACTTGCAGATTCTACAAAAAGAGTGTTTCAAAACTACTCTTTCAAAAGGAAGGCTCAAGTCTGTGAGTTGAATGCACTCATCACAAAGAAGTTTCTGAGAATGCTTCTGTGTAGTTGTTATGTGAAGATACTTCCTTTTCCAGCATAGGCCCCAAAGCGCTCGAAATAAACACTTGCAGATTCTACGAAAGGAGTGTTTGAAAACTGTCCTATGAAAAGAAACGTTCAAGTCTGTGAGTTGAATGCACTCATCACAGAGAAGTTTCTGAGAATGCTTCTGTGTAGTTTTTAGGTGAAGATATTTCCTTTTCCAGCATAGGCATCAAAGCGATCCAAATAAACACTTGCAGATTCTACAAAAGGAGTGTTTCCAAACTGCTCTATCAAGAGGAATGTTCAAGTCTGTGAGTAGAATGCACTCAAAACAAAGAAGTTTCTGAGAATGCTTCTGTCTAGTTTTTATGTGAAAATATTCCCTTTTCCAGCATAGGCGTCAAAGCGCTCCAAATAAACACTTGCAGATCCTACAGAAGGAGTGTTTCCAAACTGCTCTATCAGAGGGAATGTTCAAGGCGGTGAGTTGAATGCACTAGTCAGACAGAAGTTTGTGAGAATGCTTCTGTGTAGTTTTTAGGTGAAGATATTTACTTTTCCAGCATAGGTCTTAAAGTGATCCAAATAAACACTTGCAGATTCTACAAAAGCAGTGTTTCCAAACTGCTCTATCAGAGGGAATGTTCAAGTCTGTGAGTTGAATGCAGTAATCACACAGAAGTTTGTGAGAATGCTTCTGTCTAGTTTCATGTGGAGATATTTCTTTTCCCAGCATAGGCCTCAAAGCCCTCCAAATATCCACTTGCAGACTCTACAAAAAGAGTGTTACAAAAATGCTCTTTCAAAAGGATGGCTCAAGTCTGTGAGTTGAATGCACTCATCACAAAGAAGTTTCTGAGAATGCTTCTGTGTAGTTGTTATGTGAAGATACTTCCTTTTCCAGCACAGGCCTCAGTGCGCTCGAAATAAACACTTGCAGATCCTACGAAACGAGTGTTTCAAAACTGTCCTATCAAAATAAACGTTCAAGTCTGTGAGTTGAATGCAGTCATCACACAGAAGTTTGTGAGAATGCTTCTGTCTAGTTTTTAGGTGAAGATATTTCTTTTCCCAGAATAGGCCCTAAAGCGCTCCAAATTTCCACTTGCAGGTTCTACAAAAAGAGTGTTTCAAAACTGCTCTTTCAAAAGGAAGGCTCAAGTCTGTGAGTTGAATGCACTCATCACAAAGAAGTTTCTGAGAATGCTTCTGTCTAGTTTTTATGTGAAGATATTTCCTTTTCCAGCATAGGCGTCAAAGCGCTCCAAATAAACACTTGCAGATTCTACTAAAGGAGTGTTTCCAAACTGCTCTATCAAAGGCAATGTTCAAGTCTGTGAGTTGAATGCACTCATCACAGAGAAGTTTCTGAGAATGCTTCTGTGTAGTTTTTAGGTGAAGATATTTCCTTTTCCAGCATAGGCGTCAAAGCGATCCAAATAAACACTTGCAGATTCTACAAAAGGAGTGTATCCAAACTGCTCTATCAGAGGGAATGTTCAAGTCTGTGAGTTGAATGCAGTAATCACACAGAAGTTTGTGAGAATGCTTCTGTCTAGTTTTTAGGTGAAGATATTTCTTTTCCCAGAATAGGCCCTAAAGCGCTCCAAATTTCCACTTGCAGATTCTACAAAAAGAGTGTTTCAAAACTGCTCTTTCAAAAGGAAGGCTCAAGTCTGTGAGTTGAATGCACTCATCACAAAGAAGTTTCTGAGAATGCTTCTGTGTAGTTGTTATGTGAAGATACTTCCTTTTCCAGCATAGGCCTCAAAGCGCTCGAAATAAACACTTGCAGATTCTACGAAAGGAGTGTTTCAAAACTGTCCTATCAAAAGAAACGTTCAAGTCCGTGAGTTGAATGCACTCATCACAGAGAAGTTTCTGAGAATGCTTCTGTGTAGTTTTTAGGTGAAGATATTTCCTTTTCCAGCATAGGCGTCAAAGCGATCCAAATAAGCCCTTGCAGATTCTACAAAAGGAGTGTTTCCAAACTGCTCTATCAGAGGGAATGTTCAAGTCTGTGAGTTGAATGCAGTAATCACACAGAAGTTTGTGAGAATGCTTCTGTCTAGTTTTTAGGTGAAGATATTTCATTTCCCAGAATAGGCCTGAAAGCGCTCCAAATTTCCACTTGCAGATTCTACAAAAAGAGTGTTTCAAAACTACTCTTTCAAAAGGAAGGCTCAAGTCTGTGAGTTGAATGCACTCATCACAAAGAAGTTTCTGAGAATGCTTCTGTGTAGTTGTTATGTGTAGATACTTCCTTTTCCAGCATAGGCCCCAAAGCGCTCGAAATAAACACTTGCAGATTCTACGAAAGGAGTGTTTCAAAACTGTCCTATGAAAAGAAACGTTCAAGTCTGTGAGTTGAATGCACTCATCACAGAGAAGTTTCTGAGAATGCTTCTGTGTAGTTTTTAGGTGAAGATATTTCCTTTTCCAGCATAGGCGTCAAAGCGATCCAAATAAACACTTGCAGATTCTACAAAAGGAGTGTTTCCAAACTGCTCTATCAAGAGGAATGTTCAAGTCTGTGAGTAGAATGCACTCACCACAAAGAAGTTTCTGAGAATGCTTCTGTCTAGTTTTTATGTGAAGATATTTCCTTTTCCAGCATAGGCGTCAAAGCGCTCCAAATAAACACTTGCAGATTCTACAAAAGGAGTGTTTCCAAACTGCTCTATCAGAGGGAATGTTCAAGTCTGTGAGTTGAATGCACTAGTCAGACAGAAGTTTGTGAGAATGCTTCTGTGTAGTTTTTAGGTGAAGATATTTCCTTTTCCAGCATAGGTCTCAAAGTGATCCAAATAAACACTTGCAGATTCTACAAAAGCAGTGTTTCCAAACTGCTCTATCAGAGGGAATGTTCAATCTGTGAGTAGAATGCACTCACCACAAAGAAGTTTCTGAGAATGCTTCTGTCTAGTTTTTATGTGAAGATATTTCCTTTTCCAGCATAGGCGTCAAAGCGCTCCAAATAAACACTTGCAGATTCTACAAAAGGAGTGTTTCCAAACTGCTCTATCAGAGGGAATGTTCAAGTCTGTGAGTTGAATGCACTAGTCAGACAGAAGTTTGTGAGAATGCTTCTGTGTAGTTTTTAGGTGAAGATATTTCCTTTTCCAGCATAGGTCTCAAAGTGATCCAAATAAACACTTGCAGATTCTACAAAAGGAGTGTTTCCAAACTGCTCTATCAGAGGGAATGTTCAAGTCTGTGAGTTGAATGCAGTAATCACACAGAAGTTTGTGAGAATGCTTCTGTCTAGTTTCAGGTGGAGATATTTCTTTTCCCAGCATAGGCCTCAAAGCCCTCCAAATATCCACTTGCAGACTCTACAAACAGAGTGTTTCAAAACTGCTCTTTCAAAAGGATGGCTCAAGTCTGTGAGTTGAATGCACTCATCACAAAGAAGTTTCTGAGAATGCTTCTGTGTAGTTGTTATGTGAAGATACTTCCTTTTCCAGCACAGGCCTCAGTGCGCTCGAAATAAACACTTGCAGATCCTACGAAAGGAGTGTTTCAAAACTGTCCTATCAAAATAAACGTTCAAGTCTGTGAGTTGAATGCAGTCATCACACAGAAGTTTCTGAGAATGCTTCTGTGTAGTTTTTAGGTGAAGATATTTCATTTCCCAGCACAGGCCTCAGAGCGCTCCAAATATGCATTTGCAGATTCTACAAAAAGAGAGCTTGAAAACTCTTCCACCAAAAAGAGGCTTCAACTCTATGAGTAGAATGTACTCATCACAAAGAAGTTTCTGAGAATGCTTCTGTCTAGTTTTTATGTGAAGATATTTCCTTTTCCAGCATAGGCGTCAAAGCGCTCCAAATAAACACTTGCAGATTCTACTAAAGGAGTGTTTCCAAACTGCTCTATCAAAAGCAATGTTCAAGTCTGTGAGTTGAATGCACTCATCACAGAGAAGTTTCTGAGAATGCTTCTGTGTAGTTTTTAGGTGAAGATATTTCCTTTTCCAGCATAGGCGTCAAAGCGATCCAAATAAACACTTGCAGATTCTACAAAAGGAGTGTATCCAAACTGCTCTATCAGAGGGAATGTACAAGTCTGTGAGTTGAATGCAGTAATCACACAGAAGTTTGTGAGAATGCTTCTGTCTAGTTTTTAGGTGAAGATATTTCTTTTCCCAGAATAGGCCCTAAAGCGCTCCAAATTTCCACTTGCAGATTCTACAAAAAGAGTGTTTCAAAACTGCTCTTTCAAAAGGAAGGCTCAAGTCTGTGAGTTGAATGCACTCATCACAAAGAAGTTTCTGAGAATGCTTCTGTGTAGTTGTTATGTGAAGATACTTCCTTTTCCAGCATAGGCCCCAAAGCGCTCGAAATAAACACTTGCAGATTCTACGAAAGGAGAGTTTCAAAACTGTCCTATGAAAAGAAACGTTCAAGTCTGTGAGTTGAATGCACTCATCACAGAGAAGTTTCTGAGAATGCTTCTGTGTAGTTTTTAGGTGAAGATATTTCCTTTTCCAGCATAGGTGTCAAAGCGATCCAAATAAACACTTGCAGATTCTACAAAAGGAGTGTTTCCAAACTGCTCTATCAAGAGGAATGTTCAAGTCTGTGAGTAGAATGCACTCACCACAAAGAAGTTTCTGAGAATGCTTCTGTCTAGTATTTATGTGAAAATATTTCCTTTTCCAGCATAGGCGTCAAAGCGCTCCAAATAAACACTTGCAGATTCTACAAAAGGAGTGTTTCCAAACTGCTCTATCAGAGGGAATGTTCAAGTCTGTGAGTTGAATGCACTAGTCAGACAGAAGTTTGTGAGAATGCTTCTGTGTAGTTTTTAGGTGAAGATATTTCCTTTTCCAGCATAGGTCTCAAAGTGATCCAAATAAACACTTGCAGATTCTACAAAAGGATTGTTTCCAAACTGCTCTATCAGAGGGAATGTTCAAGTCTGTGAGTTGAATGCAGTAATCACACAGAAGTTTGTGAGAATGCTTCTGTCTAGTTTCAGGTGGAGATATTTCTTTTCCCAGCATAGGCCTCAAAGCCCTCCAAATATCCACTTGCAGACTCTACAAAAAGAGTGTTTCAAAACTGCTCTTTCAAAAGGATGGCTCAAGTCGGTGAGTTGAATGCACTCATCACAAAGAAGTTTCTGAGAATGCTTCTGTGTAGTTGTTATGTGAAGATACTTCCTTTTCCAGCACAGGCCTCAGTGCGCTCGAAATAAACACTTGCAGATCCTACGAAAGGAGTGTTTCAAAACTGTCCTATCAAAATAAACGTTCAAGTCTGTGAGTTGAATGCAGTCATCACACAGAAGTTTCTGAGAATGCTTCTGTGTAGTTTTTAGGTGAAGATATTTCATTTCCCAGAACAGGCCTCAGAGCGCTCCAAATATGCATTTGCAGATTCTACAAAAAGAGAGCTTGAAAACTCTTCCACCAAAAAGAGGCTTCAACTCTATGAGTAGAATGCACTCATCACAAAGAAGTTTCTAAGAATGCTTCTGTCTACTTTTTAGGTGAAGATATTTCCTTTTCCAGCATAGGCGTCAAAGCGATCCAAATAAACACTTGCAGATTCTACAAAAGGAGTGTTTCCAAACTGCTCTATCAGAGGGAATGTTCAAGTCTGTGAGTTGAATGCAGTAATCACACAGAAGTTTGTGAGAATGCTTCTGCCTAGTTTTTAGGTGAAGATATTTCATTTCCCAGAATAGGCCTGAAAGCGCTCTAAATTTCCACTTGCAGATTCTACAAAAAGAGTGTTTCAAAACTACTCTTTCAAAAGGAAGGCTCAAGTCTGTGAGTTGAATGCACTCATCACAAAGAAGTTTCTGAGAATGCTTCTGTGTAGTTGTTATGTGAAGATACTTCCTTTTCCAGCATAGGCCCCAAAGCGCTCGAAATAAACACTTGCAGATTCTACGAAAGGAGTGTTTCAAAACTGTCCTATGAAAAGAAACGTTCAAGTCTGTGAGTTGAATGCACTCATCACAGAGAAGTTTCTGAGAATGCTTCTGTGTAGTTTTTAGGTGAAGATATTTCCTTTTCCAGCATAGGCATCAAAGCGATCCAAATAAACACTTGCAGATTCTACAAAAGGAGTGTTTCCAAACTGCTCTATCAAGAGGAATGTTCAAGTCTGTGAGTAGAATGCACTCAAAACAAAGAAGTTTCTGAGAATGCTTCTGTCTAGTTTTTATGTGAAGATATTCCCTTTTCCAGCATAGGCGTCAAAGCGCTCCAAATAAACACTTGCAGATCCTACAAAAGGAGTGTTTCCAAACTGCTCTATCAGAGGGAATGTTCAAGGCCGTGAGTTGAATGCACTAGTCAGACAGAAGTTTGTGAGAATGCTTCTGTGTAGTTTTTAGGTGAAGATATTTACTTTTCCAGCATAGGTCTTAAAGTGATCCAAATAAACACTTGCAGATTCTACAAAAGCAGTGTTTCCAAACTGCTCTATCAGAGAGAATGTTCAAGTCTGTGAGTTGAATGCAGTAATCACACAGAAGTTTGTGAGAATGCTTCTGTCTAGTTTCATGTGGAGATATCTCTTTTCCCAGCATAGGCCTCAAAGCCCTCCAAATATCCACTTGCAGACTCTACAAAAAGAGTGTTTCAAAACTGCTCTTTCAAAAGGATGGCTCAAGTCTGTGAGTTGAATGCACTCATCACAAAGAAGTTTCTGAGAATGCTTCTGTGTAGTTGTTATGTGAAGATACTTCCTTTTCCAGCACAGGCCTCAGTGCGCTCGAAATAAACACTTGCAGATCCTACGAAAGGAGTGTTTCAAAACTGTCCTATCAAAATAAACGTTCAAGTCTGTGAGTTGAATGCAGTCATCACACAGAAGTTTGTGAGAATGCTTCTGTCTAGTTTTTAGGTGAAGATATTTCTTTTCCCAGAATAGGCCCTAAAGCGCTCCAAATTTCCACTTGCAGGTTCTACAAAAAGAGTGTTTCAAAACTGCTCTTTCAAAAGGAAGGCTCAAGTCTGTGAGTTGAATGCACTCATCACAAAGAAGTTTCTGAGAATGCTTCTGTGTAGTTGTTATGTGAAGATACTTCCTTTTCCAGCATAGGCCTCAAAGCGCTCGAAATAAACACTTGCAGATTCTACGAAAGGAGTGTTTCAAAACTGTCCTATCAAAAGAAACGTTCAAGTCTGTGAGTTGAATGCACTCATCACAGAGAAGTTTCTGAGAATGCTTCTGTGTAGTTTTTAGGTGAAGATATTTCCTTTTCCAGCATAGGCGTCAAAGCGATCCAAATAAGCCCTTGCAGATTCTACAAAAGGAGTGTTTCCAAACTGCTCTATCAGAGGGAATGTTCAAGTCTGTGAGTTGAATGCAGTAATCACACAGAAGTTTGTGAGAATGCTTCTGTCTAGTTTTTAGGTGAAGATATTTCATTTCCCAGAATAGGCCTGAAAGCGCTCCAAATTTCCACTTGCAGATTCTACAAAAAGAGTGTTTCAAAACTACTCTTTCAAAAGGAAGGCTCAAGTCTGTGAGTTGAATGCACTCATCACCAAGAAGTTTCTGAGAATGCTTCTGTGTAGTTGTTATGTGAAGATACTTCCTTTTCCAGCACAGGCCTCAGTGCGCTCGAAATAAACACTTGCAGATCCTACGAAAGGAGTGTTTCAAAACTGTCCTATCAAAATAAACGTTCAAGTCTGTGAGTTGAATGCAGTCATCACACAGAAGTTTCTGAGAATGCTTCTGTGTAGTTTTTAGGTGAAGATATTTCATTTCCCAGCAAAGGCCTCAGAGCGCTCCAAATATGCATTTGCAGATTCTACAAAAAGAGAGCTTGAAAACTCTTCCACCAAAAAGAGGCTTCAACTCTATGACTAGAATGCACTCATCACAAAGAAGTTTCTGAGAATGCTTCTGTCTAGTTTTTATGTGAAGATATTTCCTTTTCCAGCATAGGCGTCAAAGCGCTCCAAATAAACACTTGCAGATTCTACTAAAGGAGTGTTTCCAAACTGCTCTATCAAAGGCAATGTTCAAGTCTGTGAGTTGAATGCACTCATCACAGAGAAGTTTCTGAGAATGCTTCTGTGTAGTTTTTAGGTGAAGATATTTCCTTTTCCAGCATAGGCGTCAAAGCGATCCAAATAAACACTTGCAGATTCTACAAAAGGAGTGTATCCAAACTGCTCTATCAGAGGAAATGTTCAAGTCTGTGAGTTGAATGCAGTAATCACACAGAAGTTTGTGAGAATGCTTCTGTCTAGTTTTTAGGTGAAGATATTTCTTTTCCCAGAATAGGCCCTAAAGCGCTCCAAATTTCCACTTGCAGATTCTACAAAAAGAGTGTTTCAAAACTGCTCTTTCAAAAGGAAGGCTCAAGTCTGTGAGTTGAATGCACTCATCACAAAGAAGTTTCTGAGAATGCTTCTGTGTAGTTGTTATGTGAAGATACTTCCTTTTCCAGCATAGGCCTCAAAGCGCTCGAAATAAACACTTGCAGATTCTACGAAAGGAGTGTTTCAAAACTGTCCTATCAAAAGAAACGTTCAAGTCTGTGAGTTGAATGCACTCATCACAGAGAAGTTTCTGAGAATGCTTCTGTGTAGTTTTTAGGTGAAGATATTGCCTTTTCCAGCATAGGTGTCAAAGCGATCCAAATAAACACTTGCAGATTCTACAAAAGGAGTGTTTCCAAACTGCTCTATCAGAGGGAATGTTCAAGTCTGTGAGTTGAATGCAGTAATCACACAGAAGTTTGTGAGAATGCTTCTGTCTAGTTTCAGGTGGAGATATTTCTTTTCCCAGCATAGGCCTCAAAGCCCTCCAAATATCCACTTGCAGACTCTACAAAAAGAGTGTTTCGAAACTGCTCTTTCAAAAGGATGGCTCAAGTCGGTGAGTTGAATGCACTCACCACAAAGAAGTTTCTGAGAATGCTTCTGTGTAGTTGTTATGTGAAGATACTTCCTTTTCCAGCACAGGCCTCAGTGCGCTCGAAATAAACACTTGCAGATCCTACGAAAGGAGTGTTTCAAAACTGTCCTATCAAAATAAACGTTCAAGTCTGTGAGTTGAATGCAGTCATTACACAGAAGTTTCTGAGAATGCTTCTGTGTAGTTTTTAGGTGAAGATATTTCATTTCCCAGCACAGGCCTCAGAGCGCTCCAAATATGCATTTGCAGATTCTACAAAAAGAGAGCTTGAAAACTCTTCCACCAAAAAGAGGCTTCAACTCTATGAGTAGAATGCACTCATCACAAAGAAGTTTCTGAGAATGCTTCTGTCTAGTTTTTATGTGAAGATATTTCCTTTTCCAGCATAGGCGTCAAAGCGCTCCAAATAAACACTTGCAGATTCTACTAAAGGAGTGTTTCCAAACTGCTCTATCAAAGGCAATGTTCAAGTCTGTGAGTTGAATGCACTCATCACAGAGAAGTTTCTGAGAATGCTTCTGTGTAGTTTTTAGGTGAAGATATTTCCTTTTCCAGCATAGGCGTCAAAGCGATCCAAATAAACACTTGCAGATTCTACAAAAGGAGTGTATCCAAACTGCTCTATCAGAGGGAATGTTCAAGTCTGTGAGTTGAATGCAGTCATCACACAGAAGTTTGTGAGAATGCTTCTGTCTAGTTTTTAGGTGAAGATATTTCTTTTCCCAGAATAGGCCCTAAAGCGCTCCAAATTTCCACTTGCAGATTCTACAAAAAGAGTGTTTCAAAACTGCTCTTTCAAAAGGAAGGCTCAAGTCTGTGAGTTGAATGCACTCATCACAAAGAAGTTTCTGAGAATGCTTCTGTGTAGTTGTTATGTGAAGATACTTCCTTTTCCAGCATAGGCCTCAAAGCGCTCGAAATAAACACTTGCAGATTCTACGAAAGGAGTGTTTCAAAACTGTCCTATCAAAAGAAACGTTCAAGTCCGTGAGTTGAATGCACTCATCACAGAGAAGTTTCTGAGAATGCTTCTGTGTAGTTTTTAGGTGAAGATATTTCCTTTTCCAGCATAGGCGTCAAAGCGATCCAAATAAGCCCTTGCAGATTCTACAAAAGGAGTGTTTCCAAACTGCTCTATCAGAGGGAATGTTCAAGTCTGTGAGTTGAATGCAGTAATCACACAGAAGTTTGTGAGAATGCTTCTGTCTAGTTTTTAGGTGAAGATATTTCATTTCCCAGAATAGGCCTGAAAGCGCTCCAAATTTCCACTTGCAGATTCTACAAAAAGAGTGTTTCAAAACTACTCTTTCAAAAGGAAGGCTCAAGTCTGTGAGTTGAATGCACTCATCACAAAGAAGTTTCTGAGAATGCTTCTGTGTAGTTGTTATGTGAAGATACTTCCTTTTCCAGCATAGGCCCCAAAGCGCTCGAAATAAACACTTGCAGATTCTACGAAAGGAGTGTTTCAAAACTGTCCTATGAAAAGAAACGTTCAAGTCTGTGAGTTGAATGCACTCATCACAGAGAAGTTTCTGAGAATGCTTCTGTGTAGTTTTTAGGTGAAGATATTTCCTTTTCCAGCATAGGCGTCAAAGCGATCCAAATAAACACTTGCAGATTCTACAAAAGGAGTGTTTCCAAACTGCTCTATCAAGAGGAATGTTCAAGTCTGTGAGTAGAATGCACTCACCACAAAGAAGTTTCTGAGAATGCTTCTGTCTAGTTTTTATGTGAAGATATTTCCTTTTCCAGCATAGGCGTCAAAGCGCTCCAAATAAACACTTGCAGATTCTACAAAAGGAGTGTTTCCAAACTGCTCTATCAGAGGGAATGTTCAAGTCTGTGAGTTGAATGCACTAGTCAGACAGAAGTTTGTGAGAATGCTTCTGTGTAGTTTTTAGGTGAAGATATTTCCTTTTCCAGCATAGGTCTCAAAGTGATCCAAATAAACACTTGCAGATTCTACAAAAGGAGTGTTTCCAAACTGCTCTATCAGAGGGAATGTTCAAGTCTGTGAGTTGAATGCAGTAATCACACAGAAGTTTGTGAGAATGCTTCTGTCTAGTTTCAGGTGGAGATATTTCTTTTCCCAGCATAGGCCTCAAAGCCCTCCAAATATCCACTTGCAGACTCTACAAAAAGAGTGTTTCAAAACTGCTCTTTCAAAAGGATGGCTCAAGTCGGTGAGTTGAATGCACTCATCACAAAGAAGTTTCTGAGAATGCTTCTGTGTAGTTGTTATGTGAAGATACTTCCTTTTCCAGCACAGGCCTCAGTGCGCTCGAAATAAACACTTGCAGATCCTACGAAAGGAGTGTTTCAAAACTGTCCTATCAAAATAAACGTTCAAGTCTGTGAGTTGAATGCAGTCATCACACAGAAGTTTCTGAGAATGCTTCTGTGTAGTTTTTAGGTGAAGATATTTCATTTCCCAGCACAGGCCTCAGAGCGCTCCAAATATGCATTTGCAGATTCTACAAAAAGAGAGCTTGAAAACTCTTCCACCAAAAAGAGGCTTCAACTCTATCAGTAGAATGCACTCATCACAAAGAAGTTTCTGAGAATGCTTCTGTCTAGTTTTTATGTGAAGATATTTCCTTTTCCAGCATAGGCGTCAAAGCGCTCCAAATAAACACTTGCAGATTCTACTAAAGGAGTGTTTCCAAACTGCTCTATCAAAGGCAATGTTCAAGTCTGTGTGTTGAATGCACTCATCACAGAGAAGTTTCTGAGAATGCTTCTGTGTAGTTTTTAGGTGAAGATATTTCCTTTTCCAGCATAGGCGTCAAAGCGATCCAAATAAACACTTGCAGATTCTACAAAAGGAGTGTATCCAAACTGCTCTATCAGAGGGAATGTTCAAGTCTGTGAGTTGAATGCAGTCATCACACAGAAGTTTGTGAGAATGCTTCTGTCTAGTTTTTAGGTGAAGATATTTCTTTTCCCAGAATAGGCCCTAAAGCGCTCCAAATTTCCACTTGCAGATTCTACAAAAAGAGTGTTTCAAAACTGCTCTTTCAAAAGGAAGGCTCAAGTCTGTGAGTTGAATGCACTCATCACAAAGAAGTTTCTGAGAATGCTTCTGTGTAGTTGTTATGTGAAGATACTTCCTTTTCCAGCATAGGCCTCAAAGCGCTCGAAATAAACACTTGCAGATTCTACGAAAGGAGTGTTTCAAAACTGTCCTATCAAAAGAAACGTTCAAGTCCGTGAGTTGAATGCACTCATCACAGAGAAGTTTCTGAGAATGCTTCTGTGTAGTTTTTAGGTGAAGATATTTCCTTTTCCAGCATAGGCGTCAAAGCGATCCAAATAAGCCCTTGCAGATTCTACAAAAGGAGTGTTTCCAAACTGCTCTATCAGAGGGAATGTTCAAGTCTGTGAGTTGAATGCAGTAATCACACAGAAGTTTGTGAGAATGCTTCTGTCTAGTTTTTAGGTGAAGATATTTCATTTCCCAGAATAGGCCTGAAAGCGCTCCAAATTTCCACTTGCAGATTCTACAAAAAGAGTGTTTCAAAACTACTCTTTCAAAAGGAAGGCTCAAGTCTGTGAGTTGAATGCACTCATCACAAAGAAGTTTCTGAGAATGCTTCTGTGTAGTTGTTATGTGAAGATACTTCCTTTTCCAGCATAGGCCCCAAAGCGCTCGAAATAAACACTTGCAGATTGTACGAAAGGAGTGTTTCAAAACTGTCCTATGAAAAGAAACGTTCAAGTCTGTGAGTTGAATGCACTCATCACAGAGAAGTTTCTGAAAATGCTTCTGTGTAGTTTTTAGGTGAAGATATATCCTTTTCCAGCATAGGCGTCAAAGCGATCCAAATAAACACTTGCAGATTCTACAAAAGGAGTGTTTCCAAACTGCTCTATCAGAGGGAATGTTCAAGTCTGTGAGTTGAATGCAGTAATCACACAGAAGTTTGTGAGAATGCTTCTGTCTAGTTTCAGGTGGAGATATTTCTTTTCCCAGCATAGGCCTCAAAGCCCTCCAAATATCCACTTGCAGACTCTACAAAAAGAGTGTTTCGAAACTGCTCTTTCAAAAGGATGGCTCAAGTCGGTGAGTTGAATGCACTCACCACAAAGAAGTTTCTGAGAATGCTTCTGTGTAGTTGTTATGTGAAGATACTTCCTTTTCCAGCACAGGCCTCAGTGCGCTCGAAATAAACACTTGCAGATCCTACGAAAGGAGTGTTTCAAAACTGTCCTATCAAAATAAACGTTCAAGTCTGTGAGTTGAATGCAGTCATCACACAGAAGTTTCTGAGAATGCTTCTGTGTAGTTTTTAGGTGAAGATATTTCATTTCCCAGCACAGGCCTCAGAGCGCTCCAAATATGCATTTGCAGATTCTACAAAAAGAGAGCTTGAAAACTCTTCCACCAAAAAGAGGCTTCAACTCTATGAGTAGAATGCACTCATCACAAAGAAGTTTCTGAGAATGCTTCTGTCTAGTTTTTATGTGAAGATATTTCCTTTTCCAGCATAGGCGTCAAAGCGCTCCAAATAAACACTTGCAGATTCTACTAAAGGAGTGTTTCCAAACTGCTCTATCAAAGGCAATGTTCAAGTCTGTGAGTTGAATGCACTCATCACAGAGAAGTTTCTGAGAATGCTTCTGTGTAGTTTTTAGGTGAAGATATTTCCTTTTCCAGCACAGGCGTCAAAGCGATCCAAATAAACACTTGCAGATTCTACAAAAGGAGTGTATCCAAACTGCTCTATCAGAGGGAATGTTCAAGTCTGTGAGTTGAATGCAGTCATCACACAGAAGTTTGTGAGAATGCTTCTGTCTAGTTTTTAGGTGAAGATATTTCTTTTCCCAGAATAGGCCCTAAAGCGCTCCAAATTTCCACTTGCAGATTCTACAAAAAGAGTGTTTCAAAACTGCTCTTTCAAAAGGAAGGCTCAAGTCTGTGAGTTGAATGCACTCATCACAAAGAAGTTTCTGAGAATGCTTCTGTGTAGTTGTTATGTGAAGATACTTCCTTTTCCAGCATAGGCCTCAAAGCGCTCGAAATAAACACTTGCAGATTCTACGAAAGGAGTGTTTCAAAACTGTCCTATCAAAAGAAACGTTCAAGTCCGTGAGTTGAATGCACTCATCACAGAGAAGTTTCTGAGAATGCTTCTGTGTAGTTTTTAGGTGAAGATATTTCCTTTTCCAGCATAGGCGTCAAAGCGATCCAAATAAGCCCTTGCAGATTCTACAAAAGGAGTGTTTCCAAACTACTCTATCAGAGGGAATGTTCAAGTCTGTGAGTTGAATGCAGTAATCACACAGAAGTTTGTGAGAATGCTTCTGTCTAGTTTTTAGGTGAAGATATTTCATTTCCCAGAATAGGCCTGAAAGCGCTCCAAATTTCCACTTGCAGATTCTACAAAAAGAGTGTTTCAAAACTACTCTTTCAAAAGGAAGGCTCAAGTCTGTGAGTTGAATGCACTCATCACAAAGAAGTTTCTGAGAATGCTTCTGTGTAGTTGTTATGTGAAGATACTTCCTTTTCCAGCATAGGCCCCAAAGCGCTCGAAATAAACACTTGCAGATTCTACGAAAGGAGTGTTTCAAAACTGTCCTATGAAAAGAAACGTTCAAGTCTGTGAGTTGAATGCACTCATCACAGAGAAGTTTCTGAGAATGCTTCTGTGTAGTTTTTAGGTGAAGATATATCCTTTTCCAGCATAGGCGTCAAAGCGATCGAAATAAACACTTGCAGATTCTACAAAAGGAGTGTTTCCAAACTGCTCTATCAAGAGGAATGTTCAAGTCTGTGAGTAGAATGCACTCACCACAAAGAAGTTTCTGAGAATGCTTCTGTCTAGTTTTTATGTGAAGATATTTCCTTTTCCAGCATAGGCGTCAAAGCGCTCCAAATAAACACTTGCAGATTCTACAAAAGGAGTGTTTCCAAACTGCTCTATCAGAGGGAATGTTCAAGTCTGTGAGTTGAATGCACTAGTCAGACAGAAGTTTGTGAGAATGCTTCTGTGTAGTTTTTAGGTGAAGATATTTCCTTTTCCAGCATAGGTCTCAAAGTGATCCAAATAAACACTTGCAGATTCTACAAAAGGAGTGTTTCCAAACTGCTCTATCAGAGGGAATGTTCAAGTCTGTGAGTTGAATGCAGTAATCACACAGAAGTTTGTGAGAATGCTTCTGTCTAGTTTCAGGTGGAGATATTTCTTTTCCCAGCATAGGCCTCAAAGCCCTCCAAATATCCACTTGCAGACTCTACAAAAAGAGTGTTTCAAAACTGCTCTTTCAAAAGGATGGCTCAAGTCGGTGAGTTGAATGCACTCATCACAAAGAAGTTTCTGAGAATGCTTCTGTGTAGTTGTTATGTGAAGATACTTCCTTTTCCAGCACAGGCCTCAGTGCGCTCGAAATAAACACTTGCAGATCCTACGAAAGGAGTGTTTCAAAACTGTCCTATCAAAATAAACGTTCAAGTCTGTGAGTTGAATGCAGTCATCACACAGAAGTTTCTGAGAATGCTTCTGTGTAGTTTTTAGGTGAAGATATTTCATTTCCCAGCACAGGCCTCAGAGCGCTCCAAATATGCATTTGCAGATTCTACAAAAAGAGAGCTTGAAAACTCTTCCACCAAAAAGAGGCTTCAACTCTATCAGTAGAATGCACTCATCACAAAGAAGTTTCTGAGAATGCTTCTGTCTAGTTTTTATGTGAAGATATTTCCTTTTCCAGCATAGGCGTCAAAGCGCTCCAAATAAACACTTGCAGATTCTACTAAAGGAGTGTTTCCAAACTGCTCTATCAAAGGCAATGTTCAAGTCTGTGAGTTGAATGCACTCATCACAGAGAAGTTTCTGAGAATGCTTCTGTGTAGTTTTTAGGTGAAGATATTTCCTTTTCCAGCATAGGCGTCAAAGCGATCCAAATAAACACTTGCAGATTCTACAAAAGGAGTGTATCCAAACTGCTCTATCAGAGGGAATGTTCAAGTCTGTGAGTTGAATGCAGTCATCACACAGAAGTTTGTGAGAATGCTTCTGTCTAGTTTTTAGGTGAAGATATTTCTTTTCCCAGAATAGGCCCTAAAGCGCTCCAAATTTCCACTTGCAGATTCTACAAAAAGAGTGTTTCAAAACTGCTCTTTCAAAAGGAAGGCTCAAGTCTGTGAGTTGAATGCACTCATCACAAAGAAGTTTCTGAGAATGCTTCTGTGTAGTTGTTATGTGAAGATACTTCCTTTTCCAGCATAGGCCTCAAAGCGCTCGAAATAAACACTTGCAGATTCTACGAAAGGAGTGTTTCAAAACTGTCCTATCAAAAGAAACGTTCAAGTCCGTGAGTTGAATGCACTCATCACAGAGAAGTTTCTGAGAATGCTTCTGTCTAGTTTTTAGGTGAAGATATTTCCTTTTCCAGCATAGGCGTCAAAGCGATCCAAATAAGCCCTTGCAGATTCTACAAAAGGAGTGTTTCCAAACTGCTCTATCAGAGGGAATGTTCAAGTCTGTGAGTTGAATGCAGTAATCACACAGAAGTTTGTGAGAATGCTTCTGTCTAGTTTTTAGGTGAAGATATTTCATTTCCCAGAATAGGCCTGAAAGCGCTCCAAATTTCCACTTGCAGATTCTACAAAAAGAGTGTTTCAAAACTACTCTTTCAAAAGGAAGGCTCAAGTCTGTGAGTTGAATGCACTCATCACAAAGAAGTTTCTGAGAATGCTTCTGTGTAGTTGTTATGTGAAGATACTTCCTTTTCCAGCATAGGCCCCAAAGCGCTCGAAATAAACACTTGCAGATTGTACGAAAGGAGTGTTTCAAAACTGTCCTATGAAAAGAAACGTTCAAGTCTGTGAGTTGAATGCACTCATCACAGAGAAGTTTCTGAAAATGCTTCTGTGTAGTTTTTAGGTGAAGATATATCCTTTTCCAGCATAGGCGTCAAAGCGATCCAAATAAACACTTGCAGATTCTACAAAAGGAGTGTTTCCAAACTGCTCTATCAGAGGGAATGTTCAAGTCTGTGAGTTGAATGCAGTAATCACACAGAAGTTTGTGAGAATGCTTCTGTCTAGTTTCAGGTGGAGATATTTCTTTTCCCAGCATAGGCCTCAAAGCCCTCCAAATATCCACTTGCAGACTCTACAAAAAGAGTGTTTCGAAACTGCTCTTTCAAAAGGATGGCTCAAGTCGGTGAGTTGAATGCACTCACCACAAAGAAGTTTCTGAGAATGCTTCTGTGTAGTTGTTATGTGAAGATACTTCCTTTTCCAGCACAGGCCTCAGTGCGCTCGAAATAAACACTTGCAGATCCTACGAAAGGAGTGTTTCAAAACTGTCCTATCAAAATAAACGTTCAAGTCTGTGAGTTGAATGCAGTCATCACACAGAAGTTTCTGAGAATGCTTCTGTGTAGTTTTTAGGTGAAGATATTTCATTTCCCAGCACAGGCCTCAGAGCGCTCCAAATATGCATTTGCAGATTCTACAAAAAGAGAGCTTGAAAACTCTTCCACCAAAAAGAGGCTTCAACTCTATGAGTAGAATGCACTCATCACAAAGAAGTTTCTGAGAATGCTTCTGTCTAGTTTTTATGTGAAGATATTTCCTTTTCCAGCATAGGCGTCAAAGCGCTCCAAATAAACACTTGCAGATTCTACTAAAGGAGTGTTTCCAAACTGCTCTATCAAAGGCAATGTTCAAGTCTGTGAGTTGAATGCACTCATCACAGAGAAGTTTCTGAGAATGCTTCTGTGTAGTTTTTAGGTGAAGATATTTCCTTTTCCAGCACAGGCGTCAAAGCGATCCAAATAAACACTTGCAGATTCTACAAAAGGAGTGTATCCAAACTGCTCTATCAGAGGGAATGTTCAAGTCTGTGAGTTGAATGCAGTCATCACACAGAAGTTTGTGAGAATGCTTCTGTCTAGTTTTTAGGTGAAGATATTTCTTTTCCCAGAATAGGCCCTAAAGCGCTCCAAATTTCCACTTGCAGATTCTACAAAAAGAGTGTTTCAAAACTGCTCTTTCAAAAGGAAGGCTCAAGTCTGTGAGTTGAATGCACTCATCACAAAGAAGTTTCTGAGAATGCTTCTGTGTAGTTGTTATGTGAAGATACTTCCTTTTCCAGCATAGGCCTCAAAGCGCTCGAAATAAACACTTGCAGATTCTACGAAAGGAGTGTTTCAAAACTGTCCTATCAAAAGAAACGTTCAAGTCCGTGAGTTGAATGCACTCATCACAGAGAAGTTTCTGAGAATGCTTCTGTGTAGTTTTTAGGTGAAGATATTTCCTTTTCCAGCATAGGCGTCAAAGCGATCCAAATAAGCCCTTGCAGATTCTACAAAAGGAGTGTTTCCAAACTACTCTATCAGAGGGAATGTTCAAGTCTGTGAGTTGAATGCAGTAATCACACAGAAGTTTGTGAGAATGCTTCTGTCTAGTTTTTAGGTGAAGATATTTCATTTCCCAGAATAGGCCTGAAAGCGCTCCAAATTTCCACTTGCAGATTCTACAAAAAGAGTGTTTCAAAACTACTCTTTCAAAAGGAAGGCTCAAGTCTGTGAGTTGAATGCACTCATCACAAAGAAGTTTCTGAGAATGCTTCTGTGTAGTTGTTATGTGAAGATACTTCCTTTTCCAGCATAGGCCCCAAAGCGCTCGAAATAAACACTTGCAGATTCTACGAAAGGAGTGTTTCAAAACTGTCCTATGAAAAGAAACGTTCAAGTCTGTGAGTTGAATGCACTCATCACAGAGAAGTTTCTGAGAATGCTTCTGTGTAGTTTTTAGGTGAAGATATATCCTTTTCCAGCATAGGCGTCAAAGCGATCGAAATAAACACTTGCAGATTCTACAAAAGGAGTGTTTCCAAACTGCTCTATCAAGAGGAATGTTCAAGTCTGTGAGTAGAATGCACTCACCACAAAGAAGTTTCTGAGAATGCTTCTGTCTAGTTTTTATGTGAAGATATTTCCTTTTCCAGCATAGGCGTCAAAGCGCTCCAAATAAACACTTGCAGATTCTACAAAAGGAGTGTTTCCAAACTGCTCTATCAGAGGGAATGTTCAAGTCTGTGAGTTGAATGCACTAGTCAGACAGAAGTTTGTGAGAATGCTTCTGTGTAGTTTTTAGGTGAAGATATTTCCTTTTCCAGCATAGGTCTCAAAGTGATCCAAATAAACACTTGCAGATTCTACAAAAGGAGTGTTTCCAAACTGCTCTATCAGAGGGAATGTTCAAGTCCGTGAGTTGAATGCAGTAATCACACAGAAGTTTGTGAGAATGCTTCTGTCTAGTTTCAGGTGGAGATATTTCTTTTCCCAGCATAGGCCTCAAAGCCCTCCAAATATCCACTTGCAGACTCTACAAAAAGAGTGTTTCAAAACTGCTCTTTCAAAAGGATGGCTCAAGTCGGTGAGTTGAATGCACTCATCACAAAGAAGTTTCTGAGAATGCTTCTGTGTAGTTGTTATGTGAAGATACTTCCTTTTCCAGCACAGGCCTCAGTGCGCTCGAAATAAACACTTGCAGATCCTACGAAAGGAGTGTTTCAAAACTGTCCTATCAAAATAAACGTTCAAGTCTGTGAGTTGAATGCAGTCATCACACAGAAGTTTCTGAGAATGCTTCTGTGTAGTTTTTAGGTGAAGATATTTCATTTCCCAGCACAGGCCTCAGAGCGCTCCAAATATGCATTTGCAGATTCTGCAAAAAGAGAGCTTGAAAACTCTTCCACCAAAAAGAGGCTTCAACTCTATGAGTAGAATGCACTCATCACAAAGAAGTTTCTGAGAATGCTTCTGTCTAGTTTTTATGTGAAGATATTTCCTTTTCCAGCATAGGCGTCAAAGCGCTCCAAATAAACACTTGCAGATTCTACTAAAGGAGTGTTTCCAAACTGCTCTATCAAAGGCAATGTTCAAGTCCGTGAGTTGAATGCACTCATCACAGAGAAGTTTCTGAGAATGCTTCTGTGTAGTTTTTAGGTGAAGATATTTCCTTTTCCAGCATAGGCGTCAAAGCGATCCAAATAAACACTTGCAGATTCTACAAAAGGAGTGTATCCAAACTGCTCTATCAGAGGGAATGTTCAAGTCTGTGAGTTGAATGCAGTAATCACACAGAAGTTTGTGAGAATGCTTCTGTCTAGTTTTTAGGTGAAGATATTTCTTTTCCCAGAATAGGCCCTAAAGCGCTCCAAATTTCCACCTGCAGATTCTACAAAAAGAGTGTTTCAAAACTGCTCTTTCAAAAGGAAGGCTCAAGTCTGTGAGTTGAATGCACTCATCACAAAGAAGTTTCTGAGAATGCTTCTGTGTAGTTGTTATGTGAAGATACTTCCTTTTCCAGCATAGGCCTCAAAGCGCTCGAAATAAACACTTGCAGATTCTACGAAAGGAGTGTTTCAAAACTGTCCTATCAAAAGAAACGTTCAAGTCTGTGAGTTGAATGCACTCATCACAGAGAAGTTTCTGAGAATGCTTCTGTGTAGTTTTTAGGTGAAGATATTTCCTTTTCCAGCATAGGCGTCAAAGCGATCCAAATAAGCCCTTGCAGATTCTACAAAAGGAGTGTTTCCAAACTGCTCTATCAGAGGGAATGTTCAAGTCTGTGAGTTGAATGCAGTAATCACACAGAAGTTTGTGAGAATGCTTCTGTCTAGTTTTTAGGAGAAGATATTTCATTTCCCAGAATAGGCCTGAAAGCGCTCCAAATTTCCACTTGCAGATTCTACAAAAAGAGTGTTTCAAAACTACTCTTTCAAAAGGAAGGCTCAAGTCTGTGAGTTGAATGCACTCATCACAAAGAAGTTTCTGAGAATGCTTCTGTGTAGCTGTTATGTGAAGATACTTCCTTTTCCAGCATAGGCCCCAAAGCGCTCGAAATAAACACTTGCAGATTCTACGAAAGGAGTGTTTCAAAACTGTCCTATGAAAAGAAACGTTCAAGTCTGTGAGTTGAATGCACTCATCACAGAGAAGTTTCTGAGAATGCTTCTGTGTAGTTTTTAGGTGAAGATATATCCTTTTCCAGCATAGGCGTCAAAGCGCTCCAAATAAACACTTGCAGATTCTACAAAAGGAGTGTTTCCAAACTGCTCTATCAAGAGGAATGTTCAAGTCTGTGAGTAGAATGCACTCGCCACAAAGAAGTTTCTGAGAATGCTTCTGTGTAGTTTTTAGGTGAAGATATTTCCTTTTCCAGCATAGGCGTCAAAGCGCTCCAAATAAACACTTGCAGATTCTACAAAAGGAGTGTTTCCAAACTGCTCTATCAGAGGGAATGTTCAAGTCTGTGAGTGGAATGCACTAGTCAGACAGAAGTTTGTGAGAATGCTTCTGTGTAGTTTTTAGGTGAAGATATTTCCTTTTCCAGCATAGGTCTCAAAGTGATCCAAATAAACACTTGCAGATTCTACAAAAGGAGTGTTTCCAAACTGCTCTATCAGAGGGAATGTTCAAGTCTGTGAGTTGAATGCAGTAATCACACAGAAGTTTGTGAGAATGCTTCTGTCTAGTTTCAGGTGGAGATATTTCTTTTCCCAGCATAGGCCTCAAAGCCCTCCAAATATCCACTTGCAGACTCTACAAAAAGAGTGTTTCAAAACTGCTCTTTCAAAAGGATGCCTGAAGTCGGTGAGTTGAATGCACTCATCACAAAGAAGTTTCTGAGAATGCTTCTGTGTAGTTGTTATGTGAAGATACTTCCTTTTCCAGCACAGGCCTCAGTGCGCTCGAAATAAACACTTGCAGATCCTACGAAAGGAGTGTTTCAAAACTGTCCTATCAAAATAAACGTTCAAGTCTGTGAGTTGAATGCAGTCATCACACAGAAGTTTCTGAGAATGCTTCTGTGTAGTTTTTAGGTGAAGATATTTCATTTCCCAGCACAGGCCTCAGAGCGCTCCAAATATGCATTTGCAGATTCTACAAAAAGAGAGCTTGAAAACTCTTCCACCAAAAAGAGGCTTCAACTCTATGAGTAGAATGCACTCATCACAAAGAAGTTTCTGAGAATGCTTCTGTCTAGTTTTTATGTGAAGATATTTCCTTTTCCAGCATAGGCGTCAAAGCGCTCCAAATAAACACTTGCAGATTCTACTAAAGGAGTGTTTCCAAACTGCTCTATCAAAGGCAATGTTCAAGTCTGTGAGTTGAATGCACTCATCACAGAGAAGTTTCTGAGAATGCTTCTGTGTAGTTTTTAGGTGAAGATATTTCCTTTTCCAGCATAGGCGTCAAAGCGATCCAAATAAACACTTGCAGATTCTACAAAAGGAGTGTATCAAAACTGCTCTATCAGAGCGAATGTTCAAGTCTGTGAGTTGAATGTAGTCATCACACAGAAGTTTGTGAGAATGCTTCTGTCTAGTTTTTAGGTGAAGATATTTCTTTTCCCAGAATAGGCCCTAAAGCGCTCCAATTTTCCACTTGCAGATTCTACAAAAAGAGTGTTTCAAAACTGCTCTTTCAAAAGGAAGGCTCAAGTCTGTGAGTTGAATGCACTCATCACAAAGAAGTTTCTGAGAATGCTTCTGTGTAGTTGTTATGTGAAGATACTTCCTTTTCCAGCATAGGCCTCAAAGCGCTCGAAATAAACACTTGCAGATTCTACGAAAGGAGTGTTTCAAAACTGTCCTATCAAAAGAAACGTTCAAGTCTGTGAGTTGAATGCACTCATCACAGAGAAGTTTCTGAGAATGCTTCTGTGTAGTTTTTAGGTGAAGATATTTCCTTTTCCAGCATAGGCGTCAAAGCGATCCAAATAAGCCCTTGCAGATTCTACAAAAGGAGTGTTTCCAAACTGCTCTATCAGAGGGAATGTTCAAGTCTGTGAGTTGAATGCAGTAATCACACAGAAGTTTGTGAGAATGCTTCTGTCTAGTTTTTAGGTGAAGATATTTCATTTCCCAGAATAGGCCTGAAAGCACTCAAAATTTCCACTTGCAGATTCTACAAAAAGAGGGTTTCAAAACTACTCTTTCAAAAGGAAGGCTCAAGTCTGTGAATTGAATGCACTCATCACAAAGAAGTTTCTGAGAATGCTTCTGTGTAGTTGTTATGTGAAGATACTTCCTTTTCCAGCATAGGCCCCAAAGCGCTCGAAATAAACACTTGCAGATTCTACGAAAGGAGTGTTTCAAAACTGTCCTATGAAAAGAAACGTTCAAGTCTGTGAGTTGAATGCACTCATCACAGAGAAGTTTCTGAGAATGCTTCTGTGTAGTTTTTAGGTGAAGATATTTCCTTTTCCAGCATAGGCGTCAAAGCGATCCAAATAAACACTTGCAGATTCTACAAAAGGAGTGTTTCCAAACTGCTCTATCAAGAGGAATGTTCAAGTCTGTGAGTAGAATGCACTCACCACAAAGAAGTTTCTGAGAATGCTTCTGTCTAGTTTTTATGTGAAGATATTTCCTTTTCCAGCATAGGCGTCAAAGCGCTCCAAATAAACACTTGCAGATTCTACAAAAGGAGTGTTTCCAAACTGCTCTATCAGAGGAAATGTTCAAGTCTGTGAGTTGAATGCACTAGTCAGACAGAAGTTTGTGAGAATGCTTCTGTGTAGTTTTTAGGTGAAGATATTTCCTTTTCCAGAATAGGTCTCAAAGTGATCCAAATAAACACTTGCAGATTCTACAAAAGGAGTGTTTCCAAACTGCTCTATCAGAGGGAATGTTCAAGTCTGTGAGTTGAATGCAGTAATCACACAGAAGTTTGTGAGAATGCTTCTGTCTAGTTTCAGGTGGAGATATTTCTTTTCCCAGCATAGGCCTCAAAGCCCTCCAAATATCCACTTGCAGACTCTACAAAAAGAGTGTTTCAAAACTGCTCTTTCAAAAGGATGGCTCAAGTCGGTGAGTTGAATGCACTCATCACAAAGAAGTTTCTGAGAATGCTTCTGTGTAGTTGTTATGTGAAGATACTTCCTTTTCCAGCACAGGCCTCAGTGCGCTCGAAATAAACACTTGCAGATCCTACGAAAGGAGTGTTTCAAAACTGTCCTATCAAAATAAACGTTCAAGTCTGTGAGTTGAATGCAGTCATCACACAGAAGTTTCTGAGAATGCTTCTGTGTAGTTTTTAGGTGAAGATATTTCATTTCCCAGCACAGGCCTCAGAGCGCTCCAAATATGCATTTGCAGATTCTACAAAAAGAGAGCTTGAAAACTCTTCCACCAAAAAGAGGCTTCAACTCTATGAGTAGAATGCACTCATCACAAAGAAGTTTCTGAGAATGCTTCTGTCTAGTTTTTATGTGAAGTTATTTTCTTTTCCAGCATAGGCGTCAAAGCGCTCCAAATAAACACTTGCAGATTCTACTAAAGGAGTGTTTCCAAACTGCTCTATCAAAGGCAATGTTCAAGTCTGTGAGTTGAATGCACTCATCACAGAGAAGTTTCTGAGAATGCTTCTGTGTAGTTTTTAGGTGAAGATATTTCCTTTTCCAGCATAGGCGTCAAAGCGATCCAAATAAACAATTGCAGATTCTACAAAAGGAGTGTATCCAAACTGCTCTATCAGAGGGAATGTTCAAGTCTGTGAGTTGAATGCAGTCATCACACAGAAGTTTGTGAGAATGCTTCTGTCTAGTTTTTAGGTGAAGATATTTCTTTTCCCAGAATAGGCCCTAAAGCGCTCCAAATTTCCACTTGCAGATTCTACAAAAAGAGTTTTTCAAAACTGCTCTTTCAAAAGGAAGGCTCAAGTCTGTGAGTTGAATGCACTCATCACAAAGAAGTTTCTGAGAATGCTTCTGTGTAGTTGTTATGTGAAGATACTTCCTTTTCCAGCATAGGCCTCAAAGCGCTCGAAATAACCACTTGCAGATTCTACGAAAGGAGTGTTTCAAAACTGTCCTATCAAAAGAAACGTTCAAGTCTGTGAGTTGAATGCACTCATCACAGAGAAGTTTCTGAGAATGCTTCTGTGTAGTTTTTAGGTGAAGATATTTCCTTTTCCAGCATAGGCGTCAAAGCGATCCAAATAAGCCCTTGCAGATTCTACAAAAGGAGTGTTTCCAAACTGCTCTATCAGAGGGAATGTTCAAGTCTGTGAGTTGAATGCAGTAATCACACAGAAGTTTGTGAGAATGCTTCTGTCTAGTTTTTAGGTGAAGATATTTCATTTCCCAGAATAGGCCTGAAAGCGCTCCAAATTTCCACTTGCAGATTCTACAAAAAGAGTGTTTCAAAACTACTCTTTCAAAAGGAAGGCTCAAGTCTGTGAGTTGAATGCACTCATCACAAAGAAGTTTCTGAGAATGCTTCTGTGTAGTTGTTATGTGAAGATACTTCCTTTTCCAGCATAGGCCCCAAAGCGCTCGAAATAAACACTTGCAGATTCTACGAAAGGAGTGTTTCAAAACTGTCCTATGAAAAGAAACGTTCAAGTCTGTGAGTTGAATGCACTCATCACAGAGAAGTTTCTGAGAATGCTTCTGTGTAGTTTTTAGGTGAAGATATTTCCTTTTCCAGCATAGGCGTCAAAGCGAACCAAATAAACACTTGCAGATTCTACAAAAGGAGTGTATCCAAACTGCTCTATCAGAGGGAATGTTCAAGTCTGTGAGTTGAATGCAGTAATCACACAGAAGTTTGTGAGAATGCTTCTGTCTAGTTTTTAGGTGAAGATATTTCTTTTCCCAGAATAGGCCCTAAAGCGCTCCAAATTTCCACTTGCAGATTCTACAAAAAGAGTGTTTCAAAACTGCTCTTTCAAAAGGAAGGCTCAAGTCTGTGAGTTGAATGCACTCATCACAAAGAAGTTTCTGAGAATGCTTCTGTGTAGTTGTTATGTGAAGATAATTCCTTTTCCAGCATAGGCCTCAAAGCGCTCGAAATAAACACTTGCAGATTCTACGAAAGGAGTGTTTCAAAACTGTCCTATGAAAAGAAACGTTCAAGTCTGTGAGTTGAATGCACTCATCACAGAGAAGTTTCTGAGAATGCTTCTGTGTAGTTTTTAGGTGAAGATATTTCCTTTTCCAGCATAGGCGTCAAAGCGATCCAAATAAGCCCTTGCAGATTCTACAAAAGGAGTGTTTCCAAACTGCTCTATCAGAGGGAATGTTCAAGTCTGTGAGTTGAATGCAGTAATCACACAGAAGTTTGTGAGAATGCTTCTGTCTAGTTTTTAGGTGAAGATATTTCATTTCCCAGAATAGGCCTGAAAGCGCTCCAAATTTCCACTTGCAGATTCTACAAAAAGAGTGTTTCAAAACTACTTTTTCAAAAGGAAGGCTCAAGTCTGTGAGTTGAATGCACTCATCACAAAGAAGTTTCTGAGAATGCTTCTGTGTAGTTGTTATGTGAAGATACTTCCTTTTCCAGCATAGGCCCCAAAGCGCTCGAAATAAACACTTGCAGATTCTACGAAAGGAGTGTTTAAAAACTGTCCTATGAAAAGAAACGTTCAAGTCTGTGAGTTGAATGCACTCATCACAGAGAAGTTTCTGAGAATGCTTCTGTGTAGTTTTTAGGTGAAGATATATCCTTTTCCAGCATAGGCGTCAAAGCGATCCAAATAAACACTTGCAGATTCTACAAAAGGAGTGTTTCCAAACTGCTCTATCAGAGGGAATGTTCAAGTCTGTGAGTTGAATGCACTAGTCAGACAGAAGTTTGTGAGAATGCTTCTGTCTAGTTTTTAGGTGAAGATATTTCATTTCCCAGAATAGGCCTGAAAGTGATCCAAATAAACACTTGCAGATTCTACAAAAGGATTGTTTCCAAACTGCTCTATCAGAGGGAATGTTCAAGTCTGTGAGTTGAATGCAGTAATCACACAGAAGTTTGTGAGAATGCTTCTGTCTAGTTTCAGGTGGAGATATTTCTTTTCCCAGCATAGGCCTCAAAGCCCTCCAAATATCCACTTGCAGACTCTACAAAAAGAGTGTTTCAAAACTGCTCTTTCAAAAGGATGGCTCAAGTCGGTGAGTAGAATGCACTCATCACAAAGAAGTTTCTGAGAATGCTTCTGTGTAGTTGTTATGTGAAGATACTTCCTTTTCCAGCACAGGCCTCAGTGCGCTCGAAATAAACACTTGCAGATCCTACGAAAGGAGTGTTTCAAAACTGTCCTATCAAAATAAACGTTCAAGTCTGTGAGTTGAATGCAGTCATCACACAGAAGTTTCTGAGAATGCTTCTGTGTAGTTTTTAGGTGAAGATATTTCATTTCCCAGAACAGGCCTCAGAGCGCTCCAAATATGCATTTGCAGATTCTACAAAAAGAGAGCTTGAAAACTCTTCCACCAAAAAGAGGCTTCAACTCTATGAGTAGAATGCACTCATCACAAAGAAGTTTCTGAGAATGCTTCTGTCTAGTTTTTAGGTGAAGATATTTCCTTTTCCAGCATAGGCGTCAAAGCGATCCAAATAAACACTTGCAGATTCTACAAAAGGAGTGTTTCCAAACTGCTCTATCAGAGGGAATGTTCAAGTCTGTGAGTTGAATGCAGTAATCACACAGAAGTTTGTGAGAATGCTTCTGTCTAGTTTTTAGGTGAAGATATTTCATTTCCCAGAATAGGCCTGAAAGCGCTCTAAATTTCCACTTGCAGATTCTACAAAAAGAGTGTTTCAAAACTACTCTTTCAAAAGGAAGGCTCAAGTCTGTGAGTTGAATGCACTCATCACAAAGAAGTTTCTGAGAATGCTTCTGTGTAGTTGTTATGTGAAGATACTTCCTTTTCCAGCATAGGCCCCAAAGCGCTCGAAATAAACACTTGCAGATTCTACGAAAGGAGTGTTTGAAAACTGTCCTATGAAAAGAAACGTTCAAGTCTGTGAGTTGAATGCACTCATCACAGAGAAGTTTCTGAGAATGCTTCTGTGTAGTTTTTAGGTGAAGATATTTCCTTTTCCAGCATAGGCATCAAAGCGATCCAAATAAACACTTGCAGATCCTACAAAAGGAGTGTTTCCAAACTGCTCTATCAAGAGGAATGTTCAAGTCTGTGAGTAGAATGCACTCAAAACAAAGAAGTTTCTGAGAATGCTTCTGTCTAGTTTTTATGTGAAGATATTCCCTTTTCCAGCATAGGCGTCAAAGCGCTCCAAATAAACACTTGCAGATCCTACAGAAGGAGTGTTTCCAAACTGCTCTATCAGAGGGAATGTTCAAGGCCGTGAGTTGAATGCACTAGTGAGACAGAAGTTTGTGAGAATGCTTCTGTGTAGTTTTTAGGTGAAGATATTTACTTTTCCAGCATAGGTCTTAAAGTGATCCAAATAAACACTTGCAGATTCTACAAAAGGAGTGTTTCCAAACTGCTCTATCAGAGGGAATGTTCAAGTCTGTGAGTTGAATGCAGTAATCACACAGAAGTTTGTGAGAATGCTTCTGTCTAGTTTCAGGTGGAGATATTTCTTTTCCCAGCATAGGCCTCAAAGCCCTCCAAATATCCACTTGCAGACTCTACAAAAAGAGTGTTTCAAAACTGCTCTTTCAAAAGGATGGCTCAAGTCGGTGAGTTGAATGCACTCATCACAAAGAAGTTTCTGAGAATGCTTCTGTGTAGTTGTTATGTGAAGATACTTCCTTTTCCAGCACAGGCCTCAGTGCGCTCGAAATAAACACTTGCAGATCCTACGAAAGGAGTGTTTCAAAACTGTCCTATCAAAATAAACGTTCAAGTCTGTGAGTTGAATGCAGTCATCACACAGAAGTTTCTGAGAATGCTTCTGTGTAGTTTTTAGGTGAAGATATTTCATTTCCAAGAACAGGCCTCAGAGCGCTCCAAATATGCATTTGCAGATTCTACAAAAAGAGAGCTTGAAAACTCTTCCACCAAAAAGAGGCTTCAACTCTATGAGTAGAATGCACTCATCACAAAGAAGTTTCTGAGAATGCTTCTGTGTAGTTTTTAGGTGAAGATATTTCCTTTTCCAGCATAGGCGTCAAAGCGATCCAAATAAACAATTGCAGATTCTACAAAAGGAGTGTTTCCAAACTGCTCTATCAGAGGGAATGTTCAAGTCTGTGAGTTGAATGCAGTAATCACACAGAAGTTTGTGAGAATGCTTCTGTCTAGTTTTTAGGTGAAGATATTTCATTTCCCAGAATAGGCCTGAAAGCGCTCTAAATTTCCACTTGCAGATTCTACAAAAAGAGTGTTTCAAAACTACTCTTTCAAAAGGAAGGCTCAAGTCTGTGAGTTGAATGCACTCATCACAAAGAAGTTTCTGAGAATGCTTCTGTGTAGTTGTTATGTGAAGATACTTCCTTTTCCAGCATAGGCCCCAAAGCGCTCGAAATAAACACTTGCAGATTCTACGAAAGGAGTGTTTCAAAACTGTCCTATGAAAAGAAACGTTCAAGTCTGTGAGTTGAATGCACTCATCACAGAGAAGTTTCTGAGAATGCTTCTGTGTAGTTTTTAGGTGAAGATATTTCCTTTTCCAGCATAGGCATCAAAGCGATCCAAATAAACACTTGCAGATTCTACAAAAGGAGTGTTTCCAAACTGCTCTATCAAGAGGAATGTTCAAGTCTGTGAGTAGAATGCACTCAAAACAAAGAAGTTTCTGAGAATGCTTCTGTCTAGTTTTTATGTGAAGATATTCCCTTTTCCAGCATAGGCGTCAAAGCGCTCCAAATAAACACTTGCAGATCCTACAAAAGGAGTGTTTCCAAACTGCTCTATCAGAGGGAATGTTCAAGGCCGTGAGTTGAATGCACTAGTCAGACAGAAGTTTGTGAGAATGCTTCTGTGTAGTTTTTAGGTGAAGATATTTACTTTTCCAGCATAGGTCTTAAAGTGATCCAAATAAACACTTGCAGATTCTACAAAAGCAGTGTTTCCAAACTGCTCTATCAGAGGGAATGTTCAAGTCTGTGAGTTGAATGCAGTAATCACACAGAAGTTTGTGAGAATGCTTCTGTCTAGTTTCATGTGGAGATATTTCTTTTCCCAGCATAGGCCTCAAAGCCCTCCAAATATCCACTTGCAGACTCTACAAAAAGAGTGTTTCAAAACTGCTCTTTCAAAAGGATGGCTCAAGTCTGTGAGTTGAATGCACTCATCACAAAGAAGTTTCTGAGAATGCTTCTGTGTAGTTGTTATGTGAAGATACTTCCTTTTCCAGCACAGGCCTCAGTGCGCTCGAAATAAACACTTGCAGATCCTACGAAAGGAGTGTTTCAAAACTGTCCTATCAAAATAAACGTTCAAGTCTGTGAGTTGAATGCAGTCATCACACAGAAGTTTGTGAGAATGCTTCTGTCTAGTTTTTAGGTGAAGATATTTCTTTTCCCAGAATAGGCCCTAAAGCGCTCCAAATTTCCACTTGCAGGTTCTACAAAAAGAGTGTTTCAAAACTGCTCTTTCAAAAGGAAGGCTCAAGTCTGTGAGTTGAATGCACTCATCACAAAGAAGTTTCTGAGAATGCTTCTGTCTAGTTTTTATGTGAAGATATTTCCTTTTCCAGCATAGGCGTCAAAGCGCTCCAAATAAACACTTGCAGATTCTACTAAAGGAGTGTTTCCAAGCTGCTCTATCAAAGGCAATGTTCAAGTCTGTGAGTTGAATGCACTCATCACAGAGAAGTTTCTGAGAATGCTTCTGTGTAGTTTTTAGGTGAAGATATTTCCTTTTCCAGCATAGGCGTCAAAGCGATCCAAATAAACACTTGCAGATTCTACAAAAGGAGTGTATCCAAACTGCTCTATCAGAGGGAATGTTCAAGTCTGTGAGTTGAATGCAGTCATCACACAGAAGTTTGTGAGAATGCTTCTGTCTAGTTTTTAGGTGAAGATATTTCTTTTCCCAGAATAGGCCCTAAAGCGCTCCAAATTTCCACTTGCAGATTCTACAAAAAGAGTGTTTCAAAACTGCTCTTTCAAAAGGAAGGCTCAAGTCTGTGAGTTGAATGCACTCATCACAAAGAAGTTTCTGAGAATGCTTCTGTGTAGTTGTTATGTGAAGATACTTCCTTTTCCAGCATAGGCCTCAAAGCGCTCGAAATAAACACTTGCAGATTCTACGAAAGGAGTGTTTCAAAACTGTCCTATCAAAAGAAACGTTCAAGTCTGTGAGTTGAATGCACTCATCACAGAGAAGTTTCTGAGAATGCTTCTGTGTAGTTTTTAGGTGAAGATATTTCCTTTTCCAGCATAGGCGTCAAAGCGATCCAAATAAGCCCTTGCAGATTCTACAAAAGGAGTGTTTCCAAACTGCTCTATCAGAGGGAATGTTCAAGTCTGTGAGTTGAATGCAGTAATCACACAGAAGTTTGTGAGAATGCTTCTGTCTAGTTTTTAGGTGAAGATATTTCATTTCCCAGAATAGGCCTGAAAGCGCTCCAAATTTCCACTTGCAGATTCTACAAAAAGAGTGTTTCAAAACTACTCTTTCAAAAGGAAGGCTCAAGTCTGTGAGTTGAATGCACTCATCACAAAGAAGTTTCTGAGAATGCTTCTGTGTAGTTGTTATGTGAAGACACTTCCTTTTTCAGCATAGGCCCCAAAGCGCTCGAAATAAACACTTGCAGATTCTACGAAAGGAGTGTTTCAAAACTGTCCTATGAAAAGAAACGTTCAAGTCTGTGAGTTGAATGCACTCATCACAGAGAAGTTTCTGAGAATGCTTCTGTGTAGTTTTTAGGTGAAGATATATCCTTTTCCAGCATAGGCGTCAAAGCGATCCAAATAAACACTTGCAGATTCTACAAAAGGAGTGTTTCCAAACTGCTCTATCAAGAGGAATGTTCAAGTCTGTGAGTAGAATGCACTCACCACAAAGAAGTTTCTGAGAATGCTTCTGTCTAGTTTTTATGTGAAGATATTTCCTTTTCCAGCATAGGCGTCAAAGCGCTCCAAATAAACACTTGCAGATTCTACAAAAGGAGTGTTTCCAAACTGCTCTATCAGAGGGAATGTTCAAGTCTGTGAGTTGAATGCACTAGTCAGACAGAAGTTTGTGAGAATGCTTCTGTGTAGTTTTTAGGTGAAGATATTTCCTTTTCCAGCATAGGTCTCAAAGTGATCCAAATAAACACTTGCAGATTCTACAAAAGGAGTGTTTCCAAACTGCTCTATCAGAGGGAATGTTCAAGTCGGTGAGTTGAATGCAGTCATCACACAGAAGTTTGTGAGAATGCTTCTGTCTAGTTTCAGGTGGAGATATTTCTTTTCCCAGCATAGGCCTCAAAGCCCTCCAAATATCCACTTGCAGACTCTACAAAAAGAGTGTTTCAAAACTGCTCTTTCAAAAGGATGGCTCAAGTCGGTGAGTTGAATGCACTCATCACAAAGAAGTTTCTGAGAATGCTTCTGTGTAGTTGTTATGTGAAGATACTTCCTTTTCCAGCACAGGCCTCAGTGCGCTCGAAATAAACACTTGCAGATCCTACGAAAGGAGTGTTTCAAAACTGTCCTATCAAAATAAACGTTCAAGTCTGTGAGTTGAATGCAGTCATCACACAGAAGTTTCTGAGAATGCTTCTGTGTAGTTTTTAGGTGAAGATATTTCATTTCCCAGCACAGGCCTCAGAGCGCTCCAAATATGCATTTGCAGATTCTACAAAAAGAGAGCTTGAAAACTCTTCCACCAAAAAGAGGCTTCAACTCTATGAGTAGAATGCACTCATCACAAAGAAGTTTCTGAGAATGCTTCTGTCTAGTTTTTATGTGAAGATATTTCCTTTTCCAGCATAGGCGTCAAAGCGCTCCAAATAAACACTTGCAGATTCTACTAAAGGAGTGTTTCCAAACTGCTCTATCAAAGGCAATGTTCAAGTCTGTGAGTTGAATGCACTCATCACAGAGAAGTTTCTGAGAATGCTTCTGTGTAGTTTTTAGGTGAAGATATTTCCTTTTCCAGCATAGGCGTCAAAGCGATCCAAATAAACACTTGCAGATTCTACAAAAGGAGTGTATCCAAACTGCTCTATCAGAGGGAATGTTCAAGTCTGTGAGTTGAATGCAGTCATCACACAGAAGTTTGTGAGAATGCTTCTGTCTAGTTTTTAGGTGAAGATATTTCTTTTCCCAGAATAGGCCCTAAAGCGCTCCAATTTTCCACTTGCAGATTCTACAAAAAGAGTGTTTCAAAACTGCTCTTTCAAAAGGAAGGCTCAAGTCTGTGAGTTGAATGCACTCATCACAAAGAAGTTTCTGAGAATGCTTCTGTGTAGTTGTTATGTGAAGATACTTCCTTTTCCAGCATAGGCCTCAAAGCGCTCGAAATAAACACTTGCAGATTCTACGAAAGGAGTGTTTCAAAACTGTCCTATCAAAAGAAACGTTCAAGTCTGTGAGTTGAATGCACTCATCACAGAGAAGTTTCTGAGAATGCTTCTGTGTAGTTTTTAGGTGAAGATATTTCCTTTTCCAGCATAGGCGTCAAAGCGATCCAAATAAGCCCTTGCAGATTCTACAAAAGGAGTGTTTCCAAACTGCTCTATCAGAGGGAATGTTCAAGTCTGTGAGTTGAATGCAGTAATCACACAGAAGTTTGTGAGAATGCTTCTGTCTAGTTTTTAGGTGAAGATATTTCATTTCCCAGAATAGGCCTGAAAGCGCTCCAAATTTCCACTTGCAGATTCTACAAAAAGAGTGTTTCAAAACTACTCTTTCAAAAGGAAGGCTCAAGTCTGTGAGTTGAATGCACTCATCACAAAGAAGTTTCTGAGAATGCTTCTGTGTAGTTGTTATGTGAAGATACTTCCTTTTCCAGCATAGGCCCCAAAGCGCTCGAAATAAACACTTGCAGATTCTACGAAAGGAGTGTTTCAAAACTGTCCTATGAAAAGAAACGTTCAAGTCTGTGAGTTGAATGCACTCATCACAGAGAAGTTTCTGAGAATGCTTCTGTATAGTTTTTAGGTGAAGATATATCCTTTTCCAGCATAGGCGTCAAAGCGCTCCAAATAAACACTTGCAGATTCTACAAAAGGAGTGTTTCCAAACTGCTCTATCAAGAGGAATGTTCAAGTCTGTGAGTAGAATGCACTCGCCACAAAGAAGTTTCTGAGAATGCTTCTGTGTAGTTTTTAGGTGAAGATATTTCCTTTTCCAGCATAGGCGTCAAAGCGCTCCAAATAAACACTTGCAGATTCTACAAAAGGAGTGTTTCCAAACTGCTCTATCAGAGGGAATGTTCAAGTCTGTGAGTTGAATGCACTAGTCAGACAGAAGTTTGTGAGAATGCTTCTGTGTAGTTTTTAGGTGAAGATATTTCCTTTTCCAGCATAGGTCTCAAAGTGATCCAAATAAACACTTGCAGATTCTACAAAAGGAGTGTTTCCAAACTGCTCTATCAGAGGGAATGTTCAAGTCTGTGAGTTGAATGCAGTAATCACACAGAAGTTTGTGAGAATGCTTCTGTCTAGTTTCAGGTGGAGATATTTCTTTTCCCAGCATAGGCCTCAAAGCCCTCCAAATATCCACTTGCAGACTCTACAAAAAGAGTGTTTCAAAACTGCTCTTTCAAAAGGATGGCTGAAGTCGGTGAGTTGAATGCACTCATCACAAAGAAGTTTCTGAGAATGCTTCTGTGTAGTTGTTATGTGAAGATACTTCCTTTTCCAGCACAGGCCTCAGTGCGCTCGAAATAAACACTTGCAGATCCTACGAAAGGAGTGTTTCAAAACTGTCCTATCAAAATAAACGTTCAAGTCTGTGAGTTGAATGCAGTCATCACACAGAAGTTTGTGAGAATGCTTCTGTCTAGTTTTTAGGTGAAGATATTTCATTTCCCAGCACAGGCCTCAGAGCGCTCCAAATATGCATTTGCAGATTCTACAAAAAGAGAGCTTGAAAACTCTTCCACCAAAAAGAGGCTTCAACTCTATGAGTAGAATGCACTCATCACAAAGAAGTTTCTGAGAATGCTTCTGTCTAGTTTTTATGTGAAGATATTTCCTTTTCCAGCATAGGCGTCAAAGCGCTCCAAATAAACACTTGCAGATTCTACTAAAGGAGTGTTTCCAAACTGCTCTATCAAAGGCAATGTTCAAGTCTGTGAGTTGAATGCACTCATCACAGAGAAGTTTCTGAGAATGCTTCTGTGTAGTTTTTAGGTGAAGATATTTCCTTTTCCAGCATAGGCGTCAAAGCGATCCAAATAAACACTTGCAGATTCTACAAAAGGAGTGTATCCAAACTGCTCTATCAGAGGGAATGTTCAAGTCTGTGAGTTGAATGCAGTCATCACACAGAAGTTTGTGAGAATGCTTCTGTCTAGTTTTTAGGTGAAGATATTTCTTTTCCCAGAATAGGCCCTAAAGCGCTCCAATTTTCCACTTGCAGATTCTACAAAAAGAGTGTTTCAAAACTGCTCTTTCAAAAGGAAGGCTCAAGTCTGTGAGTTGAATGCACTCATCACAAAGAAGTTTCTGAGAATGCTTCTGTGTAGTTGTTATGTGAAGATACTTCCTTTTCCAGCTTAGGCCTCAAAGCGCTCGAAATAAACACTTGCAGATTCTACGAAAGGAGTGTTTCAAAACTGTCCTATCAAAAGAAACGTTCAAGTCTGTGAGTTGAATGCACTCATCACAGAGAAGTTTCTGAGAATGCTTCTGTGTAGTTTTTAGGTGAAGATATTTCCTTTTCCAGCATAGGCGTCAAAGCGATCCAAATAAGCCCTTGCAGATTCTACAAAAGGAGTGTTTCCAAACTGCTCTATCAGAGGGAATGTTCAAGTCTGTGAGTTGAATGCAGTAATCACACAGAAGTTTGTGAGAATGCTTCTGTCTAGTTTTTAGGTGAAGATATTTCATTTCCCAGAATAGGCCTGAAAGCGCTCCAAATTTCCACTTGCAGATTCTACAAAAAGAGTGTTTCAAAACTACTCTTTCAAAAGGAAGGCTCAAGTCTGTGAGTTGAATGCACTCATCACAAAGAAGTTTCTGAGAATGCTTCTGTGTAGTTGTTATGTGAAGATACTTCCTTTTCCAGCATAGGCCCCAAAGCGCTCGAAATAAACACTTGCAGATTCTACGAAAGGAGTGTTTCAAAACTGTCCTATGAAAAGAAACGTTCAAGTCTGTGAGTTGAATGCACTCATCACAGAGAAGTTTCTGAGAATGCTTCTGTGTAGTTTTTAGGTGAAGATATATCCTTTTCCAGCATAGGCGTCAAAGCGATCCAAATAAACACTTGCAGATTCTACAAAAGGAGTGTTTCCAAACTGCTCTATCAAGAGGAATGTTCAAGTCTGTGAGTAGAATGCACTCACCACAAAGAAGTTTCTGAGAATGCTTCTGTCTAGTTTTTAGGTGAAGATATTTCCTTTTCCAGCATAGGCGTCAAAGCGCTCCAAATAAACACTTGCAGATTCTACAAAAGGAGTGTTTCCAAACTGCTCTATCAGAGGGAATATTCAAGTCTGTGAGTTGAATGCACTAGTCAGACAGAAGTTTGTGAGAATGCTTCTGTGTAGTTTTTAGGTGAAGATATTTCCTTTTCCAGCATAGGTCTCAAAGTGATCCAAATAAACACTTGCAGATTCTACAAAAGGAGTGTTTCCAAACTGCTCTATCAGAGGGAATGTTCAAGTCTGTGAGTTGAATGCAGTAATCACACAGAAGTTTGTGAGAATGCTTCTGTCTAGTTTCAGGTGGAGATATTTCTTTTCCCAGCATAGGCCTCAAAGCCCTCCAAATATCCACTTGCAGACTCTACAAAAAGAGTGTTTCAAAACTGCTCTTTCAAAGGGATGGCTCAAGTCGGTGAGTTGAATGCACTCATCACAAAGAAGTTTCTGAGAATGCTTCTGTGTAGTTGTTATGTGAAGATACTTCCTTTTCCAGCACAGGCCTCAGTGCCCTCGAAATAAACCCTTGCAGATCCTACGAAAGGAGTGTTTCAAAACTGTCCTATCAAAATAAACGTTCAAGTCCGTGAATTGAATGCACTCATCACACAGATGTTTCTGAGAATGCTTCTGTGTAGTTTTTAGGTGAAGATATTTCATTTCCCAGCACAGGCCTCAGAGCGCTCCAAATATGCATTTGCAGATTCTACAAAAAGAGAGCTTGAAAACTCTTCCACCAAAAAGAGGCTTCAACTCTATGAGTAGAATGCACTCATCACAAAGAAGTTTCTGAGAATGCTTCTGTCTAGTTTTTATGTGAAGATATTTCCTTTTCCAGCATAGGCGTCAAAGCGCTCCAAATAAACACTTGCAGATTCTACTAAAGGAGTGTTTCCAAACTGCTCTATCAAAAGCAATGTTCAAGTCTGTGAGTTGAATGCACTCATCACAGAGAAGTTTCTGAGAATGCTTCTGTGTAGTTTTTAGGTGAAGATATTTCCTTTTCCAGCATAGGCGTCAAAGCGATCCAAATAAACACTTGCAGATTCTACAAAAGGAGTGTATCCAAACTGCTCTATCAGAGGGAATGTTCAAGTCTGTGAGTTGAATGCAGTCATCACACAGAAGTTTGTGAGAATGCTTCTGTCTAGTTTTTAGGTGAAGATATTTCTTTTCCCAGAATAGGCCCTAAAGCGCTCCAAATTTCCACTTGCAGATTCTACAAAAAGAGTGTTTCAAAACTGCTCTTTCAAAAGGAAGGCTCAAGTCTGTGAGTTGAATGCACTCATCACAAAGAAGTTTCTGAGAATGCTTCTGTGTAGTTGTTATGTGAAGATACTTCCTTTTCCAGCATAGGCCTCAAAGCGCTCGAAATAAACACTTGCAGATTCTACGAAAGGAGTGTTTCAAAACTGTCCTATCAAAAGAAACGTTCAAGTCTGTGAGTTGAATGCACTCATCACAGAGAAGTTTCTGAGAATGCTTCTGTGTAGTTTTTAGGTGAAGATATTTCCTTTTCCAGCATAGGCGTCAAAGCGATCCAAATAAGCCCTTGCAGATTCTACAAAAGGAGTGTTTCCAAACTGCTCTATCAGAGGGAATGTTCAAGTCTGTGAGTTGAATGCAGTAATCACACAGAAGTTTGTGAGAATGCTTCTGTCTAGTTTTTAGGTGAAGATATTTCATTTCCCAGAATAGGCCTGAAAGCGCTCCAAATTTCCACTTGCAGATTCTACAAAAAGAGTGTTTCAAAACTACTCTTTCAAAAGGAAGGCTCAAGTCTGTGAGTTGAATGCACTCATCACAAAGAAGTTTCTGAGAATGCTTCTGTGTAGTTGTTATGTGAAGATACTTCCTTTTCCAGCATAGGCCCCAAAGCGCTCGAAATAAACACTTGCAGATTCTACGAAAGGAGTGTTTCAAAACTGTCCTATGAAAAGAAACGTTCAAGTCTGTGAGTTGAATGCACTCATCACAGAGAAGTTTCTGAGAATGCTTCTGTATAGTTTTTAGGTGAAGATATATCCTTTTCCAGCATAGGCGTCAAAGCGCTCCAAATAAACACTTGCAGATTCTACAAAAGGAGTGTTTCCAAACTGCTCTATCAAGAGGAATGTTCAAGTCTGTGAGTAGAATGCACTCGCCACAAAGAAGTTTCTGAGAATGCTTCTGTCTAGTTTTTAGGTGAAGATATTTCCTTTTCCAGCATAGGCGTCAAAGCGCTCCAAATAAACACTTGCAGATTCTACAAAAGGAGTGTTTCCAAACTGCTCTATCAGAGGGAATGTTCAAGTCTGTGAGTTGAATGCACTAGTCAGACAGAAGTTTGTGAGAATGCTTCTGTGTAGTTTTTAGGTGAAGATATTTCCTTTTCCAGCATAGGTCTCAAAGTGATCCAAATAAACACTTGCAGATTCTACAAAAGGAGTGTTTCCAAACTGCTCTATCAGAGGGAATGTTCAAGTCTGTGAGTTGAATGCAGTAATCACACAGAAGTTTGTGAGAATGCTTCTGTCTAGTTTCAGGTGGAGATATTTCTTTTCCCAGCATAGGCCTCAAAGCCCTCCAAATATCCACTTGCAGACTCTACAAAAAGAGTGTTTCAAAACTGCTCTTTCAAAAGGATGGCTCAAGCCGGTGAGTTGAATGCACTCATCGCAAAGAAGTTTCTGAGAATGCTTCTGTGTAGTTGTTATGTGAAGATACTTCCTTTTCCAGCACAGGCCTCAGTGCGCTCGAAATAAACACTTGCAGATCCTACGAAAGGAGTGTTTCAAAACTGTCCTATCAAAATAAACGTTCAAGTCTGTGAGTTGAATGCAGTCATCACACAGAAGTTTCTGAGAATGCTTCTGTGTAGTTTTTAGGTGAAGATATTTCATTTCCCAGCACAGGCCTCAGAGCGCTCCAAATATGCATTTGCAGATTCTACAAAAAGAGAGCTTGAAAACTCTTCCACCAAAAAGAGGCTTCAACTCTATGAGTAGAATGCACTCATCACAAAGAAGTTTCTGAGAATGCTTCTGTCTAGTTTTTATGTGAAGATATTTCCTTTTCCAGCATAGGCGTCAAAGCGCTCCAAATAAACACTTGCAGATTCTACTAAAGGAGTGTTTCCAAACTGCTCTATCAAAGGCAATGTTCAAGTCTGTGAGTTGAATGCACTCATCACAGAGAAGTTTCTGAGAATGCTTCTGTGTAGTTTTTAGGTGAAGATATTTCCTTTTCCAGCATAGGCGTCAAAGCGATCCAAATAAACACTTGCAGATTCTACAAAAGGAGTGTATCCAAACTGCTCTATCAGAGGGAATGTTCAAGTCTGTGAGTTGAATGCAGTCATCACACAGAAGTTTGTGAGAATGCTTCTGTCTAGTTTTTAGGTGAAGATATTTCTTTTCCCAGAATAGGCCCTAAAGCGCTCCAATTTTCCACTTGCAGATTCTACAAAAAGAGTGTTTCAAAACTGCTCTTTCAAAAGGAAGGCTCAAGTCTGTGAGTTGAATGCACTCATCACAAAGAAGTTTCTGAGAATGCTTCTGTGTAGTTGTTATGTGAAGATACTTCCTTTTCCAGCATAGGCCTCAAAGCGCTCGAAATAAACACTTGCAGATTCTACGAAAGGAGTGTTTCAAAACTGTCCTATCAAAAGAAACGTTCAAGTCTGTCAGTTGAATGCACTCATCACAGAGAAGTTTCTGAGAATGCTTCTGTGTAGTTTTTAGGTGAAGATATTTCCTTTTCCAGCATAGGCGTCAAAGCGATCCAAATAAGCCCTTGCAGATTCTACAAAAGGAGTGTTTCCAAACTGCTCTATCAGAGGGAATGTTCAAGTCTGTGAGTTGAATGCAGTAATCACACAGAAGTTTGTGAGAATGCTTCTGTCTAGTTTTTAGGTGAAGATATTTCATTTCCCAGAATAGGCCTGAAAGCGCTCAAAATTTCCACTTGCAGATTCTACAAAAAGAGTGTTTCAAAACTACTCTTTCAAAAGGAAGGCTCAAGTCTGTGAATTGAATGCACTCATCACAAAGAAGTTTCTGAGAATGCTTCTGTGTAGTTGTTATGTGAAGATACTTCCTTTTCCAGCATAGGCCCCAAAGCGCTCGAAATAAACACTTGCAGATTCTACGAAAGGAGTGTTTCAAAACTGTCCTATGAAAAGAAACGTTCAAGTCTGTGAGTTGAATGCACTCATCACAGAGAAGTTTCTGAAAATGCTTCTGTGTAGTTTTTAGGTGAAGATATATCCTTTTCCAGCATAGGCGTCAAAGCGATCCAAATAAACACTTGCAGATTCTACAAAAGGAGTGTTTCCAAACTGCTCTATCAGAGGGAATGTTCAAGTCTGTGAGTTGAATGCAGTAATCACACAGAAGTTTGTGAGAATGCTTCTGTCTAGTTTCAGGTGGAGATATTTCTTTTCCCAGCATAGGCCTCAAAGCCCTCCAAATATCCACTTGCAGACTCTACAAAAAGAGTGTTTCGAAACTGCTCTTTCAAAAGGATGGCTCAAGTCGGTGAGTTGAATGCACTCACCACAAAGAAGTTTCTGAGAATGCTTCTGTGTAGTTGTTATGTGAAGATACTTCCTTTTCCAGCACAGGCCTCAGTGCGCTCGACATAAACACTTGCAGATCCTACGAAAGGAGTGTTTCAAAACTGTCCTATCAAAATAAACGTTCAAGTCTGTGAGTTGAATGCAGTCATCACACAGAAGTTTCTGAGAATGCTTCTGTGTAGTTTTTAGGTGAAGATATTTCATTTCCCAGCACAGGCCTCAGAGCGCTCCAAATATGCATTTGCAGATTCTACAAAAAGAGAGCTTGAAAACTCTTCCACCAAAAAGAGGCTTCAACTCTATGAGTAGAATGCACTCATCACAAAGAAGTTTCTGAGAATGCTTCTGTCTAGTTTTTATGTGAAGATATTTCCTTTTCCAGCATAGGCGTCAAAGCGCTCCAAATAAACACTTGCAGATTCTACTAAAGGAGTGTTTCCAAACTGCTCTATCAAAGGCAATGTTCAAGTCTGTGAGTTGAATGCACTCATCACAGAGAAGTTTCTGAGAATGCTTCTGTGTAGTTTTTAGGTGAAGATATTTCCTTTTCCAGCACAGGCGTCAAAGCGATCCAAATAAACACTTGCAGATTCTACAAAAGGAGTGTATCCAAACTGCTCTATCAGAGGGAATGTTCAAGTCTGTGAGTTGAATGCAGTCATCACACAGAAGTTTGTGAGAATGCTTCTGTCTAGTTTTTAGGTGAAGATATTTCTTTTCCCAGAATAGGCCCTAAAGCGCTCCAAATTTCCACTTGCAGATTCTACAAAAAGAGTGTTTCAAAACTGCTCTTTCAAAAGGAAGGCTCAAGTCTGTGAGTTGAATGCACTCATCACAAAGAAGTTTCTGAGAATGCTTCTGTGTAGTTGTTATGTGAAGATACTTCCTTTTCCAGCATAGGCCTCAAAGCGCTCGAAATAAACACTTGCAGATTCTACGAAAGGAGTGTTTCAAAACTGTCCTATCAAAAGAAACGTTCAAGTCCGTGAGTTGAATGCACTCATCACAGAGAAGTTTCTGAGAATGCTTCTGTGTAGTTTTTAGGTGAAGATATTTCCTTTTCCAGCATAGGCGTCAAAGCGATCCAAATAAGCCCTTGCAGATTCTACAAAAGGAGTGTTTCCAAACTACTCTATCAGAGGGAATGTTCAAGTCTGTGAGTTGAATGCAGTAATCACACAGAAGTTTGTGAGAATGCTTCTGTCTAGTTTTTAGGTGAAGATATTTCATTTCCCAGAATAGGCCTGAAAGCGCTCCAAATTTCCACTTGCAGATTCTACAAAAAGAGTGTTTCAAAACTACTCTTTCAAAAGGAAGGCTCAAGTCTGTGAGTTGAATGCACTCATCACAAAGAAGTTTCTGAGAATGCTTCTGTGTAGTTGTTATGTGAAGATACTTCCTTTTCCAGCATAGGCCCCAAAGCGCTCGAAATAAACACTTGCAGATTCTACGAAAGGAGTGTTTCAAAACTGTCCTATGAAAAGAAACGTTCAAGTCTGTGAGTTGAATGCACTCATCACAGAGAAGTTTCTGAGAATGCTTCTGTGTAGTTTTTAGGTGAAGATATATCCTTTTCCAGCATAGGCGTCAAAGCGATCGAAATAAACACTTGCAGATTCTACAAAAGGAGTGTTTCCAAACTGCTCTATCAAGAGGAATGTTCAAGTCTGTGAGTAGAATGCACTCACCACAAAGAAGTTTCTGAGAATGCTTCTGTCTAGTTTTTATGTGAAGATATTTCCTTTTCCAGCATAGGCGTCAAAGCGCTCCAAATAAACACTTGCAGATTCTACAAAAGGAGTGTTTCCAAACTGCTCTATCAGAGGGAATGTTCAAGTCTGTGAGTTGAATGCACTAGTCAGACAGAAGTTTGTGAGAATGCTTCTGTGTAGTTTTTAGGTGAAGATATTTCCTTTTCCAGCATAGGTCTCAAAGTGATCCAAATAAACACTTGCAGATTCTACAAAAGGAGTGTTTCCAAACTGCTCTATCAGAGGGAATGTTCAAGTCCGTGAGTTGAATGCAGTAATCACACAGAAGTTTGTGAGAATGCTTCTGTCTAGTTTCAGGTGGAGATATTTCTTTTCCCAGCATAGGCCTCAAAGCCCTCCAAATATCCAATTGCAGACTCTACAAAAAGAGTGTTTCAAAACTGCTCTTTCAAAAGGATGGCTCAAGTCGGTGAGTTGAATGCACTCATCACAAAGAAGTTTCTGAGAATGCTTCTGTGTAGTTGTTATGTGAAGATACTTCCTTTTCCAGCATAGGCCCCAAAGCGCTCGAAATAAACACTTGCAGATTCTACGAAAGGAGTGTTTCAAAACTGTCCTATGAAAAGAAACGTTCAAGTCTGTGAGTTGAATGCACTCATCACAGAGAAGTTTCTGAGAATGCTTCTGTGTAGTTTTTAGGTGAAGATATTTCCTTTTCCAGCATAGGCGTCAAAGCGATCCAAATAAACACTTGCAGATTCTACAAAAGGAGTGTTTCCAAACTGCTCTATCAAGAGGAATGTTCAAGTCTGTGAGTAGAATGCACTCACCACAAAGAAGTTTCTGAGAATGCTTCTGTCTAGTTTTTATGTGAAGATATTTCCTTTTCCAGCATAGGCGTCAAAGCGCTCCAAATAAACACTTGCAGATTCTACAAAAGGAGTGTTTCCAAACTGCTCTATCAGAGGGAATGTTCAAGTCTGTGAGTTGAATGCACTAGTCAGACAGAAGTTTGTGAGAATGCTTCTGTGTAGTTTTTAGGTGAAGATATTTCCTTTTCCAGCATAGGTCTCAAAGTGATCCAAATAAACACTTGCAGATTCTACAAAAGGAGTGTTTCCAAACTGCTCTATCAGAGGGAATGTTCAAGTCTGTGAGTTGAATGCAGTAATCACACAGAAGTTTGTGAGAATGCTTCTGTCTAGTTTCAGGTGGAGATATTTCTTTTCCCAGCATAGGCCTCAAAGCCCTCCAAATATCCACTTGCAGACTCTACAAAAAGAGTGTTTCAAAACTGCTCTTTCAAAAGGATGGCTCAAGTCGGTGAGTTGAATGCACTCATCACAAAGAAGTTTCTGAGAATGCTTCTGTGTAGTTGTTATGTGAAGATACTTCCTTTTCCAGCACAGGCCTCAGTGCGCTCGAAATAAACACTTGCAGATCCTACGAAAGGAGTGTTTCAAAACTGTCCTATCAAAATAAACGTTCAAGTCTGTGAGTTGAATGCAGTCATCACACAGAAGTTTCTGAGAATGCTTCTGTGTAGTTTTTAGGTGAAGATATTTCATTTCCCAGCACAGGCCTCAGAGCGCTCCAAATATGCATTTGCAGATTCTACAAAAAGAGAGCTTGAAAACTCTTCCACCAAAAAGAGGCTTCAACTCTATCAGTAGAATGCACTCATCACAAAGAAGTTTCTGAGAATGCTTCTGTCTAGTTTTTATGTGAAGATATTTCCTTTTCCAGCATAGGCGTCAAAGCGCTCCAAATAAACACTTGCAGATTCTACTAAAGGAGTGTTTCCAAACTGCTCTATCAAAGGCAATGTTCAAGTCTGTGAGTTGAATGCACTCATCACAGAGAAGTTTCTGAGAATGCTTCTGTGTAGTTTTTAGGTGAAGATATTTCCTTTTCCAGCATAGGCGTCAAAGCGATCCAAATAAACACTTGCAGATTCTACAAAAGGAGTGTATCCAAACTGCTCTATCAGAGGGAATGTTCAAGTCTGTGAGTTGAATGCAGTCATCACACAGAAGTTTGTGAGAATGCTTCTGTCTAGTTTTTAGGTGAAGATATTTCTTTTCCCAGAATAGGCCCTAAAGCGCTCCAAATTTCCACTTGCAGATTCTACAAAAAGAGTGTTTCAAAACTGCTCTTTCAAAAGGAAGGCTCAAGTCTGTGAGTTGAATGCACTCATCACAAAGAAGTTTCTGAGAATGCTTCTGTGTAGTTGTTATGTGAAGATACTTCCTTTTCCAGCATAGGCCTCAAAGCGCTCGAAATAAACACTTGCAGATTCTACGAAAGGAGTGTTTCAAAACTGTCCTATCAAAAGAAACGTTCAAGTCCGTGAGTTGAATGCACTCATCACAGAGAAGTTTCTGAGAATGCTTCTGTGTAGTTTTTAGGTGAAGATATTTCCTTTTCCAGCATAGGCGTCAAAGCGATCCAAATAAGCCCTTGCAGATTCTACAAAAGGAGTGTTTCCAAACTGCTCTATCAGAGGGAATGTTCAAGTCTGTGAGTTGAATGCAGTAATCACACAGAAGTTTGTGAGAATGCTTCTGTCTAGTTTTTAGGTGAAGATATTTCATTTCCCAGAATAGGCCTGAAAGCGCTCCAAATTTCCACTTGCAGATTCTACAAAAAGAGTGTTTCAAAACTACTCTTTCAAAAGGAAGGCTCAAGTCTGTGAGTTGAATGCACTCATCACAAAGAAGTTTCTGAGAATGCTTCTGTGTAGTTGTTATGTGAAGATACTTCCTTTTCCAGCATAGGCCCCAAAGCGCTCGAAATAAACACTTGCAGATTGTACGAAAGGAGTGTTTCAAAACTGTCCTATGAAAAGAAACGTTCAAGTCTGTGAGTTGAATGCACTCATCACAGAGAAGTTTCTGAAAATGCTTCTGTGTAGTTTTTAGGTGAAGATATATCCTTTTCCAGCATAGGCGTCAAAGCGATCCAAATAAACACTTGCAGATTCTACAAAAGGAGTGTTTCCAAACTGCTCTATCAGAGGGAATGTTCAAGTCTGTGAGTTGAATGCAGTAATCACACAGAAGTTTGTGAGAATGCTTCTGTCTAGTTTCAGGTGGAGATATTTCTTTTCCCAGCATAGGCCTCAAAGCCCTCCAAATATCCACTTGCAGACTCTACAAAAAGAGTGTTTCAAAACTGCTCTTTCAAAAGGATGGCTCAAGTCGGTGAGTTGAATGCACTCATCACAAAGAAGTTTCTGAGAATGCTTCTGTGTAGTTGTTATGTGAAGATACTTCCTTTTCCAGCACAGGCCTCAGTGCGCTCGAAATAAACACTTGCAGATCCTACGAAAGGAGTGTTTCAAAACTGTCCTATCAAAATAAACGTTCAAGTCTGTGAGTTGAATGCAGTCATCACACAGAAGTTTCTGAGAATGCTTCTGTGTAGTTTTTAGGTGAAGATATTTCATTTCCCAGCACAGGCCTCAGAGCGCTCCAAATATGCATTTGCAGATTCTGCAAAAAGAGAGCTTGAAAACTCTTCCACCAAAAAGAGGCTTCAACTCTATGAGTAGAATGCACTCATCACAAAGAAGTTTCTGAGAATGCTTCTGTCTAGTTTTTATGTGAAGATATTTCCTTTTCCAGCATAGGCGTCAAAGCGCTCCAAATAAACACTTGCAGATTCTACTAAAGGAGTGTTTCCAAACTGCTCTATCAAAGGCAATGTTCAAGTCCGTGAGTTGAATGCACTCATCACAGAGAAGTTTCTGAGAATGCTTCTGTGTAGTTTTTAGGTGAAGATATTTCCTTTTCCAGCATAGGTGTCAAAGCGATCCAAATAAACACTTGCAGATTCTACAAAAGGAGTGTATCCAAACTGCTCTATCAGAGGGAATGTTCAAGTCTGTGAGTTGAATGCAGTAATCACACAGAAGTTTGTGAGAATGCTTCTGTCTAGTTTTTAGGTGAAGATATTTCTTTTCCCAGAATAGGCCCTAAAGCGCTCCAAATTTCCACCTGCAGATTCTACAAAAAGAGTGTTTCAAAACTGCTCTTTCAAAAGGAAGGCTCAAGTCTGTGAGTTGAATGCACTCATCACAAAGAAGTTTCTGAGAATGCTTCTGTGTAGTTGTTATGTGAAGATACTTCCTTTTCCAGCATAGGCCTCAAAGCGCTCGAAATAAACACTTGCAGATTCTACGAAAGGAGTGTTTCAAAACTGTCCTATCAAAAGAAACGTTCAAGTCTGTGAGTTGAATGCACTCATCACAGAGAAGTTTCTGAGAATGCTTCTGTGTAGTTTTTAGGTGAAGATATTTCCTTTTCCAGCATAGGCGTCAAAGCGATCCAAATAAGCCCTTGCAGATTCTACAAAAGGAGTGTTTCCAAACTGCTCTATCAGAGGGAATGTTCAAGTCTGTGAGTTGAATGCAGTAATCACACAGAAGTTTGTGAGAATGCTTCTGTCTAGTTTTTAGGAGAAGATATTTCATTTCCCAGAATAGGCCTGAAAGCGCTCCAAATTTCCACTTGCAGATTCTACAAAAAGAGTGTTTCAAAACTACTCTTTCAAAAGGAAGGCTCAAGTCTGTGAGTTGAATGCACTCATCACAAAGAAGTTTCTGAGAATGCTTCTGTGTAGCTGTTATGTGAAGATACTTCCTTTTCCAGCATAGGCCCCAAAGCGCTCGAAATAAACACTTGCAGATTCTACGAAAGGAGTGTTTCAAAACTGTCCTATGAAAAGAAACGTTCAAGTCTGTGAGTTGAATGCACTCATCACAGAGAAGTTTCTGAGAATGCTTCTGTGTAGTTTTTAGGTGAAGATATATCCTTTTCCAGCATAGGCGTCAAAGCGCTCCAAATAAACACTTGCAGATTCTACAAAAGGAGTGTTTCCAAACTGCTCTATCAAGAGGAATGTTCAAGTCTGTGAGTAGAATGCACTCGCCACAAAGAAGTTTCTGAGAATGCTTCTGTGTAGTTTTTAGGTGAAGATATTTCCTTTTCCAGCATAGGCGTCAAAGCGCTCCAAATAAACACTTGCAGATTCTACAAAAGGAGTGTTTCCAAACTGCTCTATCAGAGGGAATGTTCAAGTCTGTGAGTGGAATGCACTAGTCAGACAGAAGTTTGTGAGAATGCTTCTGTGTAGTTTTTAGGTGAAGATATTTCCTTTTCCAGCATAGGTCTCAAAGTGATCCAAATAAACACTTGCAGATTCTACAAAAGGAGTGTTTCCAAACTGCTCTATCAGAGGGAATGTTCAAGTCTGTGAGTTGAATGCAGTAATCACACAGAAGTTTGTGAGAATGCTTCTGTCTAGTTTCAGGTGGAGATATTTCTTTTCCCAGCATAGGCCTCAAAGCCCTCCAAATATCCACTTGCAGACTCTACAAAAAGAGTGTTTCAAAACTGCTCTTTCAAAAGGATGCCTGAAGTCGGTGAGTTGAATGCACTCATCACAAAGAAGTTTCTGAGAATGCTTCTGTGTAGTTGTTATGTGAAGATACTTCCTTTTCCAGCACAGGCCTCAGTGCGCTCGAAATAAACACTTGCAGATCCTACGAAAGGAGTGTTTCAAAACTGTCCTATCAAAATAAACGTTCAAGTCTGTGAGTTGAATGCAGTCATCACACAGAAGTTTCTGAGAATGCTTCAGTGTAGTTTTTAGGTGAAGATATTTCATTTCCCAGCACAGGCCTCAGAGCGCTCCAAATATGCATTTGCAGATTCTACAAAAAGAGAGCTTGAAAACTCTTCCACCAAAAAGAGGCTTCAACTCTATGAGTAGAATGCACTCATCACAAAGAAGTTTCTGAGAATGCTTCTGTCTAGTTTTTATGTGAAGATATTTCCTTTTCCAGCATAGGCGTCAAAGCGCTCCAAATAAACACTTGCAGATTCTACTAAAGGAGTGTTTCCAAACTGCTCTATCAAAGGCAATGTTCAAGTCTGTGAGTTGAATGCACTCATCACAGAGAAGTTTCTGAGAATGCTTCTGTGTAGTTTTTAGGTGAAGATATTTCCTTTTCCAGCATAGGCGTCAAAGCGATCCAAATAAACACTTGCAGATTCTACAAAAGGAGTGTATCAAAACTGCTCTATCAGAGCGAATGTTCAAGTCTGTGAGTTGAATGTAGTCATCACACAGAAGTTTGTGAGAATGCTTCTGTCTAGTTTTTAGGTGAAGATATTTCTTTTCCCAGAATAGGCCCTAAAGCGCTCCAATTTTCCACTTGCAGATTCTACAAAAAGAGTGTTTCAAAACTGCTCTTTCAAAAGGAAGGCTCAAGTCTGTGAGTTGAATGCACTCATCACAAAGAAGTTTCTGAGAATGCTTCTGTGTAGTTGTTATGTGAAGATACTTCCTTTTCCAGCATAGGCCTCAAAGCGCTCGAAATAAACACTTGCAGATTCTACGAAAGGAGTGTTTCAAAACTGTCCTATCAAAAGAAACGTTCAAGTCTGTGAGTTGAATGCACTCATCACAGAGAAGTTTCTGAGAATGCTTCTGTGTAGTTTTTAGGTGAAGATATTTCCTTTTCCAGCATAGGCGTCAAAGCGATCCAAATAAGCCCTTGCAGATTCTACAAAAGGAGTGTTTCCAAACTGCTCTATCAGAGGGAATGTTCAAGTCTGTGAGTTGAATGCAGTAATCACACAGAAGTTTGTGAGAATGCTTCTGTCTAGTTTTTAGGTGAAGATATTTCATTTCCCAGAATAGGCCTGAAAGCGCTCCAAATTTCCACTTGCAGATTCTACAAAAAGAGGGTTTCAAAACTACTCTTTCAAAAGGAAGGCTCAAGTCTGTGAATTGAATGCACTCATCACAAAGAAGTTTCTGAGAATGCTTCTGTGTAGTTGTTATGTGAAGATACTTCCTTTTCCAGCATAGGCCCCAAAGCGCTCGAAATAAACACTTGCAGATTCTACGAAAGGAGTGTTTCAAAACTGTCCTATGAAAAGAAACGTTCAAGTCTGTGAGTTGAATGCACTCATCACAGAGAAGTTTCTGAGAATGCTTCTGTGTAGTTTTTAGGTGAAGATATTTCCTTTTCCAGCATAGGCGTCAAAGCGATCCAAATAAACACTTGCAGATTCTACAAAAGGAGTGTTTCCAAACTGCTCTATCAAGAGGAATGTTCAAGTCTGTGAGTAGAATGCACTCACCACAAAGAAGTTTCTGAGAATGCTTCTGTCTAGTTTTTATGTGAAGATATTTCCTTTTCCAGCATAGGCGTCAAAGCGCTCCAAATAAACACTTGCAGATTCTACAAAAGGAGTGTTTCCAAACTGCTCTATCAGAGGAAATGTTCAAGTCTGTGAGTTGAATGCACTAGTCAGACAGAAGTTTGTGAGAATGCTTCTGTGTAGTTTTTAGGTGAAGATATTTCCTTTTCCAGAATAGGTCTCAAAGTGATCCAAATAAACACTTGCAGATTCTACAAAAGGAGTGTTTCCAAACTGCTCTATCAGAGGGAATGTTCAAGTCTGTGAGTTGAATGCAGTAATCACACAGAAGTTTGTGAGAATGCTTCTGTCTAGTTTCAGGTGGAGATATTTCTTTTCCCAGCATAGGCCTCAAAGCCCTCCAAATATCCACTTGCAGACTCTACAAAAAGAGTGTTTCAAAACTGCTCTTTCAAAAGGATGGCTCAAGTCGGTGAGTTGAATGCACTCATCACAAAGAAGTTTCTGAGAATGCTTCTGTGTAGTTGTTATGTGAAGATACTTCCTTTTCCAGCACAGGCCTCAGTGCGCTCGAAATAAACACTTGCAGATCCTACGAAAGGAGTGTTTCAAAACTGTCCTATCAAAATAAACGTTCAAGTCTGTGAGTTGAATGCAGTCATCACACAGAAGTTTCTGAGAATGCTTCTGTGTAGTTTTTAGGTGAAGATATTTCATTTCCCAGCACAGGCCTCAGAGCGCTCCAAATATGCATTTGCAGATTCTACAAAAAGAGAGCTTGAAAACTCTTCCACCAAAAAGAGGCTTCAACTCTATGAGTAGAATGCACTCATCACAAAGAAGTTTCTGAGAATGCTTCTGTCTAGTTTTTATGTGAAGTTATTTTCTTTTCCAGCATAGGCGTCAAAGCGCTCCAAATAAACACTTGCAGATTCTACTAAAGGAGTGTTTCCAAACTGCTCTATCAAAGGCAATGTTCAAGTCTGTGAGTTGAATGCACTCATCACAGAGAAGTTTCTGAGAATGCTTCTGTGTAGTTTTTAGGTGAAGATATTTCCTTTTCCAGCATAGGCGTCAAAGCGATCCAAATAAACAATTGCAGATTCTACAAAAGGAGTGTATCCAAACTGCTCTATCAGAGGGAATGTTCAAGTCTGTGAGTTGAATGCAGTCATCACACAGAAGTTTGTGAGAATGCTTCTGTCTAGTTTTTAGGTGAAGATATTTCTTTTCCCAGAATAGGCCCTAAAGCGCTCCAAATTTCCACTTGCAGATTCTACAAAAAGAGTTTTTCAAAACTGCTCTTTCAAAAGGAAGGCTCAAGTCTGTGAGTTGAATGCACTCATCACAAAGAAGTTTCTGAGAATGCTTCTGTGTAGTTGTTATGTGAAGATACTTCCTTTTCCAGCATAGGCCTCAAAGCGCTCGAAATAACCACTTGCAGATTCTACGAAAGGAGTGTTTCAAAACTGTCCTATCAAAAGAAACGTTCAAGTCTGTGAGTTGAATGCACTCATCACAGAGAAGTTTCTGAGAATGCTTCTGTGTAGTTTTTAGGTGAAGATATTTCCTTTTCCAGCATAGGCGTCAAAGCGATCCAAATAAGCCCTTGCAGATTCTACAAAAGGAGTGTTTCCAAACTGCTCTATCAGAGGGAATGTTCAAGTCTGTGAGTTGAATGCAGTAATCACACAGAAGTTTGTGAGAATGCTTCTGTCTAGTTTTTAGGTGAAGATATTTCATTTCCCAGAATAGGCCTGAAAGCGCTCCAAATTTCCACTTGCAGATTCTACAAAAAGAGTGTTTCAAAACTACTCTTTCAAAAGGAAGGCTCAAGTCTGTGAGTTGAATGCACTCATCACAAAGAAGTTTCTGAGAATGCTTCTGTGTAGTTGTTATGTGAAGATACTTCCTTTTCCAGCATAGGCCCCAAAGCGCTAGAAATGAACACTTGCAGATTCTACGAAAGGAGTGTTTCAAAACTGTCCTATGAAAAGAAACGTTCAAGTCTGTGAGTTGAATGCACTCATCACAGAGAAGTTTCTGAGAATGCTTCTGTGTAGTTTTTAGGTGAAGATATTTCCTTTTCCAGCATAGGCGTCAAAGCGAACCAAATAAACACTTGCAGATTCTACAAAAGGAGTGTATCCAAACTGCTCTATCAGAGGGAATGTTCAAGTCTGTGAGTTGAATGCAGTAATCACACAGAAGTTTGTGAGAATGCTTCTGTCTAGTTTTTAGGTGAAGATATTTCTTTTCCCAGAATAGGCCCTAAAGCGCTCCAAATTTCCACTTGCAGATTCTACAAAAAGAGTGTTTCAAAACTGCTCTTTCAAAAGGAAGGCTCAAGTCTGTGAGTTGAATGCACTCATCACAAAGAAGTTTCTGAGAATGCTTCTGTGTAGTTGTTATGTGAAGATAATTCCTTTTCCAGCATAGGCCTCAAAGCGCTCGAAATAAACACTTGCAGATTCTACGAAAGGAGTGTTTCAAAACTGTCCTATGAAAAGAAACGTTCAAGTCTGTGAGTTGAATGCACTCATCACAGAGAAGTTTCTGAGAATGCTTCTGTGTAGTTTTTAGGTGAAGATATTTCCTTTTCCAGCATAGGCGTCAAAGCGATCCAAATAAGCCCTTGCAGATTCTACAAAAGGAGTGTTTCCAAACTGCTCTATCAGAGGGAATGTTCAAGTCTGTGAGTTGAATGCAGTAATCACACAGAAGTTTGTGAGAATGCTTCTGTCTAGTTTTTAGGTGAAGATATTTCATTTCCCAGAATAGGCCTGAAAGCGCTCCAAATTTCCACTTGCAGATTCTACAAAAAGAGTGTTTCAAAACTACTTTTTCAAAAGGAAGGCTCAAGTCTGTGAGTTGAATGCACTCATCACAAAGAAGTTTCTGAGAATGCTTCTGTGTAGTTGTTATGTGAAGATACTTCCTTTTCCAGCATAGGCCCCAAAGCGCTCGAAATAAACACTTGCAGATTCTACGAAAGGAGTGTTTAAAAACTGTCCTATGAAAAGAAACGTTCAAGTCTGTGAGTTGAATGCACTCATCACAGAGAAGTTTCTGAGAATGCTTCTGTGTAGTTTTTAGGTGAAGATATATCCTTTTCCAGCATAGGCGTCAAAGCGATCCAAATAAACACTTGCAGATTCTACAAAAGGAGTGTTTCCAAACTGCTCTATCAGAGGGAATGTTCAAGTCTGTGAGTTGAATGCACTAGTCAGACAGAAGTTTGTGAGAATGCTTCTGTCTAGTTTTTAGGTGAAGATATTTCATTTCCCAGAATAGGCCTGAAAGTGATCCAAATAAACACTTGCAGATTCTACAAAAGGATTGTTTCCAAACTGCTCTATCAGAGGGAATGTTCAAGTCTGTGAGTTGAATGCAGTAATCACACAGAAGTTTGTGAGAATGCTTCTGTCTAGTTTCAGGTGGAGATATTTCTTTTCCCAGCATAGGCCTCAAAGCCCTCCAAATATCCACTTGCAGACTCTACAAAAAGAGTGTTTCAAAACTGCTCTTTCAAAAGGATGGCTCAAGTCGGTGAGTAGAATGCACTCATCACAAAGAAGTTTCTGAGAATGCTTCTGTGTAGTTGTTATGTGAAGATACTTCCTTTTCCAGCACAGGCCTCAGTGCGCTCGAAATAAACACTTGCAGATCCTACGAAAGGAGTGTTTCAAAACTGTCCTATCAAAATAAACGTTCAAGTCTGTGAGTTGAATGCAGTCATCACACAGAAGTTTCTGAGAATGCTTCTGTGTAGTTTTTAGGTGAAGATATTTCATTTCCCAGAACAGGCCTCAGAGCGCTCCAAATATGCATTTGCAGATTCTACAAAAAGAGAGCTTGAAAACTCTTCCACCAAAAAGAGGCTTCAACTCTATGAGTAGAATGCACTCATCACAAAGAAGTTTCTGAGAATGCTTCTGTCTAGTTTTTAGGTGAAGATATTTCCTTTTCCAGCATAGGCGTCAAAGCGATCCAAATAAACACTTGCAGATTCTACAAAAGGAGTGTTTCCAAACTGCTCTATCAGAGGGAATGTTCAAGTCTGTGAGTTGAATGCAGTAATCACACAGAAGTTTGTGAGAATGCTTCTGTCTAGTTTTTAGGTGAAGATATTTCATTTCCCAGAATAGGCCTGAAAGCGCTCTAAATTTCCACTTGCAGATTCTACAAAAAGAGTGTTTCAAAACTACTCTTTCAAAAGGAAGGCTCAAGTCTGTGAGTTGAATGCACTCATCACAAAGAAGTTTCTGAGAATGCTTCTGTGTAGTTGTTATGTGAAGATACTTCCTTTTCCAGCATAGGCCCCAAAGCGCTCGAAATAAACACTTGCAGATTCTACGAAAGGAGTGTTTGAAAACTGTCCTATGAAAAGAAACGTTCAAGTCTGTGAGTTGAATGCACTCATCACAGAGAAGTTTCTGAGAATGCTTCTGTGTAGTTTTTAGGTGAAGATATTTCCTTTTCCAGCATAGGCATCAAAGCGATCCAAGTAAACACTTGCAGATTCTACAAAAGGAGTGTTTCCAAACTGCTCTATCAAGAGGAATGTTCAAGTCTGTGAGTAGAATGCACTCAAAACAAAGAAGTTTCTGAGAATGCTTCTGTCTAGTTTTTATGTGAAGATATTCCCTTTTCCAGCATAGGCGTCAAAGCGCTCCAAATAAACACTTGCAGATCCTACAGAAGGAGTGTTTCCAAACTGCTCTATCAGAGGGAATGTTCAAGGCCGTGAGTTGAATGCACTAGTCAGACAGAAGTTTGTGAGAATGCTTCTGTGTAGTTTTTAGGTGAAGATATTTACTTTTCCAGCATAGGTCTTAAAGTGATCCAAATAAACACTTGCAGATTCTACAAAAGCAGTGTTTCCAAACTGCTCTATCAGAGGGAATGTTCAAGTCTGTGAGTTGAATGCGGTAATCACACAGAAGTTTGTGAGAATGCTTCTGTCTAGTTTCATGTGGAGATATTTCTTTTCCCAGCATAGGCCTCAAAGCCCTCCAAATATCCACTTGCAGACTCTACAAAAAGAGTGTTTCAAAACTGCTCTTTCAAAAGGATGGCTCAAGTCTGTGAGTTGAATGCACTCATCACAAAGAAGTTTCTGAGAATGCTTCTGTGTAGTTGTTATGTGAAGATACTTCCTTTTCCAGCACAGGCCTCAGTGCGCTCGAAATAAACACTTGCAGATCCTACGAAACGAGTGTTTCAAAACTGTCCTATCAAAATAAACGTTCAAGTCTGTGAGTTGAATGCAGTCATCACACAGAAGTTTGTGAGAATGCTTCTGTCTAGTTTTTAGGTGAAGATATTTCTTTTCCCAGAATAGGCCCTAAAGCGCTCCAAATTTCCACTTGCAGGTTCTACAAAAAGAGTGTTTCAAAACTGCTCTTTCAAAAGGAAGGCTCAAGTCTGTGAGTTGAATGCACTCATCACAAAGAAGTTTCTGAGAATGCTTCTGTCTAGTTTTTATGTGAAGATATTTCCTTTTCCAGCATAGGCGTCAAAGCGCTCCAAATAAACACTTGCAGATTCTACTAAAGGAGTGTTTCCAAACTGCTCTATCAAAGGCAATGTTCAAGTCTGTGAGTTGAATGCACTCATCACAGAGAAGTTTCTGAGAATGCTTCTGTGTAGTTTTTAGGTGAAGATATTTCCTTTTCCAGCATAGGCGTCAAAGCGATCCAAATAAACACTTGCAGATTCTACAAAAGGAGTGTATCCAAACTGCTCTATCAGAGGGAATGTTCAAGTCTGTGAGTTGAATGCAGTCATCACACAGAAGTTTGTGAGAATGCTTCTGTCTAGTTTTTAGGTGAAGATATTTCTTTTCCCAGAATAGGCCCTAAAGCGCTCCAAATTTCCACTTGCAGATTCTACAAAAAGAGTGTTTCAAAACTGCTCTTTCAAAAGGAAGGCTCAAGTCTGTGAGTTGAATGCACTCATCACAAAGAAGTTTCTGAGAATGCTTCTGTGTAGTTGTTATGTGAAGATACTTCCTTTTCCAGCATAGGCCCCAAAGCGCTCGAAATAAACACTTGCAGATTGTACGAAAGGAGTGTTTCAAAACTGTCCTATGAAAAGAAACGTTCAAGTCTGTGAGTTGAATGCACTCATCACAGAGAAGTTTCTGAGAATGCTTCTGTGTAGTTTTTAGGTGAAGATATATCCTTTTCCAGCATAGGCGTCAAAGCGATCCAAATAAACACTTGCAGATTCTACAAAAGGAGTGTTTCCAAACTGCTCTATCAGAGGGAATGTTCAAGTCTGTGAGTTGAATGCAGTAATCACACAGAAGTTTGTGAGAATGCTTCTGTCTAGTTTCAGGTGGAGATATTTCTTTTCCCAGCATAGGCCTCAAAGCCCTCCAAATATCCACTTGCAGACTCTACAAAAAGAGTGTTTCGAAACTGCTCTTTCAAAAGGATGGCTCAAGTCGGTGAGTTGAATGCACTCACCACAAAGAAGTTTCTGAGAATGCTTCTGTGTAGTTGTTATGTGAAGATACTTCCTTTTCCAGCACAGGCCTCAGTGCGCTCGAAATAAACACTTGCAGATCCTACGAAAGGAGTGTTTCAAAACTGTCCTATCAAAATAAACGTTCAAGTCTGTGAGTTGAATGCAGTCATCACACAGAAGTTTCTGAGAATGCTTCTGTGTAGTTTTTAGGTGAAGATATTTCATTTCCCAGCACAGGCCTCAGAGCGCTCCAAATATGCATTTGCAGATTCTACAAAAAGAGAGCTTGAAAACTCTTCCACCAAAAAGAGGCTTCAACTCTATGAGTAGAATGCACTCATCACAAAGAAGTTTCTGAGAATGCTTCTGTCTAGTTTTTATGTGAAGATATTTCCTTTTCCAGCATAGGCGTCAAAGCGCTCCAAATAAACACTTGCAGATTCTACTAAAGGAGTGTTTCCAAACTGCTCTATCAAAGGCAATGTTCAAGTCTGTGAGTTGAATGCACTCATCACAGAGAAGTTTCTGAGAATGCTTCTGTGTAGTTTTTAGGTGAAGATATTTCCTTTTCCAGCATAGGCGTCAAAGCGATCCAAATAAACACTTGCAGATTCTACAAAAGGAGTGTATCCAAACTGCTCTATCAGAGGGAATGTTCAAGTCTGTGAGTTGAATGCAGTCATCACACAGAAGTTTGTGAGAATGCTTCTGTCTAGTTTTTAGGTGAAGATATTTCTTTTCCCAGAATAGGCCCTAAAGCGCTCCAAATTTCCACTTGCAGATTCTACAAAAAGAGTGTTTCAAAACTGCTCTTTCAAAAGGAAGGCTCAAGTCTGTGAGTTGAATGCACTCATCACAAAGAAGTTTCTGAGAATGCTTCTGTGTAGTTGTTATGTGAAGATACTTCCTTTTCCAGCATAGGCCTCAAAGCGCTCGAAATAAACACTTGCAGATTCTACGAAAGGAGTGTTTCAAAACTGTCCTATCAAAAGAAACGTTCAAGTCCGTGAGTTGAATGCACTCATCACAGAGAAGTTTCTGAGAATGCTTCTGTGTAGTTTTTAGGTGAAGATATTTCCTTTTCCAGCATAGGCGTCAAAGCGATCCAAATAAGCCCTTGCAGATTCTACAAAAGGAGTGTTTCCAAACTGCTCTATCAGAGGGAATGTTCAAGTCTGTGAGTTGAATGCAGTAATCACACAGAAGTTTGTGAGAATGCTTCTGTCTAGTTTTTAGGTGAAGATATTTCATTTCCCAGAATAGGCCTGAAAGCGCTCCAAATTTCCACTTGCAGATTCTACAAAAAGAGTGTTTCAAAACTACTCTTTCAAAAGGAAGGCTCAAGTCTGTGAGTTGAATGCACTCATCACAAAGAAGTTTCTGAGAATGCTTCTGTGTAGTTGTTATGTGAAGATACTTCCTTTTCCAGCATAGGCCCCAAAGCGCTCGAAATAAACACTTGCAGATTCTACGAAAGGAGTGTTTCAAAACTGTCCTATGAAAAGAAACGTTCAAGTCTGTGAGTTGAATGCACTCATCACAGAGAAGTTTCTGAGAATGCTTCTGTGTAGTTTTTAGGTGAAGATATATCCTTTTCCAGCATAGGCGTCAAAGCGATCCAAATAAACACTTGCAGATTCTACAAAAGGAGTGTTTCCAAACTGCTCTATCAAGAGGAATGTTCAAGTCTGTGAGTAGAATGCACTCACCACAAAGAAGTTTCTGAGAATGCTTCTGTCTAGTTTTTATGTGAAGATATTTCCTTTTCCAGCATAGGCGTCAAAGCGCTCCAAATAAACACTTGCAGATTCTACAAAAGGAGTGTTTCCAAACTGCTCTATCAGAGGGAATGTTCAAGTCTGTGAGTTGAATGCACTAGTCAGACAGAAGTTTGTGAGAATGCTTCTGTGTAGTTTTTAGGTGAAGATATTTCCTTTTCCAGCATAGGTCTCAAAGTGATCCAAATAAACACTTGCAGATTCTACAAAAGGAGTGTTTCCAAACTGCTCTATCAGAGGGAATGTTCAAGTCTGTGAGTTGAATGCAGTAATCACACAGAAGTTTGTGAGAATGCTTCTGTCTAGTTTCAGGTGGAGATATTTCTTTTCCCAGCATAGGCCTCAAAGCCCTCCAAATATCCACTTGCAGACTCTACAAAAAGAGTGTTTCAAAACTGCTCTTTCAAAAGGATGGCTCAAGTCGGTGAGTTGAATGCACTCATCACAAAGAAGTTTCTGAGAATGCTTCTGTGTAGTTGTTATGTGAAGATACTTCCTTTTCCAGCACAGGCCTCAGTGCGCTCGAAATAAACACTTGCAGATCCTACGAAAGGAGTGTTTCAAAACTGTCCTATCAAAATAAACGTTCAAGTCTGTGAGTTGAATGCAGTCATCACACAGAAGTTTCTGAGAATGCTTCTGTGTAGTTTTTAGGTGAAGATATTTCATTTCCCAGCACAGGCCTCAGAGCGCTCCAAATATGCATTTGCAGATTCTACAAAAAGAGAGCTTGAAAACTCTTCCACCAAAAAGAGGCTTCAACTCTATGAGTAGAATGCACTCATCACAAAGAAGTTTCTGAGAATGCTTCTGTCTAGTTTTTATGTGAAGATATTTCCTTTTCCAGCATAGGCGTCAAAGCGCCCCAAATAAACACTTGCAGATTCTACTAAAGGAGTGTTTCCAACCTGCTCTATCAAAGGCAATGTTCAAGTCTGTGAGTTGAATGCACTCATCACAGAGAAGTTTCTGAGAATGCTTCTGTGTAGTTTTTAGGTGAAGATATTTCCTTTTCCAGCATAGGCGTCAAAGCGATCCAAATAAACACTTGCAGATTCTACAAAAGGAGTGTATCCAAACTGCTCTATCAGAGGGAATGTTCAAGTCTGTGAGTTGAATGCAGTCATCACACAGAAGTTTGTGAGAATGCTTCTGTCTAGTTTTTAGGTGAAGATATTTCTTTTCCCAGAATAGGCCCTAAAGCGCTCCAATTTTCCACTTGCAGATTCTACAAAAAGAGTGTTTCAAAACTGCTCTTTCAAAACGAAGGCTCAAGTCTGTGAGTTGAATGCACTCATCACAAAGAAGTTTCTGAGAATGCTTCTGTGTAGTTGTTATGTGAAGATACTTCCTTTTCCAGCATAGGCCTCAAAGCGCTCGAAATAAACACTTGCAGATTCTACGAAAGGAGTGTTTCAAAACTGTCCTATCAAAAGAAACGTTCAAGTCCGTGAGTTGAATGCACTCATCACAGAGAAGTTTCTGAGAATGCTTCTGTGTAGTTTTTAGGTGAAGATATTTCCTTTTCCAGCATAGGCGTCAAAGCGATCCAAATAAGCCCTTGCAGATTCTACAAAAGGAGTGTTTCCAAACTGCTCTATCAGAGGGAATGTTCAAGTCTGTGAGTTGAATGCAGTAATCACACAGAAGTTTGTGAGAATGCTTCTGTCTAGTTTTTAGGTGAAGGTATTTCATTTCCCAGAATAGGCCTGAAAGCGCTCCAAATTTCCACTTGCAGATTCTACAAAAAGAGTGTTTCAAAACTACTCTTTCAAAAGGAAGGCTCAAGTCTGTGAGTTGAATGCACTCATCACAAAGAAGTTTCTGAGAATGCTTCTGTGTAGTTGTTATGTGAAGATACTTCCTTTTCCAGCATAGGCCCCAAAGCGCTCGAAATAAACACTTGCAGATTCTACGAAAGGAGTGTTTCAAAACTGTCCTATGAAAAGAAACGTTCAAGTCTGTGAGTTGAATGCACTCATCACAGAGAAGTTTCTGAGAATGCTTCTGTGTAGTTTTTAGGTGAAGATATATCCTTTTCCAGCATAGGCGTCAAAGCGATCCAAATAAACACTTGCAGATTCTACAAAAGGAGTGTTTCCAAACTGCTCTATCAAGAGGAATGTTCAAGTCTGTGAGTAGAATGCACTCACCACAAAGAAGTTTCTGAGAATGCTTCTGTCTAGTTTTTATGTGAAAATATTTCCTTTTCCAGCATAGGCGTCAAAGCGCTCCAAATAAACACTTGCAGATTCTACAAAAGGAGTGTTTCCAAACTGCTCTATCAGAGGGAATGTTCAAGTCTGTGAGTTGAATGCACTAGTCAGACAGAAGTTTGTGAGAATGCTTCTGTGTAGTTTTTAGGTGAAGATATTTCCTTTTCCAGCATAGGTCTCAAAGTGATCCAAATAAACACTTGCAGATTCTACAAAAGGAGTGTTTCCAAACTGCTCTATCAGAGGGAATGTTCAAGTCTGTGAGTTGAATGCAGTAATCACACAGAAGTTTGTGAGAATGCTTCTGTCTAGTTTCAGGTGGAGATATTTCTTTTCCCAGCATAGGCCTCAAAGCCCTCCAAATATCCACTTGCAGACTCTACAAAAAGAGTGTTTCAAAACTGCTCTTTCAAAAGGATGGCTCAAGTCGGTGAGTTGAATGCACTCATCACAAAGAAGTTTCTGAGAATGCTTCTGTGTAGTTGTTATGTGAAGATACTTCCTTTTCCAGCACAGGCCTCAGTGCGCTCGAAATAAACACTTGCAGATCCTACGAAAGGAGTGTTTCAAAACTGTCCTATCAAAATAAACGTTCAAGTCTGTGAGTTGAATGCAGTCATCACACAGAAGTTTCTGAGAATGCTTCTGTGTAGTTTTTAGGTGAAGATATTTCATTTCCCAGCACAGGCCTCAGAGCGCTCCAAATATGCATTTGCAGATTCTACAAAAAGAGAGCTTGAAAACTCTTCCACCAAAAAGAGGCTTCAACTCTATGAGTAGAATGCACTCATCACAAAGAAGTTTCTGAGAATGCTTCTGTCTAGTTTTTATGTGAAGATATTTCCTTTTCCAGCATAGGCGTCAAAGCGCCCCAAATAAACACTTGCAGATTCTACTAAAGGAGTGTTTCCAACCTGCTCTATCAAAGGCAATGTTCAAGTCTGTGAGTTGAATGCACTCATCACAGAGAAGTTTCTGAGAATGCTTCTGTGTAGTTTTTAGGTGAAGATATTTCCTTTTCCAGCATAGGCGTCAAAGCGATCCAAATAAACACTTGCAGATTCTACAAAAGGAGTGTATCCAAACTGCTCTATCAGAGGGAATGTTCAAGTCTGTGAGTTGAATGCAGTCATCACACAGAAGTTTGTGAGAATGCTTCTGTCTAGTTTTTAGGTGAAGATATTTCTTTTCCCAGAATAGGCCCTAAAGCGCTCCAATTTTCCACTTGCAGATTCTACAAAAAGAGTGTTTCAAAACTGCTCTTTCAAAACGAAGGCTCAAGTCTGTGAGTTGAATGCACTCATCACAAAGAAGTTTCTGAGAATGCTTCTGTGTAGTTGTTATGTGAAGATACTTCCTTTTCCAGCATAGGCCTCAAAGCGCTCGAAATAAACACTTGCAGATTCTACGAAAGGAGTGTTTCAAAACTGTCCTATCAAAAGAAACGTTCAAGTCTGTGAGTTGAATGCACTCATCACAGAGAAGTTTCTGAGAATGCTTCTGTGTAGTTTTTAGGTGAAGATATTTCCTTTTCCAGCATAGGCGTCAAAGCGATCCAAATAAGCCCTTGCAGATTCTACAAAAGGAGTGTTTCCAAACTGCTCTATCAGAGGGAATGTTCAAGTCTGTGAGTTGAATGCAGTAATCACACAGAAGTTTGTGAGAATGCTTCTGTCTAGTTTTTAGGTGAAGATATTTCATTTCCCAGAATAGGCCTGAAAGCGCTCCAAATTTCCACTTGCAGATTCTACAAAAAGAGTGTTTCAAAACTACTCTTTCAAAAGGAAGGCTCAAGTCTGTGAGTTGAATGCACTCATCACAAAGAAGTTTCTGAGAATGCTTCTGTGTAGTTGTTATGTGAAGATACTTCCTTTTCCAGCATAGGCCCCAAAGCACTCGAAATAAACACTTGCAGATTCTACGAAAGGAGTGTTTCAAAACTGTCCTATGAAAAGAAACGTTCAAGTCTGTGAGTTGAATGCACTCATCACAGAGAAGTTTCTGAGAATGCTTCTGTATAGTTTTTAGGTGAAGATATATCCTTTTCCAGCATAGGCGTCAAAGCGCTCCAAATAAACACTTGCAGATTCTACAAAAGGAGTGTTTCCAAACTGCTCTATCAAGAGGAATGTTCAAGTCTGTGAGTAGAATGCACTCGCCACAAAGAAGTTTCTGAGAATGCTTCTGTCTAGTTTTTATGTGAAGATATTTCCTTTTCCAGCATAGGCGTCAAAGCGCTCCAAATAAACACTTGCAGATTCTACAAAAGGAGTGTTTCCAAACTGCTCTATCAGAGGGAATGTTCAAGTCTGTGAGTTGAATGCACTAGTCAGACAGAAGTTTGTGAGAATGCTTCTGTGTAGTTTTTAGGTGAAGATATTTCCTTTTCCAGCATAGGTCTCAAAGTGATCCAAATAAACACTTGCAGATTCTACAAAAGGAGTGTTTCCAAACTGCTCTATCAGAGGGAATGTTCAAGTCTGTGAGTTGAATGCAGTAATCACACAGAAGTTTGTGAGAATGCTTCTGTCTAGTTTCAGGTGGAGATATTTCTTTTCCCAGCATAGGCCTCAAAGCCCTCCAAATATCCACTTGCAGACTCTACAAAAAGAGTGTTTCAAAACTGCTCTTTCAAAAGGATGGCTGAAGTCGGTGAGTTGAATGCACTCATCGCAAAGAAGTTTCTGAGAATGCTTCTGTGTAGTTGTTATGTGAAGATACTTCCTTTTCCAGCACAGGCCTCAGTGCGCTCGAAATAAACACTTGCAGATCCTACGAAAGGAGTGTTTCAAAACTGTCCTATCAAAATAAACGTTCAAGTCTGTGAGTTGAATGCAGTCATCACACAGAAGTTTCTGAGAATGCTTCTGTGTAGTTTTTAGGTGAAGATATTTCATTTCCCAGCACAGGCCTCAGAGCGCTCCAAATATGCATTTGCAGATTCTACAAAAAGAGAGCTTGAAAACTCTTCCACCAAAAAGAGGCTTCAACTCTATGAGTAGAATGCACTCATCACAAAGAAGTTTCTGAGAATGCTTCTGTCTAGTTTTTATGTGAAGATATTTCCTTTTCCAGCATAGGCGTCAAAGCGCTCCAAATAAACACTTGCAGATTCTACTAAAGGAGTGTTTCCAAACTGCTCTATCAAAGGCAATGTTCAAGTCTGTGAGTTGAATGCACTCATCACAGAGAAGTTTCTGAGAATGCTTCTGTGTAGTTTTTAGGTGAAGATATTTCCTTTTCCAGCATAGGCGTCAAAGCGATCCAAATAAACACTTGCAGATTCTACAAAAGGAGTGTATCCAAACTGCTCTATCAGAGGGAATGTTCAAGTCTGTGAGTTGAATGCAGTCATCACACAGAAGTTTGTGAGAATGCTTCTGTCTAGTTTTTAGGTGAAGATATTTCTTTTCCCAGAATAGGCCCTAAAGCGCTCCAAATTTCCACTTGCAGATTCTACAAAAAGAGTGTTTCAAAACTGCTCTTTCAAAAGGAAGGCTCAAGTCTGTGAGTTGAATGCACTCATCACAAAGAAGTTTCCGAGAATGCTTCTGTGTAGTTGTTATGTGTAGATACTTCCTTTTCCAGCATAGGCCTCAAAGCGCTCGAAATAAACACTTGCAGATTCTACGAAAGGAGTGTTTCAAAACTGTCCTATCAAAAGAAACGTTCAAGTCTGTGAGTTGAATGCACTCATCACAGAGAAGTTTCTGAGAATGCTTCTGTGTAGTTTTTAGGTGAAGATATTTCCTTTTCCAGCATAGGCGTCAAAGCGATCCAAATAAGCCCTTACAGATTCTACAAAAGGAGTGTTTCCAAACTGCTCTATCAGAGGGAATGTTCAAGTCTGTGAGTTGAATGCAGTAATCACACAGAAGTTTGTGAGAATGCTTCTGTCTAGTTTTTAGGTGAAGATATTTCATTTCCCAGAATAGGCCTGAAAGCGCTCCAAATTTCCACTTGCAGATTCTACAAAAAGAGTGTTTCACAACTACTCTTTCAAAAGGAAGGCTCAAGTCTGTGAGTTGAATGCACTCATCACAAAGAAGTTTCTGAGAATGCTTCTGTGTAGTTGTTATGTGAAGATACTTGCTTTTCCAGCATAGGCCCCAAAGCGCTCGAAATAAACACTTGCAGATTCTACGAAAGGAGTGTTTCAAAACTGTCCTATCAAAAGAAACGTTCAAGTCTGTGAGTTGAATGCACTCATCACAGAGAAGTTTCTGAGAATGCTTCTGTGTAGTTTTTAGGTGAAGATATTTCCTTTTCCAGCATAGGCGTCAAAGCGATCCAAATAAACACTTGCAGATTCTACAAAAGGAGTGTTTCCAAACTGCTCTATCAAGAGGAATGTTCAAGTCTGTGAGTAGAATGCACTCACCACAAAGAAGTTTCTGAGAATGCTTCTGTCTAGTTTTTATGTGAAGATATTTCCTTTTCCAGCATAGGCGTCAAAGCGCTCCAAATAAACACTTGCAGATTCTACAAAAGGAGTGTTTGCAAACTGCTCTATCAGAGGGAATGTTCAAGGCCGTGAGTTGAAAGCACTAGTCAGACAGAAGTTTGTGAGAATGCTTCTGTGTAGTTTTTAGGTGAAGATATTTCCTTTTCCAGCATAGGTCTCAAAGTGATCCAAATAAACACTTGCAGATTCTACAAAAGGAGTGTTTCCAAACTGCTCTATCAGAGGGAATGTTCAAGTCTGTGAGTTGAATGCAGTAATCACACAGAAGTTTGTGAGAATGCTTCTGTCTAGTTTCAGGTGGAGATATTTCTTTTCCCAGCATAGGCCTCAAAGCCCTCCAAATATCCACTTGCAGACTCTACAAAAAGAGTGTTTCAAAACTGCTCTTTCAAAAGGATGGCTCAAGTCTGTGAGTTGAATGCACTCATCACAAAGAAGTTTCTGAGAATGCTTCTGTGTAGTTGTTATGTGAAGATACTTCCTTTTCCAGCATAGGCCTCAAAGCGCTCGAAATAAACACTTGCAGGTTCTACAAAAGGAGTGTATCCAAACTGCTTTATCAGAGGGAATGTTCAAGTCTGTGAGTTGAATGCAGTAATCACACAGAAGTTTGTGAGAATGCTTCTGTCTAGTTTTTAGGTGAAGATATTTCTTTTCCCAGAATAGGCCCTAAAGCGCTCCAAATTTCCACTTGCAGATTCTACAAAAAGAGTGTTTCAAAACTGCTCTTTCAAAAGGAAGGCTCAAGTCTGTGAGTTGAACGCACTCATCACAAAGAAGTTTCTGAGAATGCTTCTGTGTAGTTTTTAGGTGAAGATATTTCATTTCCCAGCACAGGCCTCAGAGCGCTCCAAATATGCATTTGCAGATTCTACAAAAAGAGAGCTTGAAAACTCTTCCACCAAAAAGAGGCTTCAACTCTATGAGTAGAATGCACTCATCACAAAGAAGTTTCTGAGAATGCTTCTGTCTAGTTTTTATGTGAGGATATTTCCTTTTCCAGCATAGGCGTCAAAGCGCTCCAAATAAACACTTGCAGATTCTACTAAAGGAGTGTTTCCAAACTGCTCTATCAAAGGCAATGTTCAAGTCTGTGAGTTGAATGCACTCATCACAGAGAAGTTTCTGAGAATGCTTCTGTGTAGTTTTTAGGTGAAGATATTTCCTTTTCCAGCATAGGCGTCAAAGCGATCCAAATAAACACTTGCAGATTCTACAAAAGGAGTGTATCCAAACTGCTCTATCAGAGGGAATGTTCAAGTCTGTGAGTTGAATGCAGTAATCACACAGAAGTTTGTGAGAATGCTTCTGTCTAGTTTTTAGGTGAAGATATTTCATTTCCCAGAATAGGCCTGAAAGTGATCCAAATAAACACTTGCAGATTCTACAAAAGGATTGTTTCCAAACTGCTCTATCAGAGGGAATGTTCAAGTCTGTGAGTTGAATGCAGTAATCACACAGAAGTTTGTGAGAATGCTTCTGTCTAGTTTCAGGTGGAGATATTTCTTTTCCCAGCATAGGCCTCAAAGCCCTCCAAATATCCACTTGCAGACTCTACAAAAAGAGTGTTTCAAAACTGCTCTTTCAAAAGGATGGCTCAAGTCGGTGAGTTGAATGCACTCATCACAAAGAAGTTTCTGAGAATGCTTCTGTGTAGTTGTTATGTGAAGATACTTCCTTTTCCAGCACAGGCCTCAGTGCGCTCGAAATAAACACTTGCAGATCCTACGAAAGGAGTGTTTCAAAACTGTCCTATCAAAATAAACGTTCAAGTCTGTGAGTTGAATGCAGTCATCACACAGAAGTTTCTGAGAATGCTTCTGTGTAGTTTTTAGGTGAAGATATTTCATTTCCAAGAACAGGCCTCAGAGCGCTCCAAATATGCATTTGCAGATTCTACAAAAAGAGAGCTTGAAAACTCTTCCACCAAAAAGAGGCTTCAACTCTATGAGTAGAATGCACTCATCACAAAGAAGTTTCTGAGAATGCTTCTGTGTAGTTTTTAGGTGAAGATATTTCCTTTTCCAGCATAGGCGTCAAAGCGATCCAAATAAACAATTGCAGATTCTACAAAAGGAGTGTTTCCAAACTGCTCTATCAGAGGGAATGTTCAAGTCTGTGAGTTGAATGCAGTAATCACACAGAAGTTTGTGAGAATGCTTCTGTCTAGTTTTTAGGTGAAGATATTTCATTTCCCAGAATAGGCCTGAAAGCGCTCTAAATTTCCACTTGCAGATTCTACAAAAAGAGTGTTTCAAAACTACTCTTTCAAAAGGAAGGCTCAAGTCTGTGAGTTGAATGCACTCATCACAAAGAAGTTTCTGAGAATGCTTCTGTGTAGTTGTTATGTGAAGATACTTCCTTTTCCAGCATAGGCCCCAAAGCGCTCGAAATAAACACTTGCAGATTCTACGAAAGGAGTGTTTCAAAACTGTCCTATGAAAAGAAACGTTCAAGTCTGTGAGTTGAATGCACTCATCACAGAGAAGTTTCTGAGAATGCTTCTGTGTAGTTTTTAGGTGAAGATATTTCCTTTTCCAGCATAGGCATCAAAGCGATCCAAATAAACACTTGCAGATTCTACAAAAGGAGTGTTTCCAAACTGCTCTATCAAGAGGAATGTTCAAGTCTGTGAGTAGAATGCACTCAAAACAAAGAAGTTTCTGAGAATCCTTCTGTCTAGTTTTTATGTGAAGATATTCCCTTTTCCAGCATAGGCGTCAAAGCGCTCCAAATAAACACTTGCAGATCCTACAAAAGGAGTGTTTCCAAACTGCTCTATCAGAGGGAATGTTCAAGGCCGTGAGTTGAATGCACTAGTCAGACAGAAGTTTGTGAGAATGCTTCTGTGTAGTTTTTAGGTGAAGATATTTACTTTTCCAGCATAGGTCTTAAAGTGATCCAAATAAACACTTGCAGATTCTACAAAAGCAGTGTTTCCAAACTGCTCTATCAGAGGGAATGTTCAAGTCTGTGAGTTGAATGCAGTAATCACACAGAAGTTTGTGAGAATGCTTCTGTCTAGTTTCATGTGGAGATATTTCTTTTCCCAGCATAGGCCTCAAAGCCCTCGAAATATCCACTTGCAGACTCTACAAAAAGAGTGTTTCAAAACTGCTCTTTCAAAAGGATGGCTCAAGTCTGTGAGTTGAATGCACTCATCACAAAGAAGTTTCTGAGAATGCTTCTGTGTAGTTGTTATGTGAAGATACTTCCTTTTCCAGCACAGGCCTCAGTGCGCTCGAAATAAACACTTGCAGATCCTACGAAAGGAGTGTTTCAAAACTGTCCTATCAAAATAAACGTTCAAGTCTGTGAGTTGAATGCAGTCATCACACAGAAGTTTGTGAGAATGCTTCTGTCTAGTTTTTAGGTGAAGATATTTCTTTTCCCAGAATAGGCCCTAAAGCGCTCCAAATTTCCACTTGCAGGTTCTACAAAAAGAGTGTTTCAAAACTGCTCTTTCAAAAGGAAGGCTCAAGTCTGTGAGTTGAATGCACTCATCACAAAGAAGTTTCTGAGAATGCTTCTGTCTAGTTTTTATGTGAAGATATTTCCTTTTCCAGCATAGGCGTCAAAGCGCTCCAAATAAACACTTGCAGATTCTACTAAAGGAGTGTTTCCAAGCTGCTCTATCAAAGGCAATGTTCAAGTCTGTGAGTTGAATGCACTCATCACAGAGAAGTTTCTGAGAATGCTTCTGTGTAGTTTTTAGGTGAAGATATTTCCTTTTCCAGCATAGGCGTCAAAGCGATCCAAATAAACACTTGCAGATTCTACAAAAGGAGTGTATCCAAACTGCTCTATCAGAGGGAATGTTCAAGTCTGTGAGTTGAATGCAGTCATCACACAGAAGTTTGTGAGAATGCTTCTGTCTAGTTTTTAGGTGAAGATATTTCTTTTCCCAGAATAGGCCCTAAAGCGCTCCAAATTTCCACTTGCAGATTCTACAAAAAGAGTGTTTCAAAACTGCTCTTTCAAAAGGAAGGCTCAAGTCTGTGAGTTGAATGCACTCATCACAAAGAAGTTTCTGAGAATGCTTCTGTGTAGTTGTTATGTGAAGATACTTCCTTTTCCAGCATAGGCCTCAAAGCGCTCGAAATAAACACTTGCAGATTCTACGAAAGGAGTGTTGCAAAACTGTCCTATCAAAAGAAACGTTCAAGTCTGTGAGTTGAATGCACTCATCACAGAGAAGTTTCTGAGAATGCTTCTGTGTAGTTTTTAGGTGAAGATATTTCCTTTTCCAGCATAGGCGTCAAAGCGATCCAAATAAGCCCTTGCAGATTCTACAAAAGGAGTGTTTCCAAACTGCTCTATCAGAGGGAATGTTCAAGTCTGTGAGTTGAATGCAGTAATCACACAGAAGTTTGTGAGAATGCTTCTGTCTAGTTTTTAGGTGAAGATATTTCATTTCCCAGAATAGGCCTGAAAGCGCTCCAAATTTCCACTTGCAGATTCTACAAAAAGAGTGTTTCAAAACTACTCTTTCAAAAGGAAGGCTCAAGTCTGTGAGTTGAATGCACTCATCACAAAGAAGTTTCTGAGAATGCTTCTGTGTAGTTGTTATGTGAAGACACTTCCTTTTTCAGCATAGGCCCCAAAGCGCTCGAAATAAACACTTGCAGATTCTACGAAAGGAGTGTTTCAAAACTGTCCTATGAAAAGAAACGTTCAAGTCTGTGAGTTGAATGCACTCATCACAGAGAAGTTTCTGAGAATGCTTCTGTGTAGTTTTTAGGTGAAGATATATCCTTTTCCAGCATAGGCGTCAAAGCGATCCAAATAAACACTTGCAGATTCTACAAAAGGAGTGTTTCCAAACTGCTCTATCAAGAGGAATGTTCAAGTCTGTGAGTAGAATGCACTCACCACAAAGAAGTTTCTGAGAATGCTTCTGTCTAGTTTTTATGTGAAGATATTTCCTTTTCCAGCATAGGCGTCAAAGCGCTCCAAATAAACACTTGCAGATTCTACAAAAGGAGTGTTTCCAAACTGCTCTATCAGAGGGAATGTTCAAGTCTGTGAGTTGAATGCACTAGTCAGACAGAAGTTTGTGAGAATGCTTCTGTGTAGTTTTTAGGTGAAGATATTTCCTTTTCCAGCATAGGTCTCAAAGTGATCCAAATAAACACTTGCAGATTCTACAAAAGGAGTGTTTCCAAACTGCTCTATCAGAGGGAATGTTCAAGTTGGTGAGTTGAATGCAGTCATCACACAGAAGTTTGTGAGAATGCTTCTGTCTAGTTTCAGGTGGAGATATTTCTTTTCCCAGCATAGGCCTCAAAGCCCTCCAAATATCCACTTGCAGACTCTACAAAAAGAGTGTTTCAAAACTGCTCTTTCAAAAGGATGGCTCAAGTCGGTGAGTTGAATGCACTCATCACAAAGAAGTTTCTGAGAATGCTTCTGTGTAGTTGTTATGTGAAGATACTTCCTTTTCCAGCACAGGCCTCAGTGCGCTCGAAATAAACACTTGCAGATCCTACGAAAGGAGTGTTTCAAAACTGTCCTATCAAAATAAACGTTCAAGTCTGTGAGTTGAATGCAGTCATCACACAGAAGTTTCTGAGAATGCTTCTGTGTAGTTTTTAGGTGAAGATATTTCATTTCCCAGCACAGGCCTCAGAGCGCTCCAAATATGCATTTGCAGATTCTACAAAAAGAGAGCTTGAAAACTCTTCCACCAAAAAGAGGCTTCAACTCTATGAGTAGAATGCACTCATCACAAAGAAGTTTCTGAGAATGCTTCTGTCTAGTTTTTATGTGAAGATATTTCCTTTTCCAGCATAGGCGTCAAAGCGCTCCAAATAAACACTTGCAGATTCTACTAAAGGAGTGTTTCCAAACTGCTCTATCAAAGGCAATGTTCAAGTCTGTGAGTTGAATGCACTCATCACAGAGAAGTTTCTGAGAATGCTTCTGTGTAGTTTTTAGGTGAAGATATTTCCTTTTCCAGCATAGGCGTCAAAGCGATCCAAATAAACACTTGCAGATTCTACAAAAGGAGTGTATCCAAACTGCTCTATCAGAGGGAATGTTCAAGTCTGTGAGTTGAATGCAGTCATCACACAGAAGTTTGTGAGAATGCTTCTGTCTAGTTTTTAGGTGAAGATATTTCTTTTCCCAGAATAGGCCCTAAAGCGCTCCAATTTTCCACTTGCAGATTCTACAAAAAGAGTGTTTCAAAACTGCTCTTTCAAAAGGAAGGCTCAAGTCTGTGAGTTGAATGCACTCATCACAAAGAAGTTTCTGAGAATGCTTCTGTGTAGTTGTTATGTGAAGATACTTCCTTTTCCAGCATAGGCCTCAAAGCGCTCGAAATAAACACTTGCAGATTCTACGAAAGGAGTGTTTCAAAACTGTCCTATCAAAAGAAACGTTCAAGTCTGTGAGTTGAATGCACTCATCACAGAGAAGTTTCTGAGAATGCTTCTGTGTAGTTTTTAGGTGAAGATATTTCCTTTTCCAGCATAGGCGTCAAAGCGATCCAAATAAGCCCTTGCAGATTCTACAAAAGGAGTGTTTCCAAACTGCTCTATCAGAGGGAATGTTCAAGTCTGTGAGTTGAATGCAGTAATCACACAGAAGTTTGTGAGAATGCTTCTGTCTAGTTTTTAGGTGAAGATATTTCATTTCCCAGAATAGGCCTGAAAGCGCTCCAAATTTCCACTTGCAGATTCTACAAAAAGAGTGTTTCAAAACTACTCTTTCAAAAGGAAGGCTCAAGTCTGTGAGTTGAATGCACTCATCACAAAGAAGTTTCTGAGAATGCTTCTGTGTAGTTGTTATGTGAAGATACTTCCTTTTCCAGCATAGGCCCCAAAGCGCTCGAAATAAACACTTGCAGATTCTACGAAAGGAGTGTTTCAAAACTGTCCTATGAAAAGAAACGTTCAAGTCTGTGAGTTGAATGCACTCATCACAGAGAAGTTTCTGAGAATGCTTCTGTATAGTTTTTAGGTGAAGATATATCCTTTTCCAGCATAGGCGTCAAAGCGCTCCAAATAAACACTTGCAGATTCTACAAAAGGAGTGTTTCCAAACTGCTCTATCAAGAGGAATGTTCAAGTCTGTGAGTAGAATGCACTCGCCACAAAGAAGTTTCTGAGAATGCTTCTGTGTAGTTTTTAGGTGAAGATATTTCCTTTTCCAGCATAGGCGTCAAAGCGCTCCAAATAAACACTTGCAGATTCTACAAAAGGAGTGTTTCCAAACTGCTCTATCAGAGGGAATGTTCAAGTCTGTGAGTTGAATGCACTAGTCAGACAGAAGTTTGTGAGAATGCTTCTGTGTAGTTTTTAGGTGAAGATATTTCCTTTTCCAGCATAGGTCTCAAAGTGATCCAAATAAACACTTGCAGATTCTACAAAAGGAGTGTTTCCAAACTGCTCTATCAGAGGGAATGTTCAAGTCTGTGAGTTGAATGCAGTAATCACACAGAAGTTTGTGAGAATGCTTCTGTCTAGTTTCAGGTGGAGATATTTCTTTTCCCAGCATAGGCCTCAAAGCCCTCCAAATATCCACTTGCAGACTCTACAAAAAGAGTGTTTCAAAACTGCTCTTTCAAAAGGATGGCTCAAGTCGGTGAGTTGAATGCACTCATCACAAAGAAGTTTCTGAGAATGCTTCTGTGTAGTTGTTATGTGAAGATACTTCCTTTTCCAGCACAGGCCTCAGTGCGCTCGAAATAAACACTTGCAGATCCTACGAAAGGAGTGTTTCAAAACTGTCCTATCAAAATAAACGTTCAAGTCTGTGAGTTGAATGCAGTCATCACACAGAAGTTTCTGAGAATGCTTCTGTGTAGTTTTTAGGTGAAGATATTTCATTTCCCAGCACAGGCCTCAGAGCGCTCCAAATATGCATTTGCAGATTCTACAAAAAGAGAGCTTGAAAACTCTTCCACCAAAAAGAGGCTTCAACTCTATGAGTAGAATGCACTCATCACAAAGAAGTTTCTGAGAATGCTTCTGTCTAGTTTTTATGTGAAGATATTTCCTTTTCCAGCATAGGCGTCAAAGCGCTCCAAATAAACACTTGCAGATTCTACTAAAGGAGTGTTTCCAAACTGCTCTATCAAAGGCCATGTTCAAGTCTGTGAGTTGAATGCACTCATCACAGAGAAGTTTCTGAGAATGCTTCTGTGTAGTTTTTAGGTGAAGATATTTCCTTTTCCAGCATAGGCGTCAAAGCGATCCAAATAAACACTTGCAGATTCTACAAAAGGAGTGTATCCAAACTGCTCTATCAGAGGGAATGTTCAAGTCTGTGAGTTGAATGCAGTCATCACACAGAAGTTTGTGAGAATGCTTCTGTCTAGTTTTTAGGTGAAGATATTTCTTTTCCCAGAATAGGCCCTAAAGCGCTCCAATTTTCCACTTGCAGATTCTACAAAAAGAGTGTTTCAAAACTGCTCTTTCAAAAGGAAGGCTCAAGTCTGTGAGTTGAATGCACTCATCACAAAGAAGTTTCTGAGAATGCTTCTGTGTAGTTGTTATGTGAAGATACTTCCTTTTCCAGCATAGGCCTCAAATCGCTCGAAATAAACACTTGCAGATTCTACGAAAGGAGTGTTTCAAAACTGTCCTATCAAAAGAAACGTTCAAGTCTGTGAGTTGAATGCACTCATCACAGAGAAGTTTCTGAGAATGCTTCTGTGTAGTTTTTAGGTGAAGATATTTCCTTTTCCAGCATAGGCGTCAAAGCGATCCAAATAAGCCCTTGCAGATTCTACAAAAGGAGTGTTTCCAAACTGCTCTATCAGAGGGAATGTTCAAGTCTGTGAGTTGAATGCAGTAATCACACAGAAGTTTGTGAGAATGCTTCTGTCTAGTTTTTAGGTGAAGATATTTCATTTCCCAGAATAGGCCTGAAAGCGCTCCAAATTTCCACTTGCAGATTCTACAAAAAGAGTGTTTCAAAACTACTCTTTCAAAAGGAAGGCTCAAGTCTGTGAGTTGAATGCACTCATCACAAAGAAGTTTCTGAGAATGCTTCTGTGTAGTTGTTATGTGAAGATACTTCCTTTTCCAGCATAGGCCCCAAAGCGCTCGAAATAAACACTTGCAGATTCTACGAAAGGAGTGTTTCAAAACTGTCCTATGAAAAGAAACGTTCAAGTCTGTGAGTTGAATGCACTCATCACAGAGAAGTTTCTGAGAATGCTTCTGTGTAGTTTTTAGGTGAAGATATATCCTTTTCCAGCATAGGCGTCAAAGCGATCCAAATAAACACTTGCAGATTCTACAAAAGGAGTGTTTCCAAACTGCTCTATCAAGAGGAATGTTCAAGTCTGTGAGTAGAATGCACTCACCACAAAGAAGTTTCTGAGAATGCTTCTGTCTAGTTTTTATGTGAAGATATTTCCTTTTCCAGCATAGGCGTCAAAGCGCTCCAAATAAACACTTGCAGATTCTACAAAAGGAGTGTTTCCAAACTGCTCTATCAGAGGGAATGTTCAAGTCTGTGAGTTGAATGCACTAGTCAGACAGAAGTTTGTGAGAATGCTTCTGTGTAGTTTTTAGGTGAAGATATTTCCTTTTCCAGAATAGGTCTCAAAGTGATCCAAATAAACACTTGCAGATTCTACAAAAGGAGTGTTTCCAAACTGCTCTATCAGAGGGAATGTTCAAGTCTGTGAGTTGAATGCAGTAATCACACAGAAGTTTGTGAGAATGCTTCTGTCTAGTTTCAGGTGGAGATATTTCTTTTCCCAGCATAGGCCTCAAAGCCCTCCAAATATCCACTTGCAGACTCTACAAAAAGAGTGTTTCAAAACTGCTCTTTCAAAAGGATGGCTCAAGTCGGTGAGTTGAATGCACTCATCACAAAGAAGTTTCTGAGAATGCTTCTGTGTAGTTGTTATGTGAAGATACTTCCTTTTCCAGCACAGGCCTCAGTGCGCTCGAAATAAACACTTGCAGATCCTACGAAAGGAGTGTTTCAAAACTGTCCTATCAAAATAAACGTTCAAGTCTGTGAGTTGAATGCAGTCATCACACAGAAGTTTCTGAGAATGCTTCTGTGTAGTTTTTAGGTGAAGATATTTCATTTCCCAGCACAGGCCTCAGAGCGCTCCAAATATGCATTTGCAGATTCTACAAAAAGAGAGCTTGAAAACTCTTCCACCAAAAAGAGGCTTCAACTCTATGAGTAGAATGCACTCATCACAAAGAAGTTTCTGAGAATGCTTCTGTCTAGTTTTTATGTGAAGATATTTCCTTTTCCAGCATAGGCGTCAAAGCGCTCCAAATAAACACTTGCAGATTCTACTAAAGGAGTGTTTCCAAACTGCTCTATCAAAGGCCATGTTCAAGTCTGTGAGTTGAATGCACTCATCACAGAGAAGTTTCTGAGAATGCTTCTGTGTAGTTTTTAGGTGAAGATATTTCCTTTTCCAGCATAGGCGTCAAAGCGATCCAAATAAACACTTGCAGATTCTACAAAAGGAGTGTATCCAAACTGCTCTATCAGAGGGAATGTTCAAGTCTGTGAGTTGAATGCAGTCATCACACAGAAGTTTGTGAGAATGCTTCTGTCTAGTTTTTAGGTGAAGATATTTCTTTTCCCAGAATAGGCCCTAAAGCGCTCCAAATTTCCACTTGCAGATTCTACAAAAAGAGTGTTTCAAAACTGCTCTTTCAAAAGGAAGGCTCAAGTCTGTGAGTTGAATGCACTCATCACAAAGAAGTTTCTGAGAATGCTTCTGTGTAGTTGTTATGTGAAGATACTTCCTTTTCCAGCATAGGCCTCAAAGCGCTCGAAATAAACACTTGCAGATTCTACGAAAGGAGTGTTTCAAAACTGTCCTATCAAAAGAAACGTTCAAGTCTGTGAGTTGAATGCACTCATCACAGAGAAGTTTCTGAGAATGCTTCTGTGTAGTTTTTAGGTGAAGATATTTCCTTTTCCAGCATAGGCGTCAAAGCGATCCAAATAAGCCCTTGCAGATTCTACAAAAGGAGTGTTTCCAAACTGCTCTATCAGAGGGAATGTTCAAGTCTGTGAGTTGAATGCAGTAATCACACAGAAGTTTGTGAGAATGCTTCTGTCTAGTTTTTAGGTGAAGATATTTCATTTCCCAGAATAGGCCTGAAAGCGCTCCAAATTTCCACTTGCAGATTCTACAAAAAGAGTGTTTCAAAACTACTCTTTCAAAAGGAAGGCTCAAGTCTGTGAGTTGAATGCACTCATCACAAAGAAGTTTCTGAGAATGCTTCTGTGTAGTTGTTATGTGAAGATACTTCCTTTTCCAGCATAGGCCCCAAAGCGCTCGAAATAAACACTTGCAGATTCTACGAAAGGAGTGTTTCAAAACTGTCCTATGAAAAGAAACGTTCAAGTCTGTGAGTTGAATGCACTCATCACAGAGAAGTTTCTGAGAATGCTTCTGTATAGTTTTTAGGTGAAGATATATCCTTTTCCAGCATAGGCGTCAAAGCGCTCCAAATAAACACTTGCAGATTCTACAAAAGGAGTGTTTCCAAACTGCTCTATCAAGAGGAATGTTCAAGTCTGTGAGTAGAATGCACTCGCCACAAAGAAGTTTCTGAGAATGCTTCTGTCTAGTTTTTAGGTGAAGATATTTCCTTTTCCAGCATAGGCGTCAAAGCGCTCCAAATAAACACTTGCAGATTCTACAAAAGGAGTGTTTCCAAACTGCTCTATCAGAGGGAATGTTCAAGTCTGTGAGTTGAATGCACTAGTCAGACAGAAGTTTGTGAGAATGCTTCTGTGTAGTTTTTAGGTGAAGATATTTCCTTTTCCAGCATAGGTCTCAAAGTGATCCAAATAAACACTTGCAGATTCTACAAAAGGAGTGTTTCCAAACTGCTCTATCAGAGGGAATGTTCAAGTCTGTGAGTTGAATGCAGTAATCACACAGAAGTTTGTGAGAATGCTTCTGTCTAGTTTCAGGTGGAGATATTTCTTTTCCCAGCATAGGCCTCAAAGCCCTCCAAATATCCACTTGCAGACTCTACAAAAAGAGTGTTTCAAAACTGCTCTTTCAAAAGGATGGCTCAAGCCGGTGAGTTGAATGCACTCATCGCAAAGAAGTTTCTGAGAATGCTTCTGTGTAGTTGTTATGTGAAGATACTTCCTTTTCCAGCACAGGCCTCAGTGCGCTCGAAATAAACACTTGCAGATCCTACGAAAGGAGTGTTTCAAAACTGTCCTATCAAAATAAACGTTCAAGTCTGTGAGTTGAATGCAGTCATCACACAGAAGTTTCTGAGAATGCTTCTGTGTAGTTTTTAGGTGAAGATATTTCATTTCCCAGCACAGGCCTCAGAGCGCTCCAAATATGCATTTGCAGATTCTACAAAAAGAGAGCTTGAAAACTCTTCCACCAAAAAGAGGCTTCAACTCTATGAGTAGAATGCACTCATCACAAAGAAGTTTCTGAGAATGCTTCTGTCTAGTTTTTATGTGAAGATATTTCCTTTTCCAGCATAGGCGTCAAAGCGCTCCAAATAAACACTTGCAGATTCTACTAAAGGAGTGTTTCCAAACTGCTCTATCAAAGGCAATGTTCAAGTCTGTGAGTTGAATGCACTCATCACAGAGAAGTTTCTGAGAATGCTTCTGTGTAGTTTTTAGGTGAAGATATTTCCTTTTCCAGCATAGGCGTCAAAGCGATCCAAATAAACACTTGCAGATTCTACAAAAGGAGTGTATCCAAACTGCTCTATCAGAGGGAATGTTCAAGTCTGTGAGTTGAATGCAGTCATCACACAGAAGTTTGTGAGAATGCTTCTGTCTAGTTTTTAGGTGAAGATATTTCTTTTCCCAGAATAGGCCCTAAAGCGCTCCAATTTTCCACTTGCAGATTCTACAAAAAGAGTGTTTCAAAACTGCTCTTTCAAAAGGAAGGCTCAAGTCTGTGAGTTGAATGCACTCATCACAAAGAAGTTTCTGAGAATGCTTCTGTGTAGTTGTTATGTGAAGATACTTCCTTTTCCAGCATAGGCCTCAAAGCGCTCGAAATAAACACTTGCAGATTCTACGAAAGGAGTGTTTCAAAACTGTCCTATCAAAAGAAACGTTCAAGTCTGTCAGTTGAATGCACTCATCACAGAGAAGTTTCTGAGAATGCTTCTGTGTAGTTTTTAGGTGAAGATATTTCCTTTTCCAGCATAGGCGTCAAAGCGATCCAAATAAGCCCTTGCAGATTCTACAAAAGGAGTGTTTCCAAACTGCTCTATCAGAGGGAATGTTCAAGTCTGTGAGTTGAATGCAGTAATCACACAGAAGTTTGTGAGAATGCTTCTGTCTAGTTTTTAGGTGAAGATATTTCATTTCCCAGAATAGGCCTGAAAGCGCTCAAAATTTCCACTTGCAGATTCTACAAAAAGAGTGTTTCAAAACTACTCTTTCAAAAGGAAGGCTCAAGTCTGTGAATTGAATGCACTCATCACAAAGAAGTTTCTGAGAATGCTTCTGTGTAGTTGTTATGTGAAGATACTTCCTTTTCCAGCATAGGCCCCAAAGCGCTCGAAATAAACACTTGCAGATTCTACGAAAGGAGTGTTTCAAAACTGTCCTATGAAAAGAAACGTTCAAGTCTGTGAGTTGAATGCACTCATCACAGAGAAGTTTCTGAGAATGCTTCTGTGTAGTTTTTAGGTGAAGATATATCCTTTTCCAGCATAGGCGTCAAAGCGATCCAAATAAACACTTGCAGATTCTACAAAAGGAGTGTTTCCAAACTGCTCTATCAAGAGGAATGTTCAAGTCTGTGAGTAGAATGCACTCACCACAAAGAAGTTTCTGAGAATGCTTCTGTCTAGTTTTTATGTGAAGATATTTCCTTTTCCAGCATAGGCGTCAAAGCGCTCCAAATAAACACTTGCAGATTCTACAAAAGGAGTGTTTCCAAACTGCTCTATCAGAGGGAATGTTCAAGTCTGTGAGTTGAATGCACTAGTCAGACAGAAGTTTGTGAGAATGCTTCTGTGTAGTTTTTAGGTGAAGATATTTCCTTTTCCAGAATAGGTCTCAAAGTGATCCAAATAAACACTTGCAGATTCTACAAAAGGAGTGTTTCCAAACTGCTCTATCAGAGGGAATGTTCAAGTCTGTGAGTTGAATGCAGTAATCACACAGAAGTTTGTGAGAATGCTTCTGTCTAGTTTCAGGTGGAGATATTTCTTTTCCCAGCATAGGCCTCAAAGCCCTCCAAATATCCACTTGCAGACTCTACAAAAAGAGTGTTTCAAAACTGCTCTTTCAAAAGGATGGCTCAAGTCGGTGAGTTGAATGCACTCATCACAAAGAAGTTTCTGAGAATGCTTCTGTGTAGTTGTTATGTGAAGATACTTCCTTTTCCAGCACAGGCCTCAGTGCGCTCGAAATAAACACTTGCAGATCCTACGAAAGGAGTGTTTCAAAACTGTCCTATCAAAATAAACGTTCAAGTCTGTGAGTTGAATGCAGTCATCACACAGAAGTTTCTGAGAATGCTTCTGTGTAGTTTTTAGGTGAAGATATTTCATTTCCCAGCACAGGCCTCAGAGCGCTCCAAATATGCATTTGCAGATTCTACAAAAAGAGAGCTTGAAAACTCTTCCACCAAAAAGAGGCTTCAACTCTATGAGTAGAATGCACTCATCACAAAGAAGTTTCTGAGAATGCTTCTGTCTAGTTTTTATGTGAAGATATTTCCTTTTCCAGCATAGGCGTCAAAGCGCTCCAAATAAACACTTGCAGATTCTACTAAAGGAGTGTTTCCAAACTGCTCTATCAAAGGCAATGTTCAAGTCTGTGAGTTGAATGCACTCATCACAGAGAAGTTTCTGAGAATGCTTCTGTGTAGTTTTTAGGTGAAGATATTTCCTTTTCCAGCATAGGCGTCAAAGCGATCCAAATAAACACTTGCAGATTCTACAAAAGGAGTGTATCCAAACTGCTCTATCAGAGGGAATGTTCAAGTCTGTGAGTTGAATGCAGTCATCACACAGAAGTTTGTGAGAATGCTTCTGTCTAGTTTTTAGGTGAAGATATTTCTTTTCCCAGAATAGGCCCTAAAGCGCTCCAAATTTCCACTTGCAGATTCTACAAAAAGAGTGTTTCAAAACTGCTCTTTCAAAAGGAAGGCTCAAGTCTGTGAGTTGAATGCACTCATCACAAAGAAGTTTCTGAGAATGCTTCTGTGTAGTTGTTATGTGAAGATACTTCCTTTTCCAGCATAGGCCTCAAATCGCTCGAAATAAACACTTGCAGATTCTACGAAAGGAGTGTTTCAAAACTGTCCTATCAAAAGAAACGTTCAAGTCTGTGAGTTGAATGCACTCATCACAGAGAAGTTTCTGAGAATGCTTCTGTGTAGTTTTTAGGTGAAGATATTTCCTTTTCCAGCATAGGCGTCAAAGCGATCCAAATAAACACTTGCAGATTCTACAAAAGGAGTGTTTCCAAACTGCTCTATCAGAGGGAATGTTCAAGTCTGTGAGTTGAATGCAGTAATCACACAGAAGTTTGTGAGAATGCTTCTGTCTAGTTTTTAGGTGAAGATATTTCATTTCCCAGAATAGGCCTGAAAGCGCTCCAAATTTCCACTTGCAGATTCTACAAAAAGAGTGTTTCAAAACTACTCTTTCAAAAGGAAGGCTCAAGTCTGTGAGTTGAATGCACTCATCACAAAGAAGTTTCTGAGAATGCTTCTGTGTAGTTGTTATGTGAAGATACTTCCTTTTCCAGCATAGGCCCCAAAGCGCTCGAAATAAACACTTGCAGATTCTACGAAAGGAGTGTTTCAAAACTGTCCTATGAAAAGAAACGTTCAAGTCTGTGAGTTGAATGCACTCATCACAGAGAAGTTTCTGAGAATGCTTCTGTGTAGTTTTTAGGTGAAGATATATCCTTTTCCAGCATAGGCGTCAAAGCGATCCAAATAAACACTTGCAGATTCTACAAAAGGAGTGTTTCCAAACTGCTCTATCAAGAGGAATGTTCAAGTCTGTGAGTAGAATGCACTCACCACAAAGAAGTTTCTGAGAATGCTTCTGTCTAGTTTTTATGTGAAGATATTTCCTTTTCCAGCATAGGCGTCAAAGCGCTCCAAATAAACACTTGCAGATTCTACAAAAGGAGTGTTTCCAAACTGCTCTATCAGAGGGAATGTTCAAGTCTGTGAGTTGAATGCACTAGTCAGACAGAAGTTTGTGAGAATGCTTCTGTGTAGTTTTTAGGTGAAGATATTTCCTTTTCCAGCATAGGTCTCAAAGTGATCCAAATAAACACTTGCAGATTCTACAAAAGGAGTGTTTCCAAACTGCTCTATCAGAGGGAATGTTCAAGTCTGTGAGTTGAATGCAGTAATCACACAGAAGTTTGTGAGAATGCTTCTGTCTAGTTTCAGGTGGAGATATTTCTTTTCCCAGCATAGGCCTCAAAGCCCTCCAAATATCCACTTGCAGACTCTACAAAAAGAGTGTTTCAAAACTGCTCTTTCAAAAGGATGGCTCAAGTCGGTGAGTTGAATGCACTCATCACAAAGAAGTTTCTGAGAATGCTTCTGTGTAGTTGTTATGTGAAGATACTTCCTTTTCCAGCACAGGCCTCAGTGCCCTCGAAATAAACCCTTGCAGATCCTACGAAAGGAGTGTTTCAAAACTGTCCTATCAAAATAAACGTTCAAGTCCGTGAATTGAATGCACTCATCACACAGATGTTTCTGAGAATGCTTCTGTGTAGTTTTTAGGTGAAGATATTTCATTTCCCAGCACAGGCCTCAGAGCGCTCCAAATATGCATTTGCAGATTCTACAAAAAGAGAGCTTGAAAACTCTTCCACCAAAAAGAGGCTTCAACTCTATGAGTAGAATGCACTCATCACAAAGAAGTTTCTGAGAATGCTTCTGTCTAGTTTTTATGTGAAGATATTTCCTTTTCCAGCATAGGCGTCAAAGCGCTCCAAATAAACACTTGCAGATTCTACTAAAGGAGTGTTTCCAAACTGCTCTATCAAAAGCAATGTTCAAGTCTGTGAGTTGAATGCACTCATCACAGAGAAGTTTCTGAGAATGCTTCTGTGTAGTTTTTAGGTGAAGATATTTCCTTTTCCAGCATAGGCGTCAAAGCGATCCAAATAAACACTTGCAGATTCTACAAAAGGAGTGTATCCAAACTGCTCTATCAGAGGGAATGTTCAAGTCTGTGAGTTGAATGCAGTCATCACACAGAAGTTTGTGAGAATGCTTCTGTCTAGTTTTTAGGTGAAGATATTTCTTTTCCCAGAATAGGCCCTAAAGCGCTCCAAATTTCCACTTGCAGATTCTACAAAAAGAGTGTTTCAAAACTGCTCTTTCAAAAGGAAGGCTCAAGTCTGTGAGTTGAATGCACTCATCACAAAGAAGTTTCTGAGAATGCTTCTGTGTAGTTGTTATGTGAAGATACTTCCTTTTCCAGCATAGGCCTCAAAGCGCTCGAAATAAACACTTGCAGATTCTACGAAAGGAGTGTTTCAAAACTGTCCTATCAAAAGAAACGTTCAAGTCTGTGAGTTGAATGCACTCATCACAGAGAAGTTTCTGAGAATGCTTCTGTGTAGTTTTTAGGTGAAGATATTTCCTTTTCCAGCATAGGCGTCAAAGCGATCCAAATAAGCCCTTGCAGATTCTACAAAAGGAGTGTTTCCAAACTGCTCTATCAGAGGGAATGTTCAAGTCTGTGAGTTGAATGCAGTAATCACACAGAAGTTTGTGAGAATGCTTCTGTCTAGTTTTTAGGTGAAGATATTTCATTTCCCAGAATAGGCCTGAAAGCGCTCCAAATTTCCACTTGCAGATTCTACAAAAAGAGTGTTTCAAAACTACTCTTTCAAAAGGAAGGCTCAAGTCTGTGAGTTGAATGCACTCATCACAAAGAAGTTTCTGAGAATGCTTCTGTGTAGTTGTTATGTGAAGATACTTCCTTTTCCAGCATAGGCCCCAAAGCGCTCGAAATAAACACTTGCAGATTCTACGAAAGGAGTGTTTCAAAACTGTCCTATGAAAAGAAACGTTCAAGTCTGTGAGTTGAATGCACTCATCACAGAGAAGTTTCTGAGAATGCTTCTGTATAGTTTTTAGGTGAAGATATATCCTTTTCCAGCATAGGCGTCAAAGCGATCCAAATAAACACTTGCAGATTCTACAAAAGGAGTGTTTCCAAACTGCTCTATCAAGAGGAATGTTCAAGTCTGTGAGTAGAATGCACTCGCCACAAAGAAGTTTCTGAGAATGCTTCTGTCTAGTTTTTAGGTGAAGATATTTCCTTTTCCAGCATAGGCGTCAAAGCGCTCCAAATAAACACTTGCAGATTCTACAAAAGGAGTGTTTCCAAACTGCTCTATCAGAGGGAATGTTCAAGTCTGTGAGTTGAATGCACTAGTCAGACAGAAGTTTGTGAGAATGCTTCTGTGTAGTTTTTAGGTGAAGATATTTCCTTTTCCAGCATAGGTCTCAAAGTGATCCAAATAAACACTTGCAGATTCTACAAAAGGAGTGTTTCCAAACTGCTCTATCAGAGGGAATGTTCAAGTCTGTGAGTTGAATGCAGTAATCACACAGAAGTTTGTGAGAATGCTTCTGTCTAGTTTCAGGTGGAGATATTTCTTTTCCCAGCATAGGCCTCAAAGCCCTCCAAATATCCACTTGCAGACTCTACAAAAAGAGTGTTTCAAAACTGCTCTTTCAAAAGGATGGCTCAAGCCGGTGAGTTGAATGCACTCATCGCAAAGAAGTTTCTGAGAATGCTTCTGTGTAGTTGTTATGTGAAGATACTTCCTTTTCCAGCACAGGCCTCAGTGCGCTCGAAATAAACACTTGCAGATCCTACGAAAGGAGTGTTTCAAAACTGTCCTATCAAAATAAACGTTCAAGTCTGTGAGTTGAATGCAGTCATCACACAGAAGTTTCTGAGAATGCTTCTGTGTAGTTTTTAGGTGAAGATATTTCATTTCCCAGCACAGGCCTCAGAGCGCTCCAAATATGCATTTGCAGATTCTACAAAAAGAGAGCTTGAAAACTCTTCCACCAAAAAGAGGCTTCAACTCTATGAGTAGAATGCACTCATCACAAAGAAGTTTCTGAGAATGCTTCTGTCTAGTTTTTATGTGAAGATATTTCCTTTTCCAGCATAGGCGTCAAAGCGCTCCAAATAAACACTTGCAGATTCTACTAAAGGAGTGTTTCCAAACTGCTCTATCAAAGGCAATGTTCAAGTCTGTGAGTTGAATGCACTCATCACAGAGAAGTTTCTGAGAATGCTTCTGTGTAGTTTTTAGGTGAAGATATTTCCTTTTCCAGCATAGGCGTCAAAGCGATCCAAATAAACACTTGCAGATTCTACAAAAGGAGTGTATCCAAACTGCTCTATCAGAGGGAATGTTCAAGTCTGTGAGTTGAATGCAGTCATCACACAGAAGTTTGTGAGAATGCTTCTGTCTAGTTTTTAGGTGAAGATATTTCTTTTCCCAGAATAGGCCCTAAAGCGCTCCAATTTTCCACTTGCAGATTCTACAAAAAGAGTGTTTCAAAACTGCTCTTTCAAAAGGAAGGCTCAAGTCTGTGAGTTGAATGCACTCATCACAAAGAAGTTTCTGAGAATGCTTCTGTGTAGTTGTTATGTGAAGATACTTCCTTTTCCAGCATAGGCCTCAAAGCGCTCGAAATAAACACTTGCAGATTCTACGAAAGGAGTGTTTCAAAACTGTCCTATCAAAAGAAACGTTCAAGTCTGTCAGTTGAATGCACTCATCACAGAGAAGTTTCTGAGAATGCTTCTGTGTAGTTTTTAGGTGAAGATATTTCCTTTTCCAGCATAGGCGTCAAAGCGATCCAAATAAGCCCTTGCAGATTCTACAAAAGGAGTGTTTCCAAACTGCTCTATCAGAGGGAATGTTCAAGTCTGTGAGTTGAATGCAGTAATCACACAGAAGTTTGTGAGAATGCTTCTGTCTAGTTTTTAGGTGAAGATATTTCATTTCCCAGAATAGGCCTGAAAGCGCTCAAAATTTCCACTTGCAGATTCTACAAAAAGAGTGTTTCAAAACTACTCTTTCAAAAGGAAGGCTCAAGTCTGTGAATTGAATGCACTCATCACAAAGAAGTTTCTGAGAATGCTTCTGTGTAGTTGTTATGTGAAGATACTTCCTTTTCCAGCATAGGCCCCAAAGCGCTCGAAATAAACACTTGCAGATTCTACGAAAGGAGTGTTTCAAAACTGTCCTATGAAAAGAAACGTTCAAGTCTGTGAGTTGAATGCACTCATCACAGAGAAGTTTCTGAGAATGCTTCTGTGTAGTTTTTAGGTGAAGATATATCCTTTTCCAGCATAGGCGTCAAAGCGATCCAAATAAACACTTGCAGATTCTACAAAAGGAGTGTTTCCAAACTGCTCTATCAAGAGGAATGTTCAAGTCCGTGAGTAGAATGCACTCACCACAAAGAAGTTTCTGAGAATGCTTCTGTCTAGTTTTTATGTGAAGATATTTCCTTTTCCAGCATAGGCGTCAAAGCGCTCCAAATAAACACTTGCAGATTCTACAAAAGGAGTGTTTCCAAACTGCTCTATCAGAGGGAATGTTCAAGTCTGTGAGTTGAATGCACTAGTCAGACAGAAGTTTGTGAGAATGCTTCTGTGTAGTTTTTAGGTGAAGATATTTCCTTTTCCAGAATAGGTCTCAAAGTGATCCAAATAAACACTTGCAGATTCTACAAAAGGAGTGTTTCCAAACTGCTCTATCAGAGGGAATGTTCAAGTCTGTGAGTTGAATGCAGTAATCACACAGAAGTTTGTGAGAATGCTTCTGTCTAGTTTCAGGTGGAGATATTTCTTTTCCCAGCATAGGCCTCAAAGCCCTCCAAATATCCACTTGCAGACTCTACAAAAAGAGTGTTTCAAAACTGCTCTTTCAAAAGGATGGCTCAAGTCGGTGAGTTGAATGCACTCATCACAAAGAAGTTTCTGAGAATGCTTCTGTGTAGTTGTTATGTGAAGATACTTCCTTTTCCAGCACAGGCCTCAGTGCGCTCGAAATAAACCCTTGCAGATCCTACGAAAGGAGTGTTTCAAAACTGTCCTATCAAAATAAACGTTCAAGTCTGTGAGTTGAATGCAGTCATCACACAGAAGTTTCTGAGAATGCTTCTGTGTAGTTTTTAGGTGAAGATATTTCATTTCCCAGCACAGGCCTCAGAGCGCTCCAAATATGCATTTGCAGATTCTACAAAAAGAGAGCTTGAAAACTCTTCCACCAAAAAGAGGCTTCAACTCTATGAGTAGAATGCACTCATCACAAAGAAGTTTCTGAGAATGCTTCTGTCTAGTTTTTATGTGAAGATATTTCCTTTTCCAGCATAGGCGTCAAAGCGCTCCAAATAAACACTTGCAGATTCTACTAAAGGAGTGTTTCCAAACTGCTATATCAAAGGCAATGTTCAAGTCTGTGAGTTGAATGCACTCATCACAGAGAAGTTTCTGAGAATGCTTCTGTGTAGTTTTTAGGTGAAGATATTTCCTTTTCCAGCATAGGCGTCAAAGCGATCCAAATAAACACTTGCAGATTCTACAAAAGGAGTGTATCCAAACTGCTCTATCAGAGGGAATGTTCAAGTCTGTGAGTTGAATGCAGTCATCACACAGAAGTTTGTGAGAATGCTTCTGTCTAGTTTTTAGGTGAAGATATTTCTTTTCCCAGAATAGGCCCTAAAGCGCTCCAAATTTCCACTTGCAGATTCTACAAAAAGAGTGTTTCAAAACTGCTCTTTCAAAAGGAAGGCTCAAGTCTGTGAGTTGAATGCACTCATCACAAAGAAGTTTCTGAGAATGCTTCTGTGTAGTTGTTATGTGAAGATACTTCCTTTTCCAGCATAGGCCTCAAATCGCTCGAAATAAACACTTGCAGATTCTACGAAAGGAGTGTTTCAAAACTGTCCTATCAAAAGAAACGTTCAAGTCTGTGAGTTGAATGCACTCATCACAGAGAAGTTTCTGAGAATGCTTCTGTGTAGTTTTTAGGTGAAGATATTTCCTTTTCCAGCATAGGCGTCAAAGCGATCCAAATAAGCCCTTGCAGATTCTACAAAAGGAGTGTTTCCAAACTGCTCTATCAGAGGGAATGTTCAAGTCTGTGAGTTGAATGCAGTAATCACACAGAAGTTTGTGAGAATGCTTCTGTCTAGTTTTTAGGTGAAGATATTTCATTTCCCAGAATAGGCCTGAAAGCGCTCCAAATTTCCACTTGCAGATTCTACAAAAAGAGTGTTTCAAAACTACTCTTTCAAAAGGAAGGCTCAAGTCTGTGAGTTGAATGCACTCATCACAAAGAAGTTTCTGAGAATGCTTCTGTGTAGTTGTTATGTGAAGATACTTCCTTTTCCAGCATAGGCCCCAAAGCGCTCGAAATAAACACTTGCAGATTCTACGAAAGGAGTGTTTCAAAACTGTCCTATGAAAAGAAACGTTCAAGTCTGTGAGTTGAATGCACTCATCACAGAGAAGTTTCTGAGAATGCTTCTGTGTAGTTTTTAGGTGAAGATATATCCTTTTCCAGCATAGGCGTCAAAGCGATCCAAATAAACACTTGCAGATTCTACAAAAGGAGTGTTTCCAAACTGCTCTATCAAGAGGAATGTTCAAGTCTGTGAGTAGAATGCACTCACCACAAAGAAGTTTCTGAGAATGCTTCTGTCTAGTTTTTATGTGAAGATATTTCCTTTTCCAGCATAGGCGTCAAAGCGCTCCAAATAAACACTTGCAGATTCTACAAAAGGAGTGTTTCCAAACTGCTCTATCAGAGGGAATGTTCAAGTCTGTGAGTTGAATGCACTAGTCAGACAGAAGTTTGTGAGAATGCTTCTGTGTAGTTTTTAGGTGAAGATATTTCCTTTTCCAGCATAGGTCTCAAAGTGATCCAAATAAACACTTGCAGATTCTACAAAAGGAGTGTTTCCAAACTGCTCTATCAGAGGGAATGTTCAAGTCTGTGAGTTGAATGCAGTAATCACACAGAAGTTTGTGAGAATGCTTCTGTCTAGTTTCAGGTGGAGATATTTCTTTTCCCAGCATAGGCCTCAAAGCCCTCCAAATATCCACTTGCAGACTCTACAAAAAGAGTGTTTCAAAACTGCTCTTTCAAAAGGATGGCTCAAGTCGGTGAGTTGAATGCACTCATCACAAAGAAGTTTCTGAGAATGCTTCTGTGTAGTTGTTATGTGAAGATACTTCCTTTTCCAGCACAGGCCTCAGTGCCCTCGAAATAAACCCTTGCAGATCCTACGAAAGGAGTGTTTCAAAACTGTCCTATCAAAATAAACGTTCAAGTCCGTGAATTGAATGCACTCATCACACAGATGTTTCTGAGAATGCTTCTGTGTAGTTTTTAGGTGAAGATATTTCATTTCCCAGCACAGGCCTCAGAGCGCTCCAAATATGCATTTGCAGATTCTACAAAAAGAGAGCTTGAAAACTCTTCCACCAAAAAGAGGCTTCAACTCTATGAGTAGAATGCACTCATCACAAAGAAGTTTCTGAGAATGCTTCTGTCTAGTTTTTATGTGAAGATATTTCCTTTTCCAGCATAGGCGTCAAAGCGCTCCAAATAAACACTTGCAGATTCTACTAAAGGAGTGTTTCCAAACTGCTCTATCAAAAGCAATGTTCAAGTCTGTGAGTTGAATGCACTCATCACAGAGAAGTTTCTGAGAATGCTTCTGTGTAGTTTTTAGGTGAAGATATTTCCTTTTCCAGCATAGGCGTCAAAGCGATCCAAATAAACACTTGCAGATTCTACAAAAGGAGTGTATCCAAACTGCTCTATCAGAGGGAATGTTCAAGTCTGTGAGTTGAATGCAGTCATCACACAGAAGTTTGTGAGAATGCTTCTGTCTAGTTTTTAGGTGAAGATATTTCTTTTCCCAGAATAGGCCCTAAAGCCCTCCAAATTTCCACTTGCAGATTCTACAAAAAGAGTGTTTCAAAACTGCTCTTTCAAAAGGAAGGCTCAAGTCTGTGAGTTGAATGCACTCATCACAAAGAAGTTTCTGAGAATGCTTCTGTGTAGTTGTTATGTGAAGATACTTCCTTTTCCAGCATAGGCCTCAAAGCGCTCGAAATAAACACTTGCAGATTCTACGAAAGGAGTGTTTCAAAACTGTCCTATCAAAAGAAACGTTCAAGTCTGTGAGTTGAATGCACTCATCACAGAGAAGTTTCTGAGAATGCTTCTGTGTAGTTTTTAGGTGAAGATATTTCCTTTTCCAGCATAGGCGTCAAAGCGATCCAAATAAGCCCTTGCAGATTCTACAAAAGGAGTGTTTCCAAACTGCTCTATCAGAGGGAATGTTGAAGTCTGTGAGTTGAATGCAGTAATCACACAGAAGTTTGTGAGAATGCTTCTGTCTAGTTTTTAGGTGAAGATATTTCATTTCCCAGAATAGGCCTGAAAGCGCTCCAAATTTCCACTTGCAGATTCTACAAAAAGAGTGTTTCAAAACTACTCTTTCAAAAGGAAGGCTCAAGTCTGTGAGTTGAATGCACTCATCACAAAGAAGTTTCTGAGAATGCTTCTGTGTAGTTGTTATGTGAAGATACTTCCTTTTCCAGCATAGGCCCCAAAGCGCTCGAAATAAACACTTGCAGATTCTACGAAAGGAGTGTTTCAAAACTGTCCTATGAAAAGAAACGTTCAAGTCTGTGAGTTGAATGCACTCATCACAGAGAAGTTTCTGAGAATGCTTCTGTGTAGTTTTTAGGTGAAGATATATCCTTTTCCAGCATAGGCGTCAAAGCGATCCAAATAAACACTTGCAGATTCTACAAAAGGAGTGTTTCCAAACTGCTCTATCAAGAGGAATGTTCAAGTCTGTGAGTAGAATGCACTCACCACAAAGAAGTTTCTGAGAATGCTTCTGTCTAGTTTTTAGGTGAAGATATTTCCTTTTCCAGCATAGGCGTCAAAGCGCTCCAAATAAACACTTGCAGATTCTACAAAAGGAGTGTTTCCAAACTGCTCTATCAGAGGGAATGTTCAAGTCTGTGAGTTGAATGCACTAGTCAGACAGAAGTTTGTGAGAATGCTTCTGTGTAGTTTTTAGGTGAAGATATTTCCTTTTCCAGCATAGGTCTCAAAGTGATCCAAATAAACACTTGCAGATTCTACAAAAGGAGTGTTTCCAAACTGCTCTATCAGAGGGAATGTTCAAGTCTGTGAGTTGAATGCAGTAATCACACAGAAGTTTGTGAGAATGCTTCTGTCTAGTTTCAGGTGGAGATATTTCTTTTCCCAGCATAGGCCTCAAAGCCCTCCAAATATCCACTTGCAGACTCTACAAAAAGAGTGTTTCAAAACTGCTCTTTCAAAAGGATGGCTCAAGTCGGTGAGTTGAATGCACTCATCACAAAGAAGTTTCTGAGAATGCTTCTGTGTAGTTGTTATGTGAAGATACTTCCTTTTCCAGCACAGGCCTCAGTGCGCTCGAAATAAACACTTGCAGATCCTACGAAAGGAGTGTTTCAAAACTGTCCTATCAAAATAAACGTTCAAGTCTGTGAGTTGAATGCAGTCATCACACAGAAGTTTCTGAGAATGCTTCTGTGTAGTTTTTAGGTGAAGATATTTCATTTCCCAGCACAGGCCTCAGAGCGCTCCAAATATGCATTTGCAGATTCTACAAAAAGAGAGCTTGAAAACTCTTCCACCAAAAAGAGGCTTCAACTCTATGAGTAGAATGCACTCATCACAAAGAAGTTTCTGAGAATGCTTCTGTCTAGTTTTTATGTGAAGATATTTCCTTTTCCAGCATAGGCGTCAAAGCGCTCCAAATAAACACTTGCAGATTCTACTAAAGGAGTGTTTCCAAACTGCTCTATCAAAGGCAATGTTCAAGTCTGTGAGTTGAATGCACTCATCACAGAGAAGTTTCTGAGAATGCTTCTGTGTAGTTTTTAGGTGAAGATATTTCCTTTTCCAGCATAGGCGTCAAAGCGATCCAAATAAACACTTGCAGATTCTACAAAAGGAGTGTATCCAAACTGCTCTATCAGAGGGAATGTTCAAGTCTGTGAGTTGAATGCAGTCATCACACAGAAGTTTGTGAGAATGCTTCTGTCTAGTTTTTAGGTGAAGATATTTCTTTTCCCAGAATAGGCCCTAAAGCGCTCCAAATTTCCACTTGCAGATTCTACAAAAAGAGTGTTTCAAAACTGCTCTTTCAAAAGGAAGGCTCAAGTCTGTGAGTTGAATGCACTCATCACAAAGAAGTTTCTGAGAATGCTTCTGTGTAGTTGTTATGTGAAGATACTTCCTTTTCCAGCATAGGCCTCAAAGCGCTCGAAATAAACACTTGCAGATTCTACGAAAGGAGTGTTTCAAAACTGTCCTATCAAAAGAAACGTTCAAGTCTGTGAGTTGAATGCACTCATCACAGAGAAGTTTCTGAGAATGCTTCTGTGTAGTTTTTAGGTGAAGTTATTTCCTTTTCCAGCATAGGCGTCAAAGCGATCCAAATAAGCCCTTGCAGATTCTACAAAAGGAGTGTTTCCAAACTGCTCTATCAGAGGGAATGTTCAAGTCTGTGAGTTGAATGCAGTAATCACACAGAAGTTTGTGAGAATGCTTCTGTCTAGTTTTTAGGTGAAGATATTTCATTTCCCAGAATAGGCCTGAAAGCGCTCCAAATTTCCACTTGCAGATTCTACAAAAAGAGTGTTTCAAAACTACTCTTTCAAAAGGAAGGCTCAAGTCTGTGAGTTGAATGCACTCATCACAAAGAAGTTTCTGAGAATGCTTCTGTGTAGTTGTTATGTGAAGATACTTCCTTTTCCAGCATAGGCCCCAAAGCGCTCGAAATAAACACTTGCAGATTCTACGAAAGGAGTGTTTCAAAACTGTCCTATGAAAAGAAACGTTCAAGTCTGTGAGTTGAATGCACTCATCACAGAGAAGTTTCTGAGAATGCTTCTGTGTAGTTTTTAGGTGAAGATATATCCTTTTCCAGCATAGGCGTCAAAGCGATCCAAATAAACACTTGCAGATTCTACAAAAGGAGTGTTTCCAAACTGCTCTATCAAGAGGAATGTTCAAGTCTGTGAGTAGAATGCACTCGCCACAAAGAAGTTTCTGAGAATGCTTCTGTCTAGTTTTTATGTGAAGATATTTCCTTTTCCAGCATAGGCGTCAAAGCGCTCCAAATAAACACTTGCAGATTCTACAAAAGGAGTGTTTCCAAACTGCTCTATCAGAGGGAATGTTCAAGTCTGTGAGTTGAATGCACTAGTCAGACAGAAGTTTGTGAGAATGCTTCTGTGTAGTTTTTAGGTGAAGATATTTCCTTTTCCAGCATAGGTCTCAAAGTGATCCAAATAAACACTTGCAGATTCTACAAAAGGAGTGTTTCCAAACTGCTCTATCAGAGGGAATGTTCTAGTCTGTGAGTTGAATGCAGTAATCACACAGAAGTTTGTGAGAATGCTTCTGTCTAGTTTCAGGTGGAGATATTTCTTTTCCCAGCATAGGCCTCAAAGCCCTCCAAATATCCACTTGCAGACTCTACAAAAAGAGTGTTTCAAAACTGCTCTTTCAAAAGGATGGCTCAAGTCGGTGAGTTGAATGCACTCATCACAAAGAAGTTTCTGAGAATGCTTCTGTGTAGTTGTTATGTGAAGATACTTCCTTTTCCAGCACAGGCCTCAGTGCGCTCGAAATAAACACTTGCAGATCCTACGAAAGGAGTGTTTCAAAACTGTCCTATCAAAATAAACGTTCAAGTCTGTGAGTTGAATGCAGTCATCACACAGAAGTTTCTGAGGATGCTTCTGTGTAGTTTTTAGGTGAAGATATTTCATTTCCCAGCACAGGCCTCAGAGCGCTCCAAATATGCATTTGCAGATTCTACAAAAAGAGAGCTTGAAAACTCTTCCACCAAAAAGAGGCTTCAACTCTATGAGTAGAATGCACTCATCACAAAGAAGTTTCTGAGAATGCTTCTGTCTAGTTTTTATGTGAAGATATTTCCTTTTCCAGCATAGGCGTCAAAGCGCTCCAAATAAACACTTGCAGATTCTACTAAAGGAGTGTTTCCAAACTGCTCTATCAAAGGCAATGTTCAATTCTGTGAGTTGAATGCACTCATCACAGAGAAGTTTCTGAGAATGCTTCTGTGTAGTTTTTAGGTGAAGATATTTCCTTTTCCAGCACAGGCGTCAAAGCGATCCAAATAAACATTTGCAGATTCTACAAAAGGAGTGTATCCAAACTGCTCTATCAGAGGGAATGTTCAAGTCTGTGAGTTGAATGCAGTCATCACACAGAAGTTTGTGAGAATGCTTCTGTCTAGTTTTTAGGTGAAGATACTTCTTTTCCCAGAATAGGCCCTAAAGCGCTCCAAATTTCCACTTGCAGATTCTACAAAAAGAGTGTTTCAAAACTGCTCTTTCAAAAGGAAGGCTCAAGTCTGTGAGTTGAATGCACTCATCACAAAGAAGTTTCTGAGAATGCTTCTGTGTAGTTGTTATGTGAAGATACTTCCTTTTCCAGCATAGGCCTCAAAGCGCTCGAAATAAACACTTGCAGATTCTACGAAAGGAGTGTTTCAAAACTGTCCTATCAAAAGAAACGTTCAAGTCTGTGAGTTGAATGCACTCATCACAGAGAAGTTTCTGAGAATGCTTCTGTGTAGTTTTTAGGTGAAGATATTTCCTTTTCCAGCATAGGCGTCAAAGCGATCCAAATAAGCCCTTGCAGATTCTACAAAAGGAGTGTTTCCAAACTGCTCTATCAGAGGGAATGTTCAAGTCTGTGAGTTGAATGCAGTAATCACACAGAAGTTTGTGAGAATGCTTCTGTCTAGTTTTTAGGTGAAGATATTTCATTTCCCAGAATAGGCCTGAAAGCGCTCCAAATTTCCACTTGCAGATTCTACAAAAAGAGTGTTTCAAAACTACTCTTTCAAAAGGAAGGCTCAAGTCTGTGAGTTGAATGCACTCATCACAAAGAAGTTTCTGAGAATGCTTCTGTGTAGTTGTTATGTGAAGATACTTCCTTTTCCAGCATAGGCCCCAAAGCGCTCGAAATAAACACTTGCAGATTCTACGAAAGGAGTGTTTCAAAACTGTCCTATGAAAAGAAACGTTCAAGTCTGTGAGTTGAATGCACTCATCACAGAGAAGTTTCTGAGAATGCTTCTGTGTAGTTTTTAGGTGAAGATATATCCTTTTCCAGCATAGGCGTCAAAGCGATCCAAATAAACACTTGCAGATTCTACAAAAGGAGTGTTTCCAAACTGCTCTATCAAGAGGAATGTTCAAGTCTATGAGTAGAATGCACTCACCACAAAGAAGTTTCTGAGAATGCTTCTGTCTAGTTTTTATGTGAAGATATTTCCTTTTCCAGCATAGGCGTCAAAGCGCTCCAAATAAACACTTGCAGATTCTACAAAAGGAGTGTTTCCAAACTGCTCTATCAGAGGGAATGTTCAAGTCTGTGAGTTGAATGCACTAGTCAGACAGAAGTTTGTGAGAATGCTTCTGTGTAGTTTTTAGGTGAAGATATTTCCTTTTCCAGCATAGGTCTCAAAGTGATCCAAATAAACACTTGCAGATTCTACAAAAGGAGTGTTTCCAAACTGCTCTATCAGAGGGAATGTTCAAGTCTGTGAGTTGAATGCAGTAATCACACAGAAGTTTGTGAGAATGCTTCTGTCTAGTTTCAGGTGGAGATATTTCTTTTCCCAGCATAGGCCTCAAAGCCCTCCAAATATCCACTTGCAGACTCTACAAAAAGAGTGTTTCAAAACTGCTCTTTCAAAAGGATGGCTCAAGTCGGTGAGTTGAATGCACTCATCACAAAGAAGTTTCTGAGAATGCTTCTGTGTAGTTGTTATGTGAAGATACTTCCTTTTCCAGCACAGGCCTCAGTGCGCTCGAAATAAACACTTGCAGATCCTACGAAAGGAGTGTTTCAAAACTGTCCTATCAAAATAAAAGTTCAAGTCTGTGAGTTGAATGCAGTCATCACACAGAAGTTTCTGAGAATGCTTCTGTGTAGTTTTATGTGAAGATATTTCATTTCCCAGCACAGGCCTCAGAGCGCTCCAAATATGCATTTGCAAATTCTACAAAAAGAGAGCTTGAAAACTCTTCCACCAAAAAGAGGCTTCAACTCTATGAGTAGAATGCACTCATCACAAAGAAGTTTCTGAGAATGCTTCTGTCTAGTTTTTATGTGAAGATATTTCCTTTTCCAGCATAGGCGTCAAAGCGCTCCAAATAAACACTTGCAGATTCTACTAAAGGAGTGTTTCCAAACTGCTCTATCAAAGGCAATGTTCAAGTCTGTGAGTTGAATGCACTCATCACAGAGAAGTTTCTGAGAATGCTTCTGTGTAGTTTTTAGGTGAAGATATTTCCTTTTCCAGCATAGGCGTCAAAGCGATCCAAATAAACACTTGCAGATTCTACAAAAGGAGTGTATCCAAACTGCTCTATCAGAGGGAATGTTCAAGTCTGTGAGTTGAATGCAGTCATCACACAGAAGTTTGTGAGAATGCTTCTGTCTAGTTTTTAGGTGAAGATATTTCTTTTCCCAGAATAGGCCCTAAAGCGCTCCAAATTTCCACTTGCAGATTCTACAAAAAGAGTGTTTCAAAACTGCTCTTTCAAAAGGAAGGCTCAAGTCTGTGAGTTGAATGCACTCATCACAAAGAAGTTTCTGAGAATGCTTCTGTGTAGTTGTTATGTGAAGATACTTCCTTTTCCAGCATAGGCCTCAAAGCGCTCGAAATAAACACTTGCAGATTCTACGAAAGGAGTGTTTCAAAACTGTCCTATCAAAAGAAACGTTCAAGTCTGTGAGTTGAATGCACTCATCACAGAGAAGTTTCTGAGAATGCTTCTGTGTAGTTTTTAGGTGAAGTTATTTCCTTTTCCAGCATAGGCGTCAAAGCGATCCAAATAAGCCCTTGCAGATTCTACAAAAGGAGTGTTTCCAAACTGCTCTATCAGAGGGAATGTTCAAGTCTGTGAGTTGAATGCAGTAATCACACAGAAGTTTGTGAGAATGCTTCTGTCTAGTTTTTAGGTGAAGATATTTCATTTCCCAGAATAGGCCTGAAAGCGCTCCAAATTTCCACTTGCAGATTCTACAAAAAGAGTGTTTCAAAACTACTCTTTCAAAAGGAAGGCTCAAGTCTGTGAGTTGAATGCACTCATCACAAAGAAGTTTCTGAGAATGCTTCTGTGTAGTTGTTATGTGAAGATACTTCCTTTTCCAGCATAGGCCCCAAAGCGCTCGAAATAAACACTTGCAGATTCTACGAAAGGAGTGTTTCAAAACTGTCCTATGAAAAGAAACGTTCAAGTCTGTGAGTTGAATGCACTCATCACAGAGAAGTTTCTGAGAATGCTTCTGTGTAGTTTTTAGGTGAAGATATATCCTTTTCCAGCATAGGCGTCAAAGCGATCCAAATAAACACTTGCAGATTCTACAAAAGGAGTGTTTCCAAACTGCTCTATCAAGAGGAATGTTCAAGTCTGTGAGTAGAATGCACTCGCCACAAAGAAGTTTCTGAGAATGCTTCTGTCTAGTTTTTATGTGAAGATATTTCCTTTTCCAGCATAGGCGTCAAAGCGCTCCAAATAAACACTTGCAGATTCTACAAAAGGAGTGTTTCCAAACTGCTCTATCAGAGGGAATGTTCAAGTCTGTGAGTTGAATGCACTAGTCAGACAGAAGTTTGTGAGAATGCTTCTGTGTAGTTTTTAGGTGAAGATATTTCCTTTTCCAGCATAGGTCTCAAAGTGATCCAAATAAACACTTGCAGATTCTACAAAAGGAGTGTTTCCAAACTGCTCTATCAGAGGGAATGTTCTAGTCTGTGAGTTGAATGCAGTAATCACACAGAAGTTTGTGAGAATGCTTCTGTCTAGTTTCAGGTGGAGATATTTCTTTTCCCAGCATAGGCCTCAAAGCCCTCCAAATATCCACTTGCAGACTCTACAAAAAGAGTGTTTCAAAACTGCTCTTTCAAAAGGATGGCTCAAGTCGGTGAGTTGAATGCACTCATCACAAAGAAGTTTCTGAGAATGCTTCTGTGTAGTTGTTATGTGAAGATACTTCCTTTTCCAGCACAGGCCTCAGTGCGCTCGAAATAAACACTTGCAGATCCTACGAAAGGAGTGTTTCAAAACTGTCCTATCAAAATAAACGTTCAAGTCTGTGAGTTGAATGCAGTCATCACACAGAAGTTTCTGAGGATGCTTCTGTGTAGTTTTTAGGTGAAGATATTTCATTTCCCAGCACAGGCCTCAGAGCGCTCCAAATATGCATTTGCAGATTCTACAAAAAGAGAGCTTGAAAACTCTTCCACCAAAAAGAGGCTTCAACTCTATGAGTAGAATGCACTCATCACAAAGAAGTTTCTGAGAATGCTTCTGTCTAGTTTTTATGTGAAGATATTTCCTTTTCCAGCATAGGCGTCAAAGCGCTCCAAATAAACACTTGCAGATTCTACTAAAGGAGTGTTTCCAAACTGCTCTATCAAAGGCAATGTTCAATTCTGTGAGTTGAATGCACTCATCACAGAGAAGTTTCTGAGAATGCTTCTGTGTAGTTTTTAGGTGAAGATATTTCCTTTTCCAGCACAGGCGTCAAAGCGATCCAAATAAACATTTGCAGATTCTACAAAAGGAGTGTATCCAAACTGCTCTATCAGAGGGAATGTTCAAGTCTGTGAGTTGAATGCAGTCATCACACAGAAGTTTGTGAGAATGCTTCTGTCTAGTTTTTAGGTGAAGATACTTCTTTTCCCAGAATAGGCCCTAAAGCGCTCCAAATTTCCACTTGCAGATTCTACAAAAAGAGTGTTTCAAAACTGCTCTTTCAAAAGGAAGGCTCAAGTCTGTGAGTTGAATGCACTCATCACAAAGAAGTTTCTGAGAATGCTTCTGTGTAGTTGTTATGTGAAGATACTTCCTTTTCCAGCATAGGCCTCAAAGCGCTCGAAATAAACACTTGCAGATTCTACGAAAGGAGTGTTTCAAAACTGTCCTATCAAAAGAAACGTTCAAGTCTGTGAGTTGAATGCACTCATCACAGAGAAGTTTCTGAGAATGCTTCTGTGTAGTTTTTAGGTGAAGATATTTCCTTTTCCAGCATAGGCGTCAAAGCGATCCAAATAAGCCCTTGCAGATTCTACAAAAGGAGTGTTTCCAAACTGCTCTATCAGAGGGAATGTTCAAGTCTGTGAGTTGAATGCAGTAATCACACAGAAGTTTGTGAGAATGCTTCTGTCTAGTTTTTAGGTGAAGATATTTCATTTCCCAGAATAGGCCTGAAAGCGCTCCAAATTTCCACTTGCAGATTCTACAAAAAGAGTGTTTCAAAACTACTCTTTCAAAAGGAAGGCTCAAGTCTGTGAGTTGAATGCACTCATCACAAAGAAGTTTCTGAGAATGCTTCTGTGTAGTTGTTATGTGAAGATACTTCCTTTTCCAGCATAGGCCCCAAAGCGCTCGAAATAAACACTTGCAGATTCTACGAAAGGAGTGTTTCAAAACTGTCCTATGAAAAGAAACGTTCAAGTCTGTGAGTTGAATGCACTCATCACAGAGAAGTTTCTGAGAATGCTTCTGTGTAGTTTTTAGGTGAAGATATATCCTTTTCCAGCATAGGCGTCAAAGCGATCCAAATAAACACTTGCAGATTCTACAAAAGGAGTGTTTCCAAACTGCTCTATCAAGAGGAATGTTCAAGTCTATGAGTAGAATGCACTCACCACAAAGAAGTTTCTGAGAATGCTTCTGTCTAGTTTTTATGTGAAGATATTTCCTTTTCCAGCATAGGCGTCAAAGCGCTCCAAATAAACACTTGCAGATTCTACAAAAGGAGTGTTTCCAAACTGCTCTATCAGAGGGAATGTTCAAGTCTGTGAGTTGAATGCACTAGTCAGACAGAAGTTTGTGAGAATGCTTCTGTGTAGTTTTTAGGTGAAGATATTTCCTTTTCCAGCATAGGTCTCAAAGTGATCCAAATAAACACTTGCAGATTCTACAAAAGGAGTGTTTCCAAACTGCTCTATCAGAGGGAATGTTCAAGTCTGTGAGTTGAATGCAGTAATCACACAGAAGTTTGTGAGAATGCTTCTGTCTAGTTTCAGGTGGAGATATTTCTTTTCCCAGCATAGGCCTCAAAGCCCTCCAAATATCCACTTGCAGACTCTACAAAAAGAGTGTTTCAAAACTGCTCTTTCAAAAGGATGGCTCAAGTCGGTGAGTTGAATGCACTCATCACAAAGAAGTTTCTGAGAATGCTTCTGTGTAGTTGTTATGTGAAGATACTTCCTTTTCCAGCACAGGCCTCAGTGCGCTCGAAATAAACACTTGCAGATCCTACGAAAGGAGTGTTTCAAAACTGTCCTATCAAAATAAAAGTTCAAGTCTGTGAGTTGAATGCAGTCATCACACAGAAGTTTCTGAGAATGCTTCTGTGTAGTTTTATGTGAAGATATTTCATTTCCCAGCACAGGCCTCAGAGCGCTCCAAATATGCATTTGCAAATTCTACAAAAAGAGAGCTTGAAAACTCTTCCACCAAAAAGAGGCTTCAACTCTATGAGTAGAATGCACTCATCACAAAGAAGTTTCTGAGAATGCTTCTGTCTAGTTTTTATGTGAAGATATTTCCTTTTCCAGCATAGGCGTCAAAGCGCTCCAAATAAACACTTGCAGATTCTACTAAAGGAGTGTTTCCAAACTGCTCTATCAAAGGCAATGTTCAAGTCTGTGAGTTGAATGCACTCATCACAGAGAAGTTTCTGAGAATGCTTCTGTGTAGTTTTTAGGTGAAGATATTTCCTTTTCCAGCATAGGCGTCAAAGCGATCCAAATAAACACTTGCAGATTCTACAAAAGGAGTGTATCCAAACTGCTCTATCAGAGGGAATGTTCAAGTCTGTGAGTTGAATGCAGTCATCACACAGAAGTTTGTGAGAATGCTTCTGTCTAGTTTTTAGGTGAAGATATTTCTTTTCCCAGAATAGGCCCTAAAGCGCTCCAAATTTCCACTTGCAGATTCTACAAAAAGAGTGTTTCAAAACTGCTCTTTCAAAAGGAAGGCTCAAGTCTGTGAGTTGAATGCACTCATCACAAAGAAGTTTCTGAGAATGCTTCTGTGTAGTTGTTATGTGAAGATACTTCCTTTTCCAGCATAGGCCCCAAAGCGCTCGAAATAAACACTTGCAGATTCTACGAAAGGAGTGTTTCAAAACTGTCCTATGAAAAGAAACGTTCAAGTCTGTGAGTTGAATGCACTCATCACAGAGAAGTTTCTGAGAATGCTTCTGTGTAGTTTTTAGGTGAAGATATATCCTTTTCCAGCATAGGCGTCAAAGCGATCCAAATAAACACTTGCAGATTCTACAAAAGGAGTGTTTCCAAACTGCTCTATCAAGAGGAATGTTCAAGTCTGTGAGTAGAATGCACTCACCACAAAGAAGTTTCTGAGAATGCTTCTGTCTAGTTTTTATGTGAAGATATTTCCTTTTCCAGCATAGGCGTCAAAGCGCTCCAAATAAACACTTGCAGATTCTACAAAAGGAGTGTTTCCAAACTGCTCTATCAGAGGGAATGTTCAAGTCTGTGAGTTGAATGCACTAGTCAGACAGAAGTTTGTGAGAATGCTTCTGTGTAGTTTTTAGGTGAAGATATTTCCTTTTCCAGCATAGGTCTCAAAGTGATCCAAATAAACACTTGCAGATTCTACAAAAGGAGTGTTTCCAAACTGCTCTATCAGAGGGAATGTTCAAGTCTGTGAGTTGAATGCAGTAATCACACAGAAGTTTGTGAGAATGCTTCTGTCTAGTTTCAGGTGGAGATATTTCTTTTCCCAGCATAGGCCTCAAAGCCCTCCAAATATCCACTTGCAGACTCTACAAAAAGAGTGTTTCAAAACTGCTCTTTCAACAGGATGGCTCAAGTCGGTGAGTTGAATGCACTCATCACAAAGAAGTTTCTGAGAATGCTTCTGTGTAGTTGTTATGTGAAGATACTTCCTTTTCCAGCGCAGGCCTCAGTGCGCTCGAAATAAACACTTGCAGATCCTACGAAAGGAGTGTTTCAAAACTGTCCTATCAAAATAAACGTTCAAGTCTGTGAGTTGAATGCAGTCATCACACAGAAGTTTCTGAGAATGCTTCTGTGTAGTTTTTAGGTGAAGATATTTCATTTCCCAGCACAGGCCCCAGAGCGCTCCAAATATGCATTTGCAGATTCTACAAAAAGAGAGCTTGAAAACTCTTCCACCAAAAAGAGGCTTCAACTCTATGAGTAGAATGCACTCATCACAAAGAAGTTTCTGAGAATGCTTCTGTCTAGTTTTTATGTGAAGATATTTCCTTTTCCAGCATAGGCGTCAAAGCGCTCCAAATAAACACTTGCAGATTCTACTAAAGGAGTGTTTCCAAACTGCTCTATCAAAGGCAATGTTCAAGTCTGTGAGTTGAATGCACTCATCACAGAGAAGTTTCTGAGAATGCTTCTGTGTAGTTTTTAGGTGAAGATATTTCCTTTTCCAGCATAGGCGTCAAAGCGATCCAAATAAACACTTGCAGATTCTACAAAAGGAGTGTATCCAAACTGCTCTATCAGAGGGAATGTTCAAGTCTGTGAGTTGAATGCAGTCATCACACAGAAGTTTGTGAGAATGCTTCTGTCTAGTTTTTAGGTGAAGATATTTCTTTTCCCAGAATAGGCCCTAAAGCGCTCCAAATTTCCACTTGCAGATTCTACAAAAAGAGTGTTTCAAAACTGCTCTTTCAAAAGGAAGGCTCAAGTCTGTGAGTTGAATGCACTCATCACAAAGAAGTTTCTGAGAATGCTTCTGTGTAGTTGTTATGTGAAGATACTTCCTTTTCCAGCATAGGCCTCAAAGCGCTCGAAATAAACACTTGCAGATTCTACGAAAGGAGTGTTTCAAAACTGTCCTATCAAAAGAAACGTTCAAGTCTGTGAGTTGAATGCACTCATCACAGAGAAGTTTCTGAGAATGCTTCTGTGTAGTTTTTAGGTGAAGATATTTCCTTTTCCAGCATAGGTCTCAAAGTGATCCAAATAAACACTTGCAGATTCTACAAAAGGAGTGTTTCCAAACTGCTCTATCAGAGGGAATGTTCAAGTCTGTGAGTTGAATGCAGTAATCACACAGAAGTTTGTGAGAATGCTTCTGTCTAGTTTCAGGTGGAGATATTTCTTTTCCCAGCATAGGCCTCAAAGCCCTCCAAATATCCACTTGCAGACTCTACAAAAAGAGTGTTTCAAAACTGCTCTTTCAAAAGGATGGCTCAAGTCGGTGCGTTGAATGCACTCATCACAAAGAAGTTTCTGAGAATGCTTCTGTGTAGTTGTTATGTGAAGATACTTCCTTTTCCAGCACAGGCCTCAGTGCGCTCGAAATAAACACTTGCAGATCCTACGAAAGGAGTGTTTCAAAACTGTCCTATCAAAATAAACGTTCAAGTCTGTGAGTTGAATGCAGTCATCACACAGAAGTTTCTGAGGATGCTTCTGTGTAGTTTTTAGGTGAAGATATTTCATTTCCCAGCACAGGCCTCAGAGCGCTCCAAATATGCATTTGCAGATTCTACAAAAAGAGAGCTTGAAAACTCTTCCACCAAAAAGAGGCTTCAACTCTATGAGTAGAATGCACTCATCACAAAGAAGTTTCTGAGAATGCTTCTGTCTAGTTTTTATGTGAAGATATTTCCTTTTCCAGCATAGGCGTCAAAGCGCTCCAAATAAACACTTGCAGATTCTACTAAAGGAGTGTTTCCAAACTGCTCTATCAAAGGCAATGTTCAAGTCTGTGAGTTGAATGCACTCATCACAAAGAAGTTTCTGAGAATGCTTCTGTGTAGTTGTTATGTGAAGATACTTCCTTTTCCAGCATAGGCCTCAAAGCGCTCGAAATAAACACTTGCAGATTCTACGAAAGGAGTGTTTCAAAACTGTCCTATCAAAAGAAACGTTCAAGTCTGTGAGTTGAATGCACTCATCACAGAGAAGTTTCTGAGAATGCTTCTGTGTAGTTTTTAGGTGAAGATATTTCCTTTTCCAGCATAGGTCTCAAAGTGATCCAAATAAACACTTGCAGATTCTACAAAAGGAGTGTTTCCAAACTGCTCTATCAGAGGGAATGTTCAAGTCTGTGAGTTGAATGCAGTAATCACACAGAAGTTTGTGAGAATGCTTCTGTCTAGTTTCAGGTGGAGATATTTCTTTTCCCAGCATAGGCCTCAAAGCCCTCCAAATATCCACTTGCAGACTCTACAAAAAGAGTGTTTCAAAACTGCTCTTTCAAAAGGATGGCTCAAGTCGGTGAGTTGAATGCACTCATCACAAAGAAGTTTCTGAGAATGCTTCTGTGTAGTTGTTATGTGAAGATACTTCCTTTTCCAGCACAGGCCTCAGTGCGCTCGAAATAAACACTTGCAGATCCTACGAAAGGAGTGTTTCAAAACTGTCCTATCAAAATAAACGTTCAAGTCTGTGAGTTGAATGCAGTCATCACACAGAAGTTTCTGAGGATGCTTCTGTGTAGTTTTTAGGTGAAGATATTTCATTTCCCAGCACAGGCCTCAGAGCGCTCCAAATATGCATTTGCAGATTCTACAAAAAGAGAGCTTGAAAACTCTTCCACCAAAAAGAGGCTTCAACTCTATGAGTAGAATGCACTCATCACAAAGAAGTTTCTGAGAATGCTTCTGTCTAGTTTTTATGTGAAGATATTTCCTTTTCCAGCATAGGCGTCAAAGCGCTCCAAATAAACACTTGCAGATTCTACTAAAGGAGTGTTTCCAAACTGCTCTATCAAAGGCAATCTTCAAGTCTGTGAGTTGAATGCACTCATCAGAGAGAAGTTTCTCAGAATGCTTCTGTGTAGTTTTTAGGTGAAGATATTTCCTTTTCCAGCATAGGCGTCAAAGCGATCCTAATAAACACTTGCAGATTCTACAAAAGGAGTGTATCCAAACTGCTCTATCAGAGGGAATGTTCAAGTCTGTGAGTTGAATGCAGTCATCACACAGAAGTTTGTGAGAATGCTTCTGTCTAGTTTTTAGGTGAAGATATTTCTTTTCCCAGAATAGGCCCTAAAGCGCTCCAAATTTTCACTTGCAGATTCTACAAAAAGAGTGTTTCAAAACTGCTCTTTCAAAAGGAAGGCTCAAGTCTGTGAGTTGAATGCACTCATCACAAAGAAGTTTCTGAGAATGCTTCTGTGTAGTTGTTATGTGAAGATACTTCCTTTTCCAGCATAGGCCTCAAAGCGCTCGAAATAAACACTTGCAGATTCTACGAAAGGAGTGTTTCAAAACTGTCCTATCAAAAGAAACGTTCAAGTCTGTGAGTTGAATGCACTCATCACAGAGAAGTTTCTGAGAATGCTTCTGTGTAGTTTTTAGGTGAAGATATTTCCTTTTCCAGCATAGGCGTCAAAGCGATCCAAATAAGCCCTTGCAGATTCTACAAAAGGAGTGTTTCCAAACTGCTCTATCAGAGGGAATGTTCAAGTCTGTGAGTTGAATGCAGTAATCACACAGAAGTTTGTGAGAATGCTTCTGTCTAGTTTTTAGGTGAAGATATTTCATTTCCCAGAATAGGCCTGAAAGCGCTCCAAATTTCCACTTGCAGATTCTACAAAAAGAGTGTTTCAAAACTACTCTTTCAAAAGGAAGGCTCAAGTCTGTGAGTTGAATGCACTCATCACAAAGAAGTTTCTGAGAATGCTTCTGTGTAGTTGTTATGTGAAGATACTTCCTTTTCCAGCATAGGCCCCAAAGCGCTCGAAATAAACACTTGCAGATTCTACGAAAGGAGTGTTTCAAAACTGTCCTATGAAAAGAAACGTTCAAGTCTGTGAGTTGAATGCACTCATCACAGAGAAGTTTCTGAGAATGCTTCTGTGTAGTTTTTAGGTGAAGATATATCCTTTTCCAGCATAGGCGTCAAAGCGATCCAAATAAACACTTGCAGATTCTACAAAAGGAGTGTTTCCAAACTGCTCTATCAAGAGGAATGTTCAAGTCTGTGAGTAGAATGCACTCGCCACAAAGAAGTTTGTGAGAATGCTTCTGTCTAGTTTTTATGTGAAGATATTTCCTTTTCCAGCATAGGCGTCAAAGCGCTCCAAATAAACACTTGCAGATTCTACAAAAGGAGTGTTTCCAAACTGCTCTATCAGAAGGAATGTTCAAGTCTGTGAGTTGAATGCACTAGTCAGACAGAAGTTTGTGAGAATGCTTCTGTGTAGTTTTTAGGTGAAGATATTTCCTTTTCCAGCATAGGTCTCAAAGTGATCCAAATAAACACTTGCAGATTCTACAAAACGAGTGTTTCCAAACTGCTCTATCAGAGGGAATGTTCAAGTCTGTGAGTTGAATGCAGTAATCACACAGAAGTTTGTGAGAATGCTTCTGTCTAGTTTCAGGTGGAGATATTTCTTTTCCCAGCATAGGCCTCAAAGCCCTCCAAATATCCACTTGCAGACTCTACAAAAAGAGTGTTTCAAAACTGCTCTTTCAAAAGGATGGCTCAAGTCGGTGAGTTGAATGCACTCATCACAAAGAAGTTTCTGAGAATGCTTCTGTGTAGTTGTTATGTGAAGATACTTCCTTTTCCAGCACAGGCCTCAGTGCGCTCGAAATAAACACTTGCAGATCCTACGAAAGGAGTGTTTCAAAACTGTCCTATCAAAATAAACGTTCAAGTCTGTGAGTTGAATGCAGTCATCACACAGAAGTTTCTGAGGATGCTTCTGTGTAGTTTTTAGGTGAAGATATTTCATTTCCCAGCACAGGCCTCAGAGCGCTCCAAATATGCATTTGCAGATTCTACAAAAAGAGAGCTTGAAAACTCTTCCACCAAAAAGAGGCTTCAACTCTGTGAGTAGAATGCACTCATCACAAAGAAGTTTCTGAGAATGCTTCTGTCTAGTTTTTATGTGAAGATATTTCCTTTTCCAGCATAGGCGTCAAAGCGCTCCAAATAAACACTTGCAGATTCTACTAAAGGAGTGTTTCCAAACTGCTCTATCAAAAGCAATGTTCAAGTCTGTGAGTTGAATGCACTCATCACAGAGAAGTTTCTGAGAATGCTTCTGTGTAGTTTTTAGGTGAAGATATTTCCTTTTCCAGCATAGGCGTCAAAGCGATCCAAATAAACACTTGCAGATTCTACAAAAGGAGTGTATCCAAACTGCTCTATCAGAGGGAATGTTCAAGTCTGTGAGTTGAATGCAGTCATCACACAGAAGTTTGTGAGAATGCTTCTGTCTAGTTTTTAGGTGAAGATATTTCTTTTCCCAGAATAGGCCCTAAAGCGCTCCAAATTTCCACTTGCAGATTCTACAAAAAGAGTGTTTCAAAACTGCTCTTTCAAAAGGAAGGCTCAAGTCTGTGAGTTGAATGCACTCATCACAAAGAAGTTTCTGAGAATGCTTCTGTGTAGTTGTTATGTGAAGATACTTCCTTTTCCAGCATAGGCCTCAAAGCGCTCGAAATAAACACTTGCAGATTCTACGAAAGGAGTGTTTCAAAACTGTCCTATCAAAAGAAACGTTCAAGTCTGTGAGTTGAATGCACTCATCACAGAGAAGTTTCTGAGAATGCTTCTGTGTAGTTTTTAGGTGAAGTTATTTCCTTTTCCAGCATAGGCGTCAAAGCGATCCAAATAAGCCCTTGCAGATTCTACAAAAGGAGTGTTTCCAAACTGCTCTATCAGAGGGAATGTTCAAGTCTGTGAGTTGAATGCAGTAATCACACAGAAGTTTGTGAGAATGCTTCTGTCTAGTTTTTAGGTGAAGATATTTCATTTCCCAGAATAGGCCTGAAAGCGCTCCAAATTTCCACTTGCAGATTCTACAAAAAGAGTGTTTCAAAACTACTCTTTCAAAAGGAAGGCTCAAGTCTGTGAGTTGAATGCACTCATCACAAAGAAGTTTCTGAGAATGCTTCTGTGTAGTTGTTATGTGAAGATACTTCCTTTTCCAGCATAGGCCCCAAAGCGCTCGAAATAAACACTTGCAGATTCTACGAAAGGAGTGTTTCAAAACTGTCCTATGAAAAGAAACGTTCAAGTCTGTGAGTTGAATGCACTCATCACAGAGAAGTTTCTGAGAATGCTTCTGTGTAGTTTTTAGGTGAAGATATATCCTTTTCCAGCATAGGCGTCAAAGCGATCCAAATAAACACTTGCAGATTCTACAAAAGGAGTGTTTCCAAACTGCTCTATCAAGAGGAATGTTCAAGTCTGTGAGTAGAATGCACTCGCCACAAAGAAGTTTCTGAGAATGCTTCTGTCTAGTTTTTATGTGAAGATATTTCCTTTTCCAGCATAGGCGTCAAAGCGCTCCAAATAAACACTTGCAGATTCTACAAAAGGAGTGTTTCCAAACTGCTCTATCAGAGGGAATGTTCAAGTCTGTGAGTTGAATGCACTAGTCAGACAGAAGTTTGTGAGAATGCTTCTGTGTAGTTTTTAGGTGAAGATATTTCCTTTTCCAGCATAGGTCTCAAAGTGATCCAAATAAACACTTGCAGATTCTACAAAAGGAGTGTTTCCAAACTGCTCTATCAGAGGGAATGTTCTAGTCTGTGAGTTGAATGCAGTAATCACACAGAAGTTTGTGAGAATGCTTCTGTCTAGTTTCAGGTGGAGATATTTCTTTTCCCAGCATAGGCCTCAAAGCCCTCCAAATATCCACTTGCAGACTCTACAAAAAGAGTGTTTCAAAACTGCTCTTTCAAAAGGATGGCTCAAGTCGGTGAGTTGAATGCACTCATCACAAAGAAGTTTCTGAGAATGCTTCTGTGTAGTTGTTATGTGAAGATACTTCCTTTTCCAGCACAGGCCTCAGTGCGCTCGAAATAAACACTTGCAGATCCTACGAAAGGAGTGTTTCAAAACTGTCCTATCAAAATAAACGTTCAAGTCTGTGAGTTGAATGCAGTCATCACACAGAAGTTTCTGAGGATGCTTCTGTGTAGTTTTTAGGTGAAGATATTTCATTTCCCAGCACAGGCCTCAGAGCGCTCCAAATATGCATTTGCAGATTCTACAAAAAGAGAGCTTGAAAACTCTTCCACCAAAAAGAGGCTTCAACTCTATGAGTAGAATGCACTCATCACAAAGAAGTTTCTGAGAATGCTTCTGTCTAGTTTTTATGTGAAGATATTTCCTTTTCCAGCATAGGCGTCAAAGCGCTCCAAATAAACACTTGCAGATTCTACTAAAGGAGTGTTTCCAAACTGCTCTATCAAAGGCAATGTTCAATTCTGTGAGTTGAATGCACTCATCACAGAGAAGTTTCTGAGAATGCTTCTGTGTAGTTTTTAGGTGAAGATATTTCCTTTTCCAGCACAGGCGTCAAAGCGATCCAAATAAACATTTGCAGATTCTACAAAAGGAGTGTATCCAAACTGCTCTATCAGAGGGAATGTTCAAGTCTGTGAGTTGAATGCAGTCATCACACAGAAGTTTGTGAGAATGCTTCTGTCTAGTTTTTAGGTGAAGATACTTCTTTTCCCAGAATAGGCCCTAAAGCGCTCCAAATTTCCACTTGCAGATTCTACAAAAAGAGTGTTTCAAAACTGCTCTTTCAAAAGGAAGGCTCAAGTCTGTGAGTTGAATGCACTCATCACAAAGAAGTTTCTGAGAATGCTTCTGTGTAGTTGTTATGTGAAGATACTTCCTTTTCCAGCATAGGCCTCAAAGCGCTCGAAATAAACACTTGCAGATTCTACGAAAGGAGTGTTTCAAAACTGTCCTATCAAAAGAAACGTTCAAGTCTGTGAGTTGAATGCACTCATCACAGAGAAGTTTCTGAGAATGCTTCTGTGTAGTTTTTAGGTGAAGATATTTCCTTTTCCAGCATAGGCGTCAAAGCGATCCAAATAAGCCCTTGCAGATTCTACAAAAGGAGTGTTTCCAAACTGCTCTATCAGAGGGAATGTTCAAGTCTGTGAGTTGAATGCAGTAATCACACAGAAGTTTGTGAGAATGCTTCTGTCTAGTTTTTAGGTGAAGATATTTCATTTCCCAGAATAGGCCTGAAAGCGCTCCAAATTTCCACTTGCAGATTCTACAAAAAGAGTGTTTCAAAACTACTCTTTCAAAAGGAAGGCTCAAGTCTGTGAGTTGAATGCACTCATCACAAAGAAGTTTCTGAGAATGCTTCTGTGTAGTTGTTATGTGAAGATACTTCCTTTTCCAGCATAGGCCCCAAAGCGCTCGAAATAAACACTTGCAGATTCTACGAAAGGAGTGTTTCAAAACTGTCCTATGAAAAGAAACGTTCAAGTCTGTGAGTTGAATGCACTCATCACAGAGAAGTTTCTGAGAATGCTTCTGTGTAGTTTTTAGGTGAAGATATATCCTTTTCCAGCATAGGCGTCAAAGCGATCCAAATAAACACTTGCAGATTCTACAAAAGGAGTGTTTCCAAACTGCTCTATCAAGAGGAATGTTCAAGTCTATGAGTAGAATGCACTCACCACAAAGAAGTTTCTGAGAATGCTTCTGTCTAGTTTTTATGTGAAGATATTTCCTTTTCCAGCATAGGCGTCAAAGCGCTCCAAATAAACACTTGCAGATTCTACAAAAGGAGTGTTTCCAAACTGCTCTATCAGAGGGAATGTTCAAGTCTGTGAGTTGAATGCACTAGTCAGACAGAAGTTTGTGAGAATGCTTCTGTGTAGTTTTTAGGTGAAGATATTTCCTTTTCCAGCATAGGTCTCAAAGTGATCCAAATAAACACTTGCAGATTCTACAAAAGGAGTGTTTCCAAACTGCTCTATCAGAGGGAATGTTCAAGTCTGTGAGTTGAATGCAGTAATCACACAGAAGTTTGTGAGAATGCTTCTGTCTAGTTTCAGGTGGAGATATTTCTTTTCCCAGCATAGGCCTCAAAGCCCTCCAAATATCCACTTGCAGACTCTACAAAAAGAGTGTTTCAAAACTGCTCTTTCAAAAGGATGGCTCAAGTCGGTGAGTTGAATGCACTCATCACAAAGAAGTTTCTGAGAATGCTTCTGTGTAGTTGTTATGTGAAGATACTTCCTTTTCCAGCACAGGCCTCAGTGCGCTCGAAATAAACACTTGCAGATCCTACGAAAGGAGTGTTTCAAAACTGTCCTATCAAAATAAAAGTTCAAGTCTGTGAGTTGAATGCAGTCATCACACAGAAGTTTCTGAGAATGCTTCTGTGTAGTTTTATGTGAAGATATTTCATTTCCCAGCACAGGCCTCAGAGCGCTCCAAATATGCATTTGCAAATTCTACAAAAAGAGAGCTTGAAAACTCTTCCACCAAAAAGAGGCTTCAACTCTATGAGTAGAATGCACTCATCACAAAGAAGTTTCTGAGAATGCTTCTGTCTAGTTTTTATGTGAAGATATTTCCTTTTCCAGCATAGGCGTCAAAGCGCTCCAAATAAACACTTGCAGATTCTACTAAAGGAGTGTTTCCAAACTGCTCTATCAAAGGCAATGTTCAAGTCTGTGAGTTGAATGCACTCATCACAGAGAAGTTTCTGAGAATGCTTCTGTGTAGTTTTTAGGTGAAGATATTTCCTTTTCCAGCATAGGCGTCAAAGCGATCCAAATAAACACTTGCAGATTCTACAAAAGGAGTGTATCCAAACTGCTCTATCAGAGGGAATGTTCAAGTCTGTGAGTTGAATGCAGTCATCACACAGAAGTTTGTGAGAATGCTTCTGTCTAGTTTTTAGGTGAAGATATTTCTTTTCCCAGAATAGGCCCTAAAGCGCTCCAAATTTCCACTTGCAGATTCTACAAAAAGAGTGTTTCAAAACTGCTCTTTCAAAAGGAAGGCTCAAGTCTGTGAGTTGAATGCACTCATCACAAAGAAGTTTCTGAGAATGCTTCTGTGTAGTTGTTATGTGAAGATACTTCCTTTTCCAGCATAGGCCCCAAAGCGCTCGAAATAAACACTTGCAGATTCTACGAAAGGAGTGTTTCAAAACTGTCCTATGAAAAGAAACGTTCAAGTCTGTGAGTTGAATGCACTCATCACAGAGAAGTTTCTGAGAATGCTTCTGTGTAGTTTTTAGGTGAAGATATATCCTTTTCCAGCATAGGCGTCAAAGCGATCCAAATAAACACTTGCAGATTCTACAAAAGGAGTGTTTCCAAACTGCTCTATCAAGAGGAATGTTCAAGTCTGTGAGTAGAATGCACTCACCACAAAGAAGTTTCTGAGAATGCTTCTGTCTAGTTTTTATGTGAAGATATTTCCTTTTCCAGCATAGGCGTCAAAGCGCTCCAAATAAACACTTGCAGATTCTACAAAAGGAGTGTTTCCAAACTGCTCTATCAGAGGGAATGTTCAAGTCTGTGAGTTGAATGCACTAGTCAGACAGAAGTTTGTGAGAATGCTTCTGTGTAGTTTTTAGGTGAAGATATTTCCTTTTCCAGCATAGGTCTCAAAGTGATCCAAATAAACACTTGCAGATTCTACAAAAGGAGTGTTTCCAAACTGCTCTATCAGAGGGAATGTTCAAGTCTGTGAGTTGAATGCAGTAATCACACAGAAGTTTGTGAGAATGCTTCTGTCTAGTTTCAGGTGGAGATATTTCTTTTCCCAGCATAGGCCTCAAAGCCCTCCAAATATCCACTTGCAGACTCTACAAAAAGAGTGTTTCAAAACTGCTCTTTCAACAGGATGGCTCAAGTCGGTGAGTTGAATGCACTCATCACAAAGAAGTTTCTGAGAATGCTTCTGTGTAGTTGTTATGTGAAGATACTTCCTTTTCCAGCGCAGGCCTCAGTGCGCTCGAAATAAACACTTGCAGATCCTACGAAAGGAGTGTTTCAAAACTGTCCTATCAAAATAAACGTTCAAGTCTGTGAGTTGAATGCAGTCATCACACAGAAGTTTCTGAGAATGCTTCTGTGTAGTTTTTAGGTGAAGATATTTCATTTCCCAGCACAGGCCCCAGAGCGCTCCAAATATGCATTTGCAGATTCTACAAAAAGAGAGCTTGAAAACTCTTCCACCAAAAAGAGGCTTCAACTCTATGAGTAGAATGCACTCATCACAAAGAAGTTTCTGAGAATGCTTCTGTCTAGTTTTTATGTGAAGATATTTCCTTTTCCAGCATAGGCGTCAAAGCGCTCCAAATAAACACTTGCAGATTCTACTAAAGGAGTGTTTCCAAACTGCTCTATCAAAGGCAATGTTCAAGTCTGTGAGTTGAATGCACTCATCACAGAGAAGTTTCTGAGAATGCTTCTGTGTAGTTTTTAGGTGAAGATATTTCCTTTTCCAGCATAGGCGTCAAAGCGATCCAAATAAACACTTGCAGATTCTACAAAAGGAGTGTATCCAAACTGCTCTATCAGAGGGAATGTTCAAGTCTGTGAGTTGAATGCAGTCATCACACAGAAGTTTGTGAGAATGCTTCTGTCTAGTTTTTAGGTGAAGATATTTCTTTTCCCAGAATAGGCCCTAAAGCGCTCCAAATTTCCACTTGCAGATTCTACAAAAAGAGTGTTTCAAAACTGCTCTTTCAAAAGGAAGGCTCAAGTCTGTGAGTTGAATGCACTCATCACAAAGAAGTTTCTGAGAATGCTTCTGTGTAGTTGTTATGTGAAGATACTTCCTTTTCCAGCATAGGCCTCAAAGCGCTCGAAATAAACACTTGCAGATTCTACGAAAGGAGTGTTTCAAAACTGTCCTATCAAAAGAAACGTTCAAGTCTGTGAGTTGAATGCACTCATCACAGAGAAGTTTCTGAGAATGCTTCTGTGTAGTTTTTAGGTGAAGATATTTCCTTTTCCAGCATAGGTCTCAAAGTGATCCAAATAAACACTTGCAGATTCTACAAAAGGAGTGTTTCCAAACTGCTCTATCAGAGGGAATGTTCAAGTCTGTGAGTTGAATGCAGTAATCACACAGAAGTTTGTGAGAATGCTTCTGTCTAGTTTCAGGTGGAGATATTTCTTTTCCCAGCATAGGCCTCAAAGCCCTCCAAATATCCACTTGCAGACTCTACAAAAAGAGTGTTTCAAAACTGCTCTTTCAAAAGGATGGCTCAAGTCGGTGCGTTGAATGCACTCATCACAAAGAAGTTTCTGAGAATGCTTCTGTGTAGTTGTTATGTGAAGATACTTCCTTTTCCAGCACAGGCCTCAGTGCGCTCGAAATAAACACTTGCAGATCCTACGAAAGGAGTGTTTCAAAACTGTCCTATCAAAATAAACGTTCAAGTCTGTGAGTTGAATGCAGTCATCACACAGAAGTTTCTGAGGATGCTTCTGTGTAGTTTTTAGGTGAAGATATTTCATTTCCCAGCACAGGCCTCAGAGCGCTCCAAATATGCATTTGCAGATTCTACAAAAAGAGAGCTTGAAAACTCTTCCACCAAAAAGAGGCTTCAACTCTATGAGTAGAATGCACTCATCACAAAGAAGTTTCTGAGAATGCTTCTGTCTAGTTTTTATGTGAAGATATTTCCTTTTCCAGCATAGGCGTCAAAGCGCTCCAAATAAACACTTGCAGATTCTACTAAAGGAGTGTTTCCAAACTGCTCTATCAAAGGCAATGTTCAAGTCTGTGAGTTGAATGCACTCATCACAAAGAAGTTTCTGAGAATGCTTCTGTGTAGTTGTTATGTGAAGATACTTCCTTTTCCAGCATAGGCCTCAAAGCGCTCGAAATAAACACTTGCAGATTCTACGAAAGGAGTGTTTCAAAACTGTCCTATCAAAAGAAACGTTCAAGTCTGTGAGTTGAATGCACTCATCACAGAGAAGTTTCTGAGAATGCTTCTGTGTAGTTTTTAGGTGAAGATATTTCCTTTTCCAGCATAGGTCTCAAAGTGATCCAAATAAACACTTGCAGATTCTACAAAAGGAGTGTTTCCAAACTGCTCTATCAGAGGGAATGTTCAAGTCTGTGAGTTGAATGCAGTAATCACACAGAAGTTTGTGAGAATGCTTCTGTCTAGTTTCAGGTGGAGATATTTCTTTTCCCAGCATAGGCCTCAAAGCCCTCCAAATATCCACTTGCAGACTCTACAAAAAGAGTGTTTCAAAACTGCTCTTTCAAAAGGATGGCTCAAGTCGGTGAGTTGAATGCACTCATCACAAAGAAGTTTCTGAGAATGCTTCTGTGTAGTTGTTATGTGAAGATACTTCCTTTTCCAGCACAGGCCTCAGTGCGCTCGAAATAAACACTTGCAGATCCTACGAAAGGAGTGTTTCAAAACTGTCCTATCAAAATAAACGTTCAAGTCTGTGAGTTGAATGCAGTCATCACACAGAAGTTTCTGAGGATGCTTCTGTGTAGTTTTTAGGTGAAGATATTTCATTTCCCAGCACAGGCCTCAGAGCGCTCCAAATATGCATTTGCAGATTCTACAAAAAGAGAGCTTGAAAACTCTTCCACCAAAAAGAGGCTTCAACTCTATGAGTAGAATGCACTCATCACAAAGAAGTTTCTGAGAATGCTTCTGTCTAGTTTTTATGTGAAGATATTTCCTTTTCCAGCATAGGCGTCAAAGCGCTCCAAATAAACACTTGCAGATTCTACTAAAGGAGTGTTTCCAAACTGCTCTATCAAAGGCAATCTTCAAGTCTGTGAGTTGAATGCACTCATCAGAGAGAAGTTTCTCAGAATGCTTCTGTGTAGTTTTTAGGTGAAGATATTTCCTTTTCCAGCATAGGCGTCAAAGCGATCCTAATAAACACTTGCAGATTCTACAAAAGGAGTGTATCCAAACTGCTCTATCAGAGGGAATGTTCAAGTCTGTGAGTTGAATGCAGTCATCACACAGAAGTTTGTGAGAATGCTTCTGTCTAGTTTTTAGGTGAAGATATTTCTTTTCCCAGAATAGGCCCTAAAGCGCTCCAAATTTTCACTTGCAGATTCTACAAAAAGAGTGTTTCAAAACTGCTCTTTCAAAAGGAAGGCTCAAGTCTGTGAGTTGAATGCACTCATCACAAAGAAGTTTCTGAGAATGCTTCTGTGTAGTTGTTATGTGAAGATACTTCCTTTTCCAGCATAGGCCTCAAAGCGCTCGAAATAAACACTTGCAGATTCTACGAAAGGAGTGTTTCAAAACTGTCCTATCAAAAGAAACGTTCAAGTCTGTGAGTTGAATGCACTCATCACAGAGAAGTTTCTGAGAATGCTTCTGTGTAGTTTTTAGGTGAAGATATTTCCTTTTCCAGCATAGGCGTCAAAGCGATCCAAATAAGCCCTTGCAGATTCTACAAAAGGAGTGTTTCCAAACTGCTCTATCAGAGGGAATGTTCAAGTCTGTGAGTTGAATGCAGTAATCACACAGAAGTTTGTGAGAATGCTTCTGTCTAGTTTTTAGGTGAAGATATTTCATTTCCCAGAATAGGCCTGAAAGCGCTCCAAATTTCCACTTGCAGATTCTACAAAAAGAGTGTTTCAAAACTACTCTTTCAAAAGGAAGGCTCAAGTCTGTGAGTTGAATGCACTCATCACAAAGAAGTTTCTGAGAATGCTTCTGTGTAGTTGTTATGTGAAGATACTTCCTTTTCCAGCATAGGCCCCAAAGCGCTCGAAATAAACACTTGCAGATTCTACGAAAGGAGTGTTTCAAAACTGTCCTATGAAAAGAAACGTTCAAGTCTGTGAGTTGAATGCACTCATCACAGAGAAGTTTCTGAGAATGCTTCTGTGTAGTTTTTAGGTGAAGATATATCCTTTTCCAGCATAGGCGTCAAAGCGATCCAAATAAACACTTGCAGATTCTACAAAAGGAGTGTTTCCAAACTGCTCTATCAAGAGGAATGTTCAAGTCTGTGAGTAGAATGCACTCGCCACAAAGAAGTTTGTGAGAATGCTTCTGTCTAGTTTTTATGTGAAGATATTTCCTTTTCCAGCATAGGCGTCAAAGCGCTCCAAATAAACACTTGCAGATTCTACAAAAGGAGTGTTTCCAAACTGCTCTATCAGAAGGAATGTTCAAGTCTGTGAGTTGAATGCACTAGTCAGACAGAAGTTTGTGAGAATGCTTCTGTGTAGTTTTTAGGTGAAGATATTTCCTTTTCCAGCATAGGTCTCAAAGTGATCCAAATAAACACTTGCAGATTCTACAAAACGAGTGTTTCCAAACTGCTCTATCAGAGGGAATGTTCAAGTCTGTGAGTTGAATGCAGTAATCACACAGAAGTTTGTGAGAATGCTTCTGTCTAGTTTCAGGTGGAGATATTTCTTTTCCCAGCATAGGCCTCAAAGCCCTCCAAATATCCACTTGCAGACTCTACAAAAAGAGTGTTTCAAAACTGCTCTTTCAAAAGGATGGCTCAAGTCGGTGAGTTGAATGCACTCATCACAAAGAAGTTTCTGAGAATGCTTCTGTGTAGTTGTTATGTGAAGATACTTCCTTTTCCAGCACAGGCCTCAGTGCGCTCGAAATAAACACTTGCAGATCCTACGAAAGGAGTGTTTCAAAACTGTCCTATCAAAATAAACGTTCAAGTCTGTGAGTTGAATGCAGTCATCACACAGAAGTTTCTGAGGATGCTTCTGTGTAGTTTTTAGGTGAAGATATTTCATTTCCCAGCACAGGCCTCAGAGCGCTCCAAATATGCATTTGCAGATTCTACAAAAAGAGAGCTTGAAAACTCTTCCACCAAAAAGAGGCTTCAACTCTGTGAGTAGAATGCACTCATCACAAAGAAGTTTCTGAGAATGCTTCTGTCTAGTTTTTATGTGAAGATATTTCCTTTTCCAGCATAGGCGTCAAAGCGCTCCAAATAAACACTTGCAGATTCTACTAAAGGAGTGTTTCCAAACTGCTCTATCAAAAGCAATGTTCAAGTCTGTGAGTTGAATGCACTCATCACAGAGAAGTTTCTGAGAATGCTTCTGTGTAGTTTTTAGGTGAAGATATTTCCTTTTCCAGCATAGGCGTCAAAGCGATCCAAATAAACACTTGCAGATTCTACAAAAGGAGTGTATCCAAACTGCTCTATCAGAGGGAATGTTCAAGTCTGTGAGTTGAATGCAGTCATCACACAGAAGTTTGTGAGAATGCTTCTGTCTAGTTTTTAGGTGAAGATATTTCTTTTCCCAGAATAGGCCCTAAAGCGCTCCAAATTTCCACTTGCAGATTCTACAAAAAGAGTGTTTCAAAACTGCTCTTTCAAAAGGAAGTCTCAAGTCTGTGAGTTGAATGCACTCATCATAAAGAAGTTTCTGAGAATGCTTCTGTGTAGTTGTTATGTGAAGATACTTCCTTTTCCAGCATAGGCCTCAAAGCGCTCGAAATAAACACTTGCAGATTCTACGAAAGGAGTGTTTCAAAACTGTCCTATCAAAAGAAACGTTCAAGTCTGTGAGTTGAACGCACTCATCACAGAGAAGTTTCTGAGAATGCTTCTGTGTAGTTTTTAGGTGAAGATATTTCCTTTTCCAGCATAGGCGTCAAAGCGATCCAAATAAGCCCTTGCAGATTCTACAAAAGGAGTGTTTCCAAACTGCTCTATCAGAGGGAATGTTCAAGTCTGTGAGTTGAATGCAGTAATCACACAGAAGTTTGTGAGAATGCTTCTGTCTAGTTTTTAGGTGAAGATATTTCATTTCCCAGAATAGGCCTGAAAGCGCTCCAAATTTCCACTTGCAGATTCTACAAAAAGAGTGTTTCAAAACTACTCTTTCAAAACGAAGGCTCAAGTCTGTGAGTTGAATGCACTCATCACAAAGAAGTTTCTGAGAATGCTTCTGTGTAGTTGTTATGTAAGATACTTCCTTTTCCAGCATAGGCCCCAAAGCGCTCGAAATAAACACTTGCAGATTCTACGAAAGGAGTGTTTCAAAACTGTCCTATGAAAAGAAACGTTCAAGTCTGTGAGTTGAATGCACTCATCACAGAGAAGTTTCTGAGAATGCTTCTGTGTAGTTTTTAGGTGAAGATATATCCTTTTCCAGCATAGGCGTCAAAGCGATCCAAATAAACACTTGCAGATTCTACAAAAGGAGTGTTTCCAAACTGCTCTATCAAGAGGAATGTTCAAGTCTGTGAGTAGAATGCACTCACCACAAAGAAGTTTCTGAGAATGCTTCTGTCTAGTTTTTATGTGAAGATATTTCCTTTTCCAGCATAGGCGTCAAAGCGCTCCAAATAAACACTTGCAGATTCTACAAAAGGAGTGTTTCCAAACTGCTCTATCAGAGGGAATGTTCAAGTCTGTGAGTTGAATGCACTAGTCAGACAGAAGTTTGTGAGAATGCTTCTGTGTAGTTTTTAGGTGAAGATATTTCCTTTTCCAGCATAGGTCTCAAAGTGATCCAAATAAACACTTGCAGATTCTACAAAAGGAGTGTTTCCAAACTGCTCTATCAGAGGGAATGTTCAAGTCTGTGAGTTGAATGCAGTAATCACACAGAAGTTTGTGAGAATGCTTCTGTCTAGTTTCAGGTGGAGATATTTCTTTTCCCAGCATAGGCCTCAAAGCCCTCCAAATATCCACTTGCAGACTCTACAAAAAGAGTGTTTCAAAACTGCTCTTTCAAAAGGATGGCTCAAGTCGGTGAGTTGAATGCACTCATCACAAAGAAGTTTCTGAGAATGCTTCTGTGTAGTTGTTATGTGAAGATACTTCCTTTTCCAGCACAGGCCTCAGTGCCCTCGAAATAAACCCTTGCAGATCCTACGAAAGGAGTGTTTCAAAACTGTCCTATCAAAATAAACGTTCAAGTCCGTGAATTGAATGCACTCATCACACAGATGTTTCTGAGAATGCTTCTGTGTAGTTTTTAGGTGAAGATATTTCATTTCCCAGCACAGGCCTCAGAGCGCTCCAAATATGCATTTGCAGATTCTACAAAAAGAGAGCTTGAAAACTCTTCCACCAAAAAGAGGCTTCAACTCTATGAGTAGAATGCACTCATCACAAAGAAGTTTCTGAGAATGCTTCTGTCTAGTTTTTATGTGAAGATATTTCCTTTTCCAGCATAGGCGTCAAAGCGCTCCAAATAAACACTTGCAGATTCTACTAAAGGAGTGTTTCCAAACTGCTCTATCAAAAGCAATGTTCAAGTCTGTGAGTTGAATGCACTCATCACAGAGAAGTTTCTGAGAATGCTTCTGTGTAGTTTTTAGGTGAAGATATTTCCTTTTCCAGCATAGGCGTCAAAGCGATCCAAATAAACACTTGCAGATTCTACAAAAGGAGTGTATCCAAACTGCTCTATCAGAGGGAATGTTCAAGTCTGTGAGTTGAATGCAGTCATCACACAGAAGTTTGTGAGAATGCTTCTGTCTAGTTTTTAGGTGAAGATATTTCTTTTCCCAGAATAGGCCCTAAAGCGCTCCAAATTTCCACTTGCAGATTCTACAAAAAGAGTGTTTCAAAACTGCTCTTTCAAAAGGAAGGCTCAAGTCTGTGAGTTGAATGCACTCATCACAAAGAAGTTTCTGAGAATGCTTCTGTGTAGTTGTTATGTGAAGATACTTCCTTTTCCAGCATAGGCCTCAAAGCGCTCGAAATAAACACTTGCAGATTCTACGAAAGGAGTGTTTCAAAACTGTCCTATCAAAAGAAACGTTCAAGTCTGTGAGTTGAATGCACTCATCACAGAGAAGTTTCTGAGAATGCTTCTGTGTAGTTTTTAGGTGAAGATATTTCCTTTTCCAGCATAGGCGTCAAAGCGATCCAAATAAGCCCTTGCAGATTCTACAAAAGGAGTGTTTCCAAACTGCTCTATCAGAGGGAATGTTCAAGTCTGTGAGTTGAATGCAGTAATCACACAGAAGTTTGTGAGAATGCTTCTGTCTAGTTTTTAGGTGAAGATATTTCATTTCCCAGAATAGGCCTGAAAGCGCTCCAAATTTCCACTTGCAGATTCTACAAAAAGAGTGTTTCAAAACTACTCTTTCAAAAGGAAGGCTCAAGTCTGTGAGTTGAATGCACTCATCACAAAGAAGTTTCTGAGAATGCTTCTGTGTAGTTGTTATGTGAAGATACTTCCTTTTCCAGCATAGGCCCCAAAGCGCTCGAAATAAACACTTGCAGATTCTACGAAAGGAGTGTTTCAAAACTGTCCTATGAAAAGAAACGTTCAAGTCTGTGAGTTGAATGCACTCATCACAGAGAAGTTTCTGAGAATGCTTCTGTATAGTTTTTAGGTGAAGATATATCCTTTTCCAGCATAGGCGTCAAAGCGCTCCAAATAAACACTTGCAGATTCTACAAAAGGAGTGTTTCCAAACTGCTCTATCAAGAGGAATGTTCAAGTCTGTGAGTAGAATGCACTCGCCACAAAGAAGTTTCTGAGAATGCTTCTGTCTAGTTTTTAGGTGAAGATATTTCCTTTTCCAGCATTGGCGTCAAAGCGCTCCAAATAAACACTTGCAGATTCTACAAAAGGAGTGTTTCCAAACTGCTCTATCAGAGGGAATGTTCAAGTCTGTGAGTTGAATGCACTAGTCAGACAGAAGTTTGTGAGAATGCTTCTGTGTAGTTTTTAGGTGAAGATATTTCCTTTTCCAGCATAGGTCTCAAAGTGATCCAAATAAACACTTGCAGATTCTACAAAAGGAGTGTTTCCAAACTGCTCTATCAGAGGGAATGTTCAAGTCTGTGAGTTGAATGCAGTAATCACACAGAAGTTTGTGAGAATGCTTCTGTCTAGTTTCAGGTGGAGATATTTCTTTTCCCAGCATAGGCCTCAAAGCCCTCCAAATATCCACTTGCAGACTCTACAAAAAGAGTGTTTCAAAACTGCTCTTTCAAAAGGATGGCTCAAGTCTGTGAGTTGAATGCACTCATCACAAAGAAGTTTCTGAGAATGCTTCTGTGTAGTTGTTATGTGAAGATACTTCCTTTTCCAGCACAGGCCTCAGTGCGCTCGAAATAAACACTTGCAGATCCTACGAAAGGAGTGTTTCAAAACTGTCCTATCAAAATAAACGTTCAAGTCTGTGAGTTGAATGCAGTCATCACACAGAAGTTTCTGAGAATGCTTCTGTGTAGTTTTTAGGTGAAGATATTTCATTTCCCAGCACAGGCCTCAGAGCGCTCCAAATATGCATTTGCAGATTCTACAAAAAGAGAGCTTGAAAACTCTTCCACCAAAAAGAGGCTTCAACTCTATGAGTAGAATGCACTCATCACAAAGAAGTTTCTGAGAATGCTTCTGTCTAGTTTTTATGTGAAGATATTTCCTTTTCCAGCATAGGCGTCAAAGCGCTCCAAATAAACACTTGCAGATTCTACTAAAGGAGTGTTTCCAAACTGCTCTATCAAAGGCAATGTTCAAGTCTGTGAGTTGAATGCACTCATCACAGAGAAGTTTCTGAGAATGCTTCTGTGTAGTTTTTAGGTGAAGATATTTCCTTTTCCAGCATAGGCGTCAAAGCGATCCAAATAAACACTTGCAGATTCTACAAAAGGAGTGTATCCAAACTGCTCTATCAGAGGGAATGTTCAAGTCTGTGAGTTGAATGCAGTCATCACACAGAAGTTTGTGAGAATGCTTCTGTCTAGTTTTTAGGTGAAGATATTTCTTTTCCCAGAATAGGCCCTAAAGCGCTCCAATTTTCCACTTGCAGATTCTACAAAAAGAGTGTTTCAAAACTGCTCTTTCAAAAGGAAGGCTCAAGTCTGTGAGTTGAATGCACTCATCACAAAGAAGTTTCTGAGAATGCTTCTGTGTAGTTGTTATGTGAAGATACTTCCTTTTCCAGCATAGGCCTCAAAGCGCTCGAAATAAACACTTGCAGATTCTACGAAAGGAGTGTTTCAAAACTGTCCTATCAAAAGAAACGTTCAAGTCTGTGAGTTGAATGCACTCATCACAGAGAAGTTTCTGAGAATGCTTCTGTGTAGTTTTTAGGTGAAGATATTTCCTTTTCCAGCATAGGCGTCAAAGCGATCCAAATAAGCCCTGGCAGATTCTACAAAAGGAGTGTTTCCAAACTGCTCTATCAGAGGGAATGTTCAAGTCTGTGAGTTGAATGCAGTAATCACACAGAAGTTTGTGAGAATGCTTCTGTCTAGTTTTTAGGTGAAGATATTTCATTTCCCAGAATAGGCCTGAAAGCGCTCCAAATTTCCACTTCAGATTCTACAAGAAGAGTGTTCCAAAACTACTCTTTCAAAAGGAAGGCTCAAGTCTGTGAGTTGAATGCACTCATCACAAAGAAGTTTCTGAGAATGCTTCTGTGTAGTTGTTATGTGAAGATACTTCCTTTTCCAGCATAGGCCCCAAAGCGCTCGAAATAAACACTTGCAGATTCTACGAAAGGAGTGTTTCAAAACTGTCCTATGAAAAGAAACGTTCAAGTCTGTGAGTTGAATGCACTCATCACAGAGAAGTTTCTGAGAATGCTTCTGTGTAGTTTTTAGGTGAAGATATATCCTTTTCCAGCATAGGCGTCAAAGCGATCCAAATAAACACTTGCAGATTCTACAAAAGGAGTGTTTCCAAACTGCTCTATCAAGAGGAATGTTCAAGTCTGTGAGTAGAATGCACTCACCACAAAGAAGTTTCTGAGAATGCTTCTGTCTAGTTTTTATGTGAAGATATTTCCTTTTCCAGCATAGGCGTCAAAGCGCTCCAAATAAACACTTGCAGATTCTACAAAAGGAGTGTTTCCAAACTGCTCTATCAGAGGGAATGTTCAAGTCTGTGAGTTGAATGCACTAGTCAGACAGAAGTTTGTGAGAATGCTTCTGTGTAGTTTTTAGGTGAAGATATTTCCTTTTCCAGAATAGGTCTCAAAGTGATCCAAATAAACACTTGCAGATTCTACAAAAGGAGTGTTTCCAAACTGCTCTATCAGAGGGAATGTTCAAGTCTGTGAGTTGAATGCAGTAATCACACAGAAGTTTGTGAGAATGCTTCTGTCTAGTTTCAGGTGGAGATATTTCTTTTCCCAGCATAGGCCTCAAAGCCCTCCAAATATCCACTTGCAGACTCTACAAAAAGATTGTTTCAAAACTGCTCTTTCAAAAGGATGGCTCAAGTCGGTGAGTTGAATGCACTCATCACAAAGAAGTTTCTGAGAATGCTTCTGTGTAGTTGTTATGTGAAGATACTTCCTTTTCCAGCACAGGCCTCAGTGCGCTCGAAATAAACACTTGCAGATCCTACGAAAGGAGTGTTTCAAAACTGTCCTATCAAAATAAACGTTCAAGTCTGTGAGTTGAATGCAGTCATCACACAGAAGTTTCTGAGAATGCTTCTGTGTAGTTTTTAGGTGAAGATATTTCATTTCCCAGCACAGGCCTCAGAGCGCTCCAAATATGCATTTGCAGATTCTACAAAAAGAGAGCTTGAAAACTCTTCCACCAAAAAGAGGCTTCAACTCTATGAGTAGAATGCACTCATCACAAAGAAGTTTCTGAGAATGCTTCTGTCTAGTTTTTATGTGAAGATATTTCCTTTTCCAGCATAGGCGTCAAAGCGCTCCAAATAAACACCTGCAGATTCTACTAAAGGAGTGTTTCCAAACTGCTCTATCAAAGGCAATGTTCAAGTCTGTGAGTTGAATGCACTCATCACAGAGAAGTTTCTGAGAATGCTTCTGTGTAGTTTTTAGGTGAAGATATTTCCTTTTCCAGCATAGGCGTCAAAGCGATCCAAATAAACACTTGCAGATTCTACAAAAGGAGTGTATCCAAACTGCTCTATCAGAGGGAATGTTCAAGTCTGTGAGTTGAATGCAGTCATCACACAGAAGTTTGTGAGAATGCTTCTGTCTAGTTTTTAGGTGAAGATATTTCTTTTCCCAGAATAGGCCCTAAAGCGCTCCAAATTTCCACTTGCAGATTCTACAAAAAGAGTGTTTCAAAACTGCTCTTTCAAAAGGAAGGCTCAAGTCTGTGAGTTGAATGCACTCATCACAAAGAAGTTTCTGAGAATGCTTCTGTGTAGTTGTTATGTGAAGATACTTCCTTTTCCAGCATAGGCCTCAAAGCGCTCGAAATAAACACTTGCAGATTCTACGAAAGGAGTGTTTCAAAACTGTCCTATCAAAAGAAACGTTCAAGTCTGTGAGTTGAATGCACTCATCACAGAGAAGTTTCTGAGAATGCTTCTGTGTAGTTTTTAGGTGAAGATATTTCCTTTTCCAGCATAGGCGTCAAAGCGATCCAAATAAGCCCTTGCAGATTCTACAAAAGGAGTGTTTCCAAACTGCTCTATCAGAGGGAATGTTCAAGTCTGTGAGTTGAATGCAGTAATCACACAGAAGTTTGTGAGAATGCTTCTGTCTAGTTTTTAGGTGAAGATATTTCATTTCCCAGAATAGGCCTGAAAGCGCTCCAAATTTCCACTTGCAGATTCTACAAAAAGAGTGTTTCAAAACTACTCTTTCAAAAGGAAGGCTCAAGTCTGTGAGTTGAATGCACTCATCACAAAGAAGTTTCTGAGAATGCTTCTGTGTAGTTGTTATGTGAAGATACTTCCTTTTCCAGCATAGGCCCCAAAGCGCTCGAAATAAACACTTGCAGATTCTACGAAAGGAGTGTTTCAAAACTGTCCTATGAAAAGAAACGTTCAAGTCTGTGAGTTGAATGCACTCATCACAGAGAAGTTTCTGAGAATGCTTCTGTGTAGTTTTTAGGTGAAGATATATCCTTTTCCAGCATAGGCGTCAAAGCGATCCAAATAAACACTTGCAGATTCTACAAAAGGAGTGTTTCCAAACTGCTCTATCAAGAGGAATGTTCAAGTCTGTGAGTAGAATGCACTCACCACAAAGAAGTTTCTGAGAATGCTTCTGTCTAGTTTTTATGTGAAGATATTTCCTTTTCCAGCATAGGCGTCAAAGCGCTCCAAATAAACACTTGCAGATTCTACAAAAGGAGTGTTTCCAAACTGCTCTATCAGAGGGAATGTTCAAGTCTGTGAGTTGAATGCACTAGTCAGACAGAAGTTTGTGAGAATGCTTCTGTGTAGTTTTTAGGTGAAGATATTTCCTTTTCCAGCATAGGTCTCAAAGTGATCCAAATAAACACTTGCAGATTCTACAAAAGGAGTGTTTCCAAACTGCTCTATCAGAGGGAATGTTCAAGTCTGTGAGTTGAATGCAGTAATCACACAGAAGTTTGTGAGAATGCTTCTGTCTAGTTTCAGGTGGAGATATTTCTTTTCCCAGCATAGGCCTCAAAGCCCTCCAAATATCCACTTGCAGACTCTACAAAAAGAGTGTTTCAAAACTGCTCTTTCAAAAGGATGGCTCAAGTCGGTGAGTTGAATGCACTCATCACAAAGAAGTTTCTGAGAATGCTTCTGTGTAGTTCTTATGTGAAGATACTTCCTTTTCCAGCACAGGCCTCAGTGCGCTCGAAATAAACACTTGCAGATCCTACGAAAGGAGTGTTTCAAAACTGTCCTATCAAAATAAACGTTCAAGTCTGTGAGTTGAATGCAGTCATCACACAGAAGTTTCTGAGGATGCTTCTGTGTAGTTTTTAGTTGAAGATATTTCATTTCCCAGCACAGGCCTCAGAGCGCTCCAAATATGCATTTGCAGATTCTACAAAAAGAGAGCTTGAAAACTCTTCCACCAAAAAGAGGCTTCAACTCTATGAGTAGAATGCACTCATCACAAAGAAGTTTCTGAGAATGCTTCTGTCTAGTTTTTATGTGAAGATATTTCCTTTTCCAGCATAGGCGTCAAAGCGCTCCAAATAAACACTTGCAGATTCTACTAAAGGAGTGTTTCCAAACTGCCCTATCAAAGGCAATGTTCAAGTCTGTGAGTTGAATGCACTCATCACAGAGAAGTTTCTGAGAATGCTTCTGTGTAGTTTTTAGGTGAAGATATTTCCTTTTCCAGCACAGGCGTCAAAGCGATCCAAATAAACACTTGCAGATTCTACAAAAGGAGTGTATCCAAACTGCTCTATCAGAGGGAATGTTCAAGTCTGTGAGTTGAATGCAGTCATCACACAGAAGTTTGTGAGAATGCTTCTGTCTAGTTTTTAGGTGAAGATATTTCTTTTCCCAGAATAGGCCCTAAAGCGCTCCAAATTTCCACTTGCAGATTCTACAAAAAGAGTGTTTCAAAACTGCTCTTTCAAAAGGAAGGCTCAAGTCTGTGAGTTGAATGCACTCATCACAAAGAAGTTTCTGAGAATGCTTCTGTGTAGTTGTTATGTGAAGATACTTCCTTTTCCAGCATAGGCCTCAAAGCGCTCGAAATAAACACTTGCAGATTCTACGAAAGGAGTGTTTCAAAACTGTCCTATCAAAAGAAACGTTCAAGTCTGTGAGTTGAATGCACTCATCACAGAGAAGTTTCTGAGAATGCTTCTGTGTAGTTTTTAGGTGAAGATATTTCCTTTTCCAGCATAGGCGTCAAAGCGATCCAAATAAGCCCTTGCAGATTCTACAAAAGGAGTGTTTCCAAACTGCTCTATCAGAGGGAATGTTCAAGTCTGTGAGTTGAATGCAGTAATCACACAGAAGTTTGTGAGAATGCTTCTGTCTAGTTTTTAGGTGAAGATATTTCATTTCCCAGAATAGGCCTGAAAGCGGTCCAAATTTCCACTTGCAGATTCTACAAAAAGAGTGTTTCAAAACTACTCTTTCAAAAGGAAGGCTCAAGTCTGTGAGTTGAATGCACTCATCACAAAGAAGTTTCTGAGAATGCTTCTGTGTAGTTGTTATGTGAAGATACTTCCTTTTCCAGCATAGGCCCCAAAGCGCTCGAAATAAACACTTGCAGATTCTACGAAAGGAGTGTTTCAAAACTGTCCTATGAAAAGAAACGTTCAAGTCTGTGAGTTGAATGCACTCATCACAGAGAAGTTTCTGAGAATGCTTCTGTGTAGTTTTTAGGTGAAGATATATCCTTTTCCAGCATAGGCGTCAAAGCGATCCAAATAAACACTTGCAGATTCTACAAAAGGAGTGTTTCCAAACTGCTCTATCAAGAGGAATGTTCAAGTCTGTGAGTAGAATGCACTCACCACAAAGAAGTTTCTGAGAATGCTTCTGTCTAGTTTTTATGTGAAGATATTTCCTTTTCCAGCATAGGCGTCAAAGCGCTCCAAATAAACACTTGCAGATTCTACAAAAGGAGTGTTTCCAAACTGCTCTATCAGAGGGAATGTTCAAGTCTGTGAGTTGAATGCACTAGTCAGACAGAAGTTTGTGAGAATGCTTCTGTGTAGTTTTTAGGTGAAGATATTTCCTTTTCCAGCATAGGTCTCAAAGTGATCCAAATAAACACTTGCAGATTCTACAAAAGGAGTGTTTCCAAACTGCTCTATCAGAGGGAATGTTCAAGTCTGTGAGTTGAATGCAGTAATCACACAGAAGTTTGTGAGAATGCTTCTGTCTAGTTTCAGGTGGAGATATTTCTTTTCCCAGCATAGGCCTCAAAGCCCTCCAAATATCCACTTGCAGACTCTACAAAAAGAGTGTTTCAAAACTGCTCTTTCAAAAGGATGGCTCAAGTCGGTGAGTTGAATGCACTCATCACAAAGAAGTTTCTGAGAATGCTTCTGTGTAGTTGTTATGTGAAGATACTTCCTTTTCCAGCACAGGCCTCAGTGCGCTCGAAATAAACACTTGCAGATCCTACGAAAGGAGTGTTTCAAAACTGTCCTATCAAAATAAAAGTTCAAGTCTGTGAGTTGAATGCAGTCATCACACAGAAGTTTCTGAGAATGCTTCTGTGTAGTTTTTAGGTGAAGATATTTCATTTCCCAGCACAGGCCTCAGAGCGCTCCAAATATACATTTGCAGATTCTACAAAAAGAGAGCTTGAAAACTCTTCCACCAAAAAGAGGCTTCAACTCTATGAGTAGAATGCACTCATCACAAAGAAGTTTCTGAGAATGCTTCTGTCTAGTTTTTATGTGAAGATATTTCCTTTTCCAGCATAGGCGTCAAAGCGCTCCAAATAAACACTTGCAGATTCTACTAAAGGAGTGTTTCCAAACTGCTCTATCAAAGGCAATGTTCAAGTCTGTGAGTTGAATGCACTCATCACAGAGAAGTTTCTGAGAATGCTTCTGTGTAGTTTTTAGGTGAAGATATTTCCTTTTCCAGCATAGGCGTCAAAGCGATCCAAATAAACACTTGCAGATTCTACAAAAGGAGTGTATCCAAACTGCTCTATCAGAGGGAATGTTCAAGTCTGTGAGTTGAATGCAGTCATCACACAGAAGTTTGTGAGAATGCTTCTGTCTAGTTTTTAGGTGAAGATATTTCTTTTCCCAGAATAGGCCCTAAAGCGCTCCAAATTTCCACTTGCAGATTCTACAAAAAGAGTGTTTCAATACTGCTCTTTCAAAAGGAAGTCTCAAGTCTGTGAGTTGAATGCACTCATCACAAAGAAGTTTCTGAGAATGCTTCTGTGTAGTTGTTATGTGAAGATACTTCCTTTTCCAGCATAGGCCTCAAAGCGCTCGAAATAAACACTTGCAGATTCTACGAAAGGAGTGTTTCAAAACTGTCCTATCAAAAGAAACGTTCAAGTCTGTGAGTTGAACGCACTCATCACAGAGAAGTTTCTGAGAATGCTTCTGTGTAGTTTTTAGGTGAAGATATTTCCTTTTCCAGCATAGGCGTCAAAGCGATCCAAATAAGCCCTTGCAGATTCTACAAAAGGAGTGTTTCCAAACTGCTCTATCAGAGGGAATGTTCAAGTCTGTGAGTTGAATGCAGTAATCACACAGAAGTTTGTGAGAATGCTTCTGTCTAGTTTTTAGGTGAAGATATTTCATTTCCCAGAATAGGCCTGAAAGCGCTCCAAATTTCCACTTGCAGATTCTACAAAAAGAGTGTTTCAAAACTACTCTTTCAAAAGGAAGGCTCAAGTCTGTGAGTTGAATGCACTCACCACAAAGAAGTTTCTGAGAATGCTTCTGTCTAGTTTTTATGTGAAGATATTTCCTTTTCCAGCATAGGCGTCAAAGCGCTCCAAATAAATACTTGCAGATTCTACAAAAGGGGTGTTTCCAAACTGCTCTATCAGAGGGAATGTTCAAGTCTGTGAGTTGAATGCACTAGTCAGACAGAAGTTTGTGAGAATGCTTCTGTGTAGTTTTTAGGTGAAGATATTTCCTTTTCCAGCATAGGTCTCAAAGTGATCCAAATAAACACTTGCAGATTCTACAAAAGGAGTGTTTCCAAACTGCTCTATCAGAGGGAATGTTCAAGTCTGTGAGTTGAATGCAGTAATCACACAGAAGTTTGTGAGAATGCTTCTGTCTAGTTTCAGGTGGAGATATTTCTTTTCCCAGCATAGGCCTCAAAGCCCTCCAAATATCCACTTGCAGACTCTACAAAAAGAGTGTTTCAAAACTGCTCTTTCAAAAGGATGGCTCAAGTCGGTGAGTTGAATGCACTCATCACAAAGAAGTTTCTGAGAATGCTTCTGTGTAGTTGTTATGTGAAGATACTTCCTTTTCCAGCACAGGCCTCAGTGCGCTCGAAATAAACACTTGCAGATCCTACGAAAGGAGTGTTTCAAAACTGTCCTATCAAAATAAACGTTCAAGTCTGTGAGTTGAATGCAGTCATCACACAGAAGTTTCTGAGGATGCTTCTGTGTAGTTTTTAGGTGAAGATATTTCATTTCCCAGCACAGGCCTCAGAGCGCTCCAAATATGCATTTGCAGATTCTACAAAAAGAGAGCTTGAAAACTCTTCCACCAAAAAGAGGCTTCAACTCTATGAGTAGAATGCACTCATCACAAAGAAGTTTCTGAGAATGCTTCTGTCTAGTTTTTATGTGAAGATATTTCCTTTTCCAGCATAGGCGTCAAAGCGCTCCAAATAAACACTTGCAGATTCTACTAAAGGAGTGTTTCCAAACTGCTCTATCAAAGGCAATGTTCAAGTCTGTGAGTTGAATGCACTCATCACAGAGAAGTTTCTGAGAATGCTTCTGTGTAGTTTTTAGGTGAAGATATTTCCTTTTCCAGCATAGGCGTCAAAGCGATCCAAATAAACACTTGCAGATTCTACAAAAGGAGTGTATCCAAACTGCTCTATCAGAGGGAATGTTCAAGTCTGTGAGTTGAATGCAGTCATCACACAGAAGTTTGTGAGAATGCTTCTGTCTAGTTTTTAGGTGAAGATATTTCTTTTCCCAGAATAGGCCCTAAAGCGCTCCAAATTTCCACTTGCAGATTCTACAAAAAGAGTGTTTCAAAACTGCTCTTTCAAAAGGAAGGCTCAAGTCTGTGAGTTGAATGCACTCATCACAAAGAAGTTTCTGAGAATGCTTCTGTGTAGTTGTTATGTGAAGATACTTCCTTTTCCAGCATAGGCCTCAAAGCGCTCGAAATAAACACTTGCAGATTCTACGAAAGGAGTGTTTCAAAACTGTCCTATGAAAAGAAACGTTCAAGTCTGTGAGTTGAATGCACTCATCACAGAGAAGTTTCTGAGAATGCTTCTGTGTAGTTTTTAGGTGAAGATATATCCTTTTCCAGCATAGGCGTCAAAGCGATCCAAATAAACACTTGCAGATTCTACAAAAGGAGTGTTTCCAAACTGCTCTATCAAGAGGAATGTTCAAGTCTGTGAGTAGAATGCACTCACCACAAAGAAGTTTCTGAGAATGCTTCTGTCTAGTTTTTATGTGAAGATATTTCCTTTTCCAGCATAGGCGTCAAAGCGCTCCAAATAAACACTTGCAGATTCTACAAAAGGAGTGTTTCCAAACTGCTCTATCAGAGGGAATGTTCAAGTCTGTGAGTTGAATGCACTAGTCAGACAGAAGTTTGTGAGAATGCTTCTGTGTAGTTTTTAGGTGAAGATATTTCCTTTTCCAGCATAGGTCTCAAAGTGATCCAAATAAACACTTGCAGATTCTACAAAAGGAGTGTTTCCAAACTGCTCTATCAGAGGGAATGTTCAAGTCTGTGAGTTGAATGCAGTAATCACACAGAAGTTTGTGAGAATGCTTCTGTCTAGTTTCAGGTGGAGATATTTCTTTTCCCAGCATAGGCCTCAAAGCCCTCCAAATATCCACTTGCAGACTCTACAAAAAGAGTGTTTCAAAACTGCTCTTTCAAAAGGATGGCTCAAGTCGGTGAGTTGAATGCACTCATCACAAAGAAGTTTCTGAGAATGCTTCTGTGTAGTTGTTATGTGAAGATACTTCCTTTTCCAGCACAGGCCTCAGTGCGCTCGAAATAAACACTTGCAGATCCTACGAAAGGAGTGTTTCAAAACTGTCCTATCAAAATAAACGTTCAAGTCTGTGAGTTGAATGCAGTCATCACACAGAAGTTTCTGAGGATGCTTCTGTGTAGTTTTTAGGTGAAGATGTTTCATTTCCCAGCACAGGCCTCAGAGCGCTCCAAATATGCATTTGCAGATTCTACAAAAAGAGAGCTTGAAAACTCTTCCACCAAAAAGAGGCTTCAACTCTATGAGTAGAATGCACTCATCACAAAGAAGTTTCTGAGAATGCTTCTGTCTAGTTTTTATGTGAAGATATTTCCTTTTCCAGCATAGGCGTCAAAGCGCTCCAAATAAACACTTGCAGATTCTACTAAAGGAGTGTTTCCAAACTGCTCTATCAAAGGCAATGTTCAAGTCTGTGAGTTGAATGCACTCATCACAGAGAAGTTTCTGAGAATGCTTCTGTGTAGTTTTTAGGTGAAGATATTTCCTTTTCCAGCACAGGCGTCAAAGCGATCCAAATAAACACTTGCAGATTCTACAAAAGGAGTGTATCCAAACTGCTCTATCAGAGGGAATGTTCAAGTCTGTGAGTTGAATGCAGTCATCACACAGAAGTTTGTGAGAATGCTTCTGTCTAGTTTTTAGGTGAAGATATTTCTTTTCCCAGAATAGGCCCTAAAGCGCTCCAAATTTCCACTTGCAGATTCTACAAAAAGAGTGTTTCAAAACTGCTCTTTCAAAAGGAAGGCTCAAGTCTGTGAGTTGAATGCACTCATCACAAAGAAGTTTCTGAGAATGCTTCTGTGTAGTTGTTATGTGAAGATACTTCCTTTTCCAGCATAGGCCTCAAAGCGCTCGAAATAAACACTTGCAGATTCTACGAAAGGAGTGTTTCAAAACTGTCCTATGAAAAGAAACGTTCAAGTCTGTGAGTTGAATGCACTCATCACAGAGAAGTTTCTGAGAATGCTTCTGTGTAGTTTTTAGGTGAAGATATATCCTTTTCCAGCATAGGCGTCAAAGCGATCCAAATAAACACTTGCAGATTCTACAAAAGGAGTGTTTCCAAACTGCTCTATCAAGAGGAATGTTCAAGTCTGTGAGTAGAATGCACTCACCACAAAGAAGTTTCTGAGAATGCTTCTGTCTAGTTTTTATGTGAAGATATTTCCTTTTCCAGCATAGGCGTCAAAGCGCTCCAAATAAACACTTGCAGATTCTACAAAAGGAGTGTTTCCAAACTGCTCTATCAGAGGGAATGTTCAAGTCTGTGAGTTGAATGCACTAGTCAGACAGAAGTTTGTGAGAATGCTTCTGTGTAGTTTTTAGGTGAAGATATTTCCTTTTCCAGCATAGGTCTCAAAGTGATCCAAATAAACACTTGCAGATTCTACAAAAGGAGTGTTTCCAAACTGCTCTATCAGAGGGAATGTTCAAGTCTGTGAGTTGAATGCAGTAATCACACAGAAGTTTGTGAGAATGCTTCTGTCTAGTTTCAGGTGGAGATATTTCTTTTCCCAGCATAGGCCTCAAAGCCCTCCAAATATCCACTTGCAGACTCTACAAAAAGAGGGTTTCAAAACTGCTCTTTCAAAAGGATGGCTCAAGTCGGTGAGTTGAATGCACTCATCACAAAGAAGTTTCTGAGAATGCTTCTGTGTAGTTGTTATGTGAAGATACTTCCTTTTCCAGCGCAGGCCTCAGTGCGCTCGAAATAAACACTTGCAGATCCTACGAAAGGAGTGTTTCAAAACTGTCCTATCAAAATAAACGTTCAAGTCTGTGAGTTGAATGCAGTCATCACACAGAAGTTTCTGAGGATGCTTCTGTGTAGTTTTTAGGTGAAGATATTTCATTTCCCAGCACAGGCCTCAGAGCGCTCCAAATATGCATTTGCAGATTCTACAAAAAGAGAGCTTGAAAACTCTTCCACCAAAAAGAGGCTTCAACTCTATGAGTAGAATGCACTCATCACAAAGAAGTTTCTGAGAATGCTTCTGTCTAGTTTTTATGTGAAGATATTTCCTTTTCCAGCATAGGCGTCAAAGCGCTCCAAATAAACACTTGCAGATTCTACTAAAGGAGTGTTTCCAAACTGCTCTATCAAAGGCAATGTTCAAGTCTGTGAGTTGAATGCACTCATCACAGAGAAGTTTCTGAGAATGCTTCTGTGTAGTTTTTAGGTGAAGATATTTCCTTTTCCAGCATAGGCGTCAAAGCGATCCAAATAAACACTTGCAGATTCTACAAAAGGAGTGTATCCAAACTGCTCTATCAGAGGGAATGTTCAAGTCTGTGAGTTGAATGCAGTCATCACACAGAAGTTTGTGAGAATGCTTCTGTCTAGTTTTTAGGTGAAGATATTTCTTTTCCCAGAATAGGCCCTAAAGCGCTCCAAATTTCCACTTGCAGATTCTACAAAGAGAGTGTTTCAAAACTGCTCTTTCAAAAGGAAGGCTCAAGTCTGTGAGTTGAATGCACTCATCACAAAGAAGTTTCTGAGAATGCTTCTGTGTAGTTGTTATGTGAAGATACTTCCTTTTCCAGCATAGGCCTCAAAGCGCTCGAAATAAACACTTGCAGATTCTACGAAAGGAGTGTTTCAAAACTGTCCTATCAAAAGAAACGTTCAAGTCTGTGAGTTGAATGCACTCATCACAGAGAAGTTTCTGAGAATGCTTCTGTGTAGTTTTTAGGTGAAGATATATCCTTTTCCAGCATAAGCGTCAAAGCGATCCAAATAAACACTTGCAGATTCTACAAAAGGAGTGTTTCCAAACTGCTCTATCAGAGGGAATGTTCAAGTCTGTGAGTTGAATGCAGTAATCACACAGAAGTTTGTGAGAATGCTTCTGTCTAGTTTTTAGGTGAAGATATTTCATTTCCCAGAATAGGCCTGAAAGCGCTCCAAATTTCCACTTGCAGATTCTACAAAAAGAGTGTTTCAAAACTACTCTTTCAAAAGGAAGGCTCAAGTCTGTGAGTTGAATGCACTCATCACAAAGAAGTTTCTGAGAATGCTTCTGTGTAGTTGTTATGTGAAGATACTTCCTTTTCCAGCATAGGCCCCAAAGCGCTCGAAATAAACACTTGCAGATTCTACGAAAGGAGTGTTTCAAAACTGTCCTATGAAAAGAAACGTTCAAGTCCGTGAGTTGAATGCACTCATCACAGAGAAGTTTCTGAGAATGCTTCTGTGTAGTTTTTAGGTGAAGATATATCCTTTTCCAGCATAGGCGTCAAAGCGATCCAAATAAACACTTGCAGATTCTACAAAAGGAGTGTTTCCAAACTGCTCTATCAAGAGGAATGTTCAAGTCTGTGAGTAGAATGCACTCACCACAAAGAAGTTTCTGAGAATGCTTCTGTCTAGTTTTTATGTGAAGATATTTCCTTTTCCAGCATAGGCGTCAAAGCGCTCCAAATAAACACTTGCAGATTCTACAAAAGGAGTGTTTCCAAACTGCTCTATCAGAGGGAATGTTCAAGTCTGTGAGTTGAATGCACTAGTCAGACAGAAGTTTGTGAGAATGCTTCTGTGTAGTTTTTAGGTGAAGATATTTCCTTTTCCAGCATAGGTCTCAAAGTGATCCAAATAAACACTTGCAGATTCTACAAAAGGAGTGTTTCCAAACTGCTCTATCAGAGGGAATGTTCAAGTCTGTGAGTTGAATGCAGTAATCACACAGAAGTTTGTGAGAATGCTTCTGTCTAGTTTCAGGTGGAGATATTTCTTTTCCCAGCATAGGCCTCAAAGCCCTCCAAATATCCACTTGCAGACTCTACAAAAAGAGTGTTTCAAAACTGCTCTTTCAAAAGGATGGCTCAAGTCGGTGAGTTGAATGCACTCATCACAAAGAAGTTTCTGAGAATGCTTCTGTGTAGTTGTTATGTGAAGATACTTCCTTTTCCAGCGCAGGCCTCAGTGCGCTCGAAATAAACACTTGCAGATCCTACGAAAGGAGTGTTTCAAAACTGTCCTATCAAAATAAACGTTCAAGTCTGTGAGTTGAATGCAGTCATCACACAGAAGTTTCTGAGAATGCTTCTGTGTAGTTTTTAGGTGAAGATATTTCATTTCCCAGCACAGGCCTCAGAGCGCTCCAAATATGCATTTGCAGATTCTACAAAAAGAGAGCTTGAAAACTCTTCCACCAAAAAGAGGCTTCAACTCTATGAGTAGAATGCACTCATCGCAAAGAAGTTTCTGAGAATGCTTCTGTCTAGTTTTTATGTGAAGATATTTCCTTTTCCAGCATAGGCGTCAAAGCGCTCCAAATAAACACTTGCAGATTCTACTAAAGGAGTGTTTCCAAACTGCTCTATCAAAGGCAATGTTCAAGTCTGTGAGTTGAATGCACTCATCACAGAGAAGTTTCTGAGAATGCTTCTGTGTAGTTTTTAGGTGAAGATATTTCCTTTTCCAGCATAGGCGTCAAAGCGATCCAAATAAACACTTGCAGATTCTACAAAAGGAGTGTATCCAAACTGCTCTATCAGAGGGAATGTTCAAGTCTGTGAGTTGAAAGCAGTCATCACACAGAAGTTTGTGAGAATGCTTCTGTCTAGTTTTTAGGTGAAGATATTTCTTTTCCCAGAATAGGCCCTAAAGCGCTCCAAATTTCCACTTGCAGATACTACAAAAAGAGTGTTTCAAAACTGCTCTTTCAAAAGGAAGGCTCAAGTCTGTGAGTTGAATGCACTCATCACAAAGAAGTTTCTGAGAATGCTTCTGTGTAGTTGTTATGTGAAGATACTTCCTTTTCCAGCATAGGCCTCAAAGCGCTCGAAATAAACACTTGCAGATTCTACGAAAGGAGTGTTTCAAAACTGTCCTATGAAAAGAAACGTTCATGTCTGTGAGTTGAATGCACTCATCACAGAGAAGTTTCTGAGAATGCTTCTGTGTAGTTTTTAGGTGAAGATATTTCCTTTTCCAGCATAGGTGTCAAAGCGATCCAAATAAACACTTGCAGATTCTACAAAAGGAGTGTTTCCGAACTGCTCTATCAGAGGGAATGTTCAAGTCTGTGAGTTGAATGCAGTAATCACACAGAAGTTTGTGAGAATGCTTCTGTCTAGTTTTTAGGTGAAGATATTTCATTTCCCAGAATAGGCCTGAAAGCGCTCCAAATTTCCACTTGCAGATTCTACAAAAAGAGTGTTTCAAAACTACTCTTTCAAAAGGAAGGCTCAAGTCTGTGAGTTGAATGCACTCATCACAAAGAAGTTTCTGAGAATGCTTCTGTGTAGTTGTTATGTGAAGATACTTCCTTTTCCAGCATAGGCCCCAAAGCGCTCGAAATAAACACTTGCAGATTCTACGAAAGGAGTGTTTCAAAACTGTCCTATGAAAAGAAACGTTCAAGTCTGTGAGTTGAATGAACTCATCACAGAGAAGTTTCTGAGAATGCTTCTGTGTAGTTTTTAGGTGAAGATATATCCTTTTCCAGCATAGGCGTCAAAGCGATCCAAATAAACACTTGCAGATTCTACAAAAGGAGTGTTTCCAAACTGCTCTATCAAGAGGAATGTTCAAGTCTGTGAGTAGAATGCACTCACCACAAAGAAGTTTCTGAGAATGCTTCTGTCTAGCTTTTATGTGAAGATATTTCCTTTTCCAGCATAGGCGTCAAAGCGCTCCAAATAAACACTTGCAGATTCTACAAAAGGAGTGTTTCCAAACTGCTCTATCAGAGGGAATGTTCAAGTCTGTGAGTTGAATGCACTAGTCAGACAGAAGTTTGTGAGAATGCTTCTGTGTAGTTTTTAGGTGAAGATATTTCCTTTTCCAGCATAGGTCTCAAAGTGATCCAAATAAACACTTGCAGATTCTACAAAAGGAGTGTTTCCAAACTGCTCTATCAGAGGGAATGTTCAAGTCTGTGAGTTGAATGCAGTAATCACACAGAAGTTTGTGAGAATGCTTCTGTCTAGTTTCAGGTGGAGATATTTCTTTTCCCAGCATAGGCCTCAAAGCCCTCCAAATATCCACTTGCAGACTCTACAAAAAGAGTGTTTCAAAACTGCTCTTTCAAAAGGATGGCTCAAGTCGGTGAGTTGAATGCACTCATCACAAAGAAGTTTCTGAGAATGCTTCTGTGTAGTTGTTATGTGAAGATACTTCCTTTTCCAGCACAGGCCTCAGTGCGCTCGAAATAAACACTTGCAGATCCTACGAAAGGAGTGTTTCAAAACTGTCCTATCAAAATAAACGTTCAAGTCTGTGAGTTGAATGCAGTCATCACACAGAAGTTTCTGAGGATGCTTCTGTGTAGTTTTTAGGTGAAGATATTTCATTTCCCAGCACAGGCCTCAGAGCGCTCCAAATATGCATTTGCAGATTCTACAAAAAGAGAGCTTGAAAACTCTTCCACCAAAAAGAGGCTTCAACTCTATGAGTAGAATGCACTCATCACAAAGAAGTTTCTGAGAATGCTTCTGTCTAGTTTTTATGTGAAGATATTTCCTTTTCCAGCATAGGCGTCAAAGCGCTCCAAATAAACACTTGCAGATTCTACTAAAGGAGTGTTTCCAAACTGCTCTATCAAAGGCAATGTTCAAGTCTGTGAGTTGAATGCACTCATCACAGAGAAGTTTCTGAGAATGCTTCTGTGTAGTTTTTAGGTGAGGATATTTCCTTTTCCAGCATAGGCGTCAAAGCGATCCAAATAAACACTTGCAGATTCTACAAAAGGAGTGTATCCAAACTGCTCTATCAGAGGGAATGTTCAAGTCTGTGAGTTGAATGCAGTCATCACACAGAAGTTTGTGAGAATGCTTCTGTCTAGTTTTTAGGTGAAGATATTTCTTTTCCCTGAATAGGCCCTAAAGCGCTCCAAATTTCCACTTGCAGATTCTACAAAAAGAGTGTTTCAAAACTGCTCTTTCAAAAGGAAGGCTCAAGTCTGTGAGTTGAATGCACTCATCACAAAGAAGTTTCTGAGAATGCTTCTGTGTAGTTGTTATGTGAAGATACTTCCTTTTCCAGCATAGGCCTCAAAGCGCTCGAAATAAACACTTGCAGATTCTACGAAAGGAGTGTTTCAAAACTGTCCTATGAAAAGAAACGTTCAAGTCTGTGAGTTGAATGCACTCATCACAGAGAAGTTTCTGAGAATGCTTCTGTGTAGTTTTTAGGTGAAGATATATCCTTTTCCAGCATAGGCGTCAAAGCGATCCAAATAAACACTTGCAGATTCTACAAAAGGAGTGTTTCCAAACTGCTCTATCAAGAGGAATGTTCAAGTCTGTGAGTAGAATGCACTCACCACAAAGAAGTTTCTGAGAATGCTTCTGTCTAGTTTTTATGTGAAGATATTTCCTTTTCCAGCATAGGCGTCAAAGCGCTCCAAATAAACACTTGCAGATTCTACAAAAGGAGTGTTTCCAAACTGCTCTATCAGAGGGAATGTTCAAGTCTGTGAGTTGAATGCACTAGTCAGACAGAAGTTTGTGAGAATGCTTCTGTGTAGTTTTTAGGTGAAGATATTTCCTTTTCCAGCATAGGTCTCAAAGTGATCCAAATAAACACTTGCAGATTCTACAAAAGGAGTGTTTCCAAACTGCTCTATCAGAGGGAATGTTCAAGTCTGTGAGTTGAATGCAGTAATCACACAGAAGTTTGTGAGAATGCTTCTGTCTAGTTTCAGGTGGAGATATTTCTTTTCCCAGCATAGGCCTCAAAGCCCTCCAAATATCCACTTGCAGACTCTACAAAAAGAGTGTTTCAAAACTGCTCTTTCAAAAGGATGGCTCAAGTCGGTGAGTTGAATGCACTCATCACAAAGAAGTTTCTGAGAATGCTTCTGTGTAGTTGTTATGTGAAGATACTTCCTTTTCCAGCACAGGCCTCAGTGCGCTCGAAATAAACACTTGCAGATCCTACGAAAGGAGTGTTTCAAAACTGTCCTATCAAAATAAACGTTCAAGTCTGTGAGTTGAATGCAGTCATCACACAGAAGTTTCTGAGGATGCTTCTGTGTAGTTTTTAGGTGAAGATGTTTCATTTCCCAGCACAGGCCTCAGAGCGCTCCAAATATGCATTTGCAGATTCTACAAAAAGAGAGCTTGAAAACTCTTCCACCAAAAAGAGGCTTCAACTCTATGAGTAGAATGCACTCATCACAAAGAAGTTTCTGAGAATGCTTCTGTCTAGTTTTTATGTGAAGATATTTCCTTTTCCAGCATAGGCGTCAAAGCGCTCCAAATAAACACTTGCAGATTCTACTAAAGGAGTGTTTCCAAACTGCTCTATCAAAGGCAATGTTCAAGTCTGTGAGTTGAATGCACTCATCACAGAGAAGTTTCTGAGAATGCTTCTGTGTAGTTTTTAGGTGAAGATATTTCCTTTTCCAGCACAGGCGTCAAAGCGATCCAAATAAACACTTGCAGATTCTACAAAAGGAGTGTATCCAAACTGCTCTATCAGAGGGAATGTTCAAGTCTGTGAGTTGAATGCAGTCATCACACAGAAGTTTGTGAGAATGCTTCTGTCTAGTTTTTAGGTGAAGATATTTCTTTTCCCAGAATAGGCCCTAAAGCGCTCCAAATTTCCACTTGCAGATTCTACAAAAAGAGTGTTTCAAAACTGCTCTTTCAAAAGGAAGGCTCAAGTCTGTGAGTTGAATGCACTCATCACAAAGAAGTTTCTGAGAATGCTTCTGTGTAGTTGTTATGTGAAGATACTTCCTTTTCCAGCATAGGCCTCAAAGCGCTCGAAATAAACACTTGCAGATTCTACGAAAGGAGTGTTTCAAAACTGTCCTATGAAAAGAAACGTTCAAGTCTGTGAGTTGAATGCACTCATCACAGAGAAGTTTCTGAGAATGCTTCTGTGTAGTTTTTAGGTGAAGATATATCCTTTTCCAGCATAGGCGTCAAAGCGATCCAAATAAACACTTGCAGATTCTACAAAAGGAGTGTTTCCAAACTGCTCTATCAAGAGGAATGTTCAAGTCTGTGAGTAGAATGCACTCACCACAAAGAAGTTTCTGAGAATGCTTCTGTCTAGTTTTTATGTGAAGATATTTCCTTTTCCAGCATAGGCGTCAAAGCGCTCCAAATAAACACTTGCAGATTCTACAAAAGGAGTGTTTCCAAACTGCTCTATCAGAGGGAATGTTCAAGTCTGTGAGTTGAATGCACTAGTCAGACAGAAGTTTGTGAGAATGCTTCTGTGTAGTTTTTAGGTGAAGATATTTCCTTTTCCAGCATAGGTCTCAAAGTGATCCAAATAAACACTTGCAGATTCTACAAAAGGAGTGTTTCCAAACTGCTCTATCAGAGGGAATGTTCAAGTCTGTGAGTTGAATGCAGTAATCACACAGAAGTTTGTGAGAATGCTTCTGTCTAGTTTCAGGTGGAGATATTTCTTTTCCCAGCATAGGCCTCAAAGCCCTCCAAATATCCACTTGCAGACTCTACAAAAAGAGGGTTTCAAAACTGCTCTTTCAAAAGGATGGCTCAAGTCGGTGAGTTGAATGCACTCATCACAAAGAAGTTTCTGAGAATGCTTCTGTGTAGTTGTTATGTGAAGATACTTCCTTTTCCAGCGCAGGCCTCAGTGCGCTCGAAATAAACACTTGCAGATCCTACGAAAGGAGTGTTTCAAAACTGTCCTATCAAAATAAACGTTCAAGTCTGTGAGTTGAATGCAGTCATCACACAGAAGTTTCTGAGGATGCTTCTGTGTAGTTTTTAGGTGAAGATATTTCATTTCCCAGCACAGGCCTCAGAGCGCTCCAAATATGCATTTGCAGATTCTACAAAAAGAGAGCTTGAAAACTCTTCCACCAAAAAGAGGCTTCAACTCTATGAGTAGAATGCACTCATCACAAAGAAGTTTCTGAGAATGCTTCTGTCTAGTTTTTATGTGAAGATATTTCCTTTTCCAGCATAGGCGTCAAAGCGCTCCAAATAAACACTTGCAGATTCTACTAAAGGAGTGTTTCCAAACTGCTCTATCAAAGGCAATGTTCAAGTCTGTGAGTTGAATGCACTCATCACAGAGAAGTTTCTGAGAATGCTTCTGTGTAGTTTTTAGGTGAAGATATTTCCTTTTCCAGCATAGGCGTCAAAGCGATCCAAATAAACACTTGCAGATTCTACAAAAGGAGTGTATCCAAACTGCTCTATCAGAGGGAATGTTCAAGTCTGTGAGTTGAATGCAGTCATCACACAGAAGTTTGTGAGAATGCTTCTGTCTAGTTTTTAGGTGAAGATATTTCTTTTCCCAGAATAGGCCCTAAAGCGCTCCAAATTTCCACTTGCAGATTCTACAAAGAGAGTGTTTCAAAACTGCTCTTTCAAAAGGAAGGCTCAAGTCTGTGAGTTGAATGCACTCATCACAAAGAAGTTTCTGAGAATGCTTCTGTGTAGTTGTTATGTGAAGATACTTCCTTTTCCAGCATAGGCCTCAAAGCGCTCGAAATAAACACTTGCAGATTCTACGAAAGGAGTGTTTCAAAACTGTCCTATCAAAAGAAACGTTCAAGTCTGTGAGTTGAATGCACTCATCACAGAGAAGTTTCTGAGAATGCTTCTGTGTAGTTTTTAGGTGAAGATATATCCTTTTCCAGCATAAGCGTCAAAGCGATCCAAATAAACACTTGCAGATTCTACAAAAGGAGTGTTTCCAAACTGCTCTATCAGAGGGAATGTTCAAGTCTGTGAGTTGAATGCAGTAATCACACAGAAGTTTGTGAGAATGCTTCTGTCTAGTTTTTAGGTGAAGATATTTCATTTCCCAGAATAGGCCTGAAAGCGCTCCAAATTTCCACTTGCAGATTCTACAAAAAGAGTGTTTCAAAACTACTCTTTCAAAAGGAAGGCTCAAGTCTGTGAGTTGAATGCACTCATCACAAAGAAGTTTCTGAGAATGCTTCTGTGTAGTTGTTATGTGAAGATACTTCCTTTTCCAGCATAGGCCCCAAAGCGCTCGAAATAAACACTTGCAGATTCTACGAAAGGAGTGTTTCAAAACTGTCCTATGAAAAGAAACGTTCAAGTCCGTGAGTTGAATGCACTCATCACAGAGAAGTTTCTGAGAATGCTTCTGTGTAGTTTTTAGGTGAAGATATATCCTTTTCCAGCATAGGCGTCAAAGCGATCCAAATAAACACTTGCAGATTCTACAAAAGGAGTGTTTCCAAACTGCTCTATCAAGAGGAATGTTCAAGTCTGTGAGTAGAATGCACTCACCACAAAGAAGTTTCTGAGAATGCTTCTGTCTAGTTTTTATGTGAAGATATTTCCTTTTCCAGCATAGGCGTCAAAGCGCTCCAAATAAACACTTGCAGATTCTACAAAAGGAGTGTTTCCAAACTGCTCTATCAGAGGGAATGTTCAAGTCTGTGAGTTGAATGCACTAGTCAGACAGAAGTTTGTGAGAATGCTTCTGTGTAGTTTTTAGGTGAAGATATTTCCTTTTCCAGCATAGGTCTCAAAGTGATCCAAATAAACACTTGCAGATTCTACAAAAGGAGTGTTTCCAAACTGCTCTATCAGAGGGAATGTTCAAGTCTGTGAGTTGAATGCAGTAATCACACAGAAGTTTGTGAGAATGCTTCTGTCTAGTTTCAGGTGGAGATATTTCTTTTCCCAGCATAGGCCTCAAAGCCCTCCAAATATCCACTTGCAGACTCTACAAAAAGAGTGTTTCAAAACTGCTCTTTCAAAAGGATGGCTCAAGTCGGTGAGTTGAATGCACTCATCACAAAGAAGTTTCTGAGAATGCTTCTGTGTAGTTGTTATGTGAAGATACTTCCTTTTCCAGCGCAGGCCTCAGTGCGCTCGAAATAAACACTTGCAGATCCTACGAAAGGAGTGTTTCAAAACTGTCCTATCAAAATAAACGTTCAAGTCTGTGAGTTGAATGCAGTCATCACACAGAAGTTTCTGAGAATGCTTCTGTGTAGTTTTTAGGTGAAGATATTTCATTTCCCAGCACAGGCCTCAGAGCGCTCCAAATATGCATTTGCAGATTCTACAAAAAGAGAGCTTGAAAACTCTTCCACCAAAAAGAGGCTTCAACTCTATGAGTAGAATGCACTCATCGCAAAGAAGTTTCTGAGAATGCTTCTGTCTAGTTTTTATGTGAAGATATTTCCTTTTCCAGCATAGGCGTCAAAGCGCTCCAAATAAACACTTGCAGATTCTACTAAAGGAGTGTTTCCAAACTGCTCTATCAAAGGCAATGTTCAAGTCTGTGAGTTGAATGCACTCATCACAGAGAAGTTTCTGAGAATGCTTCTGTGTAGTTTTTAGGTGAAGATATTTCCTTTTCCAGCATAGGCGTCAAAGCGATCCAAATAAACACTTGCAGATTCTACAAAAGGAGTGTATCCAAACTGCTCTATCAGAGGGAATGTTCAAGTCTGTGAGTTGAAAGCAGTCATCACACAGAAGTTTGTGAGAATGCTTCTGTCTAGTTTTTAGGTGAAGATATTTCTTTTCCCAGAATAGGCCCTAAAGCGCTCCAAATTTCCACTTGCAGATTCTACAAAAAGAGTGTTTCAAAACTGCTCTTTCAAAAGGAAGGCTCAAGTCTGTGAGTTGAATGCACTCATCACAAAGAAGTTTCTGAGAATGCTTCTGTGTAGTTGTTATGTGAAGATACTTCCTTTTCCAGCATAGGCCTCAAAGCGCTCGAAATAAACACTTGCAGATTCTACGAAAGGAGTGTTTCAAAACTGTCCTATGAAAAGAAACGTTCATGTCTGTGAGTTGAATGCACTCATCACAGAGAAGTTTCTGAGAATGCTTCTGTGTAGTTTTTAGGTGAAGATATTTCCTTTTCCAGCATAGGTGTCAAAGCGATCCAAATAAACACTTGCAGATTCTACAAAAGGAGTGTTTCCGAACTGCTCTATCAGAGGGAATGTTCAAGTCTGTGAGTTGAATGCAGTAATCACACAGAAGTTTGTGAGAATGCTTCTGTCTAGTTTTTAGGTGAAGATATTTCATTTCCCAGAATAGGCCTGAAAGCGCTCCAAATTTCCACTTGCAGATTCTACAAAAAGAGTGTTTCAAAACTACTCTTTCAAAAGGAAGGCTCAAGTCTGTGAGTTGAATGCACTCATCACAAAGAAGTTTCTGAGAATGCTTCTGTGTAGTTGTTATGTGAAGATACTTCCTTTTCCAGCATAGGCCCCAAAGCGCTCGAAATAAACACTTGCAGATTCTACGAAAGGAGTGTTTCAAAACTGTCCTATGAAAAGAAACGTTCAAGTCTGTGAGTTGAATGCACTCATCACAGAGAAGTTTCTGAGAATGCTTCTGTGTAGTTTTTAGGTGAAGATATATCCTTTTCCAGCATAGGCGTCAAAGCGATCCAAATAAACACTTGCAGATTCTACAAAAGGAGTGTTTCCAAACTGCTCTATCAAGAGGAATGTTCAAGTCTGTGAGTAGAATGCACTCACCACAAAGAAGTTTCTGAGAATGCTTCTGTCTAGCTTTTATGTGAAGATATTTCCTTTTCCAGCATAGGCGTCAAAGCGCTCCAAATAAACACTTGCAGATTCTACAAAAGGAGTGTTTCCAAACTGCTCTATCAGAGGGAATGTTCAAGTCTGTGAGTTGAATGCACTAGTCAGACAGAAGTTTGTGAGAATGCTTCTGTGTAGTTTTTAGGTGAAGATATTTCCTTTTCCAGCATAGGTCTCAAAGTGATCCAAATAAACACTTGCAGATTCTACAAAAGGAGTGTTTCCAAACTGCTCTATCAGAGGGAATGTTCAAGTCTGTGAGTTGAATGCAGTAATCACACAGAAGTTTGTGAGAATGCTTCTGTCTAGTTTCAGGTGGAGATATTTCTTTTCCCAGCATAGGCCTCAAAGCCCTCCAAATATCCACTTGCAGACTCTACAAAAAGAGTGTTTCAAAACTGCTCTTTCAAAAGGATGGCTCAAGTCGGTGAGTTGAATGCACTCATCACAAAGAAGTTTCTGAGAATGCTTCTGTGTAGTTGTTATGTGAAGATACTTCCTTTTCCAGCACAGGCCTCAGTGCGCTCGAAATAAACACTTGCAGATCCTACGAAAGGAGTGTTTCAAAACTGTCCTATCAAAATAAACGTTCAAGTCTGTGAGTTGAATGCAGTCATCACACAGAAGTTTCTGAGGATGCTTCTGTGTAGTTTTTAGGTGAAGATATTTCATTTCCCAGCACAGGCCTCAGAGCGCTCCAAATATGCATTTGCAGATTCTACAAAAAGAGAGCTTGAAAACTCTTCCACCAAAAAGAGGCTTCAACTCTATGAGTAGAATGCACTCATCACAAAGAAGTTTCTGAGAATGCTTCTGTCTAGTTTTTATGTGAAGATATTTCCTTTTCCAGCATAGGCGTCAAAGCGCTCCAAATAAACACTTGCAGATTCTACTAAAGGAGTGTTTCCAAACTGCTCTATCAAAGGCAATGTTCAAGTCTGTGAGTTGAATGCACTCATCACAGAGAAGTTTCTGAGAATGCTTCTGTGTAGTTTTTAGGTGAGGATATTTCCTTTTCCAGCATAGGCGTCAAAGCGATCCAAATAAACACTTGCAGATTCTACAAAAGGAGTGTATCCAAACTGCTCTATCAGAGGGAATGTTCAAGTCTGTGAGTTGAATGCAGTCATCACACAGAAGTTTGTGAGAATGCTTCTGTCTAGTTTTTAGGTGAAGATATTTCTTTTCCCTGAATAGGCCCTAAAGCGCTCCAAATTTCCACTTGCAGATTCTACAAAAAGAGTGTTTCAAAACTGCTCTTTCAAAAGGAAGGCTCAAGTCTGTGAGTTGAATGCACTCATCACAAAGAAGTTTCTGAGAATGCTTCTGTGTAGTTGTTATGTGAAGATACTTCCTTTTCCAGCATAGGCCTCAAAGCGCTCGAAATAAACACTTGCAGATTCTACGAAAGGAGTGTTTCAAAACTGTCCTATGAAAAGAAACGTTCAAGTCTGTGAGTTGAATGCACTCATCACAGAGAAGTTTCTGAGAATGCTTCTGTGTAGTTTTTAGGTGAAGATATATCCTTTTCCAGCATAGGCGTCAAAGCGATCCAAATAAACACTTGCAGATTCTACAAAAGGAGTGTTTCCAAACTGCTCTATCAAGAGGAATGTTCAAGTCTGTGAGTAGAATGCACTCACCACAAAGAAGTTTCTGAGAATGCTTCTGTCTAGTTTTTATGTGAAGATATTTCCTTTTCCAGCATAGGCGTCAAAGCGCTCCAAATAAACACTTGCAGATTCTACAAAAGGAGTGTTTCCAAACTGCTCTATCAGAGGGAATGTTCAAGTCTGTGAGTTGAATGCACTAGTCAGACAGAAGTTTGTGAGAATGCTTCTGTGTAGTTTTTAGGTGAAGATATTTCCTTTTCCAGCATAGGTCTCAAAGTGATCCAAATAAACACTTGTAAATTCTACAAAACGAGTGTTTCCAAACTGCTCTATCAGAGGGAATGTTCAAGTCTGTGAGTTGAATGCAGTAATCACACAGAAGTTTGTGAGAATGCTTCTGTCTAGTTTCAGGTGGAGATATTTCTTTTCCCAGCATAGGCCTCAAAGCCCTCCAAATATCCACTTGCAGACTCTACAAAAAGAGTGTTTCAAAACTGCTCTTTCAAAAGGATGGCTCAAGTCGGTGAGTTGAATGCACTCATCACAAAGAAGTTTCTGAGAATGCTTCTGTGTAGTTGTTATGTGAAGATACTTCCTTTTCCAGCGCAGGCCTCAGTGCGCTCGAAATAAACACTTGCAGATCCTACGAAAGGAGTGTTTCAAAACTGTCCTATCAAAATAAACGTTCAAGTCTGTGAGTTGAATGCAGTCATCACACAGAAGTTTCTGAGAATGCTTCTGTGTAGTTTTTAGGTGAAGATATTTCATTTCCCAGCACAGGCCTCAGAGCGCTCCAAATATGCATTTGCAGATTCTACAAAAAGAGAGCTTGAAAACTCTTCCACCAAAAAGAGGCTTCAACTCTATGAGTAGAATGCACTCATCGCAAAGAAGTTTCTGAGAATGCTTCTGTCTAGTTTTTATGTGAAGATATTTCCTTTTCCAGCATAGGCGTCAAAGCGCTCCAAATAAACACTTGCAGATTCTACTAAAGGAGTGTTTCCAAACTGCTCTATCAAAGGCAATGTTCAAGTCTGTGAGTTGAATGCACTCATCACAGAGAAGTTTCTGAGAATGCTTCTGTGTAGTTTTTAGGTGAAGATATTTCCTTTTCCAGCATAGGCGTCAAAGCGATCCAAATAAACACTTGCAGATTCTACAAAAGGAGTGTATCCAAACTGCTCTATCAGAGGGAATGTTCAAGTCTGTGAGTTGAAAGCAGTCATCACACAGAAGTTTGTGAGAATGCTTCTGTCTAGTTTTTAGGTGAAGATATTTCTTTTCCCAGAATAGGCCCTAAAGCGCTCCAAATTTCCACTTGCAGATTCTACAAAAAGAGTGTTTCAAAACTGCTCTTTCAAAAGGAAGGCTCAAGTCTGTGAGTTGAATGCACTCATCACAAAGAAGTTTCTGAGAATGCTTCTGTGTAGTTGTTATGTGAAGATACTTCCTTTTCCAGCATAGGCCTCAAAGCGCTCGAAATAAACACTTGCAGATTCTACGAAAGGAGTGTTTCAAAACTGTCCTATGAAAAGAAACGTTCATGTCTGTGAGTTGAATGCACTCATCACAGAGAAGTTTCTGAGAATGCTTCTGTGTAGTTTTTAGGTGAAGATATTTCCTTTTCCAGCATAGGTGTCAAAGCGATCCAAATAAACACTTGCAGATTCTACAAAAGGAGTGTTTCCGAACTGCTCTATCAGAGGGAATGTTCAAGTCTGTGAGTTGAATGCAGTAATCACACAGAAGTTTGTGAGAATGCTTCTGTCTAGTTTCAGGTGGAGATATTTCTTTTCCCAGCATAGGCCTCAAAGCCCTCCAAATATCCACTTGCAGACTCTACAAAAAGAGTGTTTCAAAACTGCTCTTTCAAAAGGATGGCTCAAGTCGGTGAGTTGAATGCACTCATCACAAAGAAGTTTCTGAGAATGCTTCTGTGTAGTTGTTATGTGAAGATACTTCCTTTTCCAGCGCAGGCCTCAGTGCGCTCGAAATAAACACTTGCAGATCCTACGAAAGGAGTGTTTCAAAACTGTCCTATCAAAATAAACGTTCAAGTCTGTGAGTTGAATGCAGTCATCACACAGAAGTTTCTGAGAATGCTTCTGTGTAGTTTTTAGGTGAAGATATTTCATTTCCCAGCACAGGCCTCAGAGCGCTCCAAATATGCATTTGCAGATTCTACAAAAAGAGAGCTTGAAAACTCTTCCACCAAAAAGAGGCTTCAACTCTATGAGTAGAATGCACTCATCACAAAGAAGTTTCTGAGAATGCTTCTGTCTAGTTTTTATGTGAAGATATTTCCTTTTCCAGCATAGGCGTCAAAGCGCTCCAAATAAACACTTGCAGATTCTACTAAAGGAGTGTTTCCAAACTGCTCTATCAAAGGCAATGTTCAAGTCTGTGAGTTGAATGCACTCATCACAGAGAAGTTTCTGAGAATGCTTCTGTGTAGTTTTTAGGTGAAGATATTTCCTTTTCCAGCATAGGCGTCAAAGCGATCCAAATAAACACTTGCAGATTCTACAAAAGGAGTGTATCCAAACTGCTCTATCAGAGGGAATGTTCAAGTCTGTGAGTTGAATGCAGTCATCACACAGAAGTTTGTGAGAATGCTTCTGTCTAGTTTTTAGGTGAAGATATTTCTTTTCCCAGAATAGGCCCTAAAGCGCTCCAAATTTCCACTTGCAGATTCTACAAAGAGAGTGTTTCAAAACTGCTCTTTCAAAAGGAAGGCTCAAGTCTGTGAGTTGAATGCACTCATCACAAAGAAGTTTCTGAGAATGCTTCTGTGTAGTTGTTATGTGAAGATACTTCCTTTTCCAGCATAGGCCTCAAAGCGCTCGAAATAAACACTTGCAGATTCTACGAAAGGAGTGTTTCAAAACTGTCCTATCAAAAGAAACGTTCAAGTCTGTGAGTTGAATGCACTCATCACAGAGAAGTTTCTGAGAATGCTTCTGTGTAGTTTTTAGGTGAAGATATATCCTTTTCCAGCATAGGCGTCAAAGCGATCCAAATAAACACTTGCAGATTCTACAAAAGGAGTGTTTCCAAACTGCTCTATCAGAGGGAATGTTCAAGTCTGTGAGTTGAATGCAGTAATCACACAGAAGTTTGTGAGAATGCTTCTGTCTAGTTTTTAGGTGAAGATATTTCATTTCCCAGAATAGGCCTGAAAGCGCTCCAAATTTCCACTTGCAGATTCTACAAAAAGAGTGTTTCAAAACTACTCTTTCAAAAGGAAGGCTCAAGTCTGTGAGTTGAATGCACTCATCACAAAGAAGTTTCTGAGAATGCTTCTGTGTAGTTGTTATGTGAAGATACTTCCTTTTCCAGCATAGGCCCCAAAGCGCTCGAAATAAACACTTGCAGATTCTACGAAAGGAGTGTTTCAAAACTGTCCTATGAAAAGAAACGTTCAAGTCCGTGAGTTGAATGCACTCATCACAGAGAAGTTTCTGAGAATGCTTCTGTGTAGTTTTTAGGTGAAGATATATCCTTTTCCAGCATAGGCGTCAAAGCGATCCAAATAAACACTTGCAGATTCTACAAAAGGAGTGTTTCCAAACTGCTCTGTCAAGAGGAATGTTCAAGTCTGTGAGTAGAATGCACTCACCACAAAGAAGTTTCTGAGAATGCTTCTGTCTAGTTTTTATGTGAAGATATTTCCTTTTCCAGCATAGGCGTCAAAGCGCTCCAAATAAACACTTGCAGATTCTACAAAAGGAGTGTTTCCAAACTGCTCTATCAGAGGGAATGTTCAAGTCTGTGAGTTGAATGCACTAGTCAGACAGAAGTTTGTGAGAATGCTTCTGTGTAGTTTTTAGGTGAAGATATTTCCTTTTCCAGCATAGGTCTCAAAGTGATCCAAATAAACACTTGCAGATTCTACAAAAGGAGTGTTTCCAAACTGCTCTATCAGAGGGAATGTTCAAGTCTGTGAGTTGAATGCAGTAATCACACAGAAGTTTGTGAGAATGCTTCTGTCTAGTTTCAGGTGGAGATATTTCTTTTCCCAGCATAGGCCTCAAAGCCCTCCAAATATCCACTTGCAGACTCTACAAAAAGAGTGTTTCAAAACTGCTCTTTCAAAAGGATGGCTCAAGTCGGTGAGTTGAATGCACTCATCACAAAGAAGTTTCTGAGAATGCTTCTGTGTAGTTGTTATGTGAAGATACTTCCTTTTCCAGCGCAGGCCTCAGTGCGCTCGAAATAAACACTTGCAGATCCTACGAAAGGAGTGTTTCAAAACTGTCCTATCAAAATAAACGTTCAAGTCTGTGAGTTGAATGCAGTCATCACACAGAAGTTTCTGAGAATGCTTCTGTGTAGTTTTTAGGTGAAGATATTTCATTTCCCAGCACAGGCCTCAGAGCGCTCCAAATATGCATTTGCAGATTCTACAAAAAGAGAGCTTGAAAACTCTTCCACCAAAAAGAGGCTTCAACTCTATGAGTAGAATGCACTCATCGCAAAGAAGTTTCTGAGAATGCTTCTGTCTAGTTTTTATGTGAAGATATTTCCTTTTCCAGCATAGGCGTCAAAGCGCTCCAAATAAACAGTTGCAGATTCTACTAAAGGAGTGTTTCCAAACTGCTCTATCAAAGGCAATGTTCAAGTCTGTGAGTTGAATGCACTCATCACAGAGAAGTTTCTGAGAATGCTTCTGTGTAGTTTTTAGGTGAAGATATTTCCTTTTCCAGCATAGGCGTCAAAGCGATCCAAATAAACACTTGCAGATTCTACAAAAGGAGTGTATCCAAACTGCTCTATCAGAGGGAATGTTCAAGTCTGTGAGTTGAAAGCAGTCATCACACAGAAGTTTGTGAGAATGCTTCTGTCTAGTTTTTAGGTGAAGATATTTCTTTTCCCAGAATAGGCCCTAAAGCGCTCCAAATTTCCACTTGCAGATTCTACAAAAAGAGTGTTTCAAAACTGCTCTTTCAAAAGGAAGGCTCAAGTCTGTGAGTTGAATGCACTCATCACAAAGAAGTTTCTGAGAATGCTTCTGTGTAGTTGTTATGTGAAGATACTTCCTTTTCCAGCATAGGCCTCAAAGCGCTCGAAATAAACACTTGCAGATTCTACGAAAGGAGTGTTTCAAAACTGTCCTATGAAAAGAAACGTTCATGTCTGTGAGTTGAATGCACTCATCACAGAGAAGTTTCTGAGAATGCTTCTGTGTAGTTTTTAGGTGAAGATATTTCCTTTTCCAGCATAGGTGTCAAAGCGATCCAAATAAACACTTGCAGATTCTACAAAAGGAGTGTTTCCGAACTGCTCTATCAGAGGGAATGTTCAAGTCTGTGAGTTGAATGCAGTAATCACACAGAAGTTTGTGAGAATGCTTCTGTCTAGTTTTTAGGTGAAGATATTTCATTTCCCAGAATAGGCCTGAAAGCGCTCCAAATTTCCACTTGCAGATTCTACAAAAAGAGTGTTTCAAAACTACTCTTTCAAAAGGAAGGCTCAAGTCTGTGAGTTGAATGCACTCATCACAAAGAAGTTTCTGAGAATGCTTCTGTGTAGTTGTTATGTGAAGATACTTCCTTTTCCAGCATAGGCCCCAAAGCGCTCGAAATAAACACTTGCAGATTCTACGAAAGGAGTGTTTCAAAACTGTCCTATGAAAAGAAACGTTCAAGTCTGTGAGTTGAATGCACTCATCACAGAGAAGTTTCTGAGAATGCTTCTGTGTAGTTTTTAGGTGAAGATATATCCTTTTCCAGCATAGGCGTCAAAGCGATCCAAATAAACACTTGCAGATTCTACAAAAGGAGTGTTTCCAAACTGCTCTATCAAGAGGAATGTTCAAGTCTGTGAGTAGAATGCACTCACCACAAAGAAGTTTCTGAGAATGCTTCTGTCTAGCTTTTATGTGAAGATATTTCCTTTTCCAGCATAGGCGTCAAAGCGCTCCAAATAAACACTTGCAGATTCTACAAAAGGAGTGTTTCCAAACTGCTCTATCAGAGGGAATGTTCAAGTCTGTGAGTTGAATGCACTAGTCAGACAGAAGTTTGTGAGAATGCTTCTGTGTAGTTTTTAGGTGAAGATATTTCCTTTTCCAGCATAGGTCTCAAAGTGATCCAAATAAACACTTGCAGATTCTACAAAAGGAGTGTTTCCAAACTGCTCTATCAGAGGGAATGTTCAAGTCTGTGAGTTGAATGCAGTAATCACACAGAAGTTTGTGAGAATGCTTCTGTCTAGTTTCAGGTGGAGATATTTCTTTTCCCAGCATAGGCCTCAAAGCCCTCCAAATATCCACTTGCAGACTCTACAAAAAGAGTGTTTCAAAACTGCTCTTTCAAAAGGATGGCTCAAGTCGGTGAGTTGAATGCACTCATCACAAAGAAGTTTCTGAGAATGCTTCTGTGTAGTTGTTATGTGAAGATACTTCCTTTTCCAGCACAGGCCTCAGTGCGCTCGAAATAAACACTTGCAGATCCTACGAAAGGAGTGTTTCAAAACTGTCCTATCAAAATAAACGTTCAAGTCTGTGAGTTGAATGCAGTCATCACACAGAAGTTTCTGAGGATGCTTCTGTGTAGTTTTTAGGTGAAGATATTTCATTTCCCAGCACAGGCCTCAGAGCGCTCCAAATATGCATTTGCAGATTCTACAAAAAGAGAGCTTGAAAACTCTTCCACCAAAAAGAGGCTTCAACTCTATGAGTAGAATGCACTCATCACAAAGAAGTTTCTGAGAATGCTTCTGTCTAGTTTTTATGTGAAGATATTTCCTTTTCCAGCATAGGCGTCAAAGCGCTCCAAATAAACACTTGCAGATTCTACTAAAGGAGTGTTTCCAAACTGCTCTATCAAAGGCAATGTTCAAGTCTGTGAGTTGAATGCACTCATCACAGAGAAGTTTCTGAGAATGCTTCTGTGTAGTTTTTAGGTGAGGATATTTCCTTTTCCAGCATACGCGTCAAAGCGATCCAAATAAACACTTGCAGATTCTACAAAAGGAGTGTATCCAAACTGCTCTATCAGAGGGAATGTTCAAGTCTGTGAGTTGAAAGCAGTCATCACACAGAAGTTTGTGAGAATGCTTCTGTCTAGTTTTTAGGTGAAGATATTTCTTTTCCCAGAATAGGCCCTAAAGCGCTCCAAATTTCCACTTGCAGATTCTACAAAAAGAGTGTTTCAAAACTGCTCTTTCAAAAGGAAGGCTCAAGTCTGTGAGTTGAATGCACTCATCACAAAGAAGTTTCTGAGAATGCTTCTGTGTAGTTGTTATGTGAAGATACTTCCTTTTCCAGCATAGGCCTCAAAGCGCTCGAAATAAACACTTGCAGATTCTACGAAAGGAGTGTTTCAAAACTGTCCTATGAAAAGAAACGTTCATGTCTGTGAGTTGAATGCACTCATCACAGAGAAGTTTCTGAGAATGCTTCTGTGTAGTTTTTAGGTGAAGATATTTCCTTTTCCAGCATAGGTGTCAAAGCGATCCAAATAAACACTTGCAGATTCTACAAAAGGAGTGTTTCCGAACTGCTCTATCAGAGGGAATGTTCAAGTCTGTGAGTTGAATGCAGTAATCACACAGAAGTTTGTGAGAATGCTTCTGTCTAGTTTTTAGGTGAAGATATTTCATTTCCCAGAATAGGCCTGAAAGCGCTCCAAATTTCCACTTGCAGATTCTACAAAAAGAGTGTTTCAAAACTACTCTTTCAAAAGGAAGGCTCAAGTCTGTGAGTTGAATGCACTCATCACAAAGAAGTTTCTGAGAATGCTTCTGTGTAGTTGTTATGTGAAGATACTTCCTTTTCCAGCATAGGCCCCAAAGCGCTCGAAATAAACACTTGCAGATTCTACGAAAGGAGTGTTTCAAAACTGTCCTATGAAAAGAAACGTTCAAGTCTGTGAGTTGAATGCACTCATCACAGAGAAGTTTCTGAGAATGCTTCTGTGTAGTTTTTAGGTGAAGATATATCCTTTTCCAGCATAGGCGTCAAAGCGATCCAAATAAACACTTGCAGATTCTACAAAAGGAGTGTTTCCAAACTGCTCTATCAAGAGGAATGTTCAAGTCTGTGAGTAGAATGCACTCACCACAAAGAAGTTTCTGAGAATGCTTCTGTCTAGCTTTTATGTGAAGATATTTCCTTTTCCAGCATAGGCGTCAAAGCGCTCCAAATAAACACTTGCAGATTCTACAAAAGGAGTGTTTCCAAACTGCTCTATCAGAGGGAATGTTCAAGTCTGTGAGTTGAATGCACTAGTCAGACAGAAGTTTGTGAGAATGCTTCTGTGTAGTTTTCAGGTGAAGATATTTCCTTTTCCAGCATAGGTCTCAAAGTGATCCAAATAAACACTTGCAGATTCTACAAAAGGAGTGTTTCCAAACTGCTCTATCAGAGGGAATGTTCAAGTCTGTGAGTTGAATGCAGTAATCACACAGAAGTTTGTGAGAATGCTTCTGTCTAGTTTCAGGTGGAGATATTTCTTTTCCCAGCATAGGCCTCAAAGCCCTCCAAATATCCACTTGCAGACTCTACAAAAAGAGTGTTTCAAAACTGCTCTTTCAAAAGGATGGCTCAAGTCGGTGAGTTGAATGCACTCATCACAAAGAAGTTTCTGAGAATGCTTCTGTGTAGTTGTTATGTGAAGATACTTCCTTTTCCAGCACAGGCCTCAGTGCGCTCGAAATAAACACTTGCAGATCCTACGAAAGGAGTGTTTCAAAACTGTCCTATCAAAATAAACGTTCAAGTCTGTGAGTTGAATGCAGTCATCACACAGAAGTTTCTGAGGATGCTTCTGTGTAGTTTTTAGGTGAAGATATTTCATTTCCCAGCACAGGCCTCAGAGCGCTCCAAATATGCATTTGCAGATTCTACAAAAAGAGAGCTTGAAAACTCTTCCACCAAAAAGAGGCTTCAACTCTATGAGTAGAATGCACTCATCACAAAGAAGTTTCTGAGAATGCTTCTGTCTAGTTTTTATGTGAAGATATTTCCTTTTCCAGCATAGGCGTCAAAGCGCTCCAAATAAACACTTGCAGATTCTACTAAAGGAGTGTTTCCAAACTGCTCTATCAAAGGCAATGTTCAAGTCTGTGAGTTGAATGCACTCATCACAGAGAAGTTTCTGAGAATGCTTCTGTGTAGTTTTTAGGTGAGGATATTTCCTTTTCCAGCATACGCGTCAAAGCGATCCAAATAAACACTTGCAGATTCTACAAAAGGAGTGTATCCAAACTGCTCTATCAGAGGGAATGTTCAAGTCTGTGAGTTGAATGCAGTCATCACACAGAAGTTTGTGAGAATGCTTCTGTCTAGTTTTTAGGTGAAGATATTTCTTTTCCCTGAATAGGCCCTAAAGCGCTCCAAATTTCCACTTGCAGATTCTACAAAAAGAGTGTTTCAAAACTGCTCTTTCAAAAGGAAGGCTCAAGTCTGTGAGTTGAATGCACTCATCACAAAGAAGTTTCTGAGAATGCTTCTGTGTAGTTGTTATGTGAAGATACTTCCTTTTCCAGCATAGGCCTCAAAGCGCTCGAAATAAACACTTGCAGATTCTACGAAAGGAGTGTTTCAAAACTGTCCTATGAAAAGAAACGTTCAAGTCTGTGAGTTGAATGCACTCATCACAGAGAAGTTTCTGAGAATGCTTCTGTGTAGTTTTTAGGTGAAGATATATCCTTTTCCAGCATAGGCGTCAAAGCGATCCAAATAAACACTTGCAGATTCTACAAAAGGAGTGTTTCCAAACTGCTCTATCAAGAGGAATGTTCAAGTCTGTGAGTAGAATGCACTCACCACAAAGAAGTTTCTGAGAATGCTTCTGTCTAGTTTTTATGTGAAGATATTTCCTTTTCCAGCATAGGCGTCAAAGCGCTCCAAATAAACACTTGCAGATTCTACAAAAGGAGTGTTTCCAAACTGCTCTATCAGAGGGAATGTTCAAGTCTGTGAGTTGAATGCACTTGTCAGACAGAAGTTTGTGAGAATGCTTCTGTGTAGTTTTTAGGTGAAGATATTTCCTTTTCCAGCATAGGTCTCAAAGTGATCCAAATAAACACTTGCAAATTCTACAAAACGAGTGTTTCCAAACTGCTCTATCAGAGGGAATGTTCAAGTCTGTGAGTTGAATGCAGTAATCACACAGAAGTTTGTGAGAATGCTTCTGTCTAGTTTCAGGTGGAGATATTTCTTTTCCCAGCATAGGCCTCAAAGCCCTCCAAATATCCACTTGCAGACTCTACAAAAAGAGTGTTTCAAAACTGCTCTTTCAAAAGGATGGCTCAAGTCGGTGAGTTGAATGCACTCATCACAAAGAAGTTTCTGAGAATGCTTCTGTGTAGTTGTTATGTGAAGATACTTCCTTTTCCAGCGCAGGCCTCAGTGCGCTCGAAATAAACACTTGCAGATCCTACGAAAGGAGTGTTTCAAAACTGTCCTATCAAAATAAACGTTCAAGTCTGTGAGTTGAATGCAGTCATCACACAGAAGTTTCTGAGAATGCTTCTGTGTAGTTTTTAGGTGAAGATATTTCATTTCCCAGCACAGGCCTCAGAGCGCTCCAAATATGCATTTGCAGATTCTACAAAAAGAGAGCTTGAAAACTCTTCCACCAAAAAGAGGCTTCAACTCTATGAGTAGAATGCACTCATCGCAAAGAAGTTTCTGAGAATGCTTCTGTCTAGTTTTTATGTGAAGATATTTCCTTTTCCAGCATAGGCGTCAAAGCGCTCCAAATAAACAGTTGCAGATTCTACTAAAGGAGTGTTTCCAAACTGCTCTATCAAAGGCAATGTTCAAGTCTGTGAGTTGAATGCACTCATCACAGAGAAGTTTCTGAGAATGCTTCTGTGTAGTTTTTAGGTGAAGATATTTCCTTTTCCAGCATAGGCGTCAAAGCGATCCAAATAAACACTTGCAGATTCTACAAAAGGAGTGTATCCAAACTGCTCTATCAGAGGGAATGTTCAAGTCTGTGAGTTGAAAGCAGTCATCACACAGAAGTTTGTGAGAATGCTTCTGTCTAGTTTTTAGGTGAAGATATTTCTTTTCCCAGAATAGGCCCTAAAGCGCTCCAAATTTCCACTTGCAGATTCTACAAAAAGAGTGTTTCAAAACTGCTCTTTCAAAAGGAAGGCTCAAGTCTGTGAGTTGAATGCACTCATCACAAAGAAGTTTCTGAGAATGCTTCTGTGTAGTTGTTATGTGAAGATACTTCCTTTTCCAGCATAGGCCTCAAAGCGCTCGAAATAAACACTTGCAGATTCTACGAAAGGAGTGTTTCAAAACTGTCCTATGAAAAGAAACGTTCATGTCTGTGAGTTGAATGCACTCATCACAGAGAAGTTTCTGAGAATGCTTCTGTGTAGTTTTTAGGTGAAGATATTTCCTTTTCCAGCATAGGTGTCAAAGCGATCCAAATAAACACTTGCAGATTCTACAAAAGGAGTGTTTCCGAACTGCTCTATCAGAGGGAATGTTCAAGTCTGTGAGTTGAATGCAGTAATCACACAGAAGTTTGTGAGAATGCTTCTGTCTAGTTTTTAGGTGAAGATATTTCATTTCCCAGAATAGGCCTGAAAGCGCTCCAAATTTCCACTTGCAGATTCTACAAAAAGAGTGTTTCAAAACTACTCTTTCAAAAGGAAGGCTCAAGTCTGTGAGTTGAATGCACTCACCACAAAGAAGTTTCTGAGAATGCTTCTGTCTAGTTTTTATGTGAAGATATTTCCTTTTCCAGCATAGGCGTCAAAGCGCTCCAAATAAATACTTGCAGATTCTACAAAAGGGGTGTTTCCAAACTGCTCTATCAGAGGGAATGTTCAAGTCTGTGAGTTGAATGCACTAGTCAGACAGAAGTTTGTGAGAATGCTTCTGTGTAGTTTTTAGGTGAAGATATTTCCTTTTCCAGCATAGGTCTCAAAGTGATCCAAATAAACACTTGCAGATTCTACAAAAGGAGTGTTTCCAAACTGCTCTATCAGAGGGAATGTTCAAGTCTGTGAGTTGAATGCAGTAATCACACAGAAGTTTGTGAGAATGCTTCTGTCTAGTTTCAGGTGGAGATATTTCTTTTCCCAGCATAGGCCTCAAAGCCCTCCAAATATCCACTTGCAGACTCTACAAAAAGAGTGTTTCAAAACTGCTCTTTCAAAAGGATGGCTCAAGTCGGTGAGTTGAATGCACTCATCACAAAGAAGTTTCTGAGAATGCTTCTGTGTAGTTGTTATGTGAAGATACTTCCTTTTCCAGCACAGGCCTCAGTGCGCTCGAAATAAACACTTGCAGATCCTACGAAAGGAGTGTTTCAAAACTGTCCTATCAAAATAAACTTTCAAGTCTGTGAGTTGAATGCAGTCATCACACAGAAGTTTCTGAGGATGCTTCTGTGTAGTTTTTAGGTGAAGATATTTCATTTCCCAGCACAGGCCTCAGAGCGCTCCAAATATGCATTTGCAGATTCTACAAAAAGAGAGCTTGAAAACTCTTCCACCAAAAAGAGGCTTCAACTCTATGAGTAGAATGCACTCATCACAAAGAAGTTTCTGAGAATGCTTCTGTCTAGTTTTTATGTGAAGATATTTCCTTTTCCAGCATAGGCGTCAAAGCGCTCCAAATAAACACTTGCAGATTCTACTAAAGGAGTGTTTCCAAACTGCTCTATCAAAGGCAATGTTCAAGTCTGTGAGTTGAATGCACTCATCACAGAGAAGTTTCTGAGAATGCTTCTGTGTAGTTTTTAGGTGAAGATATTTCCTTTTCCAGCATAGGCGTCAAAGCGATCCAAATAAACACTTGCAGATTCTACAAAAGGAGTGTATCCAAACTGCTCTATCAGAGGGAATGTTCAAGTCTGTGAGTTGAATGCAGTCATCACACAGAAGTTTGTGAGAATGCTTCTGTCTAGTTTTTAGGTGAAGATATTTCTTTTCCCAGAATAGGCCCTAAAGCGCTCCAAATTTCCACTTGCAGATTCTACAAAAAGAGTGTTTCAAAACTGCTCTTTCAAAAGGAAGGCTCAAGTCTGTGAGTTGAATGCACTCATCACAAAGAAGTTTCTGAGAATGCTTCTGTGTAGTTGTTATGTGAAGATACTTCCTTTTCCAGCATAGGCCTCAAAGCGCTCGAAATAAACACTTGCAGATTCTACGAAAGGAGTGTTTCAAAACTGTCCTATGAAAAGAAACGTTCAAGTCTGTGAGTTGAATGCACTCATCACAGAGAAGTTTCTGAGAATGCTTCTGTGTAGTTTTTAGGTGAAGATATATCCTTTTCCAGCATAGGCGTCAAAGCGATCCAAATAAACACTTGCAGATTCTACAAAAGGAGTGTTTCCAAACTGCTCTATCAAGAGGAATGTTCAAGTCTGTGAGTAGAATGCACTCACCACAAAGAAGTTTCTGAGAATGCTTCTGTCTAGTTTTTATGTGAAGATATTTCCTTTTCCAGCATAGGCGTCAAAGCGCTCCAAATAAACACTTGCAGATTCTACAAAAGGAGTGTTTCCAAACTGCTCTATCAGAGGGAATGTTCAAGTCTGTGAGTTGAATGCACTTGTCAGACAGAAGTTTGTGAGAATGCTTCTGTGTAGTTTTTAGGTGAAGATATTTCCTTTTCCAGCATAGGTCTCAAAGTGATCCAAATAAACACTTGCAAATTCTACAAAACGAGTGTTTCCAAACTGCTCTATCAGAGGGAATGTTCAAGTCTGTGAGTTGAATGCAGTAATCACACAGAAGTTTGTGAGAATGCTTCTGTCTAGTTTCAGGTGGAGATATTTCTTTTCCCAGCATAGGCCTCAAAGCCCTCCAAATATCCACTTGCAGACTCTACAAAAAGAGTGTTTCAAAACTGCTCTTTCAAAAGGATGGCTCAAGTCGGTGAGTTGAATGCACTCATCACAAAGAAGTTTCTGAGAATGCTTCTGTGTAGTTGTTATGTGAAGATACTTCCTTTTCCAGCGCAGGCCTCAGTGCGCTCGAAATAAACACTTGCAGATCCTACGAAAGGAGTGTTTCAAAACTGTCCTATCAAAATAAACGTTCAAGTCTGTGAGTTGAATGCAGTCATCACACAGAAGTTTCTGAGAATGCTTCTGTGTAGTTTTTAGGTGAAGATATTTCATTTCCCAGCACAGGCCTCAGAGCGCTCCAAATATGCATTTGCAGATTCTACAAAAAGAGAGCTTGAAAACTCTTCCACCAAAAAGAGGCTTCAACTCTATGAGTAGAATGCACTCATCGCAAAGAAGTTTCTGAGAATGCTTCTGTCTAGTTTTTATGTGAAGATATTTCCTTTTCCAGCATAGGCGTCAAAGCGCTCCAAATAAACAGTTGCAGATTCTACTAAAGGAGTGTTTCCAAACTGCTCTATCAAAGGCAATGTTCAAGTCTGTGAGTTGAATGCACTCATCACAGAGAAGTTTCTGAGAATGCTTCTGTGTAGTTTTTAGGTGAAGATATTTCCTTTTCCAGCATAGGCGTCAAAGCGATCCAAATAAACACTTGCAGATTCTACAAAAGGAGTGTATCCAAACTGCTCTATCAGAGGGAATGTTCAAGTCTGTGAGTTGAAAGCAGTCATCACACAGAAGTTTGTGAGAATGCTTCTGTCTAGTTTTTAGGTGAAGATATTTCTTTTCCCAGAATAGGCCCTAAAGCGCTCCAAATTTCCACTTGCAGATTCTACAAAAAGAGTGTTTCAAAACTGCTCTTTCAAAAGGAAGGCTCAAGTCTGTGAGTTGAATGCACTCATCACAAAGAAGTTTCTGAGAATGCTTCTGTGTAGTTGTTATGTGAAGATACTTCCTTTTCCAGCATAGGCCTCAAAGCGCTCGAAATAAACACTTGCAGATTCTACGAAAGGAGTGTTTCAAAACTGTCCTATGAAAAGAAACGTTCATGTCTGTGAGTTGAATGCACTCATCACAGAGAAGTTTCTGAGAATGCTTCTGTGTAGTTTTTAGGTGAAGATATTTCCTTTTCCAGCATAGGTGTCAAAGCGATCCAAATAAACACTTGCAGATTCTACAAAAGGAGTGTTTCCGAACTGCTCTATCAGAGGGAATGTTCAAGTCTGTGAGTTGAATGCAGTAATCACACAGAAGTTTGTGAGAATGCTTCTGTCTAGTTTTTAGGTGAAGATATTTCATTTCCCAGAATAGGCCTGAAAGCGCTCCAAATTTCCACTTGCAGATTCTACAAAAAGAGTGTTTCAAAACTACTCTTTCAAAAGGAAGGCTCAAGTCTGTGAGTTGAATGCACTCACCACAAAGAAGTTTCTGAGAATGCTTCTGTCTAGTTTTTATGTGAAGATATTTCCTTTTCCAGCATAGGCGTCAAAGCGCTCCAAATAAATACTTGCAGATTCTACAAAAGGGGTGTTTCCAAACTGCTCTATCAGAGGGAATGTTCAAGTCTGTGAGTTGAATGCACTAGTCAGACAGAAGTTTGTGAGAATGCTTCTGTGTAGTTTTTAGGTGAAGATATTTCCTTTTCCAGCATAGGTCTCAAAGTGATCCAAATAAACACTTGCAGATTCTACAAAAGGAGTGTTTCCAAACTGCTCTATCAGAGGGAATGTTCAAGTCTGTGAGTTGAATGCAGTAATCACACAGAAGTTTGTGAGAATGCTTCTGTCTAGTTTCAGGTGGAGATATTTCTTTTCCCAGCATAGGCCTCAAAGCCCTCCAAATATCCACTTGCAGACTCTACAAAAAGAGTGTTTCAAAACTGCTCTTTCAAAAGGATGGCTCAAGTCGGTGAGTTGAATGCACTCATCACAAAGAAGTTTCTGAGAATGCTTCTGTGTAGTTGTTATGTGAAGATACTTCCTTTTCCAGCACAGGCCTCAGTGCGCTCGAAATAAACACTTGCAGATCCTACGAAAGGAGTGTTTCAAAACTGTCCTATCAAAATAAACGTTCAAGTCTGTGAGTTGAATGCAGTCATCACACAGAAGTTTCTGAGGATGCTTCTGTGTAGTTTTTAGGTGAAGATATTTCATTTCCCAGCACAGGCCTCAGAGCGCTCCAAATATGCATTTGCAGATTCTACAAAAAGAGAGCTTGAAAACTCTTCCACCAAAAAGAGGCTTCAACTCTATGAGTAGAATGCACTCATCACAAAGAAGTTTCTGAGAATGCTTCTGTCTAGTTTTTATGTGAAGATATTTCCTTTTCCAGCATAGGCGTCAAAGCGCTCCAAATAAACACTTGCAGATTCTACTAAAGGAGTGTTTCCAAACTGCTCTATCAAAGGCAATGTTCAAGTCTGTGAGTTGAATGCACTCATCACAGAGAAGTTTCTGAGAATGCTTCTGTGTAGTTTTTAGGTGAAGATATTTCCTTTTCCAGCATAGGCGTCAAAGCGATCCAAATAAACACTTGCAGATTCTACAAAAGGAGTGTATCCAAACTGCTCTATCAGAGGGAATGTTCAAGTCTGTGAGTTGAATGCAGTCATCACACAGAAGTTTGTGAGAATGCTTCTGTCTAGTTTTTAGGTGAAGATATTTCTTTTCCCAGAATAGGCCCTAAAGCGCTCCAAATTTCCACTTGCAGATTCTACAAAAAGAGTGTTTCAAAACTGCTCTTTCAAAAGGAAGGCTCAAGTCTGTGAGTTGAATGCACTCATCACAAAGAAGTTTCTGAGAATGCTTCTGTGTAGTTGTTATGTGAAGATAGTTCCTTTTCCAGCATAGGCCTCAAAGCGCTCGAAATAAACACTTGCAGATTCTACGAAAGGAGTGTTTCAAAACTGTCCTATGAAAAGAAACGTTCAAGTCTGTGAGTTGAATGCACTCATCACAGAGAAGTTTCTGAGAATGCTTCTGTGTAGTTTTTAGGTGAAGATATATCCTTTTCCAGCATAGGCGTCAAAGCGATCCAAATAAACACTTGCAGATTCTACAAAAGGAGTGTTTCCAAACTGCTCTATCAAGAGGAATGTTCAAGTCTGTGAGTAGAATGCACTCACCACAAAGAAGTTTCTGAGAATGCTTCTGTCTAGTTTTTATGTGAAGATATTTCCTTTTCCAGCATAGGCGTCAAAGCGCTCCAAATAAACACTTGCAGATTCTACAAAAGGAGTGTTTCCAAACTGCTCTATCAGAGGGAATGTTCAAGTCTGTGAGTTGAATGCACTAGTCAGACAGAAGTTTGTGAGAATGCTTCTGTGTAGTTTTTAGGTGAAGATATTTCCTTTTCCAGCATAGGTCTCAAAGTGATCCAAATAAACACTTGCAGATTCTACAAAAGGAGTGTTTCCAAACTGCTCTATCAGAGGGAATGTTCAAGTCTGTGAGTTGAATGCAGTAATCACACAGAAGTTTGTGAGAATGCTTCTGTCTAGTTTCAGGTGGAGATATTTCTTTTCCCAGCATAGGCCTCAAAGCCCTCCAAATATCCACTTGCAGACTCTACAAAAAGAGTGTTTCAAAACTGCTCTTTCAAAAGGATGGCTCAAGTCGGTGAGTTGAATGCACTCATCACAAAGAAGTTTCTGAGAATGCTTCTGTGTAGTTGTTATGTGAAGATACTTCCTTTTCCAGCACAGGCCTCAGTGCGCTCGAAATAAACACTTGCAGATCCTACGAAAGGAGTGTTTCAAAACTGTCCTATCAAAATAAACGTTCAAGTCTGTGAGTTGAATGCAGTCATCACACAGAAGTTTCTGAGGATGCTTCTGTGTAGTTTTTAGGTGAAGATATTTCATTTCCCAGCACAGGCCTCAGAGCGCTCCAAATATGCATTTGCAGATTCTACAAAAAGAGAGCTTGAAAACTCTTCCACCAAAAAGAGGCTTCAACTCTATGAGTAGAATGCACTCATCACAAAGAAGTTTCTGAGAATGCTTCTGTCTAGTTTTTATGTGAAGATATTTCCTTTTCCAGCATAGGCGTCAAAGCGCTCCAAATAAACACTTGCAGATTCTACTAAAGGAGTGTTTCCAAACTGCTCTATCAAAGGCAATGTTCAAGTCTGTGAGTTGAATGCACTCATCACAGAGAAGTTTCTGAGAATGCTTCTGTGTAGTTTTTAGGTGAAGATATTTCCTTTTCCAGCACAGGCGTCAAAGCGATCCAAATAAACACTTGCAGATTCTACAAAAGGAGTGTATCCAAACTGCTCTATCAGAGGGAATGTTCAAGTCTGTGAGTTGAATGCAGTCATCACACAGAAGTTTGTGAGAATGCTTCTGTCTAGTTTTTAGGTGAAGATATTTCTTTTCCCAGAATAGGCCCTAAAGCGCTCCAAATTTCCACTTGCAGATTCTACAAAAAGAGTGTTTCAAAACTGCTCTTTCAAAAGGAAGGCTCAAGTCTGTGAGTTGAATGCACTCATCACAAAGAAGTTTCTGAGAATGCTTCTGTGTAGTTGTTATGTGAAGATACTTCCTTTTCCAGCATAGGCCTCAAAGCGCTCGAAATAAACACTTGCAGATTCTACGAAAGGAGTGTTTCAAAACTGTCCTATGAAAAGAAACGTTCAAGTCTGTGAGTTGAATGCACTCATCACAGAGAAGTTTCTGAGAATGCTTCTGTGTAGTTTTTAGGTGAAGATATATCCTTTTCCAGCATAGGCGTCAAAGCGATCCAAATAAACACTTGCAGATTCTACAAAAGGAGTGTTTCCAAACTGCTCTATCAAGAGGAATGTTCAAGTCTGTGAGTAGAATGCACTCACCACAAAGAAGTTTCTGAGAATGCTTCTGTCTAGTTTTTATGTGAAGATATTTCCTTTTCCAGCATAGGCGTCAAAGCGCTCCAAATAAACACTTGCAGATTCTACAAAAGGAGTGTTTCCAAACTGCTCTATCAGAGGGAATGTTCAAGTCTGTGAGTTGAATGCACTAGTCAGACAGAAGTTTGTGAGAATGCTTCTGTGTAGTTTTTAGGTGAAGATATTTCCTTTTCCAGCATAGGTCTCAAAGTGATCCAAATAAACACTTGCAGATTCTACAAAAGGAGTGTTTCCAAACTGCTCTATCAGAGGGAATGTTCAAGTCTGTGAGTTGAATGCAGTAATCACACAGAAGTTTGTGAGAATGCTTCTGTCTAGTTTCAGGTGGAGATATTTCTTTTCCCAGCATAGGCCTCAAAGCCCTCCAAATATCCACTTGCAGACTCTACAAAAAGAGTGTTTCAAAACTGCTCTTTCAAAAGGATGGCTCAAGTCGGTGAGTTGAATGCACTCATCACAAAGAAGTTTCTGAGAATGCTTCTGTGTAGTTGTTATGTGAAGATACTTCCTTTTCCAGCACAGGCCTCAGTGCGCTCGAAATAAACACTTGCAGATCCTACGAAAGGAGTGTTTCAAAACTGTCCTATCAAAATAAACGTTCAAGTCTGTGAGTTGAATGCAGTCATCACACAGAAGTTTCTGAGGATGCTTCTGTGTAGTTTTTAGGTGAAGATATTTCATTTCCCAGCACAGGCCTCAGAGCGCTCCAAATATGCATTTGCAGATTCTACAAAAAGAGAGCTTGAAAACTCTTCCACCAAAAAGAGGCTTCAACTCTATGAGTAGAATGCACTCATCACAAAGAAGTTTCTGAGAATGCTTCTGTCTAGTTTTTATGTGAAGATATTTCCTTTTCCAGCATAGGCGTCAAAGCGCTCCAAATAAACACTTGCAGATTCTACTAAAGGAGTGTTTCCAAACTGCTCTATCAAAGGCAATGTTCAAGTCTGTGAGTTGAATGCACTCATCACAGAGAAGTTTCTGAGAATGCTTCTGTGTAGTTTTTAGGTGAAGATATTTCCTTTTCCAGCACAGGCGTCAAAGCGATCCAAATAAACACTTGCAGATTCTACAAAAGGAGTGTATCCAAACTGCTCTATCAGAGGGAATGTTCAAGTCTGTGAGTTGAATGCAGTCATCACACAGAAGTTTGTGAGAATGCTTCTGTCTAGTTTTTAGGTGAAGATATTTCTTTTCCCAGAATAGGCCCTAAAGCGCTCCAAATTTCCACTTGCAGATTCTACAAAAAGAGTGTTTCAAAACTGCTCTTTCAAAAGGAAGGCTCAAGTCTGTGAGTTGAATGCACTCATCACAAAGAAGTTTCTGAGAATGCTTCTGTGTAGTTGTTATGTGAAGATACTTCCTTTTCCAGCATAGGCCTCAAAGCGCTCGAAATAAACACTTGCAGATTCTACGAAAGGAGTGTTTCAAAACTGTCCTATCAAAAGAAACGTTCAAGTCTGTGAGTTGAATGCACTCATCACAGAGAAGTTTCTGAGAATGCTTCTGTGTAGTTTTTAGGTGAAGATATTTCCTTTTCCAGCATAGGCGTCAAAGCGATCCAAATAAGCCCTTGCAGATTCTACAAAAGGAGTGTTTCCAAACTGCTCTATCAGAGGGAATGTTCAAGTCTGTGAGTTGAATGCAGTAATCACACAGAAGTTTGTGAGAATGCTTCTGTCTAGTTTTTAGGTGAAGATATTTCATTTCCCAGAATAGGCCTGAAAGCGCTCCAAATTTCAACTTGCAGATTCTACAAAAAGAGTGTTTCAAAACTACTCTTTCAAAAGGAAGGCTCAAGTCTGTGAGTTGAATGCACTCATCACAAAGAAGTTTCTGAGAATGCTTCTGTGTAGTTGTTATGTGAAGATACTTCCTTTTCCAGCATAGGCCCCAAAGCGCTCGAAATAAACACTTGCAGATTCTACGAAAGGAGTGTTTCAAAACTGTCCTATGAAAAGAAACGTTCAAGTCTGTGAGTTGAATGCACTCATCACAGAGAAGTTTCTGAGAATGCTTCTGTGTAGTTTTTAGGTGAAGATATATCCTTTTCCAGCATAGGCGTCAAAGCGATCCAAATAAACACTTGCAGATTCTACAAAAGGAGTGTTTCCAAACTGCTCTATCAAGAGGAATGTTCAAGTCTGTGAGTAGAATGCACTCACCACAAAGAAGTTTCTGAGAATGCTTCTGTCTAGTTTTTATGTGAAGATATTTCCTTTTCCAGCATAGGCGTCAAAGCGCTCCAAATAAACACTTGCAGATTCTACAAAAGGAGTGTTTCCAAACTGCTCTATCAGAGGGAATGTTCAAGTCTGTGAGTTGAATGCACTAGTCAGACAGAAGTTTGTGAGAATGCTTCTGTGTAGTTTTTAGGTGAAGATATTTCCTTTTCCAGCATAGGTCTCAAAGTGATCCAAATAAACACTTGCAGATTCTACAAAAGGAGTGTTTCCAAACTGCTCTATCAGAGGGAATGTTCAAGTCTGTGAGTTGAATGCAGTAATCACACAGAAGTTTGTGAGAATGCTTCTGTCTAGTTTCAGGTGGAGATATTTCTTTTCCCAGCATAGGCCTCAAAGCCCTCCAAATATCCACTTGCAGACTCTACAAAAAGAGTGTTTCAAAACTGCTCTTTCAAAAGGATGGCTCAAGTCGGTGAGTTGAATGCACTCATCACAAAGAAGTTTCTGAGAATGCTTCTGTGTAGTTGTTATGTGAAGATACTTCCTTTTCCAGCACAGGCCTCAGTGCGCTCGAAATAAACACTTGCAGATCCTACGAAAGGAGTGTTTCAAAACTGTCCTATCAAAATAAAAGTTCAAGTCTGTGAGTTGAATGCAGTCATCACACAGAAGTTTCTGAGAATGCTTCTGTGTAGTTTTTAGGTGAAGATATTTCATTTCCCAGCACAGGCCTCAGAGCGCTCCAAATATGCATTTGCAGATTCTACAAAAAGAGAGCTTGAAAACTCTTCCACCAAAAAGAGGCTTCAACTCTATGAGTAGAATGCACTCATCACAAAGAAGTTTCTGAGAATGCTTCTGTCTAGTTTTTATGTGAAGATATTTCCTTTTCCAGCATAGGCGTCAAAGCGCTCCAAATAAACACTTGCAGATTCTACTAAAGGAGTGTTTCCAAACTGCTCTATCAAAGGCAATGTTCAAGTCTGTGAGTTGAATGCACTCATCACAGAGAAGTTTCTGAGAATGCTTCTGTGTAGTTTTTAGGTGAAGATATTTCCTTTTCCAGCATAGGCGTCAAAGCGATCCAAATAAACACTTGCAGATTCTACAAAAGGAGTGTATCCAAACTGCTCTATCAGAGGGAATGTTCAAGTCTGTGAGTTGAATGCAGTCATCACACAGAAGTTTGTGAGAATGCTTCTGTCTAGTTTTTAGGTGAAGATATTTCTTTTCCCAGAATAGGCCCTAAAGCGCTCCAAATTTCCACTTGCAGATTCTACAAAAAGAGTGTTTCAAAACTGCTCTTTCAAAAGGAAGGCTCAAGTCTGTGAGTTGAATGCACTCATCACAAAGAAGTTTCTGAGAATGCTTCTGTGTAGTTGTTATGTGAAGATACTTCCTTTTCCAGCATAGGCCTCAAAGCGCTCGAAATAAACACTTGCAGATTCTACGAAAGGAGTGTTTCAAAACTGTCCTATCAAAAGAAACGTTCAAGTCTGTGAGTTGAATGCACTCATCACAGAGAAGTTTCTGAGAATGCTTCTGTGTAGTTTTTAGGTGAAGATATATCCTTTTCCAGCATAGGCGTCAAAGCGATCCAAATAAACACTTGCAGATTCTACAAAAGGAGTGTTTCCAAACTGCTCTATCAAGAGGAATGTTCAAGTCTGTGAGTAGAATGCACTCACCACAAAGAAGTTTCTGAGAATGCTTCTGTCTAGTTTTTATGTGAAGATATTTCCTTTTCCAGCATAGGTCTCAAAGTGATCCAAAGAAACACTTGCAGATTCTACAAAAGGAGTGTTTCCAAACTGCTCTATCAGAGGGAATGTTCAAGTCTGTGAGTTGAATGCACTAGTCAGACAGAAGTTTGTGAGAATGCTTCTGTCTAGTTTCAGGTGGAGATATTTCTTTTCCCAGCATAGGCCTCAAAGCCCTCCAAATATCCACTTGCAGACTCTACAAAAAGAGTGTTTCAAAACTGCTCTTTCAAAAGGATGGCTCAAGTCGGTGAGTTGAATGCACTCATCACAAAGAAGTTTCTGAGAATGCTTCTGTGTAGTTGTTATGTGAAGATACCTCCTTTTCCAGCACAGGCCTCAGTGCGCTCGAAATAAACACTTGCAGATCCTACGAAAGGAGTGTTTCAAAACTGTCCTATCAAAATAAACGTTCAAGTCTGTGAGTTGAATGCAGTCATCACACAGAAGTTTCTGAGGATGCTTCTGTGTAGTTTTTAGGTGAAGATATTTCATTTCCCAGCACAGGCCTCAGAGCGCTCCAAATATGCATTTGCAGATTCTACAAAAAGAGAGCTTGAAAACTCTTCCACCAAAAAGAGGCTTCAACTCTGTGAGTAGAATGCACTCATCACAAAGAAGTTTCTGAGAATGCTTCTGTCTAGTTTTTATGTGAAGATATTTCCTTTTCCAGCATAGGCGTCAAAGCGCTCCAAATAAACACTTGCAGATTCTACTAAAGGAGTGTTTCCAAACTGCTCTATCAAAGGCAATGTTCAAGTCTGTGAGTTGAATGCACTCATCACAGAGAAGTTTCTGAGAATGCTTCTGTGTAGTTTTTAGGTGAAGATATTTCCTTTTCCAGCACAGGCGTCAAAGCGATCCAAATAAACACTTGCAGATTCTACAAAAGGAGTGTATCCAAACTGCTCTATCAGAGGGAATGTTCAAGTCTGTGAGTTGAATGCAGTCATCACACAGAAGTTTGTGAGAATGCTTCTGTCTAGTTTTTAGGTGAAGATATTTCTTTTCCCAGAATAGGCCCTAAAGCGCTCCAAATTTCCACTTGCAGATTCTACAAAAAGAGTGTTTCAAAACTGCTCTTTCAAAAGGAAGGCTCAAGTCTGTGAGTTGAATGCACTCATCACAAAGAAGTTTCTGAGAATGCTTCTGTGTAGTTGTTATGTGAAGATACTTCCTTTTCCAGCATAGGCCTCAAAGCGCTCGAAATAAACACTTGCAGATTCTACGAAAGGAGTGTTTCAAAACTGTCCTATGAAAAGAAACGTTCAAGTCTGTGAGTTGAATGCACTCATCACAGAGAAGTTTCTGAGAATGCTTCTGTGTAGTTTTTAGGTGAAGATATTTCCTTTTCCAGCATAGGCGTCAAAGCGATCCAAATAAACACTTGCAGATTCTACAAAAGGAGTGTTTCCAAACTGCTCTATCAAGAGGAATGTTCAAGTCTGTGAGTAGAATGCACTCACCACAAAGAAGTTTCTGAGAATGCTTCTGTCTAGTTTTTATGTGAAGATATTTCCTTTTCCAGCATAGGCGTCAAAGCGCTCCAAATAAATACTTGCAGATTCTACAAAAGGGGTGTTTCCAAACTGCTCTATCAGAGGGAATGTTCAAGTCTGTGAGTTGAATGCACTAGTCAGACAGAAGTTTGTGAGAATGCTTCTGTGTAGTTTTTAGGTGAAGATATTTCCTTTTCCAGCATAGGTCTCAAAGTGATCCAAATAAACACTTGCAGATTCTACAAAAGGAGTGTTTCCAAACTGCTCTATCAGAGGGAATGTTCAAGTCTGTGAGTTGAATGCAGTAATCACACAGAAGTTTGTGAGAATGCTTCTGTCTAGTTTCAGGTGGAGATATTTCTTTTCCCAGCATAGGCCTCAAAGCCCTCCAAATATCCACTTGCAGACTCTACAAAAAGAGTGTTTCAAAACTGCTCTTTCAAAAGGATGGCTCAAGTCGGTGAGTTGAATGCACTCATCACAAAGAAGTTTCTGAGAATGCTTCTGTGTAGTTGTTATGTGAAGATACTTCCTTTTCCAGCACAGGCCTCAGTGCGCTCGAAATAAACACTTGCAGATCCTACGAAAGGAGTGTTTCAAAACTGTCCTATCAAAATAAACGTTCAAGTCTGTGAGTTGAATGCAGTCATCACACAGAAGTTTCTGAGGATGCTTCTGTGTAGTTTTTAGGTGAAGATGTTTCATTTCCCAGCACAGGCCTCAGAGCGCTCCAAATATGCATTTGCAGATTCTACAAAAAGAGAGCTTGAAAACTCTTCCACCAAAAAGAGGCTTCAACTCTATGAGTAGAATGCACTCATCACAAAGAAGTTTCTGAGAATGCTTCTGTCTAGTTTTTATGTGAAGATATTTCCTTTTCCAGCATAGGCGTCAAAGCGCTCCAAATAAACACTTGCAGATTCTACTAAAGGAGTGTTTCCAAACTGCTCTATCAAAGGCAATGTTCAAGTCTGTGAGTTGAATGCACTCATCACAGAGAAGTTTCTGAGAATGCTTCTGTGTAGTTTTTAGGTGAAGATATTTCCTTTTCCAGCATACGCGTCAAAGCGATCCAAATAAACACTTGCAGATTCTACAAAAGGAGTGTATCCAAACTGCTCTATCAGAGGGAATGTTCAAGTCTGTGAGTTGAATGCAGTCATCACACAGAAGTTTGTGAGAATGCTTCTGTCTAGTTTTTAGGTGAAGATATTTCTTTTCCCAGAATAGGCCCTAAAGCGCTCCAAATTTCCACTTGCAGATTCTACAAAAAGAGTGTTTCAAAACTGCTCTTTCAAAAGGAAGGCTCAAGTCTGTGAGTTGAATGCACTCATCACAAAGAAGTTTCTGAGAATGCTTCTGTGTATTTGTTATGTGAAGATACTTCCTTTTCCAGCATAGGCCTCAAAGCGCTCGAAATAAACACTTGCAGATTCTACGAAAGGAGTGTTTCAAAACTGTCCTATGAAAAGAAACGTTCAAGTCTGTGAGTTGAATGCACTCATCACAGAGAAGTTTCTGAGAATGCTTCTGTGTAGTTTTTAGGTGAAGATATATCCTTTTCCAGCATAGGCGTCAAAGCGATCCAAATAAACACTTGCAGATTCTACAAAAGGAGTGTTTCCAAACTGCTCTATCAAGAGGAATGTTCAAGTCTGTGAGTAGAATGCACTCACCACAAAGAAGTTTCTGAGAATGCTTCTGTCTAGTTTTTATGTGAAGATATTTCCTTTTCCAGCATAGGCGTCAAAGCGCTCCAAATAAACACTTGCAGATTCTACAAAAGGAGTGTTTCCAAACTGCTCTATCAGAGGGAATGTTCAAGTCTGTGAGTTGAATGCACTAGTCAGACAGAAGTTTGTGAGAATGCTTCTGTGTAGTTTTTAGGTGAAGATATTTCCTTTTCCAGCATAGGTCTCAAAGTGATCCAAATAAACACTTGCAGATTCTACAAAAGGAGTGTTTCCAAACTGCTCTATCAGAGGGAATGTTCAAGTCTGTGAGTTGAATGCAGTAATCACACAGAAGTTTGTGAGAATGCTTCTGTCTAGTTTCAGGTGGAGATATTTCTTTTCCCAGCATAGGCCTCAAAGCCCTCCAAATATCCACTTGCAGACTCTACAAAAAGAGTGTTTCAAAACTGCTCTTTCAAAAGGATGGCTCAAGTCGGTGAGTTGAATGCACTCATCACAAAGAAGTTTCTGAGAATGCTTCTGTGTAGTTGTTATGTGAAGATACTTCCTTTTCCAGCGCAGGCCTCAGTGCGCTCGAAATAAACACTTGCAGATCCTACGAAAGGAGTGTTTCAAAACTGTCCTATCAAAATAAACGTTCAAGTCTGTGAGTTGAATGCAGTCATCACACAGAAGTTTCTGAGAATGCTTCTGTGTAGTTTTTAGGTGAAGATATTTCATTTCCCAGCACAGGCCTCAGAGCGCTCCAAATATGCATTTGCAGATTCTACAAAAAGAGAGCTTGAAAACTCTTCCACCAAAAAGAGGCTTCAACTCTATGAGTAGAATGCACTCATCACAAAGAAGTTTCTGAGAATGCTTCTGTCTAGTTTTTATGTGAAGATATTTCCTTTTCCAGCATAGGCGTCAAAGCGCTCCAAATAAACACTTGCAGATTCTACTAAAGGAGTGTTTCCAAACTGCTCTATCAAAGGCAATGTTCAAGTCTGTGAGTTGAATGCACTCATCACAGAGAAGTTTCTGAGAATGCTTCTGTGTAGTTTTTAGGTGAAGATATTTCCTTTTCCAGCATAGGCGTCAAAGCGATCCAAATAAACACTTGCAGATTCTACAAAAGGAGTGTATCCAAACTGCTCTATCAGAGGGAATGTTCAAGTCTGTGAGTTGAATGCAGTCATCACACAGAAGTTTGTGAGAATGCTTCTGTCTAGTTTTTAGGTGAAGATATTTCTTTTCCCAGAATAGGCCCTAAAGCGCTCCAAATTTCCACTTGCAGATTCTACAAAGAGAGTGTTTCAAAACTGCTCTTTCAAAAGGAAGGCTCAAGTCTGTGAGTTGAATGCACTCATCACAAAGAAGTTTCTGAGAATGCTTCTGTGTAGTTGTTATGTGAAGATACTTCCTTTTCCAGCATAGGCCTCAAAGCGCTCGAAATAAACACTTGCAGATTCTACGAAAGGAGTGTTTCAAAACTGTCCTATCAAAAGAAACGTTCAAGTCTGTGAGTTGAATGCACTCATCACAGAGAAGTTTCTGAGAATGCTTCTGTGTAGTTTTTAGGTGAAGATATATCCTTTTCCAGCATAGGCGTCAAAGCGATCCAAATAAACACTTGCAGATTCTACAAAAGGAGTGTTTCCAAACTGCTCTATCAGAGGGAATGTTCAAGTCTGTGAGTTGAATGCAGTAATCACACAGAAGTTTGTGAGAATGCTTCTGTCTAGTTTTTAGGTGAAGATATTTCATTTCCCAGAATAGGCCTGAAAGCGCTCCAAATTTCCACTTGCAGATTCTACAAAAAGAGTGTTTCAAAACTACTCTTTCAAAAGGAAGGCTCAAGTCTGTGAGTTGAATGCACTCATCACAAAGAAGTTTCTGAGAATGCTTCTGTGTAGTTGTTATGTGAAGATACTTCCTTTTCCAGCATAGGCCCCAAAGCGCTCGAAATAAACACTTGCAGATTCTACGAAAGGAGTGTTTCAAAACTGTCCTATGAAAAGAAACGTTCAAGTCCGTGAGTTGAATGCACTCATCACAGAGAAGTTTCTGAGAATGCTTCTGTGTAGTTTTTAGGTGAAGATATATCCTTTTCCAGCATAGGCGTCAAAGCGATCCAAATAAACACTTGCAGATTCTACAAAAGGAGTGTTTCCAAACTGCTCTATCAAGAGGAATGTTCAAGTCTGTGAGTAGAATGCACTCACCACAAAGAAGTTTCTGAGAATGCTTCTGTCTAGTTTTTATGTGAAGATATTTCCTTTTCCAGCATAGGCGTCAAAGCGCTCCAAATAAACACTTGCAGATTCTACAAAAGGAGTGTTTCCAAACTGCTCTATCAGAGGGAATGTTCAAGTCTGTGAGTTGAATGCACTAGTCAGACAGAAGTTTGTGAGAATGCTTCTGTGTAGTTTTTAGGTGAAGATATTTCCTTTTCCAGCATAGGTCTCAAAGTGATCCAAATAAACACTTGCAGATTCTACAAAAGGAGTGTTTCCAAACTGCTCTATCAGAGGGAATGTTCAAGTCTGTGAGTTGAATGCAGTAATCACACAGAAGTTTGTGAGAATGCTTCTGTCTAGTTTCAGGTGGAGATATTTCTTTTCCCAGCATAGGCCTCAAAGCCCTCCAAATATCCACTTGCAGACTCTACAAAAAGAGTGTTTCAAAACTGCTCTTTCAAAAGGATGGCTCAAGTCGGTGAGTTGAATGCACTCATCACAAAGAAGTTTCTGAGAATGCTTCTGTGTAGTTGTTATGTGAAGATACTTCCTTTTCCAGCGCAGGCCTCAGTGCGCTCGAAATAAACACTTGCAGATCCTACGAAAGGAGTGTTTCAAAACTGTCCTATCAAAATAAACGTTCAAGTCTGTGAGTTGAATGCAGTCATCACACAGAAGTTTCTGAGAATGCTTCTGTGTAGTTTTTAGGTGAAGATATTTCATTTCCCAGCACAGGCCTCAGAGCGCTCCAAATATGCATTTGCAGATTCTACAAAAAGAGAGCTTGAAAACTCTTCCACCAAAAAGAGGCTTCAACTCTATGAGTAGAATGCACTCATCGCAAAGAAGTTTCTGAGAATGCTTCTGTCTAGTTTTTATGTGAAGATATTTCCTTTTCCAGCATAGGCGTCAAAGCGCTCCAAATAAACACTTGCAGATTCTACTAAAGGAGTGTTTCCAAACTGCTCTATCAAAGGCAATGTTCAAGTCTGTGAGTTGAATGCACTCATCACAGAGAAGTTTCTGAGAATGCTTCTGTGTAGTTTTTAGGTGAAGATATTTCCTTTTCCAGCATAGGCGTCAAAGCGATCCAAATAAACACTTGCAGATTCTACAAAAGGAGTGTATCCAAACTGCTCTATCAGAGGGAATGTTCAAGTCTGTGAGTTGAAAGCAGTCATCACACAGAAGTTTGTGAGAATGCTTCTGTCTAGTTTTTAGGTGAAGATATTTCTTTTCCCAGAATAGGCCCTAAAGCGCTCCAAATTTCCACTTGCAGATTCTACAAAAAGAGTGTTTCAAAACTGCTCTTTCAAAAGGAAGGCTCAAGTCTGTGAGTTGAATGCACTCATCACAAAGAAGTTTCTGAGAATGCTTCTGTGTAGTTGTTATGTGAAGATACTTCCTTTTCCAGCATAGGCCTCAAAGCGCTCGAAATAAACACTTGCAGATTCTACGAAAGGAGTGTTTCAAAACTGTCCTATGAAAAGAAACGTTCATGTCTGTGAGTTGAATGCACTCATCACAGAGAAGTTTCTGAGAATGCTTCTGTGTAGTTTTTAGGTGAAGATATTTCCTTTTCCAGCATAGGTGTCAAAGCGATCCAAATAAACACTTGCAGATTCTACAAAAGGAGTGTTTCCGAACTGCTCTATCAGAGGGAATGTTCAAGTCTGTGAGTTGAATGCAGTAATCACACAGAAGTTTGTGAGAATGCTTCTGTCTAGTTTTTAGGTGAAGATATTTCATTTCCCAGAATAGGCCTGAAAGCGCTCCAAATTTCCACTTGCAGATTCTACAAAAAGAGTGTTTCAAAACTACTCTTTCAAAAGGAAGGCTCAAGTCTGTGAGTTGAATGCACTCATCACAAAGAAGTTTCTGAGAATGCTTCTGTGTAGTTGTTATGTGAAGATACTTCCTTTTCCAGCATAGGCCCCAAAGCGCTCGAAATAAACACTTGCAGATTCTACGAAAGGAGTGTTTCAAAACTGTCCTATGAAAAGAAACGTTCAAGTCTGTGAGTTGAATGCACTCATCACAGAGAAGTTTCTGAGAATGCTTCTGTGTAGTTTTTAGGTGAAGATATATCCTTTTCCAGCATAGGCGTCAAAGCGATCCAAATAAACACTTGCAGATTCTACAAAAGGAGTGTTTCCAAACTGCTCTATCAAGAGGAATGTTCAAGTCTGTGAGTAGAATGCACTCACCACAAAGAAGTTTCTGAGAATGCTTCTGTCTAGCTTTTATGTGAAGATATTTCCTTTTCCAGCATAGGCGTCAAAGCGCTCCAAATAAACACTTGCAGATTCTACAAAAGGAGTGTTTCCAAACTGCTCTATCAGAGGGAATGTTCAAGTCTGTGAGTTGAATGCACTAGTCAGACAGAAGTTTGTGAGAATGCTTCTGTGTAGTTTTTAGGTGAAGATATTTCCTTTTCCAGCATAGGTCTCAAAGTGATCCAAATAAACACTTGCAGATTCTACAAAAGGAGTGTTTCCAAACTGCTCTATCAGAGGGAATGTTCAAGTCTGTGAGTTGAATGCAGTAATCACACAGAAGTTTGTGAGAATGCTTCTGTCTAGTTTCAGGTGGAGATATTTCTTTTCCCAGCATAGGCCTCAAAGCACTCCAAATATCCACTTGCAGACTCTACAAAAAGAGTGTTTCAAAACTGCTCTTTCAAAAGGATGGCTCAAGTCGGTGAGTTGAATGCACTCATCACAAAGAAGTTTCTGAGAATGCTTCTGTGTAGTTGTTATGTGAAGATACTTCCTTTTCCAGCACAGGCCTCAGTGCGCTTGAAATAAACACTTGCAGATCCTACGAAAGGAGTGTTTCAAAACTGTCCTATCAAAATAAACGTTCAAGTCTGTGAGTTGAATGCAGTCATCACACAGAAGTTTCTGAGGATGCTTCTGTGTAGTTTTTAGGTGAAGATATTTCATTTCCCAGCACAGGCCTCAGAGCGCTCCAAATATGCATTTGCAGATTCTACAAAAAGAGAGCTTGAAAACTCTTCCACCAAAAAGAGGCTTCAACTCTATGAGTAGAATGCACTCATCACAAAGAAGTTTCTGAGAATGCTTCTGTCTAGTTTTTATGTGAAGATATTTCCTTTTCCAGCATAGGCGTCAAAGCGCTCCAAATAAACACTTGCAGATTCTACTAAAGGAGTGTTTCCAAACTGCTCTATCAAAGGCAATGTTCAAGTCTGTGAGTTGAATGCACTCATCACAGAGAAGTTTCTGAGAATGCTTCTGTGTAGTTTTTAGGTGAGGATATTTCCTTTTCCAGCATACGCGTCAAAGCGATCCAAATAAACACTTGCAGATTCTACAAAAGGAGTGTATCCAAACTGCTCTATCAGAGGGAATGTTCAAGTCTGTGAGTTGAATGCAGTCATCACACAGAAGTTTGTGAGAATGCTTCTGTCTAGTTTTTAGGTGAAGATATTTCTTTTCCCTGAATAGGCCCTAAAGCGCTCCAAATTTCCACTTGCAGATTCTACAAAAAGAGTGTTTCAAAACTGCTCTTTCAAAAGGAAGGCTCAAGTCTGTGAGTTGAATGCACTCATCACAAAGAAGTTTCTGAGAATGCTTCTGTGTAGTTGTTATGTGAAGATACTTCCTTTTCCAGCATAGGCCTCAAAGCGCTCGAAATAAACACTTGCAGATTCTACGAAAGGAGTGTTTCAAAACTGTCCTATGAAAAGAAACGTTCAAGTCTGTGAGTTGAATGCACTCATCACAGAGAAGTTTCTGAGAATGCTTCTGTGTAGTTTTTAGGTGAAGATATATCCTTTTCCAGCATAGGCGTCAAAGCGATCCAAATAAACACTTGCAGATTCTACAAAAGGAGTGTTTCCAAACTGCTCTATCAAGAGGAATGTTCAAGTCTGTGAGTAGAATGCACTCACCACAAAGAAGTTTCTGAGAATGCTTCTGTCTAGTTTTTATGTGAAGATATTTCCTTTTCCAGCATAGGCGTCAAAGCGCTCCAAATAAACACTTGCAGATTCTACAAAAGGAGTGTTTCCAAACTGCTCTATCAGAGGGAATGTTCAAGTCTGTGAGTTGAATGCACTAGTCAGACAGAAGTTTGTGAGAATGCTTCTGTGTAGTTTTTAGGTGAAGATATTTCCTTTTCCAGCATAGGTCTCAAAGTGATCCAAATAAACACTTGCAAATTCTACAAAACGAGTGTTTCCAAACTGCTCTATCAGAGGGAATGTTCAAGTCTGTGAGTTGAATGCAGTAATCACACAGAAGTTTGTGAGAATGCTTCTGTCTAGTTTCAGGTGGAGATATTTCTTTTCCCAGCATAGGCCTCAAAGCCCTCCAAATATCCACTTGCAGACTCTACAAAAAGAGTGTTTCAAAACTGCTCTTTCAAAAGGATGGCTCAAGTCGGTGAGTTGAATGCACTCATCACAAAGAAGTTTCTGAGAATGCTTCTGTGTAGTTGTTATGTGAAGATACTTCCTTTTCCAGCGCAGGCCTCAGTGCGCTCGAAATAAACACTTGCAGATCCTACGAAAGGAGTGTTTCAAAACTGTCCTATCAAAATAAACGTTCAAGTCTGTGAGTTGAATGCAGTCATCACACAGAAGTTTCTGAGAATGCTTCTGTGTAGTTTTTAGGTGAAGATATTTCATTTCCCAGCACAGGCCTCAGAGCGCTCCAAATATGCATTTGCAGATTCTACAAAAAGAGAGCTTGAAAACTCTTCCACCAAAAAGAGGCTTCAACTCTATGAGTAGAATGCACTCATCGCAAAGAAGTTTCTGAGAATGCTTCTGTCTAGTTTTTATGTGAAGATATTTCCTTTTCCAGCATAGGCGTCAAAGCGCTCCAAATAAACACTTGCAGATTCTACTAAAGGAGTGTTTCCAAACTGCTCTATCAAAGGCAATGTTCAAGTCTGTGAGTTGAATGCACTCATCACAGAGAAGTTTCTGAGAATGCTTCTGTGTAGTTTTTAGGTGAAGATATTTCCTTTTCCAGCATAGGCGTCAAAGCGATCCAAATAAACACTTGCAGATTCTACAAAAGGAGTGTATCCAAACTGCTCTATCAGAGGGAATGTTCAAGTCTGTGAGTTGAAAGCAGTCATCACACAGAAGTTTGTGAGAATGCTTCTGTCTAGTTTTTAGGTGAAGATATTTCTTTTCCCAGAATAGGCCCTAAAGCGCTCCAAATTTCCACTTGCAGATTCTACAAAAAGAGTGTTTCAAAACTGCTCTTTCAAAAGGAAGGCTCAAGTCTGTGAGTTGAATGCACTCATCACAAAGAAGTTTCTGAGAATGCTTCTGTGTAGTTGTTATGTGAAGATACTTCCTTTTCCAGCATAGGCCTCAAAGCGCTCGAAATAAACACTTGCAGATTCTACGAAAGGAGTGTTTCAAAACTGTCCTATGAAAAGAAACGTTCATGTCTGTGAGTTGAATGCACTCATCACAGAGAAGTTTCTGAGAATGCTTCTGTGTAGTTTTTAGGTGAAGATATTTCCTTTTCCAGCATAGGTGTCAAAGCGATCCAAATAAACACTTGCAGATTCTACAAAAGGAGTGTTTCCGAACTGCTCTATCAGAGGGAATGTTCAAGTCTGTGAGTTGAATGCAGTAATCACACAGAAGTTTGTGAGAATGCTTCTGTCTAGTTTCAGGTGGAGATATTTCTTTTCCCAGCATAGGCCTCAAAGCCCTCCAAATATCCACTTGCAGACTCTACAAAAAGAGTGTTTCAAAACTGCTCTTTCAAAAGGATGGCTCAAGTCGGTGAGTTGAATGCACTCATCACAAAGAAGTTTCTGAGAATGCTTCTGTGTAGTTGTTATGTGAAGATACTTCCTTTTCCAGCGCAGGCCTCAGTGCGCTCGAAATAAACACTTGCAGATCCTACGAAAGGAGTGTTTCAAAACTGTCCTATCAAAATAAACGTTCAAGTCTGTGAGTTGAATGCAGTCATCACACAGAAGTTTCTGAGAATGCTTCTGTGTAGTTTTTAGGTGAAGATATTTCATTTCCCAGCACAGGCCTCAGAGCGCTCCAAATATGCATTTGCAGATTCTACAAAAAGAGAGCTTGAAAACTCTTCCACCAAAAAGAGGCTTCAACTCTATGAGTAGAATGCACTCATCACAAAGAAGTTTCTGAGAATGCTTCTGTCTAGTTTTTATGTGAAGATATTTCCTTTTCCAGCATAGGCGTCAAAGCGCTCCAAATAAACACTTGCAGATTCTACTAAAGGAGTGTTTCCAAACTGCTCTATCAAAGGCAATGTTCAAGTCTGTGAGTTGAATGCACTCATCACAGAGAAGTTTCTGAGAATGCTTCTGTGTAGTTTTTAGGTGAAGATATTTCCTTTTCCAGCATAGGCGTCAAAGCGATCCAAATAAACACTTGCAGATTCTACAAAAGGAGTGTATCCAAACTGCTCTATCAGAGGGAATGTTCAAGTCTGTGAGTTGAATGCAGTCATCACACAGAAGTTTGTGAGAATGCTTCTGTCTAGTTTTTAGGTGAAGATATTTCTTTTCCCAGAATAGGCCCTAAAGCGCTCCAAATTTCCACTTGCAGATTCTACAAAAAGAGTGTTTCAAAACTGCTCTTTCAAAAGGAAGGCTCAAGTCTGTGAGTTGAATGCACTCATCACAAAGAAGTTTCTGAGAATGCTTCTGTGTAGTTGTTATGTGAAGATACTTCCTTTTCCAGCATAGGCCTCAAAGCGCTCGAAATAAACACTTGCAGATTCTACGAAAGGAGTGTTTCAAAACTGTCCTATCAAAAGAAACGTTCAAGTCTGTGAGTTGAATGCACTCATCACAGAGAAGTTTCTGAGAATGCTTCTGTGTAGTTTTTAGGTGAAGATATATCCTTTTCCAGCATAGGCGTCAAAGCGATCCAAATAAACACTTGCAGATTCTACAAAAGGAGTGTTTCCAAACTGCTCTATCAAGAGGAATGTTCAAGTCTGTGAGTAGAATGCACTCACCACAAAGAAGTTTCTGAGAATGCTTCTGTCTAGTTTTTATGTGAAGATATTTCCTTTTCCAGCATAGGTCTCAAAGTGATCCAAAGAAACACTTGCAGATTCTACAAAAGGAGTGTTTCCAAACTGCTCTATCAGAGGGAATGTTCAAGTCTGTGAGTTGAATGCACTAGTCAGACAGAAGTTTGTGAGAATGCTTCTGTCTAGTTTCAGGTGGAGATATTTCTTTTCCCAGCATAGGCCTCAAAGCCCTCCAAATATCCACTTGCAGACTCTACAAAAAGAGTGTTTCAAAACTGCTCTTTCAAAAGGATGGCTCAAGTCGGTGAGTTGAATGCACTCATCACAAAGAAGTTTCTGAGAATGCTTCTGTGTAGTTGTTATGTGAAGATACCTCCTTTTCCAGCACAGGCCTCAGTGCGCTCGAAATAAACACTTGCAGATCCTACGAAAGGAGTGTTTCAAAACTGTCCTATCAAAATAAACGTTCAAGTCTGTGAGTTGAATGCAGTCATCACACAGAAGTTTCTGAGGATGCTTCTGTGTAGTATTTAGGTGAAGATATTTCATTTCCCAGCACAGGCCTCAGAGCGCTCCAAATATGCATTTGCAGATTCTACAAAAAGAGAGCTTGAAAACTCTTCCACCAAAAAGAGGCTTCAACTCTGTGAGTAGAATGCACTCATCACAAAGAAGTTTCTGAGAATGCTTCTGTCTAGTTTTTATGTGAAGATATTTCCTTTTCCAGCATAGGCGTCAAAGCGCTCCAAATAAACACTTGCAGATTCTACTAAAGGAGTGTTTCCAAACTGCTCTATCAAAGGCAATGTTCAAGTCTGTGAGTTGAATGCACTCATCACAGAGAAGTTTCTGAGAATGCTTCTGTGTAGTTTTTAGGTGAAGATATTTCCTTTTCCAGCACAGGCGTCAAAGCGATCCAAATAAACACTTGCAGATTCTACAAAAGGAGTGTATCCAAACTGCTCTATCAGAGGGAATGTTCAAGTCTGTGAGTTGAATGCAGTCATCACACAGAAGTTTGTGAGAATGCTTCTGTCTAGTTTTTAGGTGAAGATATTTCTTTTCCCAGAATAGGCCCTAAAGCGCTCCAAATTTCCACTTGCAGATTCTACAAAAAGAGTGTTTCAAAACTGCTCTTTCAAAAGGAAGGCTCAAGTCTGTGAGTTGAATGCACTCATCACAAAGAAGTTTCTGAGAATGCTTCTGTGTAGTTGTTATGTGAAGATACTTCCTTTTCCAGCATAGGCCTCAAAGCGCTCGAAATAAACACTTGCAGATTCTACGAAAGGAGTGTTTCAAAACTGTCCTATGAAAAGAAACGTTCAAGTCTGTGAGTTGAATGCACTCATCACAGAGAAGTTTCTGAGAATGCTTCTGTGTAGTTTTTAGGTGAAGATATTTCCTTTTCCAGCATAGGCGTCAAAGCGATCCAAATAAACACTTGCAGATTCTACAAAAGGAGTGTTTCCAAACTGCTCTATCAAGAGGAATGTTCAAGTCTGTGAGTAGAATGCACTCACCACAAAGAAGTTTCTGAGAATGCTTCTGTCTAGTTTTTATGTGAAGATATTTCCTTTTCCAGCATAGGCGTCAAAGCGCTCCAAATAAATACTTGCAGATTCTACAAAAGGGGTGTTTCCAAACTGCTCTATCAGAGGGAATGTTCAAGTCTGTGAGTTGAATGCACTAGTCAGACAGAAGTTTGTGAGAATGCTTCTGTGTAGTTTTTAGGTGAAGATATTTCCTTTTCCAGCATAGGTCTCAAAGTGATCCAAATAAACACTTGCAGATTCTACAAAAGGAGTGTTTCCAAACTGCTCTATCAGAGGGAATGTTCAAGTCTGTGAGTTGAATGCAGTAATCACACAGAAGTTTGTGAGAATGCTTCTGTCTAGTTTCAGGTGGAGATATTTCTTTTCCCAGCATAGGCCTCAAAGCCCTCCAAATATCCACTTGCAGACTCTACAAAAAGAGTGTTTCAAAACTGCTCTTTCAAAAGGATGGCTCAAGTCGGTGAGTTGAATGCACTCATCACAAAGAAGTTTCTGAGAATGCTTCTGTGTAGTTGTTATGTGAAGATACTTCCTTTTCCAGCACAGGCCTCAGTGCGCTCGAAATAAACACTTGCAGATCCTACGAAAGGAGTGTTTCAAAACTGTCCTATCAAAATAAACGTTCAAGTCTGTGAGTTGAATGCAGTCATCACACAGAAGTTTCTGAGGATGCTTCTGTGTAGTTTTTAGGTGAAGATGTTTCATTTCCCAGCACAGGCCTCAGAGCGCTCCAAATATGCATTTGCAGATTCTACAAAAAGAGAGCTTGAAAACTCTTCCACCAAAAAGAGGCTTCAACTCTATGAGTAGAATGCACTCATCACAAAGAAGTTTCTGAGAATGCTTCTGTCTAGTTTTTATGTGAAGATATTTCCTTTTCCAGCATAGGCGTCAAAGCGCTCCAAATAAACACTTGCAGATTCTACTAAAGGAGTGTTTCCAAACTGCTCTATCAAAGGCAATGTTCAAGTCTGTGAGTTGAATGCACTCATCACAGAGAAGTTTCTGAGAATGCTTCTGTGTAGTTTTTAGGTGAAGATATTTCCTTTTCCAGCATACGCGTCAAAGCGATCCAAATAAACACTTGCAGATCCTACAAAAGGAGTGTATCCAAACTGCTCTATCAGAGGGAATGTTCAAGTCTGTGAGTTGAATGCAGTCATCACACAGAAGTTTGTGAGAATGCTTCTGTCTAGTTTTTAGGTGAAGATATTTCTTTTCCCAGAATAGGCCCTAAAGCGCTCCAAATTTCCACTTGCAGATTCTACAAAAAGAGTGTTTCAAAACTGCTCTTTCAAAAGGAAGGCTCAAGTCTGTGAGTTGAATGCACTCATCACAAAGAAGTTTCTGAGAATGCTTCTGTGTAGTTGTTATGTGAAGATACTTCCTTTTCCAGCATAGGCCTCAAAGCGCTCGAAATAAACACTTGCAGATTCTACGAAAGGAGTGTTTCAAAACTGTCCTATGAAAAGAAACGTTCAAGTCTGTGAGTTGAATGCACTCATCACAGAGAAGTTTCTGAGAATGCTTCTGTGTAGTTTTTAGGTGAAGATATATCCTTTTCCAGCATAGGCGTCAAAGCGATCCAAATAAACACTTGCAGATTCTACAAAAGGAGTGTTTCCAAACTGCTCTATCAAGAGGAATGTTCAAGTCTGTGAGTAGAATGCACTCACCACAAAGAAGTTTCTGAGAATGCTTCTGTCTAGTTTTTATGTGAAGATATTTCCTTTTCCAGCATAGGCGTCAAAGCGCTCCAAATAAACACTTGCAGATTCTACAAAAGGAGTGTTTCCAAACTGCTCTATCAGAGGGAATGTTCAAGTCTGTGAGTTGAATGCACTAGTCAGACAGAAGTTTGTGAGAATGCTTCTGTGTAGTTTTTAGGTGAAGATATTTCCTTTTCCAGCATAGGTCTCAAAGTGATCCAAATAAACACTTGCAGATTCTACAAAAGGAGTGTTTCCAAACTGCTCTATCAGAGGGAATGTTCAAGTCTGTGAGTTGAATGCAGTAATCACACAGAAGTTTGTGAGAATGCTTCTGTCTAGTTTCAGGTGGAGATATTTCTTTTCCCAGCATAGGCCTCAAAGCCCTCCAAATATCCACTTGCAGACTCTACAAAAAGAGTGTTTCAAAACTGCTCTTTCAAAAGGATGGCTCAAGTCGGTGAGTTGAATGCACTCATCACAAAGAAGTTTCTGAGAATGCTTCTGTGTAGTTGTTATGTGAAGATACTTCCTTTTCCAGCGCAGGCCTCAGTGCGCTCGAAATAAACACTTGCAGATCCTACGAAAGGAGTGTTTCAAAACTGTCCTATCAAAATAAACGTTCAAGTCTGTGAGTTGAATGCAGTCATCACACAGAAGTTTCTGAGAATGCTTCTGTGTAGTTTTTAGGTGAAGATATTTCATTTCCCAGCACAGGCCTCAGAGCGCTCCAAATATGCATTTGCAGATTCTACAAAAAGAGAGCTTGAAAACTCTTCCACCAAAAAGAGGCTTCAACTCTATGAGTAGAATGCACTCATCACAAAGAAGTTTCTGAGAATGCTTCTGTCTAGTTTTTATGTGAAGATATTTCCTTTTCCAGCATAGGCGTCAAAGCGCTCCAAATAAACACTTGCAGATTCTACTAAAGGAGTGTTTCCAAACTGCTCTATCAAAGGCAATGTTCAAGTCTGTGAGTTGAATGCACTCATCACAGAGAAGTTTCTGAGAATGCTTCTGTGTAGTTTTTAGGTGAAGATATTTCCTTTTCCAGCATAGGCGTCAAAGCGATCCAAATAAACACTTGCAGATTCTACAAAAGGAGTGTATCCAAACTGCTCTATCAGAGGGAATGTTCAAGTCTGTGAGTTGAATGCAGTCATCACACAGAAGTTTGTGAGAATGCTTCTGTCTAGTTTTTAGGTGAAGATATTTCTTTTCCCAGAATAGGCCCTAAAGCGCTCCAAATTTCCACTTGCAGATTCTACAAAGAGAGTGTTTCAAAACTGCTCTTTCAAAAGGAAGGCTCAAGTCTGTGAGTTGAATGCACTCATCACAAAGAAGTTTCTGAGAATGCTTCTGTGTAGTTGTTATGTGAAGATACTTCCTTTTCCAGCATAGGCCTCAAAGCGCTCGAAATAAACACTTGCAGATTCTACGAAAGGAGTGTTTCAAAACTGTCCTATCAAAAGAAACGTTCAAGTCTGTGAGTTGAATGCACTCATCACAGAGAAGTTTCTGAGAATGCTTCTGTGTAGTTTTTAGGTGAAGATATATCCTTTTCCAGCATAGGCGTCAAAGCGATCCAAATAAACACTTGCAGATTCTACAAAAGGAGTGTTTCCAAACTGCTCTATCAGAGGGAATGTTCAAGTCTGTGAGTTGAATGCAGTAATCACACAGAAGTTTGTGAGAATGCTTCTGTCTAGTTTTTAGGTGAAGATATTTCATTTCCCAGAATAGGCCTGAAAGCGCTCCAAATTTCCACTTGCAGATTCTACAAAAAGAGTGTTTCAAAACTACTCTTTCAAAAGGAAGGCTCAAGTCTGTGAGTTGAATGCACTCATCACAAAGAAGTTTCTGAGAATGCTTCTGTGTAGTTGTTATGTGAAGATACTTCCTTTTCCAGCATAGGCCCCAAAGCGCTCGAAATAAACACTTGCAGATTCTACGAAAGGAGTGTTTCAAAACTGTCCTATGAAAAGAAACGTTCAAGTCCGTGAGTTGAATGCACTCATCACAGAGAAGTTTCTGAGAATGCTTCTGTGTAGTTTTTAGGTGAAGATATATCCTTTTCCAGCATAGGCGTCAAAGCGATCCAAATAAACACTTGCAGATTCTACAAAAGGAGTGTTTCCAAACTGCTCTATCAAGAGGAATGTTCAAGTCTGTGAGTAGAATGCACTCACCACAAAGAAGTTTCTGAGAATGCTTCTGTCTAGTTTTTATGTGAAGATATTTCCTTTTCCAGCATAGGCGTCAAAGCGCTCCAAATAAACACTTGCAGATTCTACAAAAGGAGTGTTTCCAAACTGCTCTATCAGAGGGAATGTTCAAGTCTGTGAGTTGAATGCACTAGTCAGACAGAAGTTTGTGAGAATGCTTCTGTGTAGTTTTTAGGTGAAGATATTTCCTTTTCCAGCATAGGTCTCAAAGTGATCCAAATAAACACTTGCAGATTCTACAAAAGGAGTGTTTCCAAACTGCTCTATCAGAGGGAATGTTCAAGTCTGTGAGTTGAATGCAGTAATCACACAGAAGTTTGTGAGAATGCTTCTGTCTAGTTTCAGGTGGAGATATTTCTTTTCCCAGCATAGGCCTCAAAGCCCTCCAAATATCCACTTGCAGACTCTACAAAAAGAGTGTTTCAAAACTGCTCTTTCAAAAGGATGGCTCAAGTCGGTGAGTTGAATGCACTCATCACAAAGAAGTTTCTGAGAATGCTTCTGTGTAGTTGTTATGTGAAGATACTTCCTTTTCCAGCGCAGGCCTCAGTGCGCTCGAAATAAACACTTGCAGATCCTACGAAAGGAGTGTTTCAAAACTGTCCTATCAAAATAAACGTTCAAGTCTGTGAGTTGAATGCAGTCATCACACAGAAGTTTCTGAGAATGCTTCTGTGTAGTTTTTAGGTGAAGATATTTCATTTCCCAGCACAGGCCTCAGAGCGCTCCAAATATGCATTTGCAGATTCTACAAAAAGAGAGCTTGAAAACTCTTCCACCAAAAAGAGGCTTCAACTCTATGAGTAGAATGCACTCATCGCAAAGAAGTTTCTGAGAATGCTTCTGTCTAGTTTTTATGTGAAGATATTTCCTTTTCCAGCATAGGCGTCAAAGCGCTCCAAATAAACACTTGCAGATTCTACTAAAGGAGTGTTTCCAAACTGCTCTATCAAAGGCAATGTTCAAGTCTGTGAGTTGAATGCACTCATCACAGAGAAGTTTCTGAGAATGCTTCTGTGTAGTTTTTAGGTGAAGATATTTCCTTTTCCAGCATAGGCGTCAAAGCGATCCAAATAAACACTTGCAGATTCTACAAAAGGAGTGTATCCAAACTGCTCTATCAGAGGGAATGTTCAAGTCTGTGAGTTGAAAGCAGTCATCACACAGAAGTTTGTGAGAATGCTTCTGTCTAGTTTTTAGGTGAAGATATTTCTTTTCCCAGAATAGGCCCTAAAGCGCTCCAAATTTCCACTTGCAGATTCTACAAAAAGAGTGTTTCAAAACTGCTCTTTCAAAAGGAAGGCTCAAGTCTGTGAGTTGAATGCACTCATCACAAAGAAGTTTCTGAGAATGCTTCTGTGTAGTTGTTATGTGAAGATACTTCCTTTTCCAGCATAGGCCTCAAAGCGCTCGAAATAAACACTTGCAGATTCTACGAAAGGAGTGTTTCAAAACTGTCCTATGAAAAGAAACGTTCATGTCTGTGAGTTGAATGCACTCATCACAGAGAAGTTTCTGAGAATGCTTCTGTGTAGTTTTTAGGTGAAGATATTTCCTTTTCCAGCATAGGTGTCAAAGCGATCCAAATAAACACTTGCAGATTCTACAAAAGGAGTGTTTCCGAACTGCTCTATCAGAGGGAATGTTCAAGTCTGTGAGTTGAATGCAGTAATCACACAGAAGTTTGTGAGAATGCTTCTGTCTAGTTTTTAGGTGAAGATATTTCATTTCCCAGAATAGGCCTGAAAGCGCTCCAAATTTCCACTTGCAGATTCTACAAAAAGAGTGTTTCAAAACTACTCTTTCAAAAGGAAGGCTCAAGTCTGTGAGTTGAATGCACTCATCACAAAGAAGTTTCTGAGAATGCTTCTGTGTAGTTGTTATGTGAAGATACTTCCTTTTCCAGCATAGGCCCCAAAGCGCTCGAAATAAACACTTGCAGATTCTACGAAAGGAGTGTTTCAAAACTGTCCTATGAAAAGAAACGTTCAAGTCTGTGAGTTGAATGCACTCATCACAGAGAAGTTTCTGAGAATGCTTCTGTGTAGTTTTTAGGTGAAGATATATCCTTTTCCAGCATAGGCGTCAAAGCGATCCAAATAAACACTTGCAGATTCTACAAAAGGAGTGTTTCCAAACTGCTCTATCAAGAGGAATGTTCAAGTCTGTGAGTAGAATGCACTCACCACAAAGAAGTTTCTGAGAATGCTTCTGTCTAGCTTTTATGTGAAGATATTTCCTTTTCCAGCATAGGCGTCAAAGCGCTCCAAATAAACACTTGCAGATTCTACAAAAGGAGTGTTTCCAAACTGCTCTATCAGAGGGAATGTTCAAGTCTGTGAGTTGAATGCACTAGTCAGACAGAAGTTTGTGAGAATGCTTCTGTGTAGTTTTTAGGTGAAGATATTTCCTTTTCCAGCATAGGTCTCAAAGTGATCCAAATAAACACTTGCAGATTCTACAAAAGGAGTGTTTCCAAACTGCTCTATCAGAGGGAATGTTCAAGTCTGTGAGTTGAATGCAGTAATCACACAGAAGTTTGTGAGAATGCTTCTGTCTAGTTTCAGGTGGAGATATTTCTTTTCCCAGCATAGGCCTCAAAGCCCTCCAAATATCCACTTGCAGACTCTACAAAAAGAGTGTTTCAAAACTGCTCTTTCAAAAGGATGGCTCAAGTCGGTGAGTTGAATGCACTCATCACAAAGAAGTTTCTGAGAATGCTTCTGTGTAGTTGTTATGTGAAGATACTTCCTTTTCCAGCACAGGCCTCAGTGCGCTTGAAATAAACACTTGCAGATCCTACGAAAGGAGTGTTTCAAAACTGTCCTATCAAAATAAACGTTCAAGTCTGTGAGTTGAATGCAGTCATCACACAGAAGTTTCTGAGGATGCTTCTGTGTAGTTTTTAGGTGAAGATATTTCATTTCCCAGCACAGGCCTCAGAGCGCTCCAAATATGCATTTGCAGATTCTACAAAAAGAGAGCTTGAAAACTCTTCCACCAAAAAGAGGCTTCAACTCTATGAGTAGAATGCACTCATCACAAAGAAGTTTCTGAGAATGCTTCTGTCTAGTTTTTATGTGAAGATATTTCCTTTTCCAGCATAGGCGTCAAAGCGCTCCAAATAAACACTTGCAGATTCTACTAAAGGAGTGTTTCCAAACTGCTCTATCAAAGGCAATGTTCAAGTCTGTGAGTTGAATGCACTCATCACAGAGAAGTTTCTGAGAATGCTTCTGTGTAGTTTTTAGGTGAGGATATTTCCTTTTCCAGCATACGCGTCAAAGCGATCCAAATAAACACTTGCAGATTCTACAAAAGGAGTGTATCCAAACTGCTCTATCAGAGGGAATGTTCAAGTCTGTGAGTTGAATGCAGTCATCACACAGAAGTTTGTGAGAATGCTTCTGTCTAGTTTTTAGGTGAAGATATTTCTTTTCCCTGAATAGGCCCTAAAGCGCTCCAAATTTCCACTTGCAGATTCTACAAAAAGAGTGTTTCAAAACTGCTCTTTCAAAAGGAAGGCTCAAGTCTGTGAGTTGAATGCACTCATCACAAAGAAGTTTCTGAGAATGCTTCTGTGTAGTTGTTATGTGAAGATACTTCCTTTTCCAGCATAGGCCTCAAAGCGCTCGAAATAAACACTTGCAGATTCTACGAAAGGAGTGTTTCAAAACTGTCCTATGAAAAGAAACGTTCAAGTCTGTGAGTTGAATGCACTCATCACAGAGAAGTTTCTGAGAATGCTTCTGTGTAGTTTTTAGGTGAAGATATATCCTTTTCCAGCATAGGCGTCAAAGCGATCCAAATAAACACTTGCAGATTCTACAAAAGGAGTGTTTCCAAACTGCTCTATCAAGAGGAATGTTCAAGTCTGTGAGTAGAATGCACTCACCACAAAGAAGTTTCTGAGAATGCTTCTGTCTAGTTTTTATGTGAAGATATTTCCTTTTCCAGCATAGGCGTCAAAGCGCTCCAAATAAACACTTGCAGATTCTACAAAAGGAGTGTTTCCAAACTGCTCTATCAGAGGGAATGTTCAAGTCTGTGAGTTGAATGCACTAGTCAGACAGAAGTTTGTGAGAATGCTTCTGTGTAGTTTTTAGGTGAAGATATTTCCTTTTCCAGCATAGGTCTCAAAGTGATCCAAATAAACACTTGCAAATTCTACAAAACGAGTGTTTCCAAACTGCTCTATCAGAGGGAATGTTCAAGTCTGTGAGTTGAATGCAGTAATCACACAGAAGTTTGTGAGAATGCTTCTGTCTAGTTTCAGGTGGAGATATTTCTTTTCCCAGCATAGGCCTCAAAGCCCTCCAAATATCCACTTGCAGACTCTACAAAAAGAGTGTTTCAAAACTGCTCTTTCAAAAGGATGGCTCAAGTCGGTGAGTTGAATGCACTCATCACAAAGAAGTTTCTGAGAATGCTTCTGTGTAGTTGTTATGTGAAGATACTTCCTTTTCCAGCGCAGGCCTCAGTGCGCTCGAAATAAACACTTGCAGATCCTACGAAAGGAGTGTTTCAAAACTGTCCTATCAAAATAAACGTTCAAGTCTGTGAGTTGAATGCAGTCATCACACAGAAGTTTCTGAGAATGCTTCTGTGTAGTTTTTAGGTGAAGATATTTCATTTCCCAGCACAGGCCTCAGAGCGCTCCAAATATGCATTTGCAGATTCTACAAAAAGAGAGCTTGAAAACTCTTCCACCAAAAAGAGGCTTCAACTCTATGAGTAGAATGCACTCATCGCAAAGAAGTTTCTGAGAATGCTTCTGTCTAGTTTTTATGTGAAGATATTTCCTTTTCCAGCATAGGCGTCAAAGCGCTCCAAATAAACACTTGCAGATTCTACTAAAGGAGTGTTTCCAAACTGCTCTATCAAAGGCAATGTTCAAGTCTGTGAGTTGAATGCACTCATCACAGAGAAGTTTCTGAGAATGCTTCTGTGTAGTTTTTAGGTGAAGATATTTCCTTTTCCAGCATAGGCGTCAAAGCGATCCAAATAAACACTTGCAGATTCTACAAAAGGAGTGTATCCAAACTGCTCTATCAGAGGGAATGTTCAAGTCTGTGAGTTGAAAGCAGTCATCACACAGAAGTTTGTGAGAATGCTTCTGTCTAGTTTTTAGGTGAAGATATTTCTTTTCCCAGAATAGGCCCTAAAGCGCTCCAAATTTCCACTTGCAGATTCTACAAAAAGAGTGTTTCAAAACTGCTCTTTCAAAAGGAAGGCTCAAGTCTGTGAGTTGAATGCACTCATCACAAAGAAGTTTCTGAGAATGCTTCTGTGTAGTTGTTATGTGAAGATACTTCCTTTTCCAGCATAGGCCTCAAAGCGCTCGAAATAAACACTTGCAGATTCTACGAAAGGAGTGTTTCAAAACTGTCCTATGAAAAGAAACGTTCATGTCTGTGAGTTGAATGCACTCATCACAGAGAAGTTTCTGAGAATGCTTCTGTGTAGTTTTTAGGTGAAGATATTTCCTTTTCCAGCATAGGTGTCAAAGCGATCCAAATAAACACTTGCAGATTCTACAAAAGGAGTGTTTCCGAACTGCTCTATCAGAGGGAATGTTCAAGTCTGTGAGTTGAATGCAGTAATCACACAGAAGTTTGTGAGAATGCTTCTGTCTAGTTTCAGGTGGAGATATTTCTTTTCCCAGCATAGGCCTCAAAGCCCTCCAAATATCCACTTGCAGACTCTACAAAAAGAGTGTTTCAAAACTGCTCTTTCAAAAGGATGGCTCAAGTCGGTGAGTTGAATGCACTCATCACAAAGAAGTTTCTGAGAATGCTTCTGTGTAGTTGTTATGTGAAGATACTTCCTTTTCCAGCGCAGGCCTCAGTGCGCTCGAAATAAACACTTGCAGATCCTACGAAAGGAGTGTTTCAAAACTGTCCTATCAAAATAAACGTTCAAGTCTGTGAGTTGAATGCAGTCATCACACAGAAGTTTCTGAGAATGCTTCTGTGTAGTTTTTAGGTGAAGATATTTCATTTCCCAGCACAGGCCTCAGAGCGCTCCAAATATGCATTTGCAGATTCTACAAAAAGAGAGCTTGAAAACTCTTCCACCAAAAAGAGGCTTCAACTCTATGAGTAGAATGCACTCATCACAAAGAAGTTTCTGAGAATGCTTCTGTCTAGTTTTTATGTGAAGATATTTCCTTTTCCAGCATAGGCGTCAAAGCGCTCCAAATAAACACTTGCAGATTCTACTAAAGGAGTGTTTCCAAACTGCTCTATCAAAGGCAATGTTCAAGTCTGTGAGTTGAATGCACTCATCACAGAGAAGTTTCTGAGAATGCTTCTGTGTAGTTTTTAGGTGAAGATATTTCCTTTTCCAGCATAGGCGTCAAAGCGATCCAAATAAACACTTGCAGATTCTACAAAAGGAGTGTATCCAAACTGCTCTATCAGAGGGAATGTTCAAGTCTGTGAGTTGAATGCAGTCATCACACAGAAGTTTGTGAGAATGCTTCTGTCTAGTTTTTAGGTGAAGATATTTCTTTTCCCAGAATAGGCCCTAAAGCGCTCCAAATTTCCACTTGCAGATTCTACAAAGAGAGTGTTTCAAAACTGCTCTTTCAAAAGGAAGGCTCAAGTCTGTGAGTTGAATGCACTCATCACAAAGAAGTTTCTGAGAATGCTTCTGTGTAGTTGTTATGTGAAGATACTTCCTTTTCCAGCATAGGCCTCAAAGCGCTCGAAATAAACACTTGCAGATTCTACGAAAGGAGTGTTTCAAAACTGTCCTATCAAAAGAAACGTTCAAGTCTGTGAGTTGAATGCACTCATCACAGAGAAGTTTCTGAGAATGCTTCTGTGTAGTTTTTAGGTGAAGATATATCCTTTTCCAGCATAGGCGTCAAAGCGATCCAAATAAACACTTGCAGATTCTACAAAAGGAGTGTTTCCAAACTGCTCTATCAGAGGGAATGTTCAAGTCTGTGAGTTGAATGCAGTAATCACACAGAAGTTTGTGAGAATGCTTCTGTCTAGTTTTTAGGTGAAGATATTTCATTTCCCAGAATAGGCCTGAAAGCGCTCCAAATTTCCACTTGCAGATTCTACAAAAAGAGTGTTTCAAAACTACTCTTTCAAAAGGAAGGCTCAAGTCTGTGAGTTGAATGCACTCATCACAAAGAAGTTTCTGAGAATGCTTCTGTGTAGTTGTTATGTGAAGATACTTCCTTTTCCAGCATAGGCCCCAAAGCGCTCGAAATAAACACTTGCAGATTCTACGAAAGGAGTGTTTCAAAACTGTCCTATGAAAAGAAACGTTCAAGTCCGTGAGTTGAATGCACTCATCACAGAGAAGTTTCTGAGAATGCTTCTGTGTAGTTTTTAGGTGAAGATATATCCTTTTCCAGCATAGGCGTCAAAGCGATCCAAATAAACACTTGCAGATTCTACAAAAGGAGTGTTTCCAAACTGCTCTGTCAAGAGGAATGTTCAAGTCTGTGAGTAGAATGCACTCACCACAAAGAAGTTTCTGAGAATGCTTCTGTCTAGTTTTTATGTGAAGATATTTCCTTTTCCAGCATAGGCGTCAAAGCGCTCCAAATAAACACTTGCAGATTCTACAAAAGGAGTGTTTCCAAACTGCTCTATCAGAGGGAATGTTCAAGTCTGTGAGTTGAATGCACTAGTCAGACAGAAGTTTGTGAGAATGCTTCTGTGTAGTTTTTAGGTGAAGATATTTCCTTTTCCAGCATAGGTCTCAAAGTGATCCAAATAAACACTTGCAGATTCTACAAAAGGAGTGTTTCCAAACTGCTCTATCAGAGGGAATGTTCAAGTCTGTGAGTTGAATGCAGTAATCACACAGAAGTTTGTGAGAATGCTTCTGTCTAGTTTCAGGTGGAGATATTTCTTTTCCCAGCATAGGCCTCAAAGCCCTCCAAATATCCACTTGCAGACTCTACAAAAAGAGTGTTTCAAAACTGCTCTTTCAAAAGGATGGCTCAAGTCGGTGAGTTGAATGCACTCATCACAAAGAAGTTTCTGAGAATGCTTCTGTGTAGTTGTTATGTGAAGATACTTCCTTTTCCAGCGCAGGCCTCAGTGCGCTCGAAATAAACACTTGCAGATCCTACGAAAGGAGTGTTTCAAAACTGTCCTATCAAAATAAACGTTCAAGTCTGTGAGTTGAATGCAGTCATCACACAGAAGTTTCTGAGAATGCTTCTGTGTAGTTTTTAGGTGAAGATATTTCATTTCCCAGCACAGGCCTCAGAGCGCTCCAAATATGCATTTGCAGATTCTACAAAAAGAGAGCTTGAAAACTCTTCCACCAAAAAGAGGCTTCAACTCTATGAGTAGAATGCACTCATCGCAAAGAAGTTTCTGAGAATGCTTCTGTCTAGTTTTTATGTGAAGATATTTCCTTTTCCAGCATAGGCGTCAAAGCGCTCCAAATAAACAGTTGCAGATTCTACTAAAGGAGTGTTTCCAAACTGCTCTATCAAAGGCAATGTTCAAGTCTGTGAGTTGAATGCACTCATCACAGAGAAGTTTCTGAGAATGCTTCTGTGTAGTTTTTAGGTGAAGATATTTCCTTTTCCAGCATAGGCGTCAAAGCGATCCAAATAAACACTTGCAGATTCTACAAAAGGAGTGTTTCCAAACTGCTCTATCAGAGGGAATGTTCAAGTCTGTGAGTTGAATGCAGTAATCACACAGAAGTTTGTGAGAATGCTTCTGTCTAGTTTTTAGGTGAAGATATTTCATTTCCCAGAATAGGCCTGAAAGCGCTCCAAATTTCCACTTGCAGATTCTACAAAAAGAGTGTTTCAAAACTACTCTTTCAAAAGGAAGGCTCAAGTCTGTGAGTTGAATGCACTCATCACAAAGAAGTTTCTGAGAATGCTTCTGTGTAGTTGTTATGTGAAGATACTTCCTTTTCCAGCATAGGCCCCAAAGCGCTCGAAATAAACACTTGCAGATTCTACGAAAGGAGTGTTTCAAAACTGTCCTATGAAAAGAAACGTTCAAGTCCGTGAGTTGAATGCACTCATCACAGAGAAGTTTCTGAGAATGCTTCTGTGTAGTTTTTAGGTGAAGATATATCCTTTTCCAGCATAGGCGTCAAAGCGATCCAAATAAACACTTGCAGATTCTACAAAAGGAGTGTTTCCAAACTGCTCTGTCAAGAGGAATGTTCAAGTCTGTGAGTAGAATGCACTCACCACAAAGAAGTTTCTGAGAATGCTTCTGTCTAGTTTTTATGTGAAGATATTTCCTTTTCCAGCATAGGCGTCAAAGCGCTCCAAATAAACACTTGCAGATTCTACAAAAGGAGTGTTTCCAAACTGCTCTATCAGAGGGAATGTTCAAGTCTGTGAGTTGAATGCACTAGTCAGACAGAAGTTTGTGAGAATGCTTCTGTGTAGTTTTTAGGTGAAGATATTTCCTTTTCCAGCATAGGTCTCAAAGTGATCCAAATAAACACTTGCAGATTCTACAAAAGGAGTGTTTCCAAACTGCTCTATCAGAGGGAATGTTCAAGTCTGTGAGTTGAATGCAGTAATCACACAGAAGTTTGTGAGAATGCTTCTGTCTAGTTTCAGGTGGAGATATTTCTTTTCCCAGCATAGGCCTCAAAGCCCTCCAAATATCCACTTGCAGACTCTACAAAAAGAGTGTTTCAAAACTGCTCTTTCAAAAGGATGGCTCAAGTCGGTGAGTTGAATGCACTCATCACAAAGAAGTTTCTGAGAATGCTTCTGTGTAGTTGTTATGTGAAGATACTTCCTTTTCCAGCGCAGGCCTCAGTGCGCTCGAAATAAACACTTGCAGATCCTACGAAAGGAGTGTTTCAAAACTGTCCTATCAAAATAAACGTTCAAGTCTGTGAGTTGAATGCAGTCATCACACAGAAGTTTCTGAGAATGCTTCTGTGTAGTTTTTAGGTGAAGATATTTCATTTCCCAGCACAGGCCTCAGAGCGCTCCAAATATGCATTTGCAGATTCTACAAAAAGAGAGCTTGAAAACTCTTCCACCAAAAAGAGGCTTCAACTCTATGAGTAGAATGCACTCATCGCAAAGAAGTTTCTGAGAATGCTTCTGTCTAGTTTTTATGTGAAGATATTTCCTTTTCCAGCATAGGCGTCAAAGCGCTCCAAATAAACAGTTGCAGATTCTACTAAAGGAGTGTTTCCAAACTGCTCTATCAAAGGCAATGTTCAAGTCTGTGAGTTGAATGCACTCATCACAGAGAAGTTTCTGAGAATGCTTCTGTGTAGTTTTTAGGTGAAGATATTTCCTTTTCCAGCATAGGCGTCAAAGCGATCCAAATAAACACTTGCAGATTCTACAAAAGGAGTGTATCCAAACTGCTCTATCAGAGGGAATGTTCAAGTCTGTGAGTTGAAAGCAGTCATCACACAGAAGTTTGTGAGAATGCTTCTGTCTAGTTTTTAGGTGAAGATATTTCTTTTCCCAGAATAGGCCCTAAAGCGCTCCAAATTTCCACTTGCAGATTCTACAAAAAGAGTGTTTCAAAACTGCTCTTTCAAAAGGAAGGCTCAAGTCTGTGAGTTGAATGCACTCATCACAAAGAAGTTTCTGAGAATGCTTCTGTGTAGTTGTTATGTGAAGATACTTCCTTTTCCAGCATAGGCCTCAAAGCGCTCGAAATAAACACTTGCAGATTCTACGAAAGGAGTGTTTCAAAACTGTCCTATGAAAAGAAACGTTCATGTCTGTGAGTTGAATGCACTCATCACAGAGAAGTTTCTGAGAATGCTTCTGTGTAGTTTTTAGGTGAAGATATTTCCTTTTCCAGCATAGGTGTCAAAGCGATCCAAATAAACACTTGCAGATTCTACAAAAGGAGTGTTTCCGAACTGCTCTATCAGAGGGAATGTTCAAGTCTGTGAGTTGAATGCAGTAATCACACAGAAGTTTGTGAGAATGCTTCTGTCTAGTTTTTAGGTGAAGATATTTCATTTCCCAGAATAGGCCTGAAAGCGCTCCAAATTTCCACTTGCAGATTCTACAAAAAGAGTGTTTCAAAACTACTCTTTCAAAAGGAAGGCTCAAGTCTGTGAGTTGAATGCACTCATCACAAAGAAGTTTCTGAGAATGCTTCTGTGTAGTTGTTATGTGAAGATACTTCCTTTTCCAGCATAGGCCCCAAAGCGCTCGAAATAAACACTTGCAGATTCTACGAAAGGAGTGTTTCAAAACTGTCCTATGAAAAGAAACGTTCAAGTCTGTGAGTTGAATGCACTCATCACAGAGAAGTTTCTGAGAATGCTTCTGTGTAGTTTTTAGGTGAAGATATATCCTTTTCCAGCATAGGCGTCAAAGCGATCCAAATAAACACTTGCAGATTCTACAAAAGGAGTGTTTCCAAACTGCTCTATCAAGAGGAATGTTCAAGTCTGTGAGTAGAATGCACTCACCACAAAGAAGTTTCTGAGAATGCTTCTGTCTAGCTTTTATGTGAAGATATTTCCTTTTCCAGCATAGGCGTCAAAGCGCTCCAAATAAACACTTGCAGATTCTACAAAAGGAGTGTTTCCAAACTGCTCTATCAGAGGGAATGTTCAAGTCTGTGAGTTGAATGCACTAGTCAGACAGAAGTTTGTGAGAATGCTTCTGTGTAGTTTTTAGGTGAAGATATTTCCTTTTCCAGCATAGGTCTCAAAGTGATCCAAATAAACACTTGCAGATTCTACAAAAGGAGTGTTTCCAAACTGCTCTATCAGAGGGAATGTTCAAGTCTGTGAGTTGAATGCAGTAATCACACAGAAGTTTGTGAGAATGCTTCTGTCTAGTTTCAGGTGGAGATATTTCTTTTCCCAGCATAGGCCTCAAAGCCCTCCAAATATCCACTTGCAGACTCTACAAAAAGAGTGTTTCAAAACTGCTCTTTCAAAAGGATGGCTCAAGTCGGTGAGTTGAATGCACTCATCACAAAGAAGTTTCTGAGAATGCTTCTGTGTAGTTGTTATGTGAAGATACTTCCTTTTCCAGCACAGGCCTCAGTGCGCTCGAAATAAACACTTGCAGATCCTACGAAAGGAGTGTTTCAAAACTGTCCTATCAAAATAAACGTTCAAGTCTGTGAGTTGAATGCAGTCATCACACAGAAGTTTCTGAGGATGCTTCTGTGTAGTTTTTAGGTGAAGATATTTCATTTCCCAGCACAGGCCTCAGAGCGCTCCAAATATGCATTTGCAGATTCTACAAAAAGAGAGCTTGAAAACTCTTCCACCAAAAAGAGGCTTCAACTCTATGAGTAGAATGCACTCATCACAAAGAAGTTTCTGAGAATGCTTCTGTCTAGTTTTTATGTGAAGATATTTCCTTTTCCAGCATAGGCGTCAAAGCGCTCCAAATAAACACTTGCAGATTCTACTAAAGGAGTGTTTCCAAACTGCTCTATCAAAGGCAATGTTCAAGTCTGTGAGTTGAATGCACTCATCACAGAGAAGTTTCTGAGAATGCTTCTGTGTAGTTTTTAGGTGAGGATATTTCCTTTTCCAGCATAGGCGTCAAAGCGATCCAAATAAACACTTGCAGATTCTACAAAAGGAGTGTATCCAAACTGCTCTATCAGAGGGAATGTTCAAGTCTGTGAGTTGAAAGCAGTCATCACACAGAAGTTTGTGAGAATGCTTCTGTCTAGTTTTTAGGTGAAGATATTTCTTTTCCCAGAATAGGCCCTAAAGCGCTCCAAATTTCCACTTGCAGATTCTACAAAAAGAGTGTTTCAAAACTGCTCTTTCAAAAGGAAGGCTCAAGTCTGTGAGTTGAATGCACTCATCACAAAGAAGTTTCTGAGAATGCTTCTGTGTAGTTGTTATGTGAAGATACTTCCTTTTCCAGCATAGGCCTCAAAGCGCTCGAAATAAACACTTGCAGATTCTACGAAAGGAGTGTTTCAAAACTGTCCTATGAAAAGAAACGTTCATGTCTGTGAGTTGAATGCACTCATCACAGAGAAGTTTCTGAGAATGCTTCTGTGTAGTTTTTAGGTGAAGATATTTCCTTTTCCAGCATAGGTGTCAAAGCGATCCAAATAAACACTTGCAGATTCTACAAAAGGAGTGTTTCCGAACTGCTCTATCAGAGGGAATGTTCAAGTCTGTGAGTTGAATGCAGTAATCACACAGAAGTTTGTGAGAATGCTTCTGTCTAGTTTTTAGGTGAAGATATTTCATTTCCCAGAATAGGCCTGAAAGCGCTCCAAATTTCCACTTGCAGATTCTACAAAAAGAGTGTTTCAAAACTACTCTTTCAAAAGGAAGGCTCAAGTCTGTGAGTTGAATGCACTCATCACAAAGAAGTTTCTGAGAATGCTTCTGTGTAGTTGTTATGTGAAGATACTTCCTTTTCCAGCATAGGCCCCAAAGCGCTCGAAATAAACACTTGCAGATTCTACGAAAGGAGTGTTTCAAAACTGTCCTATGAAAAGAAACGTTCAAGTCTGTGAGTTGAATGCACTCATCACAGAGAAGTTTCTGAGAATGCTTCTGTGTAGTTTTTAGGTGAAGATATATCCTTTTCCAGCATAGGCGTCAAAGCGATCCAAATAAACACTTGCAGATTCTACAAAAGGAGTGTTTCCAAACTGCTCTATCAAGAGGAATGTTCAAGTCTGTGAGTAGAATGCACTCACCACAAAGAAGTTTCTGAGAATGCTTCTGTCTAGCTTTTATGTGAAGATATTTCCTTTTCCAGCATAGGCGTCAAAGCGCTCCAAATAAACACTTGCAGATTCTACAAAAGGAGTGTTTCCAAACTGCTCTATCAGAGGGAATGTTCAAGTCTGTGAGTTGAATGCACTAGTCAGACAGAAGTTTGTGAGAATGCTTCTGTGTAGTTTTTAGGTGAAGATATTTCCTTTTCCAGCATAGGTCTCAAAGTGATCCAAATAAACACTTGCAGATTCTACAAAAGGAGTGTTTCCAAACTGCTCTATCAGAGGGAATGTTCAAGTCTGTGAGCTGAATGCAGTAATCACACAGAAGTTTGTGAGAATGCTTCTGTCTAGTTTCAGGTGGAGATATTTCTTTTCCCAGCATAGGCCTCAAAGCCCTCCAAATATCCACTTGCAGACTCTACAAAAAGAGTGTTTCAAAACTGCTCTTTCAAAAGGATGGCTCAAGTCGGTGAGTTGAATGCACTCATCACAAAGAAGTTTCTGAGAATGCTTCTGTGTAGTTGTTATGTGAAGATACTTCCTTTTCCAGCACAGGCCTCAGTGCGCTCGAAATAAACACTTGCAGATCCTACGAAAGGAGTGTTTCAAAACTGTCCTATCAAAATAAACGTTCAAGTCTGTGAGTTGAATGCAGTCATCACACAGAAGTTTCTGAGGATGCTTCTGTGTAGTTTTTAGGTGAAGATATTTCATTTCCCAGCACAGGCCTCAGAGCGCTCCAAATATGCATTTGCAGATTCTACAAAAAGAGAGCTTGAAAACTCTTCCACCAAAAAGAGGCTTCAACTCTATGAGTAGAATGCACTCATCACAAAGAAGTTTCTGAGAATGCTTCTGTCTAGTTTTTATGTGAAGATATTTCCTTTTCCAGCATAGGCGTCAAAGCGCTCCAAATAAACACTTGCAGATTCTACTAAAGGAGTGTTTCCAAACTGCTCTATCAAAGGCAATGTTCAAGTCTGTGAGTTGAATGCACTCATCACAGAGAAGTTTCTGAGAATGCTTCTGTGTAGTTTTTAGGTGAGGATATTTCCTTTTCCAGCATACGCGTCAAAGCGATCCAAATAAACACTTGCAGATTCTACAAAAGGAGTGTATCCAAACTGCTCTATCAGAGGGAATGTTCAAGTCTGTGAGTTGGATGCAGTCATCACACAGAAGTTTGTGAGAATGCTTCTGTCTAGTTTTTAGGTGAAGATATTTCTTTTCCCTGAATAGGCCCTAAAGCGCTCCAAATTTCCACTTGCAGATTCTACAAAAAGAGTGTTTCAAAACTGCTCTTTCAAAAGGAAGGCTCAAGTCTGTGAGTTGAATGCACTCATCACAAAGAAGTTTCTGAGATTGCTTCTGTGTAGTTGTTATGTGAAGATACTTCCTTTTCCAGCATAGGCCTCAAAGCGCTCGAAATAAACACTTGCAGATTCTACGAAAGGAGTGTTTCAAAACTGTCCTATGAAAAGAAACGTTCAAGTCTGTGAGTTGAATGCACTCATCACAGAGAAGTTTCTGAGAATGCTTCTGTGTAGTTTTTAGGTGAAGATATATCCTTTTCCAGCATAGGCGTCAAAGCGATCCAAATAAACACTTGCAGATTCTACAAAAGGAGTGTTTCCAAACTGCTCTATCAAGAGGAATGTTCAAGTCTGTGAGTAGAATGCACTCACCACAAAGAAGTTTCTGAGAATGCTTTTGTCTAGTTTTTATGTGAAGATATTTCCTTTTCCAGCATAGGCGTCAAAGCGCTCCAAATAAACACTTGCAGATTCTACAAAAGGAGTGTTTCCAAACTGCTCTATCAGAGGGAATGTTCAAGTCTGTGAGTTGAATGCACTTGTCAGACAGAAGTTTGTGAGAATGCTTCTGTGTAGTTTTTAGGTGAAGATATTTCCTTTTCCAGCATAGGTCTCAAAGTGATCCAAATAAACACTTGCAAATTCTACAAAACGAGTGTTTCCAAACTGCTCTATCAGAGGGAATGTTCAAGTCTGTGAGTTGAATGCAGTAATCACACAGAAGTTTGTGAGAATGCTTCTGTCTAGTTTCAGGTGGAGATATTTCTTTTCCCAGCATAGGCCTCAAAGCCCTCCAAATATCCACTTGCAGACTCTACAAAAAGAGTGTTTCAAAACTGCTCTTTCAAAAGGATGGCTCAAGTCGGTGAGTTGAATGCACTCATCACAAAGAAGTTTCTGAGAATGCTTCTGTGTAGTTGTTATGTGAAGATACTTCCTTTTCCAGCGCAGGCCTCAGTGCGCTCGAAATAAACACTTGCAGATCCTACGAAAGGAGTGTTTCAAAACTGTCCTATCAAAATAAACGTTCAAGTCTGTGAGTTGAATGCAGTCATCACACAGAAGTTTCTGAGAATGCTTCTGTGTAGTTTTTAGGTGAAGATATTTCATTTCCCAGCACAGGCCTCAGAGCGCTCCAAATATGCATTTGCAGATTCTACAAAAAGAGAGCTTGAAAACTCTTCCACCAAAAAGAGGCTTCAACTCTATGAGTAGAATGCACTCATCACAAAGAAGTTCCTGAGAATGCTTCTGTCTAGTTTTTATGTGAAGATATTTCCTTTTCCAGCATAGGCGTCAAAGCGCTCCAAATAAACACTTGCAGATTCTACTAAAGGAGTGTTTCCAAACTGCTCTATCAAAGGCAATGTTCAAGTCTGTGAGTTGAATGCACTCATCACAGAGAAGTTTCTGAGAATGCTTCTGTGTAGTTTTTAGGTGAAGATATTTCCTTTTCCAGCATAGGCGTCAAAGCGATCCAAATAAACACTTGCAGATTCTACAAAAGGAGTGTATCCAAACTGCTCTATCAGAGGGAATGTTCAAGTCTGTGAGTTGAATGCAGTAATCACACAGAAGTTTGTGAGAATGCTTCTGTCTAGTTTTTAGGTGAAGATATTTCTTTTCCCAGAATAGGCCCTAAAGCGCTCCAAATTTCCACTTGCAGATTCTACAAAAAGAGTGTTTCAAAACTGCTCTTTCAAAAGGAAGGCTCAAGTCTGTGAGTTGAATGCACTCATCACAAAGAAGTTTCTGAGAATGCTTCTGTGTAGTTGTTATGTGAAGATACTTCCTTTTCCAGCAGAGGCCTCAAAGCGCTCGAAATAAACACTTGCAGATTCTGCGAAAGGAGTGTTTCAAAACTGTCCTATCAAAAGAAACGTTCAAGTCTGTGAGTTGAATGCACTCATCACAGAGAAGTTTCTGAGAATGCTTCTGTGTAGTTTTTAGGTGAAGATATTTCCTTTTCCAGCATAGGCGTCAAAGCGATCCAAATAAGCCCTTGCAGATTCTACAAAAGGAGTGTTTCCAAACTGCTCTATCAGAGGGAATGTTCAAGTCTGTGAGTTGAATGCAGTAATCACACAGAAGTTTGTGAGAATGCTTCTGTCTAGTTTTTAGGTGAAGATATTTCATTTCCCAGAATAGGCCTGAAAGCGCTCCAAATTTCCACTTGCAGATTCTACAAAAAGAGTGTTTCAAAACTACTCTTTCAAAAGGAAGGCTCAAGTCTGTGAGTTGAATGCACTCATCACAAAGAAGTTTCTGAGAATGCTTCTGTGTAGTTGTTATGTGAAGATACTTCCTTTTCCAGCATAGGCCCCAAAGCGCTCGAAATAAACACTTGCAGATTCTACGAAAGGAGTGTTTCAAAACTGTCCTATGAAAAGAAACGTTCAAGTCTGTGAGTTGAATGCACTCATCACAGAGAAGTTTCTGAGAATGCTTCTGTGTAGTTTTTAGGTGAAGATATATCCTTTTCCAGCATAGGCGTCAAAGCGATCCAAATAAACACTTGCAGATTCTACAAAAGGAGTGTTTCCAAACTGCTCTATCAAGAGGAATGTTCAAGTCTGTGAGTAGAATGCACTCACCACAAAGAAGTTTCTGAGAATGCTTCTGTCTAGTTTTTATGTGAAGATATTTCCTTTTCCAGCATAGGCGTCAAAGCGCTCCAAATAAACACTTGCAGATTCTACAAAAGGAGTGTTTCCAAACTGCTCTATCAGAGGGAATGTTCAAGTCTGTGAGTTGAATGCACTAGTCAGACAGAAGTTTGTGAGAATGCTTCTGTGTAGTTTTTAGGTGAAGATATTTCCTTTTCCAGCATAGGTCTCAAAGTGATCCAAATAAACACTTGCAGATTCTACAAAAGGAGTGTTTCCAAACTGCTCTATCAGAGGGAATGTTCAAGTCTGTGAGTTGAATGCAGTAATCACACAGAAGTTTGTGAGAATGCTTCTGTCTAGTTTCAGGTGGAGATATTTCTTTTCCCAGCATAGGCCTCAAAGCCCTCCAAATATCCACTTGCAGACTCTACAAAAAGAGTGTTTCAAAACTGCTCTTTCAAAAGGATGGCTCAAGTCGGTGAGTTGAATGCACTCATCACAAAGAAGTTTCTGAGAATGCTTCTGTGTAGTTGTTATGTGAAGATACTTCCTTTTCCAGCACAGGCCTCAGTGCGCTCGAAATAAACACTTGCAGATCCTACGAAAGGAGAGTTTCAAAACTGTCCTATCAAAATAAACGTTCAAGTCTGTGAGTTGAATGCAGTCATCACACAGAAGTTTCTGAGAATGCTTCTGTGTAGTTTTTAGGTGAAGATATTTCATTTCCCAGCACAGGCCTCAGAGCGCTCCAAATATGCATTTGCAGATTCTACAAAAAGAGAGCTTGAAAACTCTTCCACCAAAAAGAGGCTTCAACTCTATGAGTAGAATGCACTCATCACAAAGAAGTTTCTGAGAATGCTTCTGTCTAGTTTTTATGTGAAGATATTTCCTTTTCCAGCATAGGCGTCAAAGCGCTCCAAATAAACACTTGCAGATTCTACTAAAGGAGTGTTTCCAAACTGCTCTATCAAAGGCAATGTTCAAGTCTGTGAGTTGAATGCACTTATCACAGAGAAGTTTCTGAGAATGCTTCTGTGTAGTTTTTAGGTGAAGATATTTCCTTTTCCAGCATAGGCGTCAAAGCGATCCAAATAAACACTTGCAGATTCTGCAAAAGGAGTGTATCCAAACTGCTCTATCAGAGGGAATGTTCAAGTCTGTGAGTTGAATGCAGTAATCACACAGAAGTTTGTGAGAATGCTTCTGTCTAGTTTTTAGGTGAAGATATTTCATTTCCCAGAATAGGCCTGAAAGCGCTCCAAATTTCCACTTGCAGATTCTACAAAAAGAGTGTTTCAAAACTACTCTTTCAAAAGGAAGGCTCAAGTCTGTGAGTTGAATGCACTCATCACAAAGAAGTTTCTGAGAATGCTTCTGTGTAGTTGTTATGTGAAGATACTTCCTTTTCCAGCATAGGCCCCAAAGCGCTCGAAATAAACACTTGCAGATTCTACGAAAGGAGTGTTTCACAACTGTCCTATGAAAAGAAACGTTCAATTCTGTGAGTTGAATGCACTCATCACAGAGAAGTTTCTGAGAATGCTTCTGTGTAGTTTTTAGGTGAAGATATATCCTTTTCCAGCATAGGCGTCAAAGCGATCCAAATAAACACTCGCAGATTCTACAAAAGGAGTGTTTCCAAACTACTCTATCAAGAGGAATGTTCAAGTCTGTGAGTAGAATGCACTCACCACAAAGAAGTTTCTGAGAATGCTTCTGTCTAGTTTTTATGTGAAGATATTTCCTTTTCCAGCATAGGCGTCAAAGCGCTCCAAATAAACACTTGCAGATTCTACAAAAGGAGTGTTTCCAAACTGCTCTATCAGAGGGAATGTTCAAGTCTGTGAGTTGAATGCACTAGTCAGACAGAAGTTTGTGAGAATGCTTCTGTGTAGTTTTTAGGTGAAGATATTTCCTTTTCCAGCATAGGTCTCAAAGTGATCCAAATAAACACTTGCAAATTCTACAAAACGAGTGTTTCCAAACTGCTCTATCAGAGGGAATGTTCAAGTCTGTGAGTTGAATGCAGTAATCACACAGAAGTTTGTGAGAATGCTTCTGTCTAGTTTCAGGTGGAGATATTTCTTTTCCCAGCATAGGCCTCAAAGCCCTCCAAATATCCACTTGCAGACTCTACAAAAAGAGTGTTTCAAAACTGCTCTTTCAAAAGGATGGCTCAAGTCGGTGAGTTGAATGCACTCATCACAAAGAAGTTTCTGAGAATGCTTCTGTGTAGTTGTTATGTGAAGATACTTCCTTTTCCAGCACAGGCCTCAGTGCGCTCGAAATAAACACTTGCAGATCCTACGAAAGGAGTGTTTCAAAACTGTCCTATCAAAATAAACGTTCAAGTCTCTGAGTTGAATGCAGTCATCACACAGAAGTTTCTGAGAATGCTTCTGTGTAGTTTTTAGGTGAAGATATTTCATTTCCCAGCACAGGCCTCAGAGCGCTCCAAATATGCATTTGCAGATTCTACAAAAAGAGAGCTTGAAAACTCTTCCACCAAAAAGAGGCTTCAACTCTATGAGTAGAATGCACTCATCACAAAGAAGTTTCTGAGAATGCTTCTGTCTAGTTTTTATGTGAAGATATTTCCTTTTCCAGCATAGGCGTCAAAGCGCTCCAAATAAACACTTGCAGATTCTACTAAAGGAGTGTTTCCAAACTGCTCTATCAAAGGCAATGTTCAAGTCTGTGAGTTGAATGCACTCATCACAGAGAAGTTTCTGAGAATGCTTCTGTGTAGTTTTTAGGTGAAGATATTTCCTTTTCCAGCATAGGCGTCAAAGCGATCCAAATAAACACTTGCAGATTCTACAAAAGGAGTGTATCCAAACTGCTCTATCAGAGGGAATGTTCAAGTCTGTGAGTTGAATGCAGTAATCACACAGAAGTTTGTGAGAATGCTTCTGTCTAGTTTTTAGGTGAAGATATTTCTTTTCCCAGAATAGGCCTTAAAGCGCTCCAAATTTCCACTTGCAGATTCTACAAAAAGAGTGTTTCAAAACTGCTCTTTCAAAAGGAAGGCTCAAGTCTGTGAGTTGAATGCACTCATCACAAAGAAGTTTCTGAGAATGCTTCTGTGTAGTTGTTATGTGAAGATACTTCCTTTTCCAGCATAGGCCTCAAAGCGCTCGAAATAAACACTTGCGGATTCTACGAAAGGAGTGTTTCAAAACTGTCCTATCAAAAGAAACGTTCAAGTCTGTGAGTTGAATGCACTCATCACAGAGAAGTTTCTGAGAATGCTTCTGTGTAGTTTTTAGGTGAAGATATTTCCTTTTCCAGCATAGGTGTCAAAGCGATCCAAATAAACACTTGCAGATTCTACAAAAGGAGTGTTTCCAAACTGCTCTATCAGAGGGAATGTTCAAGTCTGTGAGTTGAATGCAGTAATCACACAGAAGTTTGTGAGAATGCTTCTGTCTAGTTTTTAGGTGAAGATATTTCATTTCCCAGAATAGGCCTGAAAGCGCTCCAAATTTCCACTTGCAGATTCTACAAAAAGTGTGTTTCAAAACTACTCTTTCAAAAGGAAGCCTCAAGTCTGTGAGTTGAATGCACTCATCACAAAGAAGTTTCTGAGAATGCTTCTGTGTAGTTGTTATGTGAAGATAGTTCCTTTTCCAGCATAGGCCCCAAAGCGCTCGAAATAAACACTTGCAGATTCTACGAAAGGAGTGTTTCAAAACTGTCCTATGAAAAGAAACGTTCAAGTCTGTGAGTTGAATGCACTCATCACAGAGAAGTTTCTGAGAATGCTTCTGTGTAGTTTTTAGGTGAAGATATTTCCTTTTCCAGCATAGGCGTCAAAGCGATCCAAATAAACACTTGCAGATGCTACAAAAGGAGTGTTTCCAAACTGCTCTATCAAGTGGAATGTTCAAGTCTGTGAGTAGAATGCACTCACCACAAAGAAGTTTCTGAGAATGCTTCTGTCTAGTTTTTATGTGAAGATATTTCCTTTTCCAGCATAGGCGTCAAAGCGCTCCAAATAAACACTTGCAGATTCTACAAAAGGAGTGTTTCCAAACTGCTCTATCAGAGGGAATGTTCAAGGCCGTGAGTTGAATGCACTAGTCAGACAGAAGTTTGTGAGAATGCTTCTGTGTAGTTTTTAGGTGAAGATATTTCCTTTTCCAGCATAGGTCTCAAGGTGATCCAAATAAACACTTGCAGATTCTACAAAAGGAGTGTTTCCAAACTGCTCTATCAGAGGGAATGTTCAAGTCTGTGAGTTGAATGCAGTAATCACACAGAAGTTTGTGAGAATGCTTCTGTCTAGTTTCAGGTGGAGATATTTCTTTTCCCAGCATAGGCCTCAAAGCCCTCCAAATATCCACATGCAGACTCTACAAAAAGAGTGTTTCAAAACTGCTCTTTCAAAAGGATGGCTCAAGTCTGTGAGTTGAATGCACTCATCACAAAGAAGTTTCTGAGAATGCTTCTGTGTAGTTGTTATGTGAAGATACTTCCTTTTCCAGCACAGGCCTCAGTGCGCTCGAAATAAACAATTGCAGATCCTACGAAAGGAGTGTTTCAAAACTGTCCTATCAAAATAAACGTTCAAGTCTGTGAGTTGAATGCAGTCATCACACAGAAGTTTCTGAGAATGCTTCTGTGTAGTTTTTAGGTGAAGATATTTCCTTTTCCAGCATAGGCGTCAAAGCGATCCAGATAAACACTTGCAGATTCTACAAAAGGAGTGTATCCAAACTGCTCTATCAGAGGGAATGTTCAAGTCTGTGCGTTGAATGCAGTAATCACACAGAAGTTTGTGAGAATGCTTCTGTCTAGTTTTTAGGTGAAGATATTTCATTTCCCAGAATAGGCCTGAAAGCGCTCCAAATTTCCACTTGCAGATTCTACAAAAAGAGTGTTTCAAAACTACTCTTTCAAAAGGAAGGCTCAAGTCTGTGAGTTGAATGCACTCATCACAAAGAAGTTTCTGAGAATGCTTCTGTGTAGTTGTTATGTGAAGATACTTCCTTTTCCAGCATAGGCCCCAAAGCGCTCGAAATAAACACTTGCAGATTCTACGAAAGGAGTGTTTCAAAACTGTCCTATGAAAAGAAACGTTCAAGTCTGTGAGTTGAATGCACTCATCACAGAGAAGTTTCTGAGAATGCTTCTGTGTAGTTTTTAGGTGAAGATATATCCTTTTCCAGCATAGGCGTCAAAGCGATCCAAATAAACACTTGCAGATTCTACAAAAGGAGTGTTTCCAAACTGCTCTATCAAGAGGAATGTTCAAGTCCGTGAGTAGAATGCACTCACCACAAAGAAGTTTCTGAGAATGCTTCTGTCTAGTTTTTATGTGAAGATATTTCCTTTTCCAGCATAGGCGTCAAAGCGCTCCAAATAAACACTTGCAGATTCTACAAAAGGAGTGTTTCCAAACTGCTCTATCAGAGGGAATGTTCAAGTCTGTGAGTTGAATGCACTAGTCAGACAGAAGTTTGTGAGAATGCTTCTGTGTAGTTTTTAGGTGAAGATATTTCCTTTTCCAGCATAGGTCTCAAAGTGATCCAAATAAACACTTGCAGATTCTACAAAACGAGTGTTTCCAAACTGCTCTATCAGAGGGAATGTTCAAGCCTGTGAGTTGAATGCAGTAATCACACAGAAGTTTGTGAGAATGCTTCTGTCTAGTTTTTAGGTGAAGATATTTCATTTCCCAGAATAGGCCTGAAAGCGCTCCAAATTTCCACTTGCAGATTCTACAAAAAGAGTGTTTCAAAACTACTCTTTCAAAAGGAAGGCTCAAGTCTGTGAGTTGAATGCACTCATCACAAAGAAGTTTCTGAGAATGCTTCTGTGTAGTTGTTATGTGAAGATAGTTCCTTTTCCAGCATAGGCCCCAAAGCGCTCGAAATAAACACTTGCAGATTCTACGAAAGGAGTGTTTCAAAACTGTCCTATGAAAAGAAACGTTCAAGTCTGTGAGTTGAATGCACTCATCACAGAGAAGTTTCTGAGAATGCTTCTGTGTAGTTTTTAGGTGAAGATATTTCCTTTTCCAGCATAGGCGTCAAAGCGATCCAAATAAACACTTGCAGATGCTACAAAAGGAGTGTTTCCAAACTGCTCTATCAAGAGGAATGTTCAAGTCTGTGAGTAGAATGCACTCACCACAAAGAAGTTTCTGAGAATGCTTCTGTCTAGTTTTTATGTGAAGATATTTCCTTTTCCAGCATAGGCGTCAAAGCGCTCCAAATAAACACTTGCAGATTCTACAAAAGGAGTGTTTCCAAACTGCTCTATCAGAGGGAATGTTCAAGGCCGTGAGTTGAATGCACTAGTCAGACAGAAGTTTGTGAGAATGCTTCTGTGTAGTTTTTAGGTGAAGATATTTCCTTTTCCAGCATAGGTCTCAAAGTGATCCAAATAAACACTTGCAGATTCTACAAAAGGAGTGTTTCCAAACTGCTCTATCAGAGGGAATGTTCAAGTCTGTGAGTTGAATGCAGTAATCACACAGAAGTTTGTGAGAATGCTTCTGTCTAGTTTCAGGTGGAGATATTTCTTTTCCCAGCATAGGCCTCAAAGCCCTCCAAATATCCACTTGCAGACTCTACAAAAAGAGTGTTTCAAAACTGCTCTTTCAAAAGGATGGCTCAAGTCTGTGAGTTGAATGCACTCATCACAAAGAAGTTTCTGAGAATGCTTCTGTGTAGTTGTTATGTGAAGATACTTCCTTTTCCAGCACAGGCCTCAGTGCGCTCGAAATAAACAATTGCAGATCCTACGAAAGGAGTGTTTCAAAACTGTCCTATCAAAATAAACGTTCAAGTCTGTGAGTTGAATGCAGTCATCACACAGAAGTTTCTGAGAATGCTTCTGTGTAGTTTTTAGGTGAAGATATTTCCTTTTCCAGCATAGGCGTCAAAGCGATCCAGATAAACACTTGCAGATTCTACAAAAGGAGTGTATCCAAACTGCTCTATCAGAGGGAATGTTCAAGTCTGTGAGTTGAATGCAGTAATCACACAGAAGTTTGTGAGAATGCTTCTGTCTAGTTTTTAGGTGAAGATATTTCATTTCCCAGAATAGGCCTGAAAGCGCTCCAAATTTCCACTTGCAGATTCTACAAAAAGAGTGTTTCAAAACTACTCTTTCAAAAGGAAGGCTCAAGTCTGTGAGTTGAATGCACTCATCACAAAGAAGTTTCTGAGAATGCTTCTGTGTAGTTGTTATGTGAAGATACTTCCTTTTCCAGCATAGGCCCCAAAGCGCTCGAAATAAACACTTGCAGATTCTACGAAAGGAGTGTTTCAAAACTGTCCTATGAAAAGAAACGTTCAAGTCTGTGAGTTGAATGCACTCATCACAGAGAAGTTTCTGAGAATGCTTCTGTGTAGTTTTTAGGTGAAGATATATCCTTTTCCAGCATAGGCGTCAAAGCGATCCAAATAAACACTTGCAGATTCTACAAAAGGAGTGTTTCCAAACTGCTCTATCAAGAGGAATGTTCAAGTCTGTGAGTAGAATGCACTCACCACAAAGAAGTTTCTGAGAATGCTTCTGTCTAGTTTTTATGTGAAGATATTTCCTTTTCCAGCATAGGCGTCAAAGCGCTCCAAATAAACACTTGCAGATTCTACAAAAGGAGTGTTTCCAAACTGCTCTATCAGAGGGAATGTTCAAGTCTGTGAGTTGAATGCACTAGTCAGACAGAAGTTTGTGAGAATGCTTCTGTGTAGTTTTTAGGTGAAGATATTTCCTTTTCCAGCATAGGTCTCAAAGTGATCCAAATAAACACTTGCAGATTCTACAAAACGAGTGTTTCCAAACTGCTCTATCAGAGGGAATGTTCAAGCCTGTGAGTTGAATGCAGTAATCACACAGAAGTTTGTGAGAATGCTTCTGTCTAGTTTTTAGGTGAAGATATTTCATTTCCCAGAATAGGCCTGAAAGCGCTCCAAATTTCCACTTGCAGATTCTACAAAAAGAGTGTTTCAAAACTACTCTTTCAAAAGGAAGGCTCAAGTCTGTGAGTTGAATGCACTCATCACAAAGAAGTTTCTGAGAATGCTTCTGTGTAGTTGTTATGTGAAGATAGTTCCTTTTCCAGCATAGGCCCCAAAGCGCTCGAAATAAACACTTGCAGATTCTACGAAAGGAGTGTTTCAAAACTGTCCTATGAAAAGAAACGTTCAAGTCTGTGAGTTGAATGCACTCATCACAGAGAAGTTTCTGAGAATGCTTCTGTGTAGTTTTTAGGTGAAGATATTTCCTTTTCCAGCATAGGCGTCAAAGCGATCCAAATAAACACTTGCAGATGCTACAAAAGGAGTGTTTCCAAACTGCTCTATCAAGAGGAATGTTCAAGTCTGTGAGTAGAATGCACTCACCACAAAGAAGTTTCTGAGAATGCTTCTGTCTAGTTTTTATGTGAAGATATTTCCTTTTCCAGCATAGGCGTCAAAGCGCTCCAAATAAACACTTGCAGATTCTACAAAAGGAGTGTTTCCAAACTGCTCTATCAGAGGGAATGTTCAAGGCCGTGAGTTGAATGCACTAGTCAGACAGAAGTTTGTGAGAATGCTTCTGTGTAGTTTTTAGGTGAAGATATTTCCTTTTCCAGCATAGGTCTCAAAGTGATCCAAATAAACACTTGCAGATTCTACAAAAGGAGTGTTTCCAAATTGCTCTATCAGAGGGAATGTTCAAGTCTGTGAGTTGAATGCAGTAATCACACAGAAGTTTGTGAGAATGCTTCTGTCTAGTTTCAGGTGGAGATATTTCTTTTCCCAGCATAGGCCTCAAAGCCCTCCAAATATCCACTTGCAGACTCTACAAAAAGAGTGTTTCAAAACTGCTCTTTCAAAAGGATGGCTCAAGTCTGTGAGTTGAATGCACTCATCACAAAGAAGTTTCTGAGAATGCTTCTGTGTAGTTGTTATGTGAAGATACTTCCTTTTCCAGCACAGGCCTCAGTGCGCTCGAAATAAACACTTGCAGATCCTACGAAAGGAGTGTTTCAAAACTGTCCTATCAAAATAAACGTTCAAGTCTGTGAGTTGAATGCAGTCATCACACAGAAGTTTCTGAGAATGCTTCTGTGTAGTTTTTAGGTGAAGATATTTCCTTTTCCAGCATAGGCGTCAAAGCGATCCAGATAAACACTTGCAGATTCTACAAAAGGAGTGTATCCAAACTGCTCTATCAGAGGGAATGTTCAAGTCTGTGAGTTGAATGCAGTAATCACACAGAAGTTTGTGAGAATGCTTCTGTCTAGTTTTTAGGTGAAGATATTTCATTTCCCAGAATAGGCCTGAAAGCGCTCCAAATTTCCACTTGCAGATTCTACAAAAAGAGTGTTTCAAAACTACTCTTTCAAAAGGAAGGCTCAAGTCTGTGAGTTGAATGCACTCATCACAAAGAAGTTTCTGAGAATGCTTCTGTGTAGTTGTTATGTGAAGATACTTCCTTTTCCAGCATAGGCCCCAAAGCGCTCGAAATAAACACTTGCAGATTCTACGAAAGGAGTGTTTCAAAACTGTCCTATGAAAAGAAACGTTCAAGTCTGTGAGTTGAATGCACTCATCACAGAGAAGTTTCTGAGAATGCTTCTGTGTAGTTTTTAGGTGAAGATATATCCTTTTCCAGCATAGGCGTCAAAGCGATCCAAATAAACACTTGCAGATTCTACAAAAGGAGTGTTTCCAAACTGCTCTATCAAGAGGAATGTTCAAGTCTGTGAGTAGAATGCACTCACCACAAAGAAGTTTCTGAGAATGCTTCTGTCTAGTTTTTATGTGAAGATATTTCCTTTTCCAGCATAGGCGTCAAAGCGCTCCAAATAAACACTTGCAGATTCTACAAAAGGAGTGTTTCCACACTGCTCTATCAGAGGGAATGTTCAAGTCTGTGAGTTGAATGCACTAGTCAGACAGAAGTTTGTGAGAATGCTTCTGTGTAGTTTTTAGGTGAAGATATTTCCTTTTCCAGCATAGGTCTCAAAGTGATCCAAATAAACACTTGCAGATTCTACAAAACGAGTGTTTCCAAACTGCTCTATCAGAGGGAATGTTCAAGTCTGTGAGTTGAATGCAGTAATCACACAGAAGTTTGTGAGAATGCTTCTGTCTAGTTTCAGGTGGAGATATTTCTTTTCCCAGCATAGGCCTCAAAGCCCTCCAAATATCCACTTGCAGACTCTACAAAAAGAGTGTTTCAAAACTGCTCTTTCAAAAGGATGGCTCAAGTCGGTGAGTTGAATGCACTCATCACAAAGAAGTTTCTGAGAATGCTTCTGTGTAGTTGTTATGTGAAGATACTTCCTTTTCCAGCACAGGCCTCAGTGCGCTCGAAATAAACACTTGCAGATCCTACGAAAGGAGTGTTTCAAAACTGTCCTATCAAAATAAACGTTCAAGTCTGTGAGTTGAATGCAGTCATCACACAGAAGTTTCTGAGAATGCTTCTGTGTAGTTTTTAGGTGAAGATATTTCATTTCCCAGCACAGGCCTCAGAGCGCTCCAAATATGCATTTGCAGATTCTACAAAAAGAGAGCTTGAAAACTCTTCCACCAAAAAGAGGCTTCAACTCTATGAGTAGAATGCACTCATCACAAAGAAGTTTCTGAGAATGCTTCTGTCTAGTTTTTATGTGAAGATATTTCCTTTTCCAGCATAGGCGTCAAAGCGCTCCAAATAAACACTTGCAGATTCTACTAAAGGAGTGTTTCCAAACTGCTCTATCAAAGGCAATGTTCAAGTCTGTGAGTTGAATGCACTCATCACAGAGAAGTTTCTGAGAATGCTTCTGTGTAGTTTTTAGGTGAAGATATTTCCTTTTCCAGCTTAGGCGTCAAAGCGATCCAAATAAACACTTGCAGATTCTACAAAAGGAGTGTATCCAAACTGCTCTATCAGAGGGAATGTTCAAGTCTGTGAGTTGAATGCAGTAATCACACAGAAGTTTGTGAGAATGCTTCTGTCTAGTTTTTAGGTGAAGATATTTCATTTCCCAGAATAGGCCATAAAGCGCTCCAAATTTCCACTTGCAGATTCTACAAAAAGAGTGTTTCAAAACTACTCTTTCAAAAGGAAGGCTCAAGTCTGTGAGTTGAATGCACTCATCACAAAGAAGTTTCTGAGAATGCTTCTGTGTAGTTGTTATGTGAAGATACTTCCTTTTCCAGCATAGGCCTCAAAGCGCTCGAAATAAACACTTGCAGATTCTACGAAAGGAGTGTTTCAAAACTGTCCTATCAAAAGAAACGTTCAAGTCTGTGAGTTGAATGCACTCATCACAGAGAAGTTTCTGAGAATGCTTCTGTGTAGTTTTTAGGTGAAGATATTTCCTTTTCCAGCATAGGTGTCAAAGCGATCCAAATAAACACTTGCAGATTCTACAAAAGGAGTGTTTCCAAACTGCTCTATCAGAGGGAATGTTCAAGTCTGTGAGTTGAATGCAGTAATCACACAGAAGTTTGTGAGAATGCTTCTGTCTAGTTTTTAGGTGAAGATATTTCATTTCCCAGAATAGGCCTGAAAGCGCTCCAAATTTCCACTTGCAGATTCTACAAAAAGAGTGTTTCAAAACTACTCTTTCAAAAGGAAGGCTCAAGTCTGTGAGTTGAATGCACTCATCACAAAGAAGTTTCTGAGAATGCTTCTGTGTAGTTGTTATGTGAAGATAGTTCCTTTTCCAGCATAGGCCCCAAAGCGCTCGAAATAAACACTTGCAGATTCTACGAAAGGAGTGTTTCAAAACTCTCCTATGAAAAGAAACGTTCAAGTCTGTGAGTTGAATGCACTCATCACAGAGAAGTTTCTGAGAATGCTTCTGTGTAGTTTTTAGGTGAAGATATTTCCTTTTCCAGCATAGGCGTCAAAGCGATCCAAATAAACACTTGCAGATGCTACAAAAGGAGTGTTTCCAAACTGCTCTATCAAGAGGAATGTTCAAGTCTGTGAGTAGAATGCACTCACCACAAAGAAGTTTCTGAGAATGCTTCTGTCTAGTTTTTAGGTGAAGATATATCCTTTTCCAGCATAGGCGTCAAAGCGATCCAAATAAACACTTGCAGATTCTACAAAAGGAGTGTTTCCAAACTGCTCTATCAGAGGGAATGTTCAAGTCTGTGAGTTGAATGCACTAGTCAGACAGAAGTTTGTGAGAATGCTTCTGTGTAGTTTTTAGGTGAAGATATTTCCTTTTCCAGCATAGGTCTCAAAGTGATCCAAATAAACACTTGCAGATTCTACAAAAGGAGTGTTTCCAAACTGCTCTATCAGAGGGAATGTTCAAGTCTGTGAGTTGAATGCAGTAATCACACAGAAGTTTGTGAGAATGCTTCTGTCTAGTTTCAGGTGGAGATATTTCTTTTCCCAGCATAGGCCTCAAAGCCCTCCAAATATCCACTTGCAGACTCTACAAAAAGAGTGTTTCAAAACTGCTCTTTCAAAAGGATGGCTCAAGTCGGTGAGTTGAATGCACTCATCACAAAGAAGTTTCTGAGAATGCTTCTGTGTAGTTGTTATGTGAAGATACTTCCTTTTCCAGCACAGGCCTCAGTGCGCTCGAAATAAACACTTGCAGATCCTACGAAAGGAGTGTTTCAAAACTGTCCTATCAAAATAAACGTTCAAGTCTGTGAGTTGAATGCAGTCATCACACAGAAGTTTCTGAGAATGCTTCTGTGTAGTTTTTAGGTGAAGATATTTCATTTCCCAGCACAGGCCTCAGAGCGCTCCAAATATGCATTTGCAGATTCTACAAAAAGAGAGCTTGAAAACTCTTCCACCAAAAAGAGGCTTCAACTCTATGAGTAGAATGCACTCATCACAAAGAAGTTTCTGAGAATGCTTCTGTCTAGTTTTTATGTGAAGATATTTCCTTTTCCAGCATAGGCGTCAAAGCGCTCCAAATAAACACTTGCAGATTCTACTAAAGGAGTGTTTCCAAACTGCTCTATCAAAGGCAATGTTCAAGTCTGTGAGTTGAATGCACTCATCACAGAGAAGTTTCTGAGAATGCTTCTGTGTAGTTTTTAGGTGAAGATATTTCCTTTTCCAGCATAGGCGTCAAAGCGATCCAAATAAACATTTGCAGATTCTTCAAATGGAGTGTATCCAAACTGCTCTATCAGAGGGAATGTTCAAGTCTGTGAGTTGAATGCAGTAATCACACAGAAGTTTGTGAGAATGCTTCTGTCTAGTTTTTAGGTGAAGATATTTCTTTTTCCAGAATAGGCCCTAAAGCGCTCCAAATTTCCACTTGCAGATTCTACAAAAAGAGTGTTTCAAAACTGCTCTTTCAAAAGGCAGGCTCAAGTCTGTGAGTTGAATGCACTCATCACAAAGAAGTTTCTGAGAATGCTTCTGTGTAGTTTTTAGGTGAAGATATTTCCTTTTCCAGCATAGGCGTCAAAGCGATCCAAATAAACACTTGCAGATTCTACAAAAGGAGTCTATCCAAACTGCTCTATCACAGGGAATGTTCAAGTCTGTGAGTTGAATGCAGTAATCACACAGAAGTTTGTGAGAATGCTTCTGTCTAGTTTTTAGGTGAAGATATTTCTTTTCCCAGAATAGGCGCTAAAGCGCTCCAAATTTCCACTTGCAGATTCTACAAAAAGAGTGTTTCAAAACTGCTCTTTCAAAAGGAAGGCTCAAGTTGTGAGTTGAATGCACTCATCACAAAGCAGTTTCTGAGAATGCTTCTGTGTAGTTGTTATGTGAAGATACTTCCTTTTCCAGCATAGGCCTCAAAGCGCTCGAAATAAACACTTGCAGATTCTAGGAAAGGAGTGTTTCAAACCTGTCCTATCAAAAGAAACGTTCAAGTCTGTGAGTTTAATGCACTCATCACAGAGAAGTTTCTGAGAATGCTTCTGTGTAGTTTTTAGGTGAAGATATTTCCTTTTCCAGCATAGGCGTCAAAGCGATCCAAATAAACACTTGCAGATTCTACAAAAGGAGTGTATCCAAACTGCTCTATCAGAGGGAATGATCAAGTCTGTGAGTTGAATGCAGTCATCACACAGAAGTTTGTGAGAATGCTTCTGTCTAGTTTTTAGGTGAAGATATTTCTTTTCCCAGAATAGGCCCTAAAGCGCTCCAAATTTCCACTTGCAGATTCTACAAAAAAGTGTTTCAAAACTGCTCTTTCAAAAGGAAGGCTCAAGTCTGTGAGTTGAATGCACTCATCACAAAGAAGTTTCTGAGAATGCTTCTGTGTAGTTGTTATGTGAAGATACTTCCTTTTCCAGCATAGGCCTCAAAGCGCTCAAAATAAACACTTGCAGATTCTACGAAAGGAGTGTTTCAAAACTGTCCTATCAAAAGAAACGTTCAAGTCTGTGAGTTGAATGCACTCATCACAGAGAAGTTTCTGAGAATGCTTCTGTGTAGTTTTTAGGTGAAGATATTTCCTTTTCCAGCATAGGTGTCAAAGCGATCCAAATAAACACTTGCAGATTCTACAAAAGGAGTGTTTCCAAACTGCTCTATCAGAGGGAATGTTCAAGTCTGTGAGTAGAATGCACTCACCACAAAGAAGTTTTTGAGAATGCTTCTGTCTAGTTTTTATGTGAAGATATTTCCTTTTCCAGCATAGGCGTCAAAGCGATCCGAATAAACACTTGCAGCTTCTACAAAAGGAGTGTTTCCAAACTGCTCTATCAGAGGGAATGTTCAAGTCTGTGAGTTGAATGCACTAGTCAGACAGAAGTTTGTGAGAATGCTTCTGTGTAGTTTTTAGGTGAAGATATTTCCTTTTCCAGCATAGGTCTCAAAGTGATCCAAATAAACACTTGCAGATTCTACAAAAGGAGTGTTTCCAAACTGCTCTATCAGAGGGAATGTTCAAGTCTGTGAGTTGAATGCAGTAATCACACAGAAGTTTGTGAGAATGCTTCTGTCTAGTTTCAGGTGGAGATATTTCTTTTCCCAGCATAGGCCTCAAAGCCCTCCAAATATCCACTTGCAGACTCTACAAAAAGAGTGTTTCAAAACTGCTCTTTCAAAAGGATGGCTCAAGTCGGTGAGTTGAATGCACTCATCACAAAGAAGTTTCTGAGAATGCTTCTGTGTAGTTGTTATGTGAAGATACTTCCTTTTCCAGCACAGGCCTCAGTGCGCTCGAAATAAACACTTGCAGATCCTACGAAAGGAGTGTTTCAAAACTGTCCTATCAAAATAAACGTTCAAGTCTGTGAGTTGAATGCAGTCATCACACAGAAGTTTCTGAGAATGCTTCTGTGTAGTTTTTAGGTGAAGATATTTCATTTCCCAGCACAGGCCTCAGAGCGCTCCAAATATGCATTTGCAGATTCTACAAAAAGAGAGCTTGAAAACTCTTCCACCAAAAAGAGGCTTCAACTCTATGAGTAGAATGCACTCATCACAAAGAAGTTTCTGAGAATGCTTCTGTCTAGTTTTTATGTGAAGATATTTCCTTTTCCAGCATAGGCGTCAAAGCGCTCCAAATAAACACTTGCAGATTCTACTAAAGGAGTGTTTCCAAACTGCTCTATCAAAGGCAATGTTCAAGTCTGTGAGTTGAATGCACTCATCACAGAGAAGTTTCTGAGAATGCTTCTGTGTAGTTTTTAGGTGAAGATATTTCCTTTTCCAGCATAGGCGTCAAAGCGATCCAAATAAACATTTGCAGATTCTACAAATGGAGTGTATCCAAACTGCTCTATCAGAGGGAATGTTCAAGTCTGTGAGTTGAATGCAGTAATCACACAGAAGTTTGTGAGAATGCTTCTGTCTAGTTTTTAGGTGAAGATATTTCTTTTTCCAGAATAGGCCCTAAAGCGCTCCAAATTTCCACTTGCAGATTCTACAAAAAGAGTGTTTCAAAACTGCTCTTTCAAAAGGCAGGCTCAAGTCTGTGAGTTGAATGCACTCATCACAAAGAAGTTTCTGAGAATGCTTCTGTGTAGTTTTTAGGTGAAGATATTTCCTTTTCCAGCATAGGCGTCAAAGCGATCCAAATAAACACTTGCAGATTCTACAAAAGGAGTGTATCCAAACTGCTCTATCAGAGGGAATGATCAAGCCTGTGAGTTGAATGCAGTCATCACACAGAAGTTTGTGAGAATGCTTCTGTCTAGTTTTTAGGTGAAGATATTTCTTTTCCCAGAATAGGCCCTAAAGCGCTCCAAATTTCCACTTGCAGATTCTACAAAAAGAGTGTTTCAAAACTGCTCTTTCAAAAGGAAGGCTCAAGTCTGTGAGTTGAATGCACTCATCACAAAGAAGTTTCTGAGAATGCTTCTGTGTAGTTGTTATGTGAAGATACTTCCTTTTCCAGCATAGGCCTCAAAGCGCTCAAAATAAACACTTGCAGATTCTACGAAGGGAGTGTTTCAAAACTGTCCTATCAAAAGAAACGTTCAAGTCTGTGAGTTGAATGCACTCATCACAGAGAAGTTTCTGAGAATGCTTCTGTGTAGTTTTTAGGTGAAGATATTTCCTTTTCCAGCATAGGTGTCAAAGCGATCCAAATAAACACTTGCAGATTCTACAAAAGGAGTGTTTCCAAACTGCTCTATCAGAGGGAATGTTCAAGTCTGTGAGTAGAATGCACTCACCACAAAGAAGTTTTTGAGAATGCTTCTGTCTAGTTTTTATGTGAAGATATTTCCTTTTCCAGCATAGGCGTCAAAGCGCTCCAAATAAACACTTGCAGATTCTACAAAAGGAGTGTTTCCAAACTGCTCTATCAGAGGGAATGTTCAAGGCCGTGAGTTGAATGCACTAGTCAGACAGAAGTTTGTGAGAATGCTTCTGTGTAGTTTTTAGGTGAAGATATTTCCTTTTCCAGCATAGGTCTCAAAGTGATCCAAATAAACACTTGCAGATTCTACAAAAGGAGTGTTTCCAAATTGCTCTATCAGAGGGAATGTTCAAGTCTGTGAGTTGAATGCAGTAATCACACAGAAGTTTGTGAGAATGCTTCTGTCTAGTTTCAGGTGGAGATATTTCTTTTCCCAGCATAGGCCTCAAAGCCCTCCAAATATCCACTTGCAGACTCTACAAAAAGAGTGTTTCAAAACTGCTCTTTCAAAAGGATGGCTCAAGTCTGTGAGTTGAATGCACTCATCACAAAGAAGTTTCTGAGAATGCTTCTGTGTAGTTGTTATGTGAAGATACTTCCTTTTCCAGCACAGGCCTCAGTGCGCTCGAAATAAACACTTGCAGATCCTACGAAAGGAGTGTTTCAAAACTGTCCTATCAAAATAAACGTTCAAGTCTGTGAGTTGAATGCAGTCATCACACAGAAGTTTCTGAGAATGCTTCTGTGTAGTTTTTAGGTGAAGATATTTCCTTTTCCAGCATAGGCGTCAAAGCGATCCAGATAAACACTTGCAGATTCTACAAAAGGAGTGTATCCAAACTGCTCTATCAGAGGGAATGTTCAAGTCTGTGAGTTGAATGCAGTAATCACACAGAAGTTTGTGAGAATGCTTCTGTCTAGTTTTTAGGTGAAGATATTTCATTTCCCAGAATAGGCCTGAAAGCGCTCCAAATTTCCACTTGCAGATTCTACAAAAAGAGTGTTTCAAAACTACTCTTTCAAAAGGAAGGCTCAAGTCTGTGAGTTGAATGCACTCATCACAAAGAAGTTTCTGAGAATGCTTCTGTGTAGTTGTTATGTGAAGATACTTCCTTTTCCAGCATAGGCCCCAAAGCGCTCGAAATAAACACTTGCAGATTCTACGAAAGGAGTGTTTCAAAACTGTCCTATGAAGAGAAACGTTCAAGTCTGTGAGTTGAATGCACTCATCACAGAGAAGTTTCTGAGAATGCTTCTGTGTAGTTTTTAGGTGAAGATATATCCTTTTCCAGCATAGGCGTCAAAGCGATCCAAATAAACACTTGCAGATTCTACAAAAGGAGTGTTTCCAAACTGCTCTATCAAGAGGAATGTTCAAGTCTGTGAGTAGAATGCACTCACCACAAAGAAGTTTCTGAGAATGCTTCTGTCTAGTTTTTATGTGAAGATATTTCCTTTTCCAGCATAGGCGTCAAAGCGCTCCAAATAAACACTTGCAGATTCTACAAAAGGAGTGTTTCCAAACTGCTCTATCAGAGGGAATGTTCAAGTCTGTGAGTTGAATGCACTAGTCAGACAGAAGTTTGTGAGAATGCTTCTGTGTAGTTTTTAGGTGAAGATATTTCCTTTTCCAGCATAGGTCTCAAAGTGATCCAAATAAACACTTGCAGATTCTACAAAACGAGTGTTTCCAAACTGCTCTATCAGAGGGAATGTTCAAGTCTGTGAGTTGAATGCAGTAATCACACAGAAGTTTGTGAGAATGCTTCTGTCTAGTTTCAGGTGGAGATATTTCTTTTCCCAGCATAGGCCTCAAAGCCCTCCAAATATCCACTTGCAGACTCTACAAAAAGAGTGTTTCAAAACTGCTCTTTCAAAAGGATGGCTCAAGTCGGTGAGTTGAATGCACTCATCACAAAGAAGTTTCTGAGAATGCTTCTGTGTAGTTGTTATGTGAAGATACTTCCTTTTCCAGCACAGGCCTCAGTGCGCTCGAAATAAACACTTGCAGATCCTACGAAAGGAGTGTTTCAAAACTGTCCTATCAAAATAAACGTTCAAGTCTGTGAGTTGAATGCAGTCATCACACAGAAGTTTCTGAGAATGCTTCTGTGTAGTTTTTAGGTGAAGATATTTCATTTCCCAGCACAGGCCTCAGAGCGCTCCAAATATGCATTTGCAGATTCTACAAAAAGAGAGCTTGAAAACTCTTCCACCAAAAAGAGGCTTCAACTCTATGAGTAGAATGCACTCATCACAAAGAAGTTTCTGAGAATGCTTCTGTCTAGTTTTTATGTGAAGATATTTCCTTTTCCAGCATAGGCGTCAAAGCGCTCCAAATAAACACTTGCAGATTCTACTAAAGGAGTGTTTCCAAACTGCTCTATCAAAGGCAATGTTCAAGTCTGTGAGTTGAATGCACTCATCACAGAGAAGTTTCTGAGAATGCTTCTGTGTAGTTTTTAGGTGAAGATATTTCCTTTTCCAGCTTAGGCGTCAAAGCGATCCAAATAAACACTTGCAGATTCTACAAAAGGAGTGTATCCAAACTGCTCTATCAGAGGGAATGTTCAAGTCTGTGAGTTGAATGCAGTAATCACACAGAAGTTTGTGAGAATGCTTCTGTCTAGTTTTTAGGTGAAGATATTTCATTTCCCAGAATAGGCCATAAAGCGCTCCAAATTTCCACTTGCAGATTCTACAAAAAGAGTGTTTCAAAACTACTCTTTCAAAAGGAAGGCTCAAGTCTGTGAGTTGAATGCACTCATCACAAAGAAGTTTCTGAGAATGCTTCTGTGTAGTTGTTATGTGAAGATACTTCCTTTTCCAGCATAGGCCTCAAAGCGCTCGAAATAAACACTTGCAGATTCTACGAAAGGAGTGTTTCAAAACTGTCCTATCAAAAGAAACGTTCAAGTCTGTGAGTTGAATGCACTCATCACAGAGAAGTTTCTGAGAATGCTTCTGTGTAGTTTTTAGGTGAAGATATTTCCTTTTCCAGCATAGGTGTCAAAGCGATCCAAATAAACACTTGCAGATTCTACAAAAGGAGTGTTTCCAAACTGCTCTATCAGAGGGAATGTTCAAGTCTGTGAGTTGAATGCAGTAATCACACAGAAGTTTGTGAGAATGCTTCTGTCTAGTTTTTAGGTGAAGATATTTCATTTCCCAGAATAGGCCTGAAAGCGCTCCAAATTTCCACTTGCAGATTCTACAAAAAGAGTGTTTCAAAACTACTCTTTCAAAAGGAAGGCTCAAGTCTGTGAGTTGAATGCACTCATCACAAAGAAGTTTCTGAGAATGCTTCTGTGTAGTTGTTATGTGAAGATAGTTCCTTTTCCAGCATAGGCCCCAAAGCGCTCGAAATAAACACTTGCAGATTCTACGAAAGGAGTGTTTCAAAACTCTCCTATGAAAAGAAACGTTCAAGTCTGTGAGTTGAATGCACTCATCACAGAGAAGTTTCTGAGAATGCTTCTGTGTAGTTTTTAGGTGAAGATATTTCCTTTTCCAGCATAGGCGTCAAAGCGATCCAAATAAACACTTGCAGATGCTACAAAAGGAGTGTTTCCAAACTGCTCTATCAAGAGGAATGTTCAAGTCTGTGAGTAGAATGCACTCACCACAAAGAAGTTTCTGAGAATGCTTCTGTCTAGTTTTTAGGTGAAGATATATCCTTTTCCAGCATAGGCGTCAAAGCGATCCAAATAAACACTTGCAGCTTCTACAAAAGGAGTGTTTCCAAACTGCTCTATCAGAGGGAATGTTCAAGTCTGTGAGTTGAATGCACTAGTCAGACAGAAGTTTGTGAGAATGCTTCTGTGTAGTTTTTAGGTGAAGATATTTCCTTTTCCAGCATAAGTCTCAAAGTGATCCAAATAAACACTTGCAGATTCTACAAAAGGAGTGTTTCCAAACTGCTCTATCAGAGGGAATGTTCAAGTCTGTGAGTTGAATGCAGTAATCACACAGAAGTTTGTGAGAATGCTTCTGTCTAGTTTCAGGTGGAGATATTTCTTTTCCCAGCATAGGCCTCAAAGCCCTCCAAATATCCACTTGCAGACTCTACAAAAAGAGTGTTTCAAAACTGCTCTTTCAAAAGGATGGCTCAAGTCGGTGAGTTGAATGCACTCATCACAAAGAAGTTTCTGAGAATGCTTCTGTGTAGTTGTTATGTGAAGATACTTCCTTTTCCAGCACAGGCCTCAGTGCGCTCGAAATAAACACTTGCAGATCCTACGAAAGGAGTGTTTCAAAACTGTCCTATCAAAATAAACGTTCAAGTCTGTGAGTTGAATGCAGTCATCACACAGAAGTTTCTGAGAATGCTTCTGTGTAGTTTTTAGGTGAAGATATTTCATTTCCCAGCACAGGCCTCAGAGCGCTCCAAATATGCATTTGCAGATTCTACAAAAAGAGAGCTTGAAAACTCTTCCACCAAAAAGAGGCTTCAACTCTATGAGTAGAATGCACTCATCACAAAGAAGTTTCTGAGAATGCTTCTGTCTAGTTTTTATGTGAAGATATTTCCTTTTCCAGCATAGGCGTCAAAGCGCTCCAAATAAACACTTGCAGATTCTACTAAAGGAGTGTTTCCAAACTGCTCTATCAAAGGCAATGTTCAAGTCTGTGAGTTGAATGCACTCATCACAGAGAAGTTTCTGAGAATGCTTCTGTGTAGTTTTTAGGTGAAGATATTTCCTTTTCCAGCATAGGCGTCAAAGCGATCCAAATAAACATTTGCAGATTCTACAAATGGAGTGTATCCAAACTGCTCTATCAGAGGGAATGTTCAAGTCTGTGAGTTGAATGCAGTAATCACACAGAAGTTTGTGAGAATGCTTCTGTCTAGTTTTTAGGTGAAGATATTTCTTTTTCCAGAATAGGCCCTAAAGCGCTCCAAATTTCCACTTGCAGATTCTACAAAAAGAGTGTTTCAAAACTGCTCTTTCAAAAGGCAGGCTCAAGTCTGTGAGTTGAATGCACTCATCACAAAGAAGTTTCTGAGAATGCTTCTGTGTAGTTTTTAGGTGAAGATATTTCCTTTTCCAGCATAGGCGTCAAAGCGATCCAAATAAACACTTGCAGATTCTACAAAAGGAGTCTATCCAAACTGCTCTATCACAGGGAATGTTCAAGTCTGTGAGTTGAATGCAGTAATCACACAGAAGTTTGTGAGAATGCTTCTGTCTAGTTTTTAGGTGAAGATATTTCTTTTCCCAGAATAGGCCCTAAAGCGCTCCAAATTTCCACTTGCAGATTCTACAAAAAGAGTGTTTCAAAACTGCTCTTTCAAAAGGAAGGCTCAAGTTGTGAGTTGAATGCACTCATCACAAAGCAGTTTCTGAGAATGCTTCTGTGTAGTTGTTATGTGAAGATACTTCCTTTTCCAGCATAGGCCTCAAAGCGCTCGAAATAAACACTTGCAGATTCTAGGAAAGGAGTGTTTCAAACCTGTCCTATCAAAAGAAACGTTCAAGTCTGTGAGTTGAATGCACTCATCACAGAGAAGTTTCTGAGAATGCTTCTGTGTAGTTTTTAGGTGAAGATATTTCCTTTTCCAGCATAGGCGTCAAAGCGATCCAAATAAACACTTGCAGATTCTACAAAAGGAGTGTATCCAAACTGCTCTATCAGAGGGAATGATCAAGTCTGTGAGTTGAATGCAGTCATCACACAGAAGTTTGTGAGAATGCTTCTGTCTAGTTTTTAGGTGAAGATATTTCTTTTCCCAGAATAGGCCCTAAAGCGCTCCAAATTTCCACTTGCAGATTCTACAAAAAGAGTGTTTCAAAACTGCTCTTTCAAAAGGAAGGCTCAAGTCTGTGAGTTGAATGCACTCATCACAAAGAAGTTTCTGAGAATGCTTCTGTGTAGTTGTTATGTGAAGATACTTCCTTTTCCAGCATAGGCCTCAAAGCGCTCAAAATAAACACTTGCAGATTCTACGAAAGGAGTGTTTCAAAACTGTCCTATCAAAAGAAACGTTCAAGTCTGTGAGTTGAATGCACTCATCACAGAGAAGTTTCTGAGAATGCTTCTGTGTAGTTTTTAGGTGAAGATATTTCCTTTTCCAGCATAGGTGTCAAAGCGATCCAAATAAACACTTGCAGATTCTACAAAAGGAGTGTTTCCAAACTGCTCTATCAGAGGGAATGTTCAAGTCTGTGAGTAGAATGCACTCACCACAAAGAAGTTTTTGAGAATGCTTCTGTCTAGTTTTTATGTGAAGATATTTCCTTTTCCAGCATAGGCGTCAAAGCGATCCAAATAAACACTTGCAGCTTCTACAAAAGGAGTGTTTCCAAACTGCTCTATCAGAGGGAATGTTCAAGTCTGTGAGTTGAATGCACTAGTCAGACAGAAGTTTGTGAGAATGCTTCTGTGTAGTTTTTAGGTGAAGATATTTCCTTTTCCAGCATAGGTCTCAAAGTGATCCAAATAAACACTTGCAGATTCTACAAAAGGAGTGTTTCCAAACTGCTCTATCAGAGGGAATGTTCAAGTCTGTGAGTTGAATGCAGTAATCACACAGAAGTTTGTGAGAATGCTTCTGTCTAGTTTCAGGTGGAGATATTTCTTTTCCCAGCATAGGCCTCAAAGCCCTCCAAATATCCACTTGCAGACTCTACAAAAAGAGTGTTTCAAAACTGCTCTTTCAAAAGGATGGCTCAAGTCGGTGAGTTGAATGCACTCATCACAAAGAAGTTTCTGAGAATGCTTCTGTGTAGTTGTTATGTGAAGATACTTCCTTTTCCAGCACAGGCCTCAGTGCGCTCGAAATAAACACTTGCAGATCCTACGAAAGGAGTGTTTCAAAACTGTCCTATCAAAATAAACGTTCAAGTCTGTGAGTTGAATGCAGTCATCACACAGAAGTTTCTGAGAATGCTTCTGTGTAGTTTTTAGGTGAAGATATTTCATTTCCCAGCACAGGCCTCAGAGCGCTCCAAATATGCATTTGCAGATTCTACAAAAAGAGAGCTTGAAAACTCTTCCACCAAAAAGAGGCTTCAACTCTATGAGTAGAATGCACTCATCACAAAGAAGTTTCTGAGAATGCTTCTGTCTAGTTTTTATGTGAAGATATTTCCTTTTCCAGCATAGGCGTCAAAGCGCTCCAAATAAACACTTGCAGATTCTACTAAAGGAGTGTTTCCAAACTGCTCTATCAAAGGCAATGTTCAAGTCTGTGAGTTGAATGCACTCATCACAGAGAAGTTTCTGAGAATGCTTCTGTGTAGTTTTTAGGTGAAGATATTTCCTTTTCCAGCATAGGCGTCAAAGCGATCCAAATAAACATTTGCAGATTCTACAAATGGAGTGTATCCAAACTGCTCTATCAGAGGGAATGTTCAAGTCTGTGAGTTGAATGCAGTAATCACACAGAAGTTTGTGAGAATGCTTCTGTCTAGTTTTTAGGTGAAGATATTTCTTTTTCCAGAATAGGCCCTTAAACGCTCCAAATTTCCACTTGCAGATTCTACAAAAAGAGTGTTTCAAAACTGCTCTTTCAAAAGGCAGGCTCAAGTCTGTGAGTTGAATGCACTCATCACAAAGAAGTTTCTGAGAATGCTTCTGTGTAGTTTTTAGGTGAAGATATTTCCTTTTCCAGCATAGGCGTCAAAGCGATCCAAATAAACACTTGCAGATTCTACAAAAGGAGTGTATCCAAACTGCTCTATCAGAGGGAATGATCAAGCCTGTGAGTTGAATGCAGTCATCACACAGAAGTTTGTGAGAATGCTTCTGTCTAGTTTTTAGGTGAAGATATTTCTTTTCCCAGAATAGGCCTGAAAGCGCTCCAAATTTCCACTTGCAGATTCTACAAAAAGAGTGTTTCAAAACTGCTCTTTCAAAAGGAAGGCTCAAGTCTGTGAGTTGAATGCACTCATCACAAAGAAGTTTCTGAGAATGCTTCTGTGTAGTTGTTATGTGAAGATACTTCCTTTTCCAGCATAGGCCTCAAAGCGCTCAAAATAAACACTTGCAGATTCTACGAAGGGAGTGTTTCAAAACTGTCCTATCAAAAGAAACGTTCAAGTCTGTGAGTTGAATGCACTCATCACAGAGAAGTTTCTGAGAATGCTTCTGTGTAGTTTTTAGGTGAAGATATTTCCTTTTCCAGCATAGGTGTCAAAGCGATCCAAATAAACACTTGCAGATTCTACAAAAGGAGTGTTTCCAAACTGCTCTATCAGAGGGAATGTTCAAGTCTGTGAGTAGAATGCACTCACCACAAAGAAGTTTTTGAGAATGCTTCTGTCTAGTTTTTATGTGAAGATATTTCCTTTTCCAGCATAGGCGTCAAAGCGCTCCAAATAAACACTTGCAGATTCTACAAAAGGAGTGTTTCCAAACTGCTCTATCAGAGGGAATGTTCAAGGCCGTGAGTTGAATGCACTAGTCAGACAGAAGTTTGTGAGAATGCTTCTGTGTAGTTTTTAGGTGAAGATATTTCCTTTTCCAGCATAGGTCTCAAAGTGATCCAAATAAACACTTGCAGATTCTACAAAAGGAGTGTTTCCAAACTGCTCTATAAGAGGGAATGTTCAAGTCTGTGAGTTGAATGCAGTAATCACACAGAAGTTTGTGAGAATGCTTCTGTCTAGTTTCAGGTGGAGATATTTCTTTTCCCAGCATAGGCCTCAAAGCCCTCCAAATATCCACTTGCAGACTCTACAAAAAGAGTGTTTCAAAACTGCTCTTTCAAAAGGATGGCTCAAGTCTGTGAGTTGAATGCACTCATCACAAAGAAGTTTCTGAGAATGCTTCTGTGTAGTTGTTATGTGAAGATACTTCCTTTTCCAGCACAGGCCTCAGTGCGCTCGAAATAAACAATTGCAGATCCTACGAAAGGAGTGTTTCAAAACTGTCCTATCAAAATAAACGTTCAAGTCTGTGAGTTGAATGCAGTCATCACACAGAAGTTTCTGAGAGTGCTTCTGTGTAGTTTTTAGGTGAAGATATTTCCTTTTCCAGCATAGGCGTCAAAGCGATCCAGATAAACACTTGCAGATTCTATAAAAGGAGTGTATCCAAACTGCTCTATCAGAGGGAATGTTCAAGTCTGTGAGTTGAATGCAGTAATCACACAGAAGTTTGTGAGAATGCTTCTGTCTAGTTTTTAGGTGAAGATATTTCATTTCCCAGAATAGGCCTGAAAGCGCTCCAAATTTCCACTTGCAGATTCTACAAAAAGAGTGTTTCAAAACTACTCTTTCAAAAGGAAGGCTCAAGTCTGTGAGTTGAATGCACTCATCACAAAGAAGTTTCTGAGAATGCTTCTGTGTAGTTGTTATGTGAAGATACTTCCTTTTCCAGCATAGGCCCCAAAGCGCTCGAAATAAACACTTGCAGATTCTACGAAAGGAGTGTTTCAAAACTGTCCTATGAAAAGAAACGTTCAAGTCTGTGAGTTGAATGCACTCATCACAGAGAAGTTTCTGAGAATGCTTCTGTGTAGTTTTTAGGTGAAGATATATCCTTTTCCAGCATAGGCGTCAAAGCGATCCAAATAAACACTTGCAGATTCTACAAAAGGAGTGTTTCCAAACTGCTCTATCAAGAGGAATGTTCAAGTCTGTGAGTAGAATGCACTCACCACAAAGAAGTTTCTGAGAATGCTTCTGTCTAGTTTTTATGTGAAGATATTTCCTTTTCCAGCATAGGCGTCAAAGCGCTCCAAATAAACACTTGCAGATTCTACAAAAGGAGTGTTTCCAAACTGCTCTATCAGAGGGAATGTTCAAGTCTGTGAGTTGAATGCACTAGTCAGACAGAAGTTTGTGAGAATGCTTCTGTGTAGTTTTTAGGTGAAGATATTTCCTTTTCCAGCATAGGTCTCAAAGTGATCCAAATAAACACTTGCAGATTCTACAAAAGGAGTGTTTCCAAACTGCTCTATCAGAGGGAATGTTCAAGTCTGTGAGTTGAATGCAGTAATCACACAGAAGTTTGTGAGAATGCTTCTGTCTAGTTTCAGGTGGAGATATTTCTTTTCCCAGCATAGGCCTCAAAGCCCTCCAAATATCCACTTGCAGACTCTACAAAAAGAGTGTTTCAAAACTGCTCTTTCAAAAGGATGGCTCAAGTCGGTGAGTTGAATGCACTCATCACAAAGAAGTTTCTGAGAATGCTTCTGTGTAGTTGTTATGTGAAGATACTTCCTTTTCCAGCACAGGCCTCAGTGCGCTCGAAATAAACACTTGCAGATCCTACGAAAGGAGTGTTTCAAAACTGTCCTATCAAAATAAACGTTCAAGTCTGTGAGTTGAATGCAGTCATCACACAGAAGTTTCTGAGAATGCTTCTGTGTAGTTTTTAGGTGAAGATATTTCATTTCCCAGCACAGGCCTCAGAGCGCTCCAAATATGCATTTGCAGATTCTACAAAAAGAGAGCTTGAAAACTCTTCCACCAAAAAGAGGCTTCAACTCTATGAGTAGAATGCACTCATCACAAAGAAGTTTCTGAGAATGCTTCTGTCTAGTTTTTATGTGAAGATATTTCCTTTTCCAGCATAGGCGTCAAAGCGCTCCAAATAAACACTTGCAGATTCTACTAAAGGAGTGTTTCCAAACTGCTCTATCAAAGGCAATGTTCAAGTCTGTGAGTTGAATGCACTCATCACAGAGAAGTTTCTGAGAATGCTTCTGTGTAGTTTTTAGGTGAAGATATTTCCTTTTCCAGCATAGGCGTCAAAGCGATCCAAATAAACAATTGCAGATTCTACAAAAGGAGTGTTTCCAAACTGCTCTATCAAGAGGAATGTTCAAGTCTTGGAGTAGAATGCACTCACCACAAAGAAGTTTCTGAGAATGCTTCTGTCTAGTTTTTATGTGAAGATATTTCCTTTTCCAGCATAGGCGTCAAAGCGCTCCAAATAAACACTTGCAGATTCTACAAAAGGAGTGTTTCCAAACTGCTCTATCAGAGGGAATGTTCAAGTCTGTGAGTTGAATGCACTAGTCAGACAGAAGTTTGTGAGAATGCTTCTGTGTAGTTTTCAGGTGAAGATATTTCCTTTTCCAGCATAGGTCTCAAAGTGATCCAAATAAACACTTGCAGATTCTACAAAACGAGTGTTTCCAAACTGCTCTATCAGAGGGAATGTTCAAGTCTGTGAGTTGAATGCAGTAATCACACAGAAGTTTGTGAGAATGCTTCTGTCTAGTTTTTAGGTGAAGATATTTCATTTCCCAGAATAGGCCTGAAAGCGCTCCAAATTTCCACTTGCAGATTCTACAAAAAGAGTGTTTCAAAACTACTCTTTCAAAAGGAAGGCTCAAGTCTGTGAGTTGAATGCACTCATCACAAAGAAGTTTCTGAGAATGCTTCTGTGTAGTTGTTATGTGAAGATAGTTCCTTTTCCAGCATAGGCCCCAAAGCGCTCGAAATAAACACTTGCAGATTCTACGAAAGGAGTGTTTCAAAACTGCCCTATGAAAAGAAACGTTCAAGTCTGTGAGTTGAATGCACTCATCACAGAGAAGTTTCTGAGAATGCTTCTGTGTAGTTTTTAGGTGAAGATATTTCCTTTTCCAGCATAGGCGTCAAAGCGATCCAAATAAACACTTGCAGATGCTACAAGAGGAGTGTTTCCAAACTGCTCTATCAAGAGGAATGTTCAAGTCTGTGAGTAGAATGCACTCACCACAAAGAAGTTTCTGAGAATGCTTCTGTCTTGTTTTTATGTGAAGATATTTCCTTTTCCAGCATAGGCGTCAAAGCGCTCCAAATAAACACTTGCAGATTCTACAAAAGGAGTGTTTCCAAACTGCTCTATCAGAGGGAATGTTCAAGGCCGTGAGTTGAATGCACTAGTCAGACAGAAGTTTGTGAGAATGCTTCTGTGTAGTTTTTAGGTGAAGATATTTCCTTTTCCAGCATAGGTCTCAAAGTGATCCAAATAAACACTTGCAGATTCTACAAAAGGAGTGTTTCCAAACTGCTCTATCAGAGGGAATGTTCAAGTCTGTGAGTTGAATGCAGTAATCACACAGAAGTTTGTGAGAATGCTTCTGTCTAGTTTCAGGTGGAGATATTTCTTTTCCCAGCATAGGCCTCAAAGCCCTCCAAATATCCACTTGCAGACTCTACAAAAAGAGTGTTTCAAAACTGCTCTTTCAAAAGGATGGCTCAAGTCTGTGAGTTGAATGCACTCATCACAAAGAAGTTTCTGAGAATGCTTCTGTGTAGTTGTTATGTGAAGATACTTCCTTTTCCAGCACAGGCCTCAGTGCGCTCGAAATAAACAATTGCAGATCCTACGAAAGGAGTGTTTCAAAACTGTCCTATCAAAATAAACGTTCAAGTCTGTGAGTTGAATGCAGTCATCACACAGAAGTTTCTGAGAATGCTTCTGTGTAGTTTTTAGGTGAAGATATTTCCTTTTCCAGCATAGGCGTCAAAGCGATCCAGATAAACACTTGCAGATTCTACAAAAGGAGTGTATCCAAACTGCTCTATCAGAGGGAATGTTCAAGTCTGTGAGTTGAATGCAGTAATCATACAGAAGTTTGTGAGAATGCTTCTGTCTAGTTTTTAGGTGAAGATATTTCATTTCCCAGAATAGGCCTGAAAGCGCTCCAAATTTCCACTTGCAGATTCTACAAAAAGAGTGTTTCAAAACTACTCTTTCAAAAGGAAGGCTCAAGTCTGTGAGTTGAATGCACTCATCACAAAGAAGTTTCTGAGAATGCTTCTGTGTAGTTGTTATGTGAAGATACTTCCTTTTCCAGCATAGGCCCCAAAGCGCTCGAAATAAACACTTGCAGATTCTACGAAAGGAGTGTTTCAAAACTGTCCTATGAAAAGAAACGTTCAAGTCTGTGAGTTGAATGCACTCATCACAGAGAAGTTTCTGAGAATGCTTCTGTGTAGTTTTTAGGTGAAGATATATCCTTTTCCAGCATAGGCGTCAAAGCGATCCAAATAAACACTTGCAGATTCTACAAAAGGAGTGTTTCCAAACTGCTCTATCAAGAGGAATGTTCAAGTCTGTGAGTAGAATGCACTCACCACAAAGAAGTTTCTGAGAATGCTTCTGTCTAGTTTTTATGTGAAGATATTTCCTTTTCCAGCATAGGCGTCAAAGCGCTCCAAATAAACACTTGCAGATTCTACAAAAGGAGTGTTTCCAAACTGCTCTATCAGAGGGAATGTTCAAGTCTGTGAGTTGAATGCACTAGTCAGACAGAAGTTTTTGAGAATGCTTCTGTGTAGTTTTTAGGTGAAGATATTTCCTTTTCCAGCATAGGTCTCAAAGTGATCCAAATAAACACTTGCAGATTCTACAAAACGAGTGTTTCCAAACTGCTCTATCAGAGGGAATGTTCAAGTCTGTGAGTTGAATGCAGTAATCACACAGAAGTTTGTGAGAATGCTTCTGTCTAGTTTCAGGTGGAGATATTTCTTTTCCCAGCATAGGCCTCAAAGCCCTCCAAATATCCACTTGCAGACTCTACAAAAAGAGTGTTTCAAAACTGCTCTTTCAAAAGGATGGCTCAAGTCGGTGAGTTGAATGCACTCATCACAAAGAAGTTTCTGAGAATGCTTCTGTGTAGTTGTTATGTGAAGATACTTCCTTTTCCAGCACAGGCCTCAGTGCGCTCGAAATAAACACTTGCAGATCCTACGAAAGGAGTGTTTCAAAACTGTCCTATCAAAATAAACGTTCAAGTCTGTGAGTTGAATGCAGTCATCACACAGAAGTTTCTGAGAATGCTTCTGTGTAGTTTTTAGGTGAAGATATTTCATTTCCCAGCACAGGCCTCAGAGCGCTCCAAATATGCATTTGCAGATTCTACAAAAAGAGAGCTTGAAAACTCTTCCACCAAAAAGAGGCTTCAACTCTATGAGTAGAATGCACTCATCACAAAGAAGTTTCTGAGAATGCTTCTGTCTAGTTTTTATGTGAAGATATTTCCTTTTCCAGCATAGGCGTCAAAGCGCTCCAAATAAACACTTGCAGATTCTACTAAAGGAGTGTTTCCAAACTGCTCTATCAAAGGCAATGTTCAAGTCTGTGAGTTGAATGCACTCATCACAGAGAAGTTTCTGAGAATGCTTCTGTGTAGTTTTTAGGTGAAGATATTTCCTTTTCCAGCATAGGCGTCAAAGCGATCCAAATAAACACTTGCAGATTCTACAAAAGGAGTGTATCCAAACTGCTCTATCAGAGGGAATGTTCAAGTCTGTGAGTTGAATGCAGTAATCACACAGAAGTTTGTGAGAATGCTTCTGTCTAGTTTTTAGGTGAAGATATTTCATTTCCCAGAATAGGCCCTAAAGCGCTCCAAATTTCCACTTGCAGATTCTACAAAAAGAGTGTTTCAAAACTGCTCTTTCAAAAGGAAGGCTCAAGTCTGTGAGTTGAATGCACTCATCACAAAGAAGTTTCTGAGAATGCTTCTGTGTAGTTGTTACGTGAAGATACTTCCTTTTCCAGCATAGGCCTCAAAGCGCTCGAAATAAACACTTGCAGATTCTACGAAAGGAGTGTTTCAAAACTGTCCTATCAAAAGAAACGTTCAAGTCTGTGAGTTGAATGCACTCATCACAGAGAAGTTTCTGAGAATGCTTCTGTGTAGTTTTTAGGTGAAGATATTTCCTTTTCCAGCATAGGTGTCAAAGCGATCCAAATAAACACTTGCAGATTCTACAAAAGGAGTGTTTCCAAACTGCTCTATCAGAGGGAATGTTCAAGTCTGTGAGTTGAATGCAGTAATCACACAGAAGTTTGTGAGAATGCTTCTGTCTAGTTTTTAGGTGAAGATATTTCATTTCCCAGAATAGGCCTGAAAGCGCTCCAAATTTCCACTTGCAGATTCTACAAAAAGAGTGTTTCAAAACTACTCTTTCAAAAGGAAGGCTCAAGTCTGTGAGTTGAATGCACTCATCACAAAGAAGTTTCTGAGAATGCTTCTGTGTAGTTGTTATTTGAAGATAGTTCCTTTTCCAGCATAGGCCCCAAAGCGCTCGAAATAAACACTTGCAGATTCTACGAAAGGAGTGTTTCAAAACTCTCCTATGAAAAGAAACGTTCAAGTCTGTGAGTTGAATGCACTCATCACAGAGAAGTTTCTGAGAATGCTTCTGTGTAGTTTTTAGGTGAAGATATTTCCTTTTCCAGCATAGGCGTCAAAGCGATCCAAATAAACACTTGCAGATGCTACAAAAGGAGTGTTTCCAAACTGCTCTATCAAGAGGAATGTTCAAGTCTGTGAGTAGAATGCACTCACCACAAAGAAGTTTCTGAGAATGCTTCTGTCTAGTTTTTAGGTGAAGATATATCCTTTTCCAGCATAGGCGTCAAAGCGATCCAAATAAACACTTGCAGCTTCTACAAAAGGAGTGTTTCCAAACTGCTCTATCAGAGGGAATGTTCAAGTCTGTGAGTTGAATGCACTAGTCAGACAGAAGTTTGTGAGAATGCTTCTGTGTAGTTTTTAGGTGAAGATATTTCCTTTTCCAGCATAGGTCTCAAAGTGATCCAAATAAACACTTGCAGATTCTACAAAAGGAGTGTTTCCAAACTGCTCTATCAGAGGGAATGTTCAAGTCTGTGAGTTGAATGCAGTAATCACACAGAAGTTTGTGAGAATGCTTCTGTCTAGTTTCAGGTGGAGATATTTCTTTTCCCAGCATAGGCCTCAAAGCCCTCCAAATATCCACTTGCAGACTCTACAAAAAGAGTGTTTCAAAACTGCTCTTTCAAAAGGATGGCTCAAGTCGGTGAGTTGAATGCACTCATCACAAAGAAGTTTCTGAGAATGCTTCTGTGTAGTTGTTATGTGAAGATACTTCCTTTTCCAGCACAGGCCTCAGTGCGCTCGAAATAAACACTTGCAGATCCTACGAAAGGAGTGTTTCAAAACTGTCCTATCAAAATAAACGTTCAAGTCTGTGAGTTGAATGCAGTCATCACACAGAAGTTTCTGAGAATGCTTCTGTGTAGTTTTTAGGTGAAGATATTTCATTTCCCAGCACAGGCCTCAGAGCGCTCCAAATATGCATTTGCAGATTCTACAAAAAGAGAGCTTGAAAACTCTTCCACCAAAAAGAGGCTTCAACTCTATGAGTAGAATGCACTCATCACAAAGAAGTTTCTGAGAATGCTTCTGTCTAGTTTTTATGTGAAGATATTTCCTTTTCCAGCATAGGCGTCAAAGCGCTCCAAATAAACACTTGCAGATTCTACTAAAGGAGTGTTTCCAAACTGCTCTATCAAAGGCAATGTTCAAGTCTGTGAGTTGAATGCACTCATCACAGAGAAGTTTCTGAGAATGCTTCTGTGTAGTTTTTAGGTGAAGATATTTCCTTTTCCAGCATAGGCGTCAAAGCGATCCAAATAAACATTTGCAGATTCTACAAAAGGAGTGTATCCAAACTGCTCTATCAGAGGGAATGTTCAAGTCTGTGAGTTGAATGCAGTAATCACACAGAAGTTTGTGAGAATGCTTCTGTCTAGTTTTTAGGTGAAGATATTTCATTTCCCAGAATAGGCCCTAAAGCGCTCCAAATTTCCACTTGCAGATTCTACAAAAAGAGTGTTTCAAAACTGCTCTTTCAAAAGGCAGGCTCAAGTCTGTGAGTTGAATGCACTCATCACAAAGAAGTTTCTGAGAATGCTTCTGTGTAGTTTTTAGGTGAAGATATTTCCTTTTCCAGCATAGGCGTCAAAGCGATCCAAATAAACACTTGCAGATTCTACAAAAGGAGTCTATCCAAACTGCTCTATCACAGGGAATGTTCAAGTCTGTGAGTTGAATGCAGTAATCACACAGAAGTTTGTGAGAATGCTTCTGTCTAGTTTTTAGGTGAAGATATTTCTTTTCCCAGAATAGGCCCTAAAGCGCTCCAAATTTCCACTTGCAGATTCTACAAAAAGAGTGTTTCAAAACTGCTCTTTCAAAAGGAAGGCTCAAGTCTGCGAGTTGAATGCACTCATCACAAAGAAGTTTCTGAGAATGCTTCTGTGTAGTTGTTATGTGAAGATACTTCCTTTTCCAGCATAGGCCTCAAAGCGCTCGAAATAAACACTTGCAGATTCTAGGAAAGGAGTGTTTCAAAACTGTCCTATCAAAAGAAACGTTCAGGTCTGTGAGTTGAATGCACTCATCACAGAGAAGTTTCTGAGAATGCTTCTGTGTAGTTTTTAGGTGAAGATATTTCCTTTTCCAACATAGGCGTCAAAGCGATCCAAATAAGCCCTTGCAGATTCTACAAAAGGAGTGTTTCCAAACTGCTCTATCAGAGGGAATGTTCAAGTCTGTGAGTTGAATGCAGTAATCACACAGAAGTTTGTGAGAATGCTTCTGTCTAGTTTTTAGGTGAAGATATTTCATTTCCCAGAATAGGCCTGAAAGCGCTCCAAATTTCCACTTGCAGATTCTACAAAAAGAGTGTTTCAAAACTACTCTTTCAAAAGGAAGGCTCAAGTCTGTGAGTTGAATGCACTCATCACAAAGAAGTTTCTGAGAATGCTTCTGTGTAGTTGTTATGTGAAGATACTTCCTTTTCCAGCATAGGCCCCAAAGCGCTCGAAATAAACACTTGCAGATTCTACGAAAGGAGTGTTTCAAACCTGTCCTATGAAAAGAAACGTTCAAGTCTGTGAGTTGAATGCACTCATCACAGAGAAGTTTCTGAGAATGCTTCTGTGTAGTTTTTAGGTGAAGATATATCCTTTTCCAGCATAGGCGTCAAAGCGATCCAAATAAACACTTGCAGATTCTACAAAAGGAGTGTTTCCAAACTGCTCTATCAAGAGGAATGTTCAAGTCTGTGAGTAGAATGCACTCACCACAAAGAAGTTTCTGAGAATGCTTCTGTCTAGTTTTTATGTGAAGATATTTCCTTTTCCAGCATAGGCGTCAAAGCGCTCCAAATAAACACTTGCAGATTCTACAAAAGGAGTGTTTCCAAACTGCTCTATCAGAGGGAATGTTCAAGTCTGTGAGTTGAATGCACTAGTCAGACAGAAGTTTGTGAGAATGCTTCTGTGTAGTTTTTAGGTGAAGATATTTCCTTTTCCAGCATAGGTCTCAAAGTGATCCAAATAAACACTTGCAGATTCTACAAAAGGAGTGTTTCCAAACTGCTCTATCAGAGGGAATGTTCAAGTCTGTGAGTTGAATGCAGTAATCACACAGAAGTTTGTGAGAATGCTTCTGTCTAGTTTCAGGTGGAGATATTTCTTTTCCCAGCATAGGCCTCAAAGCCCTCCAAATATCCACTTGCAGACTCTACAAAAAGAGTGTTTCAAAACTGCTCTTTCAAAAGGATGGCTCAAGTCGGTGAGTTGAATGCACTCATCACAAAGAAGTTTCTGAGAATGCTTCTGTGTAGTTGTTATGTGAAGATACTTCCTTTTCCAGCACAGGCCTCAGTGCGCTCGAAATAAACACTTGCAGATCCTACGAAAGGAGTGTTTCAAAACTGTCCTATCAAAATAAACGTTCAAGTCTCTGAGTTGAATGCAGTCATCACACAGAAGTTTCTGAGAATGCTTCTGTGTAGTTTTAGGTGAAGATATTTCATTTCCCAGCACAGGCCTCAGAGCGCTCCAAATATGCATTTGCAGATTCTACAAAAAGAGAGCTTGAAAACTCTTCCACCAAAAAGAGGCTTCAACTCTATGAGTAGAATGCACTCATCACAAAGAAGTTTCTGAGAATGCTTCTGTCTAGTTTTTATGTGAAGATATTTCCTTTTCCAGCATAGGCGTCAAAGCGCTCCAAATAAACACTTGCAGATTCTACTAAAGGAGTGTTTCCAAACTGCTCTATCAAAGGCAATGTTCAAGTCTGTGAGTTGAATGCACTCATCACAGAGAAGTTTCTGAGAATGCTTCTGTGTAGTTTTTAGGTGAAGATATTTCCTTTTCCAGCATAGGCGTCAAAGCGATCCAAATAAACACTTGCAGATTCTACAAAAGGAGTGTATCCAAACTGCTCTATCAGAGGGAATGATCAAGTCTGTGAGTTGAATGCAGTAATCACACAGAAGTTTGTGAGAATGCTTCTGTCTAGTTTTTAGGTGAAGATATTTCTTTTCCCAGAATAGGCCCTAAAGCGCTCCAAATTTCCACTTGCAGATTCTACAAAAAGAGTGTTTCAAAACTGCTCTTTCAAAAGTAAGGCTCAAGTCTGTGAGTTGAATGCACTCATCACAAAGAAGTTTCTGAGAATGCTTCTGTGTAGTTGTTATGTGAAGATACTTCCTTTTCCAGCATAGGCCTCAAAGCGCTCAAAATAAACACTTGCAGATTCTACGAAAGGAGTGTTTCCAAACTGCTCTATCAGAGGGAATGTTCAAGGCCGTGAGTTGAATGCACTAGTCAGACAGAAGTTTGTGAGAATGCTTCTGTGTAGTTTTTAGGTGAAGATATTTCCTTTTCCAGCATAGGTCTCAAAGTGATCCAAATAAACACTTGCAGATTCTACAAAAGGAGTGTTTCCAAACTGCTCTATCAGAGGGAATGTTCAAGTCTGTGAGTTGAATGCAGTAATCACACAGAAGTTTGTGAGAATGCTTCTGTCTAGTTTCAGGTGGAGATATTTCTTTTCCCAGCATAGGCCTCAAAGCCCTCCAAATATCCACTTGCAGACTCTACAAAAAGAGTGTTTCAAAACTGCTCTTTCAAAAGGATGGCTCAAGTCTGTGAGTTGAATGCACTCATCACAAAGAAGTTTCTGAGAATGCTTCTGTGTAGTTGTTATGTGAAGATACTTCCTTTTCCAGCACAGGCCTCAGTGCGCTCGAAATAAACAATTGCAGATCCTACGAAAGGAGTGTTTCAAAACTGTCCTATCAAAATAAACGTTCAAGTCTGTGAGTTGAATGCAGTCATCACACAGAAGTTTCTGAGAATGCTTCTGTGTAGTTTTTAGGTGAAGATATTTCCTTTTCCAGCATAGGCGTCAAAGCGATCCAGATAAACACTTGCAGATTCTACAAAAGGAGTGTATCCAAACTGCTCTATCAGAGGGAATGTTCAAGTCTGTGAGTTGAATGCAGTAATCACACAGAAGTTTGTGAGAATGCTTCTGTCTAGTTTTTAGGTGAAGATATTTCATTTCCCAGAATAGGCCTGAAAGCGCTCCAAATTTCCACTTGCAGATTCTACAAAAAGAGTGTTTCAAAACTACTCTTTCAAAAGGAAGGCTCAAGTCTGTGAGTTGAATGCACTCATCACAAAGAAGTTTCTGAGAATGCTTCTGTGTAGTTGTTATGTGAAGATACTTCCTTTTCCAGCATAGGCCCCAAAGCGCTCGAAATAAACACTTGCAGATTCTACGAAAGGAGTGTTTCAAAACTGTCCTATGAAAAGAAACGTTCAAGTCTGTGAGTTGAATGCACTCATCACAGAGAAGTTTCTGGGAATGCTTCTGTGTAGTTTTTAGGTGAAGATATATCCTTTTCCAGCATAGGCGTCAAAGCGATCCAAATAAACACTTGCAGATTCTACAAAAGGAGTGTTTCCAAACTGCTCTATCAAGAGGAATGTTCAAGTCTGTGAGTAGAATGCACTCACCACAAAGAAGTTTCTGAGAATGCTTCTGTCTAGTTTTTATGTGAAGATATTTCCTTTTCCAGCATAGGCGTCAAAGCGCTCCAAATAAACACTTGCAGATTCTACAAAAGGAGTGTTTCCAAACTGCTCTATCAGAGGGAATGTTCAAGTCTGTGAGTTGAATGCACTAGTCAGACAGAAGTTTGTGAGAATGCTTCTGTGTAGTTTTTAGGTGAAGATATTTCCTTTTCCAGCATAGGTCTCAAAGTGATCCAAATAAACACTTGCAGATTCTACAAAAGGAGTGTTTCCAAACTGCTCTATCAGAGGGAATGTTCAAGTCTGTGAGTTGAATGCAGTAATCACACAGAAGTTTGTGAGAATGCTTCTGTCTAGTTTCAGGTGGAGATATTTCTTTTCCCAGCATAGGCCTCAAAGCCCTCCAAATATCCACTTGCAGACTCTACAAAAAGAGTGTTTCAAAACTGCTCTTTCAAAAGGATGGCTCAAGTCGGTGAGTTGAATGCACTCATCACAAAGAAGTTTCTGAGAATGCTTCTGTGTAGTTGTTATGTGAAGATACTTCCTTTTCCAGCACAGGCCTCAGTGCGCTCGAAATAAACACTTGCAGATCCTACGAAAGGAGTGTTTCAAAACTGTCCTATCAAAATAAACGTTCAAGTCTGTGAGTTGAATGCAGTCATCACACAGAAGTTTCTGAGAATGCTTCTGTGTAGTTTTTAGGTGAAGATATTTCATTTCCCAGCACAGGCCTCAGAGCGCTCCAAATATGCATTTGCAGATTCTACAAAAAGAGAGCTTGAAAACTCTTCCACCAAAAAGAGGCTTCAACTCTATGAGTAGAATGCACTCATCACAAAGAAGTTTCTGAGAATGCTTCTCTCTAGTTTTTATGTGAAGATATTTCCTTTTCCAGCATAGGCGTCAAAGCGCTCCAAATAAACACTTGCAGATTCTACTAAAGGAGTGTTTCCAAACTGCTCTATCAAAGGCAATGTTCAAGTCTGTGAGTTGAATGCACTCATCACAGAGAAGTTTCTGAGAATGCTTCTGTGTAGTTTTTAGGTGAAGATATTTCCTTTTCCAGCATACGCGTCAAAGCGATCCAAATAAACACTTGCAGATTCTACAAAAGGAGTGTATCCAAACTGCTCTATCAGAGGGAATGTTCAAGTCTGTGAGTTGAATGCAGTAATCACACAGAAGTTTGTGAGAATGCTTCTGTCTAGTTTTTAGGTGAAGATATTTCATTTCCCAGAATAGGCCCTAAAGCGCTCCAAATTTCCACTTGCAGATTCTACAAAAAGAGTGTTTCAAAACTGCTCTTTCAAAAGGAAGGCTCAAGTCTGTGAGTTGAATGCACTCATCACAAAGAAGTTTCTGAGAATGCTTCTGTGTAGTTGTTATGTGAAGATACTTCCTTTTCCAGCATAGGCCTCAAAGCGCTCGAAATAAACACTTGCAGATTCTACGAAAGGAGTGTTTCAAAACTGTCCTATCAAAAGAAACGTTCAAGTCTGTGAGTTGAATGCACTCATCACAGAGAAGTTTCTGAGAATGCTTCTGTGTAGTTTTTAGGTGAAGATATTTCCTTTTCCAGCATAGGTGTCAAAGCGATCCAAATAAACACTTGCAGATTCTACAAAAGGAGTGTTTCCAAACTGCTCTATCAGAGGGAATGTTCAAGCCTGTGAGTTGAATGCAGTAATCACACAGAAGTTTGTGAGAATGCTTCTGTCTAGTTTTTAGGTGAAGATATTTCATTTAACAGAATAGGCCTGAAAGCGCTCCAAATTTCCACTTGCAGATTCTACAAAAAGAGTGTTTCAAAACTACTCTTTCAAAAGGAAGGCTCAAGTCTGTGAGTTGAATGCACTCATCACAAAGAAGTTTCTGAGAATGCTTCTGTGTAGTTGTTATGTGAAGATAGTTCCTTTTCCAGCATAGGCCCCAAAGCGCTCGAAATAAACACTTGCAGATTCTGCGAAAGGAGTGTTTCAAAACTCTCCTATGAAAAGAAACATTCAAGTCTGTGAGTTGAATGCACTCATCACAGAGAAGTTTCTGAGAATGCTTCTGTGTAGTTTTTAGGTGAAGATATTTCCTTTTCCAGCATAGGCGTCAAAGCGATCCAAATAAACATTTGCAGATTCTACAAAAGGAGTGTATCCAAACTGCTCTATCAGAGGGAATGTTCAAGTCTGTGAGTTGAATGCAGTAATCACACAGAAGTTTGTGAGAATGCTTCTGTCTACTTTTTAGGTGAAGATATTTCTTTTTCCAGAATAGGCCCTAAAGCGCTCCAAATTTCCACTTGCAGATTCTACAAAAAGAGTGTTTCAAAACAGCTCTTTCAAAAGGAAGGCTCAAGTCTGTGAGTTGAATGCACTCATCACAAAGAAGTTTCTGAGAATGCTTCTGTGTAGTTTTTAGGTGAAGATATTTCCTTTTCCAGCATAGGCGTCAAAGCGATCCAAATAAACACTTGCAGATTCTACAAAAGGAGTCTATCCAAACTGCTCTATCACAGGGAATGTTCAAGTCTGTGAGTTGAATGCAGTAATCACACAGAAGTTTGTGAGAATGCTTCTGTCTAGTTTTTAGGTGAAGATATTTCTTTTCCCAGAATAGGCCCTAAAGCGCTCCAAATTTCCACTTGCAGATTCTACAAAAAGAGTGTTTCAAAACTGCTCTTTCAAAAGGAAGGCTCAAGTCTGTGAGTTGAATGCACTCATCACAAAGAAGTTTCTGAGAATGCTTCTGTGTAGTTGTTATGTGAAGATACTTCCTTTTCCAGCATAGGCCTCAAAGCGCTCGAAATAAACACTTGCAGATTCTACGAAAGGAGTGTTTCAAAACTGTCCTATCAAAAGAAACGTTCAAGTCCGTGAGTTGAATGCACTCATCACAGAGAAGTTTCTGAGAATGCTTCTGTGTAGTTTTTAGGTGAAGATATTTCCTTTTCCAACATAGGCGTCAAAGCGATCCAAATAAGCCCTTGCAGATTCTACAAAAGGAGTGTTTCCAAACTGCTCTATCAGAGGGAATGTTCAAGTCTGTGAGTTGAATGCAGTAATCACACAGAAGTTTGTGAGAATGCTTCTGTCTAGTTTTTAGGTGAAGATATTTCATTTCCCAGAATAGGCCTGAAAGCGCTCCAAATTTCCACTTGCAGATTCTACAAAAAGAGTGTTTCAAAACTACTCTTTCAAAAGGAAGGCTCAAGTCTGTGAGTTGAATGCACTCATCACAAAGAAGTTTCTGAGAATGCTTCTGTGTAGTTGTTATGTGAAGATACTTCCTTTTCCAGCATAGGCCTCAAAGCGCACAAAATAAACACTTGCAGATTCTACGAAAGGAGTGTTTCAAAACTGTCCTATCAAAAGAAACGTTCAAGTCTGTGAGTTGAATGCACTCATCACAGAGAAGTTTCTGAGAATGCTTCTGTGTAGTTTTTAGGTGAAGATATTTCCTTTTCCAGCATAGGTGTCAAAGCGATCCAAATAAACACTTGCAGATTCTACAAAAGGAGTGTTTCCAAACTGCTCTATCAGAGGGAATGTTCAAGTCTGTGAGTAGAATGCACTCACCACAAAGAAGTTTCTGAGAATGCTTCTGTCTAGTTTTTATGTGAAGATATTTCCTTTTCCAGCATAGGCGTCAAAGCGCTCCAAATAAACACTTGCAGATTCTACAAAAGGAGTGTTTCCAAACTGCTCTATCAGAGGGAATGTTCAAGGCCGTGAGTTGAATGCACTAGTCAGACAGAAGTTTGTGAGAATGCTTCTGTGTAGTTTTTAGGTGAAGATATTTCCTTTTCCAGCATAGGTCTCAAAGTGATCCAAATAAACACTTGCAGATTCTACAAAAGGAGTGTTTCCAAACTGCTCTATCAGAGGGAATGTTCAAGTCTGTGAGTTGAATGCAGTAATCACACAGAAGTTTGTGAGAATGCTTCTGTCTAGTTTCAGGTGGAGATATTTCTTTTCCCAGCATAGGCCTCAAAGCCCTCCAAATATCCACTTGCAGACTCTACAAAAAGAGTGTTTCAAAACTGCTCTTTCAAAAGGAAGGCTCAAGTCTGTGAGTTGAATGCACTCATCACAAAGAAGTTTCTGAGAATGCTTCTGTGTAGTTGTTATGTGAAGATACTTCCTTTTCCAGCATAGGCCACAAAGCGCTCGAAATAAACACTTGCAGATTCTACGAAAGGAGTGTTTCAAAACTGTCCCATCAAAAGAAACGTTCAAGTCTGTGAGTTGAATGCACTCATCACAGAGAAGTTTCTGAGAATGCTTCTGTGTAGTTTTTAGGTGAAGATATTTCCTTTTCCAGCATAGGTGTCAAAGCGATCCAAATAAACACTTGCAGATTCTACAAAAGGAGTGTTTCCAAACTGCTCTATCAGAGGGAATGTTCAAGTCTGTGAGTTGAATGCAGTAATCACACAGAAGTTTGTGAGAATGCTTCTGTCTAGTTTTTAGGTGAAGATATTTCATTTCCCAGAATAGGCCTGAAAGCGCTCCAAATTTCCACTTGCAGATTCTACAAAAAGAGTGTTTCAAAACTACTCTTTCAAAAGGAAGGCTCAAGTCTGTGAGTTGAATGCACTCATCACAAAGAAGTTTCTGAGAATGCTTCTGTGTAGTTGTTATGTGAAGATACTTCCTTTTCCAGCATAGGCCCCAAAGCGCTCGAAATAAACACTTGCAGATTCTACGAAAGGAGTGTTTCAAAACTGTCCTATGAAAAGAAACGTTCAAGTCTGTGAGTTGAATGCACTCATCACAGAGAAGTTTCTGAGAATGCTTCTGTGTAGTTTTTAGGTGAAGATATTTCCTTTTCCAGCATAGGCGTCAAAGCGATCCAAATAAACACTTGCAGATGCTACAAAAGGAGTGTTTCCAAACTGCTCTATCAAGAGGAATGTTCAAGTCTGTGAGTAGAATGCACTCACCACAAAGAAGTTTCTGAGAATGCTTCTGTCTAGTTTTTAGGTGAAGATATATCCTTTTCCAGCATAGGCGTCAAAGCGATCCAAATAAACACTTGCAGCTTCTACAAAAGGAGTGTTTCCAAACTGCTCTATCAGAGGGAATGTTCAAGTCTGTGAGTTGAATGCACTAGTCAGACAGAAGTTTGTGAGAATGCTTCTGTGTAGTTTTTAGGTGAAGATATTTCCTTTTCCAGCATAGGTCTCAAAGTGATCCAAATAAACACTTGCAGATTCTACAAAAGGAGTGTTTCCAAACTGCTCTATCAGAGGGAATGTTCAAGTCTGTGAGTTGAATGCAGTAATCACACAGAAGTTTGTGAGAATGCTTCTGTCTAGTTTCAGGTGGAGATATTTCTTTTCCCAGCATAGGCCTCAAAGCCCTCCAAATATCCACTTGCAGACTCTACAAAAAGAGTGTTTGAAAACTGCTCTTTCAAAAGGATGGCTCAAGTCGGTGAGTTGAATGCACTCATCACAAAGAAGTTTCTGAGAATGCTTCTGTGTAGTTGTTACGTGAAGATACTTCCTTTTCCAGCACAGGCCTCAGTGCGCTCGAAATAAACACTTGCAGATCCTACGAAAGGAGTGTTTCAAAACTGTCCTATCAAAATAAACGTTCAAGTCTGTGAGTTGAATGCAGTCATCACACAGAAGTTTCTGAGAATGCTTCTGTGTAGTTTTTAGGTGAAGATATTTCATTTCCCAGCACAGGCCTCAGAGCGCTCCAAATATGCATTTGCAGATTCTACAAAAAGAGAGCTTGAAAACTCTTCCACCAAAAAGAGGCTTCAACTCTATGAGTAGAATGCACTCATCACAAAGAAGTTTCTGAGAATGCTTCTGTCTAGTTTTTATGTGAAGATATTTCCTTTTCCAGCATAGGCGTCAAAGCGCTCCAAATAAACACTTGCAGATTCTACTAAAGGAGTGTTTCCAAACTGCTCTATGAAAGGCAATGTTCAAGTCTGTGAGTTGAATGCACTCATCACAGAGAAGTTTCTGAGAATGCTTCTGTGTAGTTTTTAGGTGAAGATATTTCCTTTTCCAGCATAGGCGTCAAAGCGATCCAAATAAACATTTGCAGATTCTACAAAAGGAGTGTATCCAAACTGCTCTATCAGAGGGAATGTTCAAGTCTGTGAGTTGAATGCAGTAATCACACAGAAGTTTGTGAGAATGCTTCTGTCTAGTTTTTAGGTGAAGATATTTCTTTTTCCAGAATAGGCCCTAAAGCGCTCCAAATTTCCACTTGCAGATTCTACAAAAAGAGTGTTTCAAAACTGCTCTTTCAAAAGGCAGGCTCAAGTCTGTGAGTTGAATGCACTCATCACAAAGAAGTTTCTGAGAATGCTTCTGTGTAGTTTTTAGGTGAAGATATTTCCTTTTCCAGCATAGGCGTCAAAGCGATCCAAATAAACACTTGCAGATTCTACAAAAGGAGTCTATCCAAACTGCTCTATCACAGGGAATGTTCAAGTCTGTGAGTTGAATGCAGTAATCACACAGAAGTTTGTGAGAATGCTTCTGTCTAGTTTTTAGGTGAAGATATTTCTTTTCCCAGAATAGGCCCTAAAGCGCTCCAAATTTCCACTTGCAGATTCTACAAAAAGAGTGTTTCAAAACTGCTCTTTCAAAAGGAAGGCTCAAGTCTGTGAGTTGAATGCACTCATCACAAAGAAGTTTCTGAGAATGCTTCTGTGTAGTTGTTATGTGAAGATACTTCCTTTTCCAGCATAGGCCTCAAAGCGCTCAAAATAAACACTTGCAGATTCTACGAAAGGAGTGTTTCAAAACTGTCCTATCAAAAGAAACGTTCAAGTCTGTGAGTTGAATGCACTCATCACAGAGAAGTTTCTGAGAATGCTTCTGTGTAGTTTTTAGGTGAAGATATTTCCTTTTCCAGCATAGGTGTCAAAGCGATCCAAATAAACACTTGCAGATTCTACAAAAGGAGTGTTTCCAAACTGCTCTATCAGAGGGAATGTTCAAGTCTGTGAGTAGAATGCACTCACCACAAAGAAGTTTCTGAGAATGCTTCTGTCTAGTTTTTATGTGAAGATATTTCCTTTTCCAGCATAGGCGTCAAAGCGCTCCAAATAAACACTTGCAGATTCTACAAAAGGAGTGTTTCCAAACTGCTCTATCAGAGGGAATGTTCAAGGCCGTGAGTTGAATGCACTAGTCAGACAGAAGTTTGTGAGAATGCTTCTGTGTAGTTTTTAGGTGAAGATATTTCCTTTTCCAGCATAGGTCTCAAAGTGATCCAAATAAACACTTGCAGATTCTACAAAAGGAGTGTTTCCAAACTGCTCTATCAGAGGGAATGTTCAAGTCTGTGAGTTGAATGCAGTAATCACACAGAAGTTTGTGAGAATGCTTCTGTCTAGTTTCAGGTGGAGATATTTCTTTTCCCAGCATAGGCCTCAAAGCCCTCCAAATATCCACTTGCAGACTCTACAAAAAGAGTGTTTCAAAACTGCTCTTTCAAAAGGATGGCTCAAGTCTATGAGTTGAATGCACTCATCACAAAGAAGTTTCTGAGAATGCTTCTGTGTAGTTGTTATGTGAAGATACTTCCTTTTCCAGCACAGGCCTCAGTGCGCTCGAAATAAACAATTGCAGATCCTACGAAAGGAGTGTTTCAAAACTGTCCTATCAAAATAAACGTTCAAGTCTGTGAGTTGAATGCAGTCATCACACAGAAGTTTCTGAGAATGCTTCTGTGTAGTTTTTAGGTGAAGATATTTCCTTTTCCAGCATAGGCGTCAAAGCGATCCAGATAAACACTTGAAGATTCTACAAAAGGAGTGTATCCAAACTGCTCTATCAGACGGAATGTTCAAGTCTGTGAGTTGAATGCAGTAATCACACAGAAGTTTGTGAGAATGCTTCTGTCTAGTTTTTAGGTGAAGATATTTCATTTCCCAGAATAGGCCTGAAAGCGCTCCAAATTTCCACTTGTAGATTCTACAAAAAGAGTGTTTCAAAACTACTCTTTCAAAAGGAAGGCTCAAGTCTGTGAGTTGAATGCACTCATCACAAAGAAGTTTCTGAGAATGCTTCTGTGTAGTTGTTATGTGAAGATACTTCCTTTTCCAGCATAGGCCCCAAAGCGCTCGAAATAAACACTTGCAGATTCTACGAAAGGAGTGTTTCAAAACTGTCCTATGAAAAGAAACGTTCAAGTCTGTGAGTTGAATACACTCATCACAGAGAAGTTTCTGAGAATGCTTCTGTGTAGTTTTTAGGTGAAGATATATCCTTTTCCAGCATAGGCGTCAAAGCGATCCAAATAAACACTTGCAGATTCTACAAAAGGAGTGTTTCCAAACTGCTCTATCAAGAGGAATGTTCAAGTCTGTGAGTAGAATGCACTCACCACAAAGAAGTTTCTGAGAATGCTTCTGTCTAGTTTTTATGTGAAGATATTTCCTTTTCCAGCATAGGCGTCAAAGCGCTCCAAATAAACACTTGCAGATTCTACAAAAGGAGTGTTTCCAAACTGCTCTATCAGAGGGAATGTTCAAGTCTGTGAGTTGAATGCACTAGTCAGACAGAAGTTTGTGAGAATGCTTCTGTGTAGTTTTTAGGTGAAGATATTTCCTTTTCCAGCATAGGTCTCAAAGTGATCCAAATAAACACTTGCAGATTCTACAAAAGGAGTGTTTCCAAACTGCTCTATCAGAGGGAATGTCCAAGTCTGTGAGTTGAATGCAGTAATCACACAGAAGTTTGTGAGAATGCTTCTGTCTAGTTTCAGGTGGAGATATTTCTTTTCCCAGCATAGGCCTCAAAGACCTCCAAATATCCACTTGCAGACTCTACAAAAAGAGTGTTTCAAAACTGCTCTTTCAAAAGGATGGCTCAAGTCGGTGAGTTGAATGCACTCATCACAAAGAAGTTTCTGAGAATGCTTCTGTGTAGTTGTTATGTGAAGATACTTCCTTTTCCAGCACAGGCCTCAGTGCGCTCGAAATAAACACTTGCAGATCCTACGAAAGGAGTGTTTCAAAACTGTCCTATCAAAATAAACGTTCAAGTCTGTGAGTTGAATGCAGTCATCACACAGAAGTTTCTGAGAATGCTTCTGTGTAGTTTTAGGTGAAGATATTTCATTTCCCAGCACAGGCCTCAGAGCGCTCCAAATATGCATTTGCAGATTCTACAAAAAGAGAGCTTGAAAACTCTTCCACCAAAAAGAGGCTTCAACTCTATGAGTAGAATGCACTCATCACAAAGAAGTTTCTGAGAATGCTTCTGTCTAGTTTTTATGTGAAGATATTTCCTTTTCCAGCATAGGCGTCAAAGAGCTCCAAATAAACACTTGCAGATTCTACAAAAGGAGTGTTTCCAAACTGCTCTATCAGAGGGAATGTTCAAGTCTGTGAGTTGAATGCAGTAATCACACAGAAGTTTCTGAGAATGCTTCTGTCTAGTTTTTAGGTGAAGATATTTCATTTCCCAGAATAGGCCTGAAAGCGCTCCAAATTTCCACTTGCAGATTCTACAAAAAGAGTGTTTCAAAACTACTCTTTCAAAAGGAAGGCTCAAGTCTGTGAGTTGAATGCACTCATCACAAAGAAGTTTCTGAGAATGCTTCTGTGTAGTTGTTATGTGAAGATAGTTCCTTTTCCAGCAAAGGCCCCAAAGCGCTCGAAATAAACACGTGCAGATTCTACGAAAGGAGTGTTTCAAAACTGTCCTATGAAAAGAAACGTTCAAGTCTGTGAGTTGAATGCACTCATCACAGAGAAGTTTCTGAGAATGCTTCTGTGTAGTTTTTAGGTGAAGATATTTCCTTTTCCAGCATAGGCGTCAAAGCGATCCAAATAAATACTTGCAGATGCTACAAAAGGAGTGTTTCCAAACTGCTCTATCAAGAGGAATGTTCAAGTCTGTGAGTAGAATGCACTCACCACAAAGAAGTTTCTGAGAATGCTTCTGTCTAGTTTTTATGTGAAGATATTTCCTTTTCCAGCATAGGCGTCAAAGCGCTCCAAATAAACACTTGCAGATTCTACAAAAGGAGTGTTTCCAAACTGCTCTATCAGAGGGAATGTTCAAGGCTGTGAGTTGAATTCACTAGTCAGACAGAAGTTTGTGAGAATGCTTCTGTGTAGTTTTTAGGTGAAGATATTTCCTTTTCCAGCATAGGTCTCAAAGTGATCCAAATAAACACTTGCAGATTCTACAAAAGGAGTGTTTCCAAACTGCTCTATCAGAGGGAATGTTCAAGTCTGTGAGTTGAATGCAGTAATCACACAGAAGTTTGTGAGAATGCTTCTGTCTAGTTTCAGGTGGAGATATTTCTTTTCCCAGCATAGGCCTCAAAGCCCTCCAAATATCCACTTGCAGACTCTACAAAAAGAGTGTTTCAAAACTGCTCTTTCAAAAGGATGGCTCAAGTCTGTGAGTTGAATGCACTCATCACAAAGAAGTTTCTGAGAATGCTTCTGTGTAGTTGTTATGTCAAGATACTTCCTTTTCCAGCACAGGCCTCAGTGCGCTCGAAATAAACACTTGCAGATCCTACGAAAGGAGTGTTTCAAAACTGTCCTATCAAAATAAACGTTCAAGTCTGTGAGTTGAATGCAGTCATCACACAGAAGTTTCTGAGAATGCTTCTGTGTAGTTTTTAGGTGAAGATATTTCCTTTTCCAGCATAGGCGTCAAAGCGATCCAGATAAACACTTGCAGATTCTACAAAAGGAGTGTATCCAAACTGCTCTATCAGAGGGAATGTTCAAGTCTGTGAGTTGAATGCAGTAATCACACAGAAGTTTGTGAGAATGCTTCTGTCTAGTTTTTAGGTGAAGATATTTCTTTTTCCAGAATAGGCCCTAAAGCGCTCCAAATTTCCACTTGCAGATTCTACAAAAAGAGTGTTTCAAAACTGCTCTTTCAAAAGGAAGGCTCAAGTCTGTGAGTTGAATGCACTCATCACAAAGAAGTTTCTGAGAATGCTTCTGTGTAGTTTTTAGGTGAAGATATTTCCTTTTCCAGCATTGGCGTCAAAGCGATCCAAATAAACACTTGCAGATTCTACAAAAGGAGTTTATCCAAACTGCTCTATCAGAGGGAATGTTCAAGTCTGTGAGTTGAATGCAGTAATCACACAGAAGTTTGTGAGAATGCTTCTGTCTAGTTTTTAGGTGAAGATATTTCTTTTCCAGAACAGGCCCTAAAGCGCTCCAAATTTCCACTTGCAGATTCTACAAAAAGAGTGTTTCAAAACTGCTCTTTCAAAAGGAAGGCTCAAGTCTGTGAGTTGAATGCACTCATCACAAAGAAGTTTCTGAGAATGCTTCTGTGTAGTTGTTATGTGAAGATACTTCCTTTTCCAGCATAGGCCTCAAAGCGCTCGAAATAAACACTTGCAGATTCTACGAAAGGAGTGTTTCAAAACTGTCCTATCAAAAGAAACGTTCAAGTCTGTGAGTTGAATGCACTCATCACAGAGAAGTTTCTGAGAATGCTTCTGTGTAGTTTTTAGGTGAAGATATTTCCTTTTCCAGCATAGGCGTCAAAGCGATCCAAATAAGCCCTTGCAGATTCTACAAAAGGAGTGTTTCCAAACTGCTCTATCAGAGGGAATGTTCCAGTCTGTGAGTTGAATGCAGTAATCACACAGAAGTTTGTGAGAATGCTTCTGTCTAGTTTTTAGGTGAAGATATTTCATTTCCCAGAATAGGCCTGAAAGCGCTCCAAATTTCCACTTGCAGATTCTACAAAAAGAGTGTTTCAAAACTACTCTTTCAAAAGGAAGGCTCAAGTCTGTGAGTTGAATGCACTCATCACAAAGAAGTTTCTGAGAATGCTTCTGTGTAGTTGTTATGTGAAGATAGTTCCTTTTCCAGCATAGGCCCCAAAGCGCTCGAAATAAACACTTGCAGATTCTACGAAATGAGTGTTTCAAAACTGTCCTATGAAAAGAAACGTTCAAGTCTGTGAGTTGAATGCACTCATCACAGAGAAGTTTCTGAGAATGCTTCTGTGTAGTTTTTAGGTGAAGATATATCCTTTTCCAGCATAGGCGTCAAAGCGATCCAAATAAACACTTGCAGCTTCTACAAAAGGAGTGTTTCCAAACTGCTCTATCAAGAGGAATGTTCAAGTCTGTGAGTAGAATGCACTCACCACAAAGAAGTTTCTGAGAATGCTTCTGTCTAGTTTTTATGTGAACATATTTCCTTTTCCAGCATAGGCGTCAAAGTGCTACAAATAAACACTTGCAGATTCTACAAAAGGAGTGTTTCCAAACTGCTCTATCAGAGGGAATGTTCAAGTCTGTGAGTTGAATGCACTAGTCAGACAGAAGTTTGTGAGAATGCTTCTGTGTAGTTTTTAGGTGAAGATATTTCCTTTTCCAGCATAGGTCTCAAAGTGATCCAAATAAACACTTGCAGATTCTACAAAAGGAGTGTTTCCAAACTGCTCTATCAGAGGGAATGTTCAAGTCTGTGAGTTGAATGCAGTAATCACACAGAAGTTTGTGAGAATGCTTCTGTCTAGTTTCAGGTGGAGATATTTCTTTTCCCAGCATAGGCCTCAAAGCCCTCCAAATATCCACTTGCAGACTCTACAAAAAGAGTGTTTCAAAACTGCTCTTTCAAAAGGATGGCTCAAGTCGGTGAATTGAATGCACTCATCACAAAGAAGTTTCTGAGAATGCTTCTGTGTAGTTGTTATGTGAAGATACTTCCTTTTCCAGCACAGGCCTCAGTGCGCTCGAAATAAACACTTGCAGATCCTACGAAAGGAGTGTTTCAAAACTGTCCTATCAAAATAAACGTTCAAGTCTGTGAGTTGAATGCAGTCATCACACAGAAGTTTCTGAGAATGCTTCTGTGTAGTTTTTAGGTGAAGATATTTCATTTCCCAGCACAGGCCTCAGAGCGCTCCAAATATGCATTTGCAGATTCTACAAAAAGAGAGCTTGAAAACTCTTCCACCAAAAAGAGGCTTCAACTCTATGAGTAGAATGCACTCATCACAAAGAAGTTTCTGAGAATGCTTCTGTCTAGTTTTTATGTGAAGATATTTCCTTTTCCAGCATAGGCGTCAAAGCGCTCCAAATAAACACTTGCAGATTCTACTAAAGGAGTGTTTCCAAACTGCTCTATCAAAGGCAATGTTCAAGTCTGTGAGTTGAATGCACTCATCACAGAGAAGTTTCTGAGAATGCTTCTGTGTAGTTTTTAGGTGAAGATATTTCCTTTTCCAGCATAGGCGTCAAAGCGATCCAAATAAACATTTGCAGATTCTACAAAAGGAGTGTATCCAAACTGCTCTATCAGAGGGAATGTTCAAGTCTGTGAGTTGAATGCAGTAATCACACAGAAGTTTGTGAGAATGCTTCTGTCTAGTTTTTAGGTGAAGATATTTCTTTTTCCAGAATAGGCCCTAAAGCGCTCCAAATTTCCACTTGCAGATTCTACAAAAAGAGTGTTTCAAAACTGCTCTTTCAAAAGGCAGGCTCAAGTCTGTGAGTTGAATGCACTCATCACAAAGAAGTTTCTGAGAATGCTTCTGTGTAGTTTTTAGGTGAAGATATTTCCTTTTCCAGCTTAGGCGTCAAAGCGATCCAAATAAACACTTGCAGATTCTACAAAAGGAGTCTATCCAAACTGCTCTATCAGAGGGAATGTTCAAGTCTGTGAGTTGAATGCAGTAATCACACAGAAGTTTGTGAGAATGCTTCTGTCTAGTTTTTAGGTGAAGATATTTCTTTTCCCAGAATAGGCCCTAAAGCGCTCCAAATTTCCACTTGCAGATTCTACAAAAAGAGTGTTTCAAAACTACTCTTTCAAAAGGAAGGCTCAAGTCTGTGAGTTGAATGCACTCATCACAAAGAAGTTTCTGAGAATGCTTCTGTGTAGTTGTTATGTGAAGATACTTCCTTTTCCAGCATAGGCCCCAAAGCGCTCGAAATAAACACTTGCAGATTCTACGAAAGGAGTGTTTCAAAACTGTCCTATGAAAAGAAACGTTCAAGTCTGTGAGTTGAATGCACTCATCACAGAGAAGTTTCTGAGAATGCTTCTGTGTAGTTTTTAGGTGAAGATATATCCTTTTCCAGCATAGGCGTCAAAGCGATCCAAATAAACACTTGCAGATTCTACAAAAGGAGTGTTTCCAAACTGCTCTATCAAGAGGAATGTTCAAGTCTGTGAGTAGAATGCACTCACCACAAAGAAGTTTCTGAGAATGCTTCTGTCTAGTTTTTATGTGAAGATATTTCCTTTTCCAGCATAGGCGTCAAAGCGCTCCAAATAAACACTTGCAGATTCTACAAAAGGAGTGTTTCCAAACTGCTCTATCAGAGGGAATGTTCAAGTCTGTGAGTTGAATGCACTAGTCAGACAGAAGTTTGTGAGAATGCTTCTGTGCAGTTTTTAGGTGAAGATATTTCCTTTTCCAGCATAGGTCTCAAAGTGATCCAAATAAACACTTGCAGATTCTACAAAAGGAGTGTTTCCAAACTGCTCTATCAGAGGGAATGTTCAAGTCTGTGAGTTGAATGCAGTAATCACACAGAAGTTTGTGAGAACGCTTCTGTCTAGTTTCAGGTGGAGATATTTCTTTTCCCAGCATAGGCCTAAAAGCCCTCCAAATATCCACTTGCAGACTCTACAAAAAGAGTGTTTCAAAACTGCTCTTTCAAAAGGATGGCTCAAGTCGGTGAGTTGAATGCACTCATCACAAAGAAGTTTCTGAGAATGCTTCTGTGTAGTTGTTATGTGAAGATACTTCCTTTTCCAGCACAGGCCTCAGTGCGCTCGAAATAAACACTTGCAGATCCTACGAAAGGAGTGTTTCAAAACTGTCCTATCAAAATAAACGTTCAAGTCTGTGAGTTCAATGCAGTCATCACACAGAAGTTTCTGAGAATGCTTCTGTGTAGTTTTTAGGTGAAGATATTTCATTTCCCAGCACAGGCCTCAGAGCGCTCCAAATATGCATTTGCAGATTCTACAAAAAGAGAGCTTGAAAACTCTTCCACCAAAAAGAGGCTTCAACTCTATGAGTAGAATGCACTCATCACAAAGAAGTTTCTGAGAATGCTTCTGTCTAGTTTTTATGTGAAGATATTTCCTTTTCCAGCATAGGCGACAAAGCGCTCCAAATAAACACTTGCAGATTCTGCTAAAGGAGTGTTTCCAAACTGCTCTATCAAAGGCAATGTTCAAGTCCGTGAGTTGAATGCACTCATCACAGAGAAGTTTCTGAGAATGCTTCTGTGTAGTTTTTAGGTGAAGATATTTCCTTTTCCAGCATAGGCGTCAAAGCGATCCAAATAAACACTTGCAGATTCTACAAAAGGAGTGTATCCAAACTGCTCTATCAGAGGGAATGTTCAAGTCTGTGAGTTGAATGCAGTCATCACACAGAAGTTTGTGAGAATGCTTCTGTCTAGTTTTTAGGTGAAGATATTTCTTTTCCCAGAATAGGCCCTAAAGCGCTCCAAATTTCCACTTGCAGATTCTACAAAAAGAGTGTTTCAAAACTGCTCTTTCAAAATGAAGGCTCAAGTCTGTGAGTTGAATGCACTCATCACAAAGAAGTTTCTGAGAATGCTTCTGTGTAGTTGTTATGTGAAGATACTTCCTTTTCCAGCATAGGCCTCAAAGCGCTCGAAATAAACACTTGCAGATTCTACGAAAGGAGTGTTTCAAAACTGTCCTATCAGAGGGAATGTTCAAGTCTGTGACTTGAATGCACTCATCACAGAGAAGTTTCTGAGAATGCTTCTGTGTAGTTTTTAGGTGAAGATATTTCCTTTTCCAGCATAGGCGTCAAAGCGATCCAAATAAGCCCTTGCAGATTCTACAAAAGGAGTGTTTCCAAACTGCTCTATCAGAGGGAATGTTCAAGTCTGTGAGTTGAATGCAGTAATCACACAGAAGTTTGTGAGAATGCTTCTGTCTAGTTTCAGGTGGAGATATTTCTTTTCCCAGCATAGGCCTCAAAGCCCTCCAAATATCCACTTGCAGACTCTACAAAAAGAGTGTTTCAAAACTGCTCTTTCAAAAGGATGGCTCAAGTCGGTGAGTTGAATGCACTCATCACAAAGAAGTTTCTGAGAATGCTTCTGTGTAGTTGTTATGTGAAGATACTTCCTTTTCCAGCACAGGCCCCAGTGCGCTCGAAATAAACACTTGCAGATCCTACGAAAGGAGTGTTTCAAAACTGTCCTATCAAAATAAACGTTCAAGTCTGTGAGTTGAATGCAGTCATCACACAGAAGTTTCTGAGAATGCTTCTGTGTAGTTTTTAGGTGAAGATATTTCATTTCCCAGCACAGGCCTCAGAGCGCTCCAAATATGCATTTGCAGATTCTACAAAAAGAGAGCTTGAAAACTCTTCCACCAAAAAGAGGCTTCAACTCTATGAGTAGAATGCACTCATCACAAAGAAGTTTCTGAGAATGCTTCTGTCTAGTTTTTATGTGAAGATATTTCCTTTTCCAGCATAGGCGTCAAAGCGCTCCAAATAAACACTTGCAGATTCTACTAAAGGAGTGTTTCCAAACTGCTCTATCAAAGGCAATGTTCAAGTCTGTGAGTTGAATGCACTCATCACAGAGAAGTTTCTGAGAATGCTTCTGTGTAGTTTTTAGGTGAAGATATTTCCTTTTCCAGCATAGGCGTCAAAGCGATCCAAATAAACACTTGCAGATTCTACAAAAGGAGTGTATCCAAACTGCTCTATCAGAGGGAATGTTCAAGTCTGTGAGTTGAATGCAGTAATCACACAGAAGTTTGTGAGAATGCTTCTGTCTAGTTTTTAGGTGAAGATATTTCTTTTCCCAGAATAGGCCCTAAAGCGCTCCAAATTTCCACTTGCAGATTCTACAAAAAGAGTGTTTCAAAACTGCTCTTTCAAAAGGAAGGCTCAAGTCTGTGAGTTGAATGCACTCATCACAAAGAAGTTTCTGAGAATGCTTCTGTGTAGTTGTTATGTGAAGATACTTCCTTTTCCAGCATAGGCCTCAAAGCGCTCGAAATAAACACTTGCAGATTCTACGAAAGGACTGTTTCAAAACTGTCCTATCAAAAGAAACGTTCAAGTCTGTGAGTTGAATGCACTCATCACAGAGAAGTTTCTGAGAATGCTTCTGTGTAGTTTTTAGGTGAAGATATTTCCTTTTCCAGCATAGGTGTCAAAGCGATCCAAATAAACACTTGCAGATTCTACAAAAGGAGTGTCTCCAAACTGCTCTATCAGAGGGAATGTTCAAGTCTGTGAGTTGAATGCAGTAATCACACAGAAGTTTGTGAGAATGCTTCTGTCTAGTTTTTAGCTGAACATATTTCATTTCCCAGAATAGGCCTGAAAGCGCTCCAAATTTCCACTTGCAGATTCTACAAAAAGAGTGTTTCAAAACTACTCTTTCAAAAGGAAGGCTCAAGTCTGTGAGTTGAATGCACTCATCACAAAGAAGTTTCTGAGAATGCTTCTGTGTAGTTGTTATGTGAAGATAGTTCCTTTTCCAGCATAGGCCCCAAAGCGCTCGAAATAAACACTTGCAGATTCTACGAAAGGAGTGTTTCAAAACTGTCCTATGAAAGGAAACGTTCAAGTCTGTGAGTTGAATGCACTCATCACAGAGAAGTTTCTGAGAATGCTTCTGTGTAGTTTTTAGGTGAAGATATTTCCTTTTCCAGCATAGGCGTCAAAGCGATCCAAATAAACACTTGCAGATGCTACAAAAGGAGTGTTTCCAAACTGCTCTATCAAGAGGAATGTTCAAGTCTGTGAGTAGAATGCACTCACCACAAAGAAGTTTCTGAGAATGCTTCTGTCTAGTTTTTATGTGAAGATATTTCCTTTTCCAGCATAGGCGTCAAAGCGCTCCAAATAAACACTTGCAGATTCTACAAAAGGAGTGTTTCCAAACTGCTCTATCAGAGGGAATGTTCAAGTCTGTGAGTTGAATGCAGTCATCACACAGAAGTTTGTGAGAATGCTTCTGTCTAGTTTTTAGGTGAAGATATTTCTTTTCCCAGAATAGGCCCTAAAGCGCTCCAAATTTCCACTTGCAGATTCTACAAAAAGAGTGTTTCAAAACTGCTCTTTCAAAAGGAAGGCTCAAGTCTGTGAGTTTAATGCACTCATCACAAAGAAGTTTCTGAGAATGCTTCTGTGTAGTTGTTATGTGAAGATACTTCCTTTTCCAGCACAGGCCTCAAAGCGTTCGAAATAAACACTTGCAGATTCTACGAAAGGAGTGTTTCAAAACTGTCCTATCAGAGGGAATGTTCAAGTCTGTGAGTTCAATGCACTCATCACAGAGAAGTTTCTGAGAATGCTTCTGTGTAGTTTTTATGTGAAGATATTTCCTTTTCCACCATAGGCGTCAAAGCGATCCAAATAAGCCCTTGCAGATTCTACAAAAGGAGTGTTTCCAAACTGCTCTATCAGAGGGAATGTTCAAGTCTGTGAGTTGAATGCAGTAATCACACAGAAGTTTGTGAGAATGCTTCTGTCTAGTTTTTAGGTGAAGATATTTCATTTCCCAGAATAGGCCTGAAAGCGCTCCAAATTTCCACTTGCAGATTCTACAAAAAGAGTGTTTCAAAACTACTCTTTCAAAAGGAAGGCTCAAGTCTGTGAGTTGAATGCACTCATCACAAAGAAGTTTCTGAGAATGCTTCTGTGTAGTTGTTATGTGAAGATAGTTCCTTTTCCAGCATAGGCCCCAAAGCGCTCGAAATAAACACTTGCAGATTCTACGAAAGGAGTGTTTCAAAACTGTCCTATGAAAAGAAACGTTCAAGTCTGTGAGTTGAATGCACTCATCACAGAGAAGTTTCTGAGAATGCTTCTGTGTAGTTTTTAGGTGAAGATATATCCTTTTCCAGCATAGGCGTCAAAGCGATCCAAATAAACACTTGCAGATTCTACAAAAGGAGTGTTTCCAAACTGCTCTATCAAGAGGAATGTTCAAGTCTGTGAGTAGAATGCACTCACCACAAAGAAGTTTCTGAGAATGCTTCTGTCTAGTTTTTATGTGAAGATATTTCCTTTTCCAGCATAGGCGTCAAAGCGCTCCAAATAAACACTTGCAGATTCTACAAAAGGAGTGTTTCCAAACTGCTCTGTCAGAGGGAATGTTCAAGTCTGTGAGTTGAATGCACTAGTCAGACAGAAGTTTGTGAGAATGCTTCTGTGTAGTTTTTAGGTGAAGATATTTCCTTTTCCAGCATAGGTCTCAAAGTGATCCAAATAAACACTTGCAGATTCTACAAAAGGAGTGTTTCCAAACTGCTCTATCAGAGGGAATGTTCAAGTCTGTGAGTTGAATGCAGTAATCACACAGAAGTTTGTGAGAATGCTTCTGTCTAGTTTCAGGTGGAGATATTTCTTTTCCCAGCATAGACCTCAAAGCCCTCCATATATCCACTTGCAGACTCTACAAAAAGAGTGTTTCAAAACTGCTCTTTCAAAAGGATGGCTCAAGTCTGTGAGTTGAATGCACTCATCACAAAGAAGTTTCTGAGAATGCTTCTGTGTAGTTGTTATGTGAAGATACTTCCTTTTCCAGCACAGGCCTCAGTGCGCTCGAAATAAACCCTTGCAGATCCTACGAAAGGAGTGTTTCAAAACTGTCCTATCAAAATAAACGTTCAAGTCCGTGAGTTGAATGCACTCATCACACAGAAGTTTCTGAGAATGCTTCTGTGTAGTTTTTAGGTGAAGATATTTCATTTCCCAGCACAGGCCTCAGAGCGCTCCAAATATGCATTTGCAGATTCTACAAAAAGAGAGCTTGAAAACTCTTCCACCAAAAAGAGGCTTCAACTCTATGAGTAGAATGCACTCATCACAAAGAAGTTTCTGAGAATGCTTCTGTCTAGTTTTTATGTGAAGATATTTCCTTTTCCAGCATAGGCGTCAAAGCGCTCCAAATAAACACTTGCAGATTCTACTAAAGGAGTGTTTCCAAACTGCTCTATCAAAGGCAATGATCAAGTCTGTGAGTTGAATGCACTCATCACAGAGAAGTTTCTGAGAATGCTTCTGTGTAGTTTTTAGGTGAAGATATTTCCTTTTCCAGCATAGGCGTCAAAGCGATCCAAATAAACACTTGCAGATTCTACAAAAGGAGTGTATCCAAACTGCTCTATCAGAGGGAATGTTCAAGTCTGTGAGTTGAATGCAGTAATCACACAGAAGTTTGTGAGAATGCTTCTGTCTAGTTTTTAGGTGAAGATATTTCTTTTCCCAGAATAGGCCCTAAAGCGCTCCAAATTTCCACTTGCAGATTCTACAAAAAGAGTGTTTCAAAACTGCTCTTTCAAAAGGAAGGCTCAAGTCTGTGAGTTGAATGCACTCATCACAAAGAAGTTTCTGAGAATGCTTCTGTGTAGTTGTTATGTGAAGATACTTCCTTTTCCAGCATAGGCCTCAAAGCGCTCGAAATAAACACTTGCAGATTCTACGAAAGGAGTGTTTCAAAACTGTCCTATCAAAAGAAACGTTCAAGTCTGTGAGTTGAATGCACTCATCACAGAGTAGTTTCTGAGAATGCTTCTGTGTAGTTTTTAGGTGAAGATATTTCCTTTTCCAGCATAGGCGTCAAAGCGATCCAAATAAGCCCTTGCAGATTCTACAAAAGGAGTGTTTCCAAACTGCTCTATCAGAGGGAATGTTCAAGTCTGTGAGTTGAATGCAGTAATCACACAGAAGTTTGTGAGAATGCTTCTGTCTAGTTTTTAGGTGAAGATATTTCATTTCCCAGAATAGGCCTGAAAGCGCTCCAAATTTCCACTTGCAGATTCTACAAAAAGAGTGTTTCAAAACAACTCTTTCAAAAGGAAGGCTCAAGTCTGTGAGTTGAATGCACTCATCGCAAAGAAGTTTCTGAGAATGCTTCTGTGTAGTTGTTATGTGAAGATACTTCCTTTTCCAGCATAGGCCCCAAAGCGCTCGAAATAAACACTTGCAGATTCTACGAAAGGAGTGTTTCAAAACTGTCCTATGAAAAGAAACGTTCAAGTCTGTGAGTTGAATGCACTCATCACAGAGAAGTTTCTGAGAATGCTTCTGTGTAGTTTTTAGGTGAAGATATATCCTTTTCCAGCATAGGCGTCAAAGCGATCCAAATAAACACTTGCAGATTCTACAAAAGGAGTGTTTCCAAACTGCTCTATCAAGAGGAATGTTCAAGTCTCTGAGTAGAATGCACTCACCACAAAGAAGTTTCTGAGAATGCTTCTGTCTAGTTTTTATGTGAAGATATTTCCTTTTCCAGCATAGGCGTCAAAGCGCTCCAAATAAACACTTGCAGATTCTACAAAAGGAGTGTTTCCAAACTGCTCTATCAGAGGGAATGTTCAAGTCTGTGAGTTGAATGCACTAGTCAGACAGAAGTTTGTGAGAATGCTTCTGTGTAGTTTTTAGGTGAAGATATTTCCTTTTCCAGCATAGGTCTCAAAGCGATCCAAATAAACACTTGCAGATTCTACAAAAGGAGTGTTTCCAAACTGCTCTATCAGAGGGAATGTTCAAGTCTGTGAGTTGAATGCAGTAATCACACAGAAGTTTGTGAGAATGCTTCTGTCTAGTTTCAGGTGGAGATATTTCTTTTCCCAGCATAGGCCTCAAAGCCCTCCAAATATCCACTTGCAGACTCTACAAACAGAGTGTTTCAAAACTGCTCTTTCAAAAGGATGGCTCAAGTCTGTGAGTTGAATGTACTCATCACAAAGAAGTTTCTGAGAATGCTTCTGTGTAGTTGTTATGTGAAGATACTTCCTTTTCCAGCACAGGCCTCAGTGCGCTCGAAATAAACCCTTGCAGATCCTACGAAAGGAGTGTTTCAAAACTGTCCTATCAAAATAAACGTTCAAGTCTGTGAGTTGAATGCAGTCATCACACAGAAGTTTCTGAGAATGCTTCTGTGTAGTTTTTAGGTGAAGATATTTCATTTCCCAGCACAGGCCTCAGAGCGCTCCAAATATGCATTTGCAGATTCTACAAAAAGAGAGCTTGAAAACTCTTCCACCAAAAAGAGGCTTCAACTCTATGAGTAGAATGCACTCATCACAAAGAAGTTTCTGAGAATGCTTCTGTCTAGTTTTTATGTGAAGATATTTCCTTTTCCAGCATAGGCGTCAAAGCGCTCCAAATAAACACTTGCAGATTCTACTAAAGGAGTGTTTCCAAACTGCTCTATCAAAAGCAATGTTCAAGTCTGTGAGGTGAATGCACTCATCACAGAGAAGTTTCTGAGAATGCTTCTGTGTAGTTTTTAGGTGAAGATATTTCCTTTTCCAGCATAGGCGTCAAAGCGATCCAAATAAACACTTGCAGATTCTACAAAAGGAGTGTATCCAAACTGCTCTATCAGAGGGGATGTTCAAGTCTGTGAGTTGAATGCAGTAATCACACAGAAGATTGTGAGAATCCTTCTGTCTAGTTTTTAGGTGAAGATATTTCTTTTCCCAGAATAGGCCCTAAAGCGCTCCAAATTTCCACTTGCAGATTCTACAAAAAGAGTGTTTCAAAACTGCTCTTTCAAAAGGAAGGCTCAAGTCTGTGAGTTGAATGCACTCATCACAAAGAAGTTTCTGAGAATGCTTCTGTGTAGTTGTTATGTGAAGATACTTCCTTTTCCAGCATAGGCCCCAAAGCGCTCGAAATAAACACTTGCAGATTCTACGAAAGGAGTGTTTCAAACCTGTCCTATGAAACGAAACGTTCAAGTCTGTGAGTTGAATGCACTCATCACAGAGAAGTTTCTGAGAATGCTTCTGTGTAGTTTTTAGGTGAAGATATTTCCTTTTCCAGCATAGGCGTCAAAGCGATCCAAATAAACACTTGCAGATCCTACAAAAGGAGTGTATCCAAACTGCTCTATCAGAGGGAATGTTTAAGTCTGTGAGTTGAATGCAGTAATCACACAGAAGTTTGTGAGAATGCTTCTGTCTAGTTTTTAGGTGAAGATATTTCTTTTACCAGAATAGGCCCTAAAGCGCTCCAAATTTCCACTTGCAGATTCTACAAAAAGAGTGTTTCAAAACTGCTCTTTCAAAAGGAAGGCTCAAGTCTGTGAGTTGAATGCACTCATCACAAAGAAGTTTCTGAGAATGCTTCTGTGTAGTTGTTATGTGAAGATACTTCCTTTTCCAGCATAGGCCTCAAAGCGCTCGAAATAAACACTTGCAGATTCTACGAAAGGAGTGTTTCAAAACTGTCCTATCAAAAGAAACCTTCAAGTCTGTGAGTTGAATGCACTCATCACAGAGAAGTTTCTGAGAATGTTTCTGTGTAGTTTTTAGGTGAAGATATTTCCTTTTCCAGCATAGGCGTCAAAGCGATCCAAATAAGCCCTTGCAGATTCTACAAAAGGAGTGTTTCCAAACTGCTCTATCAGAGGGAATGTTCAAGTCTGTGAGTTGAATGCAGTAATCACACAGAAGTTTGTGAGAATGCTTCTGTCTAGTTTTTAGGTGAAGATATTTCATTTCCCAGAATAGGCCTGAAAGCGCTCCAAATTTCCACTTGCAGATTCTACAAAAAGAGTGTTTCAGACCTACTCTTTCAAAAGGAAGGCTCAAGTCTGTGAGTTGAATGCACTCATCACAAAGAAGTTTCTGAGAATGCTTCTGTGTAGTTGTTATGTGAAGATACTTCCTTTTCCAGCATAGGCCTCAAAGCGCTCGAAATAAACACTTGCAGATTCTACGAAAGGACTGTTTCAAAACTGTCCTATCAAAAGAAACGTTCAAGTCTGTGAGTTGAATGCACTCATCACAGAGAAGTTTCTGAGAATGCTTCTGTGTAGTTTTTAGGTGAAGATATTTCCTTTTCCAGCATAGGTGTCAAAGCGATCCAAATAAACACTTGCAGATTCTACAAAAGGAGTGTCTCCAAACTGCTCTATCAGAGGGAATGTTCAAGTCTGTGAGTTGAATGCAGTAATCACACAGAAGTTTGTGAGAATGCTTCTGTCTAGTTTTTAGCTGAACATATTTCATTTCCCAGAATAGGCCTGAAAGCGCTCCAAATTTCCACTTGCAGATTCTACAAAAAGAGTGTTTCAAAACTACTCTTTCAAAAGGAAGGCTCAAGTCTGTGAGTTGAATGCACTCATCACAAAGAAGTTTCTGAGAATGCTTCTGTGTAGTTGTTATGTGAAGATAGTTCCTTTTCCAGCATAGGCCCCAAAGCGCTCGAAATAAACACTTGCAGATTCTACGAAAGGAGTGTTTCAAAACTGTCCTATGAAAGGAAACGTTCAAGTCTGTGAGTTGAATGCACTCATCACAGAGAAGTTTCTGAGAATGCTTCTGTGTAGTTTTTAGGTGAAGATATTTCCTTTTCCAGCATAGGCGTCAAAGCGATCCAAATAAACACTTGCAGATGCTACAAAAGGAGTGTTTCCAAACTGCTCTATCAAGAGGAATGTTCAAGTCTGTGAGTAGAATGCACTCACCACAAAGAAGTTTCTGAGAATGCTTCTGTCTAGTTTTTATGTGAAGATATTTCCTTTTCCAGCATAGGCGTCAAAGCGCTCCAAATAAACACTTGCAGATTCTACAAAAGGAGTGTTTCCAAACTGCTCTATCAGAGGGAATGTTCAAGTCTGTGAGTTGAATGCAGTCATCACACAGAAGTTTGTGAGAATGCTTCTGTCTAGTTTTTAGGTGAAGATATTTCTTTTCCCAGAATAGGCCCTAAAGCGCTCCAAATTTCCACTTGCAGATTCTACAAAAAGAGTGTTTCAAAACTGCTCTTTCAAAAGGAAGGCTCAAGTCTGTGAGTTTAATGCACTCATCACAAAGAAGTTTCTGAGAATGCTTCTGTGTAGTTGTTATGTGAAGATACTTCCTTTTCCAGCACAGGCCTCAAAGCGTTCGAAATAAACACTTGCAGATTCTACGAAAGGAGTGTTTCAAAACTGTCCTATCAGAGGGAATGTTCAAGTCTGTGAGTTCAATGCACTCATCACAGAGAAGTTTCTGAGAATGCTTCTGTGTAGTTTTTATGTGAAGATATTTCCTTTTCCACCATAGGCGTCAAAGCGATCCAAATAAGCCCTTGCAGATTCTACAAAAGGAGTGTTTCCAAACTGCTCTATCAGAGGGAATGTTCAAGTCTGTGAGTTGAATGCAGTAATCACACAGAAGTTTGTGAGAATGCTTCTGTCTAGTTTTTAGGTGAAGATATTTCATTTCCCAGAATAGGCCTGAAAGCTCTCCAAATTTCCACTTGCAGATTCTACAAAAAGAGTGTTTCAAAACTACTCTTTCAAAAGGAAGGCTCAAGTCTGTGAGTTGAATGCACTCATCACAAAGAAGTTTCTGAGAATGCTTCTGTGTAGTTGTTATGTGAAGATAGTTCCTTTTCCAGCATAGGCCCCAAAGCGCTCGAAATAAACACTTGCAGATTCTACGAAAGGAGTGTTTCAAAACTGTCCTATGAAAAGAAACGTTCAAGTCTGTGAGTTGAATGCACTCATCACAGAGAAGTTTCTGAGAATGCTTCTGTGTAGTTTTTAGGTGAAGATATATCCTTTTCCAGCATAGGCGTCAAAGCGATCCAAATAAACACTTGCAGATTCTACAAAAGGAGTGTTTCCAAACTGCTCTATCAAGAGGAATGTTCAAGTCTGTGAGTAGAATGCACTCACCACAAAGAAGTTTCTGAGAATGCTTCTGTCTAGTTTTTATGTGAAGATATTTCCTTTTCCAGCATAGGCGTCAAAGCGCTCCAAATAAACACTTGCAGATTCTACAAAAGGAGTGTTTCCAAACTGCTCTGTCAGAGGGAATGTTCAAGTCTGTGAGTTGAATGCACTAGTCAGACAGAAGTTTGTGAGAATGCTTCTGTGTAGTTTTTAGGTGAAGATATTTCCTTTTCCAGCATAGGTCTCAAAGTGATCCAAATAAACACTTGCAGATTCTACAAAAGGAGTGTTTCCAAACTGCTCTATCAGAGGGAATGTTCAAGTCTGTGAGTTGAATGCAGTAATCACACAGAAGTTTGTGAGAATGCTTCTGTCTAGTTTCAGGTGGAGATATTTCTTTTCCCAGCATAGACCTCAAAGCCCTCCATATATCCACTTGCAGACTCTACAAAAAGAGTGTTTCAAAACTGCTCTTTCAAAAGGATGGCTCAAGTCTGTGAGTTGAATGCACTCATCACAAAGAAGTTTCTGAGAATGCTTCTGTGTAGTTGTTATGTGAAGATACTTCCTTTTCCAGCACAGGCCTCAGTGCGCTCGAAATAAACCCTTGCAGATCCTACGAAAGGAGTGTTTCAAAACTGTCCTATCAAAATAAACGTTCAAGTCCGTGAGTTGAATGCACTCATCACACAGAAGTTTCTGAGAATGCTTCTGTGTAGTTTTTAGGTGAAGATATTTCATTTCCCAGCACAGGCCTCAGAGCGCTCCAAATATGCATTTGCAGATTCTACAAAAAGAGAGCTTGAAAACTCTTCCACCAAAAAGAGGCTTCAACTCTATGAGTAGAATGCACTCATCACAAAGAAGTTTCTGAGAATGCTTCTGTCTAGTTTTTATGTGAAGATATTTCCTTTTCCAGCATAGGCGTCAAAGCGCTCCAAATAAACACTTGCAGATTCTACTAAAGGAGTGTTTCCAAACTGCTCTATCAAAGGCAATGATCAAGTCTGTGAGTTGAATGCACTCATCACAGAGAAGTTTCTGAGAATGCTTCTGTGTAGTTTTTAGGTGAAGATATTTCCTTTTCCAGCATAGGCGTCAAAGCGATCCAAATAAACACTTGCAGATTCTACAAAAGGAGTGTATCCAAACTGCTCTATCAGAGGGAATGTTCAAGTCTGTGAGTTGAATGCAGTAATCACACAGAAGTTTGTGAGAATGCTTCTGTCTAGTTTTTAGGTGAAGATATTTCTTTTCCCAGAATAGGCCCTAAAGCGCTCCAAATTTCCACTTGCAGATTCTACAAAAAGAGTGTTTCAAAACTGCTCTTTCAAAAGGAAGGCTCAAGTCTGTGAGTTGAATGCACTCATCACAAAGAAGTTTCTGAGAATGCTTCTGTGTAGTTGTTATGTGAAGATACTTCCTTTTCCAGCATAGGCCTCAAAGCGCTCGAAATAAACACTTGCAGATTCTACGAAAGGAGTGTTTCAAAACTGTCCTATCAAAAGAAACGTTCAAGTCTGTGAGTTGAATGCACTCATCACAGAGTAGTTTCTGAGAATGCTTCTGTGTAGTTTTTAGGTGAAGATATTTCCTTTTCCAGCATAGGCGTCAAAGCGATCCAAATAAGCCCTTGCAGATTCTACAAAAGGAGTGTTTCCAAACTGCTCTATCAGAGGGAATGTTCAAGTCTGTGAGTTGAATGCAGTAATCACACAGAAGTTTGTGAGAATGCTTCTGTCTAGTTTTTAGGTGAAGATATTTCATTTCCCAGAATAGGCCTGAAAGCGCTCCAAATTTCCACTTGCAGATTCTACAAAAAGAGTGTTTCAAAACAACTCTTTCAAAAGGAAGGCTCAAGTCTGTGAGTTGAATGCACTCATCGCAAAGAAGTTTCTGAGAATGCTTCTGTGTAGTTGTTATGTGAAGATACTTCCTTTTCCAGCATAGGCCCCAAAGCGCTCGAAATAAACACTTGCAGATTCTACGAAAGGAGTGTTTCAAAACTGTCCTATGAAAAGAAACGTTCAAGTCTGTGAGTTGAATGCACTCATCACAGAGAAGTTTCTGAGAATGCTTCTGTGTAGTTTTTAGGTGAAGATATATCCTTTTCCAGCATAGGCGTCAAAGCGATCCAAATAAACACTTGCAGATTCTACAAAAGGAGTGTTTCCAAACTGCTCTATCAAGAGGAATGTTCAAGTCTCTGAGTAGAATGCACTCACCACAAAGAAGTTTCTGAGAATGCTTCTGTCTAGTTTTTATGTGAAGATATTTCCTTTTCCAGCATAGGCGTCAAAGCGCTCCAAATAAACACTTGCAGATTCTACAAAAGGAGTGTTTCCAAACTGCTCTATCAGAGGGAATGTTCAAGTCTGTGAGTTGAATGCACTAGTCAGACAGAAGTTTGTGAGAATGCTTCTGTGTAGTTTTTAGGTGAAGATATTTCCTTTTCCAGCATAGGTCTCAAAGCGATCCAAATAAACACTTGCAGATTCTACAAAAGGAGTGTTTCCAAACTGCTCTATCAGAGGGAATGTTCAAGTCTGTGAGTTGAATGCAGTAATCACACAGAAGTTTGTGAGAATGCTTCTGTCTAGTTTCAGGTGGAGATATTTCTTTTCCCAGCATAGGCCTCAAAGCCCTCCAAATATCCACTTGCAGACTCTACAAACAGAGTGTTTCAAAACTGCTCTTTCAAAAGGATGGCTCAAGTCTGTGAGTTGAATGCACTCATCACAAAGAAGTTTCTGAGAATGCTTCTGTGTAGTTGTTATGTGAAGATACTTCCTTTTCCAGCACAGGCCTCAGTGCGCTCGAAATAAACCCTTGCAGATCCTACGAAAGGAGTGTTTCAAAACTGTCCTATCAAAATAAACGTTCAAGTCTGTGAGTTGAATGCAGTCATCACACAGAAGTTTCTGAGAATGCTTCTGTGTAGTTTTTAGGTGAAGATATTTCATTTCCCAGCACAGGCCTCAGAGCGCTCCAAATATGCATTTGCAGATTCTACAAAAAGAGAGCTTGAAAACTCTTCCACCAAAAAGAGGCTTCAACTCTATGAGTAGAATGCACTCATCACAAAGAAGTTTCTGAGAATGCTTCTGTCTAGTTTTTATGTGAAGATATTTCCTTTTCCAGCATAGGCGTCAAAGCGCTCCAAATAAACACTTGCAGATTCTACTAAAGGAGTGTTTCCAAACTGCTCTATCAAAAGCAATGTTCAAGTCTGTGAGGTGAATGCACTCATCACAGAGAAGTTTCTGAGAATGCTTCTGTGTAGTTTTTAGGTGAAGATATTTCCTTTTCCAGCATAGGCGTCAAAGCGATCCAAATAAACACTTGCAGATTCTACAAAAGGAGTGTATCCAAACTGCTCTATCAGAGGGGATGTTCAAGTCTGTGAGTTGAATGCAGTAATCACACAGAAGATTGTGAGAATCCTTCTGTCTAGTTTTTAGGTGAAGATATTTCTTTTCCCAGAATAGGCCCTAAAGCGCTCCAAATTTCCACTTGCAGATTCTACAAAAAGAGTGTTTCAAAACTGCTCTTTCAAAAGGAAGGCTCAAGTCTGTGAGTTGAATGCACTCATCACAAAGAAGTTTCTGAGAATGCTTCTGTGTAGTTGTTATGTGAAGATACTTCCTTTTCCAGCATAGGCCCCAAAGCGCTCGAAATAAACACTTGCAGATTCTACGAAAGGAGTGTTTCAAACCTGTCCTATGAAACGAAACGTTCAAGTCTGTGAGTTGAATGCACTCATCACAGAGAAGTTTCTGAGAATGCTTCTGTGTAGTTTTTAGGTGAAGATATTTCCTTTTCCAGCATAGGCGTCAAAGCGATCCAAATAAACACTTGCAGATCCTACAAAAGGAGTGTATCCAAACTGCTCTATCAGAGGGAATGTTTAAGTCTGTGAGTTGAATGCAGTAATCACACAGAAGTTTGTGAGAATGCTTCTGTCTAGTTTTTAGGTGAAGATATTTCTTTTACCAGAATAGGCCCTAAAGCGCTCCAAATTTCCACTTGCAGATTCTACAAAAAGAGTGTTTCAAAACTGCTCTTTCAAAAGGAAGGCTCAAGTCTGTGAGTTGAATGCACTCATCACAAAGAAGTTTCTGAGAATGCTTCTGTGTAGTTGTTATGTGAAGATACTTCCTTTTCCAGCATAGGCCTCAAAGCGCTCGAAATAAACACTTGCAGATTCTACGAAAGGAGTGTTTCAAAACTGTCCTATCAAAAGAAACCTTCAAGTCTGTGAGTTGAATGCACTCATCACAGAGAAGTTTCTGAGAATGTTTCTGTGTAGTTTTTAGGTGAAGATATTTCCTTTTCCAGCATAGGCGTCAAAGCGATCCAAATAAGCCCTTGCAGATTCTACAAAAGGAGTGTTTCCAAACTGCTCTATCAGAGGGAATGTTCAAGTCTGTGAGTTGAATGCAGTAATCACACAGAAGTTTGTGAGAATGCTTCTGTCTAGTTTTTAGGTGAAGATATTTCATTTCCCAGAATAGGCCTGAAAGCGCTCCAAATTTCCACTTGCAGATTCTACAAAAAGAGTGTTTCAGACCTACTCTTTCAAAAGGAAGGCTCAAGTCTGTGAGTTGAATGCACTCATCACAAAGAAGTTTCTGAGAATGCTTCTGTGTAGTTGTTATGTGAAGATACTTCCTTTTCCAGCATAGGCCCCAAAGCGCTCGAAATAAACACTTGCAGATTCTACGAAAGGAGTGTTTCAAAACTGTCCTATGAAAAGAAACGTTCAAGTCTGTGAGTTGAATGCACTCATCACAGAGAAGTTTCTGAGAATGCTTCTGTGTAGTTTTTAGGTGAAGATATATCCTTTTCCAGCATAGGCGTCAAAGCGATCCAAATAAACACTGGCAGACTCTACAAAAGGAGTGTTTCCGAACTGCTCTATCAAGAGGAATGTTCAAGTCTGTGAGTAGAATGCACTCACCACAAAGAAGTTTCTGAGAATGCTTCTGTCTAGTTTTTATGTGAAGATATTTCCTTTTCCAGCATAGGCGTCAAAGCGCTCCAAATAAACACTTGCAGATTCTACAAAAGGAGTGTTTCCAAACTGCTCTATCAGAGGGAATGTTCAAGGCCGTGAGTTGAATGCACTAGTCAGACAGAAGTTTGTGAGAAGGCTTCTGTGTAGTTTTTAGGTGAAGATATTTCCTTTTCCAGCATAGGTCTCAAAGTGATCCAAATAAACACTTGCAGATTCTACAAAAGGAGTGTTTCCAAACTGCTCTATCAGAGGGAATGTTCAAGTCTGTGAGTTGAATGCAGTAATCACACAGAAGTTTGTGAGAATGCTTCTGTCTAGTTTCAGGTGGAGATATTTCTTTTCCCAGCATAGGCCTCAAAGCCCTCCAAATATCCACTTGCAGACTCTACAAAAAGAGTGTTTCTAAACTGCTCTTTCAAACGGATGGCTCAAGTCTGTGAGTTGAATGCACTCATCACAAAGAAGTTTCTGAGAATGCTTCTGTGTAGTTGTTATGTGAAGATACTTCCTTTTCCAGCACAGGCCTCAGTGCGCTCGAAATAAACACTTGCAGATCCTACGAAAGGAGTGTTTCAAAACTGTCCTATCAAAATAAACGTTCAAGTCTGTGAGTTGAATGCAGTCATCACACAGAAGTTTCTGAGAATGCTTCTGTGTAGTTTTTAGGTGAAGATATTTCCTTTTCCAGCATAGGCGTCAAAGCGATCCAGATAAACACTTGCAGATTCTACAAAAGGAGTGTATCCAAACTGCTCTATCAGAGGGAATGTTCAAGTCTGTGAGTTGAATGCAGTAATCACACAGAAGTTTGTGAGAATGCTTCTGTCTAGTTTTTAGGTGAAGATATTTCTTTTTCCAGAATAGGCCCTAAAGCGCTCCAAATTTCCACTTGCAGATTCTACAAAAAGAGTGTTTCAAAACTGCTCTTTCAAAAGGAAGGCTCAAGTCTGTGAGTTGAATGCACTCATCACAAAGAAGTTTCTGAGAATGCTTCTGTGTAGTTTTTAGGTGAAGATATTTCCTTTTCCAGCATAGGCGTCAAAGCGATCCAAATAAACACTTGCAGATTCTACAAAAGGAGTGTATCCAAACTGCTCTATCAGAGGGAATGTTCAAGTCTGTGAGTTGAATGCAGTAATCACACAGAAGTTTGTGAGAATGCTTCTGTCTAGTTTTTAGGTGAAGATATTTCTTTTCCCAGAATAGGCCCTAATGCGCTCCAAATTTCCACTTGCAGATTCTACAAAAAGAGTGTTTCAAAACTGCTCTTTCAAAAGGAAGGCTCAAGTCTGTGAGTTGAATGCACTCATCACAAAAAAGTTTCTGAGAATGCTTCTGTGTAGTTGTTATGTGAAGATACTTCCTTTTCCAGCATAGGCCTCAAAGCGCTCGAAATAAACACTTGCAGATTCTACGAAAGGAGTGTTTCAAAACTGTCCTATCAAAAGAAACGTTCAAGTCTGTGAGTTGAATGGACTCATCACAGAGAAGTTTCTGAGAATGCTTCTGTGTAGTTTTTAGGTGAAGATATTTCCTTTTCCAGCATAGGCATCAAAGCGATCCAAATAAGCCCTTGCAGATTCTACAAAAGGAGTGTTTCCAAACTGCTCTATCAGAGGGAATGTTCAAGTCTGTGAGTTGAATGCAGTAATCACACAGAAGTTTGTGAGAATGCTTCTGTCTAGTTTTTAGGTGAAGATATTTCATTTCCCAGAATAGGCCTGAAAGCGCTCCAAATTTCCACTTGCAGATTCTACAAAAAGAGTGTTTCAAAACTACTCTTTCAAAAGGAAGGCTCAAGTCTGTGAGTTGAATGCACTCATCACAAAGAAGTTTCTGAGAATGCTTCTGTGTAGTTGTTATGTGAAGATACTTCCTTTTCCAGCATAGGCCCCAAAGCGCTCGAAATAAACACTTGCAGATTCTACGAAAGGAGTGTTTCAAAACTGTCCTATGAAAAGAAACGTTCAAGTCTGTGAGTTGAATGCACTCATCACAGAGAAGTTTCTGAGAATGCTTCTGTGTAGTTTTTAGGTGAAGATATATCCTTTTCCAGCATAGGCGTCAAAGCGATCCAAATAAACACTTGCAGATTATACAAAAGGAGTGTTTCCAAACTGCTCTATCAAGAGGAATGTTCAAGTCTGTGAGTAGAATGCACTCACCACAAAGAAGTTTCTGAGAATGCTTCTGTCTAGTTTTTATGTGAAGATATTTCCTTTTCCAGCATAGGCGTCAAAGCGCTCCAAATAAACACTTGCAGATTCTACAAAAGGAGTGTTTCCAAACTGCTCTATCAGAGGGAATGTTCAAGTCTGTGAGTTGAATGCACTAGTCAGACAGAAGTTTGTGAGAATGCTTCTGTGTAGTTTTTAGGTGAAGATATTTCCTTTTCCAGCATAGGTCTCAAAGTGATCCAAATAAACACTTGCAGATTCTACTAAAGGAGTGTTTCCAAACTGCTCTATCAAAAGCAATGTTCAAGTGTGTGAGTTGAATGCACTCATCACAGAGAAGTTTCTGAGAATGCTTCTGTGTAGTTTTTAGGTGAAGTTATTTCCTTTTCCAGCATAGGCGTCAAAGCGATCCAAATAAACACTTGCAGATTCTACAAAAGGAGTGTATCCAAACTGCTCTATCAGAGGGAATGTTCAAGTCTGTGAGTTGAATGCAGTAATCACACAGAAGATTGTGAGAATCCTTCTGTCTAGTTTTTAGGTGAAGATATTTCTTTTCCCAGAATAGGCCCTAAAGCGCTCCAAATTTCCACTTGCAGATTCTACAAAAAGAGTGTTTCAAAACTGCTCTTTCAAAAGGAAGGCTCAAGTCTGTGAGTTGAATGCACTCATCACAAAGAAGTTTCTGAGAATGCTTCTGTGTAGTTGTTATGTGAAGATACTTCCTTTTCCAGCATAGGCTCCGAAGCGCTCGAAATAAACACTTGCAGATTCTACGAAAGGAGTGTTTCAAAACTGTCCTATGAAAAGAAACGTTCAAGTCTGTGAGTTGAATGCACTCATCACAGAGAAGTTTCTGAGAATGCTTCTGTGTAGTTTTTAGGTGAAGATATTTCCTTTTCCAGCATAGGCGTCAAAGCGATCCAAATGAACACTTGCAGATTCTACAAAAGGAGTGTTTCCAAACTGCTCTATCAAGAGGAATGTTCAAGTCTGTGAGTAGAATGCACTCACCACAAAGAAGTTTCTGAGAATGCTTCTGTCTAGTTTTTATGTGAAAATATTTCCTTTTCCAGCATAGGCGTCAAAGCGCTCCAAATAAACACTTGCAGATTCTACAAAAGGAGTGTTTCAAAACTGCTCTATCAGAGGGAATGTTCAAGTCTGTGAGTTGAATGCACTAGTCAGACAGAAGTCTGTGAGAATGCTTCTGTGTAGTTTTTAGGTGAAGATATTTCCTTTTCCAGCATAGGTCTCAAAGTGATCCAAATAAACACTTGCAGATTCTACAAAAGGAGTGTTTCCAAACTGCTCTATCAGAGGGAATGTTCAAGTCTGTGAGTTGAATGCAGTAATCACACAGAAGTTTGTGAGAATGCTTCTGTCTAGTTTCAGGTGGAGATATTTCTTTTCCCAGCATAGACCCCAAAGCCCTCCATATATCCACTTGCAGACTCTACAAAAAGAGTGTTTCAAAACTGCTCTTTCAAAAGGATGGCTCAAGTCTGTGAGTTGAATGCACTCATCACAAAGAAGTTTCTGAGAATGCTTCTGTGTAGTTGTTATGTGAAGATACTTCCTTTTCCAGCACAGGCCTCAGTGCGCTCGAAATAAACCCTTGCAGATCCTACGAAAGGAGTGTTTCAAAACTGTCCTATCAAAATAAACGTTCAAGTCCGTGAGTTGAATGCACTCATCACACAGAAGTTTCTGAGAATGCTTCTGTGTAGTTTTTAGGTGAAGATATTTCATTTCCCAGCACAGGCCTCAGAGCTCTCCAAATATGCATTTGCAGATTCTACAAAAAGAGAGCTTGAAAACTCTTCCACCAAAAAGAGGCTTCAACTCTATGAGTAGAATGCACTCATCACAAAGAAGTTTCTGAGAATGCTTCTGTCTAGTTTTTATGTGAAGATATTTCCTTTTCCAGCATAGGCATCAAAGCGCTCCAAATAAACACTTGCAGATTCTACTAAAGGAGTGTTTCCAAACTGCTCTATCAAAGGCAATGATCAAGTCTGTGAGTTGAATGCACTCATCACACAGAAGTTTCTGAGAATGCTTCTGTGTAGTTTTTAGGTGAAGATATTTCCTTTTCCAGCATAGGCGTCAAAGCGATCCAAATAAACACTTGCAGATTCTACAAAAGGAGTGTATCCAAACTGCTCTATCAGAGGGAATGTTCAAGTCTGTGAGTTGAATGCAGTCATCACACAGAAGTTTGTGAGAATTCTTCTGTCTAGTTTTTAGGTGAAGATATTTCTTTTCCCAGAATAGGCCCTAAAGCGCTCCAAATTTCCACTTGCAGATTCTACAAAAAGAGTGTTTCAAAACTGCTCTTTCAAAAGGAAGGCTCAAGTCTGTGAGTTGAATGCACTCATCACAAAGAAGTTTCTGAGAATGCTTCTGTGTAGTTGTTATGTGAAGATACTTCCTTTTCCAGCATAGGCCTCAAAGCGCTCGAAATAAACACTTGCAGATTCTACGAAAGGAGTGTTTCAAAACTGTCCTATCAAAAGAAACCTTCAAGTCTGTGAGTTGAATGCACTCATCACAGAGAAGTTTCTGAGAATGCTTCTGTGTAGTTTTTAGGTGAAGATATTTCCTTTTCCAGCATAGGCGTCAAAGCGATCCAAATAAGCCCTTGCAGATTCTACAAAAGGAGTGTTTCCAAACTGCTCTATCAGAGGGAATGTTCAAGTCTGTGAGTTGAATGCAGTAATCACGCAGAAGTTTGTGAGAATGCTTCTGTCTAGTTTTTAGGTGAAGATATTTCATTTCCCAGAATAGGCCTGAAAGCGCTCCAAATTTCCACTTGCAGATTCTACAAAAAGAGTGTTTCAAAACTACTCTTTCAAAAGGAAGGCTCAAGTCTGTGAGTTGAATGCACTCATCACAAAGAAGTTTCTGAGAATGCTTCTGTGTAGTTGTTATGTGAAGATAGTTCCTTTTCCAGCATAGGCCCCAAAGCGCTCGAAATAAACACTTGCAGATTCTACGAAAGGAGTGTTTCAAAACTGTCCTATGAAAAGAAACGTTCAAGTCTGTGAGTTGAATGCACTCATCACAGAGAAGTTTCTGAGAATGCTTCTGTGTAGTTTTTAGGTGAAGATATATCCTTTTCCAGCATAGGCGTCAAAGCGATCCAAATAAACACTTGCAGATTCTACAAAAGGAGTGTTTCCAAACTGCTCTATCAAGAGGAATGTTCAACTCTGTGAGTAGAATGCACTCACCACAAAGAAGTTTCTGAGAATGCTTCTGTCTAGTTTTTATGTGAAGACATTTCCTTTTCCAGCATAGGCGTCAAAGCGCTCCAAATAAACACTTGCAGATTCTACAAAAGGAGAGTTTCCAAACTGCTCTATCAGAAGGAATGTTCAAGGCCGTGAGTTGAATGCACTAGTCAGACAGAAGTTTGTGAGAAGGCTTCTGTGTAGTTTTTAGGTGAAGATATTTCCTTTTCCAGCATAGGTCTCAAAGTGATCCAAATAAACACTTGCAGATTCTACAAAAGGAGTGTTTCCAAACTGCTCTATCAGAGGGAATGTTCAAGTCTGTGAGTTGAATGCAGTAATCACACAGAAGTTTGTGAGAATGCTTCTGTCTAGTTTCAGGTGGAGATATTTCTTTTCCCAGCATAGGCCTCAAAGCCCTCCAAATATCCACTTGCAGACTCTACAAAAAGAGTGTTTCAAAACTGCTCTTTCAAAAGGATGGCTCAAGTCTGTGAGTTGAATGCACTCATCACAAAGAAGTTTCTGAGAATGCTTCTGTGTAGTTGTTATGTGAAGATACTTCCTTTTCCAGCACAGGCCTCAGTGCGCTCGAAATAAACAGTTGCAGATCCTACGAAAGGAGTGTTTCAAAACTGTCCTTTCAAAATAAACGTTCAAGTCTGTGAGTTGAATGCAGTCATCACACAGAAGTTTCTGAGAATGCTTCTGTGTAGTTTTTAGGTGAAGATATTCCCTTTTCCAGCATAGGCGTCAAAGCGATCCAGATAAACACTTGCAGATTCTACAAAAGGAGTGTATCCAAACTGCTCTATCAGAGGGAATGTTCAAGTCTGTGAGTTGAATGCAGTAATCACACAGAAGTTTGTGAGAATGCTTCTGTCTAGTTTTTAGGTGAAGATATTTCTTTTTCCAGAATAGGCCCTAAAGCGCTCCAAATTTCCACTTGCAGATTCTACAAAAAGAGTGTTTCAAAACTGCTCTTTCAAAAGGAAGGCTCAAGTCTGTGAGTTGAATGCACTCATCACAAAGAAGTTTCTGAGAATGCTTCTGTGTAGTTTTTAGGTGAAGATATTTCCTTTTCCAGCATAGGCGTCAAAGCGATCCAAATAAACACTTGCAGATTCTACAAAAGGAGTGTATCCAAACTGCTCTATCAGAGGGAATGTTCAAGTCTGTGAGTTGAATGCAGTAATCACACAGAAGTTTGTGAGAATCCTTCTGTCTAGTTTTTAGGTGAAGATATTTCTTTTCCCAGAATAGGCCCTAAAGCGCTCCAAATTTCCACTTGCAGATTCTACAAAAAGAGTGTTTCAAAATTGCTCTTTCAAAAGGAAGGCTCAAGTCTGTGAGTTGAATACACTCATCACAAAGAAGTTTCTGAGAATGCTTCTGTGTAGTTGTTATGTGAAGATACTTCCTTTTCCAGCATAGGCCTCAAAGCGCTCGAAATAAACACTTGCAGATTCTACGAAAGGAGTGTTTCAAAACTGTCCTATCAAAAGAAACGTTCAAGTCTGTGAGTTGAATGCACTCATCACAGAGAAGTTTCTGAGAATGCTTCTGTGTAGTTTTTAGGTGAAGATATTTCCTTTTCCAGCATAGGCGTCAAAGCGATCCAAATAATCCCTTGCAGATTCTACAAAAGGAGTGTTTCCAAACTGCTCTATCAGAGGGAATGTTCAAGTCTGTGAGTTGAATGCAGTAATCACACAGAAGTTTGTGAGAATGCTTCTGTCTAGTTTTTAGGTGAACATATTTCATTTCCCAGAATAGGCCTGAAAGCGCTCCAAATTTCCACTTGCAGATTCTACAAAAAGAGTGTTTCAAAACTACTCTTTCAAAAGGAAGGCTCAAGTCTGTGAGTTGAATGCACTCATCACAAAGAAGTTTCTGAGAATGCTTCTGTGTAGTTGTTATGTGAAGATAGTTCCTTTTCCAGCATAGGCCCCAAAGCGCTCGAAATAAACACTTGCAGATTCTACGAAAGGAGTGTTTCAAAACTGTCCTATGAAAAGAAACGTTCAAGTCTGTGAGTTGAATGCACTCATCACAGAGAAGTTTCTGAGAATGCTTCTGTGTAGTTTTTAGGTGAAGATATATCCTTTTCCAGCATAGGCGTCAAAGCGATCCAAATAAACACTTGCAGATTCTACAAAAGGAGTGTTTCCAAACTGCTCTATCAAGAGGAATGTTCAAGTCTGTGAGTAGAATGCACTCACCACAAAGAAGTTTCTGAGAATGCTTCTGTCTAGTTTTTATGTGAAGATATTTCCTTTTCCAGCATAGGCGTCAAAGCGCTCCAAATAAACACTTGCAGATTCTACAAAAGGAGTGTTTCCAAACTGCTCTATCAGAGGGAATGTTCAAGTCTGTGAGTTGAATGCACCAGTCAGACAGAAGTTTGTGAGAATGCTACTGTGTAGTTTTTAGGTGAAGATATTTCCTTTTCCAGCATAGGTCTCAAAGTGATCCAAATAAACACTTGCAGATTCTACAAAAGGAGTGTCTCCAAACTGCTCTATCAGAGGGAATGTTCAAGTCTGTGAGTTGAATGCAGTAATCACACAGAAGTTTGTGAGAATGCTTCTGTCTAGTTTCAGATGGAGATATTTCTTTTCCCAGCATAGGCCTCAAAGCCCTCCAAATATCCACTTGCAGACTCTACAAAAAGAGTGTTTCAAAACTGCTCTTTCAAAAGGATGGCTCAAGTCTGTGAGTTGAATGCACTCATCACAAAGAAGTTTCTGAGAATGCTTCTGTGTAGTTGTTATGTGAAGATACTTCCTTTTCCAGCTCAGGCCTCAGTGCGCTCGAAATAAACACTTGCAGATCCTATGAAAGGAGTGTTTCAAAACTGTCCTATCAAAATAAACGTTCAAGTCTGTGAGTTGAATGCAGTCATCACACAGAAGTTTGTGAGAATGCTTCTGTCTAGTTTTTAGGTGAAGATATTTCTTTTCCCAGAATAGGCCCTAAAGCGCTCCAAATTTCCACTTGCAGATTCTACAAAAAGAGTGTTTCAAAACTGCTCTTTCAAAAGGAAGGCTCAAGTCTGTGAGTTGAATGCACTCATCACAAAGAAGTTTCTGAGAATGCTTCTGTGTAGTTGTTATGTGAAGATAATTCCTTTTCCAGCATAGGCCTCAAAGCGCTCGAAATAAACTCTTGCAGATTCTACGAAAGGAGTGTTTCAAAACTGTCCTATCAAAAGAAACGTTCAAGTCTGTGAGTTGAATGCACTCATCACAGAGAAGTTTCTGAGAATGCTTCTGTGTAGTTTTTAGGTGAAGATATTTCCTTTTCCAGCATGGGCGTCAAAGCGATCCAAATAAGCCCTTGCAGATTCTACAAAAGGAGTGTTTCCAAACTGCTCTATCAGAGGGAATGTTCAAGTCTGTGAGTTGAATGCAGTAATCACACAGAAGTTTGTGAGAATGCTTCTGTCTAGTTTTTAGGTGAAGATATTTCATTTCCCAGAATAGGCCTGAAAGCGCTCCAAATTTCCACTTGCAGATTCTACAAAAAGAGTGTTTCAAAACTACTCTTTCAAAAGGAAGGCTCAAGTCTGTGAGTTGAATGCACTCATCACAAAGAAGTTTCTGAGAATGCTTCTGTGTAGTTGTTATGTGAAGATACTTCCTTTTCCAGCATAGGCCCCAAAGCGCTCGAAATAAACACTTGCAGATTCTACGAAAGGAGTGTTTCAAAACTGTCCTATGAAAAGAAACGTTCAAGTCTGTGAGTTGAATGCACTCATCACAGAGAAGTTTCTGAGAATGCTTCTGTGTAGTTTTTAGGTGAAGATATATCCTTTTCCAGCATAGGCGTCAAAGCGATCCAAATAAACACTTGCAGATTCTACAAAAGGAGTGTTTCCAAACTGCTCTATCAAGAGGAATGTTCAAGTCTGTGAGTAGAATGCACTCACCACAAAGAAGTTTCTGAGAATGCTTCTGTCTAGTTTTTATGTGAAGATATTTCCTTTTCCAGCATAGGCGTCAAAGCGCTCCAAATAAACACTTGCAGATTCTACAAAAGGAGTGTTTCCAAACTGCTCTATCAGAGGGAATGTTCAAGTCTGTGAGTTGAATGCACTAGTCAGACAGAAGTTTGTGAGAATGCTTCTGTGTAGTTTTTAGGTGAAGATATTTCCTTTTCCAGCATAGGTCTCAAAGTGATCCAAATAAACACTTGCAGATTCTACAAAAGGAGTGTTTCCAAACTGCTCTATCAGAGGGAATGTTCAAGTCTGTGAGTTGAATGCAGTAATCACACAGAAGTTTGTGAGAATGCTTCTGTCTAGTTTCAGGTGGAGATATTTCTTTTCCCAGCATAGGCCTCAAAGCCCTCCAAATATCCACTTGCAGACTCTACAAAAAGAGTGTTTCAAAACTGCTCTTTCAAAAGGATGGCTCAAGTCGGTGAGTTGAATGCACTCATCACAAAGAAGTTTCTGAGAATGCTTCTGTGTAGTTGTTATGTGAAGATACTTCCTTTTCCAGCACAGGCCTCAGTGCGCTCGAAATAAACACTTGCAGATCCTACGAAAGGAGTGTTTCAAAACTGTCCTATCAAAATAAACGTTCAAGTCTGTGAGTTGAATGCAGTCATCACACAGAAGTTTCTGAGAATGCTTCTGTGTAGTTTTTAGGTGAAGATATTTCATTTCCCAGCACAGGCCTCAGAGCGCTCCAAATATGCATTTGCAGATTCTACAAAAAGAGAGCTTGAAAACTCTTCCACGAAAAAGAGGCTTCAACTCTATGAGTAGAATGCACTCATCACAAAGAAGTTTCTGAGAATGCTTCTGTCTAGTTTTTATGTGAAGATATTTCCTTTTCCAGCATAGGCGTCAAAGCGCTCCAAATAAACACTTGCAGATTCTACTAAAGGAGTGTTTCCAAACTGCTCTATCAAAAGCAATGTTCAAGTCTGTGAGTTGAATGCACTCATCACAGAGAAGTTTCTGAGAATGCTTCTGTGTAGTTTTTAGGTGAAGATATTTCCTTTTCCAGCATAGGCATAAAAGCGATCCAAATAAACACTTGCAGATTCTACAAAAGGAGTGTATCCAAACTGCTCTATCAGAGGGAATGTTCAAGTCTGTGAGTTGAATGCAGTCATCACACAGAAGTTTGTGAGAATGCTTCTGTCTAGTTTTTAGGTGAAGATATTTCTTTTCCCAGAATAGGCCCTAAAGCGCTCCAAATTTCCACTTGCAGATTCTACAAAAAGAGTGTTTCAAAACTGCTCTTTCAAAAGGAAGGCTCAAGTCTGTGAGTTGAATGCACTCATCACAAAGAAGTTTCTGAGAATGCTTCTGTGTAGTTGTTATGTGAAGATACTTCCTTTTCCAGCATAGGCCTCAAAGCGCTCGAAATAAACACTTGCAGATTCTACGAAAGGAGTGTTTCAAAACTGTCCTATCAAAAGAAACGTTCAAGTCTGTGAGTTGAATGCACTCATCACAGAGAAGTTTCTGAGAATGCTTCTGTGTAGTTTTTAGGTGAAGATATTTCCTTTTCCAGCATAGGCGTCAAAGCGATCCAAATAAGCCCTTGCAGATTCTACAAAAGGAGTGTTTCCAAACTGCTCTATCAGAGGGAATGTTCAAGTCTGTGAGTTGAATGCAGTAATCACACAGAAGTTTGTGAGAATGCTTCTGTCTAGTTTTTAGGTGAAGATATTTCATTTCCCAGAATAGGCCTGAAAGCGCTCCAAATTTCCACTTGCAGATTCTACAAAAAGAGTGTTTCAAAACTACTCTTTCAAAAGGAAGGCTCAAGTCTGTGAGTTGAATGCACTCATCACAAAGAAGTTTCTGAGAATGCTTCTGTGTAGTTGTTATGTGAAGATACTTCCTTTTCCAGCATAGGCCCCAAAGCGCTCGAAATAAACACTTGCAGATTCTACGAAAGGAGTGTTTCAAAACTGTCCTATGAAAAGAAACGTTCAAGTCTGTGAGTTGAATGCATTCACCACAGAGAAGTTTCTGAGAATGCTTCTGTGTAGTTTTTAGGTGAAGATATATCCTTTTCCAGCATAGGCGTCAAAGCGATCCAAATAAACACTTGCAGATTCTACAAAAGGAGTGTTTCCAAACTGCTCTATCAAGAGGAATGTTCAAGTCTGTGAGTAGAATGCACTCACCACAAGGAAGTTTCTGAGAATGCTTCTGTCTAGTTTTTAGGTGAAGATATTTCCTTTTCCAGCATAGGCGTCAAAGCGCTCCAAATAAACACTTGCAGATTCTACAAAAGGAGTGTTTCCAAACTGCTCTATCAGAGGAAATGTTCAAGGCCGTGAGTTGAATGCACTAGTCAGACAGAAGTTTGTGAGAATGCTTCTGTGTAGTTTTTAGGTGAAGATATTTCCTTTTCCAGCATAGGTCTCAAAGTGATCCAAATAAACACTTGCAGATTCTACAAAAGGAGTGTTTCCAAACTGCTCTATCAGAGGGAATGTTCAAGTCTGTGAGTTGAATGCAGTAATCACACAGAAGTTTGTGAGAATGCTTCTGTCTAGTTTCAGGTGGAGATAATTCTTTTCCCAGCATAGGCCTCAAAGCCCTCCAAATATCCACTTGCAGACTCTACAAAAAGAGTGTTTCAAAACTGCTCTTTCAAAAGGATGGCTCAAGTCTGTGAGTTGAATGCACTCATCACAAAGAAGTTTCTGAGAATGCTTCTGTGTAGTTGTTATGTGAAGATACTTCCTTTTCCAGCACAGGCCTCAGTGCGCTCGAAATAAACACTTGCAGATCCTACGAAAGGAGTGTTTCAAAACTGTCCTATCAAAATAAACGTTCAAGTCTGTGAGTTGAATGCAGTCATCACACAGAAGTTTCTGAGAATGCTTCTGTGTAGTTTTTAGGTGAAGATATTTCCTTTTCCAGCATAGGCGTCAAAGCGATCCAAATAAACACTTGCAGATTCTACAAAAGGAGTGTATCCAAACTGCTCTATCAGAGGGAATGTTCAAGTCTGTGAGTTGAATGCAGTAATCACACAGAAGTTTGTGAGAATGCTTCTGTCTAGTTTTTAGGTGAAGATATTTCTTTTCCCAGAATAGGCCCTAAAGCGCTCCAAATTTCCACTTGCAGATTCTACAAAAAGAGTGTTTCAAAACTGCTCTTTCAAAAGGAAGGCTCAAGTCTGTGAGTTGAATGCACTCATCACAAAGAAGTTTCTGAGAATGCTTCTCTGTAGTTGTTATGTGAAGATACTTCCTTTTCCAGCATAGGCCTCAAAGCGCTCGAAATAAACACTTGCAGATTCTACAAAAGGAGTGTTTCCAAACTGCTCTATCAAGAGGAATGTTCAAGTCTGTGAGTAGAATGCACTCACCACAAAGAAGTTTCTGAGAATGCTTCTGTCTAGTTTTTATGTGAAGATATTTCCTTTTCCAGCATAGGCGTCAAAGCGCTCCAAATAAACACTTGCAGATTCTACAAAAGGAGTGTTTCCAAACTGCTCTATCAGAGGGAATGTTCAAGTCTGTGAGTTGAATGCACTAGTCAGACAGAAGTTTGTGAGAATGCTTCTGTGTAGTTTTTAGGTGAAGATATTTCCTTTTCCAGCATAGGTCTCAAAGTGATCCAAATAAACACTTGCAGATTCTACAAAAGGAGTGTTTCCAAACTGCTCTATCAGAGGGAATTTTCAAGTCTGTGAGTTGAATGCAGTAATCACACAGAAGTTTGTGAGAATGCTTCTGTCTAGTTTCAGGTGGAGATATTTCTTTTCCCAGCATAGGCCTCAAAGCCCTCCAAATATCCACTTGCAGACTCTACAAAAAGAGTGTTTCAAAACTGCTCTTTCAAAAGGATGGCTCAAGTCGGTGAGTTGAATGCACTCATCACAAAGAAGTTTCTGAGAATGCTTCTGTGTAGTTGTTATGTGAAGATACTTCCTTTTCCAGCACAGGCCTCAGTGCGCTCGAAATAAACACTTGCAGATCCTACGAAAGGAGTGTTTCAAAACTGTCCTATCAAAATAAACGTTCAAGTCTGTGAGTTGAATGCAGTCATCACACAGAAGTTTCTGAGAATGCTTCTGTGTAGTTTTTAGGTGAAGATATTTCATTTCCCAGCACAGGCCTCAGAGCGCTCCAAATATGCATTTGCAGATTCTACAAAAAGAGAGCTTGAAAACTCTTCCACCAAAAAGAGGCTTCAACTCTATGAGTAGAATGCACTCATCACAAAGAAGTTTCTGAGAATGCTTCTGTCTAGTTTTTATGTGAAGATATTTCCTTTTCCAGCATAGGCGTCAAAGCGCTCCAAATAAACACTTGCAGATTCTACTAAAGGAGTGTTTCCAAACTGCTCTATCAAAGGCAATGTTCAAGTCTGTGAGTTGAATGCACTCATCACAGAGAAGTTTCTGAGAATGCTTCTGTGTAGTTTTTAGGTGAAGATATTTCCTTTTCCAGCATAGGCGTCAAAACGATCCAAATAAGCCCTTGCAGATTCTACAAAAGGAGTGTTTCCAAACTGCTCTATCAGAGGGAATGTTCAAGTCTGTGAGTTGAATGCAGTAATCACACAGAAGTTTGTGAGAATGCTTCTGTCTAGTTTTTAGGTGAAGATATTTCATTTCCCACAATAGGCCTGAAAGCGCTCAAAATTTCCACTTGCAGATTATACAAAAAGAGTGTTTCAAAACTACTCTTTCAAAAGGAAGGCTCAAGTCTGTGAGTTGAATGCACTCATCACAAAGAAGTTTCTGAGAATGCTTCTGTGTAGTTGTTATGTGAAGATACCTCCTTTTCCAGCATAGGCCCCAAAGCGCTCGAAATAAACACTTGCAGATTCTACGAAAGGAGTGTTTCAAAACTGTCCTATGAAAAGAAACGTTCAAGTCTGTGAGTTGAATGCACTCATCACAGAGAAGTTTCTGAGAATGCTTCTGTGTAGTTTTTAGGTGAAGATATATCCTTTTCCAGCATAGGCGTCAAAGCGATCCAAATAAACACTTGCAGATTCTACAAAAGCAGTGTTTCCAAACTGCTCTATCAAGAGGAATGTTCAAGTCTGTGAGTAGAATGCACTCACCACAAAGAAGTTTCTGAGAATGCTTCTGTCTAGTTTTTATGTGAAGATATTTCCTTTTCCAGCATAGGCGTCAAAGCGCTCCAAATAAACACTTGCAGATTCTACAAAAGGAGTGTTTCCAAACTGCTCTATCAGAGGGAATGTTCAAGGCCGTGAGTTGAATGCACTAGTCAGACAGAAGTTTGTGAGAATGCTTCTGTGTAGTTTTTAGGTGAAGATATTTCCTTTTCCAGCATAGGTCTCAAAGTGATCCGAATAAACACTTGCAGATTCTACAAAAGGAGTGTTTCCAAACTGCTCTATCAGAGGGAATGTTCAAGTCTGTGAGTTGAATGCAGTAATCACACAGAAGTTTGTGAGAATGCTTCTGTCTAGTTTCAGGTGGAGATAATTCTTTTCCCAGCATAGGCCTCAAAGCCCTCCAAATATCCACTTGCAGACTCTACAAAAAGAGTGTTTCAAAACTGCTCTTTCAAAAGGATGGCTCAAGTCTGTGAGTTGAATGCACTCATCACAAAGAAGTTTCTGAGAATGCTTCTGTGTAGTTGTTATGTGAAGATACTTCCTTTTCCAGGACAGGCCTCAGTGCGCTCGAAATAAACACTTGCAGATCCTACGAAAGGAGTGTTTCAAAACTGTCCTATCAAAATAAACGTTCAAGTCTGTGAGTTGAATGCAGTCATCACACAGAAGTTTCTGAGAATGCTTCTGTGTAGTTTTTAGGTGAAGATATTTCCTTTTCCAGCATAGGCGTCAAAGCGATCCAAATAAACACTTGCAGATTCTACAAAAGGAGTGTATCCAAGCTGCTCTATCAGAGGGAATGTTCAAGTCTGTGAGTTGAATGCAGTAATCACACAGAAGTTTGTGAGAATGCTTCTGTCTACTTTTTAGGTGAAGATATTTCTTTTCCCAGAATAGGCCCTAAAGCGCTCCAAATTTCCACTTGCAGATTCTACAAAAAGAGTGTTTCAAAACTGCTCTTTCAAAAGGAAGGCTCAAGTCTGTGAGTTGAATGCACTCATCACAAAGAAGTTTCTGAGAATGCTTCTGTGTAGTTGTTATGTGAAGATACTTCCTTTTCCAGCATAGGCCTCAAAGCGCTCGAAATAAACACTTGCAGATTCTACAAAAGGAGTGTTTCCAAACTGCTCTATCAAGAGGAATGTTCAAGTCTGTGAGTAGAATGCAATCACCACAAAGAAGTTTCTGAGAATGCTTCTGTCTAGTTTTTATGTGAAGATATTTCCTTTTCCAGCATAGGCGTCAAAGCGCTCCAAATAAACACTTGCAGATTCTACAAAAGGAGTGTTTCCAAACTGCTCTATCAGAGGGAATGTTCAAGTCTGTGAGTTGAATGCACTAGTCAGACAGAAGTTTGTGAGAATGCTTCTGTGTAGTTTTTAGGTGAAGATATTTCCTTTTCCAGCATAGGTCTCAAAGTGATCCAAATAAACACTTGCAGATTCTACAAAAGGAGTGTTTCCAAACTGCTCTATCAGAGGGAATTTTCAAGTCTGTGAGTTGAATGCAGTAATCACACAGAAGTTTGTGAGAATGCTTCTGTCTAGTTTCAGGTGGAGATATTTCTTTTCCCAGCATAGGCCTCAAAGCCCTCCAAATATCCACTTGCATACTCTACAAAAAGAGTGTTTCAAAACTGCTCTTTCAAAAGGATGGCTCAAGTCGGTGAGTTGAATGCACTCATCACAAAGAACTTTCTGAGAATGCTTCTGTGTAGTTGTTATGTGAAGATACTTCCTTTTCCAGCCCAGGCCTCAGTGCGCTCGAAATAAACACTTGCAGATCCTACGAAAGGAGTGTTTCAAAACTGTCCTATCAAAATAAACGTTCAAGTCTGTGAGTTGAATGCAGTCATCACACAGAAGTTTCTGAGAATGCTTCTCTGTAGTTTTTAGGTGAAGATATTTCATTTCCCAGTACAGGCCTCAGAGCGCTCCAAATATGCATTTGCAGATTCTACAAAAAGAGAGCTTGAAAACTCTTCCACCAAAAAGAGGCTTCAACTCTATGAGTAGAATGCACTCATCACAAAGAAGTTTCTGAGAATGCTTCTGTCTAGTTTTTATGTGAAGATATTTCCTTTTCCAGCATAGGCGTCAAAGCGCTCCAAATAAACACTTGCAGATTCTACTAAAGGAGTGTTTCCAAACTGCTCTATCAAAGGCAATGTTCAAGTCTGTGAGTTGAATGCACTCATCACAGAGAAGTTTCTGAGAATGCTTCTGTGTAGTTTTTAGGTGAAGATATTTCCTTTTACAGCATAGGCGTCAAAGCGATCCAAATAAACACTTGCAGATTCTACAAAAGGAGTGTATCCAAACTGCTCTATCAGAGGGAATGTTCAAGTCTGTGAGTTGAATGCAGTAATCACACAGAAGTTTGTGAGAATGCTTCTGTCTAGTTTTTAGGTGAAGATATTTCTTTTCCCAGAATAGGCCCTAAAGCGCTCCAAATTTCCACTTGCAGATTCTACAAAAAGAGTGTTTCAAAACTGCTCTTTCAAAAGGAAGGCTCAAGTCTGTGAGTTGAATGCACTCATCACAAAGAAGTTTCTGAGAATGCTTCTCTGTAGTTGTTATGTGAAGATACTTCCTTTTCCAGCATAGGCCTCAAAGCGCTCGAAATAAACACTTGCAGATTCTACAAAATGAGTGTTTCCAAACTGCTCTATCAAGAGGAATGTTCAAGTCTGTGAGTAGAATGCACTCACCACAAAGAAGTTTCTGAGAATGCTTCTGTCTAGTTTTTATGTGAAGATATTTCCTTTTCCAGCATAGGCGTCAAAGCGCTCCAAATAAACACTTGCAGATTCTACAAAAGGAGTGTTTCCAAACTGCTCTATCAGAGGGAATGTTCAAGTCTGTGAGTTGAATGCACTAGTCAGACAGAAGTTTGTGAGAATGCTTCTGTGTAGTTTTTAGGTGAAGATATTTCCTTTTCCAGCATAGGTCTCAAAGTGATCCAAATAAACACTTGCAGATTCTACAAAAGGAGTGTTTCCAAACTGCTCTATCAGAGGGAATTTTCAAGTCTGTGAGTTGAATGCAGTAATCACACAGAAGTTTGTGAGAATGCTTCTGTCTAGTTTCAGGTGGAGATATTTCTTTTCCCAGCATAGGCCTCAAAGCCCTCCAAATATCCACTTGCAGACTCTACAAAAAGAGTGTTTCAAAACTGCTCTTTCAAAAGGATGGCTCAAGTCGGTGAGTTGAATGGACTCATCACAAAGAACTTTCTGAGAATGCTTCTGTGTAGTTGTTATGTGAAGATACTTCCTTTTCCAGCACAGGCCTCAGTGTGCTCGAAATAAACACTTGCAGATCCTACGAAAGGAGTGTTTCAAAACTGTCCTATCAAAATAAACGTTCAAGTCTGTGAGTTGAATGCAGTCATCACACAGAAGTTTCTGAGAATGCTTCTGTGTAGTTTTTAGGTGAAGATATTTCATTTCCCAGCACAGGCCTCAGAGCGCTCCAAATATGCATTTGCAGATTCTACAAAAAGAGAGCTTGAAAACTCTTCCACCAAAAAGAGGCTTCAACTCTATGAGTAGAATGCACTCATCACAAAGAAGTTTCTGAGAATGCTTCTGTCTAGTTTTTATGTGAAGATATTTCCTTTTCCAGCATAGGCGTCAAAGCGCTCCAAATAAACACTTGCAGATTCTACTAAAGGAGTGTTTCCAAACTGCTCTATCAAAGGCAATGTTCAAGTCTGTGAGTTGAATGCACTCATCACAGAGAAGTTTCTGAGAATGCTTCTGTGTAGTTTTTAGGTGAAGATATTTCCTTTTCCAGCATAGGCGTCAAAGCGATCCAAATAAGCCCTTGCAGATTCTACAAAAGGAGTGTTTCCAAACTGCTCTATCAGAGGGAATGTTCAAGTCTGTGAGTTGAATGCAGTAATCACACAGAAGTTTGTGAGAATGCTTCTGTCTAGTTTTTAGGTGAAGATATTTCATTTCCTAGAATAGGCCTGAAAGCGCTCAAAATTTCCACTTGCAGATTCTACAAAAAGAGTGTTTCAAAACTACTCTTTCAAAAGGAAGGCTCAAGTCTGTGAGTTGAATGCACTCATCACAAAGAAGTTTCTGAGAATGCTTCTGTGTAGTTGTTATGTGAAGATACCTCCTTTTCCAGCATAGGCCCCAAAGCGCTCGAAATAAACACTTGCAGATTCTACGAAAGGAGTGTTTCAAAACTGTCCTATGAAAACAAACGTTCAAGTCTGTGAGTTGAATGCACTCATCACAGAGAAGTTTCTGAGAATGCTTCTGTGTAGTTTTTAGGTGAAGATATATCCTTTTCCAGCATAGGCGTCAAAGCGATCCAAATAAACACTTGCAGATTCTACAAAAGGAGTGTTTCCAAACTGCTCTATCAAGAGGAATGTTCAAGTCTGTGAGTAGAATGCACTCACCACAAAGAAGTTTCTGAGAATGCTTCTGTCTAGTTTTTATGTGAAGATATTTCCTTTTCCAGCATAGGCGTCAAAGCGCTCCAAATAAACACTTGCAGATTCTACAAAAGGAGTGTTTCCAAACTGCTCTATCAGAGGGAATGTTCAAGGCCGTGAGTTGAATGCACTAGTCAGACAGAAGTTTGTGAGAATGCTTCTGTGTAGTTTTTAGGTGAAGATATTTCCTTTTCCAGCATAGGTCTCAAAGTGATCCGAATAAACACTTGCAGATTCTACAAAAGGAGTGTTTCCAAACTGCTCTATCAGAGGGAATGTTCAAGTCTGTGAGTTGAATGCAGTAATCACACAGAAGTTTGTGAGAATGCTTCTGTCTAGTTTCAGGTGGAGATAATTCTTTTCCCAGCATAGGCCTCAAAGCCCTCCAAATATCCACTTGCAGACTCTACAAAAAGAGTGTTTCAAAACTGCTCTTTCAAAAGGATGGCTCAAGTCTGTGAGTTGAATGCACTCATCACAAAGAAGTTTCTGAGAATGCTTCTGTGTAGTTGTTATGTGAAGATACTTCCTTTTCCAGGACAGGCCTCAGTGCGCTCGAAATAAACACTTGCAGATCCTACGAAAGGAGTGTTTCAAAACTGTCCTATCAAAATAAACGTTCAAGTCTGTGAGTTGAATGCAGTCATCACACAGAAGTTTCTGAGAATGCTTCTGTGTAGTTTTTAGGTGAAGATATTTCCTTTTCCAGCATAGGCGTCAAAGCGATCCAAATAAACACTTGCAGATTCTACAAAAGGAGTGTATCCAAACTGCTCTATCAGAGGGAATGTTCAAGTCTGTGAGTTGAATGCAGTAATCACACAGAAGTTTGTGAGAATGCTTCTGTCTACTTTTTAGGTGAAGATATTTCTTTTCCCAGAATAGGCCCTAAAGCGCTCCAAATTTCCACTTGCAGATTCTACAAAAAGAGTGTTTCAAAACTGCTCTTTCAAAAGGAAGGCTCAAGTCTGTGAGTTGAATGCACTCATCACAAAGAAGTTTCTGAGAATGCTTCTGTGTAGTTGTTATGTGAAGATACTTCCTTTTCCAGCATAGGCCTCAAAGCGCTCGAAATAAACACTTGCAGATTCTACAAAAGGAGTGTTTCCAAACTGCTCTATCAAGAGGAATGTTCAAGTCTGTGAGTAGAATGCACTCACCACAAAGAAGTTTCTGAGAATGCTTCTGTCTAGTTTTTATGTGAAGATATTTCCTTTTCCAGCATAGGCGTCAAAGCGCTCCAAATAAACACTTGCAGATTCTACAAAAGGAGTGTTTCCAAACTGCTCTATCAGAGGGAATGTTCAAGTCTGTGAGTTGAATGCACTAGTCAGACAGAAGTTTGTGAGAATGCTTCTGTGTAGTTTTTAGGTGAAGATATTTCCTTTTCCAGCATAGGTCTCAAAGTGATCCAAATAAACACTTGCAGATTCTACAAAAGGAGTGTTTCCAAACTGCTCTATCAGAGGGAATTTTCAAGTCTGTGAGTTGAATGCAGTAATCACACAGAAGTTTGTGAGAATGCTTCTGTCTAGTTTCAGGTGGAGATATTTCCTTTCCCAGCATAGGCCTCAAAGCCCTCCAAATATCCACTTGCATACTCTACAAAAAGAGTGTTTCAAAACTGCTCTTTCAAAAGGATGGCTCAAGTCGGTGAGTTGAATGCACTCATCACAAAGAACTTTCTGAGAATGCTTCTGTGTAGTTGTTATGTGAAGATACTTCCTTTTCCAGCCCAGGCCTCAGTGCGCTCGAAATAAACACTTGCAGATCCTACGAAAGGAGTGTTTCAAAACTGTCCTATCAAAATAAACGTTCAAGTCTGTGAGTTGAATGCAGTCATCACACAGAAGTTTCTGAGAATGCTTCTGTGTAGTTTTTAGGTGAAGATATTTCATTTCCCAGTACAGGCCTCAGAGCGCTCCAAATATGCATTTGCAGATTCTACAAAAAGAGGGCTTGAAAACTCTTCCACCAAAAAGAGGCTTCAACTCTATGAGTAGAATGCACTCATCACAAAGAAGTTTCTGAGAATGCTTCTGTCTAGTTTTTATGTGAAGATATTTCCTTTTCCAGCATAGGCGTCAAAGCGCTCCAAATAAACACTTGCAGATTCTACTAAAGGAGTGTTTCCAAACTGCTCTATCAAAGGCAATGTTCAAGTCTGTGAGTTGAATGCACTCATCACAGAGAAGTTTCTGAGAATGCTTCTGTGTAGTTTTTAGGTGAAGATATTTCCTTTTACAGCATAGGCGTCAAAGCGATCCAAATAAACACTTGCAGATTCTACAAAAGGAGTGTATCCAAACTGCTCTATCAGAGGGAATGTTCAAGTCTGTGAGTTGAATGCAGTAATCACACAGAAGTTTGTGAGAATGCTTCTGTCTAGTTTTTAGGTGAAGATATTTCTTTTCCCAGAATAGGCCCTAAAGCGCTCCAAATTTCCACTTGCAGATTCTACAAAAAGAGTGTTTCAAAACTGCTCTTTCAAAAGGAAGGCTCAAGTCTGTGAGTTGAATGCACTCATCACAAAGAAGTTTCTGAGCATGCTTCTGTGTAGTTGTTATGTGAAGATACCTCCTTTTCCAGCATAGGCCTCAAAGCGCTCGAAATAAACACTTGCAGATTCTACGAAAGGAGTGTTTCAAAACTGTCCTATCAAAAGAAACGTTCAAGTCTGTGAGTTGAATGCACTCATCACAGAGAAGTTTCTGAGAATGCTTCTGTGTAGTTTTTAGGTGAAGACATTTCCTTTTCCAGCATAGGCGTCAAAGCGATCCAAATAAGCCCTTGCAGATTCTACAAAAGGAGTGTTTCCAAACTGCTCTATCAGAGGGAATGTTCAAGTCTGTGAGTTGAATGCAGTAATCACACAGAAGTTTGTGGGAATGCTTCTGTCTAGTTTTTAGGTGAAGATATTTCATTTCCCAGAATAGGCCTGAAAGCGCTCAAAATTTCCACTTGCAGATTCTACAAAAAAGTGTTTCAAAACTACTCTTTCAAAAGGAAGGCTCAAGTCTGTGAGTTGAATGCACTCATCACAAAGAAGTTTCTGAGAATGCTTCTGTGTAGTTGTTATGTGAAGATACTTCCTTTTCCAGCATAGGCCCCAAAGCGCTCGAAATAAACACTTGCAGATTCTACGAAAGGAGTGTTTCAAAACTGTCCTATGAAAAGAAACGTTCAAGTCTGTGAGTTGAATGCACTCATCACAGAGAAGTTTCTGAGAATGCTTCTGTGTAGTTTTTAGGTGAAGATATATCCTTTTCCAGCATAGGCATCAAAGCGATCCAAATAAACACTTGCAGATTCTACAAAAGGAGTGTTTCCAAACTGCTCTATCAAGAGGAATGTTCAAGTCTGTGAGTAGAATGCAATCACCACAAAGAAGTTTCTGAGAATGCTTCTGTCTAGTTTTTATGTGAAGATATTTCCGTTTCCAGCATAGGCGTCAAAGCGCTCCAAATAAACACTTGCAGATTCTACAAAAGGAGTGTTTCCAAACTGCTCTGTCAGAGGGAATGTTCAAGGCCGTGAGTTGAATGCACTAGTCAGACAGAAGTTTGTGAGAATGCTTCTGTCTAGTTTCAGGTGGAGATATTTCTTTTCCCAGCATAGGCCTCAAAGCCCTCCAAATATCCACTTGCAGACTCTACAAAAAGAGTGTTTCAAAACTGCTCTTTCAAAAGGATGGCTCAAGTCGGTGAGTTGAATGCACTCATCACAAAGAAGTTTCTGAGAATGCTTCTGTGTAGTTGTTATGTGAAGATACTTCCTTTTCCAGCACAGGCCTCAGTGCGCTCGAAATAAACACTTGCAGATCCTACGAAAGGAGTGTTTCAAAACTGTCCTATCAAAATAAACGTTCAAGTCTGTGAGTTGAATGCAGTCATCACACAGAAGTTTCTGAGAATGCTTCTGTGTAGTTTTTAGGTGAAGATATTTCATTTCCCAGCACAGGCCTCAGAGCGCTCCAAATATGCATTTGCAGATTCTACAAAAAGAGAGCTTGAAAACTCTTCCACCAAAAAGAGGCTTCAACTCTATGAGTAGAATGCACTCATCACAAAGAAGTTTCTGAGAATGCTTCTGTCTAGTTTTTATGTGAAGATATTTCCTTTTCCAGCATAGGCGTCAAAGCGCTCCAAATAAACACTTGCAGATTCTACTAAAGGAGTGTTTCCAAACTGCTCTATCAAAGGCAATGTTCAAGTCTGTGAGTTGAATGCACTCATCACAGAGAAGTTTCTGAGAATGCTTCTGTGTAGTTTTTAGGTGAAGATATTACCTTTTCCAGCATAGGCGTCAAAGCGATCCAAATAAACACTTCCAGATTCTACAAAAGGAGTGTATCCAAACTGCTGTATCAGAGGGAATGTTCAAGTCTGTGAGTTGAATGCAGTCATCACACAGAAGTTTGTGAGAATGCTTCTGTCTAGTTTTTAGGTGAAGATATTTCTTTTCCCAGAATAGGCCCTAAAGCGCTCCAAATTTCCACTTGCAGATTCTACAAAAAGAGTGTTTCAAAACTGCTCTTTCAAAAGGAAGGCTCAAGTCTGTGAGTTGAATGCACTCATCACAAAGAAGTTTCTGAGAATGCTTCTGTGTAGTTGTTATGTGAAGATACTTCCTTTTCCAGCATAGGCCTCAAAGCGCTCGAAATAAACACTTGCAGATTCTACGAAAGGAGTGTTTCAAAACTGTCCTATCAAAAGAAACGTTCAAGTCTGTGAGTTGAATGCACTCATCACAGAGAAGTTTCTGAGAATGCTTCTGTGTAGTTTTTAGGTGAATATATTTCCTTTTCCAGCATAGGCGTCAAAGCGATCCAAATAAGCCCTTGCAGATTCTACAAAAGGAGTGTTTCCAAACTGCTCTATCAGAGGGAATGTTCAAGTCTGTGAGTTGAATGCAGTAATCACACAGAAGTTTGTGAGAATGCTTCTGTCTAGTTTTTAGGTGAAGATATTTCATTTCCCAGAATAGGCCTTAAAGCGCTCCAAATTTCCACTTGCAGATTCTACAAAAAGAGTGTTTCAAAACTACTCTTTCAAAAGGAAGGCTCAAGTCTGTGAGTTGAATGCACTCATCACAAAGAAGTTTCTGAGAATGCTTCTGTGTAGTTGTTATGTGAAGATACCTCCTTTTCCAGCATAGGCCCCAAAGCGCTCGAAATAAACACTTGCAGATTCTACGAAAGGAGTGTTTCAAAACTGTCCTATGAAAAGAAACGTTCAAGTCTGTGAGTTGAATGCACTCATCACAGAGAAGTTTCTGAGAATGCTTCTGTGTAGTTTTTAGGTGAAGATATTTCCTTTTCCAGCATAGGCGTCAAAGCGATCCAAATAAACACTTGCAGATTCTACAAAAGGAGTGTATCCAAACTGCTCTATCAGAGGGAATGTTCAAGTCTGTGAGTTGAATGCAGTAATCACACAGAAGTTTGTGAGAATGCTTCTGTCTACTTTTTAGGTGAAGATATTTCTTTTCCTAGAATAGGCCCTAAAGCGCTCCAAATTTCCACTTGCAGATTCTACAAAAAGAGTGTTTCAAAACTGCTCTTTCAAAAGGAAGGCTCAAGTCTGTGAGTTGAATGCACTCATCACAAAGAAGTTTCTGAGAATGCTTCTGTGTAGTTGTTATGTGAAGATACTTCCTTTTCCAGCATAGGCCTCAAAGCGCTCGAAATAAACACTTGCAGATTCTACAAAAGGAGTGTTTCCAAACTGCTCTATCAAGAGGAATGTTCAAGTCTGTGAGTAGAATGCACTCACCACAAAGAAGTTTCTGAGAATGCTTCTGTCTAGTTTTTATGTGAAGATATTTCCTTTTCCAGCATAGGCGTCAAAGCGCTCCAAATAAACACTTGCAGATTCTACAAAAGGAGTGTTTCCAAACTGCTCTATCAGAGGGAATGTTCAAGTCTGTGAGTTGAATGCACTAGTCAGACAGAAGTTTGTGAGAATGCTTCTGTGTAGTTTTTAGGTGAAGATATTTCCTTTTCCAGCATAGGTCTCAAAGTGATCCAAATAAACACTTGCAGATTCTACAAAAGGAGTGTTTCCAAACTGCTCTATCAGAGGGAATTTTCAAGTCTGTGAGTTGAATGCAGTAATCACACAGAAGTTTGTGAGAATGCTTCTGTCTAGTTTCAGGTGGAGATATTTCTTTTCCCAGCATAGGCCTCAAAGCCCTCCAAATATCCACTTGCAGACTCTACAAAAAGAGTGTTTCAAAACTGCTCTTTCAAAAGGATGGCTCAAGTCGGTGAGTTGAATGCACTCATCACAAAGAAGTTTCTGAGAATGCTTCTGTGTAGTTGTTATGTGAAGATACTTCCTTTTCCAGCACAGGCCTCAGTGCGCTCGAAATAAACACTTGCAGATCCTACGAAAGGAGTGTTTCAAAACTGTCCTATCAAAATAAACGTTCAAGTCTGTGAGTTGAATGCAGTCATCACACAGAAGTTTCTGAGAATGCTTCTGTGTAGTTTTTAGGTGAAGATATTTCATTTCCCAGCACAGGCCTCAGAGCGCTCCAAATATGCATTTGCAGATTCTACAAAAAGAGAGCTTGAAAACTCTTCCACCAAAAAGAGGCTTCAACTCTATGAGTAGAATGCACTCATCACAAAGAAGTTTCTGAGAATGCTTCTGTCTAGTTTTTATGTGAAGATATTTCCTTTTCCAGCATAGGCGTCAAAGCGCTCCAAATAAACACTTGCAGATTCTACTAAAGGAGTGTTTCCAAACTGCTCTATCAAAGGCAATGTTCAAGTCTGTGAGTTGAATGCACTCATCACAGAGAAGTTTCTGAGAATGCTTCTGTGTAGTTTTTAGGTGAAGATATTTCCTTTTCCAGCATAGGCGTCAAAACGATCCAAATAAGCCCTTGCAGATTCTACAAAAGGAGTGTTTCCAAACTGCTCTATCAGAGGGAATGTTCAAGTCTGTGAGTTGAATGCAGTAATCACACAGAAGTTTGTGAGAATGCTTCTGTCTAGTTTTTAGGTGAAGATATTTCATTTCCCACAATAGGCCTGAAAGCGCTCAAAATTTCCACTTGCAGATTCTACAAAAAGAGTGTTTCAAAACTACTCTTTCAAAAGGAAGGCTCAAGTCTGTGAGTTGAATGCACTCATCACAAAGAAGTTTCTGAGAATGCTTCTGTGTAGTTGTTATGTGAAGATACCTCCTTTTCCAGCATAGGCCCCAAAGCGCTCGAAATAAACACTTGCAGATTCTACGAAAGGAGTGTTTCAAAACTGTCCTATGAAAAGAAACGTTCAAGTTTGTGAGTTGAATGCACTCATCACAGAGAAGTTTCTGAGAATGCTTCTGTGTAGTTTTTAGGTGAAGATATATCCTTTTCCAGCATAGGCGTCAAAGCGATCCAAATAAACACTTGCAGATTCTACAAAAGCAGTGTTTCCAAACTGCTCTATCAAGAGGAATGTTCAAGTCTGTGAGTAGAATGCACTCACCACAAAGAAGTTTCTGAGAATGCTTCTGTCTAGTTTTTATGTGAAGATATTTCCTTTTCCAGCATAGGCGTCAAAGCGCTCCAAATAAACACTTGCAGATTCTACAAAAGGAGTGTTTCCAAACTGCTCTATCAGAGGGAATGTTCAAGGCCGTGAGTTGAATGCACTAGTCAGACAGAAGTTTGTGAGAATGCTTCTGTGTAGTTTTTAGGTGAAGATATTTCCTTTTCCAGCATAGGTCTCAAAGTGATCCGAATAAACACTTGCAGATTCTACAAAAGGAGTGTTTCCAAACTGCTCTATCAGAGGGAATGTTCAAGTCTGTGAGTTGAATGCAGTAATCACACAGAAGTTTGTGAGAATGCTTCTGTCTAGTTTCAGGTGGAGATAATTCTTTTCCCAGCATAGGCCTCAAAGCCCTCCAAATATCCACTTGCAGACTCTACAAAAAGAGTGTTTCAAAACTGCTCTTTCAAAAGGATGGCTCAAGTCTGTGAGTTGAATGCACTCATCACAAAGAAGTTTCTGAGAATGCTTCTGTGTAGTTGTTATGTGAAGATACTTCCTTTTCCAGGACAGGCCTCAGTGCGCTCGAAATAAACACTTGCAGATCCTACGAAAGGAGTGTTTCAAAACTGTCCTATCAAAATAAACGTTCAAGTCTGTGAGTTGAATGCAGTCATCACACAGAAGTTTCTGAGAATGCTTCTGTGTAGTTTTTAGGTGAAGATATTTCCTTTTCCAGCATAGGCGTCAAAGCGATCCAAATAAACACTTGCAGATTCTACAAAAGGAGTGTATCCAAACTGCTCTATCAGAGGGAATGTTCAAGTCTGTGAGTTGAATGCAGTAATCACACAGAAGTTTGTGAGAATGCTTCTGTCTACTTTTTAGGTGAAGATATTTCTTTTCCCAGAATAGGCCCTAAAGCGCTCCAAATTTCCACTTGCAGATTCTACAAAAAGAGTGTTTCAAAACTGCTCTTTCAAAAGGAAGGCTCAAGTCTGTGAGTTGAATGCACTCATCACAAAGAAGTTTCTGAGAATGCTTCTGTGTAGTTGTTATGTGAAGATACTTCCTTTTCCAGCATAGGCCTCAAAGCGCTCGAAATAAACACTTGCAGATTCTACAAAAGGAGTGTTTCCAAACTGCTCTATCAAGAGGAATGTTCAAGTCTGTGAGTAGAATGCAATCACCACAAAGAAGTTTCTGAGAATGCTTCTGTCTAGTTTTTATGTGAAGATATTTCCTTTTCCAGCATAGGCGTCAAAGCGCTCCAAATAAACACTTGCAGATTCTACAAAAGGAGTGTTTCCAAACTGCTCTATCAGAGGGAATGTTCAAGTCTGTGAGTTGAATGCACTAGTCAGACAGAAGTTTGTGAGAATGCTTCTGTGTAGTTTTTAGGTGAAGATATTTCCTTTTCCAGCATAGGTCTCAAAGTGATCCAAATAAACACTTGCAGATTCTACAAAAGGAGTGTTTCCAAACTGCTCTATCAGAGGGAATTTTCAAGTCTGTGAGTTGAATGCAGTAATCACACAGAAGTTTGTGAGAATGCTTCTGTCTAGTTTCAGGTGGAGATATTTCTTTTCCCAGCATAGGCCTCAAAGCCCTCCAAATATCCACTTGCATACTCTACAAAAAGAGTGTTTCAAAACTGCTCTTTCAAAAGGATGGCTCAAGTCGGTGAGTTGAATGCACTCATCACAAAGAACTTTCTGAGAATGCTTCTGTGTAGTTGTTATGTGAAGATACTTCCTTTTCCAGCCCAGGCCTCAGTGCGCTCGAAATAAACACTTGCAGATCCTACGAAAGGAGTGTTTCAAAACTGTCCTATCAAAATAAACGTTCAAGTCTGTGAGTTGAATGCAGTCATCACACAGAAGTTTCTGAGAATGCTTCTCTGTAGTTTTTAGGTGAAGATATTTCATTTCCCAGTACAGGCCTCAGAGCGCTCCAAATATGCATTTGCAGATTCTACAAAAAGAGAGCTTGAAAACTCTTCCACCAAAAAGAGGCTTCAACTCTATGAGTAGAATGCACTCATCACAAAGAAGTTTCTGAGAATGCTTCTGTCTAGTTTTTATGTGAAGATATTTCCTTTTCCAGCATAGGCGTCAAAGCGCTCCAAATAAACACTTGCAGATTCTACTAAAGGAGTGTTTCCAAACTGCTCTATCAAAGGCAATGTTCAAGTCTGTGAGTTGAATGCACTCATCACAGAGAAGTTTCTGAGAATGCTTCTGTGTAGTTTTTAGGTGAAGATATTTCCTTTTACAGCATAGGCGTCAAAGCGATCCAAATAAACACTTGCAGATTCTACAAAAGGATTGTATCCAAACTGCTCTATCAGAGGGAATGTTCAAGTCTGTGAGTTGAATGCAGTAATCACACAGAAGTTTGTGAGAATGCTTCTGTCTAGTTTTTAGGTGAAGATATTTCTTTTCCCAGAATAGGCCCTAAAGCGCTCCAAATTTCCACTTGCAGATTCTACAAAAAGAGTGTTTCAAAACTGCTCTTTCAAAAGGAAGGCTCAAGTCTGTGAGTTGAATGCACTCATCACAAAGAAGTTTCTGAGAATGCTTCTGTGTAGTTGTTATGTGAAGATACTTCCTTTTCCAGCATAGGCCTCAAAGCGCTCGAAATAAACACTTGCAGATTCTACGAAAGGAGTGTTTCCAAACTGCTCTATCAAGAGGAATGTTCAAGTCTGTGAGTAGAATGCACTCACCACAAAGAAGTTTCTGAGAATGCTTCTGTCTAGTTTTTATGTGAAGATATTTCCTTTTCCAGCATAGGCGTCAAAGCGCTCCAAATAAACACTTGCAGATTCTACAAAAGGAGTGTTTCCAAACTGCTCTATCAAGAGGAATGTTCAAGTCTGTGAGTAGAATGCACTCACCACAAAGAAGTTTCTGAGAATGCTTCTGTCTAGTTTTTATGTGAAGATATTTCCTTTTCCAGCATAGGCGTCAAAGCGCTCCAAATAAACACTTGCAGATTCTACAAAAGGAGTGTTTCCAAACTGCTCTATCAGAGGGAATGTTCAAGTCTGTGAGTTGAATGCACTAGTCAGACAGAAGTTTGTGAGAATGCTTCTGTGTAGTTTTTAGGTGAAGATATTTCCTTTTCCAGCATAGGTCTCAAAGTGATCCAAATAAACACTTGCAGATTCTACAAAAGGAGTGTTTCCAAACTGCTCTATCAGAGGGAATTTTCAAGTCTGTGAGTTGAATGCAGTAATCACACAGAAGTTTGTGAGAATGCTTCTGTCTAGTTTCAGGTGGAGATATTTCTTTTCCCAGCATAGGCCTCAAAGCCCTCCAAATATCCACTTGCAGACTCTACAAAAAGAGTGTTTCAAAACTGCTCTTTCAAAAGGATGGCTCAAGTCGGTGAGTTGAATGCACTCATCACAAAGAAGTTTCTGAGAATGCTTCTGTGTAGTTGTTATGTGAAGATACTTCCTTTTCCAGCACAGGCCTCAGTGCGCTCGAAATAAACACTTGCAGATCCTACGAAAGGAGTGTTTCAAAACTGTCCTATCAAAATAAACGTTCAAGTCTGTGAGTTGAATGCAGTCATCACACAGAAGTTTCTGAGAATGCTTCTGTGTAGTTTTTAGGTGAAGATATTTCATTTCCCAGCACAGGCCTCAGAGCGCTCCAAATATGCATTTGCAGATTCTACAAAAAGAGAGCTTGAAAACTCTTCCACCAAAAAGAGGCTTCAACTCTATGAGTAGAATGCACTCATCACAAAGAAGTTTCTGAGAATGCTTCTGTCTAGTTTTTATGTGAAGATATTTCCTTTTCCAGCATAGGCGTCAAAGCGCTCCAAATAAACACTTGCAGATTCTACTAAAGGAGTGTTTCCAAACTGCTCTATCAAAGGCAATGTTCAAGTCTGTGAGTTGAATGCACTCATCACAGAGAAGTTTCTGAGAATGCTTCTGTGTAGTTTTTAGGTGAAGATATTTCCTTTTCCAGCATAGGCGTCAAAACGATCCAAATAAGCCCTTGCAGATTCTACAAAAGGAGTGTTTCCAAACTGCTCTATCAGAGGGAATGTTCAAGTCTGTGAGTTGAATGCAGTAATCACACAGAAGTTTGTGAGAATGCTTCTGTCTAGTTTTTAGGTGAAGATATTTCATTTCCCACAATAGGCCTGAAAGCGCTCAAAATTTCCACTTGCAGATTCTACAAAAAGAGTGTTTCAAAACTACTCTTTCAAAAGGAAGGCTCAAGTCTGTGAGTTGAATGCACTCATCACAAAGAAGTTTCTGAGAATGCTTCTGTGTAGTTGTTATGTGAAGATACCTCCTTTTCCAGCATAGGCCCCAAAGCGCTCGAAATAAACACTTGCAGATTCTACGAAAGGAGTGTTTCAAAACTGTCCTATGAAAAGAAACGTTCAAGTCTGTGAGTTGAATGCACTCATCACAGAGAAGTTTCTGAGAATGCTTCTGTGTAGTTTTTAGGTGAAGATATATCCTTTTCCAGCATAGGCGTCAAAGCGATCCAAATAAACACTTGCAGATTCTACAAAAGCAGTGTTTCCAAACTGCTCTATCAAGAGGAATGTTCAAGTCTGTGAGTAGAATGCACTCACCACAAAGAAGTTTCTGAGAATGCTTCTGTCTAGTTTTTATGTGAAGATATTTCCTTTTCCAGCATAGGCGTCAAAGCGCTCCAAATAAACACTTGCAGATTCTACAAAAGGAGTGTTTCCAAACTGCTCTATCAGAGGGAATGTTCAAGGCCGTGAGTTGAATGCACTAGTCAGACAGAAGTTTGTGAGAATGCTTCTGTGTAGTTTTTAGGTGAAGATATTTCCTTTTCCAGCATAGGTCTCAAAGTGATCCGAATAAACACTTGCAGATTCTACAAAAGGAGTGTTTCCAAACTGCTCTATCAGAGGGAATGTTCAAGTCTGTGAGTTGAATGCAGTAATCACACAGAAGTTTGTGAGAATGCTTCTGTCTAGTTTCAGGTGGAGATAATTCTTTTCCCAGCATAGGCCTCAAAGCCCTCCAAATATCCACTTGCAGACTCTACAAAAAGAGTGTTTCAAAACTGCTCTTTCAAAAGGATGGCTCAAGTCTGTGAGTTGAATGCACTCATCACAAAGAAGTTTCTGAGAATGCTTCTGTGTAGTTGTTATGTGAAGATACTTCCTTTTCCAGGACAGGCCTCAGTGCGCTCGAAATAAACACTTGCAGATCCTACGAAAGGAGTGTTTCAAAACTGTCCTATCAAAATAAACGTTCAAGTCTGTGAGTTGAATGCAGTCATCACACAGAAGTTTCTGAGAATGCTTCTGTGTAGTTTTTAGGTGAAGATATTTCCTTTTCCAGCATAGGCGTCAAAGCGATCCAAATAAACACTTGCAGATTCTACAAAAGGAGTGTATCCAAACTGCTCTATCAGAGGGAATGTTCAAGTCTGTGAGTTGAATGCAGTAATCACACAGAAGTTTGTGAGAATGCTTCTGTCTACTTTTTAGGTGAAGATATTTCTTTTCCCAGAATAGGCCCTAAAGCGCTCCAAATTTCCACTTGCAGATTCTACAAAAAGAGTGTTTCAAAACTGCTCTTTCAAAAGGAAGGCTCAAGTCTGTGAGTTGAATGCACTCATCACAAAGAAGTTTCTGAGAATGCTTCTGTGTAGTTGTTATGTGAAGATACTTCCTTTTCCAGCATAGGCCTCAAAGCGCTCGAAATAAACACTTGCAGATTCTACAAAAGGAGTGTTTCCAAACTGCTCTATCAAGAGGAATGTTCAAGTCTGTGAGTAGAATGCAATCACCACAAAGAAGTTTCTGAGAATGCTTCTGTCTAGTTTTTATGTGAAGATATTTCCTTTTCCAGCATAGGCGTCAAAGCGCTCCAAATAAACACTTGCAGATTCTACAAAAGGAGTGTTTCCAAACTGCTCTATCAGAGGGAATGTTCAAGTCTGTGAGTTGAATGCACTAGTCAGACAGAAGTTTGTGAGAATGCTTCTGTGTAGTTTTTAGGTGAAGATATTTCCTTTTCCAGCATAGGTCTCAAAGTGATCCAAATAAACACTTGCAGATTCTACAAAAGGAGTGTTTCCAAACTGCTCTATCAGAGGGAATTTTCAAGTCTGTGAGTTGAATGCAGTAATCACACAGAAGTTTGTGAGAATGCTTCTGTCTAGTTTCAGGTGGAGATATTTCTTTTCCCAGCATAGGCCTCAAAGCCCTCCAAATATCCACTTGCAGACTCTACAAAAAGAGTGTTTCAAAACTGCTCTTTCAAAAGGATGGCTCAAGTCGGTGAGTTGAATGCACTCATCACAAAGAAGTTTCTGAGAATGCTTCTGTGTAGTTGTTATGTGAAGATACTTCCTTTTCCAGCACAGGCCTCAGTGCGCTCGAAATAAACACTTGCAGATCCTACGAAAGGAGTGTTTCAAAACTGTCCTATCAAAATAAACGTTCAAGTCTGTGAGTTGAATGCAGTCATCACACAGAAGTTTCTGAGAATGCTTCTGTGTAGTTTTTAGGTGAAGATATTTCATTTCCCAGCACAGGCCTCAGAGCGCTCCAAATATGCATTTGCAGATTCTACAAAAAGAGAGCTTGAAAACTCTTCCACCAAAAAGAGGCTTCAACTCTATGAGTAGAATGCACTCATCACAAAGAAGTTTCTGAGAATGCTTCTGTCTAGTTTTTATGTGAAGATATTTCCTTTTCCAGCATAGGCGTCAAAGCGCTCCAAATAAACACTTGCAGATTCTACTAAAGGAGTGTTTCCAAACTGCTCTATCAAAGGCAATGTTCAAGTCTGTGAGTTGAATGCACTCATCACAGAGAAGTTTCTGAGAATGCTTCTGTGTAGTTTTTAGGTGAAGATATTTCCTTTTCCAGCATAGGCGTCAAAACGATCCAAATAAGCCCTTGCAGATTCTACAAAAGGAGTGTTTCCAAACTGCTCTATCAGAGGGAATGTTCAAGTCTGTGAGTTGAATGCAGTAATCACACAGAAGTTTGTGAGAATGCTTCTGTCTAGTTTTTAGGTGAAGATATTTCATTTCCCACAATAGGCCTGAAAGCGCTCAAAATTTCCACTTGCAGATTCTACAAAAAGAGTGTTTCAAAACTACTCTTTCAAAAGGAAGGCTCAAGTCTGTGAGTTGAATGCACTCATCACAAAGAAGTTTCTGAGAATGCTTCTGTGTAGTTGTTATGTGAAGATACCTCCTTTTCCAGCATAGGCCCCAAAGCGCTCGAAATAAACACTTGCAGATTCTACGAAAGGAGTGTTTCAAAACTGTCCTATGAAAAGAAACGTTCAAGTCTGTGAGTTGAATGCACTCATCACAGAGAAGTTTCTGAGAATGCTTCTGTGTAGTTTTTAGGTGAAGATATATCCTTTTCCAGCATAGGCGTCAAAGCGATCCAAATAAACACTTGCAGATTCTACAAAAGCAGTGTTTCCAAACTGCTCTATCAAGAGGAATGTTCAAGTCTGTGAGTAGAATGCACTCACCACAAAGAAGTTTCTGAGAATGCTTCTGTCTAGTTTTTATGTGAAGATATTTCCTTTTCCAGCATAGGCGTCAAAGCGCTCCAAATAAACACTTGCAGATTCTACAAAAGGAGTGTTTCCAAACTGCTCTATCAGAGGGAATGTTCAAGGCCGTGAGTTGAATGCACTAGTCAGACAGAAGTTTGTGAGAATGCTTCTGTGTAGTTTTTAGGTGAAGATATTTCCTTTTCCAGCATAGGTCTCAAAGTGATCCGAATAAACACTTGCAGATTCTACAAAAGGAGTGTTTCCAAACTGCTCTATCAGAGGGAATGTTCAAGTCTGTGAGTTGAATGCAGTAATCACACAGAAGTTTGTGAGAATGCTTCTGTCTAGTTTCAGGTGGAGATAATTCTTTTCCCAGCATAGGCCTCAAAGCCCTCCAAATATCCACTTGCAGACTCTACAAAAAGAGTGTTTCAAAACTGCTCTTTCAAAAGGATGGCTCAAGTCTGTGAGTTGAATGCACTCATCACAAAGAAGTTTCTGAGAATGCTTCTGTGTAGTTGTTATGTGAAGATACTTCCTTTTCCAGGACAGGCCTCAGTGCGCTCGAAATAAACACTTGCAGATCCTACGAAAGGAGTGTTTCAAAACTGTCCTATCAAAATAAACGTTCAAGTCTGTGAGTTGAATGCAGTCATCACACAGAAGTTTCTGAGAATGCTTCTGTGTAGTTTTTAGGTGAAGATATTTCCTTTTCCAGCATAGGCGTCAAAGCGATCCAAATAAACACTTGCAGATTCTACAAAAGGAGTGTATCCAAACTGCTCTATCAGAGGGAATGTTCAAGTCTGTGAGTTGAATGCAGTAATCACACAGAAGTTTGTGAGAATGCTTCTGTCTACTTTTTAGGTGAAGATATTTCTTTTCCCAGAATAGGCCCTAAAGCGCTCCAAATTTCCACTTGCAGATTCTACAAAAAGAGTGTTTCAAAACTGCTCTTTCAAAAGGAAGGCTCAAGTCTGTGAGTTGAATGCACTCATCACAAAGAAGTTTCTGAGAATGCTTCTGTGTAGTTGTTATGTGAAGATACTTCCTTTTCCAGCATAGGCCTCAAAGCGCTCGAAATAAACACTTGCAGATTCTACAAAAGGAGTGTTTCCAAACTGCTCTATCAAGAGGAATGTTCAAGTCTGTGAGTAGAATGCAATCACCACAAAGAAGTTTCTGAGAATGCTTCTGTCTAGTTTTTATGTGAAGATATTTCCTTTTCCAGCATAGGCGTCAAAGCGCTCCAAATAAACACTTGCAGATTCTACAAAAGGAGTGTTTCCAAACTGCTCTATCAGAGGGAATGTTCAAGTCTGTGAGTTGAATGCACTAGTCAGACAGAAGTTTGTGAGAATGCTTCTGTGTAGTTTTTAGGTGAAGATATTTCCTTTTCCAGCATAGGTCTCAAAGTGATCCAAATAAACACTTGCAGATTCTACAAAAGGAGTGTTTCCAAACTGCTCTATCAGAGGGAATTTTCAAGTCTGTGAGTTGAATGCAGTAATCACACAGAAGTTTGTGAGAATGCTTCTGTCTAGTTTCAGGTGGAGATATTTCTTTTCCCAGCATAGGCCTCAAAGCCCTCCAAATATCCACTTGCATACTCTACAAAAAGAGTGTTTCAAAACTGCTCTTTCAAAAGGATGGCTCAAGTCGGTGAGTTGAATGCACTCATCACAAAGAACTTTCTGAGAATGCTTCTGTGTAGTTGTTATGTGAAGATACTTCCTTTTCCAGCCCAGGCCTCAGTGCGCTCGAAATAAACACTTGCAGATCCTACGAAAGGAGTGTTTCAAAACTGTCCTATCAAAATAAACGTTCAAGTCTGTGAGTTGAATGCAGTCATCACACAGAAGTTTCTGAGAATGCTTCTCTGTAGTTTTTAGGTGAAGATATTTCATTTCCCAGTACAGGCCTCAGAGCGCTCCAAATATGCATTTGCAGATTCTACAAAAAGAGAGCTTGAAAACTCTTCCACCAAAAAGAGGCTTCAACTCTATGAGTAGAATGCACTCATCACAAAGAAGTTTCTGAGAATGCTTCTGTCTAGTTTTTATGTGAAGATATTTCCTTTTCCAGCATAGGCGTCAAAGCGCTCCAAATAAACACTTGCAGATTCTACTAAAGGAGTGTTTCCAAACTGCTCTATCAAAGGCAATGTTCAAGTCTGTGAGTTGAATGCACTCATCACAGAGAAGTTTCTGAGAATGCTTCTGTGTAGTTTTTAGGTGAAGATATTTCCTTTTACAGCATAGGCGTCAAAGCGATCCAAATAAACACTTGCAGATTCTACAAAAGGATTGTATCCAAACTGCTCTATCAGAGGGAATGTTCAAGTCTGTGAGTTGAATGCAGTAATCACACAGAAGTTTGTGAGAATGCTTCTGTCTAGTTTTTAGGTGAAGATATTTCTTTTCCCAGAATAGGCCCTAAAGCGCTCCAAATTTCCACTTGCAGATTCTACAAAAAGAGTGTTTCAAAACTGCTCTTTCAAAAGGAAGGCTCAAGTCTGTGAGTTGAATGCACTCATCACAAAGAAGTTTCTGAGAATGCTTCTGTGTAGTTGTTATGTGAAGATACTTCCTTTTCCAGCATAGGCCTCAAAGCGCTCGAAATAAACACTTGCAGATTCTACGAAAGGAGTGTTTCCAAACTGCTCTATCAAGAGGAATGTTCAAGTCTGTGAGTAGAATGCACTCACCACAAAGAAGTTTCTGAGAATGCTTCTGTCTAGTTTTTATGTGAAGATATTTCCTTTTCCAGCATAGGCGTCAAAGCGCTCCAAATAAACACTTGCAGATTCTACAAAAGGAGTGTTTCCAAACTGCTCTATCAGAGGGAATGTTCAAGTCTGTGAGTTGAATGCACTAGTCAGACAGAAGTTTGTGAGAATGCTTCTGTGTAGTTTTTAGGTGAAGATATTTCCTTTTCCAGCATAGGTCTCAAAGTGATCCAAATAAACACTTGCAGATTCTACAAAAGGAGTGTTTCCAAACTGCTCTATCAGAGGGAATTTTCAAGTCTGTGAGTTGAATGCAGTAATCACACAGAAGTTTGTGAGAATGCTTCTGTCTAGTTTCAGGTGGAGATATTTCTTTTCCCAGCATAGGCCTCAAAGCCCTCCAAATATCCACTTGCAGACTCTACAAAAAGAGTGTTTCAAAACTGCTCTTTCAAAAGGATGGCTCAAGTCGGTGAGTTGAATGGACTCATCACAAAGAACTTTCTGAGAATGCTTCTGTGTAGTTGTTATGTGAAGATACTTCCTTTTCCAGCACAGGCCTCAGTGTGCTCGAAATAAACACTTGCAGATCCTACGAAAGGAGTGTTTCAAAACTGTCCTATCAAAATAAACGTTCAAGTCTGTGAGTTGAATGCAGTCATCACACAGAAGTTTCTGAGAATGCTTCTGTGTAGTTTTTAGGTGAAGATATTTCATTTCCCAGCACAGGCCTCAGAGCGCTCCAAATATGCATTTGCAGATTCTACAAAAAGAGAGCTTGAAAACTCTTCCACCAAAAAGAGGCTTCAACTCTATGAGTAGAATGCACTCATCACAAAGAAGTTTCTGAGAATGCTTCTGTCTAGTTTTTATGTGAAGATATTTCCTTTTCCAGCATAGGCGTCAAAGCGCTCCAAATAAACACTTGCAGATTCTACTAAAGGAGTGTTTCCAAACTGCTCTATCAAAGGCAATGTTCAAGTCTGTGAGTTGAATGCACTCATCACAGAGAAGTTTCTGAGAATGCTTCTGTGTAGTTTTTAGGTGAAGATATTTCCTTTTCCAGCATAGGCGTCAAAGCGATCCAAATAAGCCCTTGCAGATTCTACAAAAGGAGTGTTTCCAAACTGCTCTATCAGAGGGAATGTTCAAGTCTGTGAGTTGAATGCAGTAATCACACAGAAGTTTGTGAGAATGCTTCTGTCTAGTTTTTAGGTGAAGATATTTCATTTCCCAGAATAGGCCTGAAAGCGCTCAAAATTTCCACTTGCAGATTCTACAAAAAGAGTGTTTCAAAACTACTCTTTCAAAAGGAAGGCTCAAGTCTGTGAGTTGAATGCACTCATCACAAAGAAGTTTCTGAGAATGCTTCTGTGTAGTTGTTATGTGAAGATACCTCCTTTTCCAGCATAGGCCCCAAAGCGCTCGAAATAAACACTTGCAGATTCTACGAAAGGAGTGTTTCAAAACTGTCCTATGAAAACAAACGTTCAAGTCTGTGAGTTGAATGCACTCATCACAGAGAAGTTTCTGAGAATGCTTCTGTGTAGTTTTTAGGTGAAGATATATCCTTTTCCAGCATAGGCGTCAAAGCGATCCAAATAAACACTTGCAGATTCTACAAAAGGAGTGTTTCCAAACTGCTCTATCAAGAGGAATGTTCAAGTCTGTGAGTAGAATGCACTCACCACAAAGAAGTTTCTGAGAATGCTTCTGTCTAGTTTTTATGTGAAGATATTTCCTTTTCCAGCATAGGCGTCAAAGCGCTCCAAATAAACACTTGCAGATTCTACAAAAGGAGTGTTTCCAAACTGCTCTATCAGAGGGAATGTTCAAGGCCGTGAGTTGAATGCACTAGTCAGACAGAAGTTTGTGAGAATGCTTCTGTGTAGTTTTTAGGTGAAGATATTTCCTTTTCCAGCATAGGTCTCAAAGTGATCCGAATAAACACTTGCAGATTCTACAAAAGGAGTGTTTCCAAACTGCTCTATCAGAGGGAATGTTCAAGTCTGTGAGTTGAATGCAGTAATCACACAGAAGTTTGTGAGAATGCTTCTGTCTAGTTTCAGGTGGAGATAATTCTTTTCCCAGCATAGGCCTCAAAGCCCTCCAAATATCCACTTGCAGACTCTACAAAAAGAGTGTTTCAAAACTGCTCTTTCAAAAGGATGGCTCAAGTCTGTGAGTTGAATGCACTCATCACAAAGAAGTTTCTGAGAATGCTTCTGTGTAGTTGTTATGTGAAGATACTTCCTTTTCCAGGACAGGCCTCAGTGCGCTCGAAATAAACACTTGCAGATCCTACGAAAGGAGTGTTTCAAAACTGTCCTATCAAAATAAACGTTCAAGTCTGTGAGTTGAATGCAGTCATCACACAGAAGTTTCTGAGAATGCTTCTGTGTAGTTTTTAGGTGAAGATATTTCCTTTTCCAGCATAGGCGTCAAAGCGATCCAAATAAACACTTGCAGATTCTACAAAAGGAGTGTATCCAAACTGCTCTATCAGAGGGAATGTTCAAGTCTGTGAGTTGAATGCAGTAATCACACAGAAGTTTGTGAGAATGCTTCTGTCTACTTTTTAGGTGAAGATATTTCTTTTCCCAGAATAGGCCCTAAAGCGCTCCAAATTTCCACTTGCAGATTCTACAAAAAGAGTGTTTCAAAACTGCTCTTTCAAAAGGAAGGCTCAAGTCTGTGAGTTGAATGCACTCATCACAAAGAAGTTTCTGAGAATGCTTCTGTGTAGTTGTTATGTGAAGATACTTCCTTTTCCAGCATAGGCCTCAAAGCGCTCGAAATAAACACTTGCAGATTCTACAAAAGGAGTGTTTCCAAACTGCTCTATCAAGAGGAATGTTCAAGTCTGTGAGTAGAATGCACTCACCACAAAGAAGTTTCTGAGAATGCTTCTGTCTAGTTTTTATGTGAAGATATTTCCTTTTCCAGCATAGGCGTCAAAGCGCTCCAAATAAACACTTGCAGATTCTACAAAAGGAGTGTTTCCAAACTGCTCTATCAGAGGGAATGTTCAAGTCTGTGAGTTGAATGCACTAGTCAGACAGAAGTTTGTGAGAATGCTTCTGTGTAGTTTTTAGGTGAAGATATTTCCTTTTCCAGCATAGGTCTCAAAGTGATCCAAATAAACACTTGCAGATTCTACAAAAGGAGTGTTTCCAAACTGCTCTATCAGAGGGAATTTTCAAGTCTGTGAGTTGAATGCAGTAATCACACAGAAGTTTGTGAGAATGCTTCTGTCTAGTTTCAGGTGGAGATATTTCCTTTCCCAGCATAGGCCTCAAAGCCCTCCAAATATCCACTTGCATACTCTACAAAAAGAGTGTTTCAAAACTGCTCTTTCAAAAGGATGGCTCAAGTCGGTGAGTTGAATGCACTCATCACAAAGAACTTTCTGAGAATGCTTCTGTGTAGTTGTTATGTGAAGATACTTCCTTTTCCAGCCCAGGCCTCAGTGCGCTCGAAATAAACACTTGCAGATCCTACGAAAGGAGTGTTTCAAAACTGTCCTATCAAAATAAACGTTCAAGTCTGTGAGTTGAATGCAGTCATCACACAGAAGTTTCTGAGAATGCTTCTGTGTAGTTTTTAGGTGAAGATATTTCATTTCCCAGTACAGGCCTCAGAGCGCTCCAAATATGCATTTGCAGATTCTACAAAAAGAGGGCTTGAAAACTCTTCCACCAAAAAGAGGCTTCAACTCTATGAGTAGAATGCACTCATCACAAAGAAGTTTCTGAGAATGCTTCTGTCTAGTTTTTATGTGAAGATATTTCCTTTTCCAGCATAGGCGTCAAAGCGCTCCAAATAAACACTTGCAGATTCTACTAAAGGAGTGTTTCCAAACTGCTCTATCAAAGGCAATGTTCAAGTCTGTGAGTTGAATGCACTCATCACAGAGAAGTTTCTGAGAATGCTTCTGTGTAGTTTTTAGGTGAAGATATTTCCTTTTACAGCATAGGCGTCAAAGCGATCCAAATAAACACTTGCAGATTCTACAAAAGGAGTGTATCCAAACTGCTCTATCAGAGGGAATGTTCAAGTCTGTGAGTTGAATGCAGTAATCACACAGAAGTTTGTGAGAATGCTTCTGTCTAGTTTTTAGGTGAAGATATTTCTTTTCCCAGAATAGGCCCTAAAGCGCTCCAAATTTCCACTTGCAGATTCTACAAAAAGAGTGTTTCAAAACTGCTCTTTCAAAAGGAAGGCTCAAGTCTGTGAGTTGAATGCACTCATCACAAAGAAGTTTCTGAGCATGCTTCTGTGTAGTTGTTATGTGAAGATACCTCCTTTTCCAGCATAGGCCTCAAAGCGCTCGAAATAAACACTTGCAGATTCTACGAAAGGAGTGTTTCAAAACTGTCCTATCAAAAGAAACGTTCAAGTCTGTGAGTTGAATGCACTCATCACAGAGAAGTTTCTGAGAATGCTTCTGTGTAGTTTTTAGGTGAAGACATTTCCTTTTCCAGCATAGGCGTCAAAGCGATCCAAATAAGCCCTTGCAGATTCTACAAAAGGAGTGTTTCCAAACTGCTCTATCAGAGGGAATGTTCAAGTCTGTGAGTTGAATGCAGTAATCACACAGAAGTTTGTGGGAATGCTTCTGTCTAGTTTTTAGGTGAAGATATTTCATTTCCCAGAATAGGCCTGAAAGCGCTCAAAATTTCCACTTGCAGATTCTACAAAAAAGTGTTTCAAAACTACTCTTTCAAAAGGAAGGCTCAAGTCTGTGAGTTGAATGCACTCATCACAAAGAAGTTTCTGAGAATGCTTCTGTGTAGTTGTTATGTGAAGATACTTCCTTTTCCAGCATAGGCCCCAAAGCGCTCGAAATAAACACTTGCAGATTCTACGAAAGGAGTGTTTCAAAACTGTCCTATGAAAAGAAACGTTCAAGTCTGTGAGTTGAATGCACTCATCACAGAGAAGTTTCTGAGAATGCTTCTGTGTAGTTTTTAGGTGAAGATATATCCTTTTCCAGCATAGGCATCAAAGCGATCCAAATAAACACTTGCAGATTCTACAAAAGGAGTGTTTCCAAACTGCTCTATCAAGAGGAATGTTCAAGTCTGTGAGTAGAATGCAATCACCACAAAGAAGTTTCTGAGAATGCTTCTGTCTAGTTTTTATGTGAAGATATTTCCGTTTCCAGCATAGGCGTCAAAGCGCTCCAAATAAACACTTGCAGATTCTACAAAAGGAGTGTTTCCAAACTGCTCTATCAGAGGGAATGTTCAAGGCCGTGAGTTGAATGCACTAGTCAGACAGAAGTTTGTGAGAATGCTTCTGTCTAGTTTCAGGTGGAGATATTTCTTTTCCCAGCATAGGCCTCAAAGCCCTCCAAATATCCACTTGCAGACTCTACAAAAAGAGTGTTTCAAAACTGCTCTTTCAAAAGGATGGCTCAAGTCGGTGAGTTGAATGCACTCATCACAAAGAAGTTTCTGAGAATGCTTCTGTGTAGTTGTTATGTGAAGATACTTCCTTTTCCAGCACAGGCCTCAGTGCGCTCGAAATAAACACTTGCAGATCCTACGAAAGGAGTGTTTCAAAACTGTCCTATCAAAATAAACGTTCAAGTCTGTGAGTTGAATGCAGTCATCACACAGAAGTTTCTGAGAATGCTTCTGTGTAGTTTTTAGGTGAAGATATTTCATTTCCCAGCACAGGCCTCAGAGCGCTCCAAATATGCATTTGCAGATTCTACAAAAAGAGAGCTTGAAAACTCTTCCACCAAAAAGAGGCTTCAACTCTATGAGTAGAATGCACTCATCACAAAGAAGTTTCTGAGAATGCTTCTGTCTAGTTTTTATGTGAAGATATTTCCTTTTCCAGCATAGGCGTCAAAGCGCTCCAAATAAACACTTGCAGATTCTACTAAAGGAGTGTTTCCAAACTGCTCTATCAAAGGCAATGTTCAAGTCTGTGAGTTGAATGCACTCATCACAGAGAAGTTTCTGAGAATGCTTCTGTGTAGTTTTTAGGTGAAGATATTACCTTTTCCAGCATAGGCGTCAAAGCGATCCAAATAAACACTTCCAGATTCTACAAAAGGAGTGTATCCAAACTGCTGTATCAGAGGGAATGTTCAAGTCTGTGAGTTGAATGCAGTCATCACACAGAAGTTTGTGAGAATGCTTCTGTCTAGTTTTTAGGTGAAGATATTTCTTTTCCCAGAATAGGCCCTAAAGCGCTCCAAATTTCCACTTGCAGATTCTACAAAAAGAGTGTTTCAAAACTGCTCTTTCAAAAGGAAGGCTCAAGTCTGTGAGTTGAATGCACTCATCACAAAGAAGTTTCTGAGAATGCTTCTGTGTAGTTGTTATGTGAAGATACTTCCTTTTCCAGCATAGGCCTCAAAGCGCTCGAAATAAACACTTGCAGATTCTACGAAAGGAGTGTTTCAAAACTGTCCTATCAAAAGAAACGTTCAAGTCTGTGAGTTGAATGCACTCATCACAGAGAAGTTTCTGAGAATGCTTCTGTGTAGTTTTTAGGTGAATATATTTCCTTTTCCAGCATAGGCGTCAAAGCGATCCAAATAAGCCCTTGCAGATTCTACAAAAGGAGTGTTTCCAAACTGCTCTATCAGAGGGAATGTTCAAGTCTGTGAGTTGAATGCAGTAATCACACAGAAGTTTGTGAGAATGCTTCTGTCTAGTTTTTAGGTGAAGATATTTCATTTCCCAGAATAGGCCTGAAAGCGCTCCAAATTTCCACTTGCAGATTCTACAAAAAGAGTGTTTCAAAACTACTCTTTCAAAAGGAAGGCTCAAGTCTGTGAGTTGAATGCACTCATCACAAAGAAGTTTCTGAGAATGCTTCTGTGTAGTTGTTATGTGAAGATACCTCCTTTTCCAGCATAGGCCCCAAAGCGCTCGAAATAAACACTTGCAGATTCTACGAAAGGAGTGTTTCAAAACTGTCCTATGAAAAGAAACGTTCAAGTCTGTGAGTTGAATGCACTCATCACAGAGAAGTTTCTGAGAATGCTTCTGTGTAGTTTTTAGGTGAAGATATTTCCTTTTCCAGCATAGGCGTCAAAGCGATCCAAATAAACACTTGCAGATTCTACAAAAGGAGTGTATCCAAACTGCTCTATCAGAGGGAATGTTCAAGTCTGTGAGTTGAATGCAGTAATCACACAGAAGTTTGTGAGAATGCTTCTGTCTACTTTTTAGGTGAAGATATTTCTTTTCCTAGAATAGGCCCTAAAGCGCTCCAAATTTCCACTTGCAGATTCTACAAAAAGAGTGTTTCAAAACTGCTCTTTCAAAAGGAAGGCTCAAGTCTGTGAGTTGAATGCACTCATCACAAAGAAGTTTCTGAGAATGCTTCTGTGTAGTTGTTATGTGAAGATACTTCCTTTTCCAGCATAGGCCTCAAAGCGCTCGAAATAAACACTTGCAGATTCTACAAAAGGAGTGTTTCCAAACTGCTCTATCAAGAGGAATGTTCAAATCTGTGAGTAGAATGCACTCACCACAAAGAAGTTTCTGAGAATGCTTCTGTCTAGTTTTTATGTGAAAATATTTCCTTTTCCAGCATAGGCGTCAAAGCGCTCCAAATAAACACTTGCAGATTCTACAAAAGGAGTGTTTCCAAACTGCTCTATCAGAGGGAATGTTCAAGTCTGTGAGTTGAATGCACTAGTCAGACAGAAGTTTGTGAGAATGCTTCTGTGTAGTTTTTAGGTGAAGATATTTCCTTTTCCAGCATAGGTCTCAAAGTGATCCAAATAAACACTTGCAGATTCTACAAAAGGAGTGTTTCCAAACTGCTCTATCAGAGGGAATTTTCAAGTCTGTGAGTTGAATGCAGTAATCACACAGAAGTTTGTGAGAATGCTTCTGTCTAGTTTCAGGTGGAGATAATTCTTTTCCCAGCATAGGCCTCAAAGCCCTCCAAATATCCACTTGCATACTCTACAAAAAGAGTGTTTCAAAACTGCTCTTTCAAAAGGATGGCTCAAGTCGGTGAGTTGAATGCACTCATCACAAAGAACTTTCTGAGAATGCTTCTGTGTAGTTGTTATGTGAAGATACTTCCTTTTCCAGCACAGGCCTCAGTGCGCTCGAAATAAACACTTGCAGATCCTACGAAAGGAGTGTTTCAAAACTGTCCTATCAAAATAAACGTTCAAGTCTGTGAGTTGAATGCAGTCATCACACAGAAGTTTCTGAGAATGCTTCTGTGTAGTTTTTAGGTGAAGATATTTCATTTCCCAGCACAGGCCTCAGAGCGCTCCAAATATGCATTTGCAGATTCTACAAAAAGAGAGCTTGAAAACTCTTCCACCAAAAAGAGGCTTCAACTCTATGAGTAGAATGCACTCATCACAAAGAAGTTTCTGAGAATGCTTCTGTCTAGTTTTTATGTGAAGATATTTCCTTTTCCAGCATAGGCGTCAAAGCGCTCCAAATAAACACTTGCAGATTCTACTAAAGGAGTGTTTCCAAACTGCTCTATCAAAGGCAATGTTCAAGTCTGTGAGTTGAATGCACTCATCACAGAGAAGTTTCTGAGAATGCTTCTGTGTAGTTTTTAGGTGAAGATATTTCCTTTTACAGCATAGGCGTCAAAGCGATCCAAATAAACACTTGCAGATTCTACAAAAGGAGTGTATCCAAACTGCTCTATCAGAGGGAATGTTCAAGTCTGTGAGTTGAATGCAGTCATCACACAGAAGTTTGTGAGAATGCTTCTGTCTAGTTTTTAGGTGAAGTTATTTCTTTTCCCAGAATAGGCCCTAAAGCGCTCCAAATTTCCACTTGCAGAATCTACAAAAAGAGTGTTTCAAAACTGCTCTTTCAAAAGGAAGGCTCAAGTCTGTGAGTTGAATGCACTCATCACAAAGAAGTTTCTGAGAATGCTTCTGTGTAGTTGTTATGTGAAGATACCTCCTTTTCCAGCATAGGCCTCAAAGCGCTCGAAATAAACACTTGCAGATTCTACGAAAGGAGTGTTTCAAAACTGTCCTATCAAAAGAAACGTTCAAGTCTGTGAGTTGAATGCACTCATCACAGAGAAGTTTCTGAGAATGCTTCTGTGTAGTTTTTAGGTGAAGATATTTCCTTTTCCAGCATAGGCGTCAAAGCGATCCAAATAAGCCCTTGCAGATTCTACAAAAGGAGTGTTTCCAAACTGCTCTATCAGAGGGAATGTTCAAGTCTGTGAGTTGAATGCAGTAATCACACAGAAGTTTGTGAGAATGCTTCTGTCTAGTTTTTAGGTGAAGATATTTCATTTCCCAGAATAGGCCTGAAAGCGCTCAAAATTTCCACTTGCAGATTCTACAAAAAGAGTGTTTCAAAACTACTCTTTCAAAAGGAAGGCTCAAGTCTGTGAGTTGAATGCACTCATCACAAAGAAGTTTCTGAGAATGCTTCTGTGTAGTTGTTATGTGAAGATACTTCCTTTTCCAGCATAGGCCCCAAAGCGCTCGAAATAAACACTTGCAGATTCTACGAAAGGAGTGTTTCAAAACTGTCCTATGAAAAGAAACGTTCAAGTCTGTGAGTTGAATGCACTCATCACAGAGAAGTTTCTGAGAATGCTTCTGTGTAGTTTTTAGGTGAAGATATATCCTTTTCCAGCATAGGCATCAAAGCGATCCAAATAAACACTTGCAGATTCTACAAAAGGAGTGTTTCCAAACTGCTCTATCAAGAGGAATGTTCAAGTCTGTGAGTAGAATGCAATCACCACAAAGAAGTTTGTGAGAATGCTTCTGTCTAGTTTTTATGTGAAGATATTTCCTTTTCCAGCATAGGCGTCAAAGCGCTCCAAATAAACACTTGCAGATTCTACAAAAGGAGTGTTTCCAAACTGCTCTATCAGAGGGAATGTTCAAGGCCGTGAGTTGAATGCACTAGTCAGACAGAAGTTTGTGAGAATGCTTCTGTCTAGTTTCAGGTGGAGATAATTCTTTTCCCAGCATAGGCCTCAAAGCCCTCCAAATATCCACTTGCAGACTCTACAAAAAGAGTGTTTCAAAACTGCTCTTTCAAAAGGATGGCTCAAGTCTGTGAGCTGAATGCACTCATCACAAAGAAGTTTCTGAGAATGCTTCTGTGTAGTTGTTATGTGAAGATACTTCCTTTTCCACCACAGGCCTCAGTGCGCTCGAAATAAACACTTGCAGATCCTACGAAAGGAGTGTTTCAAAACTGTCCTATCAAAATAAACGTTCAAGTCTGTGAGTTGAATGCAGTCATCACACAGAAGTTTCTGAGAATGCTTCTGTGTAGTTTTTAGGTGAAGATATTTCCTTTTCCAGCATAGGCGTCAAAGCGATCCAAATAAACACTTGCAGATTCTACAAAAGGAGTGTATCCAAACTGCTCTATCAGAGGGAATGTTCAAGTCTGTGAGTTGAATGCAGTAATCACACAGAAGTTTGTGAGAATGCTTCTGTCTACTTTTTAGGTGAAGATATTTCTATTCCCAGAATAGGCCCTAAAGCGCTCCAAATTTCCACTTGCAGATTCTACAAAAAGAGTGGTTCAAAACTGCTCTTTCAAAAGGAAGGCTCAAGTCTGTGAGTTGAATGCACTCATCACAAAGAAGTTTCTGAGAATGCTTCTGTGTAGTTGTTATGTGAAGATACTTCCTTTTCCAGCATAGGCCTCAAAGCGCTCGAAATAAACACTTTCAGATTCTACAAAAGGAGTGTTTCCAAACTGCTCTATCAAGAGGAATGTTCAAGTCTGTGAGTAGAATGCACTCACCACAAAGAAGTTTCTGAGAATGCTTCTGTCTAGTTTTTATGTGAAGATATTTCCTTTTCCAGCATAGGCGTCAAAGCGCTCCAAATAAACACTTGCAGATTCTACAAAAGGAGTGTTTCCAAACTGCTCTATCAGAGGGAATGTTCAAGTCTGTGAGTTGAATTCACTAGTCAGACAGAAGTTTGTGAGAATGCTTCTGTGTAGTTTTTAGGTGAAGATATTTCCTTTTCCAGCATAGGTCTCAAAGTGATCCAAATAAACACTTGCAGATTCTACAAAAGGAGTGTTTCCAAACTGCTCTATCAGAGGGAATGTTCAAGTCTGTGAGTTGAATGCAGTAATCACACAGAAGTTTGTGAGAATGCTTCTGTCTAGTTTCAGGTAGAGATATTTCTTTTCCCAGCATAGGCCTCAAAGCCCTCCAAATATCCACTTGCAGACTCTACAAAAAGAGTGTTTCAAAACTGCTCTTTCAAAAGGATGGCTCAAGTCGGTGAGTTGAATGCACTCATCACAAAGAAGTTTCTGAGAATGCTTCTCTGTAGTTGTTATGTGAAGATACTTCCTTTTCCAGCACAGGCCTCAGTGCGCTCGAAATAAACACTTGCAGATCCTACGAAAGGAGTGTTTCAAAACTGTCCTATCAAAATAAACGTTCAAGTCTGTGAGTTGAATGCAGTCATCACACAGAAGTTTCTGAGAATGCTTCTGTGTAGTTTTTAGGTGAAGATATTTCATTTCCCAGCACAGGCCTCAGAGCGCTCCAAATATGCATTTGCAGATTCTACAAAAAGAGAGCTTGAAAACTCTTCCACCAAAAAGAGGCTTCAACTCTATGAGTAGAATGCACTCATCACAAAGAAGTTTCTGAGAATGCTTCTGTCTAGTTTTTATGTGAAGATATTTCCTTTTCCAGCATAGGCGTCAAAGCGCTCCAAATAAACACTTGCAGATTCTACTAAAGGAGTGTTTCCAAACTGCTCTATCAAAGGCAATGTTCAAGTCTGGTAGTTGAATGCACTCATCACAGAGAAGTTTCTGAGAATGCTTCTGTGTAGTTTTTAGGTGAAGATATTTCCTTTTCCAGCATAGGCGTCAAAGCGATCCAAATAAACACTTGCAGATTCTACAAAAGGAGTGTATCCAAACTGCTCTATCAGAGGGAATGTTCAAGTCTGTGAGTTGAATGCAGTCATCACACAGAAGTTTGTGAGAATGCTTCTGTTTAGTTTTTAGGTGAAGATATTTCTTTTCCCAGAATAGGCCCTAAAGCGCTCCAAATTTCCACTTGCAGATTCTACAAAAAGAGTGTTTCAAAACTGCTCTTTCAAAAGGAAGGCTCAAGTCTGTGAGTTGAATGCACTCATCACAAAGAAGTTTCTGAGAATGCTTCTGTGTAGTTGTTATGTGAAGATACTTCCTTTTCCAGCATAGGCCCCAAAGCGCTCGAAATAAACACTTGCAGATTCTACGAAAGGAGTGTTTCAAAACTGTCCTATGAAAAGAAACGTTCAAGTCTGTGAGTTGAATGCACTCATCACAGAGAAGTTTCTGAGAATGCTTCTGTGTAGTTTTTAGGTGAAGATATATCCTTTTCCAGCATAGGCGTCAAAGCGATCCAAATAAACACTTGCAGATTCTACAAAAGGAGTGTTTCCAAACTGCTCTATCAAGAGGAATGTTCAAGTCTGTGAGTAGAATGCACTCACCACAAAGAAGTTTCTGAGAATGCTTCTGTCTAGTTTTTATGTGAAGATATTTCCTTTTCCAGCATAGGCGTCAAAGCGCTCCAAATAAACACTTGCAGATTCTACAAAAGGAGTGTTTCCAAACTGCTCTATCAGAGGGAATGTTCAAGGCCGTGAGTTGAATGCACTAGTCAGACAGAAGTTTGTGAGAATGCTTCTGTGTAGTTTTTAGGTGAAGATATTTCCTTTTCCAGCATAGGTCTCAAAGTGATCCAAATAAACACTTGCAGATTCTACAAAAGGAGTGTTTCCAAACTGCTCTATCAGAGGGAATGTTCAAGTCTGTGAGTTGAATGCAGTAATCACACAGAAGTTTGTGAGAATTCTTCTGTCTAGTTTCAGGTGGAGATAATACTTTTCCCAGCATAGGCCTCAAAGCCCTCCAAATATCCACTTACAGACTCTACAAAAAGAGTGTTTCAAAACTGCTCTTTCAAAAGGATGGCTCAAGTCTGTGAGTTGAATGCACTCATCACAAAGAAGTTTCTGAGAATGCTTCTGTGTAGTTGTTATGTGAAGATACTTCCTTTTCCAGCACAGGCCTCAGTGCGCTCGAAATAAACACTTGCAGATCCTACGAAAGGAGTGTTTCAAAACTGTCCTATCAAAATAAACGTTCAAGTCTGTGAGTTGAATGCAGTCATCACACAGAAGTTTCTGAGAATGCTTCTGTGTAGTCTTTAGGTGAAGATATTTCCTTTTCCAGCATAGGCGTCAAAGCGATCCAAATAAACACTTGCAGATTCTACAAAAGGAGTGTATCCAAACTGCTCTATCAGAGGGAATGTTCAAGTCTGTGAGTTGAATGCAGTAATCACACAGAAGTTTGTGAGAATGCTTCTGTCTACTTTTTAGGTGAAGATATTTCTTTTCCCAGAATAGGCCCTAAAGCGCTCCAGATTTCCACTTGCAGATTCTACAAAAAGAGTGTTTCAAAACTGCTCTTTCAAAAGGAAGGCTCAAGTCTGTGAGTTGAATGCACTCATCACAAAGAAGTTTCTGAGAATGCTTCTGTGTAGTTGTTATGTGAAGATACTTCCTTTTCCAGCATAGGCCTCAAAGCGCTCGAAATAAACACTTGCAGATTCTACAAAAGGAGTGTTTCCAAACTGCTCTATCAAGAGGAATGTTCAAGTCTGTGAGTAGAATGCACTCACCACAAAGAAGTTTCTGAGAATGCTTCTGTCTAGTTTTTATGTGAAGATATTTCCTTTTCCAGCATAGGCGTCAAAGCGCTCCAAATAAACACTTGCAGATTCTACAAAAGGAGTGTTTCCAATCTGCTCTATCAGAGGGAATGTTCAAGTCTGTGAGTTGAATGCACTAGTCAGACAGAAGTTTGTGAGAATGCTTCTGTGTAGTTTTTAGGTGAAGGTATTTCCTTTTCCAGCATAGGTCTCAAAGTGATCCAAATAAACACTTGCAGATTCTACAAAAGGAGTGTTTCCAAACTGCTCTATCAGAGGGAATTTTCAAGTCTGTGAGTTGAATGCAGTAATCACACAGAAGTTTGTGAGAATGCTTCTGTCTAGTTTCAGGTGGAGATATTTCTTTTCCCAGCATAGGCCTCAAAGCCCTCCAAATATCCACTTGCAGACTCTACAAAAAGAGTGTTTCAAAACTGCTCTTTCAAAAGGATGGCTCAAGTCGGTGAGTTGAATGCACTCATCACAAAGAACTTTCTGAGAATGCTTCTGTGTAGTTGTTATGTGAAGATACTTCCTTTTCCAGCACAGGCCTCAGTGCGCTCGAAATAAACACTTGCAGATCCTACGAAAGGAGTGTTTCAAAACTGTCCTATCAAAATAAACGTTCAAGTCTGTGAGTTGAATGCAGTCATCACACAGAAGTTTCTGAGAATGCTTCTGTGTAGTTTTTAGGTGAAGATATTTCATTTCCCAGCACAGGCCTCAGAGCGCTCCAAATATGCATTTGCAGATTCTACAAAAAGAGAGCTTGAAAACTCTTCCACCAAAAAGAGGCTTCAACTCTATGAGTAGAATGCACTCATCACAAAGAAGTTTCTGAGAATGCTTCTGTCTAGTTTTTATGTGAAGATATTTCCTTTTCCAGCATAGGCGTCAAAGCGCTCCAAATAAACACTTGCAGATTCTACTAAAGGAGTGTTTCCAAACTGCTCTATCAAAGGCAATGTTCAAGTCTGTGAGTTGAATGCACTCATCACAGAGAAGTTTCTGAGAATGCTTCTGTGTAGTTTTTAGGTGAAGATATTTCCTTTTCCAGCATAGGCGTCAAAGCGATCCAAATAAACACTTGCAGATTCTACAAAAGGAGTGTATCCAAACTGCTCTATCAGAGGGAATGTTCAAGTCTGTGAGTTGAATGCAGTCATCACACAGAAGTTTGTGAGAATGCTTCTGTCTAGTTTTTAGGTGAAGATATTTCTTTTCCCAGAATAGGCCCTAAAGCGCTCCAAATTTCCACTTGCAGATTCTACAAAAAGAGTGTTTCAAAACTGCTCTTTCAAAAGGAAGGCTCAAGTCTGTGAGTTGAATGGACTCATCACAAAGAAGTTTCTGAGAATGCTTCTGTGTAGTTGTTATGTGAAGATACTTCCTTTTCCAGCATAGGCCTCATAGCGCTCGAAATAAACACTTGCAGATTCTACGAAAGGAGTGTTTCAAAACTGTCCTATCAAAAGAAACGTTCAAGTCTGTGAGTTGAATGCACTCATCACAGAGAAGTTTCTGAGAATGCTTCTGTGTAGTTTTTAGGTGAAGATATTTCCTTTTCCAGCATAGGCGTCAAAGCGATCCAAATAAGCCCTTGCAGATTCTACAAAAGGAGAGTTTCCAAACTGCTCTATCAGAGGGAATGTTCAAGTCTGTGAGTTGAATGCAGTAATCACACAGAAGTTTGTGAGAATGCTTCTGTCTAGTTTTTAGGTGAAGATATTTCATTTCCCAGAATAGGCCTGAAAGCGCTCCAAATTTCCACTTGCAGATTCTACAAAAAGAGTGTTTCAAAACTACTCTTTCAAAAGGAGGGCTCAAGTCTGTGAGTTGAATGCACTCATCACAAAGAAGTTTCTGAGAATGCTTCTGTGTAGTTGTTATGTGAAGATACTTCCTTTTCCAGCATAGGCCCCAAAGCGCTCGAAATAAACACTTGCAGATTCTACGAAAGGAGTGTTTCAAAACTGTCCTATGAAAAGAAACGTTCAAGTCTGTGAGTTGAATGCACTCATCACAGAGAAGTTTCTGAGAATGCTTCTGTGTAGTTTTTAGGTGAAGATATATCCTTTTCCAGCATAGGCGTCAAAGCGATCCAAATAAACACTTGCAGATTCTACAAAAGGAGTGTTTCCAAACTGCTCTATCAAGAGGAATGTTCAAGTCTGTGAGTAGAATGCACTCACCACAAAGAAGTTTCTGAGAATGCTTCTGTCTAGTTTTTATGTGAAGATATTTCCTTTTCCAGCATAGGCGTCAAAGCGCTCCAAATAAACACTTGCAGATTCTACAAAAGGAGTGTTTCCAAACTGCTCTATCAGAGGGAATGTTCAAGGCAGTGAGTTGAATGCACTAGTCAGACAGAAGTTTGTGAGAATGCTTCTGTGTAGTTTTTAGGTGAAGATATTTCCTTTTCCAGCATAGGTCTCAAAGTGATCCAAATAAACACTTGCAGATTCTACAAAAGGAGTGTTTCCAAACTGCTCTATCAGAGGGAATGTTCAAGTCTGTGAGTTGAATTCAGTAATCACACAGAAGTTTGTGAGAATGCTTCTGTCTAGTTTCAGGTGGAGATAATACTTTTCCCAGCATAGGCCTCAAAGCCCTCCAAATATCCACTTGCAGACTCTACAAAAAGAGTGTTTCAAAACTGCTCTTTCAAAAGGATGGCTCAAGTCTGTGAGTTGAATGCACTCATCACAAAGAAGTTTCTGAGAATGCTTCTGTGTAGTTGTTATGTGAAGATACTTCCTTTTCCAGCACAGGCCTCATTGCGCTCGAAATAAACACTTGCAGATCCTACGAAAGGAGTGTTTCAAAACTGTCCTATCAAAATAAACGTTCAAGTCTGTGAGTTGAATGCAGTCATCACACAGAAGTTTCTGAGAATGCTTCTGTGTAGTTTTTAGGTGAAGATATTTCCTTTTCCAGCATAGGCGTCAAAGCGATCCAAATAAACACTTGCAGATTCTACAAAAGGAGTGTATCCAAACTGCTCTATCAGAGGGAATGTTCAAGTCTGTGAGTTGAATGCAGTAATCACACAGAAGTTTGTGAGAATGCTTCTGTCTAGTTTTTAGGTGAAGATATTTCTTTTCCCAGAATAGGCCCTAAAGCGCTCCAAATTTCCACTTGCAGATTCTACAAAAAGAGTGTTTCAAAACTGCTCTTTCAAAAGGAAGGCTCAAGTCTGTGAGTTGAATGCACTCATCACAAAGAAGTTTCTGAGAATGCTTCTGTGTAGTTGTTATGTGAAGATACTTCATTTTCCAGCATAGGCCTCAAAGCGCTCGAAATAAACACTTGCAGATTCTACAAAAGGAGTGTTTCCAAACTGCTCTATCAAGAGGAATGTTCAAGTCTGTGAGTAGAATGCACTCACCACAAAGAAGTTTCTGAGAATGCTTCTGTCTAGTTTTTATATGAAGATATTTCCTTTTCCAGCATAGGCGTCAAAGCGCTCCAAATAAACACTTGCAGATTCTACAAGAGGAGTGTTTCCAAACTGCTCTATCAGAGGGAATGTTCAAGTCTGTGAGTTGAATGCACTAGTCAGACAGAAGTTTGTGAGAATGCTTCTGTGTAGTTTTTAGGTGAAGATATTTCCTTTTCCAGCATAGGTCTCAAAGTGATCCAAATAAACACTTGCAGATTCTACAAAAGGAGTGTTTCCAAACTGCTCTATCAGAGGGAATTTTCAAGTCTGTGAGTTGAATGCAGTAATCACACAGAAGTTTGTGAGAATGCTTCTGTCTAGTTTCAGGTGGAGATATTTCTTTTCCCAGCATAGGCCTCAAAGCCCTCCAAATATCCACTTGCAGACTCTACAAAAAGAGTGTTTCAAAACTGCTCTTTCAAAAGGATGGCTCAAGTCGGTGAGTTGAATGCACTCATCACAAAGAACTTTCTGAGAATGCTTCTGTGTAGTTGTTATGTGAAGATACTTCCTTTTCCAGCACAGGCCTCAGTGCGCTCGAAATAAACACTTGCAGATCCTACGAAAGGAGTGTTTCAAAACTGTCCTATCAAAATAAACGTTCAAGTCTGTGAGTTGAATGCAGTCATCACACAGAAGTTTCTGAGAATGCTTCTGTGTAGTTTTTAGGTGAAGATATTTCATTTCCCAGCACAGGCCTCAGAGCGCTCCAAATATGCATTTGCAGATTCTACAAAAAGAGAGCTTGAAAACTCTCCCACCAAAAAGAGGCTTCAACTCTATGAGTAGAATGCACTCATCACAAAGAAGTTTCTGAGAATGCTTCTGTCTAGTTTTTATGTGAAGATATTTCCTTTTCCAGCATAGCCGTCAAAGCGCTCCAAATAAACACTTGCAGATTCTACTATAGGAGTGTTTCCAAACTGCTCTATCAAAGGCAATGTTCAAGTCTGTGAGTTGAATGCACTCATCACAGAGAAGTTTCTGAGAATGCTTCTGTGTAGTTTTTAGGTGAAGATATTTCCTTTTCCAGCATAGGCGTCAAAGCGATCCAAATAAACACTTGCAGATTCTACAAAAGGAGTGTATCCAAACTGCTCTATCAGAGGGAATGTTCAAGTCTGTGAGTTGAATGCAGTAATCACACAGAAGTTTGTGAGAATGCTTCTGTCTAGTTTTTAGGTGAAGATATTTCTTTTCCCAGAATAGGCCCTAAAGCGCTCCAAATTTCCACTTGCAGATTCTACAAAAAGAGTGTTTCAAAACTGCTCTTTCAAAAGGAAGGCTCAAGTCTGTGAGTTGAATGCACTCATCACAAAGAAGTTTCTGAGCATGCTTCTGTGTAGTTGTTATGTGAAGATACTTCCTTTTCCAGCATAGGCCTCAAAGCGCTCGAAATAAACACTTGCAGATTCTACGAAAGGAGTGTTTCAAAACTGTCCTATCAAAAGAAACGTTCAAGTCTGTGAGTTGAATGCACTCATCACAGAGAAGTTTCTGAGAATGCTTCTGTGTAGTTTTTAGGTGAAGATATTTCCTTTTCCAGCATAGGCGTCAAAGCGATCCAAATAAGCCCTTGCAGATTCTACAAAAGGAGTGTTTCCAAACTGCTCTATCAGAGGGAATGTTCAAGTCTGTGAGTTGAATGCAGTAATCACACAGAAGTTTGTGAGAATGCTTCTGTCTAGTTTTTAGGTGAAGATATTTCATTTCCCAGAATAGGCCTGAAAGCGCTCCAAATTTCCACTTGCAGATTCTACAAAAAGAGTGTTTCAAAACTACTCTTTCAAAAGGAAGGCTCAAGTCTGTGAATTGAATGCACTCATCACAAAGAAGTTTCTGAGAATGCTTCTGTGTAGTTGTTATGTGAAGATACTTCCTTTTCCAGCATAGGCCCCAAAGCGCTCGAAATAAACACTTGCAGATTCTACGAAAGGAGTGTTTCAAAACTGTCCTATGAAAAGAAACGTTCAAGTCTGTGAGTTGAATGCACTCATCACAGAGAAGTTTCTGAGAATGCTTCTGTGTAGTTTTTAGGTGAAGATATATCCTTTTCCAGCATAGGCGTCAAAGCGATCCAAATAAACACTTGCAGATTCTACAAAAGGAGTGTTTCCAAACTGCTCTATCAAGAGGAATGTTCAAGTCTGTGAGTAGAATGCACTCACCACAAAGAAGTTTCTGAGAATGCTTCTGTCTAGTTTTTATGTGAAGATATTTCCTTTTCCAGCATAGGCGTCAAAGCGCTCCAAATAAACACTTGCAGATTCTACAAAAGGAGTGTTTCCAAACTGCTCTATCAGAGGGAATGTTCAAGTCTGTGAGTTGAATGCACTAGTCAGACAGAAGTTTGTGAGAATGCTTCTGTGTAGTTTTTAGGTGAAGATATTTCCTTTTCCAGCATAGGTCTCAAAGTGATCCAAATAAACACTTGCAGATTCTACAAAAGGAGTGTTTCCAAACTGCTCTATCAGAGGGAATGTTCAAGTCTGTGAGTTGAATGCAGTAATCACACAGAAGTTTGTGAGAATGCTTCTGTCTACTTTCAGGTGGAGATATTTCTTTTCCCAGCATAGGCCTCAAAGCCCTCCAAATATCCACTTGCAGACTCTACAAAAAGAGTGTTTCAAAACTGCTCTTTCAAAAGGATGGCTCAAGTCGGTGAGTTGAATGCACTCATCACAAAGAAGTTTCTGAGAATGCTTCTGTGTAGTTGTTATGTGAAGATACTTCCTTTTCCAGCACAGGCCTCAGTGCGCTCGAAATAAACACTTGCAGATCCTACGAAAGGAGTGTTTCAAAACTGTCCTATCAAAATAAACGTTCAAGTCTGTGAGTTGAATGCAGTCATCACACAGAAGTTTCTGAGAATGCTTCTGTGTAGTTTTTAGGTGAAGATATTTCCTTTTCCAGCATAGGCGTCAAAGCGATCCAAATAAACACTTGCAGATTCTACAAAAGGAGTGTATCCAAACTGCTCTATCAGAGGGAATGTTCAAGTCTGTGAGTTGAATGCAGTAATCACACAGAAGTTTGTGAGAATGCTTCTGTCTACTTTTTAGGTGAAGATATTTCTTTTCCCAGAATAGGCCCTAAAGCGCTCCAAATTTCCACTTGCAGATTCTACAAAAAGAGTGTTTCAAAACTGCTCTTTCAAAAGGAAGGCTCAAGTCTGTGAGTTGAATGCACTCATCACAAAGAAGTTTCTGAGAATGCTTCTGTGTAGTTGTTATGTGAAGATACTTCCTTTTCCAGCATAGGCCTCAAAGCGCTCGAAATAAACACTTGCAGATTCTACAAAAGGAGTGTTTCCAAACTGCTCTATCAAGAGGAATGTTCAAGTCTGTGAGTAGAATGCACTCACCACAAAGAAGTTTCTGAGAATGCTTCTGTCTAGTTTTTATGTGAAGATATTTCCTTTTCCAGCATAGGCGTCAAAGCGCTCCAAATAAACACTTGCAGATTCTACAAAAGGAGTGTTTCCAAACTGCTCTATCAGAGGGAATGTTCAAGTCTGTGAGTTGAATGCACTAGTCAGACAGAAGTTTGTGAGAATGCTTCTGTGTAGTTTTTAGGTGAAGATATTTCCTTTTCCAGCATAGGTCTCAAAGTGATCCAAATAAACACTTGCAGATTCTACAAAAGGAGTGTTTCCAAACTGCTCTATCAGAGGGAATGTTCAAGTCTGTGAGTTGAATGCAGTAATCACACAGAAGTTTGTGAGAATGCTACTGTCTAGTTTCAGGTGGAGATATTTCTTTTCCCAGCATAGGCCTCAAAGCCCTCCAAATATCCACTTGCAGACTCTACAAAAAGAGTGTTTCAAAACTGCTCTTTCAAAAGGATGGCTCAAGTCGGTGAGTTGAATGCACTCATCACAAAGAAGTTTCTGAGAATGCTTCTGTGTAGTTGTTATGTGAAGATACTTCCTTTTCCAGCACAGGCCTCAGTGCGCTCGAAATAAACACTTGCAGATCCTACGAAAGGAGTGTTTCAAAACTGTCCTATCAAAATAAACGTTCAAGTCTGTGAGTTGAATGCAGTCATCACACAGAAGTTTCTGAGAATGCTTCTGTGTAGTTTTTAGGTGAAGATATTTCATTTCCCAGCACAGTCCTCAGAGCGCTACAAATATGCATTTGCAGATTCTACAAAAAGAGAGCTTGAAAACTCTCCCACCAAAAAGAGGCTTCAACTCTATGAGTAGAATGCACTCATCACAAAGAAGTTTCTGAGAATGCTTCTGTATAGTTTTTATGTGAAGATATTTCCTTTTCCAGCATAGCCGTCAAAGCGCTCCAAATAAACACTTGCAGATTCTACTAAAGGAGTGTTTCCAAACTGCTCTATCAAAGGCAATGTTCAAGTCTGTGAGTTGAATGCACTCATCACAGAGAAGTTTCTGAGAATGCTTCTGTGTAGTTTTTAGGTGAAGATATTTCCTTTTCCAGCATAGGCGTCAAAGCGATCCAAATAAACACTTGCAGATTCTACAAAAGGAGTGTATCCAAACTGCTCTATCAGAGGGAATGTTCAAGTCTGTGAGTTGAATGCAGTAATCACACAGAAGTTTGTGAGAATGCTTCTGTCTAGTTTTTAGGTGAAGATATTTCTTTTCCCAGAATAGGCCCTAAAGCGCTCCAAATTTCCACTTGCAGATTCTACAAAAAGAGTGTTTCAAAACTGCTCTTTCAAAAGGAAGGCTCAAGTCTGTGAGTTGAATGCACTCATCACAAAGAAGTTTCTGAGCATGCTTCTGTGTAGTTGTTATGTGAAGATACTTCCTTTTCCAGCATAGGCATCAAAGCGCTCGAAATAAACACTTGCAGATTCTACGAAAGGAGTGTTTCAAAACTGTCCTATCAAAAGAAACGTTCAAGTCTGTGAGTTGAATGCACTCATCACAGAGAAGTTTCTGAGAATGCTTCTGTGTAGTTTTTAGGTGAAGATATTTCCTTTTCCAGCATAGGCGTCAAAGCGATCCAAATAAACACTTGCAGATTCTACAAAAGGAGTGTTTCCAAACTGCTCTATCAAGAGGAATGTTCAAGTCTGTGAGTAGAATGCACTCACCACAAAGAAGTTTCTGAGAATGCTTCTGTCTAGTTTTTATGTGAAGATATTTCCTTTTCCAGCATAGGCGTCAAAGCGCTCCAAATAAACACTTGCAGATTCTACAAAAGGAGTGTTTCCAAACTGCTCTATCAGAGGGAATGTTCAAGGCCGTGAGTTGAATGCACTAGTCAGACAGAAGTTTGTGAGAATGCTTCTGTGTAGTTTTTAGGTGAAGATATTTCCTTTTCCAGCATAGGTCTCAAAGTGATCCAAATAAACACTTGCAGATTCTACAAAAGGAGTGTTTCCAAACTGCTCTATCAGAGGGAATGTTCAAGTCTGTGAGTTGAATGCAGTAATCACACAGAAGTTTGTGAGAATGCTTCTGTCTAGTTTCAGGTGGAGATATTTCTTTTCCCAGCATAGGCCTCAAAGCCCTCCAAATATCCACTTGCAGACTCTACAAAAAGAGTGTTTCAAAACTGCTCTTTCAAAAGGATGGCTCAAGTCGGTGAGTTGAATGCACTCATCACAAAGAAGTTTCTGAGAATGCTTCTGTGTAGTTCTTATGTGAAGATACTTCCTTTTCCAGCACAGGCCTCAGTGCGCTCGAAATAAACACTTGCAGATCCTACGAAAGGAGTGTTTCAAAACTGTCCTATCAAAATAAACGTTCAAGTCTGTGAGTTGAATGCAGTCATCACACAGAAGTTTCTGAGAATGCTTCTGTGTAGTTTTTAGGTGAAGATATTTCATTTCCCAGCACAGGCCTCAGAGCGCTCCAAATATGCATTTGCAGATTCTACAAAAAGAGAGCTTGAAAACTCTTCCACCAAAAAGAGGCTTCAACTCTATGAGTAGAATGCACTCATCACAAAGAAGTTTCTGAGAATGCTTCTGTCTAGTTTTTATGTGAAGATATTTCCTTTTCCAGCATAGGCGTCAAAGCGCTCCAAATAAACACTTGCAGATTCTACTAAAGGAGTGTTTCCAAACTGCTCTATCAAAGGCAATGTTCAAGTCTGTGAGTTGAATGCACTCATCACAGAGAAGTTTCTGAGAATGCTTCTGTGTAGTTTTTAGGTGAAGATATTTCCTTTTCCAGCATAGGCGTCAAAGCGATCCAAATAAACACTTGCAGATTCTACAAAAGGAGTGTATCCAAACTGCTCTATCAGAGGGAATGTTCAAGTCCGTGAGTTGAATGCAGTCATCACACAGAAGTTTGTGAGAATGCTTCTGTCTAGTTTTTAGGTGAAGATATTTCTTTTCCCAGAATAGGCCCTAAAGCGCTCCAAATTTCCACTTGCAGATACTACAAAAAGAGTGTTTCAAAACTGCTCTTTCAAAAGGAAGGCTCAAGTCTGTGAGTTGAATGCACTCATCACAAAGAAGTTTCTGAGAATGCTTCTGTGTAGTTGTTATGTGAAGATACTTCCTTTTCCAGCATAGGCCTCAAAGCGCTCGAAATAAACACTTGCAGATTCTACGAAAGGAGTGTTTCAAAACTGTCCTATCAAAAGAAACGTTCAAGTCTGTGAGTTGAATGCACTCATCACAGAGAAGTTTCTGAGAATGCTTCTGTGTAGTTTTTAGGTGAAGATATTTCCTTTTCCAGCATAGGCGTCAAAGCGATCCAAATAAGCCCTTGCAGATTCTACAAAAGGAGTGTTTCCAAACTGCTCTATCAGAGGGAATGTTCAAGTCTGTGAGTTGAATGCAGTAATCACACAGAAGTTTGTGAGAATGCTTCTGTCTAGTTTTTAGGTGAAGATATTTCATTTCCCAGAATAGGCCTGAAAGCGCTCCAAATTTCCACTTGCAGATTCTACAAAAAGAGTGTTTCAAAACTACTCTTTCAAAAGGAAGGCTCAAGTCTGTGAGTTGAATGCACTCATCACAAAGAAGTTTCTGAGAATGCTTCTGTGTAGTTGTTATGTGAAGATACTTCCTTTTCCAGCATAGGCCCCAAAGCGCTCGAAATAAACACTTGCAGATTCTACGAAAGGAGTGTTTCAAAACTGTCCTGTGAAAAGAAACGTTCAAGTCTCTGAGTTGAATGCACTCATCACAGAGAAGTTTCTGAGAATGCTTCTGTGTAGTTTTTAGGTGAAGATATATCCTTTTCCAGCATAGGCGTCAAAGCGATCCAAATAAACACTTGCAGATTCTACAAAAGGAGTGTTTCCAAACTGCTCTATCAAGAGGAATGTTCAAGTCTGTGAGTAGAATGCACTCACCACAAAGAAGTTTCTGAGAATGCTTCTGTCTAGTTTTTATGTGAAGATATTTCCTTTTCCAGCATAGGCGTCAAAGCGCTCCAAATAAACACTTGCAGATTCTACAAAAGGAGTGTTTCCAAACTGCTCTATCAGAGGGAATGTTCAAGTCTGTGAGTTGAATGCACTAGTCAGACAGAAGTTTGTGAGAATGCTTCTGTGTAGTTTTTAGGTGAAGATATTTCCTTTTCCAGCATAGGTCTCAAAGTGATCCAAATAAACACTTGCAGATTCTACAAAAGGAGTGTTTCCAAACTGCTCTATCAGAGGGAATGTTCAAGTCTGTGAGTTGAATGCAGTAATCACACAGAAGTTTGTGAGAATGCTTCTGTCTAGTTTCAGGTGGAGATATTTCTTTTCCCAGCATAGGCCTCAAAGCCCTCCAAATATCCACTTGCAGACTCTACAAAAAGAGTGTTTCAAAACTGCTCTTTCAAAAGGATGGCTCAAGTCGGTGAGTTGAATGCACTCATCACAAAGAAGTTTCTGAGAATGCTTCTGTGTAGTTGTTATGTGAAGATACTTCCTTTTCCAGCACAGGCCTCAGTGCGCTCGAAATAAACACTTGCAGATCCTACGAAAGGAGTGTTTCAAAACTGTCCTATCAAAATAAACGTTCAAGTCTGTGAGTTGAATGCAGTCATCACACAGAAGTTTCTGAGAATGCTTCTGTGTAGTTTTTAGGTGAAGATATTTCATTTCCCAGCACAGGCCTCAGAGCGCTCCAAATATGCATTTGCAGATTCTACAAAAAGAGAGCTTGAAAACTCTTCCACCAAAAAGAGGCTTCAACTCTATGAGTAGAATGCACTCATCACAAAGAAGTTTCTGAGAATGCTTCTGTCTAGTTTTTATGTGAAGATATTTCCTTTTCCAGCATAGGCGTCAAAGCGCTCCAAATAAACACTTGCAGATTCTACTAAAGGAGTGTTTCCAAACTGCTCTATCAAAGGCAATGTTCAAGTCTGTGAGTTGAATGCACTCATCACAGAGAAGTTTCTGAGAATGCTTCTGTATAGTTTTTAGGTGAAGATATTTCCTTTTCCAGCATAGGCGTCAAAGCGATCCAAATAAACACTTGCTACAAAAGGAGTGTATCCAAACTGCTCTATCAGAGGGAATGTTCAAGTCTGTGAGTTGAATGCAGTAATCACACAGAAGTTTGTGAGAATGCTTCTGTCTAGTTTTTAGGTGAAGATATTTCTTTTCCCAGAATAGGCCCTAAAGCGCTCCAAATTTCCACTTGCAGATTCTACAAAAAGAGTGTTTCAAAACTGCTCTTTCAAAAGGAAGGCTCAAGTCTGTGAGTTGAATGCACTCATCACAAAGAAGTTTCTGAGAATGCTTCTGTGTAGTTGTTATGAGAAGATACTTCCTTTTCCAGCATAGGCCTCAAAGCGCTCGAAATAAACACTTGCAGATTCTACGAAAGGAGTGTTTCAAAACTGTCCTATCAAAAGAAACGTTCAAGTCTGTGAGTTGAATGCACTCATCACAGAGAAGTTTCTGAGAATGCTTCTGTGTAGTTTTTAGGTGAAGATATTTCCTTTTCCAGCATAGGCGTCAAAGCGATCCAAATAAGCCCTTGCAGATTCTACAAAAGGAGTGTTTCCAAACTGCTCTATCAGAGGGAATGTTCAAGTCTGTGAGTTGAATGCAGTAATCACACAGAAGTTTGTGAGAATGCTTCTGTCTAGTTTTTAGGTGAAGATATTTCATTTCCCAGAATAGGCCTGAAAGCGCTCAAAATTTCCACTTGCAGATTCTACAAAAAGAGTGTTTCAAAACTACTCTTTCAAAAGGAAGGCTCAAGTCTGTGAGTTGAATGCACTCATCACAAAGAAGTTTCTGAGAATGCTTCTGTGTAGTTGTTATGTGAAGATACTTCCTTTTCCAGCATAGGCCCCAAAGCGCTCGAAATAAACACTTGCAGATTCTACGAAAGGAGTGTTTCAAAACTGTCCTGTGAAAAGAAACGTTCAAGTCTGTGAGTTGAATGCACTCATCACAGAGAAGTTTCTGAGAATGCTTCTGTGTAGTTTTTAGGTGAAGATATATCCTTTTCCAGCATAGGCGTCAAAGCGATCCAAATAAACACTTGCAGATTCTACAAAAGGAGTGTTTCCAAACTGCTCTAACAAGAGGAATGTTCAAGTCTGTGAGTAGAATACACTCACCACAAAGAAGTTTCTGAGAATGCTTCTGTCTAGTTTTTATGTGAAGATATTTCCTTTTCCAGCATAGGCGTCAAAGCGCTCCAAATAAACACTTGCAGATTCTACAAAAGGAGTGTTTCCAAACTGCTCTATCAGAGGGAATGTTCAAGTCTGTGAGTTGAATGCACTAGTCAGACAGAAGTTTGTGAGAATGCTTCTGTGTAGTTTTTAGGTGAAGATATTTCCTTTTCCAGCATAGGTCTCAAAGTGATCCAAATAAACACTTGCAGATTCTACAAAAGGAGTGTTTCCAAACTGCTCTATCAGAGGGAATGTTCAAGTCTGTGAGTTGAATGCAGTAATCACACAGAAGTTTGTGAGAATGCTTCTGTCTAGTTTCAGGTGGAGATATTTCTTTTCCCAGCATAGGCCTCAAAGCCCTCCAAATATCCACTTGCAGACTCTACAAAAAGAGTGTTTCAAAACTGCTCTTTCAAAAGGATGGCTCAAGTCGGTGAGTTGAATGCACTCATCACAAAGAAGTTTCTGAGAATGCTTCTGTGTAGTTGTTATGTGAAGATACTTCCTTTTCCAGCACAGGCCTCAGTGCGCTCGAAATAAACACTTGCAGATCCTACGAAAGGAGTGTTTCAAAACTGTCCTATCAAAATAAACGTTCAAGTCTGTGAGTTGAATGCAGTCATCACACAGAAGTTTCTGAGAATGCTTCTGTGTAGTTTTTAGGTGAAGATATTTCATTTCCCAGCACAGGCCTCAGAGCGCTCCAAATATGCATTTGCAGATTCTACAAAAAGAGAGCTTGAAAACTCTTCCACCAAAAAGAGGCTTCAACTCTATGAGTAGAATGCACTCATCACAAAGAAGTTTCTGAGAATGCTTCTGTCTAGTTTTTATGTGAAGATATTTCCTTTTCCAGCATAGGCGTCAAAGCGCTCCAAATAAACACTTGCAGATTCTACTAAAGGAGTGTTTCCAAACTGCTCTATCAAAGGCAATGTTCAAGTCTGTGAGTTGAATGCACTCATCACAGAGAAGTTTCTGAGAATGCTTCTGTGTAGTTTTTAGGTGAAGATATTTCCTTTTCCAGCATAGGCGTCAAAGCGATCCAAATAAACACTTGCAGATTCTACAAAAGGAGTGTATCCAAACTGCTCTATCAGAGGGAATGTTCAAGTCTGTGAGTTGAATGCAGTAATCACACAGAAGTTTGTGAGAATGCTTCTGTCTAGTTTTTAGGTGAAGATATTTCTTTTCCCAGAATAGGCCCTAAAGCGCTCCAAATTTCCACTTGCAGATTCTACAAAAAGAGTGTTTCAAAACTGCTCTTTCAAAAGGAAGGCTCAAGTCTGTGAGTTGAATGCACTCATCACAAAGAAGTTTCTGAGAATGCTTCTGTGTAGTTGTTATGTGAAGATACTTCCTTTTCCAGCATAGGCCTCAAAGCGCTCGAAATAAACACTTGCAGATTCTACGAAAGGAGTGTTTCAGAACTGTCCTATCAAAAGAAACGTTCAAGTCTGTGAGTTGAATGCACTCATCACAGAGAAGTTTCTGAGAATGCTTCTGTGTAGTTTTTAGGTGAAGATATTTCCTTTTCCAGCATAGGCGTCAAAGCGATCCAAATAAGCCCTTGCAGATTCTACAAAAGGAGTGTTTCCAAACTGCTCTATCAGAGGGAATGTTCAAGTCTGTGAGTTGAATGCAGTAATCACACAGAAGTTTGTGAGAATGCTTCTGTCTAGTTTTTAGGTGAAGATATTTCATTTCCCAGAATAGGCCTGAAAGCGCTCCAAATTTCCACTTGCAGATTCTACAAAAAGACTGTTTCAAAACTACTCTTTCAAAAGGAAGGCTCAAGTCTGTGAGTTGAATGCACTCATCACAAAGAAGTTTCTGAGAATGCTTCTGTGTAGTTGTTATGTGAAGATACTTCCTTTTCCAGCATAGGCCCCAAAGCGCTCGAAATAAACACTTGCAGATTCTACGAAAGGAGTGTTTCAAAACTGTCCTGTGAAAAGAAACGTTCAAGTCTGTGAGTTGAATGCACTCATCACAGAGAAGTTTCTGAGAATGCTTCTGTGTAGTTTTTAGGTGAAGATATATCCTTTTACAGCATAGGCGTCAAAGCGATCCAAATAAACACTTGCAGATTCTACAAAAGGAGTGTTTCCAAACTGCTCTATCAAGAGGAATGTTCAAGTCTGTGAGTAGAATGCACTCACCACAAAGAAGTTTCTGAGAATGCTTCTGTCTAGTTTTTATGTGAAGATATTTCCTTTTCCAGCATAGGCGTCAAAGCGCTCCAAATAAACACTTGCAGATTCTACAAAAGGAGTGTTTCCAAACTGCTCTATCAGAGGGAATGTTCAAGTCTGTGAGTTGAATGCACTAGTCAGACAGAAGTTTGTGAGAATGCTTCTGTGTAGTTTTTAGGTGAAGATATTTCCTTTTCCAGCATAGGTCTCAAAGTGATCCAAATAAACACTTGCAGATTCTACAAAAGGAGTGTTTCCAAACTGCTCTATCAGAGGGAATGTTCAAGTCTGTGAGTTGAATGCAGTAATCACACAGAAGTTTGTGAGAATGCTTCTGTCTAGTTTCAGGTGGAGATATTTCTTTTCCCAGCATAGGCCTCAAAGCCCTCCAAATATCCACTTGCAGACTCTACAAAAAGAGTGTTTCAAAACTGCTCTTTCAAAAGGATGGCTCAAGTCGGTGAGTTGAATGCACTCATCACAAAGAAGTTTCTGAGAATGCTTCTGTGTAGTTGTTATGTGAAGATACTTCCTTTTCCAGCACAGGCCTCAGTGCGCTCGAAATAAACACTTGCAGATCCTACGAAAGGAGTGTTTCAAAACTGTCCTATCAAAATAAACGTTCAAGTCTGTGAGTTGAATGCAGTCATCACACAGAAGTTTCTGAGAATGCTTCTGTGTAGTTTTTAGGTGAAGATATTTCATTTCCCAGCACAGGCCTCAGAGCGCTCCAAATATGCATTTGCAGATTCTACAAAAAGAGAGCTTGAAAACTCTTCCACCAAAAAGAGGCTTCAACTCTATGAGTAGAATGCACTCATCACAAAGAAGTTTCTGAGAATGCTTCTGTCTAGTTTCTATGTGAAGATATTTCCTTTTCCAGCATAGGCGTCAAAGCGCTCCAAATAAACACTTGCAGATTCTACTAAAGGAGTGTTTCCAAACTGCTCTATCAAAGGCAATGTTCAAGTCTGTGAGTTGAATGCACTCATCACAGAGAAGTTTCTGAGAATGCTTCTGTATAGTTTTTAGGTGAAGATATTTCCTTTTCCAGCATAGGCGTCAAAGCGATCCAAATAAACACTTGCTACAAAAGGAGTGTATCCAAACTGCTCTATCAGAGGGAATGTTCAAGTCTGTGAGTTGAATGCAGTAATCACACAGAAGTTTGTGAGAATGCTTCTGTCTAGTTTTTAGGTGAAGATATTTCTTTTCCCAGAATAGGCCCTAAAGCGCTCCAAATTTCCACTTGCAGATTCTACAAAAAGAGTGTTTCAAAACTGCTCTTTCAAAAGGAAGGCTCAAGTCTGTGAGTTGAATGCACTCATCACAAAGAAGTTTCTGAGAATGCTTCTGTGTAGTTGTTATGAGAAGATACTTCCTTTTCCAGCATAGGCCTCAAAGCGCTCGAAATAAACACTTGCAGATTCTACGAAAGGAGTGTTTCAAAACTGTCCTATCAAAAGAAACGTTCAAGTCTGTGAGTTGAATGCACTCATCACAGAGAAGTTTCTGAGAATGCTTCTGTGTAGTTTTTAGGTGAAGATATTTCCTTTTCCAGCATAGGCGTCAAAGCGATCCAAATAAGCCCTTGCAGATTCTACAAAAGGAGTGTTTCCAAACTGCTCTATCAGAGGGAATGTTCAAGTCTGTGAGTTGAATGCAGTAATCACACAGAAGTTTGTGAGAATGCTTCTGTCTAGTTTTTAGGTGAAGATATTTCATTTCCCAGAATAGGCCTGAAAGCGCTCAAAATTTCCACTTGCAGATTCTACAAAAAGAGTGTTTCAAAACTACTCTTTCAAAAGGAAGGCTCAAGTCTGTGAGTTGAATGCACTCATCACAAAGAAGTTTCTGAGAATGCTTCTGTGTAGTTGTTATGTGAAGATACTTCCTTTTCCAGCATAGGCCCCAAAGCGCTCGAAATAAACACTTGCAGATTCTACGAAAGGAGTGTTTCAAAACTGTCCTATGAAAAGAAACGTTCAAGTCTGTGAGTTGAATGCACTCATCACAGAGAAGTTTCTGAGAATGCTTCTGTGTAGTTTTTAGGTGAAGATATATCCTTTTCCAGCATAGGCGTCAAAGCGATCCAAATAAACACTTGCAGATTCTACAAAAGGAGTGTTTCCAAACTGCTCTAACAAGAGGAATGTTCAAGTCTGTGAGTAGAATGCACTCACCACAAAGAAGTTTCTGAGAATGCTTCTGTCTAGTTTTTATGTGAAGATATTTCCTTTTCCAGCATAGGCGTCAAAGCGCTCCAAATAAACACTTGCAGATTCTACAAAAGGAGTGTTTCCAAACTGCTCTATCAGAGGGAATGTTCAAGTCTGTGAGTTGAATGCACTAGTCAGACAGAAGTTTGTGAGAATGCTTCTGTGTAGTTTTTAGGTGAAGATATTTCCTTTTCCAGCATAGGTCTCAAAGTGATCCAAATAAACACTTGCAGATTCTACAAAAGGAGTGTTTCCAAACTGCTCTATCAGAGGGAATGTTCAAGTCTGTGAGTTGAATGCAGTAATCACACAGAAGTTTGTGAGAATGCTTCTGTCTAGTTTCAGGTGGAGATATTTCTTTTCCCAGCATAGGCCTCAAAGCCCTCCAAATATCCACTTGCAGACTCTACAAAAAGAGTGTTTCAAAACTGCTCTTTCAAAAGGATGGCTCAAGTCTGTGAGTTGAATGCACTCATCACAAAGAAGTTTCTGAGAATGCTTCTGTGTAGTTGTTATGTGAAGATACTTCCTTTTCCAGCACAGGCCTCAGTGCGCTCGAAATAAACACTTGCAGATCCTACGAAAGGAGTGTTTCAAAACTGTCCTATCAAAATAAACGTTCAAGTCTGTGAGTTGAATGCAGTCATCACACAGAAGTTTCTGAGAATGCTTCTGTGTAGTCTTTAGGTGAAGATATTTCCTTTTCCAGCATAGGCGTCAAAGCGATCCAAATAAACACTTGCAGATTCTACAAAAGGAGTGTATCCAAACTGCTCTATCAGAGGGAATGTTCAAGTCTGTGAGTTGAATGCAGTAATCACACAGAAGTTTGTGAGAATGCTTCTGTCTACTTTTTAGGTGAAGATATTTCTTTTCCCAGAATAGGCCCTAAAGCGCTCCAGATTTCCACTTGCAGATTCTACAAAAAGAGTGTTTCAAAACTGCTCTTTCAAAAGGAAGGCTCAAGTCTGTGAGTTGAATGCACTCATCACAAAGAAGTTTCTGAGAATGCTTCTGTGTAGTTGTTATGTGAAGATACTTCCTTTTCCAGCATAGGCCTCAAAGCGCTCGAAATAAACACTTGCAGATTCTACAAAAGGAGTGTTTCCAAACTGCTCTATCAAGAGGAATGTTCAAGTCTGTGAGTAGAATGCACTCACCACAAAGAAGTTTCTGAGAATGCTTCTGTCTAGTTTTTATGTGAAGATATTTCCTTTTCCAGCATAGGCGTCAAAGCGCTCCAAATAAACACTTGCAGATTCTACAAAAGGAGTGTTTCCAATCTGCTCTATCAGAGGGAATGTTCAAGTCTGTGAGTTGAATGCACTAGTCAGACAGAAGTTTGTGAGAATGCTTCTGTGTAGTTTTTAGGTGAAGGTATTTCCTTTTCCAGCATAGGTCTCAAAGTGATCCAAATAAACACTTGCAGATTCTACAAAAGGAGTGTTTCCAAACTGCTCTATCAGAGGGAATTTTCAAGTCTGTGAGTTGAATGCAGTAATCACACAGAAGTTTGTGAGAATGCTTCTGTCTAGTTTCAGGTGGAGATATTTCTTTTCCCAGCATAGGCCTCAAAGCCCTCCAAATATCCACTTGCAGACTCTACAAAAAGAGTGTTTCAAAACTGCTCTTTCAAAAGGATGGCTCAAGTCGGTGAGTTGAATGCACTCATCACAAAGAACTTTCTGAGAATGCTTCTGTGTAGTTGTTATGTGAAGATACTTCCTTTTCCAGCACAGGCCTCAGTGCGCTCGAAATAAACACTTGCAGATCCTACGAAAGGAGTGTTTCAAAACTGTCCTATCAAAATAAACGTTCAAGTCTGTGAGTTGAATGCAGTCATCACACAGAAGTTTCTGAGAATGCTTCTGTGTAGTTTTTAGGTGAAGATATTTCATTTCCCAGCACAGGCCTCAGAGCGCTCCAAATATGCATTTGCAGATTCTACAAAAAGAGAGCTTGAAAACTCTTCCACCAAAAAGAGGCTTCAACTCTATGAGTAGAATGCACTCATCACAAAGAAGTTTCTGAGAATGCTTCTGTCTAGTTTTTATGTGAAGATATTTCCTTTTCCAGCATAGGCGTCAAAGCGCTCCAAATAAACACTTGCAGATTCTACTAAAGGAGTGTTTCCAAACTGCTCTATCAAAGGCAATGTTCAAGTCTGTGAGTTGAATGCACTCATCACAGAGAAGTTTCTGAGAATGCTTCTGTGTAGTTTTTAGGTGAAGATATTTCCTTTTCCAGCATAGGCGTCAAAGCGATCCAAATAAACACTTGCAGATTCTACAAAAGGAGTGTATCCAAACTGCTCTATCAGAGGGAATGTTCAAGTCTGTGAGTTGAATGCAGTCATCACACAGAAGTTTGTGAGAATGCTTCTGTCTAGTTTTTAGGTGAAGATATTTCTTTTCCCAGAATAGGCCCTAAAGCGCTCCAAATTTCCACTTGCAGATTCTACAAAAAGAGTGTTTCAAAACTGCTCTTTCAAAAGGAAGGCTCAAGTCTGTGAGTTGAATGGACTCATCACAAAGAAGTTTCTGAGAATGCTTCTGTGTAGTTGTTATGTGAAGATACTTCCTTTTCCAGCATAGGCCTCATAGCGCTCGAAATAAACACTTGCAGATTCTACGAAAGGAGTGTTTCAAAACTGTCCTATCAAAAGAAACGTTCAAGTCTGTGAGTTGAATGCACTCATCACAGAGAAGTTTCTGAGAATGCTTCTGTGTAGTTTTTAGGTGAAGATATTTCCTTTTCCAGCATAGGCGTCAAAGCGATCCAAATAAGCCCTTGCAGATTCTACAAAAGGAGAGTTTCCAAACTGCTCTATCAGAGGGAATGTTCAAGTCTGTGAGTTGAATGCAGTAATCACACAGAAGTTTGTGAGAATGCTTCTGTCTAGTTTTTAGGTGAAGATATTTCATTTCCCAGAATAGGCCTGAAAGCGCTCCAAATTTCCACTTGCAGATTCTACAAAAAGAGTGTTTCAAAACTACTCTTTCAAAAGGAAGGCTCAAGTCTGTGAGTTGAATGCACTCATCACAAAGAAGTTTCTGAGAATGCTTCTGTGTAGTTGTTATGTGAAGATACTTCCTTTTCCAGCATAGGCCCCAAAGCGCTCGAAATAAACACTTGCAGATTCTACGAAAGGAGTGTTTCAAAACTGTCCTATGAAAAGAAACGTTCAAGTCTGTGAGTTGAATGCACTCATCACAGAGAAGTTTCTGAGAATGCTTCTGTGTAGTTTTTAGGTGAAGATATATCCTTTTCCAGCATAGGCGTCAAAGCGATCCAAATAAACACTTGCAGATTCTACAAAAGGAGTGTTTCCAAACTGCTCTATCAAGAGGAATGTTCAAGTCTGTGAGTAGAATGCACTCACCACAAAGAAGTTTCTGAGAATGCTTCTGTCTAGTTTTTATGTGAAGATATTTCCTTTTCCAGCATAGGCGTCAAAGCGCTCCAAATAAACACTTGCAGATTCTACAAAAGGAGTGTTTCCAAACTGCTCTATCAGAGGGAATGTTCAAGGCAGTGAGTTGAATGCACTAGTCAGACAGAAGTTTGTGAGAATGCTTCTGTGTAGTTTTTAGGTGAAGATATTTCCTTTTCCAGCATAGGTCTCAAAGTGATCCAAATAAACACTTGCAGATTCTACAAAAGGAGTGTTTCCAAACTGCTCTATCAGAGGGAATGTTCAAGTCTGTGAGTTGAATTCAGTAATCACACAGAAGTTTGTGAGAATGCTTCTGTCTAGTTTCAGGTGGAGATAATACTTTTCCCAGCATAGGCCTCAAAGCCCTCCAAATATCCACTTGCAGACTCTACAAAAAGAGTGTTTCAAAACTGCTCTTTCAAAAGGATGGCTCAAGTCTGTGAGTTGAATGCACTCATCACAAAGAAGTTTCTGAGAATGCTTCTGTGTAGTTGTTATGTGAAGATACTTCCTTTTCCAGCACAGGCCTCATTGCGCTCGAAATAAACACTTGCAGATCCTACGAAAGGAGTGTTTCAAAACTGTCCTATCAAAATAAACGTTCAAGTCTGTGAGTTGAATGCAGTCATCACACAGAAGTTTCTGAGAATGCTTCTGTGTAGTTTTTAGGTGAAGATATTTCCTTTTCCAGCATAGGCGTCAAAGCGATCCAAATAAACACTTGCAGATTCTACAAAAGGAGTGTATCCAAACTGCTCTATCAGAGGGAATGTTCAAGTCTGTGAGTTGAATGCAGTAATCACACAGAAGTTTGTGAGAATGCTTCTGTCTACTTTTTAGGTGAAGATATTTCTTTTCCCAGAATAGGCCCTAAAGCGCTCCAAATTTCCACTTGCAGATTCTACAAAAAGAGTGTTTCAAAACTGCTCTTTCAAAAGGAAGGCTCAAGTCTGTGAGTTGAATGCACTCATCACAAAGAAGTTTCTGAGAATGCTTCTGTGTAGTTGTTATGTGAAGATACTTCATTTTCCAGCATAGGCCTCAAAGCGCTCGAAATAAACACTTGCAGATTCTACAAAAGGAGTGTTTCCAAACTGCTCCATCAAGAGGAATGTTCAAGTCTGTGAGTAGAATGCACTCACCACAAAGAAGTTTCTGAGAATGCTTCTGTCTAGTTTTTATATGAAGATATTTCCTTTTCCAGCATAGGCGTCAAAGCGCTCCAAATAAACACTTGCAGATTCTACAAGAGGAGTGTTTCCAAACTGCTCTATCAGAGGGAATGTTCAAGTCTGTGAGTTGAATGCACTAGTCAGACAGAAGTTTGTGAGAATGCTTCTGTGTAGTTTTTAGGTGAAGATATTTCCTTTTCCAGCATAGGTCTCAAAGTGATCCAAATAAACACTTGCAGATTCTACAAAAGGAGTGTTTCCAAACTGCTCTATCAGAGGGAATTTTCAAGTCTGTGAGTTGAATGCAGTAATCACACAGAAGTTTGTGAGAATGCTTCTGTCTAGTTTCAGGTGGAGATATTTCTTTTCCCAGCATAGGCCTCAAAGCCCTCCAAATATCCACTTGCAGACTCTACAAAAAGAGTGTTTCAAAACTGCTCTTTCAAAAGGATGCCTCAAGTCGGTGAGTTGAATGCACTCATCACAAAGAACTTTCTGAGAATGCTTCTGTGTAGTTGTTATGTGAAGATACTTCCTTTTCCAGCACAGGCCTCAGTGCGCTCGAAATAAACACTTGCAGATCCTACGAAAGGAGTGTTTCAAAACTGTCCTATCAAAATAAACGTTCAAGTCTGTGAGTTGAATGCAGTCATCACACAGAAGTTTCTGAGAATGCTTCTGTGTAGTTTTTAGGTGAAGATATTTCATTTCCCAGCACAGGCCTCAGAGCGCTACAAATATGCATTTGCAGATTCTACAAAAAGAGAGCTTGAAAACTCTCCCACCAAAAAGAGGCTTCAACTCTATGAGTAGAATGCACTCATCACAAAGAAGTTTCTGAGAATGCTTCTGTCTAGTTTTTATGTGAAGATATTTCCTTTTCCAGCATAGCCGTCAAAGCGCTCCAAATAAACACTTGCAGATTCTACTATAGGAGTGTTTCCAAACTGCTCTATCAAAGGCAATGTTCAAGTCTGTGAGTTGAATGCACTCATCACAGAGAAGTTTCTGAGAATGCTTCTGTGTAGTTTTTAGGTGAAGATATTTCCTTTTCCAGCATAGGCGTCAAAGCGATCCAAATAAACACTTGCAGATTCTACAAAAGGAGTGTATCCAAACTGCTCTATCAGAGGGAATGTTCAAGTCTGTGAGTTGAATGCAGTAATCACACAGAAGTTTGTGAGAATGCTTCTGTCTAGTTTTTAGGTGAAGATATTTCTTTTCCCAGAATAGGCCCTAAAGCGCTCCAAATTTCCACTTGCAGATTCTACAAAAAGAGTGTTTCAAAACTGCTCTTTCAAAAGGAAGGCTCAAGTCTGTGAGTTGAATGCACTCATCACAAAGAAGTTTCTGAGCATGCTTCTGTGTAGTTGTTATGTGAAGATACTTCCTTTTCCAGCATAGGCCTCAAAGCGCTCGAAATAAACACTTGCAGATTCTACGAAAGGAGTGTTTCAAAACTGTCCTATCAAAAGAAACGTTCAAGTCTGTGAGTTGAATGCACTCATCACAGAGAAGTTTCTGAGAATGCTTCTGTGTAGTTTTTAGGTGAAGATATTTCCTTTTCCAGCATAGGCGTCAAAGCGATCCAAATAAGCCCTTGCAGATTCTACAAAAGGAGTGTTTCCAAACTGCTCTATCAGAGGGAATGTTCAAGTCTGTGAGTTGAATGCAGTAATCACACAGAAGTTTGTGAGAATGCTTCTGTCTAGTTTTTAGGTGAAGATATTTCATTTCCCAGAATAGGCCTGAAAGCGCTCCAAATTTCCACTTGCAGATTCTACAAAAAGAGTGTTTCAAAACTACTCTTTCAAAAGGAAGGCTCAAGTCTGTGAATTGAATGCACTCATCACAAAGAAGTTTCTGAGAATGCTTCTGTGTAGTTGTTATGTGAAGATACTTCCTTTTCCAGCATAGGCCCCAAAGCGCTCGAAATAAACACTTGCAGATTCTACGAAAGGAGTGTTTCAAAACTGTCCTATGAAAAGAAACGTTCAAGTCTGTGAGTTGAATGCACTCATCACAGAGAAGTTTCTGAGAATGCTTCTGTGTAGTTTTTAGGTGAAGATATATCCTTTTCCAGCATAGGCGTCAAAGCGATCCAAATAAACACTTGCAGATTCTACAAAAGGAGTGTTTCCAAACTGCTCTATCAAGAGGAATGTTCAAGTCTGTGAGTAGAATGCACTCACCACAAAGAAGTTTCTGAGAATGCTTCTGTCTAGTTTTTATGTGAAGATATTTCCTTTTCCAGCATAGGCGTCAAAGCGCTCCAAATAAACACTTGCAGATTCTACAAAAGGAGTGTTTCCAAACTGCTCTATCAGAGGGAATGTTCAAGTCTGTGAGTTGAATGCACTAGTCAGACAGAAGTTTGTGAGAATGCTTCTGTGTAGTTTTTAGGTGAAGATATTTCCTTTTCCAGCATAGGTCTCAAAGTGATCCAAATAAACACTTGCAGATTCTACAAAAGGAGTGTTTCCAAACTGCTCTATCAGAGGGAATGTTCAAGTCTGTGAGTTGAATGCAGTAATCACACAGAAGTTTGTGAGAATGCTTCTGTCTACTTTCAGGTGGAGATATTTCTTTTCCCAGCATAGGCCTCAAAGCCCTCCAAATATCCACTTGCAGACTCTACAAAAAGAGTGTTTCAAAACTGCTCTTTCAAAAGGATGGCTCAAGTCGGTGAGTTGAATGCACTCATCACAAAGAAGTTTCTGAGAATGCTTCTGTGTAGTTGTTATGTGAAGATACTTCCTTTTCCAGCACAGGCCTCAGTGCGCTCGAAATAAACACTTGCAGATCCTACGAAAGGAGTGTTTCAAAACTGTCCTATCAAAATAAACGTTCAAGTCTGTGAGTTGAATGCAGTCATCACACAGAAGTTTCTGAGAATGCTTCTGTGTAGTTTTTAGGTGAAGATATTTCCTTTTCCAGCATAGGCGTCAAAGCGATCCAAATAAACACTTGCAGATTCTACAAAAGGAGTGTATCCAAACTGCTCTATCAGAGGGAATGTTCAAGTCTGTGAGTTGAATGCAGTAATCACACAGAAGTTTGTGAGAATGCTTCTGTCTACTTTTTAGGTGAAGATATTTCTTTTCCCAGAATAGGCCCTAAAGCGCTCCAAATTTCCACTTGCAGATTCTACAAAAAGAGTGTTTCAAAACTGCTCTTTCAAAAGGAAGGCTCAAGTCTGTGAGTTGAATGCACTCATCACAAAGAAGTTTCTGAGAATGCTTCTGTGTAGTTGTTATGTGAAGATACTTCCTTTTCCAGCATAGGCCTCAAAGCGCTCGAAATAAACACTTGCAGATTCTACAAAAGGAGTGTTTCCAAACTGCTCTATCAAGAGGAATGTTCAAGTCTGTGAGTAGAATGCACTCACCACAAAGAAGTTTCTGAGAATGCTTCTGTCTAGTTTTTATGTGAAGATATTTCCTTTTCCAGCATAGGCGTCAAAGCGCTCCAAATAAACACTTGCAGATTCTACAAAAGGAGTGTTTCCAAACTGCTCTATCAGAGGGAATGTTCAAGTCTGTGAGTTGAATGCACTAGTCAGACAGAAGTTTGTGAGAATGCTTCTGTGTAGTTTTTAGGTGAAGATATTTCCTTTTCCAGCATAGGTCTCAAAGTGATCCAAATAAACACTTGCAGATTCTACAAAAGGAGTGTTTCCAAACTGCTCTATCAGAGGGAATGTTCAAGTCTGTGAGTTGAATGCAGTAATCACACAGAAGTTTGTGAGAATGCTACTGTCTAGTTTCAGGTGGAGATATTTCTTTTCCCAGCATAGGCCTCAAAGCCCTCCAAATATCCACTTGCAGACTCTACAAAAAGAGTGTTTCAAAACTGCTCTTTCAAAAGGATGGCTCAAGTCGGTGAGTTGAATGCACTCATCACAAAGAAGTTTCTGAGAATGCTTCTGTGTAGTTGTTATGTGAAGATACTTCCTTTTCCAGCACAGGCCTCAGTGCGCTCGAAATAAACACTTGCAGATCCTACGAAAGGAGTGTTTCAAAACTGTCCTATCAAAATAAACGTTCAAGTCTGTGAGTTGAATGCAGTCATCACACAGAAGTTTCTGAGAATGCTTCTGTGTAGTTTTTAGGTGAAGATATTTCATTTCCCAGCACAGTCCTCAGAGCGCTACAAATATGCATTTGCAGATTCTACAAAAAGAGAGCTTGAAAACTCTCCCACCAAAAAGAGGCTTCAACTCTATGAGTAGAATGCACTCATCACAAAGAAGTTTCTGAGAATGCTTCTGTATAGTTTTTATGTGAAGATATTTCCTTTTCCAGCATAGCCGTCAAAGCGCTCCAAATAAACACTTGCAGATTCTACTAAAGGAGTGTTTCCAAACTGCTCTATCAAAGGCAATGTTCAAGTCTGTGAGTTGAATGCACTCATCACAGAGAAGTTTCTGAGAATGCTTCTGTGTAGTTTTTAGGTGAAGATATTTCCTTTTCCAGCATAGGCGTCAAAGCGATCCAAATAAACACTTGCAGATTCTACAAAAGGAGTGTATCCAAACTGCTCTATCAGAGGGAATGTTCAAGTCTGTGAGTTGAATGCAGTAATCACACAGAAGTTTGTGAGAATGCTTCTGTCTAGTTTTTAGGTGAAGATATTTCTTTTCCCAGAATAGGCCCTAAAGCGCTCCAAATTTCCACTTGCAGATTCTACAAAAAGAGTGTTTCAAAACTGCTCTTTCAAAAGGAAGGCTCAAGTCTGTGAGTTGAATGCACTCATCACAAAGAAGTTTCTGAGCATGCTTCTGTGTAGTTGTTATGTGAAGATACTTCCTTTTCCAGCATAGGCATCAAAGCGCTCGAAATAAACACTTGCAGATTCTACGAAAGGAGTGTTTCAAAACTGTCCTATCAAAAGAAACGTTCAAGTCTGTGAGTTGAATGCACTCATCACAGAGAAGTTTCTGAGAATGCTTCTGTGTAGTTTTTAGGTGAAGATATTTCCTTTTCCAGCATAGGCGTCAAAGCGATCCAAATAAACACTTGCAGATTCTACAAAAGGAGTGTTTCCAAACTGCTCTATCAAGAGGAATGTTCAAGTCTGTGAGTAGAATGCACTCACCACAAAGAAGTTTCTGAGAATGCTTCTGTCTAGTTTTTATGTGAAGATATTTCCTTTTCCAGCATAGGCGTCAAAGCGCTCCAAATAAACACTTGCAGATTCTACAAAAGGAGTGTTTCCAAACTGCTCTATCAGAGGGAATGTTCAAGGCCGTGAGTTGAATGCACTAGTCAGACAGAAGTTTGTGAGAATGCTTCTGTGTAGTTTTTAGGTGAAGATATTTCCTTTTCCAGCATAGGTCTCAAAGTGATCCAAATAAACACTTGCAGATTCTACAAAAGGAGTGTTTCCAAACTGCTCTATCAGAGGGAATGTTCAAGTCTGTGAGTTGAATGCAGTAATCACACAGAAGTTTGTGAGAATGCTTCTGTCTAGTTTCAGGTGGAGATATTTCTTTTCCCAGCATAGGCCTCAAAGCCCTCCAAATATCCACTTGCAGACTCTACAAAAAGAGTGTTTCAAAACTGCTCTTTCAAAAGGATGGCTCAAGTCGGTGAGTTGAATGCACTCATCACAAAGAAGTTTCTGAGAATGCTTCTGTGTAGTTCTTATGTGAAGATACTTCCTTTTCCAGCACAGGCCTCAGTGCGCTCGAAATAAACACTTGCAGATCCTACGAAAGGAGTGTTTCAAAACTGTCCTATCAAAATAAACGTTCAAGTCTGTGAGTTGAATGCAGTCATCACACAGAAGTTTCTGAGAATGCTTCTGTGTAGTTTTTAGGTGAAGATATTTCATTTCCCAGCACAGGCCTCAGAGCGCTCCAAATATGCATTTGCAGATTCTACAAAAAGAGAGCTTGAAAACTCTTCCACCAAAAAGAGGCTTCAACTCTATGAGTAGAATGCACTCATCACAAAGAAGTTTCTGAGAATGCTTCTGTCTAGTTTTTATGTGAAGATATTTCCTTTTCCAGCATAGGCGTCAAAGCGCTCCAAATAAACACTTGCAGATTCTACTAAAGGAGTGTTTCCAAACTGCTCTATCAAAGGCAATGTTCAAGTCTGTGAGTTGAATGCACTCATCACAGAGAAGTTTCTGAGAATGCTTCTGTGTAGTTTTTAGGTGAAGATATTTCCTTTTCCAGCATAGGCGTCAAAGCGATCCAAATAAACACTTGCAGATTCTACAAAAGGAGTGTATCCAAACTGCTCTATCAGAGGGAATGTTCAAGTCTGTGAGTTGAATGCAGTCATCACACAGAAGTTTGTGAGAATGCTTCTGTCTAGTTTTTAGGTGAAGATATTTCTTTTCCCAGAATAGGCCCTAAAGCGCTCCAAATTTCCACTTGCAGATTCTACAAAAAGAGTGTTTCAAAACTGCTCTTTCAAAAGGAAGGCTCAAGTCTGTGAGTTGAATGCACTCATCACAAAGAAGTTTCTGAGAATGCTTCTGTGTAGTTGTTATGTGAAGATACTTCCTTTTCCAGCATAGGCCTCAAAGCGCTCGAAATAAACACTTGCAGATTCTACGAAAGGAGTGTTTCAAAACTGTCCTATCAAAAGAAACGTTCAAGTCTGTGAGTTGAATGCACTCATCACAGAGAAGTTTCTGAGAATGCTTCTGTGTAGTTTTTAGGTGAAGATATTTCCTTTTCCAGCATAGGCGTCAAAGCGATCCAAATAAGCCCTTGCAGATTCTACAAAAGGAGTGTTTCCAAACTGCTCTATCAGAGGGAATGTTCAAGTCTGTGAGTTGAATGCAGTAATCACACAGAAGTTTGTGAGAATGCTTCTGTCTAGTTTTTAGGTGAAGATATTTCATTTCCCAGAATAGGCCTGAAAGCGCTCCAAATTTCCACTTGCAGATTCTACAAAAAGAGTGTTTCAAAACTACTCTTTCAAAAGGAAGGCTCAAGTCTGTGAGTTGAATGCACTCATCACAAAGAAGTTTCTGAGAATGCTTCTGTGTAGTTGTTATGTGAAGATACTTCCTTTTCCAGCATAGGCCCCAAAGCGCTCGAAATAAACACTTGCAGATTCTACGAAAGGAGTGTTTCAAAACTGTCCTGTGAAAAGAAACGTTCAAGTCTGTGAGTTGAATGCACTCATCACAGAGAAGTTTCTGAGAATGCTTCTGTGTAGTTTTTAGGTGAAGATATATCCTTTTCCAGCATAGGCGTCAAAGCGATCCAAATAAACACTTGCAGATTCTACAAAAGGAGTGTTTCCAAACTGCTCTATCAAGAGGAATGTTCAAGTCTGTGAGTAGAATGCACTCACCACAAAGAAGTTTCTGAGAATGCTTCTGTCTAGTTTTTATGTGAAGATATTTCCTTTTCCAGCATAGGCGTCAAAGCGCTCCAAATAAACACTTGCAGATTCTACAAAAGGAGTGTTTCCAAACTGCTCTATCAGAGGGAATGTTCAAGTCTGTGAGTTGAATGCACTAGTCAGACAGAAGTTTGTGAGAATGCTTCTGTGTAGTTTTTAGGTGAAGATATTTCCTTTTCCAGCATAGGTCTCAAAGTGATCCAAATAAACACTTGCAGATTCTACAAAAGGAGTGTTTCCAAACTGCTCTATCAGAGGGAATGTTCAAGTCTGTGAGTTGAATGCAGTAATCACACAGAAGTTTGTGAGAATGCTTCTGTCTAGTTTCAGGTGGAGATATTTCTTTTCCCAGCATAGGCCTCAAAGCCCTCCAAATATCCACTTGCAGACTCTACAAAAAGAGTGTTTCAAAACTGCTCTTTCAAAAGGATGGCTCAAGTCGGTGAGTTGAATGCACTCATCACAAAGAAGTTTCTGAGAATGCTTCTGTGTAGTTGTTATGTGAAGATACTTCCTTTTCCAGCACAGGCCTCAGTGCGCTCGAAATAACCACTTGCAGATCCTACGAAAGGAGTGTTTCAAAACTGTCCTATCAAAATAAACGTTCAAGTCTGTGAGTTGAATGCAGTCATCACACAGAAGTTTCTGAGAATGCTTCTGTGTAGTTTTTAGGTGAAGATATTTCATTTCCCAGCACAGGCCTCAGAGCGCTCCAAATATGCATTTGCAGATTCTACAAAAAGAGAGCTTGAAAACTCTTCCACCAAAAAGAGGCTTCAACTCTATGAGTAGAATGCACTCATCACAAAGAAGTTTCTGAGAATGCTTCTGTCTAGTTTTTATGTGAAGATATTTCCTTTTCCAGCATAGGCGTCAAAGCGCTCCAAATAAACACTTGCAGATTCTACTAAAGGAGTGTTTCCAAACTGCTCTATCAAAGGCAATGTTCAAGTCTGTGAGTTGAATGCACTCATCACAGAGAAGTTTCTGAGAATGCTTCTGTATAGTTTTTAGGTGAAGATATTTCCTTTTCCAGCATAGGCGTCAAAGCGATCCAAATAAACACTTGCTACAAAAGGAGTGTATCCAAACTGCTCTATCAGAGGGAATGTTCAAGTCTGTGAGTTGAATGCAGTAATCACACAGAAGTTTGTGAGAATGCTTCTGTCTAGTTTTTAGGTGAAGATATTTCTTTTCCCAGAATAGGCCCTAAAGCGCTCCAAATTTCCACTTGCAGATTCTACAAAAAGAGTGTTTCAAAACTGCTCTTTCAAAAGGAAGGCTCAAGTCTGTGAGTTGAATGCACTCATCACAAAGAAGTTTCTGAGAATGCTTCTGTGTAGTTGTTATGAGAAGATACTTCCTTTTCCAGCATAGGCCTCAAAGCGCTCGAAATAAACACTTGCAGATTCTACGAAAGGAGTGTTTCAAAACTGTCCTATCAAAAGAAACGTTCAAGTCTGTGAGTTGAATGCACTCATCACAGAGAAGTTTCTGAGAATGCTTCTGTGTAGTTTTTAGGTGAAGATATTTCCTTTTCCAGCATAGGCGTCAAAGCGATCCAAATAAGCCCTTGCAGATTCTACAAAAGGAGTGTTTCCAAACTGCTCTATCAGAGGGAATGTTCAAGTCTGTGAGTTGAATGCAGTAATCACACAGAAGTTTGTGAGAATGCTTCTGTCTAGTTTTTAGGTGAAGATATTTCATTTCCCAGAATAGGCCTGAAAGCGCTCAAAATTTCCACTTGCAGATTCTACAAAAAGAGTGTTTCAAAACTACTCTTTCAAAAGGAAGGCTCAAGTCTGTGAGTTGAATGCACTCATCACAAAGAAGTTTCTGAGAATGCTTCTGTGTAGTTGTTATGTGAAGATACTTCCTTTTCCAGCATAGGCCCCAAAGCGCTCGAAATAAACACTTGCAGATTCTACGAAAGGAGTGTTTCAAAACTGTCCTATGAAAAGAAACGTTCAAGTCTGTGAGTTGAATGCACTCATCACAGAGAAGTTTCTGAGAATGCTTCTGTGTAGTTTTTAGGTGAAGATATATCCTTTTCCAGCATAGGCGTCAAAGCGATCCAAATAAACACTTGCAGATTCTACAAAAGGAGTGTTTCCAAACTGCTCTAACAAGAGGAATGTTCAAGTCTGTGAGTAGAATGCACTCACCACAAAGAAGTTTCTGAGAATGCTTCTGTCTAGTTTTTATGTGAAGATATTTCCTTTTCCAGCATAGGCGTCAAAGCGCTCCAAATAAACACTTGCAGATTCTACAAAAGGAGTGTTTCCAAACTGCTCTATCAGAGGGAATGTTCAAGTCTGTGAGTTGAATGCACTAGTCAGACAGAAGTTTGTGAGAATGCTTCTGTGTAGTTTTTAGGTGAAGATATTTCCTTTTCCAGCATAGGTCTCAAAGTGATCCAAATAAACACTTCCAGATTCTACAAAAGGAGTGTTTCCAAACTGCTCTATCAGAGGGAATGTTCAAGTCTGTGAGTTGAATGCAGTAATCACACAGAAGTTTGTGAGAATGCTTCTGTCTAGTTTCAGGTGGAGATATTTCTTTTCCCAGCATAGGTCTCAAAGCCCTCCAAATATCCACTTGCAGACTCTACAAAAAGAGTGTTTCAAAACTGCTCTTTCAAAAGGATGGCTCAAGTCGGTGAGTTGAATGCACTCATCACAAAGAAGTTTCTGAGAATGCTTCTGTGTAGTTGTTATGTGAAGATACTTCCTTTTCCAGCACAGGCCTCAGTGCGCTCGAAATAAACACTTGCAGATCCTACGAAAGGAGTGTTTCAAAACTGTCCTATCAAAATAAACGTTCAAGTCTGTGAGTTGAATGCAGTCATCACACAGAAGTTTCTGAGAATGCTTCTGTGTAGTTTTCAGGTGAAGATATTTCATTTCCCAGCACAGGCCTCAGAGCGCTCCAAATATGCATTTGCAGATTCTACAAAAAGAGAGCTTGAAAACTCTTCCACCAAAAAGAGGCTTCAACTCTATGAGTAGAATGCACTCATCACAAAGAAGTTTCTGAGAATGCTTCTGTCTAGTTTTTATGTGAAGATATTTCCTTTTCCAGCATAGGCGTCAAAGCGCTCCAAATAAACACTTGCAGATTCTACTAAAGGAGTGTTTCCAAACTGCTCTATCAAAGGCAATGTTCAAGTCTGTGAGTTGAATGCACTCATCACAGAGAAGTTTCTGAGAATGCTTCTGTGTAGTTTTTAGGTGAAGATATTTCCTTTTCCAGCATAGACGTCAAAGCGATCCAAATAAACACTTGCAGATTCTACAAAAGGAGTGTATCCAAACTGCTCTATCAGAGGGAATGTTCAAGTCTGTGAGTTGAATGCAGTAATCACACAGAAGTTTTTGTGAGAATGCTTCTGTCTAGTTTTTAGGTGAAGATATTTCTTTTCCCAGAATAGGCCCTAAAACGCTCCAAATTTCCACTTGCAGATTCTACAAAAAGAGTGTTTCAAAACTGCTCTTTCAAAAGGAAGGCTCAAGTCTGTGAGTTGAATGCACTCATCACAAAGAAGTTTCTGAGAATGCTTCTGTGCAGTTGTTATGTGAAGATACTTCCTTTTCCAGCATAGGCCTCAAAGCCCTCGGAATAAACACTTGCAGATTCTACGAAAGGAGTGTTTCAAAACTGTCCTATCAAAAGAAACGTTCAAGTCTGTGAGTTGAATGCACTCATCACAGAGAAGTTTCTGAGAATGCTTCTGTGTAGTTTTTAGGTGAAGATATTTCCTTTTCCAGCATAGGCGTCAAAGCGATCCAGATAAACACTTGCAGATTCTACAAAAGGAGTGTTTCCAAACTGCTCTATCAGAGGGAATGTTCAAGTCTGTGAGTTGAATGCAGTAATCACACAGAAGTTTGTGAGAATGCTTCTGTCTAGTTTTTAGGTGAAGATATTTCATTTCCCAGAATAGGCCTGAAAGCGCTCCAAATTTCCACTTGCAGATTCTACAAAAAGAGTGTTTCAAAACTACTCTTTCAAAAGGAAGGCTCAAGTCTGTGAGTTGAATGCACTCATCACAAAGAAGTTTCTGAGAATGCTTCTGTGTAGTTGTTATGTGAAGATACTTCCTTTTCCAGCATAGGCCCCAAAGCGCTCGAAATAAACACTTGCAGATTCTACGAAAGGAGTGTTTCAAAACTGTCCTATGAAAAGAAACGTTCAAGTCTGTGAGTTGAATGCACTCATCACAGAGAAGTTTCTGAGAATGCTTCTGTGTAGTTTTTAGGTGAAGATATATCCTTTTCCAGCATAGGCGTCAAAGCGATCCAAATAAACACTTGCAGATTCTACAAAAGGAGTGTTTCCAAACTGCTCTATCAAGAGGAATGTTCAAGTCTGTGAGTAGAATGCACTCACCACAAAGAAGTTTCTGAGAATGCTTCTGTCTAGTTTTTATGTGAAGATATTTCCTTTTCCAGCATAGGCGTCAAAGCGCTCCAAATAAACACTTGCAGATTCTACAAAAGGAGTGTTTCCAAACTGCTCTATCAGAGGGAATGTTCAAGTCTGTGAGTTGAATGCACTAGTCAGACAGAAGTTTGTGAGAATGCTTCTGTGTAGTTTTTAGGTGAAGATATTTCCTTTTCCAGCATAGGTCTCAAAGTGATCCAAATAAACACTTGCAGATTCTACAAAAGGAGTGTTTCCAAACTGCTCTATCAGAGGGAATGTTCAAGTCTGTGAGTTGAATGCAGTAATCACACAGAAGTTTGTGAGAATGCTTCTGTCTAGTTTCAGGTGGAGATATTTCTTTTCCCAGCATAGGCCTCAAAGCCCTCCAAATATCCACTTGCAGACTCTACAAAAAGAGTGTTTCAAAACTGCTCTTTCAAAAGGATGGCTCAAGTCGGTGAGTTGAATGCACTCATCACAAAGAAGTTTCTGAGAATGCTTCTGTGTAGTTGTTATGTGAAGATACTTCCTTTTCCAGCACAGGCCTCAGTGCGCTCGAAATAAACACTTGCAGATCCTACGAAAGGAGTGTTTCAAATCTGTCCTATCAAAATTAACGTTCAAGTCTGTGAGTTGAATGCAGTCATCACACAGAAGTTTCTGAGAATGCTTCTGTGTAGTTTTTAAGTGAAGGTATTTCATTTCCCAGCACAGGCCTCAGAGTGCTCCAAATATGCATTTGCAGATTCTACAAAAAGAGAGCTTGAAAACTCTTCCACCAAAAAGAGGCTTCAACTCTATGAGTAGAATGCACTCATCACAAAGAAGTTTCTGAGAATGCTTCTGTCTAGTTTTTATGTGAAGATATTTCCTTTTCCAGCATAGGCGTCAAAGCGCTCCAAATAAACACTTGCAGATTCTACTAAAGGAGTGTTTCCAAACTGCTCTATCAAAGGCAATGTTCAAGTCTGTGAGTTGAATGCACTCATCACAGAGAAGTTTCTGAGAATGCTTCTGTGTAGTTTTTAGGTGAAGATATTTCCTTTTCCAGCATACGCGTCAAAGCGATCCAAATAAACACTTGCAGATTCTACAAAAGGAGTGTATCCAAACTGCTCTATCAGAGGGAATGTTCAAGTCTGTGAGTTGAATGCAGTCATCACACAGAAGTTTGTGAGAATGCTTCTGTCTAGTTTTTGGGTGAAGATATTTCTTTTCCCAGAATAGGCCCTAAAGCGCTCCAAATTTCCACTTGCAGATTCTACAAAAAGAGTGTTTCAAAACTGCTCTTTCAAAAGGAAGGCTCAAGTCTGTGAGTTGAATGCACTCATCACAAAGAAGTTTCTGAGAATGCTTCTGTGTAGTTGTTATGTGAAGATACTTCCTTTTCCAGCATAGGCCTCAAAGCGCTCGAAATAAACACTTGCAGATTCTACGAAAGGAGTGTTTCAAAACTGTCCTATCAAAAGAAACGTTCAAGTCTGTGAGTTGAATGCACTCATCACAGAGAAGTTTCTGAGAATGTTTCTGTGTAGTTTTTAGGTGAAGATATTTCCTTTTCCAGCATAGGCGTCAAAGCGATCCAAATAAGCCCTTGCAGATTCTACAAAAGGAGTGTTTCCAAACTGCTCTATCAGAGGGAATGTTCAAGTCTGTGAGTTGAATGCAGTAATCACACAGAAGTTTGTGAGAATGCTTCTGTCTAGTTTTTAGGTGAAGATATTTCATTTCCCAGAATAGGCCTGAAAGTGCTCCAAATTTCCACTTGCAGATTCTACAAAAAGAGTGTTTCAAAACTACTCTTTCAAAAGGAAGGCTCAAGTCTGTGAGTTGAATGCACTCATCACAAAGAAGTTTCTGAGAATGCTTCTGTGTAGTTGTTATGTGAAGATACTTCCTTTTCCAGCATAGGCCCCAAAGCGCTCGAAATAAACACTTGCAGATTCTACGAAAGGAGTGTTTCAAAACTGTCCTATGAAAAGAAACGTTCAAGTCTGTGAGTTGAATGCACTCACCACAGAGAAGTTTCTGAGAATGCTTCTGTGTAGTTTTTAGGTGAAGATATATCCTTTTCCAGCATAGGCGTCAAAGCGATCCAAATAAACACTTGCAGATTCTACAAAAGGAGTGTTTCCAAACTGCTCTATCAAGAGGAATGTTCAAGTCTGTGAGTAGAATGCACTCACCACCAAGAAGTTTCTGAGAATGCTTCTGTCTAGTTTTTATGTGAAGATATTTCCTTTTCCAGCATAGGCGTCAAAGCGCTCCAAATAAACACTTGCAGATTCTACAAAAGGAGTGTTTCCAAACTGCTCTATCAGAGGGAATGTTCAAGTCTGTGAGTTGAATGCACTAGTCAGACAGAAGTTTGTGAGAATGCTTCTGTGTAGTTTTTAGGTGAAGATATTTCCTTTTCCAGCATAGGTCTCAAAGTGATCCAAATAAACACTTGCAGATTCTACAAAAGGAGTGTTTCCAAACTGCTCTATCAGAGGGAATGTTCAAGTCTGTGAGTTGAATGCAGTAATCACACAGAAGTTTGTGAGAATGCTTCTGTCTAGTTTCAGGTGGAGATATTTCTTTTCCCAGCATAGGCCTCAAAGCCCTCCAAATATCCACTTGCAGACGCTACAAAAAGAGTGTTTCAAAACTGCTCTTTCAAAAGGATGGCTCAAGTCGGTGAGTTGAATGCACTCATCACAAAGAAGTTTCTGAGAATGCTTCTGTGTAGTTGTTATGTGAAGATACTTCCTTTTCCAGCACAGGCCTCAGTGCGCTCGAAATAAACACTTGCAGATCCTACGAAAGGAGTGTTTCAAAACTGTCCTATCAAAATAAACGTTCACGTCTGTGAGTTGAATGCAGTCATCACACAGAAGTTTCTGAGAATGCTTCTGTGTAGTTTTTAGGTGAAGATATTTCATTTCCCAGCACAGGCCTCAGAGTGCTCCAAATATGCATTTGCAGATTCTACAAAAAGAGAGCTTGAAAACTCTTCCACCAAAAAGAGGCTTCAACTCTATGAGTAGAATGCACTCATCACAAAGAAGTTTCTGAGAATGCTTCTGTCTAGTTTTTATGTGAAGATATTTCCTTTTCCAGCATAGGCGTCAAAGCGCTCCAAATAAACACTTGCAGATTCTACTAAAGGAGTGTTTCCAAACTGCTCTATCAAAGGCAATGTTCAAGTCTGTGAGTTGAATGCACTCATCACAGAGAAGTTTCTGAGAATGCTTCTGTGTAGTTTTTAGGTGAAGATATTTCCTTTTCCAGCATAGGCGTCAAAGCGATCCAAATAAACATTTGCAGATTCTACAAAAGGAGTGTATCCAAACTGCTCTATCAGAGGGAATGTTCAAGTCTGTGAGTTGAATGCAGTAATCACACAGAAGTTTGTGAGAATGCTTCTGTCTAGTTTTTAGGTGAAGATATTTCTTTTTCCAGAATAGGCCCTAAAGCGCTCCAAATTTTCTCTTGCAGATTCTACAAAAAGAGTGTTTCAAAACTGCTCTTTCAAAAGGAAGGCTCAAGTCTGTGAGTTGAATACACTCATCACAAGGAAGTTTCTGAGAATGCTTCTGTGTAGTTTTTAGGTGAAGATATTTCCTTTTCCAGCATAGGCGTCAAAGCGATCCAAATAAACACTTGCAGATTCTACAAAAGGAGTCTATCCAAACTGCTCTATCAGAGGGAATGTTCAAGTCTGTGAGTTGAATGCAGTCATCACACAGAAGTTTCTGAGAATGCTTCTGTGTAGTTTTTAGGTGAAGATATTTCATTTCCCAGCACAGGCCTCAGAGCGCTCCAAATATGCATTTGCAGATTCTACAAAAAGAGAGCTTGAAAACTCTTCCACCAAAAAGAGGCTTCAACTCTATGAGTAGAATGCACTCATCACAAAGAAGTTTCTGAGAATGCTTCTGTCTAGTTTTTATGTGAAGATACTTCCTTTTCCAGCATAGGCGTCAAAGCGCTCCAAATAAACACTTGCAGATTCTACTAAAGGAGTGTTTCCAAACTGCTCTATCAAAGGCAATGTTCAAGTCTGTGAGTTGAATGCACTCATCACAGAGAAGTTTCTGAGAATGCTTCTGTGTAGTTTTTAGGTGAAGATATATCCTTTTCCAGCATAGGCGTCAAAGCGATCCAAATAAACACTTGCAGATTCTACAAAAGGAGTGTTTCCAAACTGCTCTATCAAGAGGAATGTTCAAGTCTGTGAGTAGAATGCACTCACCACAAAGAAGTTTCTGAGAATGCTTCTGTCTAGTTTTTATGTGAAGATATTTCCTTTTCCAGCATAGGCGTCAAAGCGCTCCAAATAAACACTTGCAGATTCTACAAAAGGAGTGTTTCCAAACTGCTCTATCAGAGGGAATGTTCAAGTCTGTGAGTTGAATGCACTAGTCAGACAGAAGTTTGTGAGAATGCTTCTGTGTAGTTTTTAGGTGAAGATATTTCCTTTTCCAGCATAGGTCTCAAAGTGATCCAAATAAACACTTGCAGATTCTACAAAAGGAGTGTTTCCAAACTGCTCTATCAGAGGGAATGTTCAAGTCTGTGAGTTGAATGCAGTAATCACACAGAAGTTTGTGAGAATGCTTCTGTCTAGTTTCAGGTGGAGATATTTCTTTTCCCAGCATAGGCCTCAAAGCCCTCCAAATATCCACTTGCAGACTCTACAAAAAGAGTGTTTCAAAACTGCTCTTTCAAAAGGATGGCTCAAGTCTGTGCGTTGAATGCACTCATCACAAAGAAGTTTCTGAGAAAGCTTCTGTGTAGTTGTTATGTGAAGATACTTCCTTTTCCAGCACAGGCCTCAGTGCGCTCGAAATAAACACTTGCAGATCCTACGAAAGGAGTGTTTCAAAACTGTCCTATCAAAATAAACGTTCAAGTCTGTGAGTTGAATGCAGTCATCACACAGAAGTTTCTGAGAATGCTTCTGTGTAGTTTTTAGGTGAAGATATTTCATTTCCCAGCACAGGCCTCAGAGCGCTCCAAATATGCATTTGCAGATTCTACAAAAAGAGAGCTTGAAAACTCTTCCACCAAAAAGAGGCTTCAACTCTATGAGTAGAATGCACTCATCACAAAGAAGTTTCTGAGAATGCTTCTGTCTAGTTTTTATGTGAAGATACTTCCTTTTCCAGCATAGGCGTCAAAGCGCTCCAAATAAACACTTGCAGATTCTACTAAAGGAGTGTTTCCAAACTGCTCTATCAAAGGCAATGTTCAAGTCTGTGAGTTGAATGCACTCATCACAGAGAAGTTTCTGAGAATGCTTCTGTGTAGTTTTTAGGTGAAGATATTTCCTTTTCCAGCATAGGCGTCAAAGCGATCCAAATAAACACTTGCCGATTCTACAAAAGGAGTGTATCCAAACTGCTCTATCAGAGGGAATGTTCAAGTCTGTGAGTTGAATGCAGTCATCACACAGAAGTTTGTGAGAATGCTTCTGTCTAGTTTTTAGGTGAAGATATTTCTTTTCCCAGAATAGGCCCTAAAGCGCTCCAAATTTCCACTTGCAGATTCTACAAAAAGAGTGTTTCAAAACTGCTCTTTCAAAAGGAAGGCTCAAGTCTGTGAGTTGAATGCACTCATCACAAAGAAGTTTCTGAGAATGCTTCTGTGTAGTTGTTATGTGACGATACTTCCTTTTCCAGCATAGGCCTCAAAGCGCTCGAAATAAACACTTGCAGATTCTACGAAAGGAGTGTTTCAAAACTGTCCTATCAAAAGAAACGTTCAAGTCTGTGAGTTGAATGCACTCATCACAGAGAAGTTTCTGAGAATGCTTCTGTGTAGTTTTTAGGTGAAGATATTTCCTTTTCCAGCATAGGCGTCAAAGCGATCCAAATAAGCCCTTGCAGATTCTACAAAAGGAGTGTTTCCAAACTGCTCTATCAGAGGGAATGTTCAAGTCTGTGAGTTGAATGCAGTCATCACACAGAAGTTTGTGAGAATGCTTCTGTCTAGTTTTTAGGTGAAGATATTTCATTTCCCAGAATAGGCCTGAAAGCGCTCCAAATTTCCACTTGCAGATTCTACAAAAAGAGTGTTTCAAAACTACTCTTTCAAAAGGAAGGCTCAAGTCTGTGAGTTGAATGCACTCATCACAAAGAAGTTTCTGAGAATGCTTCTGTGTAGTTGTTATGTGAAGATACTTCCTTTTCCAGCATAGGCCCCAAAGCGCTCGAAATAAACACTTGCAGATTCTACGAAAGGAGTGTTTCAAAACTGTCCTATGAAAAGAAACGTTCAAGTCTGTGAGTTGAATGCACTCATCACACAGAAGTTTCTGAGAATGCTTCTGTGTAGTTTTTAGGTGAAGATATTTCCTTTTCCAGCATAGGCGTCAAAGCGATCCAAATAAGCCCTTGCAGATTCTACAAAAGGAGTGTTTCCAAACTGGTCTATCAGAGGGAATGTTCAAGTCTGTGAGTTGAATGCAGTAATCACACAGAAGTTTGTGAGAATGCTTCTGTCTAGTTTTTAGGTGAAGATATTTCATTTCCCAGAATAGGCCTGAAAGCGCTCCAAATTTCCACTTGCAGATTCTACAAAAAGAGTGTTTCAAAACTACTCTTTCAAAAGGAAGGCTCAAGTCTGTGAGTTGAATGCACTCATCACAAAGAAGTTTCTGAGAATGCTTCTGTGTAGTTGTTATGTGAAGATACTTCCTTTTCCAGCATGGGCCCCAAAGAGCTCGAAATAAACACTTGCAGATTCTACGAAAGGAGTGTTTCAAAACTGTCCTATGAAAAGAAACGTTCAAGTCTGTGAGTTGAATGCACTCATCACAGAGAAGTTTCTGAGAATGCTTCTGTGTAGTTTTTAGGTGAAGATATATCCTTTTCCAGCATAGGCGTCAAAGCGATCCAAATAAACACTTGCAGATTCTACAAAAGGAGTGTTTCCAAACTGCTCTATCAAGAGGAATGTTCAAGTCTGTGAGTAGAATGCACTCACCACAAAGAAGTTTCTGAGAATGCTTCTGTCTAGTTTTTATGTGAAGATATTTCCTTTTCCAGCATAGGCGTCAAAGCGCTCCAAATAAACACTTGCAGATTCTACAAAAGGAGCGTTTCCAAACTGCTCTATCAGAGGGAATGTTCAAGTCTGTGAGTTGAATGCACTAGTCAGACAGAAGTTTGTGAGAATGCTTCTGTGTAGTTTTTAGGTGAAGATATTTCCTTTTCCAGCATAGGTCTCAAAGTGATCCAAATAAACACTTGCAGATTCTACAAAAGGAGTGTTTCCAAACTGCTCTATCAGAGGGAATGTTCAAGTCTGTGAGTTGAATGCAGTAATCACACAGAAGTTTGTGAGAATGCTTCTGTCTAGTTTCAGGTGGAGATATTTCTTTTCCCAGCATAGGCCTCAAAGCCCTCCAAATATCCACTTGCAGACTCTACAAAAAGAGTGTTTCAAAACTGCTCTTTCAAAAGGATGGCTCAAGTCGGTGAGTTGAATGCACTCATCACAAAGAAGTTTCTGAGAATGCTTCTGTGTAGTTGTTATGTGAAGATACTTCCTTTTCCAGCACAGGCCTCAGTGCGCTCGAAATAAACACTTGCAGATCCTACGAAAGGAGTGTTTCAAAACTGTCCTATCAAAATAAACGTTCACGTCTGTGAGTTGAATGCAGTCATCACACAGAAGTTTCTGAGAATGCTTCTGTGTAGTTTTTAGGTGAAGATATTTCATTTCCCAGCACAGGCCTCAGAGTGCTCCAAATATGCATTTGCAGATTCTACAAAAAGAGAGCTTGAAAACTCTTCCACCAAAAAGAGGCTTCAACTCTATGAGTAGAATGCACTCATCACAAAGAAGTTTCTGAGAATGCTTCTGTCTAGTTTTTATGTGAAGATATTTCCTTTTCCAGCATAGGCGTCAAAGCGCTCCAAATAAACACTTGCAGATTCTACTAAAGGAGTGTTTCCAAACTGCTCTATCAAAGGCAATGTTCAAGTCTGTGAGTTGAATGCACTCATCACAGAGAAGTTTCTGAGAATGCTTCTGTGTAGTTTTTAGGTGAAGATATTTCCTTTTCCAGCATAGGCGTCAAAGCGATCCAAATAAACACTTGCCGATTCTACAAAAGGAGTGTATCCAAACTGCTCTATCAGAGGGAATGTTCAAGTCTGTGAGTTGAATGCAGTAATCACACAGAAGTTTGTGAGAATGCTTCTGTCTAGTTTTTAGGTGAAGATATTTCTTTTTCCAGAATAGGCCCTAAAGCGCTCCAAATTTTCTCTTGCAGATTCTACAAAAAGAGTGTTTCAAAACTGCTCTTTCAAAAGGAAGGCTCAAGTCTGTGAGTTGAATACACTCATCACAAGGAAGTTTCTGAGAATGCTTCTGTGTAGTTTTTAGGTGAAGAGATTTCCTTTTCCAGCATAGGCGTCAAAGCGATCCAAATAAACACTTGCAGATTCTACAAAAGGAGTCTATCCAAACTGCTCTATCAGAGGGAATGTTCAAGTCTGTGAGTTGAATGCAGTAATCACACAGAAGTTTGTGAGAATGCTTCTGTCTAGTTTTTAGGTGAAGATATTTCTTTTCCCAGAATAGGCCCTAAAGCGCTCCAAATTTCCACTTGCAGATTCTACAAAAAGAGTGTTTCAAAACTGCTCTTTCAAAAGGAAGGCTCAAGTCTGTGAGTTGAATGCACTCATCACAAAGAAGTTTCTGAGAATGCTTCTGTGTAGTTGTTATGTGAAGATACTTCCTTTTCCAGCATAGGCCTCAAAGCGCTCGAAATAAACACTTGCAGATTCTACGAAAGGAGTGTTTCAAAACTGTCCTATCAAAAGAAACGTTCAAGTCTGTGAGTTGAATGCACTCATCACAGAGAAGTTTCTGAGAATGCTTCTGTGTAGTTTTTAGGTGAAGATATTTCCTTTTCCAGCATAGGCGTCAAAGCGATCCAAATAAGCCCTTGCAGATTCTACAAAAGGAGTGTTTCCAAACTGCTCTATCAGAGGGAATGTTCAAGTCTGTGAGTTGAATGCAGTAATCACACAGAAGTTTGTGAGAATGCTTCTGTCTAGTTTTTAGGTGAAGATATTTCATTTCCCAGAATAGGCCTGAAAGCGCTCCAAATTTCCACTTGCAGATTCTACAAAAAGAGTGTTTCAATACTACTCTTTCAAAAGGAAGGCTCAAGTCGGTGAGTTGAATGCACTCATCACAAAGAAGTTTCTGAGAATGCTTCTGTGTAGTTGTTATGTGAAGATACTTCCTTTTCCAGCATAGGCCCCAAAGCGCTCGAAATAAACACTTGCAGATTCTACGAAAGGAGTGTTTCAAAACTGTCCTATCAAAAGAAACGTTCAAGTCTGTGAGTTGAATGCACTCATCACACAGAAGTTTCTGAGAATGCTTCTGTGTAGTTTTTAGGTGAAGATATTTCCTTTTCCAGCATAGGCGTCAAAGCGATCCAAATAAGCCCTTGCAGATTCTACAAAAGGAGTGTTTCCAAACTGCTCTATCAGAGGGAATGTTCAAGTCTGTGAGTTGAATGCAGTAATCACACAGAAGTTTGTGAGAATGCTTCTGTCTAGTTTTTAGGTGAAGATATTTCATTTCCCAGAATAGGCCTGAAAGCGCTCCAAATTTCCACTTGCAGATTCTACAAAAAGAGTGTTTCAAAACTACTCTTTCAAAAGGAAGGCTCAAGTCTGTGAGTTGAATGCACTCATCACAAAGAAGTTTCTGAGAATGCTTCTGTGTAGTTGTTATGTGAAGATACTTCCTTTTCCAGCATAGGCCCCAAAGCGCTCGAAATAAACACTTGCAGATTCTACGAAAGGAGTGTTTCAAAACTGTCCTATGAAAAGAAACGTTCAAGTCTGTGAGTTGAATGCACTCATCACAGAGAAGTTTCTGAGAATGCTTCTGTGTAGTTTTTAGGTGAAGATATATCCTTTTCCAGCATAGGCGTCAAAGCGATCCAAATAAACACTTGCAGATTCTACAAAAGGAGTGTTTCCAAACTGCTCTATCAAGAGGAATGTTCAAGTCTGTGAGTAGAATGCACTCACCACAAAGAAGTTTCTGAGAATGCTTCTGTCTAGTTTTTATGTGAAGATATTTCCTTTTCCAGCATAGGCGTCAAAGCGCTCCAAATAAACACTTGCAGATTCTACAAAAGGAGTGTTTCCAAACTGCTCTATCAGAGGGAATGTTCAAGTCTGTGAGTTGAATGCACTAGTCAGACAGAAGTTTGTGAGAATGCTTCTGTGTAGTTTTTAGGTGAAGATATTTCCTTTTCCAGCATAGGTCTCAAAGTGATCCAAATAAACACTTGCAGATTCTACAAAAGGAGTGTTTCCAAACTGCTCTATCAGAGAGAATGTTCAAGTCTGTGAGTTGAATGCAGTAATCACACAGAAGTTTGTGAGAATGCTTCTGTCTAGTTTCAGGTGGAGATATTTCTTTTCCCAGCATAGGCCTCAAAGCCCTCCAAATATCCACTTGCAGACTCTACAAAAAGAGTGTTTCAAAACTGCTCTTTCAAAAGGATGGCTCAACTCTGTGAGTTGAATGCACTCATCACAAAGAAGTTTCTGAGAAAGCTTCTGTGTAGTTGTTATGTGAAGATACTTCCTTTTCCAGCACAGGCCTCAGTGCGCTCGAAATAAACACTTGCAGATCCTACGAAAGGAGTGTTTCAAAACTGTCCTATCAAAATAAACGTTCAAGTCTGTGAGTTGAATGCAGTCATCACACAGAAGTTTCTGAGAATGCTTCTGTGTAGTTTTTAGGTGAAGATATTTCATTTCCCAGCACAGGCCTCAGAGCGCTCCAAATATGCATTTGCAGATTCTACAAAAAGAGAGCTTGAAAACTCTTCCACCAAAAAGAGGCTTCAACTCTATGAGTAGAATGCACTCATCACAAAGAAGTTTCTGAGAATGCTTCTGTCTAGTTTTTATGTGAAGATACTTCCTTTTCCAGCATAGGCGTCAAAGCGCTCCAAATAAACACTTGCAGATTCTACTAAAGGAGTGTTTCCAAACTGCTCTATCAAAGGCAATGTTCAAGTCTGTGAGTTGAATGCACTCATCACAGAGAAGTTTCTGAGAATGCTTCTGTGTAGTTTTTAGGTGAAGATATATCCTTTTCCAGCATAGGCGTCAAAGCGATCCAAATAAACACTTGCAGATTCTACAAAAGGAGTGTTTCCAAACTGCTCTATCAAGAGGAATGTTCAAGTCTGTGAGTAGAATGCACTCACCACAAAGAAGTTTCTGAGAATGCTTCTGTCTAGTTTTTATGTGAAGATATTTCCTTTTCCAGCATAGGCGTCAAAGCGCTCCAAATAAACACTTGCAGATTCTACAAAAGGAGTGTTTCCAAACTGCTCTATCAGAGGGAATGTTCAAGTCTGTGAGTTGAATGCACTAGTCAGACAGAAGTTTGTGAGAATGCTTCTGTGTAGTTTTTAGGTGAAGATATTTCCTTTTCCAGCATAGGTCTCAAAGTGATCCAAATAAACACTTGCAGATTCTACAAAAGGAGTGTTTCCAAACTGCTCTATCAGAGGGAATGTTCAAGTCTGTGAGTTGAATGCAGTAATCACACAGAAGTTTGTGAGAATGCTTCTGTCTAGTTTCAGGTGGAGATATTTCTTTTCCCAGCATAGGCCTCAAAGCCCTCCAAATATCCACTTGCAGACTCTACAAAAAGAGTGTTTCAAAACTGCTCTTTCAAAAGGAAGGCTCAAGTCTGTGAGTTGAATGCACTCATCACAAAGAAGTTTCTGAGAAAGCTTCTGTGTAGTTGTTATGTGAAGATACTTCCTTTTCCAGCACAGGCCTCAGTGCGCTCGAAATAAACACTTGCAGATCCTACGAAAGGAGTGTTTCAAAACTGTCCTATCAAAATAAACGTTCAAGTCTGTGAGTTGAATGCAGTCATCACACAGAAGTTTCTGAGAATGCTTCTGTGTAGTTTTTAGGTGAAGATATTTCATTTCCCAGCACAGGCCTCAGAGCGCTCCAAATATGCATTTGCAGATTCTACAAAAAGAGAGCTTGAAAACTCTTCCACCAAAAAGAGGCTTCAACTCTATGAGTAGAATGCACTCATCACAAAGAAGTTTCTGAGAATGCTTCTGTCTAGTTTTTATGTGAAGATACTTCCTTTTCCAGCATAGGCGTCAAAGCGCTCCAAATAAACACTTGCAGATTCTACTAAAGGAGTGTTTCCAAACTGCTCTATCAAAGGCAATGTTCAAGTCTGTGAGTTGAATGCACTCATCACAGAGAAGTTTCTGAGAATGCTTCTGTGTAGTTTTTAGGTGAAGATATTTCCTTTTCCAGCATAGGCGTCAAAGCGATCCAAATAAACACTTGCCGATTCTACAAAAGGAGTGTATCCAAACTGCTCTATCAGAGGGAATGTTCAAGTCTGTGAGTTGAATGCAGTCATCACACAGAAGTTTGTGAGAATGCTTCTGTCTAGTTTTTAGGTGAAGATATTTCTTTTCCCAGAATAGGCCCTAAAGCGCTCCAAATTTCCACTTGCAGATTCTACAAAAAGAGTGTTTCAAAACTGCTCTTTCAAAAGGAAGGCTCAAGTCTGTGAGTTGAATGCACTCATCACAAAGAAGTTTCTGAGAATGCTTCTGTGTAGTTGTTATGTGACGATACTTCCTTTTCCAGCATAGGCCTCAAAGCGCTCGAAATAAACACTTGCAGATTCTACGAAAGGAGTGTTTCAAAACTGTCCTATCAAAAGAAACGTTCAAGTCTGTGAGTTGAATGCACTCATCACAGAGAAGTTTCTGAGAATGCTTCTGTGTAGTTTTTAGGTGAAGATATTTCCTTTTCCAGCATAGGCGTCAAAGCGATCCAAATAAGCCCTTGCAGATTCTACAAAAGGAGTGTTTCCAAACTGCTCTATCAGAGGGAATGTTCAAGTCTGTGAGTTGAATGCAGTCATCACACAGAAGTTTGTGAGAATGCTTCTGTCTAGTTTTTAGGTGAAGATATTTCATTTCCCAGAATAGGCCTGAAAGCGCTCCAAATTTCCACTTGCAGATTCTACAAAAAGAGTGTTTCAAAACTACTCTTTCAAAAGGAAGGCTCAAGTCTGTGAGTTGAATGCACTCATCACAAAGAAGTTTCTGAGAATGCTTCTGTGTAGTTGTTATGTGAAGATACTTCCTTTTCCAGCATAGGCCCCAAAGCGCTCGAAATAAACACTTGCAGATTCTACGAAAGGAGTGTTTCAAAACTGTCCTATGAAAAGAAACGTTCAAGTCTGTGAGTTGAATGCACTCATCACACAGAAGTTTCTGAGAATGCTTCTGTGTAGTTTTTAGGTGAAGATATTTCCTTTTCCAGCATAGGCGTCAAAGCGATCCAAATAAGCCCTTGCAGATTCTACAAAAGGAGTGTTTCCAAACTGCTCTATCAGAGGGAATGTTCAAGTCTGTGAGTTGAATGCAGTAATCACACAGAAGTTTGTGAGAATGCTTCTGTCTAGTTTTTAGGTGAAGATATTTCATTTCCCAGAATAGGCCTGAAAGCGCTCCAAATTTCCACTTGCAGATTCTACAAAAAGAGTGTTTCAAAACTACTCTTTCAAAAGGAAGGCTCAAGTCTGTGAGTTGAATGCACTCATCACAAAGAAGTTTCTGAGAATGCTTCTGTGTAGTTGTTATGTGAAGATACTTCCTTTTCCAGCATGGGCCCCAAAGCGCTCGAAATAAACACTTGCAGATTCTACGAAAGGAGTGTTTCAAAACTGTCCTATGAAAAGAAACGTTCAAGTCTGTGAGTTGAATGCACTCATCACAGAGAAGTTTCTGAGAATGCTTCTGTGTAGTTTTTAGGTGAAGATATATCCTTTTCCAGCATAGGCGTCAAAGCGATCCAAATAAACACTTGCAGATTCTACAAAAGGAGTGTTTCCAAACTGCTCTATCAAGAGGAATGTTCAAGTCTGTGAGTAGAATGCACTCACCACAAAGAAGTTTCTGAGAATGCTTCTGTCTAGTTTTTATGTGAAGATATTTCCTTTTCCAGCATAGGCGTCAAAGCGCTCCAAATAAATACTTGCAGATTCTACAAAAGGAGCGTTTCCAAACTGCTCTATCAGAGGGAATGTTCAAGTCTGTGAGTTGAATGCACTAGTCAGACAGAAGTTTGTGAGAATGCTTCTGTGTAGTTTTTAGGTGAAGATATTTCCTTTTCCAGCATAGGTCTCAAAGTGATCCAAATAAACACTTGCAGATTCTACAAAAGGAGTGTTTCCAAACTGCTCTATCAGAGGGAATGTTCAAGTCTGTGAGTTGAATGCAGTAATCACACAGAAGTTTGTGAGAATGCTTCTGTCTAGTTTCAGGTGGAGATATTTCTTTTCCCAGCATAGGCCTCAAAGCCCTCCAAATATCCACTTGCAGACTCTACAAAAAGAGTGTTTCAAAACTGCTCTTTCAAAAGGATGGCTCAAGTCTGTGAGTTGAATGCACTCATCACAAAGAAGTTTCTGAGAAAGCTTCTGTGTAGTTGTTATGTGAAGATACTTCCTTTTCCAGGACAGGCCTCAGTGCGCTCGAAATAAACACTTGCAGATCCTACGAAAGGAGTGTTTCAAAACTGTCCTATCAAAATAAACGTTCAAGTCTGTGAGTTGAATGCAGTCATCACACAGAAGTTTCTGAGAATGCTTCTGTGTAGTTTTTAGGTGAAGATATTTCATTTCCCAGCACAGGCCTCAGAGCGCTCCAAATATGCATTTGCAGATTCTACAAAAAGAGAGCTTGAAAACTCTTCCACCAAAAAGAGGCTTCAACTCTATGAGTAGAATGCACTCATCACAAAGAAGTTTCTGAGAATGCTTCTGTCTAGTTTTTATGTGAAGATACTTCCTTTTCCAGCATAGGCGTCAAAGCGCTCCAAATAAACACTTGCAGATTCTACTAAAGGAGTGTTTCCAAACTGCTCTATCAAAGGCAATGTTCAAGTCTGTGAGTTGAATGCACTCATCACAGAGAAGTTTCTGAGAATGCTTCTGTGTAGTTTTTAGGTGAAGATATTTCCTTTTCCAGCATAGGTGTCAAAGCGATCCAAATAAACACTTGCAGATTCTACAAAAGGAGTGTATCCAAACTGCTCTATCAGAGGGAATGTTCAAGTCTGTGAGTTGAATGCAGTCATCACACAGAAGTTTGTGAGAATGCTTCTGTCTAGTTTTTAGGTGAAGATATTTCTTTTCCCAGAATAGGCCCTAAAGCGCTCCAAATTTCCACTTGCAGATTCTACAAAAAGAGTGTTTCAAAACTGCTCTTTCAAAAGGAAGGCTCAAGTCTGTGAGTTGAATGCACTCATCACAAAGAAGTTTCTGAGAATGCTTCTGTGTAGTTGTTATGTGAAGATACTTCCTTTTCCAGCATAGGCCTCAAAGCGCTCGAAATAAACACTTGCAGATTCTACGAAAGGAGTGTTTCAAAACTGTCCTATCAAAAGAAACGTTCAAGTCTGTGAGTTGAATGCACTCATCACAGAGAAGTTTCTGAGAATGCTTCTGTGTAGTTTTTAGGTGAAGATATTTCCTTTTCCAGCATAGGCGTCAAAGCGATCCAAATAAGCCCTTGCAGATTCTACAAAAGGAGTGTTTCCAAACTGCTCTATAAGAGGGAATGTTCAAGTCTGTGAGTTGAATGCAGTCATCACACAGAAGTTTGTGAGAATGCTTCTGTCTAGTTTTTAGGTGAAGATATTTCATTTCCCAGAATAGGCCTGAAAGCGTTCCAAATTTCCACTTGCAGATTCTACAAAAAGAGTGTTTCAAAACTACTCTTTCAAAAGGAAGGCTCAAGTCTGTGAGTTGAATGCACTCATCACAAAGAAGTTTCTGAGAATGCTTCTGTGTAGTTGTTATGTGAAGATACTTCCTTTTCCAGCATAGGCCCCAAAGCGCTCGAAATAAACACTTGCAGATTCTACGAAAGGAGTGTTTCAAAACTGTCCTATGAAAAGAAACGTTCAAGTCTGTGAGTTGAATGCACTCATCACAGAGAAGTTTCTGAGAATGCTTCTGTGTAGTTTTTAGGTGAAGATATATCCTTTTCCAGCATAGGCGTCAAAGCGATCCAAATAAACACTTGCAGATTCTACAAAAGGAGTGTTTCCAAACTGCTCTATCAAGAGGAATGTTCAAGTCTGTGAGTAGAATGCACTCACCACCAAGAAGTTTCTGAGAATGCTTCTGTCTAGTTTTTATGTGAAGATATTTCCTTTTCCAGCATAGGCGTCAAAGCGCTCCAAATAAACACTTGCAGATTCTACAAAAGGAGTGTTTCCAAACTGCTCTATCAGAGGGAATGTTCAAGTCTGTGAGTTGAATGCACTAGTCAGACAGAAGTTTGTGAGAATGCTTCTGTGTAGTTTTTAGGTGAAGATATTTCCTTTTCCAGCATAGGTCTCAAAGTGATCCAAATAAACACTTGCAGATTCTACAAAAGGAGTGTTTCCAAACTGCTCTATCAGAGGGAATGTTCAAGTCTGTGAGTTGAATGCAGTAATCACACAGAAGTTTGTGAGAATGCTTCTGTCTAGTTTCAGGTGGAGATATTTCTTTTCCCAGCATAGGCCTCAAAGCCCTCCAAATATCCACTTGCAGACTCTACAAAAAGAGTGTTTCAAAACTGCTCTTTCAAAAGGATGGCTCAAGTCTGTGAGTTGAATGCACTCATCACAAAGAAGTTTCTGAGAATGCTTCTGTGTAGTTGTTATGTGAAGATACTTCCTTTTCCAGCACAGGCCTCAGTGCGCTCGAAATAAACACTTGCAGATCCTACGAAAGGAGTGTTTCAAAACTGTCCTATCAAAATAAACGTTCAAGTCTGTGAGTTGAATGCAGTCATCACACAGAAGTTTCTGAGAATGCTTCTGTGTAGTTTTTAGGTGAAGATATTTCATTTCCCAGCACAGGCCTCAGAGCGCTCCAAATATGCATTTGCAGATTCTACAAAAAGAGAGCTTGAAAACTCTTCCACCAAAAAGAGGCTTCAACTCTATGAGTAGAATGCACTCATCACAAAGAAGTTTCTGAGAATGCTTCTGTCTAGTTTTTATGTGAAGATACTTCCTTTTCCAGCATAGGCGTCAAAGCGCTCCAAATAAACACTTGCAGATTCTACTAAAGGAGTGTTTCCAAACTGCTCTATCAAAGGCAATGTTCAAGTCTGTGAGTTGAATGCACTCATCACAGAGAAGTTTCTGAGAATGCTTCTGTGTAGTTTTTAGGTGAAGATATTTCCTTTTCCAGCATAGGCGTCAAAGCGATCCAAATAAACACTTGCAGATTCTACAAAAGGAGTGTATCCAAACTGCTCTATCAGAGGGAATGTTCAAGTCTGTGAGTTGAATGCAGTCATCACACAGAAGTTTGTGAGAATGCTTCTGTCTAGTTTTTAGGTGAAGATATTTCTTTTCCCAGAATAGGCCCTAAAGCGCTCCAAATTTCCACTTGCAGATTCTACAAAAAGAGTGTTTCAAAACTGCTCTTTCAAAAGGAAGGCTCAAGTCTGTGAGTTGAATGCACTCATCACAAAGAAGTTTCTGAGAATGCTTCTGTGTAGTTGTTATGTGAAGATACTTCCTTTTCCAGCATAGGCCTCAAAGCGCTCGAAATAAACACTTGCAGATTCTACGAAAGGAGTGTTTCAAAACTGTCCTATCAAAAGAAACGTTCAAGTCTGTGAGTTGAATGCACTCATCACAGAGAAGTTTCTGAGAATGCTTCTGTGTAGTTTTTAGGTGAAGATATTTCCTTTTCCAGCATAGGCGTCAAAGCGATCCAAATAAGCCCTTGCAGATTCTACAAAAGGAGTGTTTCCAAACTGCTCTATCAGAGGGAATGTTCAAGTCTGTGAGTTGAATGCAGTAATCACACAGAAGTTTGTGAGAATGCTTCTGTCTAGTTTTTAGGTGAAGATATTTCTTTTCCCAGAATAGGCCTGAAAGCGCCCCAAATTTCCATTTGCAGATTCTACAAAAAGAGTGTTTCAAAACTACTCTTTCAAAAGGAAGGCTCAAGTCTGTGAGTTGAATGCACTCATCACAAAGAAGTTTCTGAGAATGCTTCTGTGTAGTTGTTATGTGAAGATACTTCCTTTTCCAGCATAGGCCCCAAAGCGCTCGAAATAAACACTTGCAGATTCTACGAAAGGAGTGTTTCAAAACTGTCCTATGAAAAGAAACGTTCAAGTCTGTGAGTTGAATGCACTCATCACAGAGAAGTTTCTGAGAATGCTTCTGTGTAGTTTTTAGGTGAAGATATATCCTTTTCCAGCATAGGCGTCAAAGCGATCCAAATAAACACTTGCAGATTCTACAAAAGGAGTGTTTCCAAACTGCTCTATCAAGAGGAATGTTCAAGTCTGTGAGTAGAATGCACTCACCACAAAGAAGTTTCTGAGAATGCTTCTGTCTAGTTTTTATGTGAAGATATTTCCTTTTCCAGCATAGGCGTCAAAGCGCTCCAAATAAACACTTGCAGATTCTACAAAAGGAGTGTTTCCAAACTGCTCTATCAGAGGGAATGTTCAAGTCTGTGAGTTGAATGCACTAGTCAGACAGAAGTTTGTGAGAATGCTTCTGTGTAGTTTTTAGGTGAAGATATTTCCTTTTCCAGCATAGGTCTCAAAGTGATCCAAATAAACACTTGCAGATTCTACAAAAGGAGTGTTTCCAAACTGCTCTATCAGAGGGAATGTTCAAGTCTGTGAGTTGAATGCAGTAATCACACAGAAGTTTGTGAGAATGCTTCTGTCTAGTTTCAGGTGGAGATATTTCTTTTCCCAGCATAGGCCTCAAAGCCCTCCAAATATCCACTTGCAGACTCTACAAAAAGAGTGTTTCAAAACTGCTCTTTCAAAAGGATGGCTCAAGTCTGTGAGTTGAATGCACTCATCACAAAGAAGTTTCTGAGAATGCTTCTGTGTAGTTGTTATGTGAAGATACTTCCTTTTCCAGCACAGGCCTCAGTGCGCTCGAAATAAACACTTGCAGATCCTACGAAAGGAGTGTTTCAAAACTGTCCTATCAAAATAAACGTTCAAGTCTGTGAGTTGAATGCAGTCATCACACAGAAGTTTCTGAGAATGCTTCTGTGTAGTTTTTAGGTGAAGATATTTCATTTCCCAGCACAGGCCTCAGAGCGCTCCAAATATGCATTTGCAGATTCTACAAAAAGAGAGCTTGAAAACTCTTCCACCAAAAAGAGGCTTCAACTCTATGAGTAGAATGCACTCATCACAAAGAAGTTTCTGAGAATGCTTCTGTCTAGTTTTTATGTGAAGATACTTCCTTTTCCAGCATAGGCGTCAAAGCGCTCCAAATAAACACTTGCAGATTCTACTAAAGGAGTGTTTCCAAACTGCTCTATCAAAGGCAATGTTCAAGTCTGTGAGTTGAATGCACTCATCACAGAGAAGTTTCTGAGAATGCTTCTGTGTAGTTTTTAGGTGAAGATATTTCCTTTTCCAGCATAGGCGTCAAAGCGATCCAAATAAACACTTGCAGATTCTACAAAAGGAGTGTATCCAAACTGCTCTATCAGAGGGAATGTTCAAGTCTGTGAGTTGAATGCAGTCATCACACAGAAGTTTGTGAGAATGCTTCTGTCTAGTTTTTAGGTGAAGATATTTCTTTTCCCAGAATAGGCCCTAAAGCGCTCCAAATTTCCACTTGCAGATTCTACAAAAAGAGTGTTTCAAAACTGCTCTTTCAAAAGGAAGGCTCAAGTCTGTGAGTTGAATGCACTCATCACAAAGAAGTTTCTGAGAATGCTTCTGTGTAGTTGTTATGTGAAGATACTTCCTTTTCCAGCATAGGCCTCAAAGCGCTCGAAATAAACACTTGCAGATTCTACGAAAGGAGTGTTTCAAAACTGTCCTATCAAAAGAAACGTTCAAGTCTGTGAGTTGAATGCACTCATCACAGAGAAGTTTCTGAGAATGCTTCTGTGTAGTTTTTAGGTGAAGATATTTCCTTTTCCAGCATAGGCGTCAAAGCGATCCAAATAAGCCCTTGCAGATTCTACAAAAGGAGTGTTTCCAAACTGCTCTATCAGAGGGAATGTTCAAGTCTGTGAGTTGAATGCAGTAATCACACAGAAGTTTGTGAGAATGCTTCTGTCTAGTTTTTAGATGAAGATATTTCATTTCCCAGAATAGGCCTGAAAGCGCTCCAAATTTCCACTTGCAGATTCTACAAAAAGAGTGTTTCAAAACTACTCTTTCAAAAGGAAGGCTCAAGTCTGTGAGTTGAATGCACTCATCACAAAGAAGTTTCTGAGAATGCTTCTGTGTAGTTGTTATGTGAAGATACTTCCTTTTCCAGCATAGGCCCCAAAGCGCTCGAAATAAACACTTGCAGATTCTACGAAAGGAGTGTTTCAAAACTGTCCTATGAAAAGAAACGTTCAAGTCTGTGAGTTGAATGCACTCATCACAGAGAAGTTTCTGAGAATGCTTCTGTGTAGTTTTTAGGTGAAGATATATCCTTTTCCAGCATAGGCGTCAAAGCGATCCAAATAAACACTTGCAGATTCTACAAAAGGAGTGTTTCCAAACTGCTCTATCAAGAGGAATGTTCAAGTCTGTGAGTAGAATGCACTCACCACAAAGAAGTTTCTGAGAATGCTTCTGTCTAGTTTTTATGTGAAGATATTTCCTTTTCCAGCATAGGCGTCAAAGCGCTCCAAATAAACACTTGCAGATTCTACAAAAGGAGTGTTTCCAAACTGCTCTATCAGAGGGAATGTTCAAGTCTGTGAGTTGAATGCACTAGTCAGACAGAAGTTTGTGAGAATGCTTCTGTGTAGTTTTTAGGTGAAGATATTTCCTTTTCCAGCATAGGTCTCAAAGTGATCCAAATAAACACTTGCAGATTCTACAAAAGGAGTGTTTCCAAACTGCTCTATCAGAGGGAATGTTCAAGTCTGTGAGTTGAATGCAGTAATCACACAGAAGTTTGTGAGAATGCTTCTGTCTAGTTTCAGGTGGAGATATTTCTTTTCCCAGCATAGGCCTCAAAGCCCTCCAAATATCCACTTGCAGACTCTACAAAAAGAGTGTTTCAAAACTGCTCTTTCAAAAGGATGGCTCAAGTCGGTGAGTTGAATGCACTCATCACAAAGAACTTTCTGAGAATGCTTCTGTGTAGTTGTTATGTGAAGATACTTCCTTTTCCAGCACAGGCCTCAGTGCGCTCGAAATAAACACTTGCAGATCCTACGAAAGGAGTGTTTCAAAACTGTCCTATCAAAATAAACGTTCAAGTCTGTGAGTTGAATGCAGTCATCACACAGAAGTTTCTGAGAATGCTTCTGTGTAGTTTTTAGGTGAAGATATTTCATTTCCCAGCACAGGCCTCAGAGCGCTCCAAATATGCATTTGCAGATTCTACAAAAAGAGAGCTTGAAAACTCTTCCACCAAAAAGAGGCTTCAACTCTATGAGTAGAATGCACTCATCACAAAGAAGTTTCTGAGAATGCTTCTGTCTAGTTTTTATGTGAAGATATTTCCTTTTCCAGCATAGGCGTCAAAGCGCTCCAAATAAACACTTGCAGATTCTACTAAAGGAGTGTTTCCAAACTGCTCTATCAAAGGCAATGTTCAAGTCTGTGAGTTGAATGCACTCATCACAGAGAAGTTTCTGAGAATGCTTCTGTGTAGTTTTTAGGTGAAGATATTTCCTTTTCCAGCATAGGCGTCAAAGCGATCCAAATAAACACTTGCAGATTCCACAAAAGGAGTGTATCCAAACTGCTCTATCAGAGGGAATGTTCAAGTCTGTGAGTTGAATGCAGTCATCACACAGAAGTTTGTGAGAATGCTTCTGTCTAGTTTTTGGGTGAAGATATTTCTTTTCCCAGAATAGGCCCTAAAGCGCTCCAAATTTCCACTTGCAGATTCTACAAAAAGAGTGTTTCAAAACTGCTCTTTCAAAAGGAAGGCTCAAGTCTGTGAGTTGAATGCACTCATCACAAAGAAGTTTCTGAGAATGCTTCTGTGTAGTTGTTATGTGAAGATACTTCCTTTTCCAGCATAGGCCTCAAAGCGCTCGAAATAAACACTTGCAGATTCTACGAAAGGAGTGTTTCAAAACTGTCCTATCAAAAGAAACGTTCAAGTCTGTGAGTTGAATGCACTCATCACAGAGAAGTTTCTGAGAATGCTTCTGTGTAGTTTTTAGGTGAAGATATTTCCTTTTCCAGCATAGGCGTCAAAGCGATCCAAATAAGCCCTTGCAGATTCTACAAAAGGAGTGTTTCCAAACTGCTCTATCAGAGGGAATGTTCAAGTCTGTGAGTTGAATGCAGTAATCACACAGAAGTTTGTGAGAATGCTTCTGTCTAGTTTTTAGGTGAAGATATTTCATTTCCCAGAATAGGCCTGAAAGCGCCCCAAATTTCCATTTGCAGATTCTACAAAAAGAGTGTTTCAAAACTACTCTTTCAAAAGGAAGGCTCAAGTCTGTGAGTTGAATGCACTCATCACAAAGAAGTTTCTGAGAATGCTTCTGTGTAGTTGTTATGTGAAGATACTTCCTTTTCCAGCATAGGCCCCAAAGCGCTCGAAATAAACACTTGCAGATTCTACGAAAGGAGTGTTTCAAACCTGTCCTATGAAAAGAAACGTTCAAGTCTGTGAGTTGAATGCACTCACCACAGAGAAGTTTCTGAGAATGCTTCTGTGTAGTTTTTAGGTGAAGATATATCCTTTTCCAGCATAGGCGCCAAAGCGATCCAAATAAACACTTGCAGATTCTACAAAAGGAGTGTTTCCAAACTGCTCTATCAAGAGGAATGTTCAAGTCCGTCAGTAGAATGCACTCACCACAAAGAAGTTTCTGAGAATGCTTCTGTCTAGTTTTTATGTGAAGATATTTCCTTTTCCAGCATAGGCGTCAAAGCGCTCCAAATAAACACTTGCAGATTCTACAAAAGGAGTGTTTCCAAACTGCTCTATCAGAGGGAATGTTCAAGTCTGTGAGTTGAATTCACTAGTCACACAGAAGTTTGTGAGAATGCTTCTGTGTAGTTTTTAGGTGAAGATATTTCCTTTTCCAGCATAGGTCTCAAAGTGATCCAAATAAACACTTGCAGATTCAACAAAACGAGTGTTTCCAAACTGCTCTATCAGAGGGAATGCTCAAGTCTGTGAGTTGAATGCAGTAATCACACAGAAGTTTGTGAGAATGCTTCTGTCTAGTTTCAGGTGGAGATATTTCTTTTCCCAGCATAGGCCTCAAAGCCCTCCAAATATCCACTTGCAGACTCTACAAAAAGAGTGTTTCAAAACTGCTCTTTCAAAAGGATGGCTCAAGTCGGTGAGTTGAATGCACTCATCACAAAGAAGTTTCTGAGAATGCTTCTGTGTAGTTGTTATGTGAAGATACTTCCTTTTCCAGCACAGGCCTCAGTGCGCTCGAAATAAACACTTGCAGATCCTACGAAAGGAGTGTTTCAAAACTGTCCTATCAAAATAAACGTTCAAGTCTGTGAGTTGAATGCAGTCATCACACAGAAGTTTCTGAGAATGCTTCTGTGTAGTTTTTAGGTGAAGATATTTCATTTCCCAGCACAGGCCTCAGAGCGCTCCAAATATGCATTTGCAGATTCTACAAAAAGAGAGCTTGAAAACTCTTCCACCAAAAAGAGGCTTCAACTCTATGAGTAGAATGCACTCATCACAAAGAAGTTTCTGAGAATGCTTCTGTCTAGTTTTTATGTGAAGATATTTCCTTTTCCAGCATAGGCGTCAAAGCGCTCCAAATAAACACTTGCAGATTCTACTAAAGGAGTGTTTCCAAACTGCTCTATCAAAGGCAATGTTCAAGTCTGTGAGTTGAATGCACTCATCACAGAGAAGTTTCTGAGAATGCTTCTGTGTAGTTTTTAGGTGAAGATATTTCCTTTTCCAGCATAGGCGTCAAAGCGATCCAAATAAACACTTGCAGATTCTACAAAAGGAGTCTATCCAAACTGCTCTATCAGAGGGAATGTTCAAGTCTGTGAGTTGAATGCAGTCATCACACAGAAGTTTGTGAGAATGCTTCTGTCTAGTTTTTAGGTGAAGATATTTCTTTTCCCAGAATAGGCCCTAAAGCGCTCCAAATTTCCACTTGCAGATTCTACAAAAAGAGTGTTTCAAAACTGCTCTTTCAAAAGGAAGGCTCAAGTCTGTGAGTTGAATGCACTCATCCCAAAGAAGTTTCTGAGAATGCTTCTGTGTAGTTGTTATGTGAAGATACTTCCTTTTCCAGCATAGGCCTCAAAGCGCTCGAAATAAACACTTGCAGATTCTACGAAAGGAGTGTTTCAAAACTGTCCTATCAAAAGAAACGTTCAAGTCTGTGAGTTGAATGCACTCATCACAGAGAAGTTTCTGAGAATGCTTCTGTGTAGTTTTTAGGTGAAGATATTTCCTTTTCCAGCATAGGTGTCAAAGCGATCCAAATAAACTCTTGCAGATTCTACAAAAGGAGTGTTTCCAAACTGCTCTATCAGAGGGAATGTTCAAGTCTGTGAGTTGAATGCAGTAATCACACAGAAGTTTGTGAGAATCCTTCTGTCTAGTTTTTAGGTGAAGATATTTCATTTCCCAGAAGAGGCCTGAAAGCGCTCCAAATTTCCACTTGCAGATTCTACAAAAAGAGTGTTTCAAAACTACTCTTTCAAAAGGAAGGCTCAAGTCTGTGAGTTGAATGCACTCATCACAAAGAAGTTTCTGAGAATGCTTCTGTGTAGTTGTTATGTGAAGATACTTCCTTTTCCAGCATAGGCCCCAAAGCGCTCGAAATAAACACCTGCAGATTCTACGAAAGGAGTGTTTCAAAACTGTCCTATGAAAAGAAACGTTCAAGTCTGTGAGTTGAATGCACTCATCACAGAGAAGTTTCTGAGAATGCTTCTGTGTAGTTTTTAGGTGAAGATATATCCTTTTCCAGCATTGGCGTCAAAGCGATCCAAATAAACACTTGCAGATTCTACAAAAGGAGTGTTTCCAAACTGCTCTATCAGAGGGAATGTTCAAGGCGGTGAGTTGAATGCACTAGTCAGACAGAAGTTTGTGAGAATGCTTCTGTGTAGTTTTTAGGTGAAGATATTTCCTTTTCCAGCATAGGTCTCAAAGTGATCCAAATAAACACTTGCAGATTCTACAAAAGGAGTGTTTCCAAACTGCTCTATCAGAGGGAATGTTCAAGTCTGTGAGTTGAATGCAATAATCACACAGAAGTTTGTGAGAATGCTTCTGTCTAGTTTCAGGTGGAGATATTTCTTTTCCCAGCGTAGGCCTCAAAGCCCTCCAAATATCCACTTGCAGACTCTACCAAAAGAGTGTTTCAAAACTGCTCTTTCAAAAGGATGGCTCAAGTCTGTGAGTTGAATGCACTCATCACAAAGGAGTTTCTGAGAATGCTTCTGTGTAGTTGTTATGTGAAGATACTTCCTTTTCCAGCACAGGCCTCAGTGCGCTCGAAATAAACACTTGCAGATCCTACGAAAGGAGTGTTTCAAAACTGTCCTATCAAAATAAGCGTTCAAGTCTGTAAGTTGAATGCAGTCATCACACAGAAGTTTCTGAGAATGCTTCTGTGTAGTTTTTAGGTGAAGATATTTCCTTTTCCAGCATAGGCGTCAAAGCGATCCAAATAAACACTTGCAGATTCTACAAAAGGAGTCTATCCAAACTGCTCTATCAGAGGGAATGTTCAAGTCTGTGAGTTGAATGCAGTCATCACACAGAAGTTTGTGAGAATGCTTCTGTCTAGTTTTTAGGTGAAGATATTTCTTTTCCCAGAATAGGCCCTAAAGCGCTCCAAATTTCCACTTGCAGATTCTACAAAAAGAGTGTTTCAAAACTGCTCTTTCAAAAGGAAGGCTCAAGTCTGTGAGTTGAACGCACTCATCACAAAGAAGTTTCTGAGAATGCTTCTGTGTAGTTTTTAGGTGAAGATATTTCCTTTTCCAGCATAGGCGTCAAAGCGATCCAAATAAACACTTGCAGATTCTACAAAAGGAGTCTATCCAAACTGCTCTATCAGAGGGAATGTTCAAGTGTGTGAGTTGAATGCAGTAATCACACAGAAGTTTGTGAGAATGCTTCTGTCTAGTTTTTAGGTGAAGATATTTCTTTTCCCAGAATAGGCCCTAAAGCGCTCCAACTTTCCACTTGCAGATTCTACAAAAAGAGTGTTTCAAAACTGCTCTTTCAAAAGGAAGGCTCAAGTCTGTGAGTTGAATGCACTCATCACAAAGAAGTTTCTGAGAATGCTTCTGTGTAGTTGTTATGTGAAGATACTTCCTTTTCCAGCATAGGCCTCAAAGCGCTCGAAATAAACACTTGCAGATTCTACGAAAGGAGTGTTTCAAAACTGTCCTATCAAAAGAAACGTTCAAGTCTGTGAGTTGAATGCACTCATCACAGAGAAGTTTCTGAGAATGCTTCTGTGTAGTTTTTAGGTGAAGATATTTCCTTTTCCAGCATAGGCGTCAAAGCGATCCAAATAAGCCCTTGCAGATTCTACAAAAGGAGGGTTTCCAAACTGCTCTATCAGAGGGAATGTTCAAGTCTGTGAGTTGAATGCAGTAATCACACAGAAGTTTGTGAGAATGCTTCTGTCTAGTTTTTAGGTGAAGATATTTCATTTCCCAGAATAGGCCTGAAAGCGCTCCAAATTTCCACTTGCAGATTCTACAAAAAGAGTGTTTCAAAACTACTCTTTCAAAAGGAAGGCTCAAGTCTGTGAGTTGAATGCACTCATCACAAAGAAGTTTCTGAGAATGCTTCTGTGTAGTTGTTATGTGAAGATACTTCCTTTTCCAGCATAGGCCCCAAAGCGCTCGAAATAAACACTTGCAGATTCTACGAAAGGAGTGTTTCAAAACTGTCCTATGAAAAGAAACGTTCAAGTCTGTGAGTTGAATGCACTCATCACAGAGAAGTTTCTGAGAATGCTTCTGTGTAGTTTTTAGGTGAAGATATATCCTTTTCCAGCATAGGCGTCAAAGCGATCCAAATAAACACTTGCAGATTCTACAAAAGGAGTGTTTCCAAACTGCTCTATCAAGAGGAATGTTCAAGTCTGTGAGTAGAATGCACTCACCACAAAGAAGTTTTTGAGAATGCTTCTGTCTAGTTTTTATGTGAAGATATTTCCTTTTCCAGCATAGGCGTCAAAGCCTTCCAAATAAACACTTGCAGATTCTACAAAAGGAGTGTTTCCAAACTGCTCTATCAGAGGGAATGTTCAAGTCTGTGAGTTGAATGCACTAGTCAGACAGAAGTTTGTGAGAATGCTTCTGTGTAGTTTTTAGGTGAAGATATTTCCTTTTCCAGCATAGGTCTCAAAGTGATCCAAATAAACACTTGCAGATTCTACAAAAGGAGTGTTTCCAAACTGCTCTATCAGAGGGAATGTTCAAGTCTGTGAGTTGAATGCAGTAATCACACAGAAGTTTGTGAGAATGCTTCTGTCTAGTTTCAGGTGGAGATATTTCTTTTCCCAGCATAGGCCTCAAAGCCCTCCAAATATCCACTTGCAGACTCTACAAAAAGAGTGTTTCAAAACTGCTCTTTCAAAAGGATGGCTCAAGTCGGTGAGTTGAATGCACTCATCACAAAGAAGTTTCTGAGAATGCTTCTGTGTAGTTGTTATGTGAAGATACTTCCTTTTCCAGCACAGGCCTCAGTGCGCTCGAAATAAACACTTGCAGATCCTACGAAAGGAGTGTTTCAAAACTGTCCTATCAAAATAAACGTTCAAGTCTGTGAGTTGAATGCAGTCATCACACAGAAGTTTCTGAGAATGCTTCTGTGTAGTTTTTAGGTGAAGATATTTCAGTTCCCAGCACAGGCCTCAGAGCGCTCCAAATATGCATTTGCAGATTCTACAAAAAGAGAGCTTGAAAACTCTTCCACCAAAAAGAGGCTTCAACTCTATGAGTAGAATGCACTCATCACAAAGAAGTTTCTGAGAATGCTTCTGTCTAGTTTTTATGTGAAGATATTTCCTTTTCCAGCATAGGCGTCAAAGCGCTCCAAATAAACACTTGCAGATTCTACTAAAGGAGTGTTTCCAAACTGCTCTATCAAAGGCAATGTTCAAGTCTGTGAGTTGAATGCACTCATCACAGAGAAGTTTCTGAGAATGCTTCTGTGTAGTTTTTAGGTGAAGATATTTCCTTTTCCAGCATAGGCGTCAATGCGATCCGAATAAACACTTGCAGATTCTACAAAAGGAGTGTATCCAAACTGCTCTATCAGAGGGAATGTTCAAGTCTGTGAGTTGAATGCAGTAATCACACAGAAGTTTGTGAGAATGCTTCTGTCTAGTTTTTAGGTGAAGATATTTCTTTTCCCAGAATAGGCCCTAAAGCGCTCCAAATTTCCACTTGCAGATTCTACAAAAAGAGTGTTTCAAAACTGCTCTTTCAAAAGGAAGGCTCAAGTCTGTGAGTTGAATGCACTCATCACAAAGAAGTTTCTGAGAATGCTTCTGTGTAGTTGTTATGTGAAGATACTTCCTTTTCCAGCATAGGCCTCAAAGCGCTCGAAATAAACACTTGCAGATTCTACGAAAGGAGTGTTTCAAAACTGTCCTATCAAAAGAAACGTTCAAGTCTGTGAGTTGAATGCACTCATCACAGAGAAGTTTCTGAGAATGCTTCTGTGTAGTTTTTAGGTGAAGATATTTCCTTTTCCAGCATAGGCGTCAAAGCGATCCAAATAAGCCCTTGCAGATTCTACAAAAGGAGTGTTTCCAAACTGCTCTATCAGAGGGAATGTTCAAGTCTGTGAGTTGAATGCAGTAATCACACAGAAGTTTGTGAGAATGCTTCTGTCTAGTTTTTAGGTGAAGATATTTCATTTCCCAGAATAGGCCTGAAAGCGCTCCAAATTTCCACTTGCAGATTCTACAAAAAGAGTGTTTCAAAACTACTCTTTCAAAAGGAAGGCTCAAGTCTGTGAGTTGAATGCACTCATCACAAAGAAGTTTCTGAGAATGCTTCTGTGTAGTTGTTATGTGAAGATACTTCCTTTTCCAGCATAGGCCCCAAAGCCCTCGAAATAAACACTTGCAGATTCTACGAAAGGAGTGTTTCAAAACTGTCCTATGAAAAGAAACGTTCAAGTCTGTGAGTTCAATGCACTCATCACAGAGAAGTTTCTGAGAATGCTTCTGTGTAGTTTTTAGGTAAAGATATATCCTTTTCCAGCATAGGCGTCAAAGCGCTCCAAATAAACACTTGCAGATTCTACAAAAGGAGTGTTTCCAAACTGCTCTATCAGAGGGAATGTTCAAGGCCGTTAGTTGAATGCACTAGTCAGACAGAAGTTTGTGAGAATGCTTCTGTGTAGTTTTTAGGTGAAGATATTTCCTTTTCCAGCATAGGTCTCAAAGTGATCCAAATAAACACTTGCAGATTCTACAAAAGGAGTGTTTCCAAACTGCTCTATCAGAGGGAATGTTCAAGTCTGTGAGTTGAATGCAGTAATCACACAGAAGTTTGTGAGAATGCTTCTGTCTAGTTTCAGGTGGAGATATTTCTTTTCCCAGCGTAGGCCTCAAAGCCCTCCAAATATCCACTTGCAGACTCTACCAAAAGAGTGTTTCAAAACTGCTCTTTCAAAAGGATGGCTCAAGTCTGTGAGTTGAATGCACTCATCACAAAGAAGTTTCTGAGAATGCTTCTGTGTAGTTGTTATGTGAAGATACTTCCTTTTCCAGCACAGGCCTCAGTGCGCTCGAAATAAACACTTGCAGATCCTACGAAAGGAGTGTTTCAAAACTGTCCTATCAAAATAAGCGTTCAAGTCTGTAAGTTGAATGCAGTCATCACACAGAAGTTTCTGAGAATGCTTCTGTGTAGTTTTTAGGTGAAGATATTTCCTTTTCCAGCATAGGCGTCAAAGCGATCCAAATAAACACTTGCAGATTCTACAAAAGGAGTCTATCCAAACTGCTCTATCAGAGGGAATGTTCAAGTGTGTGAGTTGAATGCAGTAATCACACAGAAGTTTGTGAGAATGCTTCTGTCTAGTTTTTAGGTGAAGATATTTCTTTTCCCAGAATAGGCCCTAAAGCGCTCCAAATTTCCACTTGCAGATTCTACAAAAAGAGTGTTTCAAAACTGCTCTTTCAAAAGGAAGGCTCAAGTCTGTGAGTTGAATGCACTCATCACAAAGAAGTTTCTGAGAATGCTTCTGTGTAGTTGTTATGTGAAGATACTTCCTTTTCCAGCATAGGCCTCAAAGCGCTCGAAATAAACACTTGCAGATTCTACGAAAGGAGTGTTTCAAAACTGTCCTATCAAAAGAAACGTTCAAGTCTGTGAGTTGAATGCACTCATCACAGAGAAGTCTCTGAGAATGCTTCTGTATAGTTTTTAGGTGAAGATATTTCCTTTTCCAGCATAGGCGTCAAAGCGATCCAAATAAGCCCTTGCAGATTCTACAAAAGGAGTGTTTCCAAACTGCTCTATAAGAGGGAATGTTCAAGTCTGTGAGTTGAATGCAGTAATCACACAGAAGTTTGTGAGAATGCTTCTGTCTAGTTTTTAGGTGAAGATATTTCATTTCCCAGAATAGGCCTGAAAGCGCTCCAAATTTCCACTTGCAGATTCTACAAAAAGAGTGTTTCAAAACTACTCTTTCAAAAGGAAGGCTCAAGTCTGTGAGTTGAATGCACTCATCACAAAGTAGTTTCTGAGAATGCTTCTGTGTAGTTGTTATGTGAAGATACTTCCTTTTCCAGCATAGGCCCCAAAGCGCTCGAAATAAACACTTGCAGATTCTACGAAAGGAGTGTTTCAAAACTGTCCTATGAAAAGAAACGTTCAAGTCTGTGAGTTGAATGCACTCATCACAGAGAAGTTTCTGAGAATGCTTCTGTGTAGTTTTTAGGTGAAGATATATCCTTTTCCAGCATAGGCGTCAAAGCGATCCAAATAAACACTTGCAGATTCTACAAAAGGAGTGTTTCCAAACTGCTCTATCAAGAGGAATGTTCAAGTCTGTGAGTAGAATGCACTCACCACAAAGAAGTTTCTGGGCATGCTTCTGTCTAGTTTTTATGTGAAGATATTTCCTTTTCCAGCATAGGCGTCAAAGCGCTCCAAATAAACACTTGCAGATTCTACAAAAGGAGTGTTTCCAAACTGCTCTATCAGAGGGAATGTTCAAGTCTGTGAGTTGAATGCACTAGTCAGACAGAAGTTTGTGAGAATGCTTCTGTGTAGTTTTTAGGTGAAGATATTTCCTTTTCCAGCATAGGTCTCAAAGTGATCCAAATAAACACTTGCAGATTCTACAAAAGGAGTGTTTCCAAACTGCTCTATCAGAGGGAATGTTCAAGTCTGTGAGTTGAATGCAGTAATCACACAGAAGTTTGTGAGAATGCTTCTGTCTAGTTTCAGGTGGAGATATTTCTTTTCCCAGCATAGGCCTCAAAGCCCTCCAAATATCCACTTGCAGACTCTACAAAAAGAGTGTTTCAAAACTGCTCTTTCAAAAGGATGGCTCAAGTCGGTGAGTTGAATGCACTCATCACAAAGAAGTTTCTGAGAATGCTTCTGTGTAGTTGTTATGTGAAGATACTTCCTTTTCCAGCACAGGCCTCAGTGCGCTCGAAATGAACACTTGCAGATCCTACGAAAGGAGTGTTTCAAAACTGTCCTATCAAAATAAACGTTCAAGTCTGTGAGTTGAATGCAGTCATCACACAGAAGTTTCTGAGAATGCTTCTGTGTAGTTTTTAGGTGAAGATATTTCATTTCCCAGCACAGGCCTCAGAGCGCTCCAAATATGCATTTGCAGATTCTACAAAAAGAGAGCTTGAAAACTCTTCCACCAAAAAGAGGCTTCAACTCTATGAGTAGAATGCACTCATCACAAAGAAGTTTCTGAGAATGCTTCTGTCTAGTTTTTATGTGAAGATATTTCCTTTTCCAGCATAGGCGTCAAAGCGCTCCAAATAAACACTTGCAGATTCTACTAAAGGAGTGTTTCCAAACTGCTCTATCAAAGGCAATGTTCAAGTCTGTGAGTTGAATGCACTCATCACAGAGAAGTTTCTGAGAATGCTTCTGTGTAGTTTTTAGGTGAAGATATTTCCTTTTCCAGCATAGGCGTCAAAGCGATCCAAATAAACACTTGCAGATTCTACAAAAGGAGTGTATCCAAACTGCTCTATCAGAGGGAATGTTCAAGTCTGTGAGTTGAATGCAGTCATCACACAGAAGTTTGTGAGAAGGCTTCTGTCTAGTTTTTAGGTGAAGATATTTCTTTTCCCAGAATAGGCCCTAAAGCGCTCCAAATTTCCACTTGCAGATTCTACAAAAAGAGTGTTTCAAAACTGCTCTTTCAAAAGGAAGGCTCAAGTCTGTGAGTTGAATGCACTCATCACAAAGAAGTTTCTGAGAATGCTTCTGTGTAGTTGTTATGTGAAGATACTTCCTTTTCCAGCATAGGCCTCAAAGCGCTCGAAATAAACACTTGCAGATTCTACGAAAGGAGTGTTTCAAAACTGTCCTATCAAAAGAAACGTTCAAGTCTGTGAGTTGAATGCACTCATCACAGAGAAGTTTCTGAGAATGCTTCTGTGTAGTTTTTAGGTGAAGATATTTCCTTTTCCAGCATAGGCGTCAAAGCGATCCAAATAAGCCCTTGCAGATTCTACAAAAGGAGTGTTTCCAAACTGCTCTATCAGAGGGAATGTTCAAGTCTGTGAGTTGAATGCAGTCATCACACAGAAGTTTGTGAGAATGCTTCTGTCTAGTTTTTAGGTGAAGATATTTCATTTCCCAGAATAGGCCTGAAAGCGTTCCAAATTTCCACTTGCAGATTCTACAAAAAGAGTGTTTCAAAACTACTCTTTCAAAAGGAAGGCTCAAGTCTGTGAGTTGAATGCACTCATCACAAAGAAGTTTCTGAGAATGCTTCTGTGTAGTTGTTATGTGAAGATACTTCCTTTTCCAGCATAGGCCCCAAAGCGCTCGAAATAAACACTTGCAGATTCTACGAAAGGAGTGTTTCAAAACTGTCCTATGAAAAGAAACGTTCAAGTCTGTGAGTTGAATGCACTCATCACAGAGAAGTTTCTGAGAATGCTTCTGTGTAGTTTTTAGGTGAAGATATATCCTTTTCCAGCATAGGCGTCAAAGCGATCCAAATAAACACTTGCAGATTCTACAAAAGGAGTGTTTCCAAACTGCTCTATCAAGAGGAATGTTCAAGTCTGTGAGTAGAATGCACTCACCACCAAGAAGTTTCTGAGAATGCTTCTGTCTAGTTTTTATGTGAAGATATTTCCTTTTCCAGCATAGGCGTCAAAGCGCTCCAAATAAACACTTGCAGATTCTACAAAAGGAGTGTTTCCAAACTGCTCTATCAGAGGGAATGTTCAAGTCTGTGAGTTGAATGCAGTAATCACACAGAAGTTTGTGAGAATGCTTCTGTCTAGTTTCAGGTGGAGATATTTCTTTTCCCAGCATAGGCCTCAAAGCCCTCCAAATATCCACTTGCAGACTCTACAAAAAGAGTGTTTCAAAACTGCTCTTTCAAAAGGATGGCTCAAGTCTGTGAGTTGAATGCACTCATCACAAAGAAGTTTCTGAGAATGCTTCTGTGTAGTTGTTATGTGAAGATACTTCCTTTTCCAGCACAGGCCTCAGTGCGCTCGAAATAAACACTTGCAGATCCTACGAAAGGAGTGTTTCAAAACTGTCCTATCAAAATAAACGTTCAAGTCTGTGAGTTGAATGCAGTCATCACACAGAAGTTTCTGAGAATGCTTCTGTGTAGTTTTTAGGTGAAGATATTTCATTTCCCAGCACAGGCCTCAGAGCGCTCCAAATATGCATTTGCAGATTCTACAAAAAGAGAGCTTGAAAACTCTTCCACCAAAAAGAGGCTTCAACTCTATGAGTAGAATGCACTCATCACTAAGAAGTTTCTGAGAATGCTTCTGTCTAGTTTTTATGTGAAGATACTTCCTTTTCCAGCATAGGCGTCAAAGCGCTCCAAATAAACACTTGCAGATTCTACTAAAGGAGTGTTTCCAAACTGCTCTATCAAAGGCAATGTTCAAGTCTGTGAGTTGAATGCACTCATCACAGAGAAGTTTCTGAGAATGCTTCTGTGTAGTTTTTAGGTGAAGATATTTCCTTTTCCAGCATAGGCGTCAAAGCGATCCAAATAAACACTTGCAGATTCTACAAAAGGAGTGTATCCAAACTGCTCTATCAGAGGGAATGTTCAAGTCTGTGAGTTGAATGCAGTCATCACACAGAAGTTTGTGAGAATGCTTCTGTCTAGTTTTTAGGTGAAGATATTTCTTTTCCCAGAATAGGCCCTAAAGCGCTCCAAATTTCCACTTGCAGATTCTACAAAAAGAGTGTTTCAAAACTGCTCTTTCAAAAGGAAGGCTCAAGTCTGTGAGTTGAATGCACTCATCACAAAGAAGTTTCTGAGAATGCTTCTGTGTAGTTGTTATGTGAAGATACTTCCTTTTCCAGCATAGGCCTCAAAGCGCTCGAAATAAACACTTGCAGATTCTACGAAAGGAGTGTTTCAAAACTGTCCTATCAAAAGAAACGTTCAAGTCTGTGAGTTGAATGCACTCATCACAGAGAAGTTTCTGAGAATGCTTCTGTGTAGTTTTTAGGTGAAGATATTTCCTTTTCCAGCATAGGCGTCAAAGCGATCCAAATAAGCCCTTGCAGATTCTACAAAAGGAGTGTTTCCAAACTGCTCTATCAGAGGGAATGTTCAAGTCTGTGAGTTGAATGCAGTAATCACACAGAAGTTTGTGAGAATGCTTCTGTCTAGTTTTTAGGTGAAGATATTTCTTTTCCCAGAATAGGCCTGAAAGCGCCCCAAATTTCCATTTGCAGATTCTACAAAAAGAGTGTTTCAAAACTACTCTTTCAAAAGGAAGGCTCAAGTCTGTGAGTTGAATGCACTCATCACAAAGAAGTTTCTGAGAATGCTTCTGTGTAGTTGTTATGTGAAGATACTTCCTTTTCCAGCATAGGCCCCAAAGCGCTCGAAATAAACACTTGCAGATTCTACGAAAGGAGTGTTTCAAAACTGTCCTATGAAAAGAAACGTTCAAGTCTGTGAGTTGAATGCACTCATCACAGAGAAGTTTCTGAGAATGCTTCTGTGTAGTTTTTAGGTGAAGATATATCCTTTTCCAGCATAGGCGTCAAAGCGATCCAAATAAACACTTGCAGATTCTACAAAAGGAGTGTTTCCAAACTGCTCTATCAAGAGGAATGTTCAAGTCTGTGAGTAGAATGCACTCACCACAAAGAAGTTTCTGAGAATGCTTCTGTCTAGTTTTTATGTGAAGATATTTCCTTTTCCAGCATAGGCGTCAAAGCGCTCCAAATAAACACTTGCAGATTCTACAAAAGGAGTGTTTCCAAACTGCTCTATCAGAGGGAATGTTCAAGTCTGTGAGTTGAATGCACTAGTCAGACAGAAGTTTGTGAGAATGCTTCTGTGTAGTTTTTAGGTGAAGATATTTCCTTTTCCAGCATAGGTCTCAAAGTGATCCAAATAAACACTTGCAGATTCTACAAAAGGAGTGTTTCCAAACTGCTCTATCAGAGGGAATGTTCAAGTCTGTGAGTTGAATGCAGTAATCACACAGAAGTTTGTGAGAATGCTTCTGTCTAGTTTCAGGTGGAGATATTTCTTTTCCCAGCATAGGCCTCAAAGCCCTCCAAATATCCACTTGCAGACTCTACAAAAAGAGTGTTTCAAAACTGCTCTTTCAAAAGGATGGCTCAAGTCTGTGAGTTGAATGCACTCATCACAAAGAAGTTTCTGAGAATGCTTCTGTGTAGTTGTTATGTGAAGATAATTCCTTTTCCAGCACAGGCCTCAGTGCGCTCGAAATAAACACTTGCAGATCCTACGAAAGGAGTGTTTCAAAACTGTCCTATCAAAATAAACGTTCAAGTCTGTGAGTTGAATGCAGTCATCACACAGAAGTTTCTGAGAATGCTTCTGTGTAGTTTTTAGGTGAAGATATTTCATTTCCCAGCACAGGCCTCAGAGCGCTCCAAATATGCATTTGCAGATTCTACAAAAAGAGAGCTTGAAAACTCTTCCACCAAAAAGAGGCTTCAACTCTATGAGTAGAATGCACTCATCACAAAGAAGTTTCTGAGAATCCTTCTGTCTAGTTTTTATGTGAAGATACTTCCTTTTCCAGCATAGGCGTCAAAGCGCTCCAAATAAACACTTGCAGATTCTACTAAAGGAGTGTTTCCAAACTGCTCTATCAAAGGCAATGTTCAAGTCTGTGAGTTGAATGCACTCATCACAGAGAAGTTTCTGAGAATGCTTCTGTGTAGTTTTTAGGTGAAGATATTTCCTTTTCCAGCATAGGCGTCAAAGCGATCCAAATAAACACTTGCAGATTCTACAAAAGGAGTGTATCCAAACTGCTCTATCAGAGGGAATGTTCAAGTCTGTGAGTTGAATGCAGTCATCACACAGAAGTTTGTGAGAATGCTTCTGTCTAGTTTTTAGGTGAAGATATTTCTTTTCCCAGAATAGGCCCTAAAGCGCTCCAAATTTCCACTTGCAGATTCTACAAAAAGAGTGTTTCAAAACTGCTCTTTCAAAAGGAAGGCTCAAGTCTGTGAGTTGAATGCACTCATCACAAAGAAGTTTCTGAGAATGCTTCTGTGTAGTTGTTATGTGAAGATACTTCCTTTTCCAGCATAGGCCTCAAAGCGCTCGAAATAAACACTTGCAGATTCTACGAAAGGAGTGTTTCAAAACTGTCCTATCAAAAGAAACGTTCAAGTCTGTGAGTTGAATGCACTCATCACAGAGAAGTTTCTGAGAATGCTTCTGTGTAGTTTTTAGGTGAAGATATTTCCTTTTCCAGCATAGGCGTCAAAGCGATCCAAATAAGCCCTTGCAGATTCTACAAAAGGAGTGTTTCCAAACTGCTCTATCAGAGGGAATGTTCAAGTCTGTGAGTTGAATGCAGTAATCACACAGAAGTTTGTGAGAATGCTTCTGTCTAGTTTTTAGATGAAGATATTTCATTTCCCAGAATAGGCCTGAAAGCGCTCCAAATTTCCACTTGCAGATTCTACAAAAAGAGTGTTTCAAAACTACTCTTTCAAAAGGAAGGCTCAAGTCTGTGAGTTGAATGCACTCATCACAAAGAAGTTTCTGAGAATGCTTCTGTGTAGTTGTTATGTGAAGATACTTCCTTTTCCAGCATAGGCCCCAAAGCGCTCGAAATAAACACTTGCAGATTCTACGAAAGGAGTGTTTCAAAACTGTCCTATGAAAAGAAACGTTCAAGTCTGTGAGTTGAATGCACTCATCACAGAGAAGTTTCTGAGAATGCTTCTGTGTAGTTTTTAGGTGAAGATATATCCTTTTCCAGCATAGGCGTCAAAGCGATCCAAATAAACACTTGCAGATTCTACAAAAGGAGTGTTTCCAAACTGCTCTATCAAGAGGAATGTTCAAGTCTGTGAGTAGAATGCACTCACCACAAAGAAGTTTCTGAGAATGCTTCTGTCTAGTTTTTATGTGAAGATATTTCCTTTTCCAGCATAGGCGTCAAAGCGCTCCAAATAAACACTTGCAGATTCTACAAAAGGAGTGTTTCCAAACTGCTCTATCAGAGGGAATGTTCAAGTCTGTGAGTTGAATGCACTAGTCAGACAGAAGTTTGTGAGAATGCTTCTGTGTAGTTTTTAGGTGAAGATATTTCCTTTTCCAGCATAGGTCTCAAAGTGATCCAAATAAACACTTGCAGATTCTACAAAAGGAGTGTTTCCAAACTGCTCTATCAGAGGGAATGTTCAAGTCTGTGAGTTGAATGCAGTAATCACACAGAAGTTTGTGAGAATGCTTCTGTCTAGTTTCAGGTGGAGATATTTCTTTTCCCAGCATAGGCCTCAAAGCCCTCCAAATATCCACTTGCAGACTCTACAAAAAGAGTGTTTCAAAACTGCTCTTTCAAAAGGATGGCTCAAGTCGGTGAGTTGAATGCACTCATCACAAAGAAGTTTCTGAGAATGCTTCTGTGTAGTTGTTATGTGAAGATACTTCCTTTTCCAGCACAGGCCTCAGTGCGCTCGAAATAAACACTTGCAGATCCTACGAAAGGAGTGTTTCAAAACTGTCCTATCAAAATAAACGTTCAAGTCTGTGAGTTGAATGCAGTCATCACACAGAAGTTTCTGAGAATGCTTCTGTGTAGTTTTTAGGTGAAGATATTTCATTTCCCAGCACAGGCCTCAGAGCGCTCCAAATATGCATTTGCAGATTCTACAAAAAGAGAGCTTGAAAACTCTTCCACCAAAAAGAGGCTTCAACTCTATGAGTAGAATGCACTCATCACAAAGAAGTTTCTGAGAATGCTTCTGTCTAGTTTTTATGTGAAGATATTTCCTTTTCCAGCATAGGCGTCAAAGCGCTCCAAATAAACACTTGCAGATTCTACTAAAGGAGTGTTTCCAAACTGCTCTATCAAAGGCAATGTTCAAGTCTGTGAGTTGAATGCACTCATCACAGAGAAGTTTCTGAGAATGCTTCTGTGTAGTTTTTAGGTGAAGATATTTCCTTTTCCAGCATAGGCGTCAAAGCGATCCGAATAAACACTTGCAGATTCTACAAAAGGAGTGTATCCAAACTGCTCTATCAGAGGGAATGTTCAAGTCTGTGAGTTGAATGCAGTAATCACACAGAAGTTTGTGAGAATGCTTCTGTCTAGTTTTTAGGTGAAGATATTTCTTTTCCCAGAATAGGCCCTAAAGCGCTCCAAATTTCCACTTGCAGATTCTACAAAAAGAGTGTTTCAAAACTGCTCTTTCAAAAGGAAGGCTCAAGTCTGTGAGTTGAATGCACTCATCACAAAGAAGTTTCTGAGAATGCTTCTGTGTAGTTGTTATGTGAAGATACTTCCTTTTCCAGCATAGGCCTCAAAGCGCTCGAAATAAACACTTGCAGATTCTACGAAAGGAGTGTTTCAAAACTGTCCTATCAAAAGAAACGTTCAAGTCTGTGAGTTGAATGCACTCATCACAGAGAAGTTTCTGAGAATGCTTCTGTGTAGTTTTTAGGTGAAGATATTTCCTTTTCCAGCATAGGCGTCAAAGCGATCCAAATAAGCCCTTGCAGATTCTACAAAAGGAGTGTTTCCAAACTGCTCTATCAGAGGGAATGTTCAAGTCTGTGAGTTGAATGCAGTAATCACACAGAAGTTTGTGAGAATGCTTCTGTCTAGTTTTTAGGTGAAGATATTTCATTTCCCAGAATAGGCCTGAAAGCGCTCCAAATTTCCACTTGCAGATTCTACAAAAAGAGTGTTTCAAAACTACTCTTTCAAAAGGAAGGCTCAAGTCTGTGAGTTGAATGCACTCATCACAAAGAAGTTTCTGAGAATGCTTCTGTGTAGTTGTTATGTGAAGATACTTCCTTTTCCAGCATAGGCCCCAAAGCCCTCGAAATAAACACTTGCAGATTCTACGAAAGGAGTGTTTCAAAACTGTCCTATGAAAAGAAACGTTCAAGTCTGTGAGTTCAATGCACTCATCACAGAGAAGTTTCTGAGAATGCTTCTGTGTAGTTTTTAGGTAAAGATATATCCTTTTCCAGCATAGGCGTCAAAGCGCTCCAAATAAACACTTGCAGATTCTACAAAAGGAGTGTTTCCAAACTGCTCTATCAGAGGGAATGTTCAAGGCCGTTAGTTGAATGCACTAGTCAGACAGAAGTTTGTGAGAATGCTTCTGTGTAGTTTTTAGGTGAAGATATTTCCTTTTCCAGCATAGGTCTCAAAGTGATCCAAATAAACACTTGCAGATTCTACAAAAGGAGTGTTTCCAAACTGCTCTATCAGAGGGAATGTTCAAGTCTGTGAGTTGAATGCAGTAATCACACAGAAGTTTGTGAGAATGCTTCTGTCTAGTTTCAGGTGGAGATATTTCTTTTCCCAGCGTAGGCCTCAAAGCCCTCCAAATATCCACTTGCAGACTCTACCAAAAGAGTGTTTCAAAACTGCTCTTTCAAAAGGATGGCTCAAGTCTGTGAGTTGAATGCACTCATCACAAAGAAGTTTCTGAGAATGCTTCTGTGTAGTTGTTATGTGAAGATACTTCCTTTTCCAGCACAGGCCTCAGTGCGCTCGAAATAAACACTTGCAGATCCTACGAAAGGAGTGTTTCAAAACTGTCCTATCAAAATAAGCGTTCAAGTCTGTAAGTTGAATGCAGTCATCACACAGAAGTTTCTGAGAATGCTTCTGTGTAGTTTTTAGGTGAAGATATTTCCTTTTCCAGCATAGGCGTCAAAGCGATCCAAATAAACACTTGCAGATTCTACAAAAGGAGTCTATCCAAACTGCTCTATCAGAGGGAATGTTCAAGTGTGTGAGTTGAATGCAGTCATCACACAGAAGTTTGTGAGAATGCTTCTGTCTAGTTTTTAGGTGAAGATATTTCTTTTCCCAGAATAGGCCCTAAAGCGCTCCAAATTTCCACTTGCAGATTCTACAAAAAGAGTGTTTCAAAACTGCTCTTTCAAAAGGAAGGCTCAAGTCTGTGAGTTGAATGCACTCATCACAAAGAAGTTTCTGAGAATGCTTCTGTGTAGTTGTTATGTGAAGATACTTCCTTTTCCAGCATAGGCCTCAAAGCGCTCGAAATAAACACTTGCAGATTCTACGAAAGGAGTGTTTCAAAACTGTCCTATCAAAAGAAACGTTCAAGTCTGTGAGTTGAATGCACTCATCACAGAGAAGTTTCTGAGAATGCTTCTGTATAGTTTTTAGGTGAAGATATTTCCTTTTCCAGCATAGGCGTCAAAGCGATCCAAATAAGCCCTTGCAGATTCTACAAAAGGAGTGTTTCCAAACTGCTCTATAAGAGGGAATGTTCAAGTCTGTGAGTTGAATGCAGTAATCACACAGAAGTTTGTGAGAATGCTTCTGTCTAGTTTTTAGGTGAAGATATTTCATTTCCCAGAATAGGCCTGAAAGCGCTCCAAATTTCCACTTGCAGATTCTACAAAAAGAGTGTTTCAAAACTACTCTTTCAAAAGGAAGGCTCAAGTCTGTGAGTTGAATGCACTCATCACAAAGAAGTTTCTGAGAATGCTTCTGTGTAGTTGTTATGTGAAGATACTTCCTTTTCCAGCATAGGCCCCAAAGCGCTCGAAATAAACACTTGCAGATTCTACGAAAGGAGTGTTTCAAAACTGTCCTATGAAAAGAAACGTTCAAGTCAGTGAGTTGAATGCACTCATCACAGAGAAGTTTCTGAGAATGCTTCTGTGTAGTTTTTAGGTGAAGATATATCCTTTTCCAGCATAGGCGTCAAAGCGATCCAAATAAACACTTGCAGATTCTACAAAAGGAGTGTTTCCAAACTGCTCTATCAAGAGGAATGTTCAAGTCTGTGAGTAGAATGCACTCACCACAAAGAAGTTTCTGAGAATGCTTCTGTCTAGTTTTTATGTGAAGATATTTCCTTTTCCAGCATAGGCGTCAAAGCGCTCCAAATAAACACTTGCAGATTCTACAAAAGGAGTGTTTCCAAACTGCTCTATCAGAGGGAATGTTCAAGTCTGTGAGTTGAATGCACTAGTCAGACAGAAGTTTGTGAGAATGCTTCTGTGTAGTTTTTAGGTGAAGATATTTCCTTTTCCAGCATAGGTCTCAAAGTGATCCAAATAAACACTTGCAGATTCTACAAAAGGAGTGTTTCCAAACTGCTCTATCAGAGGGAATGTTCAAGTCTGTGAGTTGAATGCAGTAATCACACAGAAGTTTGTGAGAATGCTTCTGTCTAGTTTCAGGTGGAGATATTTCTTTTCCCAGCATAGGCCTCAAAGCCCTCCAAATATCCACTTGCAGACTCTACAAAAAGAGTGTTTCAAAACTGCTCTTTCAAAAGGATGGCTCAACTCGGTGAGTTGAATGCACTCATCACAAAGAACTTTCTGAGAATGCTTCTGTGTAGTTGTTATGTGAAGATACTTCCTTTTCCAGCACAGGCCTCAGTGCGCTCGAAATAAACACTTGCAGATCCTACGAAAGGAGTGTTTCAAAACTGTCCTATCAAAATAAACGTTCAAGTCTGTGAGTTGAATGCAGTCATCACACAGAAGTTTCTGAGAATGCTTCTGTGTAGTTTTTAGGTGAAGATATTTCATTTCCCAGCACAGGCCTCAGAGCGCTCCAAATATGCATTTGCAGATTCTACAAAAAGAGAGCTTGAAAACTCTTCCACCAAAAAGAGGCTTCAACTCTATGAGTAGAATGCACTCATCACAAAGAAGTTTCTGAGAATGCTTCTGTCTAGTTTTTATGTGAAGATATTTCCTTTTCCAGCATAGGCGTCAAAGCGCTCCAAATAAACACTTGCAGATTCTACTAAAGGAGTGTTTCCAAACTGCTCTATCAAAGGCAATGTTCAAGTCTGTGAGTTGAATGCACTCATCACAGAGAAGTTTCTGAGAATGCTTCTGTGTAGTTTTTAGGTGAAGATATTTCCTTTTCCAGCATAGGCGTCAAAGCGATCCAAATAAACACTTGCAGATTCCACAAAAGGAGTGTATCCAAACTGCTCTATCAGAGGGAATGTTCAAGTCTGTGAGTTGAATGCAGTCATCACACAGAAGTTTGTGAGAATGCTTCTGTCTAGTTTTTGGGTGAAGATATTTCTTTTCCCAGAATAGGCCCTAAAGCGCTCCAAATTTCCACTTGCAGATTCTACAAAAAGAGTGTTTCAAAACTGCTCTTTCAAAAGGAAGGCTGAAGTCTGTGAGTTGAATGCACTCATCACAAAGAAGTTTCTGAGAATGCTTCTGTGTAGTTGTTATGTGAAGATACTTCCTTTTCCAGCATAGGCCTCAAAGCGCTCGAAATAAACACTTGCAGATTCTACGAAAGGAGTGTTTCAAAACTGTCCTATCAAAAGAAACGTTCAAGTCTGTGAGTTGAATGCACTCATCACAGAGAAGTTTCTGAGAATGCTTCTGTGTAGTTTTTAGGTGAAGATATTTCCTTTTCCAGCATAGGCGTCAAAGCGATCCAAATAAGCCCTTGCAGATTCTACAAAAGGAGTGTTTCCAAACTGCTCTATCAGAGGGAATGTTCAAGTCTGTGAGTTGAATGCAGTAATCACACAGAAGTTTGTGAGAATGCTTCTGTCTAGTTTTTAGGTGAAGATATTTCATTTCCCAGAATAGGCCTGAAAGCGCCCCAAATTTCCATTTGCAGATTCTACAAAAAGAGTGTTTCAAAACTACTCTTTCAAAAGGAAGGCTCAAGTCTGTGAGTTGAATGCACTCATCACAAAGAAGTTTCTGAGAATGCTTCTGTGTAGTTGTTATGTGAAGATACTTCCTTTTCCAGCATAGGCCCCAAAGCGCTCGAAATAAACACTTGCAGATTCTACGAAAGGAGTGTTTCAAACCTGTCCTATGAAAAGAAACGTTCAAGTCTGTGAGTTGAATGCACTCACCACAGAGAAGTTTCTGAGAATGCTTCTGTGTAGTTTTTAGGTGAAGATATATCCTTTTCCAGCATAGGCGCCAAAGCGATCCAAATAAACACTTGCAGATTCTACAAAAGGAGTGTTTCCAAACTGCTCTATCAAGAGGAATGTTCAAGTCCGTCAGTAGAATGCACTCACCACAAAGAAGTTTCTGAGAATGCTTCTGTCTAGTTTTTATGTGAAGATATTTCCTTTTCCAGCATAGGCGTCAAAGCGCTCCAAATAAACACTTGCAGATTCTACAAAAGGAGTGTTTCCAAACTGCTCTATCAGAGGGAATGTTCAAGTCTGTGAGTTGAATTCACTAGTCACACAGAAGTTTGTGAGAATGCTTCTGTGTAGTTTTTAGGTGAAGATATTTCCTTTTCCAGCATAGGTCTCAAAGTGATCCAAATAAACACTTGCAGATTCAACAAAACGAGTGTTTCCAAACTGCTCTATCAGAGGGAATGCTCAAGTCTGTGAGTTGAATGCAGTAATCACACAGAAGTTTGTGAGAATGCTTCTGTCTAGTTTCAGGTGGAGATATTTCTTTTCCCAGCATAGGCCTCAAAGCCCTCCAAATATCCACTTGCAGACTCTACAAAAAGAGTGTTTCAAAACTGCTCTTTCAAAAGGATGGCTCAAGTCGGTGAGTTGAATGCACTCATCACAAAGAAGTTTCTGAGAATGCTTCTGTGTAGTTGTTATGTGAAGATACTTCCTTTTCCAGCACAGGCCTCAGTGCGCTCGAAATAAACACTTGCAGATCCTACGAAAGGAGTGTTTCAAAACTGTCCTATCAAAATAAACGTTCAAGTCTGTGAGTTGAATGCAGTCATCACACAGAAGTTTCTGAGAATGCTTCTGTGTAGTTTTTAGGTGAAGATATTTCATTTCCCAGCACAGGCCTCAGAGCGCTCCAAATATGCATTTGCAGATTCTACAAAAAGAGAGCTTGAAAACTCTTCCACCAAAAAGAGGCTTCAACTCTATGAGTAGAATGCACTCATCACAAAGAAGTTTCTGAGAATGCTTCTGTCTAGTTTTTATGTGAAGATATTTCCTTTTCCAGCATAGGCGTCAAAGCGCTCCAAATAAACACTTGCAGATTCTACTAAAGGAGTGTTTCCAAACTGCTCTATCAAAGGCAATGTTCAAGTCTGTGAGTTGAATGCACTCATCACAGAGAAGTTTCTGAGAATGCTTCTGTGTAGTTTTTAGGTGAAGATATTTCCTTTTCCAGCATAGGCGTCAAAGCGATCCAAATAAACACTTGCAGATTCTACAAAAGGAGTCTATCCAAACTGCTCTATCAGAGGGAATGTTCAAGTCTGTGAGTTGAATGCAGTCATCACACAGAAGTTTGTGAGAATGCTTCTGTCTAGTTTTTAGGTGAAGATATTTCTTTTCCCAGAATAGGCCCTAAAGCGCTCCAAATTTCCACTTGCAGATTCTACAAAAAGAGTGTTTCAAAACTGCTCTTTCAAAAGGAAGGCTCAAGTCTGTGAGTTGAATGCACTCATCCCAAAGAAGTTTCTGAGAATGCTTCTGTGTAGTTGTAATGTGAAGATACTTCCTTTTCCAGCATAGGCCTCAAAGCGCTCGAAATAAACACTTGCAGATTCTACGAAAGGAGTGTTTCAAAACTGTCCTATCAAAAGAAACGTTCAAGTCTGTGAGTTGAATGCACTCATCACAGAGAAGTTTCTGAGAATGCTTCTGTGTAGTTTTTAGGTGAAGATATTTCCTTTTCCAGCATAGGTGTCAAAGCGATCCAAATAAACTCTTGCAGATTCTACAAAAGGAGTGTTTCCAAACTGCTCTATCAGAGGGAATGTTCAAGTCTGTGAGTTGAATGCAGTAATCACACAGAAGTTTGTGAGAATCCTTCTGTCTAGTTTTTAGGTGAAGATATTTCATTTCCCAGAAGAGGCCTGAAAGCGCTCCAAATTTCCACTTGCAGATTCTACAAAAAGAGTGTTTCAAAACTACTCTTTCAAAAGGAGGGCTCAAGTCTGTGAGTTGAATGCACTCATCACAAAGAAGTTTCTGAGAATGCTTCTGTGTAGTTGTTATGTGAAGATACTTCCTTTTCCAGCATAGGCCCCAAAGCGCTCGAAATAAACACCTGCAGATTCTACGAAAGGAGTGTTTCAAAACTGTCCTATGAAAAGAAACGTTCAAGTCTGTGAGTTGAATGCACTCATCACAGAGAAGTTTCTGAGAATGCTTCTGTGTAGTTTTTAGGTGAAGATATATCCTTTTCCAGCATTGGCGTCAAAGCGATCCAAATAAACACTTGCAGATTCTACAAAAGGAGTGTTTCCAAACTGCTCTATCAGAGGGAATGTTCAAGGCGGTGAGTTGAATGCACTAGTCAGACAGAAGTTTGTGAGAATGCTTCTGTGTAGTTTTTAGGTGAAGATATTTCCTTTTCCAGCATAGGTCTCAAAGTGATCCAAATAAACACTTGCAGATTCTACAAAAGGAGTGTTTCCAAACTGCTCTATCAGAGGGAATGTTCAAGGCCGTTAGTTGAATGCACTAGTCAGACAGAAGTTTGTGAGAATGCTTCTGTGTAGTTTTTAGGTGAAGATATTTCCTTTTCCAGCATAGGTCTCAAAGTGATCCAAATAAACACTTGCAGATTCTACAAAAGGAGTGTTTCCAAACTGCTCTATCAGAGGGAATGTTCAAGTCTGTGAGTTGAATGCAGTAATCACACAGAAGTTTGTGAGAATGCTTCTGTCTAGTTTCAGGTGGAGATATTTCTTTTCCCAGCGTAGGCCTCAAAGCCCTCCAAATATCCACTTGCAGACTCTACCAAAAGAGTGTTTCAAAACTGCTCTTTCAAAAGGATGGCTCAAGTCTGTGAGTTGAATGCACTCATCACAAAGAAGTTTCTGAGAATGCTTCTGTGTAGTTGTTATGTGAAGATACTTCCTTTTCCAGCACAGGCCTCAGTGCGCTCGAAATAAACACTTGCAGATCCTACGAAAGGAGTGTTTCAAAACTGTCCTATCAAAATAAGCGTTCAAGTCTGTAAGTTGAATGCAGTCATCACACAGAAGTTTCTGAGAATGCTTCTGTGTAGTTTTTAGGTGAAGATATTTCCTTTTCCAGCATAGGCGTCAAAGCGATCCAAATAAACACTTGCAGATTCTACAAAAGGAGTCTATCCAAACTGCTCTATCAGAGGGAATGTTCAAGTGTGTGAGTTGAATGCAGTCATCACACAGAAGTTTGTGAGAATGCTTCTGTCTAGTTTTTAGGTGAAGATATTTCTTTTCCCAGAATAGGCCCTAAAGCGCTCCAAATTTCCACTTGCAGATTCTACAAAAAGAGTGTTTCAAAACTGCTCTTTCAAAAGGAAGGCTCAAGTCTGTGAGTTGAATGCACTCATCACAAAGAAGTTTCTGAGAATGCTTCTGTGTAGTTGTTATGTGAAGATACTTCCTTTTCCAGCATAGGCCTCAAAGCGCTCGAAATAAACACTTGCAGATTCTACGAAAGGAGTGTTTCAAAACTGTCCTATCAAAAGAAACGTTCAAGTCTGTGAGTTGAATGCACTCATCACAGAGAAGTTTCTGAGAATGCTTCTGTATAGTTTTTAGGTGAAGATATTTCCTTTTCCAGCATAGGCGTCAAAGCGATCCAAATAAGCCCTTGCAGATTCTACAAAAGGAGTGTTTCCAAACTGCTCTATAAGAGGGAATGTTCAAGTCTGTGAGTTGAATGCAGTAATCACACAGAAGTTTGTGAGAATGCTTCTGTCTAGTTTTTAGGTGAAGATATTTCATTTCCCAGAATAGGCCTGAAAGCGCTCCAAATTTCCACTTGCAGATTCTACAAAAAGAGTGTTTCAAAACTACTCTTTCAAAAGGAAGGCTCAAGTCTGTGAGTTGAATGCACTCATCACAAAGAAGTTTCTGAGAATGCTTCTGTGTAGTTGTTATGTGAAGATACTTCCTTTTCCAGCATAGGCCCCAAAGCGCTCGAAATAAACACTTGCAGATTCTACGAAAGGAGTGTTTCAAAACTGTCCTATGAAAAGAAACGTTCAAGTCAGTGAGTTGAATGCACTCATCACAGAGAAGTTTCTGAGAATGCTTCTGTGTAGTTTTTAGGTGAAGATATATCCTTTTCCAGCATAGGCGTCAAAGCGATCCAAATAAACACTTGCAGATTCTACAAAAGGAGTGTTTCCAAACTGCTCTATCAAGAGGAATGTTCAAGTCTGTGAGTAGAATGCACTCACCACAAAGAAGTTTCTGAGAATGCTTCTGTCTAGTTTTTATGTGAAGATATTTCCTTTTCCAGCATAGGCGTCAAAGCGCTCCAAATAAACACTTGCAGATTCTACAAAAGGAGTGTTTCCAAACTGCTCTATCAGAGGGAATGTTCAAGTCTGTGAGTTGAATGCACTAGTCAGACAGAAGTTTGTGAGAATGCTTCTGTGTAGTTTTTAGGTGAAGATATTTCCTTTTCCAGCATAGGTCTCAAAGTGATCCAAATAAACACTTGCAGATTCTACAAAAGGAGTGTTTCCAAACTGCTCTATCAGAGGGAATGTTCAAGTCTGTGAGTTGAATGCAGTAATCACACAGAAGTTTGTGAGAATGCTTCTGTCTAGTTTCAGGTGGAGATATTTCTTTTCCCAGCATAGGCCTCAAAGCCCTCCAAATATCCACTTGCAGACTCTACAAAAAGAGTGTTTCAAAACTGCTCTTTCAAAAGGATGGCTCAACTCGGTGAGTTGAATGCACTCATCACAAAGAACTTTCTGAGAATGCTTCTGTGTAGTTGTTATGTGAAGATACTTCCTTTTCCAGCACAGGCCTCAGTGCGCTCGAAATAAACACTTGCAGATCCTACGAAAGGAGTGTTTCAAAACTGTCCTATCAAAATAAACGTTCAAGTCTGTGAGTTGAATGCAGTCATCACACAGAAGTTTCTGAGAATGCTTCTGTGTAGTTTTTAGGTGAAGATATTTCATTTCCCAGCACAGGCCTCAGAGCGCTCCAAATATGCATTTGCAGATTCTACAAAAAGAGAGCTTGAAAACTCTTCCACCAAAAAGAGGCTTCAACTCTATGAGTAGAATGCACTCATCACAAAGAAGTTTCTGAGAATGCTTCTGTCTAGTTTTTATGTGAAGATATTTCCTTTTCCAGCATAGGCGTCAAAGCGCTCCAAATAAACACTTGCAGATTCTACTAAAGGAGTGTTTCCAAACTGCTCTATCAAAGGCAATGTTCAAGTCTGTGAGTTGAATGCACTCATCACAGAGAAGTTTCTGAGAATGCTTCTGTGTAGTTTTTAGGTGAAGATATTTCCTTTTCCAGCATAGGCGTCAAAGCGATCCAAATAAACACTTGCAGATTCCACAAAAGGAGTGTATCCAAACTGCTCTATCAGAGGGAATGTTCAAGTCTGTGAGTTGAATGCAGTCATCACACAGAAGTTTGTGAGAATGCTTCTGTCTAGTTTTTGGGTGAAGATATTTCTTTTCCCAGAATAGGCCCTAAAGCGCTCCAAATTTCCACTTGCAGATTCTACAAAAAGAGTGTTTCAAAACTGCTCTTTCAAAAGGAAGGCTCAAGTCTGTGAGTTGAATGCACTCATCACAAAGAAGTTTCTGAGAATGCTTCTGTGTAGTTGTTATGTGAAGATACTTCCTTTTCCAGCATAGGCCTCAAAGCGCTCGAAATAAACACTTGCAGATTCTACGAAAGGAGTGTTTCAAAACTGTCCTATCAAAAGAAACGTTCAAGTCTGTGAGTTGAATGCACTCATCACAGAGAAGTTTCTGAGAATGCTTCTGTGTAGTTTTTAGGTGAAGATATTTCCTTTTCCAGCATAGGCGTCAAAGCGATCCAAATAAGCCCTTGCAGATTCTACAAAAGGAGTGTTTCCAAACTGCTCTATCAGAGGGAATGTTCAAGTCTGTGAGTTGAATGCAGTAATCACACAGAAGTTTGTGAGAATGCTTCTGTCTAGTTTTTAGGTGAAGATATTTCATTTCCCAGAATAGGCCTGAAAGCGCCCCAAATTTCCATTTGCAGATTCTACAAAAAGAGTGTTTCAAAACTACTCTTTCAAAAGGAAGGCTCAAGTCTGTGAGTTGAATGCACTCATCACAAAGAAGTTTCTGAGAATGCTTCTGTGTAGTTGTTATGTGAAGATACTTCCTTTTCCAGCATAGGCCCCAAAGCGCTCGAAATAAACACTTGCAGATTCTACGAAAGGAGTGTTTCAAACCTGTCCTATGAAAAGAAACGTTCAAGTCTGTGAGTTGAATGCACTCACCACAGAGAAGTTTCTGAGAATGCTTCTGTGTAGTTTTTAGGTGAAGATATATCCTTTTCCAGCATAGGCGCCAAAGCGATCCAAATAAACACTTGCAGATTCTACAAAAGGAGTGTTTCCAAACTGCTCTATCAAGAGGAATGTTCAAGTCCGTCAGTAGAATGCACTCACCACAAAGAAGTTTCTGAGAATGCTTCTGTCTAGTTTTTATGTGAAGATATTTCCTTTTCCAGCATAGGCGTCAAAGCGCTCCAAATAAACACTTGCAGATTCTACAAAAGGAGTGTTTCCAAACTGCTCTATCAGAGGGAATGTTCAAGTCTGTGAGTTGAATTCACTAGTCACACAGAAGTTTGTGAGAATGCTTCTGTGTAGTTTTTAGGTGAAGATATTTCCTTTTCCAGCATAGGTCTCAAAGTGATCCAAATAAACACTTGCAGATTCAACAAAACGAGTGTTTCCAAACTGCTCTATCAGAGGGAATGCTCAAGTCTGTGAGTTGAATGCAGTAATCACACAGAAGTTTGTGAGAATGCTTCTGTCTAGTTTCAGGTGGAGATATTTCTTTTCCCAGCATAGGCCTCAAAGCCCTCCAAATATCCACTTGCAGACTCTACAAAAAGAGTGTTTCAAAACTGCTCTTTCAAAAGGATGGCTCAAGTCGGTGAGTTGAATGCACTCATCACAAAGAAGTTTCTGAGAATGCTTCTGTGTAGTTGTTATGTGAAGATACTTCCTTTTCCAGCACAGGCCTCAGTGCGCTCGAAATAAACACTTGCAGATCCTACGAAAGGAGTGTTTCAAAACTGTCCTATCAAAATAAACGTTCAAGTCTGTGAGTTGAATGCAGTCATCACACAGAAGTTTCTGAGAATGCTTCTGTGTAGTTTTTAGGTGAAGATATTTCATTTCCCAGCACAGGCCTCAGAGCGCTCCAAATATGCATTTGCAGATTCTACAAAAAGAGAGCTTGAAAACTCTTCCACCAAAAAGAGGCTTCAACTCTATGAGTAGAATGCACTCATCACAAAGAAGTTTCTGAGAATGCTTCTGTCTAGTTTTTATGTGAAGATATTTCCTTTTCCAGCATAGGCGTCAAAGCGCTCCAAATAAACACTTGCAGATTCTACTAAAGGAGTGTTTCCAAACTGCTCTATCAAAGGCAATGTTCAAGTCTGTGAGTTGAATGCACTCATCACAGAGAAGTTTCTGAGAATGCTTCTGTGTAGTTTTTAGGTGAAGATATTTCCTTTTCCAGCATAGGCGTCAAAGCGATCCAAATAAACACTTGCAGATTCTACAAAAGGAGTCTATCCAAACTGCTCTATCAGAGGGAATGTTCAAGTCTGTGAGTTGAATGCAGTCATCACACAGAAGTTTGTGAGAATGCTTCTGTCTAGTTTTTAGGTGAAGATATTTCTTTTCCCAGAATAGGCCCTAAAGCGCTCCAAATTTCCACTTGCAGATTCTACAAAAAGAGTGTTTCAAAACTGCTCTTTCAAAAGGAAGGCTCAAGTCTGTGAGTTGAATGCACTCATCCCAAAGAAGTTTCTGAGAATGCTTCTGTGTAGTTGTTATGTGAAGATACTTCCTTTTCCAGCATAGGCCTCAAAGCGCTCGAAATAAACACTTGCAGATTCTACGAAAGGAGTGTTTCAAAACTGTCCTATCAAAAGAAACGTTCAAGTCTGTGAGTTGAATGCACTCATCACAGAGAAGTTTCTGAGAATGCTTCTGTGTAGTTTTTAGGTGAAGATATTTCCTTTTCCAGCATAGGTGTCAAAGCGATCCAAATAAACTCTTGCAGATTCTACAAAAGGAGTGTTTCCAAACTGCTCTATCAGAGGGAATGTTCAAGTCTGTGAGTTGAATGCAGTAATCACACAGAAGTTTGTGAGAATCCTTCTGTCTAGTTTTTAGGTGAAGATATTTCATTTCCCAGAAGAGGCCTGAAAGCGCTCCAAATTTCCACTTGCAGATTCTACAAAAAGAGTGTTTCAAAACTACTCTTTCAAAAGGAGGGCTCAAGTCTGTGAGTTGAATGCACTCATCACAAAGAAGTTTCTGAGAATGCTTCTGTGTAGTTGTTATGTGAAGATACTTCCTTTTCCAGCATAGGCCCCAAAGCGCTCGAAATAAACACCTGCAGATTCTACGAAAGGAGTGTTTCAAAACTGTCCTATGAAAAGAAACGTTCAAGTCTGTGAGTTGAATGCACTCATCACAGAGAAGTTTCTGAGAATGCTTCTGTGTAGTTTTTAGGTGAAGATATATCCTTTTCCAGCATTGGCGTCAAAGCGATCCAAATAAACACTTGCAGATTCTACAAAAGGAGTGTTTCCAAACTGCTCTATCAGAGGGAATGTTCAAGGCGGTGAGTTGAATGCACTAGTCAGACAGAAGTTTGTGAGAATGCTTCTGTGTAGTTTTTAGGTGAAGATATTTCCTTTTCCAGCATAGGTCTCAAAGTGATCCAAATAAACACTTGCAGATTCTACAAAAGGAGTGTTTCCAAACTGCTCTATCAGAGGGAATGTTCAAGTCTGTGAGTTGAATGCAATAATCACACAGAAGTTTGTGAGAATGCTTCTGTCTAGTTTCAGGTGGAGATATTTCTTTTCCCAGCGTAGGCCTCAAAGCCCTCCAAATATCCACTTGCAGACTCTACCAAAAGAGTGTTTCAAAACTGCTCTTTCAAAAGGATGGCTCAAGTCTGTGAGTTGAATGCACTCATCACAAAGGAGTTTCTGAGAATGCTTCTGTGTAGTTGTTATGTGAAGATACTTCCATTTCCAGCACAGGCCTCAGTGCGCTCGAAATAAACACTTGCAGATCCTACGAAAGGAGTGTTTCAAAACTGTCCTATCAAAATAAGCGTTCAAGTCTGTAAGTTGAATGCAGTCATCACACAGAAGTTTCTGAGAATGCTTCTGTGTAGTTTTTAGGTGAAGATATTTCCTTTTCCAGCATAGGCGTCAAAGCGATCCAAATAAACACTTGCAGATTCTACAAAAGGAGTCTATCCAAACTGCTCTATCAGAGGGAATGTTCAAGTCTGTGAGTTGAATGCAGTCATCACACAGAAGTTTGTGAGAATGCTTCTGTCTAGTTTTTAGGTGAAGATATTTCTTTTCCCAGAATAGGCCCTAAAGCGCTCCAAATTTCCACTTGCAGATTCTACAAAAAGAGTGTTTCAAAACTGCTCTTTCAAAAGGAAGGCTCAAGTCTGTGAGTTGAACGCACTCATCACAAAGAAGTTTCTGAGAATGCTTCTGTGTAGTTTTTAGGTGAAGATATTTCCTTTTCCAGCATAGGCGTCAAAGCGATCCAAATAAACACTTGCAGATTCTACAAAAGGAGTCTATCCAAACTGCTCTATCAGAGGGAATGTTCAAGTGTGTGAGTTGAATGCAGTAATCACACAGAAGTTTGTGAGAATGCTTCTGTCTAGTTTTTAGGTGAAGATATTTCTTTTCCCAGAATAGGCCCTAAAGCGCTCCAACTTTCCACTTGCAGATTCTACAAAAAGAGTGTTTCAAAACTGCTCTTTCAAAAGGAAGGCTCAAGTCTGTGAGTTGAATGCACTCATCACAAAGAAGTTTCTGAGAATGCTTCTGTGTAGTTGTTATGTGAAGATACTTCCTTTTCCAGCATAGGCCTCAAAGCGCTCGAAATAAACACTTGCAGATTCTACGAAAGGAGTGTTTCAAAACTGTCCTATCAAAAGAAACGTTCAAGTCTGTGAGTTGAATGCACTCATCACAGAGAAGTTTCTGAGAATGCTTCTGTGTAGTTTTTAGGTGAAGATATTTCCTTTTCCAGCATAGGCGTCAAAGCGATCCAAATAAGCCCTTGCAGATTCTACAAAAGGAGGGTTTCCAAACTGCTCTATCAGAGGGAATGTTCAAGTCTGTGAGTTGAATGCAGTAATCACACAGAAGTTTGTGAGAATGCTTCTGTCTAGTTTTTAGGTGAAGATATTTCATTTCCCAGAATAGGCCTGAAAGCGCTCCAAATTTCCACTTGCAGATTCTACAAAAAGAGTGTTTCAAAACTACTCTTTCAAAAGGAAGGCTCAAGTCTGTGAGTTGAATGCACTCATCACAAAGAAGTTTCTGAGAATGCTTCTGTGTAGTTGTTATGTGAAGATACTTCCTTTTCCAGCATAGGCCCCAAAGCGCTCGAAATAAACACTTGCAGATTCTACGAAAGGAGTGTTTCAAAACTGTCCTATGAAAAGAAACGTTCAAGTCTGTGAGTTGAATGCACTCATCACAGAGAAGTTTCTGAGAATGCTTCTGTGTAGTTTTTAGGTGAAGATATATCCTTTTCCAGCATAGGCGTCAAAGCGATCCAAATAAACACTTGCAGATTCTACAAAAGGAGTGTTTCCAAACTGCTCTATCAAGAGGAATGTTCAAGTCTGTGAGTAGAATGCACTCACCACAAAGAAGTTTTTGAGAATGCTTCTGTCTAGTTTTTATGTGAAGATATTTCCTTTTCCAGCATAGGCGTCAAAGCCTTCCAAATAAACACTTGCAGATTCTACAAAAGGAGTGTTTCCAAACTGCTCTATCAGAGGGAATGTTCAAGTCTGTGAGTTGAATGCACTAGTCAGACAGAAGTTTGTGAGAATGCTTCTGTGTAGTTTTTAGGTGAAGATATTTCCTTTTCCAGCATAGGTCTCAAAGTGATCCAAATAAACACTTGCAGATTCTACAAAAGGAGTGTTTCCAAACTGCTCTATCAGAGGGAATGTTCAAGTCTGTGAGTTGAATGCAGTAATCACACAGAAGTTTGTGAGAATGCTTCTGTCTAGTTTCAGGTGGAGATATTTCTTTTCCCAGCATAGGCCTCAAAGCCCTCCAAATATCCACTTGCAGACTCTACAAAAAGAGTGTTTCAAAACTGCTCTTTCAAAAGGATGGCTCAAGTCGGTGAGTTGAATGCACTCATCACAAAGAAGTTTCTGAGAATGCTTCTGTGTAGTTGTTATGTGAAGATACTTCCTTTTCCAGCACAGGCCTCAGTGCGCTCGAAATAAACACTTGCAGATCCTACGAAAGGAGTGTTTCAAAACTGTCCTATCAAAATAAACGTTCAAGTCTGTGAGTTGAATGCAGTCATCACACAGAAGTTTCTGAGAATGCTTCTGTGTAGTTTTTAGGTGAAGATATTTCAGTTCCCAGCACAGGCCTCAGAGCGCTCCAAATATGCATTTGCAGATTCTACAAAAAGAGAGCTTGAAAACTCTTCCACCAAAAAGAGGCTTCAACTCTATGAGTAGAATGCACTCATCACAAAGAAGTTTCTGAGAATGCTTCTGTCTAGTTTTTATGTGAAGATATTTCCTTTTCCAGCATAGGCGTCAAAGCGCTCCAAATAAACACTTGCAGATTCTACTAAAGGAGTGTTTCCAAACTGCTCTATCAAAGGCAATGTTCAAGTCTGTGAGTTGAATGCACTCATCACAGAGAAGTTTCTGAGAATGCTTCTGTGTAGTTTTTAGGTGAAGATATTTCCTTTTCCAGCATAGGCGTCAAAGCGATCCGAATAAACACTTGCAGATTCTACAAAAGGAGTGTATCCAAACTGCTCTATCAGAGGGAATGTTCAAGTCTGTGAGTTGAATGCAGTCATCACACAGAAGTTTGTGAGAATGCTTCTGTCTAGTTTTTAGGTGAAGATATTTCTTTTCCCAGAATAGGCCCTAAAGCGCTCCAAATTTCCACTTGCAGATTCTACAAAAAGAGTGTTTCAAAACTGCTCTTTCAAAAGGAAGGCTCAAGTCTGTGAGTTGAATGCACTCATCACAAAGAAGTTTCTGAGAATGCTTCTGTGTAGTTGTTATGTGAAGATACTTCCTTTTCCAGCATAGGCCTCAAAGCGCTCGAAATAAACACTTGCAGATTCTACGAAAGGAGTGTTTCAAAACTGTCCTATCAAAAGAAACGTTCAAGTCTGTGAGTTGAATGCACTCATCACAGAGAAGTTTCTGAGAATGCTTCTGTGTAGTTTTTAGGTGAAGATATTTCCTTTTCCAGCATAGGCGTCAAAGCGATCCAAATAAGCCCTTGCAGATTCTACAAAAGGAGTGTTTCCAAACTGCTCTATCAGAGGGAATGTTCAAGTCTGTGAGTTGAATGCAGTAATCACACAGAAGTTTGTGAGAATGCTTCTGTCTAGTTTTTAGGTGAAGATATTTCATTTCCCAGAATAGGCCTGAAAGCGCTCCAAATTTCCACTTGCAGATTCTACAAAAAGAGTGTTTCAAAACTACTCTTTCAAAAGGAAGGCTCAAGTCTGTGAGTTGAATGCACTCATCACAAAGAAGTTTCTGAGAATGCTTCTGTGTAGTTGTTATGTGAAGATACTTCCTTTTCCAGCATAGGCCCCAAAGCCCTCGAAATAAACACTTGCAGATTCTACGAAAGGAGTGTTTCAAAACTGTCCTATGAAAAGAAACGTTCAAGTCTGTGAGTTCAATGCACTCATCACAGAGAAGTTTCTGAGAATGCTTCTGTGTAGTTTTTAGGTAAAGATATATCCTTTTCCAGCATAGGCGTCAAAGCGCTCCAAATAAACACTTGCAGATTCTACAAAAGGAGTGTTTCCAAACTGCTCTATCAGAGGGAATGTTCAAGGCCGTTAGTTGAATGCACTAGTCAGACAGAAGTTTGTGAGAATGCTTCTGTGTAGTTTTTAGGTGAAGATATTTCCTTTTCCAGCATAGGTCTCAAAGTGATCCAAATAAACACTTGCAGATTCTACAAAAGGAGTGTTTCCAAACTGCTCTATCAGAGGGAATGTTCAAGTCTGTGAGTTGAATGCAGTAATCACACAGAAGTTTGTGAGAATGCTTCTGTCTAGTTTCAGGTGGAGATATTTCTTTTCCCAGCGTAGGCCTCAAAGCCCTCCAAATATCCACTTGCAGACTCTACCAAAAGAGTGTTTCAAAACTGCTCTTTCAAAAGGATGGCTCAAGTCTGTGAGTTGAATGCACTCATCACAAAGAAGTTTCTGAGAATGCTTCTGTGTAGTTGTTATGTGAAGATACTTCCTTTTCCAGCACAGGCCTCAGTGCGCTCGAAATAAACACTTGCAGATCCTACGAAAGGAGTGTTTCAAAACTGTCCTATCAAAATAAGCGTTCAAGTCTGTAAGTTGAATGCAGTCATCACACAGAAGTTTCTGAGAATGCTTCTGTGTAGTTTTTAGGTGAAGATATTTCCTTTTCCAGCATAGGCGTCAAAGCGATCCAAATAAACACTTGCAGATTCTACAAAAGGAGTCTATCCAAACTGCTCTATCAGAGGGAATGTTCAAGTGTGTGAGTTGAATGCAGTAATCACACAGAAGTTTGTGAGAATGCTTCTGTCTAGTTTTTAGGTGAAGATATTTCTTTTCCCAGAATAGGCCCTAAAGCGCTCCAAATTTCCACTTGCAGATTCTACAAAAAGAGTGTTTCAAAACTGCTCTTTCAAAAGGAAGGCTCAAGTCTGTGAGTTGAATGCACTCATCACAAAGAAGTTTCTGAGAATGCTTCTGTGTAGTTGTTATGTGAAGATACTTCCTTTTCCAGCATAGGCCTCAAAGCGCTCGAAATAAACACTTGCAGATTCTACGAAAGGAGTGTTTCAAAACTGTCCTATCAAAAGAAACGTTCAAGTCTGTGAGTTGAATGCACTCATCACAGAGAAGTTTCTGAGAATGCTTCTGTATAGTTTTTAGGTGAAGATATTTCCTTTTCCAGCATAGGCGTCAAAGCGATCCAAATAAGCCCTTGCAGATTCTACAAAAGGAGTGTTTCCAAACTGCTCTATAAGAGGGAATGTTCAAGTCTGTGAGTTGAATGCAGTAATCACACAGAAGTTTGTGAGAATGCTTCTGTCTAGTTTTTAGGTGAAGATATTTCATTTCCCAGAATAGGCCTGAAAGCGCTCCAAATTTCCACTTGCAGATTCTACAAAAAGAGTGTTTCAAAACTACTCTTTCAAAAGGAAGGCTCAAGTCTGTGAGTTGAATGCACTCATCACAAAGTAGTTTCTGAGAATGCTTCTGTGTAGTTGTTATGTGAAGATACTTCCTTTTCCAGCATAGGCCCCAAAGCGCTCGAAATAAACACTTGCAGATTCTACGAAAGGAGTGTTTCAAAACTGTCCTATGAAAAGAAACGTTCAAGTCTGTGAGTTTAATGCACTCATCACAGAGAAGTTTCTGAGAATGCTTCTGTGTAGTTTTTAGGTGAAGATATATCCTTTTCCAGCATAGGCGTCAAAGCGATCCAAATAAACACTTGCAGATTCTACAAAAGGAGTGTTTCCAAACTGCTCTATCAAGAGGAATGTTCAAGTCTGTGAGTAGAATGCACTCACCACAAAGAAGTTTCTGGGCATGCTTCTGTCTAGTTTTTATGTGAAGATATTTCCTTTTCCAGCATAGGCGTCAAAGCGCTCCAAATAAACACTTGCAGATTCTACAAAAGGAGTGTTTCCAAACTGCTCTATCAGAGGGAATGTTCAAGTCTGTGAGTTGAATGCACTAGTCAGACAGAAGTTTGTGAGAATGCTTCTGTGTAGTTTTTAGGTGAAGATATTTCCTTTTCCAGCATAGGTCTCAAAGTGATCCAAATAAACACTTGCAGATTCTACAAAAGGAGTGTTTCCAAACTGCTCTATCAGAGGGAATGTTCAAGTCTGTGAGTTGAATGCAGTAATCACACAGAAGTTTGTGAGAATGCTTCTGTCTAGTTTCAGGTGGAGATATTTCTTTTCCCAGCATAGGCCTCAAAGCCCTCCAAATATCCACTTGCAGACTCTACAAAAAGAGTGTTTCAAAACTGCTCTTTCAAAAGGATGGCTCAAGTCGGTGAGTTGAATGCACTCATCACAAAGAAGTTTCTGAGAATGCTTCTGTGTAGTTGTTATGTGAAGATACTTCCTTTTCCAGCACAGGCCTCAGTGCGCTCGAAATGAACACTTGCAGATCCTACGAAAGGAGTGTTTCAAAACTGTCCTATCAAAATAAACGTTCAAGTCTGTGAGTTGAATGCAGTCATCACACAGAAGTTTCTGAGAATGCTTCTGTGTAGTTTTTAGGTGAAGATATTTCATTTCCCAGCACAGGCCTCAGAGCGCTCCAAATATGCATTTGCAGATTCTACAAAAAGAGAGCTTGAAAACTCTTCCACCAAAAAGAGGCTTCAACTCTATGAGTAGAATGCACTCATCACAAAGAAGTTTCTGAGAATGCTTCTGTCTAGTTTTTATGTGAAGATATTTCCTTTTCCAGCATAGGCGTCAAAGCGCTCCAAATAAACACTTGCAGATTCTACTAAAGGAGTGTTTCCAAACTGCTCTATCAAAGGCAATGTTCAAGTCTGTGAGTTGAATGCACTCATCACAGAGAAGTTTCTGAGAATGCTTCTGTGTAGTTTTTAGGTGAAGATATTTCCTTTTCCAGCATAGGCGTCAAAGCGATCCAAATAAACACTTGCAGATTCTACAAAAGGAGTGTATCCAAACTGCTCTATCAGAGGGAATGTTCAAGTCTGTGAGTTGAATGCAGTCATCACACAGAAGTTTGTGAGAAGGCTTCTGTCTAGTTTTTAGGTGAAGATATTTCTTTTCCCAGAATAGGCCCTAAAGCGCTCCAAATTTCCACTTGCAGATTCTACAAAAAGAGTGTTTCAAAACTGCTCTTTCAAAAGGAAGGCTCAAGTCTGTGAGTTGAATGCACTCATCACAAAGAAGTTTCTGAGAATGCTTCTGTGTAGTTGTTATGTGAAGATACTTCCTTTTCCAGCATAGGCCTCAAAGCGCTCGAAATAAACACTTGCAGATTCTACGAAAGGAGTGTTTCAAAACTGTCCTATCAAAAGAAACGTTCAAGTCTGTGAGTTGAATGCACTCATCACAGAGAAGTTTCTGAGAATGCTTCTGTGTAGTTTTTAGGTGAAGATATTTCCTTTTCCAGCATAGGTGTCAAAGCGATCCAAATAAACACTTGCAGATTCTACAAAAGGAGTGTTTCCAAACTGCTCTATCAGAGGGAATGTTCAAGTCTGTGAGTTGAATGCAGTAGTCACACAGAAGTTTGTGAGAATGCTTCTGTCTAGTTTTTAGGTGAAGATATTTCATTTCCCAGAATAGGCCTGAAAGCGCTCCAAATTTCCACTTGCAGATTCTACAAAAAGAGTGTTTCAAAACTACTCTTTCAAAAGGAAGGCTCAAGTCTGTGAGTTGAATGCACTCATCACAAAGAAGTTTCTGAGAATGCTTCTGTGTAGTTGTTATGTGAAGATACTTCCTTTTCCAGCATAGGCCCCAAAGCGCTCGAAATAAACACTTGCAGATTCTACGAAAGGAGTGTTTCAAAACTGTCCTATGAAAAGAAACGTTCAAGTCTGTGAGTTGAATGCACTCATCACAGAGAAGTTTCTGAGAATGCTTCTGTGTAGTTTTTAGGTGAAGATATATCCTTTTCCAGCAGAGGCGTCAAAGCGATCCAAATAAACACTTGCAGATTCTACAAAAGGAGTGTTTCCAAACTGCTCTATCAAGAGGAATGTTCAAGTCTGTGAGTAGAATGCACTCACCACAAAGAAGTTTCTGAGAATGCTTCTGTCTAGTTTTTATGTGAAGATATTTCCTTTTCCAGCATAGGCGTCAAAGCGCTCCAAATAAACACTTGCAGATTCTACAAAAGGAGTGTTTCCAAACTGCTCTATCAGAGTTAATGTTCAAGTCTGTGAGTTGAATGCACTAGTCAGACAGAAGTTTGTGAGAATGCTTCTGTGTAGTTTTTAGGTGAAGATATTTCCTTTTCCAGCATAGGTCTCAAAGTGATCCAAATAAACACTTGCAGATTCTACAAAAGGAGTGTTTCCAAACTGCTCTATCAGAGGGAATGTTCAAGTCTGTGAGTTGAATGCAGTAATCACACAGAAGTTTGTGAGAATGCTTCTGTCTAGTTTCAGGTGGAGATATTTCTTTTCCCAGCATAGGCCTCAAAGCCCTCCAAATATCCACTTGCAGACTCTACAAAAAGAGTGTTTCAAAACTGCTCTTTCAAAAGGATGGCTCAAGTCGGTGAGTTGAATGCACTCATCACAAAGAACTTTCTGAGAATGCTTCTGTGTAGTTGTTATGTGAAGATACTTCCTTTTCCAGCACAGGCCTCAGTGCGCTCGAAATAAACACTTGCAGATCCTACGAAAGGAGTGTTTCAAAACTGTCCTATCAAAATAAACGTTCAAGTCTGTGAGTTGAATGCAGTCATCACACAGAAGTTTCTGAGAATGCTTCTGTGTAGTTTTTAGGTGAAGATATTTCATTTCCCAGCACAGGCCTCAGAGCGCTCCAAATATGCATTTGCAGATTCTACAAAAAGAGAGCTTGAAAACTCTTCCACCAAAAAGAGGCTTCAACTCTATGAGTAGAATACACTCATCACAAAGAAGTTTCTGAGAATGCTTCTGTCTAGTTTTTATGTGAAGATATTTCCTTTTCCAGCATAGGCATCAAAGCGCTCCAAATAAACACTTGCAGATTCTACTAAAGGAGTGTTTCCAAACTGCTCTATCAAAGGCAATGTTCAAGCCTGTGAGTTGAATGCACTCATCACAGAGAAGTTTCTGAGAATGCTTCTGTGTAGTTTTTAGGTGAAGATATTTCCTTTTCCAGCATAGGCGTCAAAGCGATCCAAATAAACACTTGCAGATTCTACAAAAGGAGTGTATCCAAACTGCTCTATCAGAGGGAATGTTCAAGTCTGTGAGTTGAATGCAGTCATCACACAGAAGTTTGTGAGAATGCTTCTGTCTAGTTTTTAGGTGAAGATATTTCTTTTCCCAGAATAGGCCCTAAAGCGCTCCAAATTTCCACTTGCAGATTCTACAAAAAGAGTGTTTCAAAACTGCTCTTTGAAAAGGAAGGCTCAAGTCTGTGAGTTGAATGCACTCATCCCAAAGAAGTTTCTGAGAATGCTTCTGTGTAGTTGTTATGTGAAGATACTTCCTTTTCCAGCATAGGCCTCAAAGCGCTCGAAATAAACACTTGCAGATTCTACGAAAGGAGTGTTTCAAAACTGTCCTATCAAAAGAAACGTTCAAGTCTGTGAGTTGAATGCACTCATCACAGAGAAGTTTCTGAGAATGCTTCTGTGTAGTTTTTAGGTGAAGATATTTCCTTTTCCAGCATAGGTGTCAAAGCGATCCAAATAAACTCTTGCAGATTCTACAAAAGGAGTGTTTCCAAACTGCTCTATCAGAGGGAATGTTCAAGTCTGTGAGTTGAATGCAGTAATCACACAGAAGTTTGTGAGAATCCTTCTGTCTAGTTTTTAGGTGAAGATATTTCATTTCCCAGAAGAGGCCTGAAAGCGCTCCAAATTTCCACTTGCAGATTCTACAAAAAGAGTGTTTCAAAACTACTCTTTCAAAAGGAAGGCTCAAGTCTGTGAGTTGAATGCACTCATCACAAAGAAGTTTCTGAGAATGCTTCTGTGTAGTTGTTATGTGAAGATACTTCCTTTTCCAGCATAGGCCCCAAAGCGCTCGAAATAAACACTTGCAGATTCTACGAAAGGAGTGTTTCAAAACTGTCCTATGAAAAGAAACGTTCAAGTCTGTGAGTTGAATGCACTCATCACAGAGAAGTTTCTGAGAATGCTTCTGTGTAGTTTTTAGGTGAAGATATATCCTTTTCCAGCATTGGCGTCAAAGCGATCCAAATAAACACTTGCAGATTCTACAAAAGGAGTGTTTCCAAACTGCTCTATCAGAGGGAATGTTCAAGGCCGTGAGTTGAATGCACTAGTCAGACAGAAGTTTGTGAGAATGCTTCTGTGTAGTTTTTAGGTGAAGATATTTCCTTTTCCAGCATAGGTCTCAAAGTGATCCAAATAAACACTTGCAGATTCTACAAAAGGAGTGTTTCCAAACTGCTCTATCAGAGGGAATGTTCAAGTCTCTGAGTTGAATGCAGTAATCACACAGAAGTTTGTGAGAATGCTTCTGTCTAGTTTCAGGTGGAGATATTTCTTTTCCCAGCATAGGCCTCAAAGCCCTCCAAATATCCACTTGCAGACTCTACAAAAAGAGTGTTTCAAAACTGCTCTTTCAAAAGGATGGCTCAAGTCTGTGAGTTGAATGCACTCATCACAAAGAAGTTTCTGAGAATGCTTCTGTGTAGTTGTTATGTGAAGATACTTCCTTTTCCAGCACAGGCCTCAGTGCGCTCGAAATAAACACTTGCAGATCCTACGAAAGGAGTGTTTCAAAACTGTCCTATCAAAATAAAAGTTCAAGTCTGTGAGTTGAATGCAGTCATCACACAGAAGTTTCTGAGAATGCTTCTGTGTAGTTTTTAGGTGAAGATATTTCCTTTTCCAGCATAGGCGTCAAAGCGATCCAAATAAACACTTGCAGATTCTACAAAAGGAGTGTATCCAAACTGCTCTATCAGAGGGAATGTTCAAGTCTGTGAGTTGAATGCAGTCATCACACAGAAGTTTGTGAGAATGCTTCTGTCTAGTTTTTAGGTGAAGATATTTCTTTTCCCAGAATAGGCCCTAAAGCGCTCCAAATTTCCACTTGCAGATTCTACAAAAAGAGTGTTTCAAAACTGCTCTTTCAAAAGGAAGGCTCAAGTCTGTGAGTTGAACGCACTCATCACAAAGAAGTTTCTGAGAATGCTTCTGTGTAGTTTTTAGGTGAAGATATTTCCTTTTCCAGCATAGGCGTCAAAGCGATCCAAATAAACACTTGCAGATTCTACAAAAGGAGTCTATCCAAACTGCTCTATCAGAGGGAATGTTCAAGTCTGTGAGTTGAATGCAGTCATCACACAGAAGTTTGTGAGAATGCTTCTGTCTAGTTTTTAGGTGAAGATATTTCTTTTCCCAGAATAGGCCCTAAATCGCTCCAAATTTCCACTTGCAGATTCTACAAAAAGAGTGTTTCAAAACTGCTCTTTCAAAAGGAAGGCTCAAGTCTGTGAGTTGAACGCACTCATCATAAAGAAGTTTCTGAGAATGCTTCTGTGTAGTTTTTAGGTGAAGATATTTCCTTTTCCAGCATAGGCGTCAAAGCGATCCAAATAAACACTTGCAGATTCTACAAAAGGAGTCTATCCAAACTGCTCTATCAGAGGGAATGTTCAAGTGTGTGAGTTGAATGCAGTAATCACACAGAAGTTTGTGAGAATGCTTCTGTCTAGTTTTTAGGTGAAGATATTTCTTTTCCCAGAATAGGCCCTAAAGCGCTCCAAATTTCCACTTGCAGATTCTACAAAAAGAGTGTTTCAAAACTGCTCTTTCAAAAGGAAGGCTCAAGTCTGTGAGTTGAATGCACTCATCACAAAGAAGTTTCTGAGAATGCTTCTGTGTAGTTGTTATGTGAAGATACTTCCTTTTCCAGCATAGGCCTCAAAGCGCTCGAAATAAACACTTGCAGATTCTACGAAAGGAGTGTTTCAAAACTGTCCTATCAAAAGAAACGTTCAAGTCTGTGAGTTGAATGCACTCATCACAGAGAAGTTTCTGAGAATGCTTCTGTGTAGTTTTTAGGTGAAGATATTGCCTTTTCCAGCATAGGTGTGAAAGCGATCCAAATAAACACTTGCAGATTCTACAAAAGGAGTGTTTCCAAACTGCTCTATCAGAGGGAATGTTCAAGTCTGTGAGTTGAATGCAGTAATCACACAGAAGTTTGTGAGAATGCTTCTGTCTAGTTTTTAGGTGAAGATATTTCATTTCCCAGAATAGGCCTGAAAGCACTCCAAATTTCCACTTGCAGATTCTACAAAAAGAGTGTTTCAAAACTACTCTTTCAAAAGGAAGGCTCAAGTCTGTGAGTTGAATGCACTCATCACAAAGAAGTTTCTGAGAATGCTTCTGTGTAGTTGTTATGTGAAGATACTTCCTTTTCCAGCATAGGCCCCAAAGCGCTCGAAATAAACACTTGCAGATTCTACGAAAGGAGTGTTTCAAAACTGTCCTATGAAAAGAAACGTTCAAGTCTGTGAGTTGAATGCACTCATCACAGAGAAGTTTCTGAGAATGCTTCTGTGTAGTTTTTAGGTGAAGATATATCCTTTTCCAGCATAGGCGTCAAAGCGATCCAAATAAACACTTGCAGATTCTACAAAAGGAGTCTACCGAAACTGCTCTATCAGAGGGAATGTTCAAGTCTGTGAGTAGAATGCACTCACCACAAAGAAGTTTCTGAGAATGCTTCTGTCTAGTTTTTATGTGAAGATATTTCCTTTTCCAGCATAGGCGTCAAAGCGCTCCAAATAAACACTTGCAGATTCTACAAAAGGAGTGTTTCCAAACTGCTCTATCAGAGGGAATGTTCAAGTCTGTGAGTTGAATGCACTAGTCAGACAGAAGTTTGTGAGAATGCTTCTGTGTAGTTTTTAGGTGAAGATATTTCCTTTTCCAGCATAGGTCTCAAAGTGATCCAAATAAACACTTGCAGATTCTACAAAAGGAGTGTTTCCAAACTGCTCTATCAGAGGGAATGTTCAAGTCTGTGAGTTGAATGCAGTAATCACACAGAAGTTTGTGAGAATGCTTCTGTCTAGTTTCAGGTGGAGATATTTCTTTTCCCAGCATAGGCCTCAAAGCCCTCCAAATATCCACTTGCAGACTCTACAAAAAGAGTCTTTCAAAACTGCTCTTTCAAAAGGATGGCTCAAGTCGGTGAGTTGAATGCACTCATCACAAAGAACTTTCTGAGAATGCTTCTGTGTAGTTGTTATGTGAAGATACGTCCTTTTCCAGCACAGGCCTCAGTGCGCTCGAAATAAACACTTGCAGATCCTACGAAAGGAGTGTTTCAAAACTGTCCTATCAAAATAAACGTTCAAGTCTGTGAGTTGAATGCAGTCATCACACAGAAGTTTCTGAGAATGCTTCTGTGTAGTTTTTAGGTGAAGATATTTCATTTCCCAGCACAGGCCTCAGAGCGCTCCAAATATGCATTTGCAGATTCTACAAAAAGAGAGCTTGAAAACTCTTCCACCAAAAAGAGGCTTCAACTCTATGAGTAGAATGCACTCATCACAAAGAAGTTTCTGAGAATGCTTCTGTCTAGTTTTTATGTGAAGATATTTCCTTTTCCAGCATAGGCGTCAAAGCGATCCAAATAAACACTTGCAGATTCTACAAAAGGAGTCTACCCAAACTGCTCTATCAGAGGGAATGTTCAAGTCTGTGAGTAGAATGCACTCACCACAAAGAAGTTTTTGAGAATGCTTCTGTCTAGTTTTTATGTGAAGATATTTCCTTTTCCAGCATAGGCGTCAAAGCCCTCCAAATAAACACTTGCAGATTCTACAAAAGGAGTGTTTCCAAACTGCTCTATCAGAGGGAATGTTCAAGTCTGTGAGTTGAATGCACTAGTCAGACAGAAGTTTGTGAGAATGCTTCTGTGTAGTTTTTAGGTGAAGATATTTCCTTTTCCAGCATAGGCGTCAAAGCGATCCAAATAAACACTTGCAGATTCTACAAAAGGAGTGTATCCAAACTGCTCTATCAGAGGGAATGTTCAAGTCTGTGAGTTGAATGCAGTCATCACACAGAAGTTTGTGAGAATGCTTCTGTCTAGTTTTTAGGTGAAGATATTTCTTTTCCCAGAATAGGCCCTAAAGCGCTCCAAATTTCCACTTGCAGATTCTACAAAAAGAGTGTTTCAAAACTGCTCTTTCAAAAGGAAGGCTCAAGTCTGTGAGTTGAATGCACTCATCACAAAGAAGTTTCTGAGAATGCTTCTGTGTAGTTGTTATGTGAAGATACTTCCTTTTCCAGCATAGGCCTCAAAGCGCTCGAAATAAACAGTTGCAGATTCTACGAAAGGAGTGTTTCAAAACTGTCCTATGAAAAGAAACGTTCAAGTCTGTGAGTTTAATGCACTCATCACAGAGAAGTTTCTGAGAATGCTTCTGTGTAGTTTTTAGGTGAAGATATATCCTTTTCCAGCAGAGGCGTCAAAGCGATCCAAATAAACACTTGCAGATTCTACAAAAGGAGTGTTTCCAAACTGCTCTATCAAGAGGAATGTTCAAGTCTGTGAGTAGAATGCACTCACCACAAAGAAGTTTCTGAGAATGCTTCTGTCTAGTTTTTATGTGAAGATATTTCCTTTTCCAGCATAGGCGTCAAAGCGCTCCAAATAAACACTTGCAGATTCTACAAAAGGAGTGTTTCCAAACTGCTCTATCAGAGGGAATGTTCAAGTCTGTGAGTTGAATGCACTAGTCAGACAGAAGTTTGTGAGAATGCTTCTGTGTAGTTTTTAGGTGAAGATATTTCCTTTTCCAGCATACGTCTCAAAGTGATCCAAATAAACACTTGCAGATTCTACAAAAGGAGTGTTTCCAAACTGCTCTATCAGAGGGAATGTTCAAGTCTGTGAGTTGAATGCAGTAATCACACAGAAGTTTGTGAGAATGCTTCTGTCTAGTTTCAGGTGGAGATATTTCTTTTCCCAGCATAGGCCTCAAAGCCCTCCAAATATCCACTTGCAGACTCTACAAAAAGAGTCTTTCAAAACTGCTCTTTCAAAAGGATGGCTCAAGTCGGTGAGTTGAATGCACTCATCACAAAGAACTTTCTGAGAATGCTTCTGTGTAGTTGTTATGTGAAGATACGTCCTTTTCCAGCACAGGCCTCAGTGCGCTCGAAATAAACACTTGCAGATCCTACGAAAGGAGTGTTTCAAAACTGTCCTATCAAAATAAACGTTCAAGTCTGTGAGTTGAATGCAGTCATCACACAGAAGTTTCTGAGAATGCTTCTGTGTAGTTTTTAGGTGAAGATATTTCATTTCCCAGCACAGGCCTCAGAGCGCTCCAAATATGCATTTGCAGATTCTACAAAAAGAGAGCTTGAAAACTCTTCCACCAAAAAGAGGCTTCAACTCTATGAGTAGAATGCACTCATCACAAAGAAGTTTCTGAGAATGCTTCTGTCTAGTTTTTATGTGAAGATATTTCCTTTTCCAGCATAGGCGTCAAAGCGCTCCAAATAAACACTTGCAGATTCTACTAAAGGAGTGTTTCCAAACTCCTCTATCAAAGGCAATGTTCAAGTCTGTGAGTTGAATGCACTCATCACAGAGAAGTTTCTGAGAATGCTTCTGTGTAGTTTTTAGGTGAAGATATTTCCTTTTCCAGCATAGGCGTCAAAGCGATCCAAATAAACACTTGCAGATTCTACAAAAGGAGTGTATCCAAACTGCTCTATCAGAGGGAATGTTCAAGTCTGTGAGTTGAATGCAGTCATCACACAGAAGTTTGTGAGAATGCTTCTGTCTAGTTTTTAGGTGAAGATATTTCTTTTCCCAGAATAGGCCCTAAAGCGCTCCAAATTTCCACTTGCAGATTCTACAAAAAGAGTGTTTCAAAACTGCTCTTTCAAAAGGAAGGCTCAAGTCTGTGAGTTGAATGCACTCATCACAAAGAAGTTTCTGAGAATGCTTCTGTGTAGTTGTTATGTGAAGATACTTCCTTTTCCAGCATAGGCCTCAAAGCGCTCGAAATAAACACTTGCAGATTCTACGAAAGGAGTGTTTCAAAACTGTCCTATCAAAAGAAACGTTCAAGTCTGTGAGTTGAATGCACTCATCACAGAGAAGTTTCTGAGAATGCTTCTGTGTAGTTTTTAGGTGAAGATATTTCCTTTTCCAGCATAGGCGTCAAAGCGATCCAAATAAGCCCTTGCAGATTCTACAAAAGAAGTGTTTCCAAACTGCTCTATCAGAGGGAATGTTCAAGTCTGTGAGTTGAATGCAGTAATCACACAGAAGTTTGTGAGAATGCTTCTGTCTAGTTTTTAGGTGAAGATATTTCATTTCCCAGAATAGGCCTGAAAGCGCTCCAAATTTCCACTTGCAGATTCTACAAAAAGAGTGTTTCAAAACTACTCTTTCAAAAGGAAGGCTCAAGTCTGTGAGTTGAATGCACTCATCACAAAGAAGTTTCTGAGAATGCTTCTGTGTAGTTGTTATGTGAAGATACTTCCTTTTCCAGCATAGGCCCCAAAGCGCTCGAAATAAACACTTGCAGATTCTACGAAAGGAGTGTTTCAAAACTGTCCTATGAAAAGAAACGTTCAAGTCTGTGAGTTGAATGCACTCATCACAGAGAAGTTTCTGAGAATGCTTCTGTGTAGTTTTTAGGTGAAGATATATCCTTTTCCAGCATAGGCGTCAAAGCGATCCAAATAAACACTTGCAGATTCTACAAAAGGAGTGTTTCCAAACTGCTCTATCAAGAGGAATGTTCAAGTCTGTGAGTAGAATGCACTCACCACAAAGAAGTTTCTGAGAATGCTTCTGTCTAGTTTTTATGTGAAGATATTTCCTTTTCCAGCATAGGCATCAAAGCGCTCCAAATAAACACTTGCAGATTCTACAAAAGGAGTGTTTCCAAACTGCTCTATCAGAGGGAATGTTCAAGTCTGTGAGTTGAATGCACTAGTCAGACAGAAGTTTGTGAGAATGCTTCTGTGTAGTTTTTAGGTGAAGATATTTCCTTTTCCAGCATAGGTCTCAAAGTGATCCAAATAAACACTTGCAGATTCTCCAAAAGGAGTGTTTCCAAACTGCTCTATCAGAGGGAATGTTCAAGTCTGTGAGTTGAATGCAGTAATCACACAGAAGTTTGTGAGAATGCTTCTGTCTAGTTTCAGGTGGAGATATTTCTTTTCCCAGCATAGGCCTCAAAGCCCTCCAAATATCCACTTGCAGACTCTACAAAAAGAGTGTTTCAAAACTGCTCTTTCAAAAGGATGGCTCAAGTCGGTGAGTTGAATGCACTCATCACAAAGAAGTTTCTGAGAATGCTTCTGTGTAGTTGTTATGTGAAGATACTTCCTTTTCCAGCACAGGCCTCAGTGCGCTCGAAATGAACACTTGCAGATCCTACGAAAGGAGTGTTTCAAAACTGTCCTATCAAAATAAACGTTCAAGTCTGTGAGTTGAATGCAGTCATCACACAGAAGTTTCTGAGAAAGCTTCTGTGTAGTTTTTAGGTGAAGATATTTCATTTCCCAGCACAGGCCTCAGAGCGCTCCAAATATGCATTTGCAGATTCTACAAAAAGAGAGCTTGAAAACTCTTCCACCAAAAAGAGGCTTCAACTCTATGAGTAGAATGCACTCATCACAAAGAAGTTTCTGAGAATGCTTCTGTCTAGTTTTTATGTGAAGATATTTCCTTTTCCAGCATAGGCGTCAAAGCGCTCCAAATAAACACTTGCAGATTCTACAAAAGGAGTGTATCCAAACTGCTCTATCAGAGGGAATGTTCAAGTCTGTGAGTTGAATGCAGTCATCACACAGAAGTTTGTGAGAATGCTTCTGTCTAGTTTTTAGGTGAAGATATTTCTTTTCCCAGAATAGGCCCTAAAGCGCTCCAAATTTCCACTTGCAGATTCTACAAAAAGAGTGTTTCAAAACTGCTCTTTCAAAAGGAAGGCTCAAGTCTGTGAGTTGAATGCACTCATCACAAAGAAGTTTCTGAGAATGCTTCTGTGTAGTTGTTATGTGAAGATACTTCCTTTTCCAGCATAGGCCTCAAAGCGCTCGAAATAAACACTTGCAGATTCTACGAAAGGAGTGTTTCAAAACTGTCCTATCAAAAGAAACGTTCAAGTCTGTGAGTTGAATGCACTCATCACAGAGAAGTTTCTGAGAATGCTTCTGTGTAGTTTTTAGGTGAAGATATTTCCTTTTCCAGCATAGGCGTCAAAGCGATCCAAATAAGCCCTTGCAGATTCTACAAAAGGAGTGTTTCCAAACTGCTCTATCAGAGGGAATGTTCAAGTCTGTGAGTTGAATGCAGTAATCACACAGAAGTTTGTGAGAATGCTTCTGTCTAGTTTTTAGGTGAAGATATTTCATTTCCCAGAATAGGCCTGAAAGCGCTCCAAATTTCCACTTGCAGATTCTACAAAAAGAGTGTTTCAAAACTACTCTTTCAAAAGGAAGGCTCAAGTCTGTGAGTTGAATGCACTCATCACAAAGAAGTTTCTGAGAATGCTTCTGTGTAGTTGTTATGTGAAGATACTTCCTTTTCCAGCATAGGCCCCAAAGCGCTCGAAATAAACACTTGCAGATTCTACGAAAGGAGTGTTTCAAAACTGTCCTATGAAAAGAAACGTTCAAGTCTGTGAGTTGAATGCACTCATCACAGAGAAGTTTCTGAGAATGCTTCTGTGTAGTTTTTAGGTGAAGATATATCCTTTTCCAGCATAGGCGTCAAAGCGATCCAAATAAACACTTGCAGATTCTACAAAAGGAGTGTTTCCAAACTGCTCTATCAAGAGGAATGTTCAAGTCTGTGAGTAGAATGCACTCACCACAAAGAAGTTTCTGAGAATGCTTCTGTCTAGTTTTTATGTGAAGATATTTCCTTTTCCAGCATAGGCGTCAAAGCGCTCCAAATAAACACTTGTAGATTCTACAAAAGGAGTGTTTCCAAACTGCTCTATCAGAGGGAATGTTCAAGTCTGTGTGTTGAATGCACTAGTCAGACAGAAGTTTGTGAGAATGCTTCTGTGTAGTTTTTAGGTGAAGATATTTCCTTTTCCAGCATAGGTCTCAAAGTGATCCAAATAAACACTTGCAGATTCTACAAAAGGAGTGTTTCCAAACTGCTCTATCAGAGGGAATGTTCAAGTCTGTGAGTTGAATGCAGTAATCACACAGAAGTTTGTGAGAATGCTTCTGTCTAGTTTCAGGTGGAGATATTTCTTTTCCCAGCATAGGCCTCAAAGCCCTCCAAATATCCACTTGCAGACTCTACAAAAAGAGTGTTTCAAAACTGCTCTTTCAAAAGGATGGCTCAAGTCGGTGAGTTGAATGCACTCATCACAAAGAAGTTTCTGAGAATGCTTCTGTGTAGTTGTTATGTGAAGATACGTCCTTTTCCAGCACAGGCCTCAGTGCGCTCGAAATAAACACTTGCAGATCCTACGAAAGGAGTGTTTCAAAACTGTCCTATCAAAATAAACGTTCAAGTCTGTGAGTTGAATGCAGTCATCACACAGAAGTTTCTGAGAATGCTTCTGTGTAGTTTTTAGGTGAAGATATTTCATTTCCCAGCACAGGCCTCAGAGCGCTCCAAATATGCATTTGCAGATGCTACAAAAAGAGAGCTTGAAAACTCTTCCACCAAAAAGAGGCTTCAACTCTATGAGTAGAATGCACTCATCACAAAGAAGTTTCTGAGAATGCTTCTGTCTAGTTTTTATGTGAAGATATTTCCTTTTCCAGAATAGGCGTCAAAGCGCTCCAAATAAACACTTGCAGATTCTACTAAAGGAGTGTTTCCAAACTGCTCTATCAAAGGCAATGTTCAAGTCTGTGAGTTGAATGCACTCATCACAGAGAAGTTTCTGAGAATGCTTCTGTGTAGTTTTTAGGTGAAGATATTTCCTTTTCCAGCATAGGCGTCAAAGCGATCCAAATAAACACTTGCAGATTCTACAAAAGGAGTCTATCCAAACTGCTCTATCAGAGGGAATGTTCAAGTCTGTGAGTTGAATGCAGTCATCACACAGAAGTTTGTGAGAATGCTTCTGTCTAGTTTTTAGGTGAAGATATTTCTTTTCCCAGAATAGGCCCTAAAGCGCTCCAAATTTCCACTTGCAGATTCTACAAAAAGAGTGTTTCAAAACTGCTCTTTCAAAAGGAAGGCTCAAGTCTGTGAGTTGAATGCACTCATCACAAAGAAGTTTCTGAGAATGCTTCTGTGTAGTTGTTATGTGAAGATACTTCCTTTTCCAGCATAGGCCTCAAAGCGCTCGAAATAAACACTTGCAGATTCTACGAAAGGAGTGTTTCAAAACTGTCCTATCAAAAGAAACGTTCAAGTCTGTGAGTTGAATGCACTCATCACAGAGAAGTTTCTGAGAATGCTTCTGTGTAGTTTTTAGGTGAAGATATTTCCTTTTCCAGCATAGGCGTCAAAGCGATCCAAATAAGCCCTTGCAGATTCTACAAAAGGAGTGTTTCCAAACTGCTCTATCAGAGGGAATGTTCAAGTCTGTGAGTTGAATGCAGTAATCACACAGAAGTTTGTGAGAATGCTTCTGTCTAGTTTTTAGGTGAAGATATTTCATTTCCCAGAATAGGCCTGAAAGCGCTCCAAATTTCCACTTGCAGATTCTACAAAAAGAGTGTTTCAAAACTGCTCTTTCAAAAGGAAGGCTCAAGTCTGTGAGTTGAATGCACTCATCACAAAGAAGTTTCTGAGAATGCTTCTGTGTAGTTGTTATGTGAAGATACTTCCTTTTCCAGCATAGGCCTCAAAGCGCTCGAAATAAACACTTGCAGATTCTACGAAAGGAGTGTTTCAAAACTGTCCTATCAAAAGAAACGTTCAAGTCTGTGAGTTGAATGCACTCATCACAGAGAAGTTTCTGAGAATGCTTCTGTGTAGTTTTTAGGTGAAGATATTTCCTTTTCCAGCATAGGTGTCAAAGCGATCCAAATAAGCCCTTGCAGATTCTACAAAAGGAGTGTTTCCAAACTGCTCTATCAGAGGGAATGTTCAAGTCTGTGAGTTGAATGCAGTAATCACACAGAAGTTTGTGAGAATGCTTCTGTCTAGTTTTTAGGTGAAGATATTTCATTTCCCAGAATAGGCCTGAAAGCGCTCCAAATTTCCACTTGCAGATTCTACAAAAAGAGTGTTTCAAAACTACTCTTTCAAAAGGAAGGCTCAAGTCTGTGAGTTGAATGCACTCATCACAAAGAAGTTTCTGAGAATGCTTCTGTGTAGTTGTTATGTGAAGATACTTCCTTTTCCAGCATAGGCCCCAAAGCGCTCGAAATAAACACTTGCAGATTCTACGAAAGGAGTGTTTCAAAACTGTCCTATGAAAAGAAACGTTCAAGTCTGTAAGTTGAATGCACTCATCACAGAGAAGTTTCTGAGAATGCTTCTGTGTAGTTTTTAGGTGAAGATATATCCTTTTCCAGCATAGGCGTCAAAGCGATCCAAATAAACACTTGCAGATTCTACAAAAGGAGTGTTTCCAAACTGCTCTATCAGAGGGAATGTTCAAGGCCGTGAGTTGAATGCACTAGTCAGACAGAAGTTTGTGAGAATGCTTCTGTGTAGTTTTTAGGTGAAGTTATTTCCTTTTCCAGCATAGGTCTCAAAGTGATCCAAATAAACACTTGCAGATTCTACAAAAGGAGTGTTTCCAAACTGCTCTATCAGAGGGAATGTTCAAGTCTGTGAGTTGAATGCAGTAATCACACAGAAGTTTGTGAGAATGCTTCTGTCTAGTTTCAGGTGGAGATATTTCTTTTCCCAGCATAGGCCTCAAAGCCCTCCAAATATCCACTTGCAGACTCTACCAAAAGAGTGTTTCAAAACTGCTCTTTCAAAAGGATGGCTCAAGTCTGTGAGTTGAATGCACTCATCACAAAGAAGTTTCTGAGAATGCTTCTGTGTAGTTGTTATGTGAAGATACTTCCTTTTCCAGCACAGGCCTCAGTGCGCTCGAAATAAACACTTGCAGATCCTACGAAAGGAGTGTTTCAAAACTGTCCTATCAAAATAAGCGTTCAAGTCTGTAAGTTGAATGCAGTCATCACACAGAAGTTTCTGAGAATGCTTCTGTGTAGTTTTTAGGTGAAGATATTTCCTTTTCCAGCATAGGCGTCAAAGCGATCCAAATAAACACTTGCAGATTCTACAAAAGGAGTGTATCCAAACTGCTCTATCAGAGGGAATGTTCAAGTCTGTGAGTTGAATGCAGTAATCACACAGAAGTTTGTGAGAATGCTTCTGTCTAGTTTTTAGGTGAAGATATTTCTTTTCCCAGAATAGGCCCTAAATCGCTCCAAATTTCCACTTGCAGATTCTACAAAAAGAGTGTTTCAAAACTGCTCTTTCAAAAGGAAGGCTCAAGTCTGTGAGTTGAACGCACTCATCATAAAGAAGTTTCTGAGAATGCTTCTGTGTAGTTTTTAGGTGAAGATATTTCCTTTTCCAGCATAGGCGTCAAAGCGATCCAAATAAACACTTGCAGATTCTACAAAAGGAGTCTATCCAAACTGCTCTATCAGACGGAATGTTCAAGTGTGTGAGTTGAATGCAGTAATCACACAGAAGTTTGTGAGAATGCTTCTGTCTAGTTTTTAGGTGAAGATATTTCTTTTCCCAGAATAGGCCCTAAAGCGCTCCAAATTTCCACTTGCAGATTCTACAAAAAGAGTGTTTCAAAACTGCTCTTTCAAAAGGAAGGCTCAAGTCTGTGAGTTGAATGCACTCATCACAAAGAAGTTTCTGAGAATGCTTCTGTGTAGTTGTTATGTGAAGATACTTCCTTTTCCAGCATAGGCCTCAAAGCGCTCGAAATAAACACTTGCAGATTCTACGAAAGGAGTGTTTCAAAACTGTCCTATCAAAAGAAACGTTCAAGTCTGTGAGTTGAATGCACTCATCACAGAGAAGTTTCTGAGAATGCTTCTGTGTAGTTTTTAGGTGAAGATATTGCCTTTTCCAGCATAGGTGTGAAAGCGATCCAAATAAACACTTGCAGATTCTACAAAAGGAGTGTTTCCAAACTGCTCAATCAGAGGGAATGTTCAAGTCTGTGAGTTGAATGCAGTAATCACACAGAAGTTTGTGAGAATGCTTCTGTCTAGTTTTTAGGTGAAGATATTTCATTTCCCAGAATAGGCCTGAAAGCACTCCAAATTTCCACTTGCAGATTCTACAAAAAGAGTGTTTCAAAACTACTCTTTCAAAAGGAAGGCTCAAGTCTGTGAGTTGAATGCACTCATCACAAAGAAGTTTCTGAGAATGCTTCTGTGTAGTTGTTATGTGAAGATACTTCCTTTTCCAGCATAGGCCCCAAAGCGCTCGAAATAAACACTTGCAGATTCTACGAAAGGAGTGTTTCAAAACTGTCCTATGAAAAGAAACGTTCAAGTCTGTGAGTTGAATGCACTCATCACAGAGAAGTTTCTGAGAATGCTTCTGTGTAGTTTTTAGGTGAAGATATATCCTTTTCCAGCATAGGCGTCAAAGCGATCCAAATAAACACTTGCAGATTCTACAAAAGGAGTCTACCGAAACTGCTCTATCAGAGGGAATGTTCAAGTCTGTGAGTAGAATGCACTCACCACAAAGAAGTTTCTGAGAATGCTTCTGTCTAGTTTTTATGTGAAGATATTTCCTTTTCCAGCATAGGCGTCAAAGCGCTCCAAATAAACACTTGCAGATTCTACAAAAGGAGTGTTTCCAAACTGCTCTATCAGAGGGAATGTTCAAGTCTGTGAGTTGAATGCACTAGTCAGACAGAAGTTTGTGAGAATGCTTCTGTGTAGTTTTTAGGTGAAGATATTTCCTTTTCCAGCATAGGTCTCAAAGTGATCCAAATAAACACTTGCAGATTCTACAAAAGGAGTGTTTCCAAACTGCTCTATCAGAGGGAATGTTCAAGTCTGTGAGTTGAATGCAGTAATCACACAGAAGTTTGTGAGAATGCTTCTGTCTAGTTTCAGGTGGAGATATTTCTTTTCCCAGCATAGGCCTCAAAGCCCTCCAAATATCCACTTGCAGACTCTACAAAAAGAGTGTTTCAAAACTGCTCTTTCAAAAGGATGGCTCAAGTCGGTGAGTTGAATGCACTCATCACAAAGAACTTTCTGAGAATGCTTCTGTGTAGTTGTTATGTGAAGATACGTCCTTTTCCAGCACAGGCCTCAGTGCGCTCGAAATAAACACTTGCAGATCCTACGAAAGGAGTGTTTCAAAACTGTCCTATCAAAATAAACGTTCAAGTCTGTGAGTTGAATGCAGTCATCACACAGAAGTTTCTGAGAATGCTTCTGTGTAGTTTTTAGGTGAAGATATTTCATTTCCCAGCACAGGCCTCAGAGCGCTCCAAATATGCATTTGCAGATTCTACAAAAAGAGAGCTTGAAAACTCTTCCACCAAAAAGAGGCTTCAACTCTATGAGTAGAATGCACTCATCACAAAGAAGTTTCTGAGAATGCTTCTGTCTAGTTTTTATGTGAAGATATTTCCTTTTCCAGCATAGGCGTCAAAGCGATCCAAATAAACACTTGCAGATTCTACAAAAGGAGTCTACCCAAACTGCTCTATCAGAGGGAATGTTCAAGTCTGTGAGTAGAATGCACTCACCACAAAGAAGTTTTTGAGAATGCTTCTGTCTAGTTTTTATGTGAAGATATTTCCTTTTCCAGCATAGGCGTCAAAGCCCTCCAAATAAACACTTGCAGATTCTACAAAAGGAGTGTTTCCAAACTGCTCTATCAGAGGGAATGTTCAAGTCTGTGAGTTGAATGCACTAGTCAGACAGAAGTTTGTGAGAATGCTTCTGTGTAGTTTTTAGGTGAAGATATTTCCTTTTCCAGCATAGGCGTCAAAGCGATCCAAATAAACACTTGCAGATTCTTCAAAAGGAGTGTATCCAAACTGCTCTATCAGAGGGAATGTTCAAGTCTGTGAGTTGAATGCAGTCATCACACAGAAGTTTGTGAGAATGCTTCTGTCTAGTTTTTAGGTGAAGATATTTCTTTTCCCAGAATAGGCCCTAAAGCGCTCCAAATTTCCACTTGCAGATTCTACAAAAAGAGTGTTTCAAAACTGCTCTTTCAAAAGGAAGGCTCAAGTCTGTGAGTTGAATGCACTCATCACAAAGAAGTTTCTGAGAATGCTTCTGTGTAGTTGTTATGTGAAGATAATTCCTTTTCCAGCATAGGCCTCAAAGCGCTCGAAATAAACAGTTGCAGATTCTACGAAAGGAGTGTTTCAAAACTGTCCTATGAAAAGAAACGTTCAAGTCTGTGAGTTTAATGCACTCATCACAGAGAAGTTTCTGAGAATGCTTCTGTGTAGTTTTTAGGTGAAGATATATCCTTTTCCAGCAGAGGCGTCAAAGCGATCCAAATAAACACTTGCAGATTCTACAAAAGGAGTGTTTCCAAACTGCTCTATCAAGAGGAATGTTCAAGTCTGTGAGTAGAATGCACTCACCACAAAGAAGTTTCTGAGAATGCTTCTGTCTAGTTTTTATGTGAAGATATTTCCTTTTCCAGCATAGGCGTCAAAGCGCTCCAAATAAACACTTGCAGATTCTACAAAAGGAGTGTTTCCAAACTGCTCTATCAGAGGGAATGTTCAAGTCTGTGAGTTGAATGCACTAGTCAGACAGAAGTTTGTGAGAATGCTTCTGTGTAGTTTTTAGGTGAAGATATTTCCTTTTCCAGCATAGGTCTCAAAGTGATCCAAATAAACACTTGCAGATTCTACAAAAGGAGTGTTTCCAAACTGCTCTATCAGAGGGAATGTTCAAGTCTGTGAGTTGAATGCAGTAATCACACAGAAGTTTGTGAGAATGCTTCTGTCTAGTTTCAGGTGGAGATATTTCTTTTCCCAGCATAGGCCTCAAAGCCCTCCAAATATCCACTTGCAGACTCTACAAAAAGAGTCTTTCAAAACTGCTCTTTCAAAAGGATGGCTCAAGTCGGTGAGTTGAATGCACTCATCACAAAGAACTTTCTGAGAATGCTTCTGTGTAGTTGTTATGTGAAGATACGTCCTTTTCCAGCACAGGCCTCAGTGCGCTCGAAATAAACACTTGCAGATCCTACGAAAGGAGTGTTTCAAAACTGTCCTATCAAAATAAACGTTCAAGTCTGTGAGTTGAATGCAGTCATCACACAGAAGTTTCTGAGAATGCTTCTGTGTAGTTTTTAGGTGAAGATATTTCATTTCCCAGCACAGGCCTCAGAGCGCTCCAAATATGCATTTGCAGATTCTACAAAAAGAGAGCTTGAAAACTCTTCCACCAAAAAGAGGCTTCAACTCTATGAGTAGAATGCACTCATCACAAAGAAGTTTCTGAGAATGCTTCTGTCTAGTTTTTATGTGAAGATATTTCCTTTTCCAGCATAGGCGTCAAAGCGATCCAAATAAACACTTGCAGATTCTACAAAAGGAGTCTACCCAAACTGCTCTATCAGAGGGAATGTTCAAGTCTGTGAGTAGAATGCACTCACCACAAAGAAGTTTTTGAGAATGCTTCTGTCTAGTTTTTATGTGAAGATATTTCCTTTTCCAGCATAGGCGTCAAAGCCCTCCAAATAAACACTTGCAGATTCTACAAAAGGAGTGTTTCCAAACTGCTCTATCAGAGGGAATGTTCAAGTCTGTGAGTTGAATGCACTAGTCAGACAGAAGTTTGTGAGAATGCTTCTGTGTAGTTTTTAGGTGAAGATATTTCCTTTTCCAGCATAGGCGTCAAAGCGATCCAAATAAACACTTGCAGATTCTACAAAAGGAGTGTATCCAAACTGCTCTATCAGAGGGAATGTTCAAGTCTGTGAGTTGAATGCAGTCATCACACAGAAGTTTGTGAGAATGCTTCTGTCTAGTTTTTAGGTGAAGATATTTCTTTTCCCAGAATAGGCCCTAAAGCGCTCCAAATTTCCACTTGCAGATTCTACAAAAAGAGTGTTTCAAAACTGCTCTTTCAAAAGGAAGGCTCAAGTCTGTGAGTTGAATGCACTCATCACAAAGAAGTTTCTGAGAATGCTTCTGTGTAGTTGTTATGTGAAGATAATTCCTTTTCCAGCATAGGCCTCAAAGCGCTCGAAATAAACAGTTGCAGATTCTACGAAAGGAGTGTTTCAAAACTGTCCTATGAAAAGAAACGTTCAAGTCTGTGAGTTTAATGCACTCATCACAGAGAAGTTTCTGAGAATGCTTCTGTGTAGTTTTTAGGTGAAGATATATCCTTTTCCAGCAGAGGCGTCAAAGCGATCCAAATAAACACTTGCAGATTCTACAAAAGGAGTGTTTCCAAACTGCTCTATCAAGAGGAATGTTCAAGTCTGTGAGTAGAATGCACTCACCACAAAGAAGTTTCTGAGAATGCTTCTGTCTAGTTTTTATGTGAAGATATTTCCTTTTCCAGCATAGGCGTCAAAGCGCTCCAAATAAACACTTGCAGATTCTACAAAAGGAGTGTTTCCAAACTGCTCTATCAGAGGGAATGTTCAAGTCTGTGAGTTGAATGCACTAGTCAGACAGAAGTTTGTGAGAATGCTTCTGTGTAGTTTTTAGGTGAAGATATTTCCTTTTCCAGCATAGGTCTCAAAGTGATCCAAATAAACACTTGCAGATTCTACAAAAGGAGTGTTTCCAAACTGCTCTATCAGAGGGAATGTTCAAGTCTGTGAGTTGAATGCAGTAATCACACAGAAGTTTGTGAGAATGCTTCTGTCTAGTTTCAGGTGGAGATATTTCTTTTCCCAGCATAGGCCTCAAAGCCCTCCAAATATCCACTTGCAGACTCTACAAAAAGAGTCTTTCAAAACTGCTCTTTCAAAAGGATGGCTCAAGTCGGTGAGTTGAATGCACTCATCACAAAGAACTTTCTGAGAATGCTTCTGTGTAGTTGTTATGTGAAGATACGTCCTTTTCCAGCACAGGCCTCAGTGCGCTCGAAATAAACACTTGCAGATCCTACGAAAGGAGTGTTTCAAAACTGTCCTATCAAAATAAACGTTCAAGTCTGTGAGTTGAATGCAGTCATCACACAGAAGTTTCTGAGAATGCTTCTGTGTAGTTTTTAGGTGAAGATATTTCATTTCCCAGCACAGGCCTCAGAGCGCTCCAAATATGCATTTGCAGATTCTACAAAAAGAGAGCTTGAAAACTCTTCCACCAAAAAGAGGCTTCAACTCTATGAGTAGAATGCACTCATCACAAAGAAGTTTCTGAGAATGCTTCTGTCTAGTTTTTATGTGAAGATATTTCCTTTTCCAGCATAGGCGTCAAAGCGCTCCAAATAAACACTTGCAGATTCTACTAAAGGAGTGTTTCCAAACTCCTCTATCAAAGGCAATGTTCAAGTCTGTGAGTTGAATGCACTCATCACAGAGAAGTTTCTGAGAATGCTTCTGTGTAGTTTTTAGGTGAAGATATTTCCTTTTCCAGCATAGGCGTCAAAGCGATCCAAATAAACACTTGCAGATTCTACAAAAGGAGTGTATCCAAACTGCTCTATCAGAGGGAATGTTCAAGTCTGTGAGTTGAATGCAGTCATCACACAGAAGTTTGTGAGAATGCTTCTGTCTAGTTTTTAGGTGAAGATATTTCTTTTCCCAGAATAGGCCCTAAAGCGCTCCAAATTTCCACTTGCAGATTCTACAAAAAGAGTGTTTCAAAACTACTCTTTCAAAAGGAAGGCTCAAGTCTGTGAGTTGAATGCACTCATCACAAAGAAGTTTCTGAGAATGCTTCTGTGTAGTTGTTATGTGAAGATACTTCCTTTTCCAGCATAGGCCCCAAAGCGCTCGAAATAAACACCTGCAGATTCTACGAAAGGAGTGTTTCAAAACTGTCCTATGAAAAGAAACGTTCAAGTCTGTGAGTTGAATGCACTCATCACAGAGAAGTTTCTGAGAATGCTTCTGTGTAGTTTTTAGGTGAAGATATATCCTTTTCCAGCATTGGCGTCAAAGCGATCCAAATAAACACTTGCAGATTCTACAAAAGGAGTGTTTCCAAACTGCTCTATCAGAGGGAATGTTCAAGGCGGTGAGTTGAATGCACTAGTCAGACAGAAGTTTGTGAGAATGCTTCTGTGTAGTTTTTAGGTGAAGATATTTCCTTTTCCAGCATAGGTCTCAAAGTGATCCAAATAAACACTTGCAGATTCTACAAAAGGAGTGTTTCCAAACTGCTCTATCAGAGGGAATGTTCAAGTCTGTGAGTTGAATGCAATAATCACACAGAAGTTTGTGAGAATGCTTCTGTCTAGTTTCAGGTGGAGATATTTCTTTTCCCAGCGTAGGCCTCAAAGCCCTCCAAATATCCACTTGCAGACTCTACCAAAAGAGTGTTTCAAAACTGCTCTTTCAAAAGGATGGCTCAAGTTTGTGAGTTGAATGCACTCATCACAAAGGAGTTTCTGAGAATGCTTCTGTGTAGTTGTTATGTGAAGATACTTCCTTTTCCAGCACAGGCCTCAGTGCGCTCGAAATAAACACTTGCAGATCCTACGAAAGGAGTGTTTCAAAACTGTCCTATCAAAATAAGCGTTCAAGTCTGTAAGTTGAATGCAGTCATCACACAGAAGTTTCTGAGAATGCTTCTGTGTAGTTTTTAGGTGAAGATATTTCCTTTTCCAGCATAGGCGTCAAAGCGATCCAAATAAACACTTGCAGATTCTACAAAAGGAGTCTATCCAAACTGCTCTATCAGAGGGAATGTTCAAGTCTGTGAGTTGAATGCAGTCATCACACAGAAGTTTGTGAGAATGCTTCTGTCTAGTTTTTAGGTGAAGATATTTCTTTTCCCAGAATAGGCCCTAAAGCGCTCCAAATTTCCACTTGCAGATTCTACAAAAAGAGTGTTTCAAAACTGCTCTTTCAAAAGGAAGGCTCAAGTCTGTGAGTTGAACGCACTCATCACAAAGAAGTTTCTGAGAATGCTTCTGTGTAGTTTTTAGGTGAAGATATTTCCTTTTCCAGCATAGGCGTCAAAGCGATCCAAATAAACACTTGCAGATTCTACAAAAGGAGTCTATCCAAACTGCTCTATCAGAGGGAATGTTCAAGTGTGTGAGTTGAATGCAGTAATCACACAGAAGTTTGTGAGAATGCTTCTGTCTAGTTTTTAGGTGAAGATATTTCTTTTCCCAGAATAGGCCCTAAAGCGCTCCAACTTTCCACTTGCAGATTCTACAAAAAGAGTGTTTCAAAACTGCTCTTTCAAAAGGAAGGCTCAAGTCTGTGAGTTGAATGCACTCATCACAAAGAAGTTTCTGAGAATGCTTCTGTGTAGTTGTTATGTGAAGATACTTCCTTTTCCAGCATAGGCCTCAAAGCGCTCGAAATAAACACTTGCAGATTCTACGAAAGGAGTGTTTCAAAACTGTCCTATCAAAAGAAACGTTCAAGTCTGTGAGTTGAATGCACTCATCACAGAGAAGTTTCTGAGAATGCTTCTGTGTAGTTTTTAGGTGAAGATATTTCCTTTTCCAGCATAGGCGTCAAAGCGATCCAAATAAGCCCTTGCAGATTCTACAAAAGGAGGGTTTCCAAACTGCTCTATCAGAGGGAATGTTCAAGTCTGTGAGTTGAATGCAGTAATCACACAGAAGTTTGTGAGAATGCTTCTGTCTAGTTTTTAGGTGAAGATATTTCATTTCCCAGAATAGGCCTGAAAGCGCTCCAAATTTCCACTTGCAGATTCTACAAAAAGAGTGTTTCAAAACTACTCTTTCAAAAGGAAGGCTCAAGTCTGTGAGTTGAATGCACTCATCACAAAGAAGTTTCTGAGAATGCTTCTGTGTAGTTGTTATGTGAAGATACTTCCTTTTCCAGCATAGGCCCCAAAGCGCTCGAAATAAACACTTGCAGATTCTACGAAAGGAGTGTTTCAAAACTGTCCTATGAAAAGAAACGTTCAAGTCTGTGAGTTGAATGCACTCATCACAGAGAAGTTTCTGAGAATGCTTCTGTGTAGTTTTTAGGTGAAGATATATCCTTTTCCAGCATAGGCGTCAAAGCGATCCAAATAAACACTTGCAGATTCTACAAAAGGAGTGTTTCCAAACTGCTCTATCAAGAGGAATGTTCAAGTCTGTGAGTAGAATGCACTCACCACAAAGAAGTTTTTGAGAATGCTTCTGTCTAGTTTTTATGTGAAGATATTTCCTTTTCCAGCATAGGCGTCAAAGCCTTCCAAATAAACACTTGCAGATTCTACAAAAGGAGTGTTTCCAAACTGCTCTATCAGAGGGAATGTTCAAGTCTGTGAGTTGAATGCACTAGTCAGACAGAAGTTTGTGAGAATGCTTCTGTGTAGTTTTTAGGTGAAGATATTTCCTTTTCCAGCATAGGTCTCAAAGTGATCCAAATAAACACTTGCAGATTCTACAAAAGGAGTGTTTCCAAACTGCTCTATCAGAGGGAATGTTCAAGTCTGTGAGTTGAATGCAGTAATCACACAGAAGTTTGTGAGAATGCTTCTGTCTAGTTTCAGGTGGAGATATTTCTTTTCCCAGCATAGGCCTCAAAGCCCTCCAAATATCCACTTGCAGACTCTACAAAAAGAGTGTTTCAAAACTGCTCTTTCAAAAGGATGGCTCAAGTCGGTGAGTTGAATGCACTCATCACAAAGAAGTTTCTGAGAATGCTTCTGTGTAGTTGTTATGTGAAGATACTTCCTTTTCCAGCACAGGCCTCAGTGCGCTCGAAATAAACACTTGCAGATCCTACGAAAGGAGTGTTTCAAAACTGTCCTATCAAAATAAACGTTCAAGTCTGTGAGTTGAATGCAGTCATCACACAGAAGTTTCTGAGAATGCTTCTGTGTAGTTTTTAGGTGAAGATATTTCAGTTCCCAGCACAGGCCTCAGAGCGCTCCAAATATGCATTTGCAGATTCTACAAAAAGAGAGCTTGAAAACTCTTCCACCAAAAAGAGGCTTCAACTCTATGAGTAGAATGCACTCATCACAAAGAAGTTTCTGAGAATGCTTCTGTCTAGTTTTTATGTGAAGATATTTCCTTTTCCAGCATAGGCGTCAAAGCGCTCCAAATAAACACTTGCAGATTCTACTAAAGGAGTGTTTCCAAACTGCTCTATCAAAGGCAATGTTCAAATCTGTGAGTTGAATGCACTCATCACAGAGAAGTTTCTGAGAATGCTTCTGTGTAGTTTTTAGGTGAAGATATTTCCTTTTCCAGCATAGGCGTCAAAGCGATCCGAATAAACACTTGCAGATTCTACAAAAGGAGTGTATCCAAACTGCTCTATCAGAGGGAATGTTCAAGTCTGTGAGTTGAATGCAGTAATCACACAGAAGTTTGTGAGAATGCTTCTGTCTAGTTTTTAGGTGAAGATATTTCTTTTCCCAGAATAGGCCCTAAAGCGCTCCAAATTTCCACTTGCAGATTCTACAAAAAGAGTGTTTCAAAACTGCTCTTTCAAAAGGAAGGCTCAAGTCTGTGAGTTGAATGCACTCATCACAAAGAAGTTTCTGAGAATGCTTCTGTGTAGTTGTTATGTGAAGATACTTCCTTTTCCAGCATAGGCCTCAAAGCGCTCGAAATAAACACTTGCAGATTCTACGAAAGGAGTGTTTCAAAACTGTCCTATCAAAAGAAACGTTCAAGTCTGTGAGTTGAATGCACTCATCACAGAGAAGTTTCTGAGAATGCTTCTGTGTAGTTTTTAGGTGAAGATATTTCCTTTTCCAGCATAGGCGTCAAAGCGATCCAAATAAGCCCTTGCAGATTCTACAAAAGGAGTGTTTCCAAACTGCTCTATCAGAGGGAATGTTCAAGTCTGTGAGTTGAATGCAGTAATCACACAGAAGTTTGTGAGAATGCTTCTGTCTAGTTTTTAGGTGAAGATATTTCATTTCCCAGAATAGGCCTGAAAGCGCTCCAAATTTCCACTTGCAGATTCTACAAAAAGAGTGTTTCAAAACTACTCTTTCAAAAGGAAGGCTCAAGTCTGTGAGTTGAATGCACTCATCACAAAGAAGTTTCTGAGAATGCTTCTGTGTAGTTGTTATGTGAAGATACTTCCTTTTCCAGCATAGGCCCCAAAGCCCTCGAAATAAACACTTGCAGATTCTACGAAAGGAGTGTTTCAAAACTGTCCTATGAAAAGAAACGTTCAAGTCTGTGAGTTCAATGCACTCATCACAGAGAAGTTTCTGAGAATGCTTCTGTGTAGTTTTTAGGTAAAGATATATCCTTTTCCAGCATAGGCGTCAAAGCGCTCCAAATAAACACTTGCAGATTCTACAAAAGGAGTGTTTCCAAACTGCTCTATCAGAGGGAATGTTCAAGGCCGTTAGTTGAATGCACTAGTCAGACAGAAGTTTGTGAGAATGCTTCTGTGTAGTTTTTAGGTGAAGATATTTCCTTTTCCAGCATAGGTCTCAAAGTGATCCAAATAAACACTTGCAGATTCTACAAAAGGAGTGTTTCCAAACTGCTCTATCAGAGGGAATGTTCAAGTCTGTGAGTTGAATGCAGTAATCACACAGAAGTTTGTGAGAATGCTTCTGTCTAGTTTCAGGTGCAGATATTTCTTTTCCCAGCGTAGGCCTCAAAGCCCTCCAAATATCCACTTGCAGACTCTACCAAAAGAGTGTTTCAAAACTGCTCTTTCAAAAGGATGGCTCAAGTCTGTGAGTTGAATGCACTCATCACAAAGAAGTTTCTGAGAATGCTTCTGTGTAGTTGTTATGTGAAGATACTTCCTTTTCCAGCACAGGCCTCAGTGCGCTCGAAATAAACACTTGCAGATCCTACGAAAGGAGTGTTTCAAAACTGTCCTATCAAAATAAGCGTTCAAGTCTGTAAGTTGAATGCAGTCATCACACAGAAGTTTCTGAGAATGCTTCTGTGTAGTTTTTAGGTGAAGATATTTCCTTTTCCAGCATAGGCGTCAAAGCGATCCAAATAAACACTTGCAGATTCTACAAAAGGAGTCTATCCAAACTGCTCTATCAGAGGGAATGTTCAAGTGTGTGAGTTGAATGCAGTAATCACACAGAAGTTTGTGAGAATGCTTCTGTCTAGTTTTTAGGTGAAGATATTTCTTTTCCCAGAATAGGCCCTAAAGCGCTCCAAATTTCCACTTGCAGATTCTACAAAAAGAGTGTTTCAAAACTGCTCTTTCAAAAGGAAGGCTCAAGTCTGTGAGTTGAATGCACTCATCACAAAGAAGTTTCTGAGAATGCTTCTGTGTAGTTGTTATGTGAAGATACTTCCTTTTCCAGCATAGGCCTCAAAGCGCTCGAAATAAACACTTGCAGATTCTACGAAAGGAGTGTTTCAAAACTGTCCTATCAAAAGAAACGTTCAAGTCTGTGAGTTGAATGCACTCATCACAGAGAAGTTTCTGAGAATGCTTCTGTATAGTTTTTAGGTGAAGATATTTCCTTTTCCAGCATAGGCGTCAAAGCGATCCAAATAAGCCCTTGCAGATTCTACAAAAGGAGTGTTTCCAAACTGCTCTATAAGAGGGAATGTTCAAGTCTGTGAGTTGAATGCAGTAATCACACAGAAGTTTGTGAGAATGCTTCTGTCTAGTTTTTAGGTGAAGATATTTCATTTCCCAGAATAGGCCTGAAAGCGCTCCAAATTTCCACTTGCAGATTCTACAAAAAGAGTGTTTCAAAACTACTCTTTCAAAAGGAAGGCTCAAGTCTGTGAGTTGAATGCACTCATCACAAAGTAGTTTCTGAGAATGCTTCTGTGTAGTTGTTATGTGAAGATACTTCCTTTTCCAGCATAGGCCCCAAAGCGCTCGAAATAAACACTTGCAGATTCTACGAAAGGAGTGTTTCAAAACTGTCCTATGAAAAGAAACGTTCAAGTCTGTGAGTTGAATGCACTCATCACAGAGAAGTTTCTGAGAATGCTTCTGTGTAGTTTTTAGGTGAAGATATATCCTTTTCCAGCATAGGCGTCAAAGCGATCCAAATAAACACTTGCAGATTCTACAAAAGGAGTGTTTCCAAACTGCTCTATCAAGAGGAATGTTCAAGTCTGTGAGTAGAATGCACTCACCACAAAGAAGTTTCTGGGCATGCTTCTGTCTAGTTTTTATGTGAAGATATTTCCTTTTCCAGCATAGGCGTCAAAGCGCTCCAAATAAACACTTGCAGATTCTACAAAAGGAGTGTTTCCAAACTGCTCTATCAGAGGGAATGTTCAAGTCTGTGAGTTGAATGCACTAGTCAGACAGAAGTTTGTGAGAATGCTTCTGTGTAGTTTTTAGGTGAAGATATTTCCTTTTCCAGCATAGGTCTCAAAGCGATCCAAATAAACACTTGCAGATTCTACAAAAGGAGTGTTTCCAAACTGCTCTATCAGAGGGAATGTTCAAGTCTGTGAGTTGAATGCAGTAATCACACAGAAGTTTGTGAGAATGCTTCTGTCTAGTTTCAGGTGGAGATATTTCTTTTCCCAGCATAGGCCTCAAAGCCCTCCAAATATCCACTTGCAGACTCTACAAAAAGAGTGTTTCAAAACTGCTCTTTCAAAAGGATGGCTCAAGTCGGTGAGTTGAATGCACTCATCACAAAGAAGTTTCTGAGAATGCTTCTGTGTAGTTGTTATGTGAAGATACTTCCTTTTCCAGCACAGGCCTCAGTGCGCTCGAAATGAACACTTGCAGATCCTACGAAAGGAGTGTTTCAAAACTGTCCTATCAAAATAAACGTTCAAGTCTGTGAGTTGAATGCAGTCATCACACAGAAGTTTCTGAGAATGCTTCTGTGTAGTTTTTAGGTGAAGATATTTCATTTCCCAGCACAGGCCTCAGAGCGCTCCAAATATGCATTTGCAGATTCTACAAAAAGAGAGCTTGAAAACTCTTCCACCAAAAAGAGGCTTCAACTCTATGAGTAGAATGCACTCATCACAAAGAAGTTTCTGAGAATGCTTCTGTCTAGTTTTTATGTGAAGATATTTCCTTTTCCAGCATAGGCGTCAAAGCGCTCCAAATAAACACTTGCAGATTCTACTAAAGGAGTGTTTCCAAACTGCTCTATCAAAGGCAATGTTCAAGTCTGTGAGTTGAATGCACTCATCACAGAGAAGTTTCTGAGAATGCTTCTGTGTAGTTTTTAGGTGAAGATATTTCCTTTTCCAGCATAGGCGTCAAAGCGATCCAAATAAACACTTGCAGATTCTACAAAAGGAGTGTATCCAAACTGCTCTATCAGAGGGAATGTTCAAGTCTGTGAGTTGAATGCAGTCATCACACAGAAGTTTGTGAGAAGGCTTCTGTCTAGTTTTTAGGTGAAGATATTTCTTTTCCCAGAATAGGCCCTAAAGCGCTCCAAATTTCCACTTGCAGATTCTACAAAAAGAGTGTTTCAAAACTGCTCTTTCAAAAGGAAGGCTCAAGTCTGTGAGTTGAATGCACTCATCACAAAGAAGTTTCTGAGAATGCTTCTGTGTAGTTGTTATGTGAAGATACTTCCTTTTCCAGCATAGGCCTCAAAGCGCTCGAAATAAACACTTGCAGATTCTACGAAAGGAGTGTTTCAAAACTGTCCTATCAAAAGAAACGTTCAAGTCTGTGAGTTGAATGCACTCATCACAGAGAAGTTTCTGAGAATGCTTCTGTGTAGTTTTTAGGTGAAGATATTTCCTTTTCCAGCATAGGTGTCAAAGCGATCCAAATAAACACTTGCAGATTCTACAAAAGGAGTGTTTCCAAACTGCTCTATCAGAGGGAATGTTCAAGTCTGTGAGTTGAATGCAGTAGTCACACAGAAGTTTGTGAGAATGCTTCTGTCTAGTTTTTAGGTGAAGATATTTCATTTCCCAGAATAGGCCTGAAAGCGCTCCAAATTTCCACTTGCAGATTCTACAAAAAGAGTGTTTCAAAACTACTCTTTCAAAAGGAAGGCTCAAGTCTGTGAGTTGAATGCACTCATCACAAAGAAGTTTCTGAGAATGCTTCTGTGTAGTTGTTATGTGAAGATACTTCCTTTTCCAGCATAGGCCCCAAAGCGCTCGAAATAAACACTTGCAGATTCTACGAAAGGAGTGTTTCAAAACTGTCCTATGAAAAGAAACGTTCAAGTCTGTGAGTTGAATGCACTCATCACAGAGAAGTTTCTGAGAATGCTTCTGTGTAGTTTTTAGGTGAAGATATATCCTTTTCCAGCAGAGGCGTCAAAGCGATCCAAATAAACACTTGCAGATTCTACAAAAGGAGTGTTTCCAAACTGCTCTATCAAGAGGAATGTTCAAGTCTGTGAGTAGAATGCACTCACCACAAAGAAGTTTCTGAGAATGCTTCTGTCTAGTTTTTATGTGAAGATATTTCCTTTTCCAGCATAGGCGTCAAAGCGCTCCAAATAAACACTTGCAGATTCTACAAAAGGAGTGTTTCCAAACTGCTCTATCAGAGGGAATGTTCAAGTCTGTGAGTTGAATGCACTAGTCAGACAGAAGTTTGTGAGAATGCTTCTGTGTAGTTTTTAGGTGAAGATATTTCCTTTTCCAGCATAGGTCTCAAAGTGATCCAAATAAACACTTGCAGATTCTACAAAAGGAGTGTTTCCAAACTGCTCTATCAGAGGGAATGTTCAAGTCTGTGAGTTGAATGCAGTAATCACACAGAAGTTTGTGAGAATGCTTCTGTCTAGTTTCAGGTGGAGATATTTCTTTTCCCAGCATAGGCCTCAAAGCCCTCCAAATATCCACTTGCAGACTCTACAAAAAGAGTGTTTCAAAACTGCTCTTTCAAAAGGATGGCTCAAGTCGGTGAGTTGAATGCACTCATCACAAAGAAGTTTCTGAGAATGCTTCTGTGTAGTTGTTATGTGAAGATACTTCCTTTTCCAGCACAGGCCTCAGTGCGCTCGAAATAAACACTTGCAGATCCTACGAAAGGAGTGTTTCAAAACTGTCCTATCAAAATAAACGTTCAAGTCTGTGAGTTGAATGCAGTCATCACACAGAAGTTTCTGAGAATGCTTCTGTGTAGTTTTTAGGTGAAGATATTTCATTTCCCAGCACAGGCCTCAGAGCGCTCCAAATATGCATTTGCAGATTCTACAAAAAGAGAGCTTGAAAACTCTTCCACCAAAAAGAGGCTTCAACTCTATGAGTAGAATACACTCATCACAAAGAAGTTTCTGAGAATGCTTCTGTCTAGTTTTTATGTGAAGATATTTCCTTTTCCAGCATAGGCATCAAAGCGCTCCAAATAAACACTTGCAGATTCTACTAAAGGAGTGTTTCCAAACTGCTCTATCAAAGGCAATGTTCAAGCCTGTGAGTTGAATGCACTCATCACAGAGAAGTTTCTGAGAATGCTTCTGTGTAGTTTTTAGGTGAAGATATTTCCTTTTCCAGCATAGGCGTCAAAGCGATCCAAATAAACACTTGCAGATTCTACAAAAGGAGTGTATCCAAACTGCTCTATCAGAGGGAATGTTCAAGTCTGTGAGTTGAATGCAGTCATCACACAGAAGTTTGTGAGAATGCTTCTGTCTAGTTTTTAGGTGAAGATATTTCTTTTCCCAGAATAGGCCCTAAAGCGCTCCAAATTTCCACTTGCAGATTCTACAAAAAGAGTGTTTCAAAACTGCTCTTTGAAAAGGAAGGCTCAAGTCTGTGAGTTGAATGCACTCATCCCAAAGAAGTTTCTGAGAATGCTTCTGTGTAGTTGTTATGTGAAGATACTTCCTTTTCCAGCATAGGCCTCAAAGCGCTCGAAATAAACACTTGCAGATTCTACGAAAGGAGTGTTTCAAAACTGTCCTATCAAAAGAAACGTTCAAGTCTGTGAGTTGAATGCACTCATCACAGAGAAGTTTCTGAGAATGCTTCTGTGTAGTTTTTAGGTGAAGATATTTCCTTTTCCAGCATAGGTGTCAAAGCGATCCAAATAAACTCTTGCAGATTCTACAAAAGGAGTGTTTCCAAACTGCTCTATCAGAGGGAATGTTCAAGTCTGTGAGTTGAATGCAGTAATCACACAGAAGTTTGTGAGAATCCTTCTGTCTAGTTTTTAGGTGAAGATATTTCATTTCCCAGAAGAGGCCTGAAAGCGCTCCAAATTTCCACTTGCAGATTCTACAAAAAGAGTGTTTCAAAACTACTCTTTCAAAAGGAAGGCTCAAGTCTGTGAGTTGAATGCACTCATCACAAAGAAGTTTCTGAGAATGCTTCTGTGTAGTTGTTATGTGAAGATACTTCCTTTTCCAGCATAGGCCCCAAAGCGCTCGAAATAAACACTTGCAGATTCTACGAAAGGAGTGTTTCAAAACTGTCCTATGAAAAGAAACGTTCAAGTCTGTGAGTTGAATGCACTCATCACAGAGAAGTTTCTGAGAATGCTTCTGTGTAGTTTTTAGGTGAAGATATATCCTTTTCCAGCATTGGCGTCAAAGCGATCCAAATAAACACTTGCAGATTCTACAAAAGGAGTGTTTCCAAACTGCTCTATCAGAGGGAATGTTCAAGGCCGTGAGTTGAATGCACTAGTCAGACAGAAGTTTGTGAGAATGCTTCTGTGTAGTTTTTAGGTGAAGATATTTCCTTTTCCAGCATAGGTCTCAAAGTGATCCAAATAAACACTTGCAGATTCTACAAAAGGAGTGTTTCCAAACTGCTCTATCAGAGGGAATGTTCAAGTCTCTGAGTTGAATGCAGTAATCACACAGAAGTTTGTGAGAATGCTTCTGTCTAGTTTCAGGTGGAGATACTTCTTTTCCCAGCATAGGCCTCAAAGCCCTCCAAATATCCACTTGCAGACTCTACAAAAAGAGTGTTTCAAAACTGCTCTTTCAAAAGGATGGCTCAAGTCTGTGAGTTGAATGCACTCATCACAAAGAAGTTTCTGAGAATGCTTCTGTGTAGTTGTTATGTGAAGATACTTCCTTTTCCAGCACAGGCCTCAGTGCGCTCGAAATAAACACTTGCAGATCCTACGAAAGGAGTGTTTCAAAACTGTCCTATCAAAATAAAAGTTCAAGTCTGTGAGTTGAATGCAGTCATCACACAGAAGTTTCTGAGAATGCTTCTGTGTAGTTTTTAGGTGAAGATATTTCCTTTTCCAGCATAGGCGTCAAAGCGATCCAAATAAACACTTGCAGATTCTACAAAAGGAGTGTATCCAAACTGCTCTATCAGAGGGAATGTTCAAGTCTGTGAGTTGAATGCAGTCATCACACAGAAGTTTGTGAGAATGCTTCTGTCTAGTTTTTAGGTGAAGATATTTCTTTTCCCAGAATAGGCCCTAAAGCGCTCCAAATTTCCACTTGCAGATTCTACAAAAAGAGTGTTTCAAAACTGCTCTTTCAAAAGGAAGGCTCAAGTCTGTGAGTTGAACGCACTCATCACAAAGAAGTTTCTGAGAATGCTTCTGTGTAGTTTTTAGGTGAAGATATTTCCTTTTCCAGCATAGGCGTCAAAGCGATCCAAATAAACACTTGCAGATTCTACAAAAGGAGTCTATCCAAACTGCTCTATCAGAGGGAATGTTCAAGTCTGTGAGTTGAATGCAGTCATCACACAGAAGTTTGTGAGAATGCTTCTCTCTAGTTTTTAGGTGAAGATATTTCTTTTCCCAGAATAGGCCCTAAAGCGCTCCAAATTTCCACTTGCAGATTCTACAAAAAGAGTGTTTCAAAACTGCTCTTTCAAAAGGAAGGCTCAAGTCTGTGAGTTGAATGCACTCATCACAAAGAAGTTTCTGAGAATGCTTCTGTGTAGTTGTTATGTGAAGATACTTCCTTTTCCAGCATAGGCCTCAAAGCGCTCGAAATAAACACTTGCAGATTCTACGAAAGGAGTGTTTCAAAACTGTCCTATCAAAAGAAACGTTCAGGTCTGTGAGTTGAATGCACTCATCACAGAGAAGTTTCTGAGAATGCTTCTGTGTAGTTTTTAGGTGAAGATATATCCTTTTCCAGCAGAGGCGTCAAAGCGATCCAAATAAACACTTGCAGATTCTACAAAAGGAGTGTTTCCAAACTGCTCTATCAAGAGGAATGTTCAAGTCTGTGAGTAGAATGCACTCACCACAAAGAAGTTTCTGAGAATGCTTCTGTCTAGTTTTTATGTGAAGATATTTCCTTTTCCAGCATAGGCGTCAAAGCGCTCCAAATAAACACTTGCAGATTCTACAAAAGGAGTGTTTCCAAACTGCTCTATCAGAGGGAATGTTCAAGTCTGTGAGTTGAATGCACTAGTCAGACAGAAGTTTGTGAGAATGCTTCTGTGTAGTTTTTAGGTGAAGATATTTCCTTTTCCAGCATAGGTCTCAAAGTGATCCAAATAAACACTTGCAGATTCTACAAAAGGAGTGTTTCCAAACTGCTCTATCAGAGGGAATGTTCAAGTCTGTGAGTTGAATGCAGTAATCACACAGAAGTTTGTGAGAATGCTTCTGTCTAGTTTCAGGTGGAGATATTTCTTTTCCCAGCATAGGCCTCAAAGCCCTCCAAATATCCACTTGCAGACTCTACAAAAAGAGTGTTTCAAAACTGCTCTTTCAAAAGGATGGCTCAAGTCGGTGAGTTGAATGCACTCATCACAAAGAAGTTTCTGAGAATGCTTCTGTGTAGTTGTTATGTGAAGATACTTCCTTTTCCAGCACAGGCCTCAGTGCGCTCGAAATAAACACTTGCAGATCCTACGAAAGGAGTGTTTCAAAACTGTCCTATCAAAATAAACGTTCAAGTCTGTGAGTTGAATGCACTCATCACACAGAAGTTTCTGAGAATGCTTCTGTGTAGTTTTTAGGTGAAGATATTTCATTTCCCAGCACAGGCCTCAGAGCGCTCCAAATATGCATTTGCAGATTCTACAAAAAGAGAGCTTGAAAACTCTTCCACCAAAAAGAGGCTTCAACTCTATGAGTAGAATGCACTCATCACAAAGAAGTTTCTGAGAATGCTTCTGTCTAGTTTTTATGTGAAGATATTTCCTTTTCCAGCATAGGCGTCAAAGCGATCCAAATAAACACTTGCAGATTCTACAAAAGGAGTCTACCCAAACTGCTCTGTCAGAGGGAATGTTCAAGTCTGTGAGTTGAATGCAGTAATCACACAGAAGTTTGTGAGAATGCTTCTGTCTAGTTGTTTGGTGAAGATATTTCTTTTCCCAGAATAGGCCCTAAAGCGCTCCAAATTTCCACTTGCAGATTCTACAAAAAGAGTGTTTCAAAACTGCTCTTTCAAAAGGAAGGCTCAAGTCTGTGAGTTGAATGCACTCATTACAAAGAAGTTTCTGATAATGCTTCTGTGTAGTTGTTATGTGAAGATACTTCCTTTTCCAGCATAGGCCTCAAAGCGCTCGAAATAAACACTTGCAGATTCTACGAAAGGAGTGTTTCAAAACTGTCCTATCAAAAGAAACGTTCAAGTCTGTGAGTTGAATGCACTCATCACAGAGAAGTTTCTGAGAATGCTTCTGTGTAGTTTTTAGGTGAAGATATTTCCTTTTCCAGCATAGGCGTCAAAGCGATCCAAATAAGCCCTTGCAGATTCTGCAAAAGGAGTGTTTCCAAACTGCTCTATCAGAGGGAATGTTCAAGTCTGTGAGTTGAATGCAGTAATCACACAGAAGTTTGTGAGAATGCTTCTGTCTAGTTTCAGGTGGAGATATTTCTTTTCCCAGCATAGGCCTCAAAGCCCTCCAAATATCCACTTGCAGACTCTACAAAAAGAGTGTTTCAAAACTGCTCTTTCAAAAGGATGGCTCAAGTCGGTGAGTTGCATGCACTCATCACAAAGTAGTTTCTGAGAATGCTTCTGTGTAGTTGTTATGTGAAGATACTTCCTTTTCCAGCACAGGCCTCAGTGCGCTCGAAATAAACACTTGCAGATCCTACGAAAGGAGTGTTTCAAAACTGTCCTATCAAAATAAACGTTCAAGTCTGTGAGTTGAATGCAGTCATCACACAGAAGTTTCTGAGAATGCTTCTGTGTAGTTTTTAGGTGAAGATATTTCATTTCCCAGCACAGGCCTCAGAGCGCTCCAAATATGCATTTGCAGATTCTACAAAAAGAGAGCTTGAAAACTCTTCCACCAAAAAGAGGCTTCAACTCTATGAGTAGAATGCACTCATCACAAAGAAGTTTCTGAGAATGCTTCTGTCTAGTTTTTATGTGAAGATATTTCCTTTTCCAGCATAGGCGTCAAAGCGCTCCAAATAAACACTTGCAGATTCTACTAAAGGAGTGTTTCCAAACTGCTCTATCAAAGGCAATGTTCAAGTCTGTGAGTTGAATGCACTCATCACAGAGAAGTTTCTGAGAATGCTTCTGTGTAGTTTTTAGGTGAAGATATTTCCTTTTCCAGCATAGGCGTCAAAGCGATCCAAATAAACACTTGCAGATTCTACAAAAGGAGTGTATCCAAACTGCTCTATCAGATGGAATGTTCAAGTCTGTGAGTTGAATGCAGTCATCACACAGAAGTTTGTGAGAATGCTTCTGTCTAGTTTTTAGGTGAAGATATTTCTTTTCCCAGAATAGGCCCTAAAGCGCTCCAAATTTCCACTTGCAGATTCTACAAAAAGAGTGTTTCAAAACTGCTCTTTCAAAAGGAACGCTCAAGTCTGTGAGTTGAATGCACTCATCACAAAGAAGTTTCTGAGAATGCTTCTGTGTAGTTGTTATGTGAAGATACTTCCTTTTCCAGGATAGGCCTCAAAGCGCTCGAAATAAACACTTGCAGATTCTACGAAAGGAGTGTTTCAAAACTGTCCTATCAAAAGAAACGTTCAAGTCTGTGAGTTGAATGCACTCATCACAGAGAAGTTTCTGAGAATGCTTCTGTGTAGTTGTTATGTGAAGATACTTCCTTTTCCAGCACAGGCCTCAGTGCGCTCGAAATAAACACTTGCAGATCCTACGAAAGGAGTGTTTCAAAACTGTCCTATCAAAATAAACGTTCAAGTCTGTGAGTTGAATGCAGTCATCACACAGAAGTTTCTGAGAATGCTTCTGTCTAGTTTTTATGTGAAGATATTTCCTTTTCCAGCATAGGCGTCAAAGCGCTCCAAATAAACACTTGCAGATTCTACTAAAGGAGTGTTTCCAAACTGCTCTATCAAAGGCAATGTTCAAGTCTGTGAGTTGAATGCACTCATCACAGAGAAGTTTCTGAGAATGCTTCTGTGTAGTTTTTAGGTGAAGATATTTCCTTTTCCAGCATAGGCGTCAAAGCGATCCAAATAAGCCCTTGCAGATTCTACAAAAGGAGTGTTTCCAAACTGCTCTATCAGAGGGAATGTTCAAGTCTGTGAGTTGAATGCAGTAATCACACAGAAGTTTGTGAGAATGCTTCTGTCTAGTTTCAGGTGGAGATATTTCTTTTCCCAGCATAGGCCTCAAAGCCCTCCAAATATCCACTTGCAGACTCTACAAAAAGAGTGTTTCAAAACTGCTCTTTCAAAAGGATGGCTCAAGTCGGTGAGTTGAATGCACTCATCACAAAGTAGTTTCTGAGAATGCTTCTGTGTAGTTGTTATGTGAAGATACTTCCTTTTCCAGCACAGGCCTCAGTGCGCTCGAAATAAACACTTGCAGATCCTACGAAAGGAGTGTTTCAAAACTGTCCTATCAAAATAAACGTTCAAGTCTGTGAGTTGAATGCAGTCATCACACAGAAGTTTCTGAGAATGCTTCTGTGTAGTTTTTAGGTGAAGATATTTCATTTCCCAGCACAGGCCTCAGAGCGCTCCAAATATGCATTTGCAGATTCTACAAAAAGAGAGCTTGAAAACTCTTCCACCAAAAAGAGGCTTCAACTCTATGAGTAGAATGCACTCATCACAAAGAAGTTTCTGAGAATGCTTCTGTCTAGTTTTTATGTGAAGATATTTCCTTTTCCAGCATAGGCGTCAAAGCGATCCAAATAAACACTTGCAGATTCTACAAAAGGAGTCTACCCAAACTGCTCTATCAGAGGGAATGTTCAAGTCTGTGAGTAGAATGCACTCACCACAAAGAAGTTTTTGAGAATGCTTCTGTCTAGTTTTTACGTGAAGATATTTCCTTTTCCAGCATAGGCGTCAAAGCCCTCCAAATAAACACTTGCAGATTCTACAAAAGGAGTGTTTCCAAACTGCTCTATCAGAGGGAATGTTCAAGTCTGTGAGTTGAATGCACTAGTCAGACAGAAGTTTGTGAGAATGCTTCTGTGTAGTTTTTAGGTGAAGATATTTCCTTTTCCAGCATAGGCGTCAAAGCGATCCAAATAAACACTTGCAGATTCTACAAAAGGAGTGTATCCAAACTGCTCTATCAGAGGGAATGTTCAAGTCTGTGAGTTGAATGCAGTCATCACACAGAAGTTTGTGAGAATGCTTCTGTCTAGTTTTTAGGTGAAGATATTTCTTTTCCCAGAATAGGCCCTAAAGCGCTCCAAATTTCCACTTGCAGATTCTACAAAAAGAGTGTTTCAAAACTGCTCTTTCAAAAGGAAGGCTCAAGTCTGTGAGTTGAATGCACTCATCACAAAGAAGTTTCTGAGAATGCTTCTGTGTAGTTGTTATGTGAAGATACTTCCTTTTCCAGCATAGGCCTCAAAGCGCTCGAAATAAACAGTTGCAGATTCTACGAAAGGAGTGTTTCAAAACTGTCCTATGAAAAGAAACGTTCAAGTCTGTGAGTTTAATGCACTCATCACAGAGAAGTTTCTGAGAATGCTTCTTTGTAGTTTTTAGGTGAAGATATATCCTTTTCCAGCAGAGGCGTCAAAGCGATCCAAATAAACACTTGCAGATTCTACAAAAGGAGTGTTTCCAAACTGCTCTATCAAGAGGAATGTTCAAGTCTGTGAGTAGAATGCACTCACCACAAAGAAGTTTCTGAGAATGCTTCTGTCTAGTTTTTATGTGAAGATATTTCCTTTTCCAGCATAGGCGTCAAAGCGCTCCAAATAAACACTTGCAGATTCTACAAAAGGAGTGTTTCCAAACTGCTCTATCAGAGGGAATGTTCAAGTCTGTGAGTTGAATGCACTAGTCAGACAGAAGTTTGTGAGAATGCTTCTGTGTAGTTTTTAGGTGAAGATATTTCCTTTTCCAGCATACGTCTCAAAGTGATCCAAATAAACACTTGCAGATTCTACAAAAGGAGTGTTTCCAAACTGCTCTATCAGAGGGAATGTTCAAGTCTGTGAGTTGAATGCAGTAATCACACAGAAGTTTGTGAGAATGCTTCTGTCTAGTTTCAGGTGGAGATATTTCTTTTCCCAGCATAGGCCTCAAAGCCCTCCAAATATCCACTTGCAGACTCTACAAAAAGAGTCTTTCAAAACTGCTCTTTCAAAAGGATGGCTCAAGTCGGTGAGTTGAATGCACTCATCACAAAGAACTTTCTGAGAATGCTTCTGTGTAGTTGTTATGTGAAGATACGTCCTTTTCCAGCACAGGCCTCAGTGCGCTCGAAATAAACACTTGCAGATCCTACGAAAGGAGTGTTTCAAAACTGTCCTATCAAAATAAACGTTCAAGTCTGTGAGTTGAATGCAGTCATCACACAGAAGTTTCTGAGAATGCTTCTGTGTAGTTTTTAGGTGAAGATATTTCATTTCCCAGCACAGGCCTCAGAGCGCTCCAAATATGCATTTGCAGATTCTACAAAAAGAGAGCTTGAAAACTCTTCCACCAAAAAGAGGCTTCAACTCTATGAGTAGAATGCACTCATCACAAAGAAGTTTCTGAGAATGCTTCTGTCTAGTTTTTATGTGAAGATATTTCCTTTTCCAGCATAGGCGTCAAAGCGCTCCAAATAAACACTTGCAGATTCTACTAAAGGAGTGTTTCCAAACTCCTCTATCAAAGGCAATGTTCAAGTCTGTGAGTTGAATGCACTCATCACAGAGAAGTTTCTGAGAATGCTTCTGTGTAGTTTTTAGGTGAAGATATTTCCTTTTCCAGCATAGGCGTCAAAGCGATCCAAATAAACACTTGCAGATTCTACAAAAGGAGTGTATCCAAACTGCTCTATCAGAGGGAATGTTCAAGTCTGTGAGTTGAATGCAGTCATCACACAGAAGTTTGTGAGAATGCTTCTGTCTAGTTTTTAGGTGAAGATATTTCTTTTCCCAGAATAGGCCCTAAAGCGCTCCAAATTTCCACTTGCAGATTCTACAAAAAGAGTGTTTCAAAACTGCTCTTTCAAAAGGAAGGCTCAAGTCTGTGAGTTGAATGCACTCATCACAAAGAAGTTTCTGAGAATGCTTCTGTGTAGTTGTTATGTGAAGATACTTCCTTTTCCAGCATAGGCCTCAAAGCGCTCGAAATAAACACTTGCAGATTCTACGAAAGGAGTGTTTCAAAACTGTCCTATCAAAAGAAACGTTCAAGTCTGTGAGTTGAATGCACTCATCACAGAGAAGTTTCTGAGAATGCTTCTGTGTAGTTTTTAGGTGAAGATATTTCCTTTTCCAGCATAGGCGTCAAAGCGATCCAAATAAGCCCTTGCAGATTCTACAAAAGAAGTGTTTCCAAACTGCTCTATCAGAGGGAATGTTCAAGTCTGTGAGTTGAATGCAGTAATCACACAGAAGTTTGTGAGAATGCTTCTGTCTAGTTTTTAGGTGAAGATATTTCATTTCCCAGAATAGGCCTGAAAGCGCTCCAAATTTCCACTTGCAGATTCTACAAAAAGAGTGTTTCAAAACTACTCTTTCAAAAGGAAGGCTCAAGTCTGTGAGTTGAATGCACTCATCACAAAGAAGTTTCTGAGAATGCTTCTGTGTAGTTGTTATGTGAAGATACTTCCTTTTCCAGCATAGGCCCCAAAGCGCTCGAAATAAACACTTGCAGATTCTACGAAAGGAGTGTTTCAAAACTGTCCTATGAAAAGAAACGTTCAAGTCTGTGAGTTGAATGCACTCATCACAGAGAAGTTTCTGAGAATGCTTCTGTGTAGTTTTTAGGTGAAGATATATCCTTTTCCAGCATAGGCGTCAAAGCGATCCAAATAAACACTTGCAGATTATACAAAAGGAGTGTTTCCAAACTGCTCTATCAAGAGGAATGTTCAAGTCTGTGAGTAGAATGCACTCACCACAAAGAAGTTTCTGAGAATGCTTCTGTCTAGTTTTTATGTGAAGATATTTCCTTTTCCAGCATAGGCATCAAAGCGCTCCAAATAAACACTTGCAGATTCTACAAAAGGAGTGTTTCCAAACTGCTCTATCAGAGGGAATGTTCAAGTCTGTGAGTTGAATGCACTAGTCAGACAGAAGTTTGTGAGAATGCTTCTGTGTAGTTTTTAGGTGAAGATATTTCCTTTTCCAGCATAGGTCTCAAAGTGATCCAAATAAACACTTGCAGATTCTCCAAAAGGAGTGTTTCCAAACTGCTCTATCAGAGGGAATGTTCAAGTCTGTGAGTTGAATGCAGTAATCACACAGAAGTTTGTGAGAATGCTTCTGTCTAGTTTCAGGTGGAGATATTTCTTTTCCCAGCATAGGCCTCAAAGCCCTCCAAATATCCACTTGCAGACTCTACAAAAAGAGTGTTTCAAAACTGCTCTTTCAAAAGGATGGCTCAAGTCGGTGAGTTGAATGCACTCATCACAAAGAAGTTTCTGAGAATGCTTCTGTGTAGTTGTTATGTGAAGATACTTCCTTTTCCAGCACAGGCCTCAGTGCGCTCGAAATGAACACTTGCAGATCCTACGAAAGGAGTGTTTCAAAACTGTCCTATCAAAATAAACGTTCAAGTCTGTGAGTTGAATGCAGTCATCACACAGAAGTTTCTGAGAAAGCTTCTGTGTAGTTTTTAGGTGAAGATATTTCATTTCCCAGCACAGGCCTCAGAGCGCTCCAAATATGCATTTGCAGATTCTACAAAAAGAGAGCTTGAAAACTCTTCCACCAAAAAGAGGCTTCAACTCTATGAGTAGAATGCACTCATCACAAAGAAGTTTCTGAGAATGCTTCTGTCTAGTTTTTATGTGAAGATATTTCCTTTTCCAGCATAGGCGTCAAAGCGCTCCAAATAAACACTTGCAGATTCTACAAAAGGAGTGTATCCAAACTGCTCTATCAGAGGGAATGTTCAAGTCTGTGAGTTGAATGCAGTCATCACACAGAAGTTTGTGAGAATGCTTCTGTCTAGTTTTTAGGTGAAGATATTTCTTTTCCCAGAATAGGCCCTAAAGCGCTCCAAATTTCCACTTGCAGATTCTACAAAAAGAGTGTTTCAAAACTGCTCTTTCAAAAGGAAGGCTCAAGTCTGTGAGTTGAATGCACTCATCACAAAGAAGTTTCTGAGAATGCTTCTGTGTAGTTGTTATGTGAAGATACTTCCTTTTCCAGCATAGGCCTCAAAGCGCTCGAAATAAACACTTGCAGATTCTACGAAAGGAGTGTTTCAAAACTGTCCTATCAAAAGAAACGTTCAAGTCTGTGAGTTGAATGCACTCATCACAGAGAAGTTTCTGAGAATGCTTCTGTGTAGTTTTTAGGTGAAGATATTTCCTTTTCCAGCATAGGCGTCAAAGCGATCCAAATAAGCCCTTGCAGATTCTACAAAAGGAGTGTTTCCAAACTGCTCTATCAGAGGGAATGTTCAAGTCTGTGAGTTGAATGCAGTAATCACACAGAAGTTTGTGAGAATGCTTCTGTCTAGTTTTTAGGTGAAGATATTTCATTTCCCAGAATAGGCCTGAAAGCGCTCCAAATTTCCACTTGCAGATTCTACAAAAAGAGTGTTTCAAAACTACTCTTTCAAAAGGAAGGCTCAAGTCTGTGAGTTGAATGCACTCATCACAAAGAAGTTTCTGAGAATGCTTCTGTGTAGTTGTTATGTGAAGATACTTCCTTTTCCAGCATAGGCCCCAAAGCGCTCGAAATAAACACTTGCAGATTCTACGAAAGGAGTGTTTCAAAACTGTCCTATGAAAAGAAACGTTCAAGTCTGTGAGTTGAATGCACTCATCACAGAGAAGTTTCTGAGAATGCTTCTGTGTAGTTTTTAGGTGAAGATATATCCTTTTCCAGCATAGGCGTCAAAGCGATCCAAATAAACACTTGCAGATTCTACAAAAGGAGTGTTTCCAAACTGCTCTATCAAGAGGAATGTTCAAGTCTGTGAGTAGAATGCACTCACCACAAAGAAGTTTCTGAGAATGCTTCTGTCTAGTTTTTATGTGAAGATATTTCCTTTTCCAGCATAGGCGTCAAAGCGCTCCAAATAAACACTTGCAGATTCTACAAAAGGAGTGTTTCCAAACTGCTCTATCAGAGGGAATGTTCAAGTCTGTGTGTTGAATGCACTAGTCAGACAGAAGTTTGTGAGAATGCTTCTGTGTAGTTTTTAGGTGAAGATATTTCCTTTTCCAGCATAGGTCTCAAAGTGATCCAAATAAACACTTGCAGATTCTACAAAAGGAGTGTTTCCAAACTGCTCTATCAGAGGGAATGTTCAAGTCTGTGAGTTGAATGCAGTAATCACACAGAAGTTTGTGAGAATGCTTCTGTCTAGTTTCAGGTGGAGATATTTCTTTTCCCAGCATAGGCCTCAAAGCCCTCCAAATATCCACTTGCAGACTCTACAAAAAGAGTGTTTCAAAACTGCTCTTTCAAAAGGATGGCTCAAGTCGGTGAGTTGAATGCACTCATCACAAAGAAGTTTCTGAGAATGCTTCTGTGTAGTTGTTATGTGAAGATACGTCCTTTTCCAGCACAGGCCTCAGTGCGCTCGAAATAAACACTTGCAGATCCTACGAAAGGAGTGTTTCAAAACTGTCCTGTCAAAATAAACGTTCAAGTCTGTGAGTTGAATGCAGTCATCACACAGAAGTTTCTGAGAATGCTTCTGTGTAGTTTTTAGGTGAAGATATTTCATTTCCCAGCACAGGCCTCAGAGCGCTCCAAATATGCATTTGCAGATGCTACAAAAAGAGAGCTTGAAAACTCTTCCACCAAAAAGAGGCTTCAACTCTATGAGTAGAATGCACTCATCACAAAGAAGTTTCTGAGAATGCTTCTGTCTAGTTTTTATGTGAAGATATTTCCTTTTCCAGCATAGGCGTCAAAGCGCTCCAAATAAACACTTGCAGATTCTACTAAAGGAGTGTTTCCAAACTGCTCTATCAAAGGCAATGTTCAAGTCTGTGAGTTGAATGCACTCATCACAGAGAAGTTTCTGAGAATGCTTCTGTGTAGTTTTTAGGTGAAGATATTTCCTTTTCCAGCATAGGCGTCAAAGCGATCCAAATAAACACTTGCAGATTCTACAAAAGGAGTCTATCCAAACTGCTCTATCAGAGGGAATGTTCAAGTCTGTGAGTTGAATGCAGTCATCACACAGAAGTTTGTGAGAATGCTTCTGTCTAGTTTTTAGGTGAAGATATTTCTTTTCCCAGAATACGCCCTAAAGCGCTCCAAATTTCCACTTGCAGATTCTACAAAAAGAGTGTTTCAAAACTGCTCTTTCAAAAGGAAGGCTCAAGTCTGTGAGTTGAATGCACTCATCACAAAGAAGTTTCTGAGAATGCTTCTGTGTAGTTGTTATGTGAAGATACTTCCTTTTCCAGCATAGGCCTCAAAGCGCTCGAAATAAACACTTGCAGATTCTACGAAAGGAGTGTTTCAAAACTGTCCTATCAAAAGAAACGTTCAAGTCTGTGAGTTGAATGCACTCATCACAGAGAAGTTTCTGAGAATGCTTCTGTGTAGTTTTTAGGTGAAGATATTTCCTTTTCCAGCATAGGCGTCAAAGCGATCCAAATAAGCCCTTGCAGATTCTACAAAAGGAGTGTTTCCAAACTGCTCTATCAGAGGGAATGTTCAAGTCTGTGAGTTGAATGCAGTAATCACACAGAAGTTTGTGAGAATGCTTCTGTCTAGTTTTTAGGTGAAGATATTTCATTTCCCAGAATAGGCCTGAAAGCGCTCCAAATTTCCACTTGCAGATTCTACAAAAAGAGTGTTTCAAAACTGCTCTTTCAAAAGGAAGGCTCAAGTCTGTGAGTTGAATGCACTCATCACAAAGAAGTTTCTGAGAATGCTTCTGTGTAGTTGTTATGTGAAGATACTTCCTTTTCCAGCATAGGCCTCAAAGCGCTCGAAATAAACACTTGCAGATTCTACGAAAGGAGTGTTTCAAAACTGTCCTATCAAAAGAAACGTTCAAGTCTGTGAGTTGAATGCACTCATCACAGAGAAGTTTCTGAGAATGCTTCTGTGTAGTTTTTAGGTGAAGATATTTCCTTTTCCAGCATAGGTGTCAAAGCGATCCAAATAAGCCCTTGCAGATTCTACAAAAGGAGTGTTTCCAAACTGCTCTATCAGAGGGAATGTTCAAGTCTGTGAGTTGAATGCAGTAATCACACAGAAGTTTGTGAGAATGCTTCTGTCTAGTTTTTAGGTGAAGATATTTCATTTCCCAGAATAGGCCTGAAAGCGCTCCAAATTTCCACTTGCAGATTCTACAAAAAGAGTGTTTCAAAACTACTCTTTCAAAAGGAAGGCTCAAGTCTGTGAGTTGAATGCACTCATCACAAAGAAGTTTCTGAGAATGCTTCTGTGTAGTTGTTATGTGAAGATACTTCCTTTTCCAGCATAGGCCCCAAAGCGCTCGAAATAAACACTTGCAGATTCTACGAAAGGAGTGTTTCAAAACTGTCCTATGAAAAGAAACGTTCAAGTCTGTAAGTTGAATGCACTCATCACAGAGAAGTTTCTGAGAATGCTTCTGTGTAGTTTTTAGGTGAAGATATATCCTTTTCCAGCATAGGCGTCAAAGCGATCCAAATAAACACTTGCAGATTCTACAAAAGGAGTGTTTCCAAACTGCTCTATCAGAGGGAATGTTCAAGGCCGTGAGTTGAATGCACTAGTCAGACAGAAGTTTGTGAGAATGCTTCTGTGTAGTTTTTAGGTGAAGTTATTTCCTTTTCCAGCATAGGTCTCAAAGTGATCCAAATAAACACTTGCAGATTCTACAAAAGGAGTGTTTCCAAACTGCTCTATCAGAGGGAATGTTCAAGTCTGTGAGTTGAATGCAGTAATCACACAGAAGTTTGTGAGAATGCTTCTGTCTAGTTTCAGGTGGAGATATTTCTTTTCCCAGCATAGGCCTCAAAGCCCTCCAAATATCCACTTGCAGACTCTACCAAAAGAGTGTTTCAAAACTGCTCTTTCAAAAGGATGGCTCAAGTCTGTGAGTTGAATGCACTCATCACAAAGAAGTTTCTGAGAATGCTTCTGTGTAGTTGTTATGTGAAGATACTTCCTTTTCCAGCACAGGCCTCAGTGCGCTCGAAATAAACACTTGCAGATCCTACGAAAGGAGTGTTTCAAAACTGTCCTATCAAAATAAGCGTTCAAGTCTGTAAGTTGAATGCAGTCATCACACAGAAGTTTCTGAGAATGCTTCTGTGTAGTTTTTAGGTGAAGATATTTCCTTTTCCAGCATAGGCGTCAAAGCGATCCAAATAAACACTTGCAGATTCTACAAAAGGAGTGTATCCAAACTGCTCTATCAGAGGGAATGTTCAAGTCTGTGAGTTGAATGCAGTAATCACACAGAAGTTTGTGAGAATGCTTCTGTCTAGTTTTTAGGTGAAGATATTTCTTTTCCCAGAATAGGCCCTAAATCGCTCCAAATTTCCACTTGCAGATTCTACAAAAAGAGTGTTTCAAAACTGCTCTTTCAAAAGGAAGGCTCAAGTCTGTGAGTTGAACGCACTCATCATAAAGAAGTTTCTGAGAATGCTTCTGTGTAGTTTTTAGGTGAAGATATTTCCTTTTCCAGCATAGGCGTCAAAGCGATCCAAATAAACACTTGCAGATTCTACAAAAGGAGTCTATCCAAACTGCTCTATCAGACGGAATGTTCAAGTGTGTGAGTTGAATGCAGTAATCACACAGAAGTTTGTGAGAATGCTTCTGTCTAGTTTTTAGGTGAAGATATTTCTTTTCCCAGAATAGGCCCTAAAGCGCTCCAAATTTCCACTTGCAGATTCTACAAAAAGAGTGTTTCAAAACTGCTCTTTCAAAAGGAAGGCTCAAGTCTGTGAGTTGAATGCACTCATCACAAAGAAGTTTCTGAGAATGCTTCTGTGTAGTTGTTATGTGAAGATACTTCCTTTTCCAGCATAGGCCCCAAAGCGCTCGAAATAAACACTTGCAGATTCTACGAAAGGAGTGTTTCAAAACTGTCCTATGAAAAGAAACGTTCAAGTCTGTGAGTTGAATGCACTCATCACAGAGAAGTTTCTGAGAATGCTTCTGTGTAGTTTTTAGGTGAAGATATATCCTTTTCCAGCATAGGCGTCAAAGCGATCCAAATAAACACTTGCAGATTCTACAAAAGGAGTCTACCGAAACTGCTCTATCAGAGGGAATGTTCAAGTCTGTGAGTAGAATGCACTCACCACAAAGAAGTTTCTGAGAATGCTTCTGTCTAGTTTTTATGTGAAGATATTTCCTTTTCCAGCATAGGCGTCAAAGCGCTCCAAATAAACACTTGCAGATTCTACAAAAGGAGTGTTTCCAAACTGCTCTATCAGAGGGAATGTTCAAGTCTGTGAGTTGAATGCACTAGTCAGACAGAAGTTTGTGAGAATGCTTCTGTGTAGTTTTTAGGTGAAGATATTTCCTTTTCCAGCATAGGTCTCAAAGTGATCCAAATAAACACTTGCAGATTCTACAAAAGGAGTGTTTCCAAACTGCTCTATCAGAGGGAATGTTCAAGTCTGTGAGTTGAATGCAGTAATCACACAGAAGTTTGTGAGAATGCTTCTGTCTAGTTTCAGGTGGAGATATTTCTTTTCCCAGCATAGGCCTCAAAGCCCTCCAAATATCCACTTGCAGACTCTACAAAAAGAGTGTTTCAAAACTGCTCTTTCAAAAGGATGGCTCAAGTCGGTGAGTTGAATGCACTCATCACAAAGAACTTTCTGAGAATGCTTCTGTGTAGTTGTTATGTGAAGATACGTCCTTTTCCAGCACAGGCCTCAGTGCGCTCGAAATAAACACTTGCAGATCCTACGAAAGGAGTGTTTCAAAACTGTCCTATCAAAATAAACGTTCAAGTCTGTGAGTTGAATGCAGTCATCACACAGAAGTTTCTGAGAATGCTTCTGTGTAGTTTTTAGGTGAAGATATTTCATTTCCCAGCACAGGCCTCAGAGCGCTCCAAATATGCATTTGCAGATTCTACAAAAAGAGAGCTTGAAAACTCTTCCACCAAAAAGAGGCTTCAACTCTATGAGTAGAATGCACTCATCACAAAGAAGTTTCTGAGAATGCTTCTGTCTAGTTTTTATGTGAAGATATTTCCTTTTCCAGCATAGGCGTCAAAGCGATCCAAATAAACACTTGCAGATTCTACAAAAGGAGTCTACCCAAACTGCTCTATCAGAGGGAATGTTCAAGTCTGTGAGTAGAATGCACTCACCACAAAGAAGTTTTTGAGAATGCTTCTGTCTAGTTTTTATGTGAAGATATTTCCTTTTCCAGCATAGGCGTCAAAGCCCTCCAAATAAACACTTGCAGATTCTACAAAAGGAGTGTTTCCAAACTGCTCTATCAGAGGGAATGTTCAAGTCTGTGAGTTGAATGCACTAGTCAGACAGAAGTTTGTGAGAATGCTTCTGTGTAGTTTTTAGGTGAAGATATTTCCTTTTCCAGCATAGGCGTCAAAGCGATCCAAATAAACACTTGCAGATTCTACAAAAGGAGTGTATCCAAACTGCTCTATCAGAGGGAATGTTCAAGTCTGTGAGTTGAATGCAGTCATCACACAGAAGTTTGTGAGAATGCTTCTGTCTAGTTTTTAGGTGAAGATATTTCTTTTCCCAGAATAGGCCCTAAAGCGCTCCAAATTTCCACTTGCAGATTCTACAAAAAGAGTGTTTCAAAACTGCTCTTTCAAAAGGAAGGCTCAAGTCTGTGAGTTGAATGCACTCATCACAAAGAAGTTTCTGAGAATGCTTCTGTGTAGTTGTTATGTGAAGATAATTCCTTTTCCAGCATAGGCCTCAAAGCGCTCGAAATAAACAGTTGCAGATTCTACGAAAGGAGTGTTTCAAAACTGTCCTATGAAAAGAAACGTTCAAGTCTGTGAGTTTAATGCACTCATCACAGAGAAGTTTCTGAGAATGCTTCTGTGTAGTTTTTAGGTGAAGATATATCCTTTTCCAGCAGAGGCGTCAAAGCGATCCAAATAAACACTTGCAGATTCTACAAAAGGAGTGTTTCCAAACTGCTCTATCAAGAGGAATGTTCAAGTCTGTGAGTAGAATGCACTCACCACAAAGAAGTTTCTGAGAATGCTTCTGTCTAGTTTTTATGTGAAGATATTTCCTTTTCCAGCATAGGCGTCAAAGCGCTCCAAATAAACACTTGCAGATTCTACAAAAGGAGTGTTTCCAAACTGCTCTATCAGAGGGAATGTTCAAGTCTGTGAGTTGAATGCACTAGTCAGACAGAAGTTTGTGAGAATGCTTCTGTGTAGTTTTTAGGTGAAGATATTTCCTTTTCCAGCATAGGTCTCAAAGTGATCCAAATAAACACTTGCAGATTCTACAAAAGGAGTGTTTCCAAACTGCTCTATCAGAGGGAATGTTCAAGTCTGTGAGTTGAATGCAGTAATCACACAGAAGTTTGTGAGAATGCTTCTGTCTAGTTTCAGGTGGAGATATTTCTTTTCCCAGCATAGGCCTCAAAGCCCTCCAAATATCCACTTGCAGACTCTACAAAAAGAGTCTTTCAAAACTGCTCTTTCAAAAGGATGGCTCAAGTCGGTGAGTTGAATGCACTCATCACAAAGAACTTTCTGAGAATGCTTCTGTGTAGTTGTTATGTGAAGATACGTCCTTTTCCAGCACAGGCCTCAGTGCGCTCGAAATAAACACTTGCAGATCCTACGAAAGGAGTGTTTCAAAACTGTCCTATCAAAATAAACGTTCAAGTCTGTGAGTTGAATGCAGTCATCACACAGAAGTTTCTGAGAATGCTTCTGTGTAGTTTTTAGGTGAAGATATTTCATTTCCCAGCACAGGCCTCAGAGCGCTCCAAATATGCATTTGCAGATTCTACAAAAAGAGAGCTTGAAAACTCTTCCACCAAAAAGAGGCTTCAACTCTATGAGTAGAATGCACTCATCACAAAGAAGTTTCTGAGAATGCTTCTGTCTAGTTTTTATGTGAAGATATTTCCTTTTCCAGCATAGGCGTCAAAGCGCTCCAAATAAACACTTGCAGATTCTACAAAAGGAGTGTTTCCAAACTCCTCTATCAAAGGCAATGTTCAAGTCTGTGAGTTGAATGCACTCATCACAGAGAAGTTTCTGAGAATGCTTCTGTGTAGTTTCTAGGTGAAGATATTTCCTTTTCCAGCATAGGCGTCAAAGCGATCCAAATAAACACTTGCAGATTCTACAAAAGGAGTGTATCCAAACTGCTCTATCAGAGGGAATGTTCAAGTCTGTGAGTTGAATGCAGTCATCACACAGAAGTTTGTGAGAATGCTTCTGTCTAGTTTTTAGGTGAAGATATTTCTTTTCCCAGAATAGGCCCTAAAGCGCTCCAAATTTCCACTTGCAGATTCTACAAAAAGAGTGTTTCAAAACTGCTCTTTCAAAAGGAAGGCTCAAGTCTGTGAGTTGAATGCACTCATCACAAAGAAGTTTCTGAGAATGCTTCTGTGTAGTTGTTATGTGAAGATACTTCCTTTTCCAGCATAGGCCTCAAAGCGCTCGAAATAAACACTTGCAGATTCTACGAAAGGAGTGTTTCAAAACTGTCCTATCAAAAGAAACGTTCAAGTCTGTGAGTTGAATGCACTCATCACAGAGAAGTTTCTGAGAATGCTTCTGTGTAGTTTTTAGGTGAAGATATTTCCTTTTCCAGCATAGGCGTCAAAGCGATCCAAATAAGCCCTTGCAGATTCTACAAAAGAAGTGTTTCCAAACTGCTCTATCAGAGGGAATGTTCAAGTCTGTGAGTTGAATGCAGTAATCACACAGAAGTTTGTGAGAATGCTTCTGTCTAGTTTTTAGGTGAAGATACTTCATTTCCCAGAATAGGCCTGAAAGCGCTCCAAATTTCCACTTGCAGATTCTACAAAAAGAGTGTTTCAAAACTACTCTTTCAAAAGGAAGGCTCAAGTCTGTGAGTTGAATGCACTCATCACAAAGAAGTTTCTGAGAATGCTTCTGTGTAGTTGTTATGTGAAGATACTTCCTTTTCCAGCATAGGCCCCAAAGCGCTCGAAATAAACACTTGCAGATTCTACGAAAGGAGTGTTTCAAAACTGTCCTATGAAAAGAAACGTTCAAGTCTGTGAGTTGAATGCACTCATCACAGAGAAGTTTCTGAGAATGCTTCTGTGTAGTTTTTAGGTGAAGATATATCCTTTTCCAGCATAGGCGTCAAAGCGATCCAAATAAACACTTGCAGATTCTACAAAAGGAGTGTTTCCAAACTGCTCTATCAAGAGGAATGTTCAAGTCTGTGAGTAGAATGCACTCACCACAAAGAAGTTTCTGAGAATGCTTCTGTCTAGTTTTTATGTGAAGATATTTCCTTTTCCAGCATAGGCATCAAAGCGCTCCAAATAAACACTTGCAGATTCTACAAAAGGAGTGTTTCCAAACTGCTCTATCAGAGGGAATGTTCAAGTCTGTGAGTTGAATGCACTAGTCAGACAGAAGTTTGTGAGAATGCTTCTGTGTAGTTTTTAGGTGAAGATATTTCCTTTTCCAGCATAGGTCTCAAAGTGATCCAAATAAACACTTGCAGATTCTCCAAAAGGAGTGTTTCCAAACTGCTCTATCAGAGGGAATGTTCAAGTCTGTGAGTTGAATGCAGTAATCACACAGAAGTTTGTGAGAATGCTTCTGTCTAGTTTCAGGTGGAGATATTTCTTTTCCCAGCATAGGCCTCAAAGCCCTCCAAATATCCACTTGCAGACTCTACAAAAAGAGTGTTTCAAAACTGCTCTTTCAAAAGGATGGCTCAAGTCGGTGAGTTGAATGCACTCATCACAAAGAAGTTTCTGAGAATGCTTCTGTGTAGTTGTTATGTGAAGATACTTCCTTTTCCAGCACAGGCCTCAGTGCGCTCGAAATGAACACTTGCAGATCCTACGAAAGGAGTGTTTCAAAACTGTCCTATCAAAATAAACGTTCAAGTCTGTGAGTTGAATGCAGTCATCACACAGAAGTTTCTGAGAAAGCTTCTGTGTAGTTTTTAGGTGAAGATATTTCATTTCCCAGCACAGGCCTCAGAGCGCTCCAAATATGCATTTGCAGATTCTACAAAAAGAGAGCTTGAAAACTCTTCCACCAAAAAGAGGCTTCAACTCTATGAGTAGAATGCACTCATCACAAAGAAGTTTCTGAGAATGCTTCTGTCTAGTTTTTATGTGAAGATATTTCCTTTTCCAGCATAGGCGTCAAAGCGCTCCAAATAAACACTTGCAGATTCTACAAAAGGAGTGTATCCAAACTGCTCTATCAGAGGGAATGTTCAAGTCTGTGAGTTGAATGCAGTCATCACACAGAAGTTTGTGAGAATGCTTCTGTCTAGTTTTTAGGTGAAGATATTTCTTTTCCCAGAATAGGCCCTAAAGCGCTCCAAATTTCCACTTGCAGATTCTACAAAAAGAGTGTTTCAAAACTGCTCTTTCAAAAGGAAGGCTCAAGTCTGTGAGTTGAATGCACTCATCACAAAGAAGTTTCTGAGAATGCTTCTGTGTAGTTGTTATGTGAAGATACTTCCTTTTCCAGCATAGGCCTCAAAGCGCTCGAAATAAACACTTGCAGATTCTACGAAAGGAGTGTTTCAAAACTGTCCTATCAAAAGAAACGTTCAAGTCTGTGAGTTGAATGCACTCATCACACAGAAGTTTCTGAGAATGCTTCTGTGTAGTTTTTAGGTGAAGATATTTCCTTTTCCAGCATAGGCGTCAAAGCGATCCAAATAAGCCCTTGCAGATTCTACAAAAGGAGTGTTTCCAAACTGCTCTATCAGAGGGAATGTTCAAGTCTGTGAGTTGAATGCAGTAATCACACAGAAGTTTGTGAGAATGCTTCTGTCTAGTTTTTAGGTGAAGATATTTCATTTCCCAGAATAGGCCTGAAAGCGCTCCAAATTTCCACTTGCAGATTCTACAAAAAGAGTGTTTCAAAACTACTCTTTCAAAAGGAAGGCTCAAGTCTGTGAGTTGAATGCACTCATCACAAAGAAGTTTCTGAGAATGCTTCTGTGTAGTTGTTATGTGAAGATACTTCCTTTTCCAGCATAGGCCCCAAAGCGCTCGAAATAAACACTTGCAGATTCTACGAAAGGAGTGTTTCAAAACTGTCCTATGAAAAGAAACGTTCAAGTCTGTGAGTTGAATGCACTCATCACAGAGAAGTTTCTGAGAATGCTTCTGTGTAGTTTTTAGGTGAAGATATATCCTTTTCCAGCATAGGCGTCAAAGCGATCCAAATAAACACTTGCAGATTCTACAAAAGGAGTGTTTCCAAACTGCTCTATCAAGAGGAATGTTCAAGTCTGTGAGTAGAATGCACTCACCACAAAGAAGTTTCTGAGAATGCTTCTGTCTAGTTTTTATGTGAAGATATTTCCTTTTCCAGCATAGGCGTCAAAGCGCTCCAAATAAACACTTGCAGATTCTACAAAAGGAGTGTTTCCAAACTGCTCTATCAGAGGGAATGTTCAAGTCTGTGTGTTGAATGCACTAGTCAGACAGAAGTTTGTGAGAATGCTTCTGTGTAGTTTTTAGGTGAAGATATTTCCTTTTCCAGCATAGGTCTCAAAGTGATCCAAATAAACACTTGCAGATTCTACAAAAGGAGTGTTTCCAAACTGCTCTATCAGAGGGAATGTTCAAGTCTGTGAGTTGAATGCAGTAATCACACAGAAGTTTGTGAGAATGCTTCTGTCTAGTTTCAGGTGGAGATATTTCTTTTCCCAGCATAGGCCTCAAAGCCCTCCAAATATCCACTTGCAGACTCTACAAAAAGAGTGTTTCAAAACTGCTCTTTCAAAAGGATGGCTCAAGTCGGTGAGTTGAATGCACTCATCACAAAGAAGTTTCTGAGAATGCTTCTGTGTAGTTGTTATGTGAAGATACTTCCTTTTCCAGCACAGGCCTCAGTGCGCTCGAAATAAACACTTGCAGATCCTACGAAAGGAGTGTTTCAAAACTGTCCTATCAAAATAAACGTTCAAGTCTGTGAGTTGAATGCAGTCATCACACAGAAGTTTCTGAGAATGCTTCTGTGTAGTTTTTAGGTGAAGATATTTCATTTCCCAGCACAGGCCTCAGAGCGCTCCAAATATGCATTTGCAGATGCTACAAAAAGAGAGCTTGAAAACTCTTCCACCAAAAAGAGGCTTCAACTCTATGAGTAGAATGCACTCATCACAAAGAAGTTTCTGAGAATGCTTCTGTCTAGTTTTTATGTGAAGATATTTCCTTTTCCAGCATAGGCGTCAAAGCGCTCCAAATAAACACTTGCAGATTCTACTAAAGGAGTGTTTCCAAACTGCTCTATCAAAGGCAATGTTCAAGTCTGTGAGTTGAATGCACTCATCACAGAGAAGTTTCTGAGAATGCTTCTGTGTAGTTTTTAGGTGAAGATATTTCCTTTTCCAGCATAGGCGTCAAAGCGATCCAAATAAACACTTGCAGATTCTACAAAAGGAGTCTATCCAAACTGCTCTATCAGAGGGAATGTTCAAGTCTGTGAGTTGAATGCAGTCATCACACAGAAGTTTGTGAGAATGCTTCTGTCTAGTTTTTAGGTGAAGATATTTCTTTTCCCAGAATAGGCCCTAAAGCGCTCCAAATTTCCACTTGCAGATTCTACAAAAAGAGTGTTTCAAAACTGCTCTTTCAAAAGGAAGGCTCAAGTCTGTGAGTTGAATGCACTCATCACAAAGAAGTTTCTGAGAATGCTTCTGTGTAGTTGTTATGTGAAGATACTTCCTTTTCCAGCATAGGCCTCAAAGCGCTCGAAATAAACACTTGCAGATTCTACGAAAGGAGTGTTTCAAAACTGTCCTATCAAAAGAAACGTTCAAGTCTGTGAGTTGAATGCACTCATCACAGAGAAGTTTCTGAGAATGCTTCTGTGTAGTTTTTAGGTGAAGATATTTCCTTTTCCAGCATAGGCGTCAAAGCGATCCAAATAAGCCCTTGCAGATTCTACAAAAGGAGTGTTTCCAAACTGCTCTATCAGAGGGAATGTTCAAGTCTGTGAGTTGAATGCAGTAATCACACAGAAGTTTGTGAGAATGCTTCTGTCTAGTTTTTAGGTGAAGATATTTCATTTCCCAGAATAGGCCTGAAAGCGCTCCAAATTTCCACTTGCAGATTCTACAAAAAGAGTGTTTCAAAACTGCTCTTTCAAAAGGAAGGCTCAAGTCTGTGAGTTGAATGCACTCATCACAAAGAAGTTTCTGAGAATGCTTCTGTGTAGTTGTTATGTGAAGATACTTCCTTTTCCAGCATAGGCCTCAAAGCGCTCGAAATAAACACTTGCAGATTCTACGAAAGGAGTGTTTCAAAACTGTCCTATCAAAAGAAACGTTCAAGTCTGTGAGTTGAATGCACTCATCACAGAGAAGTTTCTGAGAATGCTTCTGTGTAGTTTTTAGGTGAAGATATTTCCTTTTCCAGCATAGGCGTCAAAGCGATCCAAATAAGCCCTTGCAGATTCTACAAAAGGAGAGTTTCCAAACTGCTCTATCAGAGGGAATGTTCAAGTCTGTGAGTTGAATGCAGTAATCACACAGAAGTTTGTGAGAATGCTTCTGTCTAGTTTTTAGGTGAAGATATTTCATTTCCCAGAATAGGCCTGAAAGCGCTCCAAATTTCCACTTGCAGATTCTACAAAAAGAGTGTTTCAAAACTACTCTTTCAAAAGGAAGGCTCAAGTCTGTGAGTTGAATGCACTCATCACAAAGAAGTTTCTGAGAATGCTTCTGTGTAGTTGTTATGTGAAGATACTTCCTTTTCCAGCATAGGCCCCAAAGCGCTCGAAATAAACACTTGCAGATTCTACGAAAGGAGTGTTTCAAAACTGTCCTATGAAAAGAAACGTTCAAGTCTGTGAGTTGAATGCACTCATCACAGAGAAGTTTCTGAGAATGCTTCTGTGTAGTTTTTAGGTGAAGATATATCCTTTTCCAGCATAGGCGTCAAAGCGATCCAAATAAACACTTGCAGATTCTACAAAAGGAGTGTTTCCAAACTGCTCTATCAAGAGGAATGTTCAAGTCTGTGAGTAGAATGCACTCACCACAAAGAAGTTTCTGAGAATGCTTCTGTCTAGTTTTTATGTGAAGATATTTCCTTTTCCAGCATAGGCGTCAAAGCGCTCCAAATAAACACTTGCAGATTCTACAAAAGGAGTGTTTCCAAACTGCTCTATCAGAGGGAATGTTCAAGTCTGTGTGTTGAATGCACTAGTCAGACAGAAGTTTGTGAGAATGCTTCTGTGTAGTTTTTAGGTGAAGATATTTCCTTTTCCAGCATAGGTCTCAAAGTGATCCAAATAAACACTTGCAGATTCTACAAAAGGAGTGTTTCCAAACTGCTCTATCAGAGGGAATGTTCAAGTCTGTGAGTTGAATGCAGTAATCACACAGAAGTTTGTGAGAATGCTTCTGTCTAGTTTCAGGTGGAGATATTTCTTTTCCCAGCATAGGCCTCAAAGCCCTCCAAATATCCACTTGCAGACTCTACAAAAAGAGTGTTTCAAAACTGCTCTTTCAAAAGGATGGCTCAAGTCGGTGAGTTGAATGCACTCATCACAAAGAAGTTTCTGAGAATGCTTCTGTGTAGTTGTTATGTGAAGATACTTCCTTTTCCAGCACAGGCCTCAGTGCGCTCGAAATAAACACTTGCAGATCCTACGAAAGGAGTGTTTCAAAACTGTCCTATCAAAATAAACGTTCAAGTCTGTGAGTTGAATGCAGTCATCACACAGAAGTTTCTGAGAATGCTTCTGTGTAGTTTTTAGGTGAAGATATTTCATTTCCCAGCACAGGCCTCAGAGCGCTCCAAATATGCATTTGCAGATGCTACAAAAAGAGAGCTTGAAAACTCTTCCACCAAAAAGAGGCTTCAACTCTATGAGTAGAATGCACTCATCACAAAGAAGTTTCTGAGAATGCTTCTGTCTAGTTTTTATGTGAAGATATTTCCTTTTCCAGCATAGGCGTCAAAGCGCTCCAAATAAACACTTGCAGATTCTACTAAAGGAGTGTTTCCAAACTGCTCTATCAAAGGCAATGTTCAAGTCTGTGAGTTGAATGCACTCATCACAGAGAAGTTTCTGAGAATGCTTCTGTGTAGTTTTTAGGTGAAGATATTTCCTTTTCCAGCATAGGCGTCAAAGCGATCCAAATAAACACTTGCAGATTCTACAAAAGGAGTCTATCCAAACTGCTCTATCAGAGGGAATGTTCAAGTCTGTGAGTTGAATGCAGTCATCACACAGAAGTTTGTGAGAATGCTTCTGTCTAGTTTTTAGGTGAAGATATTTCTTTTCCCAGAATAGGCCCTAAAGCGCTCCAAATTTCCACTTGCAGATTCTACAAAAAGAGTGTTTCTAAACTGCTCTTTCAAAAGGAAGGCTCAAGTCTGTGAGTTGAATGCACTCATCACAAAGAAGTTTCTGAGAATGCTTCTGTGTAGTTGTTATGTGAAGATACTTCCTTTTCCAGCATAGGCCTCAAAGCGCTCGAAATAAACACTTGCAGATTCTACGAAAGGAGTGTTTCAAAACTGTCCTATCAAAAGAAACGTTCAAGTCTGTGAGTTGAATGCACTCATCACAGAGAAGTTTCTGAGAATGCTTCTGTGTAGTTTTTAGGTGAAGATATTTCCTTTTCCAGCATAGGCGTCAAAGCGATCCAAATAAGCCCTTGCAGATTCTACAAAAGGAGTGTTTCCAAACTGCTCTATCAGAGGGAATGTTCAAGTCTGTGAGTTGAATGCAGTAATCACACAGAAGTTTGTGAGAATGCTTCTGTCTAGTTTTTAGGTGAAGATATTTCATTTCCCAGAATAGGCCTGAAAGCGCTCCAAATTTCCACTTGCAGATTCTACAAAAAGAGTGTTTCAAAACTACTCTTTCAAAAGGAAGGCTCAAGTCTGTGAGTTGAATGCACTCATCACAAAGAAGTTTCTGAGAATGCTTCTGTGTAGTTGTTATGTGAAGATACTTCCTTTTCCAGCATAGGCCCCAAAGCGCTCGAAATAAACACTTGCAGATTCTACGAAAGGAGTGTTTCAAAACTGTCCTATGAAAAGAAACGTTCAAGTCTGTGAGTTGAATGCACTCATCACAGAGAAGTTTCTGAGAATGCTTCTGTGTAGTTTTTAGGTGAAGATATATCCTTTTCCAGCAGAGGCGTCAAAGCGATCCAAATAAACACTTGCAGATTCTACAAAAGGAGTGTTTCCAAACTGCTCTATCAAGAGGAATGTTCAAGTCTGTGAGTAGAATGCACTCACCACAAAGAAGTTTCTGAGAATGCTTCTGTCTAGTTTTTATGTGAAGATATTTCCTTTTCCAGCATAGGCGTCAAAGCGCTCCAAATAAACACTTGCAGATTCTACAAAAGGAGTGTTTCCAAACTGCTCTATCAGAGGGAATGTTCAAGTCTGTGAGTTGAATGCACTAGTCAGACAGAAGTTTGTGAGAATGCTTCTGTGTAGTTTTTAGGTGAAGATATTTCCTTTTCCAGCATAGGTCTCAAAGTGATCCAAATAAACACTTGCAGATTCTACAAAAGGAGTGTTTCCAAACTGCTCTATCAGAGGGAATGTTCAAGTCTGTGAGTTGAATGCAGTAATCACACAGAAGTTTGTGAGAATGCTTCTGTCTAGTTTCAGGTGGAGATATTTCTTTTCCCAGCATAGGCCTCAAAGCCCTCCAAATATCCACTTGCAGACTCTACAAAAAGAGTGTTTCAAAACTGCTCTTTCAAAAGGATGGCTCAAGTCGGTGAGTTGAATGCACTCATCACAAAGAAGTTTCTGAGAATGCTTCTGTGTAGTTGTTATGTGAAGATACTTCCTTTTCCAGCACAGGCCTCAGTGCGCTCGAAATAAACACTTGCAGATCCTACGAAAGGAGTGTTTCAAAACTGTCCTATCAAAATAAACGTTCAAGTCTGTGAGTTGAATGCAGTCATCACACAGAAGTTTCTGAGAATGCTTCTGTGTAGTTTTTAGGTGAAGATATTTCATTTCCCAGCACAGGCCTCAGAGCGCTCCAAATATGCATTTGCAGATTCTACAAAAAGAGAGCTTGAAAACTCTTCCACCAAAAAGAGGCTTCAACTCTATGAGTAGAATACACTCATCACAAAGAAGTTTCTGAGAATGCTTCTGTCTAGTTTTTATGTGAAGATATTTCCCTTTCCAGCAAAGGCATCAAAGCGCTCCAAATAAACACTTGCAGATTCTACTAAAGGAGTGTTTCCAAACTGCTCTATCAAAGGCAATGTTCAATTCTGTGAGTTGAATGCACTCATCACAGAGAAGTTTGTGAGAATGCTTCTGTGTAGTTTTTAGGTGAAGATATTTCCTTTTCCAGCATAGGCGTCAAAGCGCTCCAAATAAACACTTGCAGATTCTACTAAAGGAGTGTTTCCAAACTGCTCTATCAAAGGCAATGTTCAAGTCTGTGAGTTGAATGCACTCATCACAGAGAAGTTTCTGAGAATGCTTCTGTGTAGTTTTTAGGTGAAGATATTTCCTTTTCCAGCATAGGCGTCAAAGCGATCCAAATAAACACTTGCAGATTCTACAAAAGGAGTGTATCCAAACTGCTCTATCAGAGGGAATGTTCAAGTCTGTGAGTTGAATGCAGTCATCACACAGAAGTTTGTGAGAATGCTTCTGTCTAGTTTTTAGGTGAAGATATTTCTTTTCCCAGAATAGGCCCTAAAGCGCTCCAAATTTCCACTTGCAGATTCTACAAAAAGAGTGTTTCAAAACTGCTCTTTCAAAAGGAAGGCTCAAGTCTGTGAGTTGAATGCACTCATCACAAAGAAGTTTCTGAGAATGCTTCTGTGTAGTTGTTATGTGAAGATACTTCCTTTTCCAGCATAGGCCTCAAAGCGCTCGAAATAAACACTTGCAGATTCTACGAAAGGAGTGTTTCAAAACTGTCCTATCAAAAGAAACGTTCAAGTCTGTGAGTTGAATGCACTCATCACAGAGAAGTTTCTGAGAATGCTTCTGTGTAGTTTTTAGGTGAAGATATTTCCTTTTCCAGCATAGGCGTCAAAGCGATCCAAATAAGCCCTTGCAGATTCTACAAAAGGAGTGTTTCCAAACTGCTCTATCAGAGGGAATGTTCAAGTCTGTGAGTTGAATGCAGTAATCACACAGAAGTTTGTGAGAATGCTTCTGTCTAGTTTTTAGGTGAAGATATTTCATTTCCCAGAATAGGCCTGAAAGCGCTCCAAATTTCCACTTGCAGATTCTACAAAAAGAGTGTTTCAAAACTACTCTTTCAAAAGGAAGGCTCAAGTCTGTGAGTTGAATGCACTCATCACAAAGAAGTTTCTGAGAATGCTTCTGTGTAGTTGTTATGTGAAGATACTTCCTTTTCCAGCATAGGCCCCAAAGCGCTCGAAATAAACACTTGCAGATTCTACGAAAGGAGTGTTTCAAAACTGTCCTATGAAAAGAAACGTTCAAGTCTGTGAGTTGAATGCACTCATCACAGAGAAGTTTCTGAGAATGCTTCTGTGTAGTTTTTAGGTGAAGATATATCCTTTTCCAGCATAGGCGTCAAAGCGATCCAAATAAACACTTGCAGATTCTACAAAAGGAGTGTTTCCAAACTGCTCTATCAAGAGGAATGTTCAAGTCTGTGAGTAGAATGCACTCACCACAAAGAAGTTTCTGAGAATGCTTCTGTCTAGTTTTTATGTGAAGATATTTCCTTTTCCAGCATAGGCGTCAAAGCGCTCCAAATAAACACTTGCAGATTCTACAAAAGGAGTGTTTCCAAACTGCTCTATCAGAGGGAATGTTCAAGTCTGTGAGTTGAATGCACTAGTCAGACAGAAGTTTGTGAGAATGCTTCTGTGTAGTTTTTAGGTGAAGATATTTCCTTTTCCAGCATAGGTCTCAAAGTGATCCAAATAAACACTTGCAGATTCTACAAAAGGAGTGTTTCCAAACTGCTCTATCAGAGGGAATGTTCAAGTCTGTGAGTTGAATGCAGTAATCACACAGAAGTTTGTGAGAATGCTTCTGTCTAGTTTCAGGTGGAGATATTTCTTTTCCCAGCATAGGCCTCAAAGCCCTCCAAATATCCACTTGCAGACTCTACAAAAAGAGTGTTTCAAAACTGCTCTTTCAAAAGGATGGCTCAAGTCGGTGAGTTGAATGCACTCATCACAAAGAAGTTTCTGAGAATGCTTCTGTGTAGTTGTTATGTGAAGATACTTCCTTTTCCAGCACAGGCCTCAGTGCGCTCGAAATAAACACTTGCAGATCCTACGAAAGGAGTGTTTCAAAACTGTCCTATCAAAATAAACGTTCAAGTCTGTGAGTTGAATGCAGTCATCACACAGAAGTTTCTGAGAATGCTTCTGTGTAGTTTTTAGGTGAAGATATTTCATTTCCCAGCACAGGCCTCAGAGCGCTCCAAATATGCATTTGCAGATTCTACAAAAAGAGAGCTTGAAAACTCTTCCACCAAAAAGAGGCTTCAACTCTATGAGTAGAATACACTCATCACAAAGAAGTTTCTGAGAATGCTTCTGTCTAGTTTTTATGTGAAGATATTTCCTTTTCCAGCAAAGGCATCAAAGCGCTCCAAATAAACACTTGCAGATTCTACTAAAGGAGTGTTTCCAAACTGCTCTATCAAAGGCAATGTTCAAGTCTGTGAGTTGAATGCACTCATCACAGAGAAGTTTGTGAGAATGCTTCTGTGTAGTTTTTAGGTGAAGATATTTCCTTTTCCAGCATAGGCGTCAAAGCGATCCAAATAAACACTTGCAGATTCTACAAAAGGAGTGTATCCAAACTGCTCTATCAGAGGGAATGTTCAAGTCTGTGAGTTGAATGCAGTCATCACACAGAACTTTGTGAGAATGCTTCTGTCTAGTTTTTAGGTGAAGATATTTCTTTTCCCAGAATAGGCCCTAAAGCGCTCCAAATTTCCACTTGCAGATTCTACAAAAAGAGTGTTTCAAAACTGCTCTTTCAAAAGGAAGGCTCAAGTCTGTGAGTTGAATGCACTCATCACACAGAAGTTTCTGAGAATGCTTCTGTGTAGTTTTTAGGTGAAGATATTTCCTTTTCCAGCATAGGCGTCAAAGCGATCCAAATAAACACTTGCAGATTCTACAAAAGGAGTCTACCCAAACTGCTCTATCAGAGGGAATGTTCAAGTCTGTGAGTTGAATGCAGTCATCACACAGAAGTTTGTGAGAATGCTTCTGTCTAGTTTTTAGGTGAAGATATTTCTTTTCCCAGAATAGGCCCTAAAGCGCTCCAAATTTCCACTTGCAGATTCTACAAAAAGAGTGTTTCAAAACTGCTCTTTCAAAAGGAAGGCTCAAGTCTGTGAGTTGAATGCACTCATTACAAAGAAGTTTCTGAGAATGCTTCTGTGTAGTTGTTATGTGAAGATACTTCCTTTTCCAGCATTGGCCTCAAAGCGCTCGAAATAAACACTTGCAGATTCTACGAAAGGAGTGTTTCAAAACTGTCCTATCAAAAGAAACGTTCAAGTCTGTGAGTTGAATGCACTCATCACAGAGAAGTTTCTGAGAATGCTTCTCTGTAGTTTTTAGGTGAAGATATTTCCTTTTCCAGCATAGGCGTCTAAGCGATCCAAATAAGCCCTTGCAGATTCTACAAAAGGAGTGTTTCCAAACTGCTCTATCAGAGGGAATGTTCAAGTCTGTGAGTTGAATGCAGTAATCACACAGAAGTTTGTGAGAATGCTTCTGTCTAGTTTTTAGGTGAAGATATTTCATTTCCCAGAATAGGCCTGAAAGCGCTCCAAATTTCCACTTGCAGATTCTACAAAAAGAGTGTTTCAAAACTACTCTTTCAAAAGGAAGGCTCAAGTCTGTGAGTTGAATGCACTCATCACAAAGAAGTTTCTGAGAATGCTTCTGTGTAGTTGTTATGTGAAGATACTTCCTTTTCCAGCATAGGCCCCAAAGCGCTCGAAATAAACACTTGCAGATTCTACGAAAGGAGTGTTTCAAAACTGTCCTATGAAAAGAAACGTTCAAGTCTGTGAGTTGAATGCACTCATCACAGAGAAGTTTCTGAGAATGCTTCTGTGTAGTTTTTAGGTGAAGATATATCCTTTTCCAGCATAGGCGTCAAAGCGATCCAAATAAACACTTGCAGATTCTACAAAAGGAGTGTTTCCAAACTGCTCTATCAAGAGGAATGTTCAAGTCCGTGAGTAGAATGCACTCACCACAAAGAAGTTTCTGAGAATGCTTCTGTCTAGTTTTTATGTGAAGATATTTCCTTTTCCAGCATAGGCGTCAAAGCGCTCCAAATAAACACTTGCAGATTCTACAAAAGGAGTGTTTCCAAACTGCTCTATCAGAGGGAATGTTCAAGTCTGTGAGTTGAATGCACTAGTCAGACAGAAGTTTGTGAGAATGCTTCTGTGTAGTTTTTAGGTGAAGATATTTCCTTTTCCAGCATAGGTCTCAAAGTGATCCAAATAAACACTTGCAGATTCTACAAAACGAGTGTTTCCAAACTGCTCTATCAGAGGGAATGTTCAAGTCTGTGAGTTGAATGCAGTAATCACACAGAAGTTTGTGAGAATGCTTCTGTCTAGTTTCAGGTGGAGATATTTCTTTTCCCAGCATAGGCCTCAAAGCCCTCCAAATATCCACTTGCAGACTCTACAAAAAGAGTGTTTCAAAACTGCTCTTTCAAAAGGATGGCTCAAGTCGGTGAGTTGAATGCACTCATCACAAAGAAGTTTCTGAGAATGCTTCTGTGTAGTTGTTATGTGAAGATACTTCCTTTTCCAGCACAGGCCTCAGTGCGCTCGAAATAAACACTTGCAGATCCTACGAAAGGAGTGTTTCAAAACTGTGCTATCAAAATAAACGTTCAAGTCTGTGAGTTGAATGCAGTCATCACACAGAAGTTTCTGAGAATGCTTCTGTGTAGTTTTTAGGTGAAGATATTTCATTTCCCAGCACAGGCCTCAGAGCGCTCCAAATATGCATTTGCAGATTCTACAAAAAGAGAGCTTGAAAACTCTTCCAACAAAAAGAGGCTTCAACTCTATGAGTAGAATGCACTCATCACAAAGAAGTTTCTGAGAATGCTTCTGTCTAGTTTTTATGTGAAGATATTTCCTTTTCCAGCATAGGCGTCAAAGCGCGCCAAATAAACACTTGCAGATTCTACTAAAGGAGTGTTTCCAAACTGCTCTATCAAAGGCAATGTTCAAGTCTGTGAGTTGAATGCACTCATCACAGAGAAGTTTCTGAGAATGCTTCTGTGTAGTTTTTAGGTGAAGATATTTCCTTTTCCAGCATAGGCGTCAAAGCGATCCAAATAAACACTTGCAGATTCTACAAAAGGAGTGTATCCAAACTGCTCTATCAGAGGGAATGTTCAAGTCTGTGAGTTGAATGCAGTCATCACACAGAACTTTGTGAGAATGCTACTGTCTAGTTTTTAGGTGAAGATATTTCTTTTCCCAGAATAGGCCCTAAAGCGCTCCAAATTTCCACTTGCAGATTCTACAAAAAGAGTGTTTCAAAACTGCTCTTTCAAAAGGAAGGCTCAAGTCTGTGAGTTGAATGCACTCATCACAAAGAAGTTTCTGAGAATGCTTCTGTGTAGTTGTTATGTGAAGATACTTCCTTTTCCAGCATAGGCCTCAAAGCGCTCGAAATAAACACTTGCAGATTCTACGAAAGGAGTGTTTCAAAACTGTCCTATCAAAAGAAACGTTCAAGTCTGTGAGTTGAATGCACTCATCACAGAGAAGTTTCTGAGAATGCTTCTGTGTAGTTTTTAGGTGAAGATATTTCCTTTTCCAGCATAGGCGTCAAAGCGATCCAAATAAGCCCTTGCAGATTCTACAAAAGGAGTGTTTCCAAACTGCTCTATCAGAGGGAATGTTCAAGTCTGTGAGTTGAATGCAGTAATCACACAGAAGTTTGTGAGAATGCTTCTGTCTAGTTTTTAGGTGAAGATATTTCATTTCCCAGAATAGGCCTGAAAGCGCTCCAAATTTCCACTTGCAGATTCTACAAAAAGAGTGTTTCAAAACTACTCTTTCAAAAGGAAGGCTCAAGTCTGTGAGTTGAATGCACTCATCACAAAGAAGTTTCTGAGAATGCTTCTGTGTAGTTGTTATGTGAAGATACTTCCTTTTCCAGCATAGGCCCCAAAGCGCTCGAAATAAACACTTGCAGATTCTACGAAAGGAGTGTTTCAAAACTGTCCTATGAAAAGAAACGTTCAAGTCTGTGAGTTGAATGCACTCATCACAGAGAAGTTTCTGAGAATGCTTCTGTGTAGTTTTTAGGTGAAGATATATCCTTTTCCAGCATAGGCGTCAAAGCGATCCAAATAAACACTTGCAGATTCTACAAAAGGAGTGTTTCCAAACTGCTCTATCAGAGGGAATGTTCAAGGCCGTGAGTTGAATGCACTAGTCAGACAGAAGTTTGTGAGAATGCTTCTGTGTAGTTTTTAGGTGAAGATATTTCCTTTTCCAGCATAGGTCTCAAAGTGATCCAAATAAACACTTGCAGATTCTACAAAAGGAGTGTTTCCAAACTGCTCTATCAGAGGGAATGTTCAAGTCTGTGAGTTGAATGCAGTAATCACACAGAAGTTTGTGAGAATGCTTCTGTCTAGTTTCAGGTGGAGATATTTCTTTTCCCAGCATAGGCCTCAAAGCCCTCCAAATATCCACTTGCAGACTCTACAAAAGAGTGTTTCAAAACTGCTCTTTCAAAAGGATGGCTCAAGTCTGTGAGTTGAATGCACTCATCACAAAGAAGTTTCTGAGAATGCTTCTGTGTAGTTGTTATGTGAAGATACTTCCTTTTCCAGCACAGGCCTCAGTGCGCTCGAAATAAACACTTGCAGATCCTACGAAAGGAGTGTTTCAAAACTGTCCTATCAAAATAAGCGTTCAAGTCTGTAAGTTGAATGCAGTCATCACACAGAAGTTTCTGAGAATGCTTCTGTGTAGTTTTTAGGTGAAGATATTTCCTTTTCCAGAATAGGCGTCAAAGCGATCTAAATAAACACTTGCAGATTCTACAAAAGGAGTGTATCCAAACTGCTCTATCAGAGGGAATGTTCAAGTCTGTGAGTTGAATGCAGTAATCACACAGAAGTTTGTGAGAATGCTTCTGTCTAGTTTTTAGGTGAAGATATTTCTTTTCCCAGAATAGGCCCTAAAGCGCTCCAAATTTCCACTTGCAGATTCTACAAAAAGAGTGTTTCAAAACTGCTCTTTCAAAAGGAAGGCTCAAGTCTGTGAGTTGAACGCACTCATCACAAAGAAGTTTCTGAGAATGCTTCTGTGTAGTTTTTAGGTGAAGATATTTCCTTTTCCAGCATAGGCGTCAAAGCGATCCAAATAAACACTTGCAGATTCTACAAAAGGAGTCTATCCAAACTGCTCTATCAGAGGGAATGTTCAAGTCTGTGAGTTGAATGCAGTCATCACACAGAAGTTTGTGAGAATGCTTCTGTCTAGTTTTTAGGTGAAGATATTTCTTTTCCCAGAATAGGCCCTAAAGCGCTCCAAATTTCCACTTGCAGATTCTACAAAAAGAGTGTTTCAAAACTGCTCTTTCAAAAGGAAGGCTCAAGTCTGTGAGTTGAATGCACTCATCACAAAGAAGTTTCTGAGAATGCTTCTGTGTAGTTGTTATGTGAAGATACTTCCTTTTCCAGCATATGCCTCAAAGCGCTCGAAATAAACACTTGCAGATTCTACGAAAGGAGTGTTTCAAAACTGTCCTATCAAAAGAAACGTTCAAGTCTGTGAGTTGAATGCACTCATCACAGAGAAGTTTCTGAGAATGCTTCTGTGTAGTTTTTAGGTGAAGATATTTCCTTTTCCAGCATAGGCGTCAAAGCGATCCAAATAAGCCCTTGCAGATTCTACAAAAGGAGTGTTTCCAAACTGCTCTATCAGAGGGAATGTTCAAGTCTGTGAGTTGAATGCAGTAATCACACAGAAGTTTGTGAGAATGCTTCTGTCTAGTTTTTAGGTGAAGATATTTCATTTCCCAGAATAGGCCTGAAAGCGCTCCAAATTTCCACTTGCAGATTCTACAAAAAGAGTGTTTCAAAACTACTCTTTCAAAAGGAAGGCTCAAGTCTGTGAGTTGAATGCACTCATCACAAAGAAGTTTCTGAGAATGCTTCTGTGTAGTTGTTATGTGAAGATACTTCCTTTTCCAGCATAGGCCCCAAAGCGCTCGAAATAAACACTTGCAGATTCTACGAAAGGAGTGTTTCAAAACTGTCCTATGAAAAGAAACGTTCAAGTCTGTGAGTTGAATGCACTCATCACAGAGAAGTTTCTGAGAATGCTTCTGTGTAGTTTTTAGGTGAAGATATATCCTTTTCCAGCATAGGCGTCAAAGCGATCCAAATAAACACTTGCAGATTCTACAAAAGGAGTGTTTCCAAACTGCTCTATCAAGAGGAATGTTCAAGTCCGTGAGTAGAATGCACTCACCACAAAGAAGTTTCTGAGAATGCTTCTGTCTAGTTTTTATGTGAAGATATTTCCTTTTCCAGCATAGGCGTCAAAGCGCTCCAAATAAACACTTGCAGATTCTACAAAAGGAGTGTTTCCAAACTGCTCTATCAGAGGGAATGTTCAAGTCTGTGAGTTGAATGCACTAGTCAGACAGAAGTTTGTGAGAATGCTTCTGTGTAGTTTTTAGGTGAAGATATTTCCTTTTCCAGCATAGGTCTCAAAGTGATCCAAATAAACACTTGCAGATTCTACAAAACGAGTGTTTCCAAACTGCTCTATCAGAGGGAATGTTCAAGTCTGTGAGTTGAATGCAGTAATCACACAGAAGTTTGTGAGAATGCTTCTGTCTAGTTTCAGGTGGAGATATTTCTTTTCCCAGCATAGGCCTCAAAGCCCTCCAAATATCCACTTGCAGACTCTACAAAAAGAGTGTTTCAAAACTGCTCTTTCAAAAGGATGGCTCAAGTCGGTGAGTTGAATGCACTCATCACAAAGAAGTTTCTGAGAATGCTTCTGTGTAGTTGTTATGTGAAGATACTTCCTTTTCCAGCACAGGCCTCAGTGCGCTCGAAATAAACACTTGCAGATCCTACGAAAGGAGTGTTTCAAAACTGTGCTATCAAAATAAACGTTCAAGTCTGTGAGTTGAATGCAGTCATCACACAGAAGTTTCTGAGAATGCTTCTGTGTAGTTTTTAGGTGAAGATATTTCATTTCCCAGCACAGGCCTCAGAGCGCTCCAAATATGCATTTGCAGATTCTACAAAAAGAGAGCTTGAAAACTCTTCCACCAAAAAGAGGCTTCAACTCTATGAGTAGAATGCACTCATCACAAAGAAGTTTCTGAGAATGCTTCTGTCTAGTTTTTATGTGAAGATATTTCCTTTTCCAGCATAGGCGTCAAAGCGCGCCAAATAAACACTTGCAGATTCTTCTAAAGGAGTGTTTCCAAACTGCTCTATCAAAGGCAATGTGCAAGTCTGTGAGTTGAATGCACTCATCACAGAGAAGTTTCTGAGAATGCTTCTGTGTAGTTTTTAGGTGAAGATATTTCCTTTTCCAGCATAGGCGTCAAAGCGATCCAAATAAACACTTGCAGATTCTACAAAAGGAGTGTATCCAAACTGCTCTATCAGAGGGAATGTTCAAGTCTGTGAGTTGAATGCAGTCATCACACAGAACTTTGTGAGAATGCTACTGTCTAGTTTTTAGGTGAAGATATTTCTTTTCCCAGAATAGGCCCTAAAGCGCTCCAAATTTCCACTTGCAGATTCTACAAAAAGAGTGTTTCAAAACTGCTCTTTCAAAAGGAAGGCTCAAGTCTGTGAGTTGAATGCACTCATCACAAAGAAGTTTCTGAGAATGCTTCTGTGTAGTTGTTATGTGAAGATACTTCCTTTTCCAGCATAGGCCTCAAAGCGCTCGAAATAAACACTTGCAGATTCTACGAAAGGAGTGTTTCAAAACTGTCCTATCAAAAGAAACGTTCAAGTCTGTGAGTTGAATGCACTCATCACAGAGAAGTTTCTGAGAATGCTTCTGTGTAGTTTTTAGGTGAAGATATTTCCTTTTCCAGCATAGGCGTCAAAGCGATCCAAATAAGCCCTTGCAGATTCTACAAAAGGAGTGTTTCCAAACTGCTCTATCAGAGGGAATGTTCAAGTCTGTGAGTTGAATGCAGTAATCACACAGAAGTTTGTGAGAATGCTTCTGTCTAGTTTTTAGGTGAAGATATTTCATTTCCCAGAATAGGCCTGAAAGCGCTCCAAATTTCCACTTGCAGATTCTACAAAAAGAGTGTTTCAAAACTACTCTTTCAAAAGGAAGGCTCAAGTCTGTGAGTTGAATGCACTCATCACAAAGAAGTTTCTGAGAATGCTTCTGTGTAGTTGTTATGTGAAGATACTTCCTTTTCCAGCATAGGCCCCAAAGCGCTCGAAATAAACACTTGCAGATTCTACGAAAGGAGTGTTTCAAAACTGTCCTATGAAAAGAAACGTTCAAGTCTGTGAGTTGAATGCACTCATCACAGAGAAGTTTCTGAGAATGCTTCTGTGTAGTTTTTAGGTGAAGATATATCCTTTTCCAGCATAGGCGTCAAAGCGATCCAAATAAACACTTGCAGATTCTACAAAAGGAGTGTTTCCAAACTGCTCTATCAGAGGGAATGTTCAAGGCCGTGAGTTGAATGCACTAGTCAGACAGAAGTTTGTGAGAATGCTTCTGTGTAGTTTTTAGGTGAAGATATTTCCTTTTCCAGCATAGGTCTCAAAGTGATCCAAATAAACACTTGCAGATTCTACAAAAGGAGTGTTTCCAAACTGCTCTATCAGAGGGAATGTTCAAGTCTGTGAGTTGAATGCAGTAATCACACAGAAGTTTGTGAGAATGCTTCTGTCTAGTTTCAGGTGGAGATATTTCTTTTCCCAGCATAGGCCTCAAAGCCCTCCAAATATCCACTTGCAGACTCTACAAAAGAGTGTTTCAAAACTGCTCTTTCAAAAGGATGGCTCAAGTCTGTGAGTTGAATGCACTCATCACAAAGAAGTTTCTGAGAATGCTTCTGTGTAGTTGTTATGTGAAGATACTTCCTTTTCCAGCACAGGCCTCAGTGCGCTCGAAATAAACACTTGCAGATCCTACGAAAGGAGTGTTTCAAAACTGTCCTATCAAAATAAGCGTTCAAGTCTGTAAGTTGAATGCAGTCATCACACAGAAGTTTCTGAGAATGCTTCTGTGTAGTTTTTAGGTGAAGATATTTCCTTTTCCAGAATAGGCGTCAAAGCGATCTAAATAAACACTTGCAGATTCTACAAAAGGAGTGTATCCAAACTGCTCTATCAGAGGGAATGTTCAAGTCTGTGAGTTGAATGCAGTAATCACACAGAAGTTTGTGAGAATGCTTCTGTCTAGTTTTTAGGTGAAGATATTTCTTTTCCCAGAATAGGCCCTAAAGCGCTCCAAATTTCCACTTGCAGATTCTACAAAAAGAGTGTTTCAAAACTGCTCTTTCAAAAGGAAGGCTCAAGTCTGTGAGTTGAACGCACTCATCACAAAGAAGTTTCTGAGAATGCTTCTGTGTAGTTTTTAGGTGAAGATATTTCCTTTTCCAGCATAGGCGTCAAAGCGATCCAAATAAACACTTGCAGATTCTACAAAAGGAGTCTATCCAAACTGCTCTATCAGAGGGAATGTTCAAGTCTGTGAGTTGAATGCAGTAATCACACAGAAGTTTGTGAGAATGCTTCTGTCTAGTTTTTAGGTGAAGATATTTCTTTTCCCAGAATAGGCCCTAAAGCGCTCCAAATTTCCACTTGCAGATTCTACAAAAAGAGTGTTTCAAAACTGCTCTTTCAAAAGGAAGGCTCAAGTCTGTGAGTTGAATGCACTCATCACAAAGAAGTTTCTGAGAATGCTTCTGTGTAGTTGTTATGTGAAGATACTTCCTTTTCCAGCATATGCCTCAAAGCGCTCGAAATAAACACTTGCAGATTCTACGAAAGGAGTGTTTCAAAACTGTCCTATCAAAAGAAACGTTCAAGTCTGTGAGTTGAATGCACTCATCACAGAGAAGTTTCTGAGAATGCTTCTGTGTAGTTTTTAGGTGAAGATATTTCCTTTTCCAGCATAGGCGTCAAAGCGATCCAAATAAGCCCTTGCAGATTCTACAAAAGGAGTGTTTCCAAACTGCTCTATCAGAGGGAATGTTCAAGTCTGTGAGTTGAATGCAGTAATCACACAGAAGTTTGTGAGAATGCTTCTGTCTAGTTTTTAGGTGAAGATATTTCATTTCCCAGAATAGGCCTGAAAGCGCTCCAAATTTCCACTTGCAGATTCTACAAAAAGAGTGTTTCAAAACTACTCTTTCAAAAGGAAGGCTCAAGTCTGTGAGTTGAATGCACTCATCACAAAGAAGTTTCTGAGAATGCTTCTGTGTAGTTGTTATGTGAAGATACTTCCTTTTCCAGCATAGGCCCCAAAGCGCTCGAAATAAACACTTGCAGATTCTACGAAAGGAGTGTTTCAAAACTGTCCTATGAAAAGAAACGTTCAAGTCTGTGAGTTGAATGCACTCATCACAGAGAAGTTTCTGAGAATGCTTCTGTGTAGTTTTTAGGTGAAGATATATCCTTTTCCAGCATAGGCGTCAAAGCGATCCAAATAAACACTTGCAGATTCTACAAAAGGAGTGTTTCCAAACTGCTCTATCAAGAGGAATGTTCAAGTCTGTGAGTAGAATGCACTCACCACAAAGAAGTTTCTGAGAATGCTTCTGTCTAGTTTTTATGTGAAGATATTTCCTTTTCCAGCATAGGCGTCAAAGCGCTCCAAATAAACACTTGCAGATTCTACAAAAGGAGTGTTTCCAAACTGCTCTATCAGAGGGAATGTTCAAGTCTGTGAGTTGAATGCACTAGTCAGACAGAAGTTTGTGAGAATGCTTCTGTGTAGTTTTTAGGTGAAGATATTTCCTTTTCCAGCATAGGTCTCAAAGTGATCCAAATAAACACTTGCAGATTCTACAAAAGGAGTGTTTCCAAACTGCTCTATCAGAGGGAATGTTCAAGTCTGTGAGTTGAATGCAGTAATCACACAGAAGTTTGTGAGAATGCTTCTGTCTAGTTTCAGGTGGAGATATTTCTTTTCCCAGCATAGGCCTCAAAGCCCTCCAAATATCCACTTGCAGACTCTACAAAAAGAGTGTTTCAAAACTGCTCCTTCAAAAGGATGGCTCAAGCCGGTGAGTTGAATGCACTCATCACAAAGAACTTTCTGAGAATGCTTCTGTGTAGTTGTTATGTGAAGATACTTCCTTTTCCAGCACAGGCCTCAGTGCGCTCGAAATAAACACTTGCAGATCCTACGAAAGGAGTGTTTCAAAACTGTCCTATCAAAATAAACGTTCAAGTCTGTGAGTTGAATGCAGTCATCACACAGAAGTTTCTGAGAATGCTTCTGTGTAGTTTTTAGGTGAAGATATTTCATTTCCCAGCACAGGCCTCAGAGCGCTCCAAATATGCATTTGCAGATTCTACAAAAAGAGAGCTTGAAAACTCTTCCACCAAAAAGAGGCTTCAACTCTATGAGTAGAATGCACTCATCACAAAGAAGTTTCTGAGAATGCTTCTGTCTAGTTTTTATGTGAAGATATTTCCTTTTGCAGCATAGGCGTCAAAGCGCTCCAAATAAACACTTGCAGATTCTACTAAAGGAGTGTTTCCAAACTGCTCTATCAAAGGCAATGTTCAAGTCTGTGAGTTGAATGCACTCATCACAGAGAAGTTTCTGAGAATGCTTCTGTGTAGTTTTTAGGTGAAGATATTTCCTTTTCCAGCATAGGCGTCAAAGCGATCCAAATAAACACTTGCAGATTCTACAAAAGGAGGGTATCCAAACTGCTCTATCAGAGGGAATGTTCAAGTCTGTGAGTTGAATGCAGTAATCACACAGAAGTTTGTGAGAATGCTTCTGTCTAGTTTTTAGGTGAAGATATTTCTTTTCCCAGAATAGGCCCTGAAGCGCTCCAAATTTCCACTTGCAGATTCTACAAAAAGAGTGTTTCAAAACTGCTCTTTCAAAAGGAAGGCTCAAGTCTGTGAGTTGAATGCACTCATCACAAAGAAGTTTCTGAGAATGCTTCTGTGTAGTTTTTAGGTGAAGATATTTCCTTTTCCAGCATAGGCGTCAAAGCGATCCAAATAAACACTTGCAGATTCTACAAAAGGAGTCTACCCAAACTGCTCTATCAGAGGGAATGTTCAAGTCTGTGAGTTGAATGCAGTAATCACTCAGAAGTTTGTGAGAATGCTTCTGTCTAGTTTTTAGGTGAAGATATTTCTTTTCCCAGAATAGGCCCTAAAGCGCTCCAAATTTCCACTTGCAGATTCTACAAAAAGAGTGTTTCAAAACTGCTCTTTCAAAAGGAAGGCTCAAGTCTGTGAGTTGAATGCACTCATTACAAAGAAGTTTCTGAGAATGCTTCTGTGTAGTTGTTATGTGAAGATACTTCCTTTTCCAGCATAGGCCTCAAAGCGCTCGAAATAAACACTTGCAGATTCTACGAAAGGAGTGTTTCAAAACTGTCCTATCAAAAGAAACGTTCAAGTCTGTGAGTTGAATGCACTCATCACAGAGAAGTTTCTGAGAATGCTTCTGTGTAGTTTTTAGGTGAAGATATTTCCTTTTCCAGCATAGGCGTCAAAGCGATCCAAATAAGCCCTTGCAGATTCTACAAAAGGAGTGTTTCCAAACTGCTCTATCAGAGGGAATGTTCAAGTCTGTGAGTTGAATGCAGTAATCACACAGAAGTTTGTGAGAATGCTTCTGTCTAGTTTTTAGGTGAAGATATTTCATTTCCCAGAATAGGCCTTAAAGCGCTCCAAATTTCCACTTGCAGATTCTACAAAAAGAGTGTTTCAAAACTACTCTTTCAAAAGGAAGGCTCAAGTCTGTGAGTTGAATGCACTCATCACAAAGAAGTTTCTGAGAATGCTTCTGTGTAGTTGTTATGTGAAGATACTTCCTTTTCCAGCATAGGCCCCAAAGCGCTCGAAATAAACACTTGCAGATTCTACGAAAGGAGTGTTTCAAAACTGTCCTATGAAAAGAAACGTTCAAGTCTGTGAGTTGAATGCACTCATCACAGAGAAGTTTCTGAGAATGCTTCTGTGTAGTTTTTAGGTGAAGATATATCCTTTTCCAGCATAGGCGTCAAAGCGATCCAAATAAACACTTGCAGATTCTACAAAAGGAGTGTTTCCAAACTGCTCTATCAAGAGGAATGTTCAAGTCTGCGAGTAGAATGCACTCACCACAAAGAAGTTTCTGAGAATGCTTCTGTCTAGTTTTTATGTGAAGATATTTCCTTTTCCAGCATAGGCGTCAAAGCGCTCCAAATAAACACTTGCAGATTCTACAAAAGGAGTGTTTCCAAACCGCTCTATCAGAGGGTATGTTCAAGTCTGTGAGTTGAATGCACTAGTCAGACAGAAGTTTGTGAGAATGCTTCTGTGTAGTTTTTAGGTGAAGATATTTCCTTTTCCAGCATAGGTCTCAAAGTGATCCAAATAAACACTTGCAGATTCTACAAAACGAGTGTTTCCAAACTGCTCTATCAGAGGGAATGTTCAAGTCTGTGAGTTGAATGCAGTAATCACACAGAAGTTTGTGAGAATGCTTCTGTCTAGTTTCAGGTGGAGATATTTCTTTTCCCAGCATAGGCCTCAAAGCCCTCCAAATATCCACTTGCAGACTCTACAAAAAGAGTGTTTCAAAACTGCTCTTTCAAAAGGATGGCTCAAGTCGGTGAGTTGAATGCACTCATCACAAAGAAGTTTCTGAGAATGCTTCTGTGTAGTTGTTATGTGAAGATACTTCCTTTTCCAGCACAGGCCTCAGTGCGCTCGAAATAAACACTTGCAGATCCTACGAAAGGAGTGTTTCAAAACTGTCCTATCAAAATAAACGTTCAAGTCTGTGAGTTGAATGCAGTCATCACACAGAAGTTTCTGAGAATGCTTCTGTGTAGTTTTTAGGTGAAGATATTTCATTTCCCAGCACAGGCCTCAGAGCGCTCCAAATATGCATTTGCAGATTCTACAAAAAGAGAGCTTGAAAACTCTTCCACCAAAAAGAGGCTTCAACTCTATGAGTAGCATGCACTCATCACAAAGAAGTTTCTGAGAATGCTTCTGTCTAGTTTTTATGTGAAGATATTTCCTTTTCCAGCATAGGCGTCAAAGCGCTCCAAATAAACACTTGCAGATTCTACTAAAGGAGTGTTTCCAAACTGCTCTATCAAAGGCAATGTTCAAGTCCGTGAGTTGAATGCACTCATCACAGAGAAGTTTCAGAGAATGCTTCTGTGTAGTTTTTAGGTGAAGATATTTCCTTTTCCAGCATAGGCGTCATAGCGATCCAAATAAACACTTGCAGATTCTACAAAAGGAGTGTATCCAAACTGCTCTATCAGAGGGAATGTTCAAGTCTGTGAGTTGAATGCAGTAATCACACAGAAGTTTGTGAGAATGCTTCTGTCTAGTTTTTAGGTGAAGATATTTCTTTTCCCAGAATAGGCCCTAAAGCGCTCCAAATTTCCACTTGCAGATTCTACAAAAAGAGTGTTTCAAAACTGCTCTTTCAAAAGGAAGGCTCAAGTCTGTGAGTTGAATGCACTCATCACAAAGAAGTTTCTGAGAATGCTTCTGTGTAGTTGTTATGTGAAGATACTTCCTTTTCCAGCATAGGCCTCAAAGCGCTCGAAATAAACACTTGCAGATTCTACGAAAGGAGTGTTTCAAAACTGTCCTATCAAAAGAAACGTTCAAGTCTGTGAGTTGAATGCACTCATCACAGAGAAGTTTCTGAGAATGCTTCTGTGTAGTTTTTAGGTGAAGATATTTCCTTTTCCAGCATAGGCGTCAAAGCGATCCAAATAAGCCCTTGCAGATTCTACAAAAGGAGTGTTTCCAAACTGCTCTATCAGAGGGAATGTTCAAGTCTGTGAGTTGAATGCAGTAATCACACAGAAGTTTGTGAGAATGCTTCTGTCTAGTTTTTAGGTGAAGATATTTCATTTCCCAGAATAGGCCTGAAAGCGCTCCAAATTTCCACTTGCAGATTCTACAAAAAGAGTGTTTCAAAACTACTCTTTCAAAAGGAAGGCTCAAGTCTGTGAGTTGAATGCACTCATCACAAAGAAGTTTCTGAGAATGCTTCTGTGTAGTTGTTATGTGAAGATACTTCCTTTTCCAGCATAGGCCCCAAAGCGCTCGAAATAAACACTTGCAGATTCTACGAAAGGAGTGTTTCAAAACTGTCCTATAAAAAGAAACGTTCAAGTCTGTGAGTTGAATGCACTCATCACAGAGAAGTTTCTGAGAATGCTTCTGTGTAGTTTTTAGGTGAAGATATATCCTTTTCCAGCATAGGCGTCAAAGCGATCCAAATAAACACTTGCAGATTCTACAAAAGGAGTGTTTCCAAACTGCTCTATCAGAGGGAATGTTCAAGGCCGTGAGTTGAATGCACTAGTCAGACAGAAGTTTGTGAGAATGCTTCTGTGTAGTTTTTAGGTGAAGATATTTCCTTTTCCAGCATAGGTCTCAAAGTGATCCAAATAAACACTTGCAGATTCTACAAAAGGAGTGTTTCCAAACTGCTCTATCAGAGGGAATGTTCAAGTCTGTGAGTTGAATGCAGTAATCACACAGAAGTTTGTGAGAATGCTTCTGTCTAGTTTCAGGTGGAGATATTTCTTTTCCCAGCATAGGCCTCAAAGCCCTCCAAATATCCACTTGCAGACTCTACAAAAAGAGTGTTTCAAAACTGCTCTTTCAAAAGGATGGCTCAAGTCTGTGAGTTGAATGCACTCATCACAAAGAAGTTTCTGAGAATGCTTCTGTGTAGTTGCTATGTGAAGATACTTCCTTTTCCAGCACAGGCCTCAGTGCGCTCGAAATAAACACTTGCAGATCCTACGAAAGGAGTGTTTCAAAACTGTCCTATCAAAATAAACGTTCAATTCTGTGAGTTGAATGCAGTCATCACACAGAAGTTTCTAAGAATGCTTCTGTGTAGTTTTTAGGTGAAGATATTTCCTTTTCCAGCCTAGGCGTCAAAGCGATCCAAATAAACACTTGCAGATTCTACAAAAGGAGTGTATCCAAACTGCTCTATCAGAGGGAATGTTCAAGTCTGTGAGTTGAATGCAGTAATCACACAGAAGTTTGTGAGAATGCTTCTGTCTAGTTTTTAGGTGAAGATATTTCTTTTCCCAGAATAGGCCCTAAAGCGCTCCAAATTTCCACTTGCAGATTCTACAAAAAGAGTGTATCAAAACTGCTCTTTCAAAAGGAAGGCTCAAGTCTGTGAGTTGAACGCACTCATCACAAAGAAGTTTCTGAGAATGCTTCTGTGTAGTTTTTAGGTGAAGATATTTCCTTTTCCAGCATAGGCGTCAAAGCGATCCAAATAAACACTTGCATATTCTACAAAAGGAGTCTATCCAAACTGCTCTATCAGAGGGAATGTTCAAGTGTGTGAGTTGAATGCAGTAATCACACAGAAGTTTGTGAGAATGCTTCTGTCTAGTTTTTAGGTGAAGATATTTCTTTTCCCAGAATAGGCCCTAAAGCGCTCCAAATTTCCACTTGCAGATTCTACAAAAAGAGTGTTTCAAAACTGCTCTTTCAAAAGGAAGGCTCAAGTCTGTGAGTTGAATGCACTCATCACAAAGAAGTTTCTGAGAATGCTTCTGTGTAGTTGTTATGTGAAGATACTTCCTTTTCCAGCATAGGCCTCAAAGCGCTCGAAATAAACACTTGCAGATTCTACGAAAGGAGTGTTTCAAAACTGTCCTATCAAAAGAAACGTTCAAGTCTGTGAGTTGAATGCACTCATCACAGAGAAGTTTCTGAGAATGCTTCTGTGTAGTTTTTAGGTGAAGATATTTCCTTTTCCAGCATAGGCGTCAAAGCGATCCAAATAAGCCCTTGCAGATTCTACAAAAGGAGTGTTTCCAAACTGCTCTATCAGAGGGAATGTTCAAGTCTGTGAGTTGAATGCAGTAATCACACAGAAGTTTGTGAGAATGCTTCTGTCTAGTTTTTAGGTGAAGATATTTCATTTCCCAGAATAGGCCTGAAAGCGCTCCAAATTTCCACTTGCAGATTCTACAAAAAGAGTGTTTCAAAACTACTCTTTCAAAAGGAAGGCTCAAGTCTGTGAGTTGAATGCACTCATCACAAAGAAGTTTCTGAGAATGCTTCTGTGTAGTTGTTATGTGAAGATACTTCCTTTTCCAGCATAGGCCCCAAAGCGCTCGAAATAAACACTTGCAGATTCTACGAAAGGAGTGTTTCAAAACTGTCCTATGAAAAGAAACGTTCAAGTCTGTGAGTTGAATGCACTCATCACAGAGAAGTTTCTGAGAATGCTTCTGTGTAGTTTTTAGGTGAAGATATATCCTTTTCCAGCATAGGCGTCAAAGCGATCCAAATAAACCCTTGCAGATTCTACAAAAGGAGTGTTTCCAAACTGCTCTATCAAGAGGAATGTTCAAGTCTGTGAGTAGAATGCACTCACCACAAAGAAGTTTCTGAGAATGCTTCTGTCTAGTTTTTATGTGAAGATATTTCCTTTTCCAGCATAGGCGTCAAAGCGCTCCAAATAAACACTTGCAGATTCTACAAAAGGAGTGTTTCCAAACTGCTCTATCAGAGGGAATGTTCAAGTCTGTGAGTTGAATGCACTAGTCAGACAGAAGTTTGTGAGAATGCTTCTGTGTAGTTTTTAGGTGAAGATATTTCCTTTTCCAGCATAGGTCTCAAAGTGATCCAAATAAACACTTGCAGATTCTACAAAAGGAGTGTTTCCAAACTGCTCTATCAGAGGGAATGTTCAAGTCTGTGAGTTGAATGCAGTAATCACACAGAAGTTTGTGAGAATGCTTCTGTCTAGTTTCAGGTGGAGATATTTCTTTTCCCAGCATAGGCCTCAAAGCCCTCCAAATATCCACTTGCAGACTCTACAAAAAGAGTGTTTCAAAACTGCTCTTTCAAAAGGATAGCTCAAGTCGGTGAGTTGAATGCACTCATCACAAAGAAGTTTCTGAGAATGCTTCTGTGTAGTTGTTATGTGAAGATACTTCCTTTTCCAGCACAGGCCTCAGTGCGCTCGAAATAAACACTTGCAGATCCTACGAAAGGAGTGTTTCAAAACTGTCCTATCAAAATAAACGTTCAAGTCTGTGAGTTGAATGCAGTCATCACACAGAAGTTTCTGAGAATGCTTCTGTGTAGTTTTTAGGTGAAGATATTTCATTTCCCAGCACAGGCCTCAGAGCGCTCCAAATATGCATTTGCAGATTCTACAAAAAGAGAGCTTGAAAACTCTTCCACCAAAAAGAGGCTTCAACTCTATGAGTAGAATGCACTCATCACAAAGAAGTTTCTGAGAATGCTTCTGTCTAGTTTTTAGGTGAAGATATTTCTTTTCCCAGAATAGGCCCTGAAGCGCTCCAAATTTCCACTTGCAGATTCTACAAAAAGAGTGTTTCAAAACTGCTCTTTCAAAAGGAAGGCTCAAGTCTGTGAGTTGAATGCACTCATCACAAAGAAGTTTCTGAGAATGCTTCTGTGTAGTTTTTAGGTGAAGATATTTCCTTTTCCAGCATAGGCGTCAAAGCGATCCAAATAAACACTTGCAGATTCTACAAAAGGAGTCTACCCAAACTGCTCTATCAGAGGGAATGTTCAAGTCTGTGAGTTGAATGCAGTCATCACACAGAAGTTTGTGAGAATGCTTCTGTCTAGTTTTTAGGTGAAGATATTTCTTTTCCCAGAATAGGCCCTAAAGCGCTCCAAATTTCCACTTGCAGATTCTACAAAAAGAGTGTTTCAAAACTGCTCTTTCAAAAGGACGGCTCAAGTCTGTTAGTTGAATGCACTCATTACAAAGAAGTTTCTGAGAATGCTTCTGTGTAGTTGTTATGTGAAGATACTTCCTTTTCCAGCATAGGCCTCAAAGCGCTCGAAATAAACACTTGCAGATTCTACGAAAGGAGTGTTTCAAAACTGTCCTATCAAAAGAAACGTTCAAGTCTGTGAGTTGAATGCACTCATCACAGAGAAGTTTCTGAGAATGCTTCTGTGTAGTTTTTAGGTGAAGATATTTCCTTTTCCAGCATAGGCGTCAAAGCGATCCAAATAAGCCCTTGCAGATTCTACAAAAGGAGTGTTTCCAAACTGCTCTATCAGAGGGAATGTTCAAGTCTGTGAGTTGAATGCAGTAATCACACAGAAGTTTGTGAGAATGCTTCTGTCTAGTTTTTAGGTGAAGATATTTCATTTCCCAGAATAGGCCTTAAAGCGCTCCAAATTTCCACTTGCAGATTCTACAAAAAGAGTGTTTCAAAACTACTCTTTCAAAAGGAAGGCTCAAGTCTGTGAGTTGAATGCACTCATCACAAAGAAGTTTCTGAGAATGCTTCTGTGTAGTTGTTATGTGAAGATACTTCCTTTTCCAGCATAGGCCCCAAAGCGCTCGAAATAAACACTTGCAGATTCTACGAAAGGAGTGTTTCAAAACTGTCCTATGAAAAGAAACGTTCAAGTCTGTGAGTTGAATGCACTCATCACAGAGAAGTTTCTGAGAATGCTTCTGTGTAGTTTTTAGGTGAAGATATATCCTTTTCCAGCATAGGCGTCAAAGCGATCCAAATAAACACTTGCAGATTCTACAAAAGGAGTGTTTCCAAACTGCTCTATCAAGAGGAATGTTCAAGTCTGTGAGTAGAATGCACTCACCACAAAGAAGTTTCTGAGAATGCTTCTGTCTAGTTTTTATGTGAAGATATTTCCTTTTCCAGCATAGGCGTCAAAGCGCTCCAAATAAACACTTGCAGATTCTACAAAAGGAGTGTTTCCAAACCGCTCTATCAGAGGGAATGTTCAAGTCTGTGAGTTGAATGCACTAGTCAGACAGAAGTTTGTGAGAATGCTTCTGTGTAGTTTTTAGGTGAAGATATTTCCTTTTCCAGCATAGGTCTCAAAGTGATCCAAATAAACACTTGCAGATTCTACAAAACGAGTGTTTCCAAACTGCTCTATCAGAGGGAATGTTCAAGTCTGTGAGTTGAATGCAGTAATCACACAGAAGTTTGTGAGAATGCTTCTGTCTAGTTTCAGGTGGAGATATTTCTTTTCCCAGCATAGGCCTCAAAGCCCTCCAAATATCCACTTGCAGACTCTACAAAAAGAGTGTTTCAAAACTGCTCTTTCAAAAGGATGGCTCAAGTCGGTGAGTTGAATGCACTCATCACAAAGAAGTTTCTGAGAATGCTTCTGTGTAGTTGTTATGTGAAGATACTTCCTTTTCCAGCACAGGCCTCAGTGCGCTCGAAATAAACACTTGCAGATCCTACGAAAGGAGTGTTTCAAAACTGTCCTATCAAAATAGACGTTCAAGTCTGTGAGTTGAATGCAGTCATCACACAGAAGTTTCTGAGAATGCTTCTGTGTAGTTTTTAGGTGAAGATATTTCATTTCCCAGCACAGGCCTCAGAGCGCTCCAAATATGCATTTGCAGATTCTACAAAAAGAGAGCTTGAAAACTCTTCCACCAAAAAGAGGCTTCAACTTTATGAGTAGAATGCACTCATCACAAAGAAGTTTCTGAGAATGCTTCTGTCTAGTTTTTATGTGAAGATATTTCCTTTTCCAGCATAGGCGTCAAAGCGCTCCAAATAAACACCTGCAGATTCTACTAAAGGAGTGTTTCCAAACTGCTCTATCAAAGGCAATGTTCAAGTCCGTGAGTTGAATGGACTCATCACAGAGAAGTTTCTGAGAATGCTTCTGTGTAGTTTTTAGGTGAAGATATTTCCTTTTCCAGCATAGGCGTCATAGCGATCCAAATAAACACTTGCAGATTCTACAAAAGGAGTGTATCCAAACTGCTCTATCAGAGGGAATGTTCAAGTCTGTGAGTTGAATGCAGTCATCACACAGAAGTTTGTGAGAATGCTTCTGTCTAGTTTTTAGGTGAAGATATTTCTTTTCCCAGAATAGGCCCTAAAGCGCTCCAAATTTCCACTTGCAGATTCTACAAAAAGAGTGTTTCAAAACTGCTCTTTCAAAAGGAAGGCTCAAGTCTGTGAGTTGAATGCACTCATCACAAAGAAGTTTCTGAGAATGCTTCTGTGTAGTTGTTATGTGAAGATACTTCCTTTTCCAGCATAGGCCTCAAAGCGCTCGAAATAAACACTTGCAGATTCTACGAAAGGAGTGTTTCAAAACTGTCCTATGAAAAGAAACGTTCAAGTCTGTGAGTTGAATGCACTCATCACAGAGAAGTTTCTGAGAATGCTTCTGTGTAGTTTTTAGGTGAAGATATTTCCTTTTCCAGCATAGGCGTCAAAGCGATCCAAATAAGCCCTTGCAGATTCTACAAAAGGAGTGTTTCAAAACTGCTCTATCAGAGGGAATGTTCAAGTCTGTGAGTTGAATGCAGTAATCACACAGAAGTTTGTGAGAATGCTTCTGTCTAGTTTTTAGGTGAAGATATTTCATTTCCCAGAATAGGCCTGAAAGCGCTCCAAATTTCCACTTGCAGATTCTACAAAAAGAGTGTTTCAAAACTACTCTTTCAAAAGGAAGGCTCAAGTCTGTGAGTTGAATGCACTCATCACAAAGAAGTTTCTGAGAATGCTTCTGTGTAGTTGTTATGTGAAGATACTTCCTTTTCCAGCATAGGCCCCAAAGCGCTCGAAATAAACACTTGCAGATTCTACGAAAGGAGTGTTTCAAAACTGTCCTATGAAAAGAAACGTTCAAGTCTGTGAGTTGAATGCACTCATCACAGAGAAGTTTCTGAGAATGCTTCTGTGTAGTTTTTAGGTGAAGATATATCCTTTTCCAGCATAGGCGTCAAAGCGATCCAAATAAACACTTGCAGATTCTACAAAAGGAGTGTTTCCAAACTGCTCTATCAAGAGGAATGTTCAAGTCTGTGAGTAGAATGCACTCACCACAAAGAAGTTTCTGAGAATGCTTCTGTCTAGTTTTTATGTGAAGATATTTCCTTTTCCAGCATAGGCGTCAAAGCGCTCCAAATAAACACTTGCAGATTCTACAAAAGGAGTGTTTCCAAACTGCTCTATCAGAGGGAATGTTCAAGTCTGTGAGTTGAATGCACTAGTCAGACAGAAGTTTGTGAGAATGCTTCTGTGTAGTTTTTAGGTGAAGATATTTCCTTTTCCAGCATAGGTCTCAAAGTGATCCAAATAAACACTTGCAGATTCTACAAAAGGAGTGTTTCCAAACTGCTCTATCAGAGGGAATGTTCAAGTCTGTGAGTTGAATGCAGTAATCACACAGAAGTTTGTGAGAATGCTTCTGTCTAGTTTCAGGTGGAGATATTTCTTTTCCCAGCATAGGCCTCAAAGCCCTCCAAATATCCACTTGCAGACTCTACAAAAAGAGTGTTTCAAAACTGCTCTTTCAAAAGGATGGCTCAAGTCGGTGAGTTGAATGCACTCATCACAAAGAAGTTTCTGAGAATGCTTCTGTGTAGTTGTTATGTGAAGATACTTCCTTTTCCAGCACAGGCCTCAGTGCGCTCGAAATAAACACTTGCAGATCCTACGAAAGGAGTGTTTCAAAACTGTCCTATCAAAATAAACGTTCATGTCTGTGAGTTGAATGCAGTCATCACACAGAAGTTTCTGAGAATGCTTCTGTGTAGTTTTTAGGTGAAGATATTTCATTTCCCAGCACAGGCCTCAGAGCGCTCCAAATATGCATTTGCAGATTCTACAAAAAGAGAGCTTGAAAACTCTTCCACCAAAAAGAGGCTTCAACTCTATGAGTAGAATGCACTCATCACAAAGAAGTTTCTGAGAATGCTTCTGTCTAGTTTTTATGTGAAGATATTTCCTTTTCCAGCATAGGCGTCAAAGCGCTCCAAATAAACACTTGCAGATTCTACTAAAGGAGTGTTTCCAAACTGCTCTATCAAAGGCAATGTTCAAGTCTGTGAGTTGAATGCACTCATCACAGAGAAGTTTCTGAGAATGCTTCTGTGTAGTTTTTAGGTGAAGATATTTCCTTTTCCAGCATAGGCGTCAAAGCGATCCAAATAAACACTTGCAGATTCTACAAAAGGAGGGTATCCAAACTGCTCTATCAGAGGGAATGTTCAAGTCTGTGAGTTGAATGCAGTAATCACACAGAAGTTTGTGAGAATGCTTCTGTCTAGTTTTTAGGTGAAGATATTTCTTTTCCCAGAATAGGCCCTAAAGCGCTCCAAATTTCCACTTGCAGATTCTACAAAAAGAGTGTTTCAAAACTGCTCTTTCAAAAGGAAGGCTCAAGTCTGTGAGTTGAATGCACTCATCACAAAGAAGTTTCTGAGAATGCTTCTGTGTAGTTTTTAGGTGAAGATATTTCCTTTTCCAGCATAGGCGTCAAAGCGATCCAAATAAACACTTGCAGATTCTACAAAAGGAGTCTACCCAAACTGCTCTATCAGAGGGAATGTTCAAGTCTGTGAGTTGAATGCAGTAATCACACAGAAGTTTGTGAGAATGCTTCTGTCTAGTTTTTAGGTGAAGATATTTCTTTTCCCAGAATAGGCCCTAAAGCGCTCCAAATTTCCACTTGCAGATTCTACAAAAAGAGTGTTTCAAAACTGCTCTTTCAAAAGGAAGGCTCAAGTCTGTGAGTTGAATGCACTCATTACAAAGAAGTTTCTGAGAATGCTTCTGTGTAGTTGTTATGTGAAGATACTTCCTTTTCCAGCATAGGCCTCAAAGCGCTCGAAATAAACACTTTCAGATTCTACGAAAGGAGTGTTTCAAAACTGTCCTATCAAAAGAAACGTTCAAGTCTGTGAGTTGAATGCACTCATCACAGAGAAGTTTCTGAGAATGCTTCTGTGTAGTTTTTAGGTGAAGATATTTCCTTTTCCAGCATAGGCGTCAAAGCGATCCAAATAAGCCCTTGCAGATTCTACAAAAGGAGTGTTTCCAAACTGCTCTATCAGAGGGAATGTTCAAGTCTGTGAGTTGAATGCAGTAATCACACAGAAGTTTGTGAGAATGCTTCTGTCTAGTTTTTAGGTGAAGATATTTCATTTCCCAGAATAGGCCTGAAAGCGCTCCAAATTTCCACTTGCAGATTCTACAAAAAGAGTGTTTCAAAACTACTCTTTCAAAAGGAAGGCTCAAGTCTGTGAGTTGAATGCACTCATCACAAAGAAGTTTCTGAGAATGCTTCTGTGTAGTTGTTATGTGAAGACACTTCCTTTTCCAGCATAGGCCCCAAAGCGCTCGAAATAAACACTTGCAGATTCTACGAAAGGAGTGTTTCAAAACTGTCCTATGAAAAGAAACGTTCAAGTCTGTGAGTTGAATGCACTCATCACAGAGAAGTTTCTGAGAATGCTTCTGTGTAGTTTTTAGGTGAAGATATATCCTTTTCCAGCATAGGCGTCAAAGCGATCCAAATAAACACTTGCAGATTCTACAAAAGGAGTGTTTCCAAACTGCTCTATCAAGAGGAATGTTCAAGTCTGTGAGTAGAATGCACTCACCACAGAGAAGTTTCTGAGAATGCTTCTGTCTAGTTTTTATGTGAAGATATTTCCTTTTCCAGCATAGGCGTCAAAGCGCTCCAAATAAACACTTGCAGATTCTACAAAAGGAGTGTTTCCAAACTGCTCTATCAGAGGGAATGTTCAAGTCTGTGAGTTGAATGCACTAGTCAGACAGAAGTTTGTGAGAATGCTTCTGTGTAGTTTTTAGGTGAAGATATTTCCTTTTCCAGCATAGGTCTCAAAGTGATCCAAATAAACACTTGCAGATTCTACAAAAGGAGTGTTTCCAAACTGCTCTATCAGAGGGAATGTTCAAGTCTGTGAGTTGAATGCAGTAATCACACAGAAGTTTGTGAGAATGCTTCTGTCTAGTTTCAGGTGGAGATATTTCTTTTCCCAGCATAGGCCTCAAAGCCCTCCAAATATCCACTTGCAGACTCTACAAAAAGAGTGTTTCAAAACTGCTCTTTCAAAAGGATGGCTCAAGTCGGTGAGTTGAATGCACTCATCACAAAGAAGTTTCTGAGAATGCTTCTGTGTAGTTGTTATGTGAAGATACTTCCTTTTCCAGCACAGGCCTCAGTGCGCTCGAAATAAACACTTGCAGATCCTACGAAAGGAGTGTTTCAAAACTGTCCTATCAAAATAAACGTTCAAGTCTGTGAGTTGAATGCAGTCATCACACAGAAGTTTCTGAGAATGCTTCTGTGTAGTTTTTAGGTGAAGATATTTCATTTCCCAGCACAGGCCTCAGAGCGCTCCAAATATGCATTTGCAGATTCTACAAAAAGAGAGCTTGAAAACTCTTCCACCAAAAAGAGGCTTCAACTCTATGAGTAGAATGCACTCATCACAAAGAAGTTTCTGAGAATGCTTCTGTCTAGTTTTTATGTGAAGATATTTCCTTTTCCAACATAGGCGTCAAAGCGCTCCAAATAAACACCTGCAGATTCTACTAAAGGAGTGTTTCCAAACTGCTCTATCAAAGGCAATGTTCAAGTCTGTGAGTTGAATGCACTCATCACAGAGAAGTTTCTGAGAATGCTTCTGTGTAGTTTTTAGGTGAAGATATTTCCTTTTCCAGCATAGGCGTCACAGCGATCCAAATAAACACTTGCAGATTCTACAAAAGGAGTGTATCCAAACTGCTCTATCAGAGGGAATGTTCAAGTCTGTGAGTTGAATGCAGTAATCACACAGAAGTTTGTGAGAATGCTTCTGTCTAGTTTTTAGGTGAAGATATTTCTTTTCCCAGAATAGGCCCTAAAGCGCTCCAAATTTCCACTTGCAGATTCTACAAAAAGAGTGTTTCAAAACTGCTCTTTCAAAAGGAAGGCTCAAGTCTGTGAGTTGAATGCACTCATCACAAAGAAGTTTCTGAGAATGCTTCTGTGTAGTTGTTATGTGAAGATACTTCCTTTTCCAGCATAGGCCTCAAAGCGCTCGAAATAAACACTTGCAGATTCTACGAAAGGAGTGTTTCAAAACTGTCCTATCAAAAGAAACGTTCAAGTCTGTGAGTTGAATGCACTCATCACAGAGAAGTTTCTGAGAATGCTTCTGTGTAGTTTTTAGGTGAAGATATTTCCTTTTCCAGCATAGGCGTCAAAGCGATCCAAATAAGCCCTTGCAGATTCTACAAAAGGAGTGTTTCCAAACTGCTCTATCAGAGGGAATGTTCAAGTCTGTGAGTTGAATGCAGTAATCACACAGAAGTTTGTGAGAATGCTTCTGTCTAGTTTTTAGGTGAAGATATTTCATTTCCCAGAATAGGCCTGAAAGCGCTCCAAATTTCCACTTGCAGATTCTACAAAAAGAGTGTTTCAAAACTACTCTTTCAAAAGGAAGGCTCAAGTCTGTGAGTTGAATGCACTCATCACAAAGAAGTTTCTGAGAATGCTTCTGTGTAGTTGTTATGTGAAGATACTTCCTTTTCCAGCATAGGCCCCAAAGCGCTCGAAATAAACACTTGCAGATTCTACGAAAGGAGTGTTTCAAAACTGTCCTATGAAAAGAAACGTTCAAGTCTGTGAGTTGAATGCACTCATCACAGAGAAGTTTCTGAGAATGCTTCTGTGTAGTTTTTAGGTGAAGATATATCCTTTTCCAGCATAGGCGTCAAAGCGATCCAAATAAACACTTGCAGATTCTACAAAAGGAGTGTTTCCACACTGCTCTATCAAGAGGAATGTTCAAGTCTGTGAGTAGAATGCACTCACCACAAAGAAGTTTCTGAGAATGCTTCTGTCTAGTTTTTATGTGAAGATATTTCCTTTTCCAGCATAGGCGTCAAAGCGCTCCAAATAAACACTTGCAGATTCTACAAAAGGAGTGTTTCCAAACTGCTCTATCAGAGGGAATGTTCAAGTCTGTGAGTTGAATGCACTAGTCAGACAGAAGTTTGTGAGAATGCTTCTGTGTAGTTTTTAGGTGAAGATATTTCCTTTTCCAGCATAGGTCTCAAAGTGATCCAAATAAACACTTGCAGATTCTACAAAAGGAGTGTTTCCAAACTGCTCTATCAGAGGGAATGTTCAAGTCTGTGAGTTGAATGCAGTAATCACACAGAAGTTTGTGAGAATGCTTCTGTCTAGTTTCAGGTGGAGATATTTCTTTTCCCAGCATAGGCCTCAAAGCCCTCCAAATATCCACTTGCAGACTCTACAAAAAGAGTGTTTCAAAACTGCTCTTTCAAAAGGATGGCTCAAGTCGGTGAGTTGAATGCACTCATCACAAAGAAGTTTCTGAGAATGCTTCTGTGTAGTTGTTATGTGAAGATACTTCCTTTTCCAGCACAGGCCTCAGTGCGCTCGAAATAAACACTTGCAGATCCTACGAAAGGAGTGTTTCAAAACTGTCCTATCAAAATAAACGTTCAAGTCTGTGAGTTGAATGCAGTCATCACACAGAAGTTTCTGAGAATGCTTCTGTGTAGTTTTTAGGTGAAGATATTTCATTTCCCAGCACAGGCCTCAGAGCGCTCCAAATATGCATTTGCAGATTCTACAAAAAGAGAGCTTGAAAACTCTTCCACCAAAAAGAGGCTTCAACTCTATGAGTAGAATGCACTCATCACAAAGAAGTTTCTGAGAATGCTTCTGTCTAGTTTTTATGTGAAGATATTTCCTTTTCCAGCATAGGCGTCAAAGCGCTCCAAATAAACACTTGCAGATTCTACTAAAGGAGTGTTTCCAAACTGCTCTATCAAAGGCAATGTTCAAGTCTGTGAGTTGAATGCACTCATCACAGAGAAGTTTCTGAGAATGCTTCTGTGTAGTTTTTAGGTGAAGATATTTCCTTTTCCAGCATAGGCGTCAAAGCGATCCAAATAAACATTTGCAGATTCTACAAAAGGAGTGTATCCAAACTGCTCTATCAGAGGGAATGTTCAAGTCTGTGAGTTGAATGCAGTAATCACACAGAAGTTTGTGAGAATGCTTCTGTCTAGTTTTTAGGTGAAGATATTTCTTTTCCCAGAATAGGCCCTAAAGCGCTCCAAATTTCCACTTGCAGATTCTACAAAAAGAGTGTTTCAAAACTGCTCTTTCAAAAGGAAGGCTCAAGTCTGTGAGTTGAATACACTCATAACAAATAAATTTCTGAGACTGCTTCTGTGTAGTTTTTAGGTGAAGATATTTCCTTTTCCAGCATAGGCGTCAAAGCGATCCAAATAAACACTTGCAGATTCTACAAAAGGAGTCTATCCAAACTGCTCTATCAGAGGGAATGTTCAAGTCTGTGAGTTGAATGCAGTCATCACACAGAAGTTTGTGAGAATGCTTCTGTCTAGTTTTTAGGTGAAGATATTTCTTTTCCCAGAATAGGCCCTAAAGCGCTCCAAATTTCCACTTGCAGATTCTACAAAAAGAGTGTTTCAAAACTGCTCTTTCAAAAGGAAGGCTCAAGTCTGTGAGTTAAATGCACTCATCACAAAGAAGTTTCTGAGAATGCTTCTGTGTAGTTGTTATGTGAAGATACTTCCTTTTCCAGCATAGGCCTCAAAGCGCTCGAAATAAACACTTGCAGATTCTACGACAGGAGTGTTTCTAAACTGTCCTATCAAAAGAAACGTTCACGTCTGTGAGTTGAATGCACTCATCACAGAGAAGTTTCTGAGAATGCTTCTGTGTAGTTTTTAGGTGAAGATATTTCCTTTTCCAGCATAGGCGTCAAAGCGATCCAAATAAGCCCTTGCAGATTCTACAAAAGGAGTGTTTCCAAACTGCTCTATCAGAGGGAATGTTCAAGTCTGTGAGTTGAATGCAGTAATCACACAGAAGTTTGTGAGAATGCTTCTGTCTAGTTTTTAGGTGAAGATATTTCATTTCCCAGAATAGGCCTGAAAGCGCTCCAAATTTCCACTTGCAGATTCTACAAAAAGAGTGTTTCAAAACTACTCTTTCAAAAGGAAGGCTCAAGTCTGTGAGTTGAATGCACTCATCACAAAGAAGTTTCTGAGAATGCTTCTGTGTAGTTGTTATGTGAAGACACTTCCTTTTCCAGCATAGGCCCCAAAGCGCTCGAAATAAACACTTGCAGATTCTACGAAAGGAGTGTTTCAAAACTGTCCTATGAAAAGAAACGTTCAAGTCTGTGAGTTGAATGCACTCATCACAGAGAAGTTTCTGAGAATGCTTCTGTGTAGTTTTTAGGTGAAGATATATCCTTTTCCAGCATAGGCGTCAAAGCGATCCAAATAAACACTTGCAGATTCTACAAAAGGAGTGTTTCCAAACTGCTCTATCAAGAGGAATGTTCAAGTCTGTGAGTAGAATGCACTCACCACAAAGAAGTTTCTGAGAATGCTTCTGTCTAGTTTTTATGTGAAGATATTTCCTTTTCCAGCATAGGCGTCAAAGCGCTCCAAATAAACACTTGCAGATTCTACAAAAGGAGTGTTTCCAAACTGCTCTATCAGAGGGAATGTTCAAGTCTGTGAGTTGAATGCACTAGTCAGACAGAAGTTTGTGAGAATGCTTCTGTGTAGTTTTTAGGTGAAGATATTTCCTTTTCCAGCATAGGTCTCAAAGTGATCCAAATAAACACTTGCAGATTCTACAAAAGGAGTGTTTCCAAACTGCTCTATCAGAGGGAATGTTCAAGTCTGTGAGTTGAATGCAGTAATCACACAGAAGTTTGTGAGAATGCTTCTGTCTAGTTTCAGGTGGAGATATTTCTTTTCCCAGCATAGGCCTCAAAGCCCTCCAAATATCCACTTGCAGACTCTACAAAAAGAGTGTTTCAAAACTGCTCTTTCAAAAGGATGGCTCAAGTCGGTGAGTTGAATGCACTCATCACAAAGAAGTTTCTGAGAATGCTTCTGTGTAGTTGTTATGTGAAGATACTTCCTTTTCCAGCACAGGCCTCAGTGCGCTCGAAATAAACACTTGCAGATCCTACGAAAGGAGTGTTTCAAAACTGTCCTATCAAAATAAACGTTCAAGTCTGTGAGTTGAATGCAGTCATCACACAGAAGTTTCTGAGAATGCTTCTGTGTAGTTTTTAGGTGAAGATATTTCATTTCCCAGCACAGGCCTCAGAGCGCTCCAAATATGCATTTGCAGATTCTACAAAAAGAGAGCTTGAAAACTCTTCCACCAAAAAGAGGCTTCAACTCTATGAGTAGAATGCACTCATCACAAAGAAGTTTCTGAGAATGCTTCTGTCTAGTTTTTATGTGAAGATATTTCCTTTTCCAGCATAGGCGTCAAAGCGCTCCAAATAAACACTTGCAGATTCTACTAAAGGAGTGTTTCCAAACTGCTCTATCAAAGGCAATGTTCAAGTCTGTGAGTTGAATGCACTCATCACAGAGAAGTTTCTGAGAATGCTTCTGTGTAGTTTTTAGGTGAAGATATTTCCTTTTCCAGCATAGGCGTCAAAGCGATCCAAATAAACATTTGCAGATTCTACAAAAGGAGTGTATCCAAACTGCTCTATCAGAGGGAATGTTCAAGTCTGTGAGTTGAATGCAGTAATCACACAGAAGTTTGTGAGAATGCTTCTGTCTAGTTTTTAGGTGAAGATATTTCTTTTCCCAGAATAGGCCCTAAAGCGCTCCAAATTTCCACTTGCAGATTCTACAAAAAGAGTGTTTCAAAACTGCTCTTTCAAAAGGAAGGCTCAAGTCTGTGAGTTGAATACACTCATAACAAATAAATTTCTGAGAATGCTTCTGTGTAGTTTTTAGGTGAAGATATTTCCTTTTCCAGCATAGGCGTCAAAGCGATCCAAATAAACACTTGCAGATTCTACAAAAGGAGTCTATCCAAACTGCTCTATCAGAGAGAATGTTCAAGTCTGTGAGTTGAATGCAGTCATCACACAGAAGTTTGTGAGAATGCTTCTGTCTAGTTTTTAGGTGAAGATATTTCTTTTCCCAGAATAGGCCCTAAAGCGCTCCAAATTTCCACTTGCAGATTCTACAAAAAGAGTGTTTCAAAACTGCTCTTTCAAAAGGAAGGCTCAAGTCTGTGAGTTAAATGCACTCATCACAAAGAAGTTTCTGAGAATGCTTCTGTGTAGTTGTTATGTGAAGATACTTCCTTTTCCAGCATAGGCCTCAAAGCGCTCGAAATAAACACTTGCAGATTCTACGACAGGAGTGTTTCTAAACTGTCCTATCAAAAGAAACGTTCACGTCTGTGAGTTGAATGCACTCATCACAGAGAAGTTTCTGAGAATGCTTCTGTGTAGTTTTTAGGTGAAGATATTTCCTTTTCCAGCATAGGCGTCAAAGCGATCCAAATAAGCCCTTGCAGATTCTACAAAAGGAGTGTTTCCAAACTGCTCTATCAGAGGGAATGTTCAAGTCTGTGAGTTGAATGCAGTAATCACACAGAAGTTTGTGAGAATGCTTCTGTCTAGTTTTTAGGTGAAGATATTTCATTTCCCAGAATAGGCCTGAAAGCGCTCCAAATTTCCACTTGCAGATTCTACAAAAAGAGTGTTTCAAAACTACTCTTTCAAAAGGAAGGCTCAAGTCTGTGAGTTGAATGCACTCATCACAAAGAAGTTTCTGAGAATGCTTCTGTGTAGTTGTTATGTGAAGACACTTCCTTTTCCAGCATAGGCCCCAAAGCGCTCGAAATAAACACTTGCAGATTCTACGAAAGGAGTGTTTCAAAACTGTCCTATGAAAAGAAACGTTCAAGTCTGTGAGTTGAATGCACTCATCACAGAGAAGTTTCTGAGAATGCTTCTGTGTAGTTTTTAGGTGAAGATATATCCTTTTCCAGCATAGGCGTCAAAGCGATCCAAATAAACACTTGCAGATTCTACAAAAGGAGTGTTTCCAAACTGCTCTATCAAGAGGAATGTTCAAGTCTGTGAGTAGAATGCACTCACCACAAAGAAGTTTCTGAGAATGCTTCTGTCTAGTTTTTATGTGAAGATATTTCCTTTTCCAGCATAGGCGTCAAAGCGCTCCAAATAAACACTTGCAGATTCTACAAAAGGAGTGTTTCCAAACTGCTCTATCAGAGGGAATGTTCAAGTCTGTGAGTTGAATGCACTAGTCAGACAGAAGTTTGTGAGAATGCTTCTGTGTAGTTTTTAGGTGAAGATATTTCCTTTTCCAGCATAGGTCTCAAAGTGATCCAAATAAACACTTGCAGATTCTACAAAAGGAGTGTTTCCAAACTGCTCTATCAGAGGGAATGTTCAAGTCTGTGAGTTGAATGCAGTAATCACACAGAAGTTTGTGAGAATGCTTCTGTCTAGTTTCAGGTGGAGATATTTCTTTTCCCAGCATAGGCCTCAAAGCCCTCCAAATATCCACTTGCAGACTCTACAAAAAGAGTGTTTCAAAACTGCTCTTTCAAAAGGATGGCTCAAGTCGGTGAGTTGAATGCACTCATCACAAAGAACTTTCTGAGAATGCTTCTGTGTAGTTGTTATGTGAAGATACTTCCTTTTCCAGCACAGGCCTCAGTGCGCTCGAAATAAACACTTGCAGATCCTACGAAAGGAGTGTTTCAAAACTGTCCTATCAAAATAAACGTTCAAGTCTGTGAGTTGAATGCAGTCATCACACAGAAGTTTCTGAGAATGCTTCTGTGTAGTTTTTAGGTGAAGATATTTCATTTCCCAGCACAGGCCTCAGAGCGCTCCAAATATGCATTTGCAGATTCTACAAAAAGAGAGCTTGAAAACTCTTCCACCAAAAAGAGGCTTCAACTCTATGAGTAGAATGCACTCATCACAAAGAAGTTTCTGAGAATGCTTCTGTCTAGTTTTTATGTGAAGATATTTCCTTTTCCAGCATAGGCGTCAAAGCGCTCCAAATAAACACCTGCAGATTCTACTAAAGGAGTGTTTCCAAACTGCTCTATCAAAGGCAATGTTCAAGTCTGTGAGTTGAATGCACTCATCACAGAGAAGTTTCTGAGAATGCTTCTGTGTAGTTTTTAGGTGAAGATATTTCCTTTTCCAGCATAGGCGTCACAGCGATCCAAATAAACACTTGCAGATTCTACAAAAGGAGTGTATCCAAACTGCTCTATCAGAGGGAACGTTCAAGTCTGTGAGTTGAATGCAGTAATCACACAGAAGTTTGTGAGAATGCTTCTGTCTAGTTTTTAGGTGAAGATATTTCTTTTCCCAGAATAGGCCCTAAAGCGCTCCAAATTTCCACTTGCAGATTCTACAAAAAGAGTGTTTCAAAACTGCTCTTTCAAAAGGAAGGCTCAAGTCTGTGAGTTGAATGCACTCATCACAAAGAAGTTTCTGAGAATGCTTCTGTGTAGTTGTTATGTGAAGATACTTCCTTTTCCAGCATAGGCCTCAAAGCGCTCGAAATAAACACTTGCAGATTCTACGAAAGGAGTGTTTCAAAACTGTCCTATCAAAAGAAACGTTCAAGTCTGTGAGTTGAATGCACTCATCACAGAGAAGTTTCTGAGAATGCTTCTGTGTAGTTTTTAGGTGAAGATATTTCCTTTTCCAGCATAGGCGTCAAAGCGATCCAAATAAGCCCTTGCAGATTCTACAAAAGGAGTGTTTCCAAACTGCTCTATCAGAGGGAATGTTCAAGTCTGTGAGTTGAATGCAGTAATCACACAGAAGTTTGTGAGAATGCTTCTGTCTAGTTTTTAGGTGAAGATATTTCATTTCCCAGAATAGGCCTGAAAGCGCTCCAAATTTCCACTTGCAGATTCTACAAAAAGAGTGTTTCAAAACTACTCTTTCAAAAGGAAGGCTCAAGTCTGTGAGTTGAATGCACTCATCACAAAGAAGTTTCTGAGAATGCTTCTGTGTAGTTGTTATGTGAAGATACTTCCTTTTCCAGCATAGGCCCCAAAGCGCTCGAAATAAACACTTGCAGATTCTACGAAAGGAGTGTTTCAAAACTGTCCTATGAAAAGAAACGTTCAAGTCTGTGAGTTGAATGCACTCATCACAGAGAAGTTTCTGAGAATGCTTCTGTGTAGTTTTTAGGTGAAGATATATCCTTTTCCAGCATAGGCGTCAAAGCGATCCAAATAAACACTTGCAGATTCTACAAAAGGAGTGTTTCCACACTGCTCTATCAAGAGGAATGTTCAAGTCTGTGAGTAGAATGCACTCACCACAAAGAAGTTTCTGAGAATGCTTCTGTCTAGTTTTTATGTGAAGATATTTCCTTTTCCAGCATAGGCGCCAAAGCGCTCCAAATAAACACTTGCAGATTCTACAAAAGGAGTGTTTCCAAACCGCTCTATCAGAGGGAATGTTCTAGTCCGTGAGTTGAATGCACTAGTCAGACAGAAGTTTGTGAGAATGCTTCTGTGTAGTTTTTAGGTGAAGATATTTCCTTTTCCAGCATAGGTCTCAAAGTGATCCAAATAAACACTTGCAGATTCTACAAAACGAGTGTTTAAAAACTGCTCTATCAGAGGGAATGTTCAAGTCTGTGAGTTGAATGCAGTAATCACACAGAAGTTTGTGAGAATGCTTCTGTCTAGTTTCAGGTGGAGATATTTCTTTTCCCAGCATAGGCCTCAAAGCCCTCCAAATATCCACTTGCAGACTCTACAAAAAGAGTGTTTCAAAACTGCTCTTTCAAAAGGATGGCTCAAGTCGGTGAGTTGAATGCACTCATCACAAAGAAGTTTCTGAGAATGCTTCTGTGTAGTTGTTATGTGAAGATACTTCCTTTTCCAGCACAGGCCTCAGTGCGCTCGAAATAAACACTTGCAGATCCTACGAAAGGAGTGTTTCAAAACTGTCCTATCAAAAGAAACGTTCAAGTCTGTGAGTTGAATGCACTCATCACAGAGAAGTTTCTGAGAATGCTTCTGTGTAGTTTTTAGGTGAAGATATTTCCTTTTCCAGCATAGGCGTCAAAGCGATCCAAATAAGCCCTTGCAGATTCTACAAAAGGAGTGTTTCCAAACTGCTCTATCAGAGGGAATGTTCAAGTCTGTGAGTTGAATGCAGTAATCACACAGAAGTTTGTGAGAATGCTTCTGTCTAGTTTTTAGGTGAAGATATTTCATTTCCCAGAATAGGCCTGAAAGCGCTCCAAATTTCCACTTGCAGATTCTACAAAAAGAGTGTTTCAAAACTACTCTTTCAAAAGGAAGGCTCAAGTCTGTGAGTTGAATGCACTCATCACAAAGAAGTTTCTGAGAATGCTTCTGTGTAGTTGTTATGTGAAGATACTTCCTTTTCCAGCATAGGTCCCAAAGCGCTCGAAATAAACACTTGCAGATTCTACGAAAGGAGTGTTTCAAAACTGTTCTATGAAGAGAAACGTTCAAGTCTGTGAGTTGAATGCACTCACCACAGAGAAGTTTCTGAGAATGCTTCTGTGTAGTTTTTAGGTGAAGATATATCCTTTTCCAGCATAGGCGTCAAAGCGATCCAAATAAACACTTGCAGATTCTACAAAAGGAGTGTTTCCAAACTGCTCTATCAAGAGGAATGTTCAAGTCTGTGAGTAGAATGCACTCACCACAAAGAAGTTTCTGAGAATGCTTCTGTCTAGTTTTTATGTGAAGATATTTCCTTTTCCAGCATAGGCGTCAAGGCGCTCCAAATAAACACTTGCAGATTCTACAAAAGGAGTGTTTCCAAACTGCTCTATCAGAGGGAATGTTCAAGTCTGTGAGTTGAATGCACTAGTCACACCGAAGTTTGTGAGAATGCTTCTGTGTAGTTTTTAGGTGAAGATATTTCCTTTTCCAGCATAGGTCTCAAAGTGATCCAAATAAACACTTGCAGATTCTACAAAAGGAGTGTTTCCAAACTGCTCTATCAGAGGGAATGCTCAAGTCTGTGAGTTGAATGCAGTAATCACACAGAAGTTTGTGAGAATGCTTCTGTCTAGTTTCAGGTGGAGATATTTCTTTTCCCAGCATAGGCCTCAAAGCCCTCCAAGTATCCACTTGCAGACTCTACAAAAAGAGTGTTTCAAAACTGCTCTTTCAAAAGGATGGCTCAAGTCGGTGGGTTGAATGCACTTATCACAAAGAACTTTCTGAGAATGCTTCTGTGTAGTTGTTATGTGAAGATACTTCCTTTTCCAGCACAGGCCTCAGTGCGCTCGAAATAAACACTTGCAGATCCTACGAAAGGAGTGTTTCAAAACTGTCCTATCAAAATAAACGTTCAAGTCTGTGAGTTGAATGCAGTCATCACACAGAAGTTTCTGAGAATGCTTCTGTGTAGTTTTTAGGTGAAGATACTTCATTTCCCAGCACAGGCCTCAGAGCGCTCCAAATATGCATTTGCAGATTCTACAAAAAGAGAGCTTGAAAACTCTTCCACCAAAAAGAGGCTTCAACTCTATGAGTAGAATGCACTCATCACAAAGAAGTTTCTGAGAATGCTTCTGTCTAGTTTTTATGTGAAGATATTTCCTTTTCCAGCATAGGCGTCAAAGCGCTCCAAATAAACACTTGCAGATTCTACTAAAGGAGTGTTTCCAAACTGCTCTATCAAAGGCAATGTTCAAGTCTGTGAGTTGAATGCACTCATCACAGAGAAGTTTCTGAGAATGCTTCTGTGTAGTTTTTAGGTGAAGATATTTCCTTTTCCAGCATAGGCGTCAAAGCGATCCAAATAAACACTTGCAGATTCTACAAAAGGAGTGTATCCAAACTGCTCTATCAGAGGGAATGTTCAAGTCTGTGAGTTGAATGCAGTCATCACACAGAAGTTTGTGAGAATGCTTCTGTCTAGTTTTTGGGTGAAGATATTTCTTTTCCCAGAATAGGCCCTAAAGCGCTCCAAATTTCCACTTGCAGATTCTACAAAAAGAGTGTTTCAAAACTGCTCTTTCAAAAGGAAGGCTCAAGTCTGTGAGTTGAATGCACTCATTACAAAGAAGTTTCTGAGAATGCTTCTGTGTAGTTGTTATGTGAAGATACTTCCTTTTCCAGCATAGGCCTCAAAGCGCTCGAAATAAACACTTGCAGATTCTACGAAAGGAGTGTTTCAAAACTGTCCTATCAAAAGAAACGTTCAAGTCTCTGAGTTGAATGCACTCATCACAGAGAAGTTTCTGAGAATGCTTCTGTGTAGTTTTTAGGTGAAGATATTTCCTTTTCCAGCATAGGCGTCAAAGCGATCCAAATAAGCCCTTGCAGATTCTACAAAAGGAGTGTTTCCAAACTGCTCTATCAGAGGGAATGTTCAAGTCTGTGAGTTGAATGCAGTAATCACACAGAAGTTTGTGAGAATGCTTCTGTCTAGTTTTTAGGTGAAGATATTTCATTTCCCAGAATAGGCCTGAAAGCGCTCCAAATTTCCACTTGCAGATTCTACAAAAAGAGTGTTTCAAAACTACTCTTTCAAAAGGAAGGCTCAAGTCTGTGAGTTGAATGCACTCATCACAAAGAAGTTTCTGAGAATGCTTCTGTGTAGTTGTTATGTGAAGATACTTCCTTTTCCAGCATAGGCCCCAAAGCGCTCGAAATAAACACTTGCAGATTCTACGAAAGGAGTGTTTCAAAACTGTCCTATGAAAAGAAACGTTCAAGTCTGTGAGTTGAATGCACTCATCACAGAGAAGTTTCTGAGAATGCTTCTGTGTAGTTTTTAGGTGAAGATATATCCTTTTCCAGCATAGGCATCAAAGCGATCCAAATAAACACTTGCAGATTCTACAAAAGGAGTGTTTCCAAACTGCTCTATCAGAGGGAATGTTCAAGGCCGTGAGTTGAATGCACTAGTCAGACAGAAGTTTGTGAGAATGCTTCTGTGTAGTTTTTAGGTGAAGATATTTCCTTTTCCAGCATAGGTCTCAAAGTGATCCAAATAAACACTTGCAGATTCTACAAAAGGAGTGTTTCCAAACTGCTCTATCAGAGGGAATGTTCAAGTCTGTGAGTTGAATGCAGTAATCACACAGAAGTTTGTGAGAATGCTTCTGTCTAGTTTCAGGTGGAGATATTTCTTTTCCCAGCATAGGCCTCAAAGCCCTCCAAATATCCACTTGCAGACTCTACAAAAAGAGTGTTTCAAAACTGCTCTTTCAAAAGGATGGCTCAAGTCGGTGAGTTGAATGCACTCATCACAAAGAAGTTTCTGAGAATGCTTCTGTGTAGTTGTTATGTGAAGATACTTCCTTTTCCAGCACAGGCCTCAGTGCGCTCGAAATAAACACTTGCAGATCCTACGAAAGGAGTGTTTCAAAACTGTCCTATCAAAATAAACGTTCAAGTCTGTGAGTTGAATGCAGTCATCACACAGAAGTTTCTGAGAATGCTTCTGTGTAGTTTTTAGGTGAAGATATTTCATTTCCCAGCACAGGCCTCAGAGCGCTCCAAATATGCATTTGCAGATTCTACAAAAAGAGAGCTTGAAAACTCTTCCACCAAAAAGAGGCTTCAACTCTATGAGTAGAATGCACTCATCACAAAGAAGTTTCTGAGAATGCTTCTGTCTAGTTTTTATGTGAAGATATTTCCTTTTCCAGCATAGGCGTCAAAGCGCTCCAAATAAACACCTGCAGATTCTACTAAAGGAGTGTTTCCAAACTGCTTTATCAAAGGCAATGTTCAAGTCTGTGAGTTGAATGCACTCATCACAGAGAAGTTTCTGAGAATGCTTCTGTGTAGTTTTTAGGTGAAGATATTTCCTTTTCCAGCATAGGCGTCACAGCGATCCAAATAAACACTTGCAGATTCTACAAAAGGAGTGTATCCAAACTGCTCTATCAGAGGGAACGTTCAAGTCTGTGAGTTGAATGCAGTCATCACACAGAAGTTTGTGAGAATGCTTCTGTCTAGTTTTTAGGTGAAGATATTTCTTTTCCCAGAATAGGCCCTAAAGCGCTCCAAATTTCCACTTGCAGATTCTACAAAAAGAGTGTTTCAAAACTGCTCTTTCAAAAGGAAGGCTCAAGTCTGTGAGTTGAATGCACTCATCACAAAGAAGTTTCTGAGAATGCTTCTGTGTAGTTGTTATGTGAAGATACTTCCTTTTCCAGCATAGGCCTCAAAGCGCTCGAAATAAACACTTGCAGATTCTACGAAAGGAGTGTTTCAAAACTGTCCTATCAAAAGAAACGTTCAAGTCTGTGAGTTGAATGCACTCATCACAGAGAAGTTTCTGAGAATGCTTCTGTGTAGTTTTTAGGTGAAGATATTTCCTTTTCCAGCATAGGCGTCAAAGCGATCCAAATAAGCCCTTGCAGATTCTACAAAAGGAGTGTTTCCAAACTGCTCTATCAGAGGGAATGTTCAAGTCTGTGAGTTGAATGCAATAATCACACAGAAGTTTGTGAGAATGCTTCTGTCTAGTTTTTAGGTGAAGATATTTCATTTCCCAGAATAGGCCTTAAAGCGCTCCAAATTTCCACTTGCAGATTCTACAAAAAGAGTGTTTCAAAACTACTCTTTCAAAAGGAAGGCTCAAGTCTGTGAGTTGAATGCACTCATCACAAAGAAGTTTCTGAGAATGCTTCTGTGTAGTTGTTATGTGAAGATACTTCCTTTTCCAGCATAGGCCCCAAAGCGCTCGAAATAAACACTTGCAGATTCTACGAAAGGAGTGTTTCAAAACTGTCCTATGAAAAGAAACGTTCAAGTCTGTGAGTTGAATGCACTCATCACAGAGAAGTTTCTGAGAATGCTTCTGTGTAGTTTTTAGGTGAAGATATATCCTTTTCCAGCATAGGCGTCAAAGCGATCCAAATAAACACTTGCAGATTCTACAAAAGGAGTGTTTCCAAACTGCTCTATCAAGAGGAATGTTCAAGTCTGTGAGTAGAATGCACTCACCACAAAGAAGTTTCTGAGAATGCTTCTGTCTAGTTTTTATGTGAAGATATTTCCTTTTCCAGCATAGGCGCCAAAGCGCTCCAAATAAACACTTGCAGATTCTACAAAAGGAGTGTTTCCAAACCGCTCTATCAGAGGGAATGTTCTAGTCCGTGAGTTGAATGCACTAGTCAGACAGAAGTTTGTGAGAATGCTTCTGTGTAGTTTTTAGGTGAAGATATTTCCTTTTCCAGCATAGGTCTCAAAGTGATCCAAATAAACACTTGCAGATTCTACAAAACGAGTGTTTAAAAACTGCTCTATCAGAGGGAATGTTCAAGTCTGTGAGTTGAATGCAGTAATCACACAGAAGTTTGTGAGAATGCTTCTGTCTAGTTTCAGGTGGAGATATTTCTTTTCCCAGCATAGGCCTCAAAGCCCTCCAAATATCCACTTGCAGACTCTACAAAAAGAGTGTTTCAAAACTGCTCTTTCAAAAGGATGGCTCAAGTCGGTGAGTTGAATGCACTCATCACAAAGAAGTTTCTGAGAATGCTTCTGTGTAGTTGTTATGTGAAGATACTTCCTTTTCCAGCACAGGCCTCAGTGCGCTCGAAATAAACACTTGCAGATCCTACGAAAGGAGTGTTTCAAAACTGTCCTATCAAAAGAAACGTTCAAGTCTGTGAGTTGAATGCACTCATCACAGAGAAGTTTCTGAGAATGCTTCTGTGTAGTTTTTAGGTGAAGATATTTCCTTTTCCAGCATAGGCGTCAAAGCGATCCAAATAAGCCCTTGCAGATTCTACAAAAGGAGTGTTTCCAAACTGCTCTATCAGAGGGAATGTTCAAGTCTGTGAGTTGAATGCAGTAATCACACAGAAGTTTGTGAGAATGCTTCTGTCTAGTTTTTAGGTGAAGATATTTCATTTCCCAGAATAGGCCTGAAAGCGCTCCAAATTTCCACTTGCAGATTCTACAAAAAGAGTGTTTCAAAACTACTCTTTCAAAAGGAAGGCTCAAGTCTGTGAGTTGAATGCACTCATCACAAAGAAGTTTCTGAGAATGCTTCTGTGTAGTTGTTATGTGAAGATACTTCCTTTTCCAGCATAGGTCCCAAAGCGCTCGAAATAAACACTTGCAGATTCTACGAAAGGAGTGTTTCAAAACTGTTCTATGAAGAGAAACGTTCAAGTCTGTGAGTTGAATGCACTCACCACAGAGAAGTTTCTGAGAATGCTTCTGTGTAGTTTTTAGGTGAAGATATATCCTTTTCCAGCATAGGCGTCAAAGCGATCCAAATAAACACTTGCAGATTCTACAAAAGGAGTGTTTCCAAACTGCTCTATCAAGAGGAATGTTCAAGTCTGTGAGTAGAATGCACTCACCACAAAGAAGTTTCTGAGAATGCTTCTGTCTAGTTTTTATGTGAAGATATTTCCTTTTCCAGCATAGGCGTCAAGGCGCTCCAAATAAACACTTGCAGATTCTACAAAAGGAGTGTTTCCAAACTGCTCTATCAGAGGGAATGTTCAAGTCTGTGAGTTGAATGCACTAGTCACACCGAAGTTTGTGAGAATGCTTCTGTGTAGTTTTTAGGTGAAGATATTTCCTTTTCCAGCATAGGTCTCAAAGTGATCCAAATAAACACTTGCAGATTCTACAAAAGGAGTGTTTCCAAACTGCTCTATCAGAGGGAATGCTCAAGTCTGTGAGTTGAATGCAGTAATCACACAGAAGTTTGTGAGAATGCTTCTGTCTAGTTTCAGGTGGAGATATTTCTTTTCCCAGCATAGGCCTCAAAGCCCTCCAAGTATCCACTTGCAGACTCTACAAAAAGAGTGTTTCAAAACTGCTCTTTCAAAAGGATGGCTCAAGTCGGTGGGTTGAATGCACTTATCACAAAGAACTTTCTGAGAATGCTTCTGTGTAGTTGTTATGTGAAGATACTTCCTTTTCCAGCACAGGCCTCAGTGCGCTCGAAATAAACACTTGCAGATCCTACGAAAGGAGTGTTTCAAAACTGTCCTATCAAAATAAACGTTCAAGTCTGTGAGTTGAATGCAGTCATCACACAGAAGTTTCTGAGAATGCTTCTGTGTAGTTTTTAGGTGAAGATACTTCATTTCCCAGCACAGGCCTCAGAGCGCTCCAAATATGCATTTGCAGATTCTACAAAAAGAGAGCTTGAAAACTCTTCCACCAAAAAGAGGCTTCAACTCTATGAGTAGAATGCACTCATCACAAAGAAGTTTCTGAGAATGCTTCTGTCTAGTTTTTATGTGAAGATATTTCCTTTTCCAGCACAGGCGTCAAAGCGCTCCAAATAAACACTTGCAGATTCTACTAAAGGAGTGTTTCCAAACTGCTCTATCAAAGGCAATATTCAAGTCTGTGAGTTGAATGCACTCATCACAGAGAAGTTTCTGAGAATGCTTCTGTGTAGTTTTTAGGTGAAGATATTTCCTTTTCCAGCATAGGCGTCAAAGCGATCCAAATAAACACTTGCAGATTCTACAAAAGGAGTGTATCCAAACTGCTCTATCAGAGGGAATGTTCAAGTCTGTGAGTTGAATGCAGTCATCACACAGAAGTTTGTGAGAATGCTTCTGTCTAGTTTTTGGGTGAAGATATTTCTTTTCCCAGAATAGGCCCTAAAGCGCTCCAAATTTCCACTTGCAGATTCTACAAAAAGAGTGTTTCAAAACTGCTCTTTCAAAAGGAAGGCTCAAGTCTGTGAGTTGAATGCACTCATTACAAAGAAGTTTCTGAGAATGCTTCTGTGTAGTTGTTATGTGAAGATACTTCCTTTTCCAGCATAGGCCTCAAAGCGCTCGAAATAAACACTTGCAGATTCTACGAAAGGAGTGTTTCAAAACTGTCCTATCAAAAGAAACGTTCAAGTCTCTGAGTTGAATGCACTCATCACAGAGAAGTTTCTGAGAATGCTTCTGTGTAGTTTTTAGGTGAAGATATTTCCTTTTCCAGCATAGGCGTCAAAGCGATCCAAATAAGCCCTTGCAGATTCTACAAAAGGAGTGTTTCCAAACTGCTCTATCAGAGGGAATGTTCAAGTCTGTGAGTTGAATGCAGTAATCACACAGAAGTTTGTGAGAATGCTTCTGTCTAGTTTTTAGGTGAAGATATTTCATTTCCCAGAATAGGCCTGAAAGCGCTCCAAATTTCCACTTGCAGATTCTACAAAAAGAGTGTTTCAAAACTACTCTTTCAAAAGGAAGGCTCAAGTCTGTGAGTTGAATGCACTCATCACAAAGAAGTTTCTGAGAATGCTTCTGTGTAGTTGTTATGTGAAGATACTTCCTTTTCCAGCATAGGCCCCAAAGCGCTCGAAATAAACACTTGCAGATTCTACGAAAGGAGTGTTTCAAAACTGTCCTATGAAAAGAAACGTTCAAGTCTGTGAGTTGAATGCACTCATCACAGAGAAGTTTCTGAGAATGCTTCTGTGTAGTTTTTAGGTGAAGATATATCCTTTTCCAGCATAGGCATCAAAGCGATCCAAATAAACACTTGCAGATTCTACAAAAGGAGAGTTTCCAAACTGCTCTATCAGAGGGAATGTTCAAGGCCGTGAGTTGAATGCACTAGTCAGACAGAAGTTTGTGAGAATGCTTCTGTGTAGTTTTTAGGTGAAGATATTTCCTTTTCCAGCATAGGTCTCAAAGTGATCCAAATAAACACTTGCAGATTCTACAAAAGGAGTGTTTCCAAACTGCTCTATCAGAGGGAATGTTCAAGTCTGTGAGTTGAATGCAGTAATCACACAGAAGTTTGTGAGAATGCTTCTGTCTAGTTTCAGGTGGAGATATTTCTTTTCCCAGCATAGGCCTCAAAGCCCTCCAAATATCCACTTGCAGACTCTACAAAAGAGTGTTTCAAAACTGCTCTTTCAAAAGGATGGCTCAAGTCTGTGAGTTGAATGCACTCATCACAAAGAAGTTTCTGAGAATGCTTCTGTGTAGTTGTTATGTGAAGATACTTCCTTTTCCAGCACAGGCCTCAGTGCGCTCGAAATAAACACTTGCAGATCCTACGAAAGGAGTGTTTCAAAACTGTCCTATCAAAATAAGCGTTCAAGTCTGTAAGTTGAATGCAGTCATCACACAGAAGTTTCTGAGAATGCTTCTGTGTAGTTTTTAGGTGAAGATATTTCCTTTTCCAGAATAGGCGTCAAAGCGATCCAAATAAACACTTGCAGATTCTACAAAAGGAGTGTATCCAAACTGCTCTATCAGAGGGAATGTTCAAGTCTGTGAGTTGAATGCAGTAATCACACAGAAGTTTGTGAGAATGCTTCTGTCTAGTTTTTAGGTGAAGATATTTCTTTTCCCAGAATAGGCCCTAAAGCGCTCCAAATTTCCACTTGCAGATTCTACAAAAAGAGTGTTTCAAAACTGCTCTTTCAAAAGGAAGGCTCAAGTCTGTGAGTTGAACGCACTCATCACAAAGAAGTTTCTGAGAATGCTTCTGTGTAGTTTTTAGGTGAAGATATTTCCTTTTCCAGCATAGGCGTCAAAGCGATCCAAATAAACACTTGCAGATTCTACAAAAGGAGTCTATCCAAACTGCTCTATCAGAGGGAATGTTCAAGTCTGTGAGTTGAATGCAGTAATCACACAGAAGTTTGTGAGAATGCTTCTGTCTAGTTTTTAGGTGAAGATATTTCTTTTCCCAGAATAGGCCCTAAAGCGCTCCAAATTTCCACTTGCAGATTCTACAAAAAGAGTGTTTCAAAACTGCTCTTTCAAAAGGAAGGCTCAAGTCTGTGAGTTGAATGCACTCATCACAAAGAAGTTTCTGAGAATGCTTCTGTGTAGTTGTTATGTGAAGATACTTCCTTTTCCAGCATATGCCTCAAAGCGCTCGAAATAAACACTTGCAGATTCTACGAAAGGAGTGTTTCAAAACTGTCCTATCAAAAGAAACGTTCAAGTCTGTGAGTTGAATGCACTCATCACAGAGAAGTTTCTGAGAATGCTTCTGTGTAGTTTTTAGGTGAAGATATTTCCTTTTCCAGCATAGGCGTCAAAGCGATCCAAATAAGCCCTTGCAGATTCTACAAAAGGAGTGTTTCCAAACTGCTCTATCAGAGGGAATGTTCAAGTCTGTGAGTTGAATGCAGTAATCACACAGAAGTTTGTGAGAATGCTTCTGTCTAGTTTTTAGGTGAAGATATTTCATTTCCCAGAATAGGCCTGAAAGCGCTCCAAATTTCCACTTGCAGATTCTACAAAAAGAGTGTTTCAAAACTACTCTTTCAAAAGGAAGGCTCAAGTCTGTGAGTTGAATGCACTCATCACAAAGAAGTTTCTGAGAATGCTTCTGTGTAGTTGTTAAGTGAAGATACTTCCTTTTCCAGCATAGGCCCCAAAGCGCTCGAAATAAACACTTGCAGATTCTACGAAAGGAGTGTTTCAAAACTGTCCTATGAAAAGAAACGTTCAAGTCTGTGAGTTGAATGCACTCATCACAGAGAAGTTTCTGAGAATGCTTCTGTGTAGTTTTTAGGTGAAGATATATCCTTTTCCAGCATAGGCGTCAAAGCGATCCAAATAAACACTTGCAGATTCTACAAAAGGAGTGTTTCCAAACTGCTCTATCAAGAGGAATGTTCAAGTCTGTGAGTAGAATGCACTCACCACAAAGAAGTTTCTGAGAATGCTTCTGTCTAGTTTTTATGTGAAGATATTTCCTTTTCCAGCATAGGCGTCAAAGCGCTCCAAATAAACACTTGCAGATTCTACAAAAGGAGTGTTTCCAAACTGCTCTATCAGAGGGAATGTTCAAGTCTGTGAGTTGAATGCACTAGTCAGACAGAAGTTTGTGAGAATGCTTCTGTGTAGTTTTTAGGTGAAGATATTTCCTTTTCCAGCATAGGTCTCAAAGTGATCCAAATAAACACTTGCAGATTCTACAAAAGGAGTGTTTCCAAACTGCTCTATCAGAGGGAATGTTCAAGTCTGTGAGTTGAATGCAGTAATCACACAGAAGTTTGTGAGAATGCTTCTGTCTAGTTTCAGGTGGAGATATTTCTTTTCCCAGCATAGGCCTCAAAGCCCTCCAAATATCCACTTGCAGACTCTACAAAAAGAGTGTTTCAAAACTGCTCTTTCAAAAGGATGGCTCAAGCCGGTGAGTTGAATGCACTCATCACAAAGAAGTTTCTGAGAATGCTTCTGTGTAGTTGTTATGTGAAGATACTTCCTTTTCCAGCACAGGCCTCAGTGCGCTCGAAATAAACACTTGCAGATCCTACGAAAGGAGTGTTTCAAAACTGTCCTATCAAAATAAACGTTCAAGTCTGTGAGTTGAATGCAGTCATCACACAGAAGTTTCTGAGAATGCTTCTGTGTAGTTTTTAGGTGAAGATATTTCATTTCCCAGCACAGGCCTCAGAGCGCTCCAAATATGCATTTGCAGATTCTACAAAAAGAGAGCTTGAAAACTCTTCCACCAAAAAGAGGCTTCAACTCTATGAGTAGAATGCACTCATCACAAAGAAGTTTCTGAGAATGCTTCTGTCTAGTTTTTATGTGAAGATATTTCCTTTTCCAGCATAGGCGTCAAAGCGCTCCAAATAAACACTTGCAGATTCTACTAAAGGAGTGTTTCCAAACTGCTCTATCAAAGGCAATGTTCAAGTCTGTGAGTTGAATGCACTCATCACAGAGAAGTTTCTGAGAATGCTTCTGTGTAGTTTTTAGGTGAAGATATTTCCTTTTCCAGCATAGGCGTCAAAGCGATCCAAATAAACACTTGCAGATTCTACAAAAGGAGTGTATCCAAACTGCTCTATCAGAGGGAATGTTCAAGTCTGTGAGTTGAATGCAGTCATCACACAGAAGTTTGTGAGAATGCTTCTGTCTAGTTTTTAGGTGAAGATATTTCTTTTCCCAGAATAGGCCCTAAAGCGCTCCAAATTTCCACTTGCAGATTCTACAAAAAGAGTGTTTCAAAACTGCTCTTTCAAAAGGAAGGCTCAAGTCTGTGAGTTGAATGCACTCATCACAAAGAAGTTTCTGAGAATGCTTCTGTGTAGTTTTTAGGTGAAGATATTTCCTTTTCCAGCATAGGCGTCAAAGCGATCCAAATAAACACTTGCAGATTCTACAAAAGGAGTCTACCCAAACTGCTCTATCAGAGGGAATGTTCAAGTCTGTGAGTTGAATGCAGTCATCACACAGAAGTTTGTGAGAATGCTTCTGTCTAGTTTTTAGGTGAAGATATTTCTTTTCCCAGAATAGGCCCTAAAGCGCTCCAAATTTCCACTTGCAGATTCTACAAAAAGAGTGTTTCAAAACTGCTCTTTCAAAAGGAAGGCTCAAGTCTGTGAGTTGAATGCACTCATTACAAAGAAGTTTCTGAGAATGCTTCTGTGTAGTTGTTATGTGAAGATACTTCCTTTTCCAGCATTGGCCTCAAAGCGCTCGAAATAAACACTTGCAGATTCTACGAAAGGAGTGTTTCAAAACTGTCCTATCAAAAGAAACGTTCAAGTCTGTGAGTTGAATGCACTCATCACAGAGAAGTTTCTGAGAATGCTTCTCTGTAGTTTTTAGGTGAAGATATTTCCTTTTCCAGCATAGGCGTCAAAGAGATCCAAATAAGCCCTTGCAGATTCTACAAAAGGAGTGTTTCCAAACTGCTCTATCAGAGGGAATGTTCAAGTCTGTGAGTTGAATGCAGTAATCACACAGAAGTTTGTGAGAATGCTTCTGTCTAGTTTTTAGGTGAAGATATTTCATTTCCCAGAATAGGCCTGAAAGCGCTCCAAATTTCCACTTGCAGATTCTACAAAAAGAGTGTTTCAAAACTACTCTTTCAAAAGGAAGGCTCAAGTCTGTGAGTTGAATGCACTCATCACAAAGAAGTTTCTGAGAATGCTTCTGTGTAGTTGTTATGTGAAGATACTTCCTTTTCCAGCATAGGCCCCAAAGCGCTCGAAATAAACACTTGCAGATTCTACGAAAGGAGTGTTTCAAAACTGTCCTATGAAAAGAAACGTTCAAGTCTGTGAGTTGAATGCACTCATCACAGAGAAGTTTCTGAGAATGCTTCTGTGTAGTTTTTAGGTGAAGATATATCCTTTTCCAGCATAGGCGTCAAAGCGATCCAAATAAACACTTGCAGATTCTACAAAAGGAGTGTTTCCAAACTGCTCTATCAAGAGGAATGTTCAAGTCTGTGAGTAGAATGCACTCACCACAAAGAAGTTTCTGAGAATGCTTCTGTCTAGTTTTTATGTGAAGATATTTCCTTTTCCAGCATAGGCGTCAAAGCGCTCCAAATAAACACTTGCAGATTCTACAAAAGGAGTGTTTCCAAACTGCTCTATCAGAGGGAATGTTCAAGTCTGTGAGTTGAATGCACTAGTCAGACAGAAGTTTGTGAGAATGCTTCTGTGTAGTTTTTAGGTGAAGATATTTCCTTTTCCAGCATAGGTCTCAAAGTGATCCAAATAAACACTTGCAGATTCTACAAAAGGAGTGTTTCCAAACTGCTCTATCAGTGGGAATGTTCAAGTCTGTGAGTTGAATGCAGTAATCACACAGAAGTTTGTGAGAATGCTTCTGTCTAGTTTCAGGTGGAGATATTTCTTTTCCCAGCATAGGCCTCAAAGCCCTCCAAATATCCACTTGCAGACTCTACAAAAAGAGTGTTTCAAAACTGCTCTTTCAAAAGGATGGCTCAAGTCGGTGAGTTGAATGCACTCATCACAAAGAAGTTTCTGAGAATGCTTCTGTGTAGTTGTTATGTGAAGATACTTCCTTTTCCAGCACAGGCCTCAGTGCGCTCGAAATAAACACTTGCAGATCCTACGAAAGGAGTGTTTCAAAACTGTCCTATCAAAATAAACGTTCAAGTCTGTGAGTTGAATGCAGTCATCACACAGAAGTTTCTGAGAATGCTTCTGTGTAGTTTTTAGGTGAAGATATTTCATTTCCCAGCACAGGCCTCAGAGCGCTCCAAATATGCATTTGCAGATTCTACAAAAAGAGAGCTTGAAAACTCTTCCACCAAAAAGAGGCTTCAACTCTATGAGTAGAATGCACTCATCACAAAGAAGTTTCTGAGAATGCTTCTGTCTAGTTTTTATGTGAAGATATTTCCTTTTCCAACATAGGCGTCAAAGCGCTCCAAATAAACACCTGCAGATTCTACTAAAGGAGTGTTTCCAAACTGCTCTATCAAAGGCAATGTTCAAGTCTGTGAGTTGAATGCACTCATCACAGAGAAGTTTCTGAGAATGCTTCTGTGTAGTTTTTAGGTGAAGATATTTCCTTTTCCAGCATAGGCGTCACAGCGATCCAAATAAACACTTGCAGATTCTACAAAAGGAGTGTATCCAAACTGCTCTATCAGAGGGAATGTTCAAGTCTGTGAGTTGAATGCAGTAATCACACAGAAGTTTGTGAGAATGCTTCTGTCTAGTTTTTAGGTGAAGATATTTCTTTTCCCAGAATAGGCCCTAAAGCGCTCCAAATTTCCACTTGCAGATTCTACAAAAAGAGTGTTTCAAAACTGCTCTTTCAAAAGGAAGGCTCAAGTCTGTGAGTTGAATGCACTCATCACAAAGAAGTTTCTGAGAATGCTTCTGTGTAGTTGTTATGTGAAGATACTTCCTTTTCCAGCATAGGCCTCAAAGCGCTCGAAATAAACACTTGCAGATTCTACGAAAGGAGTGTTTCAAAACTGTCCTATCAAAAGAAACGTTCAAGTCTGTGAGTTGAATGCACTCATCACAGAGAAGTTTCTGAGAATGCTTCTGTGTAGTTTTTAGGTGAAGATATTTCCTTTTCCAGCATAGGCGTCAAAGCGATCCAAATAAGCCCTTGCAGATTCTACAAAAGGAGTGTTTCCAAACTGCTCTATCAGAGGGAATGTTCAAGTCTGTGAGTTGAATGCAGTAATCACACAGAAGTTTGTGAGAATGCTTCTGTCTAGTTTTTAGGTGAAGATATTTCATTTCCCAGAATAGGCCTGAAAGCGCTCCAAATTTCCACTTGCAGATTCTACAAAAAGAGTGTTTCAAAACTACTCTTTCAAAAGGAAGGCTCAAGTCTGTGAGTTGAATGCACTCATCACAAAGAAGTTTCTGAGAATGCTTCTGTGTAGTTGTTATGTGAAGATACTTCCTTTTCCAGCATAGGCCCCAAAGCGCTCGAAATAAACACTTGCAGATTCTACGAAAGGAGTGTTTCAAAACTGTCCTATGAAAAGAAACGTTCAAGTCTGTGAGTTGAATGCACTCATCACAGAGAAGTTTCTGAGAATGCTTCTGTGTAGTTTTTAGGTGAAGATATATCCTTTTCCAGCATAGGCGTCAAAGCGATCCAAATAAACACTTGCAGATTCTACAAAAGGAGTGTTTCCACACTGCTCTATCAAGAGGAATGTTCAAGTCTGTGAGTAGAATGCACTCACCACAAAGAAGTTTCTGAGAATGCTTCTGTCTAGTTTTTATGTGAAGATATTTCCTTTTCCAGCATAGGCGTCAAAGCGCTCCAAATAAACACTTGCAGATTCTACAAAAGGAGTGTTTCCAAACTGCTCTATCAGAGGGAATGTTCAAGTCTGTGAGTTGAATGCACTAGTCAGACAGAAGTTTGTGAGAATGCTTCTGTGTAGTTTTTAGGTGAAGATATTTCCTTTTCCAGCATAGGTCTCAAAGTGATCCAAATAAACACTTGCAGATTCTACAAAAGGAGTGTTTCCAAACTGCTCTATCAGAGGGAATGTTCAACTCTGTGAGTTGAATGCAGTAATCACACAGAAGTTTGTGAGAATGCTTCTGTCTAGTTTCAGGTGGAGATATTTCTTTTCCCAGCATAGGCCTCAAAGCCCTCCAAATATCCACTTGCAGACTCTACAAAAAGAGTGTTTCAAAACTGCTCTTTCAAAAGGATGGCTCAAGTCGGTGAGTTGAATGCACTCATCACAAAGAACTTTCTGAGAATGCTTCTGTGTAGTTGTTATGTGAAGATACTTTCTTTTCCAGCACAGGCCTCAGTGCGCTCGAAATAAACACTTGCAGATCCTACGAAAGGAGTGTTTCAAAACTGTCCTATCAAAATAAACGTTCAAGTCTGTGAGTTGAATGCAGTCATCACACAGAAGTTTCTGAGAATGCTTCTGTGTAGTTTTTAGGTGAAGATATTTCATTTCCCAGCACAGGCCTCAGAGCGCTCCAAATATGCATTTGCAGATTCTACAAAAAGAGAGCTTGAAAACTCTTCCACCAAAAAGAGGCTTCAACTCTATGAGTAGAATGCACTCATCACAAAGAAGTTTCTGAGAATGCTTCTGTCTAGTTTTTATGTGAAGATATTTCCTTTTCCAGCATAGGCGTCAAAGCGCTCCAAATAAACACTTCAGATTCTACTAAAGGAGTGTTTCCAAACTGCTCTATCAAAGGCAATGTTCAAGTCTGTGAGTTGAATGCACTCATCACAGAGAAGTTTCTGAGAATGCTTCTGTGTAGTTTTTAGGTGAAGATATTTCCTTTTCCAGCATAGGCGTCAAAGCGATCCAAATAAACATTTGCAGATTCTACAAAAGGAGTGTATCCAAACTGCTCTATCAGAGGGAATGTTCAAGTCTGTGAGTTGAATGCAGTAATCACACAGAAGTTTGTGAGAATGCTTCTGTCTAGTTTTTAGGTGAAGATATTTCTTTTCCCAGAATAGGCCCTAAAGCGCTCCAAATTTCCACTTGCAGATTCTACAAAAAGAGTGTTTCAAAACTGCTCTTTCAAAAGGAAGGCTCAAGTCTGTGAGTTGAATACACTCATAACAAATAAATTTCTGAGAATGCTTCTGTGTAGTTTTTAGGTGAAGATATTTCCTTTTCCAGCATAGGCGTCAAAGCGATCCAAATAAACACTTGCAGATTCTACAAAAGGAGTCTATCCAAACTGCTCTATCAGAGGGAATGTTCAAGTCTGTGAGTTGAATGCAGTCATCACACAGAAGTTTGTGAGAATGCTTCTGTCTAGTTTTTAGGTGAAGATATTTCTTTTCCCAGAATAGGCCCTAAAGCGCTCCAAATTTCCACTTGCAGATTCTACAAAAAGAGTGTTTCAAAACTGCTCTTTCAAAAGGAAGGCTCAAGTCTGTGAGTTAAATGCACTCATCACAAAGAAGTTTCTGAGAATGCTTCTGTGTAGTTGTTATGTGAAGATACTTCCTTTTCCAGCATAGGCCTCAAAGCGCTCGAAATAAACACTTGCAGATTCTACGACAGGAGTGTTTCTAAACTGTCCTATCAAAAGAAACGTTCACGTCTGTGAGTTGAATGCACTCATCACAGAGAAGTTTCTGAGAATGCTTCTGTGTAGTTTTTAGGTGAAGATATTTCCTTTTCCAGCATAGGCGTCAAAGCGATCCAAATAAGCCCTTGCAGATTCTACAAAAGGAGTGTTTCCAAACTGCTCTATCAGAGGGAATGTTCAAGTCTGTGAGTTGAATGCAGTAATCACACAGAAGTTTGTGAGAATGCTTCTGTCTAGTTTTTAGGTGAAGATATTTCATTTCCCAGAATAGGCCTGAAAGCGCTCCAAATTTCCACTTGCAGATTCTACAAAAAGAGTGTTTCAAAACTACTCTTTCAAAAGGAAGGCTCAAGTCTGTGAGTTGAATGCACTCATCACAAAGAAGTTTCTGAGAATGCTTCTGTGTAGTTGTTATGTGAAGACACTTCCTTTTCCAGCATAGGCCCCAAAGCGCTCGAAATAAACACTTGCAGATTCTACGAAAGGAGTGTTTCAAAACTGTCCTATGAAAAGAAACGTTCAAGTCTGTGAGTTGAATGCACTCATCACAGAGAAGTTTCTGAGAATGCTTCTGTGTAGTTTTTAGGTGAAGATATATCCTTTTCCAGCATAGGCGTCAAAGCGATCCAAATAAACACTTGCAGATTCTACAAAAGGAGTGTTTCCAAACTGCTCTATCAAGAGGAATGTTCAAGTCTGTGAGTAGAATGCACTCACCACAAAGAAGTTTCTGAGAATGCTTCTGTCTAGTTTTTATGTGAAGATATTTCCTTTTCCAGCATAGGCGTCAAAGCGCTCCAAATAAACACTTGCAGATTCTACAAAAGGAGTGTTTCCAAACTGCTCTATCAGAGGGAATGTTCAAGTCTGTGAGTTGAATGCACTAGTCAGACAGAAGTTTGTGAGAATGCTTCTGTGTAGTTTTTAGGTGAAGATATTTCCTTTTCCAGCATAGGTCTCAAAGTGATCCAAATAAACACTTGCAGATTCTACAAAAGGAGTGTTTCCAAACTGCTCTATCAGAGGGAATGTTCAAGTCTGTGAGTTGAATGCAGTAATCACACAGAAGTTTGTGAGAATGCTTCTGTCTAGTTTCAGGTGGAGATATTTCTTTTCCCAGCATAGGCCTCAAAGCCCTCCAAATATCCACTTGCAGACTCTACAAAAAGAGTGTTTCAAAACTGCTCTTTCAAAAGGATGGCTCAAGTCGGTGAGTTCAATGCACTCATCACAAAGAAGTTTCTGAGAATGCTTCTGTGTAGTTGTTATGTGAAGATACTTCCTTTTCCAGCACAGGCCTCAGTGCGCTCGAAATAAACACTTGCAGATCCTACGAAAGGAGTGTTTCAAAACTGTCCTATCAAAATAAACGTTCAAGTCTGTGAGTTGAATGCAGTCATCACACAGAAGTTTCTGAGAATGCTTCTGTGTAGTTTTTAGGTGAAGATATTTCATTTCCCAGCACAGGCCTCAGAGCGCTCCAAATATGCATTTGCAGATTCTACAAAAAGAGAGCTTGAAAACTCTTCCACCAAAAAGAGGCTTCAACTCTATGAGTAGAATGCACTCATCACAAAGAAGTTTCTGAGAATGCTTCTGTCTAGTTTTTATGTGAAGATATTTCCTTTTCCAGCATAGGCGTCAAAGCGCTCCAAATAAACACCTGCAGATTCTACTAAAGGAGTGTTTCCAAACTGCTCTATCAAAGGCAATGTTCAAGTCTGTGAGTTGAATGCACTCATCACAGAGAAGTTTCTGAGAATGCTTCTGTGTAGTTTTTAGGTGAAGATATTTCCTTTTCCAGCATAGGCGTCACAGCGATCCAAATAAACACTTGCAGATTCTACAAAAGGAGTGTATCCAAACTGCTCTATCAGAGGGAACGTTCAAGTCTGTGAGTTGAATGCAGTAATCACACAGAAGTTTGTGAGAATGCTTCTGTCTAGTTTTTAGGTGAAGATATTTCTTTTCCCAGAATAGGCCCTAAAGCGCTCCAAATTTCCACTTGCAGATTCTACAAAAAGAGTGTTTCAAAACTGCTCTTTCAAAAGGAAGGCTCAAGTCTGTGAGTTGAATGCACTCATCACAAAGAAGTTTCTGAGAATGCTTCTGTGTAGTTGTTATGTGAAGATACTTCCTTTTCCAGCATAGGCCTCAAAGCGCTCGAAATAAACACTTGCAGATTCTACGAAAGGAGTGTTTCAAAACTGTCCTATCAAAAGAAACGTTCAAGTCTGTGAGTTGAATGCACTCATCACAGAGAAGTTTCTGAGAATGCTTCTGTGTAGTTTTTAGGTGAAGATATTTCCTTTTCCAGCATAGGCGTCAAAGCGATCCAAATAAGCCCTTGCAGATTCTACAAAAGGAGTGTTTCCAAACTGCTCTATCAGAGGGAATGTTCAAGTCTGTGAGTTGAATGCAGTAATCACACAGAAGTTTGTGAGAATGCTTCTGTCTAGTTTTTAGGTGAAGATATTTCATTTCCCAGAATAGGCCTGAAAGCGCTCCAAATTTCCACTTGCAGATTCTACAAAAAGAGTGTTTCAAAACTACTCTTTCAAAAGGAAGGCTCAAGTCTGTGAGTTGAATGCACTCATCACAAAGAAGTTTCTGAGAATGCTTCTGTGTAGTTGTTATGTGAAGATACTTCCTTTTCCAGCATAGGCCCCAAAGCGCTCGAAATAAACACTTGCAGATTCTACGAAAGGAGTGTTTCAAAACTGTCCTATGAAAAGAAACGTTCAAGTCTGTGAGTTGAATGCACTCATCACAGAGAAGTTTCTGAGAATGCTTCTGTGTAGTTTTTAGGTGAAGATATATCCTTTTCCAGCATAGGCGTCAAAGCGATCCAAATAAACACTTGCAGATTCTACAAAAGGAGTGTTTCCACACTGCTCTATCAAGAGGAATGTTCAAGTCTGTGAGTAGAATGCACTCACCACAAAGAAGTTTCTGAGAATGCTTCTGTCTAGTTTTTATGTGAAGATATTTCCTTTTCCAGCATAGGCGTCAAAGCGCTCCAAATAAACACTTGCAGATTCTACAAAAGGAGTGTTTCCAAACTGCTCTATCAGAGGGAATGTTCAAGTCTGTGAGTTGAATGCACTAGTCAGACAGAAGTTTGTGAGAATGCTTCTGTGTAGTTTTTAGGTGAAGATATTTCCTTTTCCAGCATAGGTCTCAAAGTGATCCAAATAAACACTTGCAGATTCTACAAAAGGAGTGTTTCCAAACTGCTCTATCAGAGGGAATGTTCAACTCTGTGAGTTGAATGCAGTAATCACACAGAAGTTTGTGAGAATGCTTCTGTCTAGTTTCAGGTGGAGATATTTCTTTTCCCAGCATAGGCCTCAAAGCCCTCCAAATATCCACTTGCAGACTCTACAAAAAGAGTGTTTCAAAACTGCTCTTTCAAAAGGATGGCTCAAGTCGGTGAGTTGAATGCACTCATCACAAAGAACTTTCTGAGAATGCTTCTGTGTAGTTGTTATGTGAAGATACTTCCTTTTCCAGCACAGGCCTCAGTGCGCTCGAAATAAACACTTGCAGATCCTACGAAAGGAGTGTTTCAAAACTGTCCTATCAAAATAAACGTTCAAGTCTGTGAGTTGAATGCAGTCATCACACAGAAGTTTCTGAGAATGCTTCTGTGTAGTTTTTAGGTGAAGATATTTCATTTCCCAGCACAGGCCTCAGAGCGCTCCAAATATGCATTTGCAGATTCTACAAAAAGAGAGCTTGAAAACTCTTCCACCAAAAAGAGGCTTCAACTCTATGAGTAGAATGCACTCATCACAAAGAAGTTTCTGAGAATGCTTCTGTCTAGTTTTTATGTGAAGATATTTCCTTTTCCAGCATAGGCGTCAAAGCGCTCCAAATAAACACTTGCAGATTCTACTAAAGGAGTGTTTCCAAACTGCTCTATCAAAGGCAATGTTCAAGTCTGTGAGTTGAATGCACTCATCACAGAGAAGTTTCTGAGAATGCTTCTGTGTAGTTTTTAGGTGAAGATATTTCCTTTTCCAGCATAGGCGTCAAAGCGATCCAAATAAACATTTGCAGATTCTACAAAAGGAGTGTATCCAAACTGCTCTATCAGAGGGAATGTTCAAGTCTGTGAGTTGAATGCAGTAATCACACAGAAGTTTGTGAGAATGCTTCTGTCTAGTTTTTAGGTGAAGATATTTCTTTTCCCAGAATAGGCCCTAAAGCGCTCCAAATTTCCACTTGCAGATTCTACAAAAAGAGTGTTTCAAAACTGCTCTTTCAAAAGGAAGGCTCAAGTCTGTGAGTTGAATACACTCATAACAAATAAATTTCTGAGAATGCTTCTGTGTAGTTTTTAGGTGAAGATATTTCCTTTTCCAGCATAGGCGTCAAAGCGATCCAAATAAACACTTGCAGATTCTACAAAAGGAGTCTATCCAAACTGCTCTATCAGAGGGAATGTTCAAGTCTGTGAGTTGAATGCAGTCATCACACAGAAGTTTGTGAGAATGCTTCTGTCTAGTTTTTAGGTGAAGATATTTCTTTTCCCAGAATAGGCCTGAAAGCGCTCCAAATTTCCACTTGCAGATTCTACAAAAAGAGTGTTTCAAAACTGCTCTTTCAAAAGGAAGGCTCAAGTCTGTGAGTTAAATGCACTCATCACAAAGAAGTTTCTGAGAATGCTTCTGTGTAGTTGTTATGTGAAGATACTTCCTTTTCCAGCATAGGCCTCAAAGCGCTCGAAATAAACACTTGCAGATTCTACGACAGGAGTGTTTCTAAACTGTCCTATCAAAAGAAACGTTCACGTCTGTGAGTTGAATGCACTCATCACAGAGAAGTTTCTGAGAATGCTTCTGTGTAGTTTTTAGGTGAAGATATTTCCTTTTCCAGCATAGGCGTCAAAGCGATCCAAATAAGCCCTTGCAGATTCTACAAAAGGAGTGTTTCCAAACTGCTCTATCAGAGGGAATGTTCAAGTCTGTGAGTTGAATGCAGTAATCACACAGAAGTTTGTGAGAATGCTTCTGTCTAGTTTTTAGGTGAAGATATTTCATTTCCCAGAATAGGTCTGAAAGCGCTCCAAATTTCCACTTGCAGATTCTACAAAAAGAGTGTTTCAAAACTACTCTTTCAAAAGGAAGGCTCAAGTCTGTGAGTTGAATGCACTCATCACAAAGAAGTTTCTGAGAATGCTTCTGTGTAGTTGTTATGTGAAGACACTTCCTTTTCCAGCATAGGCCCCAAAGCGCTCGAAATAAACACTTGCAGATTCTACGAAAGGAGTGTTTCAAAACTGTCCTATGAAAAGAAACGTTCAAGTCTGTGAGTTGAATGCACTCATCACAGAGAAGTTTCTGAGAATGCTTCTGTGTAGTTTTTAGGTGAAGATATATCCTTTTCCAGCATAGGCGTCAAAGCGATCCAAATAAACACTTGCAGATTCTACAAAAGGAGTGTTTCCAAACTGCTCTATCAAGAGGAATGTTCAAGTCTGTGAGTAGAATGCACTCACCACAAAGAAGTTTCTGAGAATGCTTCTGTCTAGTTTTTATGTGAAGATATTTCCTTTTCCAGCATAGGCGTCAAAGCGCTCCAAATAAACACTTGCAGATTCTACAAAAGGAGTGTTTCCAAACTGCTCTATCAGAGGGAATGTTCAAGTCTGTGAGTTGAATGCACTAGTCAGACAGAAGTTTGTGAGAATGCTTCTGTGTAGTTTTTAGGTGAAGATATTTCCTTTTCCAGCATAGGTCTCAAAGTGATCCAAATAAACACTTGCAGATTCTACAAAACGAGTGTTTAAAAACTGCTCTATCAGAGGGAATGTTCAAGTCTGTGAGTTGAATGCAGTAATCACACAGAAGTTTGTGAGAATGCTTCTGTCTAGTTTCAGGTGGAGATATTTCTTTTCCCAGCATAGGCCTCAAAGCCCTCCAAATATCCACTTGCAGACTCTACAAAAAGAGTGTTTCAAAACTGCTCTTTCAAAAGGATGGCTCAAGTCGGTGAGTTGAATGCACTCATCACAAAGAAGTTTCTGAGAATGCTTCTGTGTAGTTGTTATGTGAAGATACTTCCTTTTCCAGCACAGGCCTCAGTGCGCTCGAAATAAACACTTGCAGATCCTACGAAAGGAGTGTTTCAAAACTGTCCTATCAAAATAAACGTTCAAGTCTGTGAGTTGAATGCAGTCATCACACAGAAGTTTCTGAGAATGCTTCTGTGTAGTTTTTAGGTGAAGATATTTCATTTCCCAGCACAGGCCTCAGAGCGCTCCAAATATGCATTTGCAGATTCTACAAAAAGAGAGCTTGAAAACTCTTCCACCAAAAAGAGGCTTCAACTCTATGAGTAGAATGCACTCATCACAAAGAAGTTTCTGAGAATGCTTCTGTCTAGTTTTTATGTGAAGATATTTCCTTTTCCAGCATAGGCGTCAAAGCGCTCCAAATAAACACCTGCAGATTCTACTAAAGGAGTGTTTCCAAACTGCTCTATCAAAGGCAATGTTCAAGTCTGTGAGTTGAATGCACTCATCACAGAGAAGTTTCTGAGAATGCTTCTGTGTAGTTTTTAGGTGAAGATATTTCCTTTTCCAGCATAGGCGTCACAGCGATCCAAATAAACACTTGCAGATTCTACAAAAGGAGTGTATCCAAACTGCTCTATCAGAGGGAACGTTCAAGTCTGTGAGTTGAATGCAGTAATCACACAGAAGTTTGTGAGAATGCTTCTGTCTAGTTTTTAGGTGAAGATATTTCTTTTCCCAGAATAGGCCCTAAAGCGCTCCAAATTTCCACTTGCAGATTCTACAAAAAGAGTGTTTCAAAACTGCTCTTTCAAAAGGAAGGCTCAAGTCTGTGAGTTGAATGCACTCATCACAAAGAAGTTTCTGAGAATGCTTCTGTGTAGTTGTTATGTGAAGATACTTCCTTTTCCAGCATAGGCCTCAAAGCGCTCGAAATAAACACTTGCAGATTCTACGAAAGGAGTGTTTCAAAACTGTCCTATCAAAAGAAACGTTCAAGTCTGTGAGTTGAATGCACTCATCACAGAGAAGTTTCTGAGAATGCTTCTGTGTAGTTTTTAGGTGAAGATATTTCCTTTTCCAGCATAGGCTTCAAAGCGATCCAAATAAGCCCTTGCAGATTCTACAAAAGGAGTGTTTCCAAACTGCTCTATCAGAGGGAATGTTCAAGTCTGTGAGTTGAATGCAGTAATCACACAGAAGTTTGTGAGAATGCTTCTGTCTAGTTTTTAGGTGAAGATATTTCATTTCCCAGAATAGGCCTTAAAGCGCTCCAAATTTCCACTTGCAGATTCTACAAAAAGAGTGTTTCAAAACTACTCTTTCAAAAGGAAGGCTCAAGTCTGTGAGTTGAATGCACTCATCACAAAGAAGTTTCTGAGAATGCTTCTGTGTAGTTGTTATGTGAAGATACTTCCTTTTCCAGCATAGGCCCCAAAGCGCTCGAAATAAACACTTGCAGATTCTACGAAAGGAGTGTTTCAAAACTGTCCTATGAAAAGAAACGTTCAGGTCTGTGAGTTGAATGCACTCATCACAGAGAAGTTTCTGAGAATGCTTCTGTGTAGTTTTTAGGTGAAGATATATCCTTTTCCAGCATAGGCGTCAAAGCGATCCAAATAAACACTTGCAGATTCTACAAAAGGAGTGTTTCCAAACTGCTCTATCAAGAGGAATGTTCAAGTCTGTGAGTAGAATGCACTCACCACAAAGAAGTTTCTGAGAATGCTTCTGTCTAGTTTTTATGTGAAGATATTTCCTTTTCCAGCATAGGCGTCAAAGCGCTCCAAATAAACACTTGCAGATTCTACAAAAGGAGTGTTTCCAAACCGCTCTATCAGAGGGAATGTTCTAGTCCGTGAGTTGAATGCACTAGTCAGACAGAAGTTTGTGAGAATGCTTCTGTGTAGTTTTTAGGTGAAGATATTTCCTTTTCCAGCATAGGTCTCAAAGTGATCCAAATAAACACTTGCAGATTCTACAAAACGAGTGTTTAAAAACTGCTCTATCAGAGGGAATGTTCAAGTCTGTGAGTTGAATGCAGTAATCACACAGAAGTTTGTGAGAATGCTTCTGTCTAGTTTCAGGTGGAGATATTTCTTTTCCCAGCATAGGCCTCAAAGCCCTCCAAATATCCACTTGCAGACTCTACAAAAAGAGTGTTTCAAAACTGCTCTTTCAAAAGGATGGCTCAAGTCGGTGAGTTGAATGCACTCATCACAAAGAAGTTTCTGAGAATGCTTCTGTGTAGTTGTTATGTGAAGATACTTCCTTTTCCAGCACAGGCCTCAGTGCGCTCGAAATAAACACTTGCAGATCCTACGAAAGGAGTGTTTCAAAACTGTCCTATCAAAAGAAACGTTCAAGTCTGTGAGTTGAATGCACTCATCACAGAGAAGTTTCTGAGAATGCTTCTGTGTAGTTTTTAGGTGAAGATATTTCCTTTTCCAGCATAGGCGTCAAAGCGATCCAAATAAGCCCTTGCAGATTCTACAAAAGGAGTGTTTCCAAACTGCTCTATCAGAGGGAATGTTCAAGTCTGTGAGTTGAATGCAGTAATCACACAGAAGTTTGTGAGAATGCTTCTGTCTAGTTTTTAGGTGAAGATATTTCATTTCCCAGAATAGGCCTGAAAGCGCTCCAAATTTCCACTTGCAGATTCTACAAAAAGAGTGTTTCAAAACTACTCTTTCAAAAGGAAGGCTCAAGTCTGTGAGTTGAATGCACTCATCACAAAGAAGTTTCTGAGAATGCTTCTGTGTAGTTGTTATGTGAAGATACTTCCTTTTCCAGCATAGGTCCCAAAGCGCTCGAAATAAACACTTGCAGATTCTACGAAAGGAGTGTTTCAAAACTGTCCTATGAAGAGAAACGTTCAAGTCTGTGAGTTGAATGCACTCACCACAGAGAAGTTTCTGAGAATGCTTCTGTGTAGTTTTTAGGTGAAGATATATCCTTTTCCAGCATAGGCGTCAAAGCGATCCAAATAAACACTTGCAGATTCTACAAAAGGAGTGTTTCCAAACTGCTCTATCAAGAGGAATGTTCAAGTCTGTGAGTAGAATGCACTCACCACAAAGAAGTTTCTGAGAATGCTTCTGTCTAGTTTTTATGTGAAGATATTTCCTTTTCCAGCATAGGCGTCAAGGCGCTCCAAATAAACACTTGCAGATTCTACAAAAGGAGTGTTTCCAAACTGCTCTATCAGAGGGAATGTTCAAGTCTGTGAGTTGAATGCACTAGTCACACAGAAGTTTGTGAGAATGCTTCTGTGTAGTTTTTAGGTGAAGATATTTCCTTTTCCAGCATAGGTCTCAAAGTGATCCAAATAAACACTTGCAGATTCTACAAAAGGAGTGTTTCCAAACTGCTCTATCAGAGGGAATGCTCAAGTCTGTGAGTTGAATGCAGTAATCACACAGAAGTTTGTGAGAATGCTTCTGTCTAGTTTCAGGTGGAGATATTTCTTTTCCCAGCATAGGCCTCAAAGCCCTCCAAGTATCCACTTGCAGACTCTACAAAAAGAGTGTTTCAAAACTGCTCTTTCAAAAGGATGGCTCAAGTCGGTGGGTTGAATGCACTTATCACAAAGAACTTTCTGAGAATGCTTCTGTGTAGTTGTTATGTGAAGATACTTCCTTTTCCAGCACAGGCCTCAGTGCGCTCGAAATAAACACTTGCAGATCCTACGAAAGGAGTGTTTCAAAACTGTCCTATCAAAATAAACGTTCAAGTCTGTGAGTTGAATGCAGTCATCACACAGAAGTTTCTGAGAATGCTTCTGTGTAGTTTTTAGGTGAAGATACTTCATTTCCCAGCACAGGCCTCAGAGCGCTCCAAATATGCATTTGCAGATTCTACAAAAAGAGAGCTTGAAAACTCTTCCACCAAAAAGAGGCTTCAACTCTATGAGTAGAATGCACTCATCACAAAGAAGTTTCTGAGAATGCTTCTGTCTAGTTTTTATGTGAAGATATTTCCTTTTCCAGCATAGGCGTCAAAGCGCTCCAAATAAACACTTGCAGATTCTACTAAAGGAGTGTTTCCAAACTGCTCTATCAAAGGCAATGTTCAAGTCTGTGAGTTGAATGCACTCATCACAGAGAAGTTTCTGAGAATGCTTCTGTGTAGTTTTTAGGTGAAGATATTTCCTTTTCCAGCATAGGCGTCAAAGCGATCCAAATAAACACTTGCAGATTCTACAAAAGGAGTGTATCCAAACTGCTCTATCAGAGGGAATGTTCAAGTCTGTGAGTTGAATGCAGTCATCACACAGAAGTTTGTGAGAATGCTTCTGTCTAGTTTTTGGGTGAAGATATTTCTTTTCCCAGAATAGGCCCTAAAGCGCTCCAAATTTCCACTTGCAGATTCTACAAAAAGAGTGTTTCAAAACTGCTCTTTCAAAAGGACGGCTCAAGTCTGTGAGTTGAATGCACTCATTACAAAGAAGTTTCTGAGAATGCTTCTGTGTAGTTGTTATGTGAAGATACTTCCTTTTCCAGCATAGGCCTCAAAGCGCTCGAAATAAACACTTGCAGATTCTACGAAAGGAGTGTTTCAAAACTGTCCTATCAAAAGAAACGTTCAAGTCTGTGAGTTGAATGCACTCATCACAGAGAAGTTTCTGAGAATGCTTCTGTGTAGTTTTTAGGTGAAGATATTTCCTTTTCCAGCATAGGCGTCAAAGCGATCCAAATAAGCCCTTGCAGATTCTACAAAAGGAGTGTTTCCAAACTGCTCTATCAGAGGGAATGTTCAAGTCTGTGAGTTGAATGCAGTAATCACACAGAAGTTTGTGAGAATGCTTCTGTCTAGTTTTTAGGTGAAGATATTTCATTTCCCAGAATAGGCCTGAAAGCGCTCCAAATTTCCACTTGCAGATTCTACAAAAAGAGTGTTTCAAAACTACTCTTTCAAAAGGAAGGCTCAAGTCTGTGAGTTGAATGCACTCATCACAAAGAAGTTTCTGAGAATGCTTCTGTGTAGTTGTTATGTGAAGATACTTCCTTTTCCAGCATAGGCCCCAAAGCGCTCGAAATAAACACTTGCAGATTCTACGAAAGGAGTGTTTCAAAACTGTCCTATGAAAAGAAACGTTCAAGTCTGTGAGTTGAATGCACTCATCACAGAGAAGTTTCTGAGAATGCTTCTGTGTAGTTTTTAGGTGAAGATATATCCTTTTCCAGCATAGGCGTCAAAGCGATCCAAATAAACACTTGCAGATTCTACAAAAGGAGTGTTTCCAAACTGCTCTATCAGAGGGAATGTTCAAGGCCGTGAGTTGAATGCACTAGTCAGACAGAAGTTTGTGAGAATGCTTCTGTGTAGTTTTTAGGTGAAGATATTTCCTTTTCCAGCATAGGTCTCAAAGTGATCCAAATAAACACTTGCAGATTCTACAAAAGGAGTGTTTCCAAACTGCTCTATCAGAGGGAATGTTCAAGTCTGTGAGTTGAATGCAGTAATCACACAGAAGTTTGTGAGAATGCTTCTGTCTAGTTTCAGGTGGAGATATTTCTTTTCCCAGCATAGGCCTCAAAGCCCTCCAAATATCCACTTGCAGACTCTACAAAAGAGTGTTTCAAAACTGCTCTTTCAAAAGGATGGCTCAAGTCTGTGAGTTGAATGCACTCATCACAAAGAAGTTTCTGAGAATGCTTCTGTGTAGTTGTTATGTGAAGATACTTCCTTTTCCAGCACAGGCCTCAGTGCGCTCGAAATAAACACTTGCAGATCCTACGAAAGGAGTGTTTCAAAACTGTCCTATCAAAATAAGCGTTCAAGTCTGTAAGTTGAATGCAGTCATCACACAGAAGTTTCTGAGAATGCTTCTGTGTAGTTTTTAGGTGAAGATATTTCCTTTTCCAGAATAGGCGTCAAAGCGATCCAAATAAACACTTGCAGATTCTACAAAAGGAGTGTATCCAAACTGCTCTATCAGAGGGAATGTTCAAGTCTGTGAGTTGAATGCAGTAATCACACAGAAGTTTGTGAGAATGCTTCTGTCTAGTTTTTAGGTGAAGATATTTCTTTTCCCAGAATAGGCCCTAAAGCGCTCCAAATTTCCACTTGCAGATTCTACAAAAAGAGTGTTTCAAAACTGCTCTTTCAAAAGGAAGGCTCAAGTCTGTTAGTTGAACGCACTCATCACAAAGAAGTTTCTGAGAATGCTTCTGTGTAGTTTTTAGGTGAAGATATTTCCTTTTCCAGCATAGGCGTCAAAGCGATCCAAATAAACACTTGCAGATTCTACAAAAGGAGTCTATCCAAACTGCTCTATCAGAGGGAATGTTCAAGTCTGTGAGTTGAATGCAGTAATCACACAGAAGTTTGTGAGAATGCTTCTGTCTAGTTTTTAGGTGAAGATATTTCTTTTCCCAGAATAGGCCCTAAAGCGCTCCAAATTTCCACTTGCAGATTCTACAAAAAGAGTGTTTCAAAACTGCTCTTTCAAAAGGAAGGCTCAAGTCTGTGAGTTGAATGCACTCATCACAAAGAAGTTTCTGAGAATGCTTCTGTGTAGTTGTTATGTGAAGATACTTCCTTTTCCAGCATATGCCTCAAAGCGCTCGAAATAAACACTTGCAGATTCTACGAAAGGAGTGTTTCAAAACTGTCCTATCAAAAGAAACGTTCAAGTCTGTGAGTTGAATGCACTCATCACAGAGAAGTTTCTGAGAATGCTTCTGTGTAGTTTTTAGGTGAAGATATTTCCTTTTCCAGCATAGGCGTCAAAGCGATCCAAATAAGCCCTTGCAGATTCTACAAAAGGAGTGTTTCCAAACTGCTCTATCAGAGGGAATGTTCAAGTCTGTGAGTTGAATGCAGTAATCACACAGAAGTTTGTGAGAATGCTTCTGTCTAGTTTTTAGGTGAAGATATTTCATTTCCCAGAATAGGCCTGAAAGCGCTCCAAATTTCCACTTGCAGATTCTACAAAAAGAGTGTTTCAAAACTACTCTTTCAAAAGGAAGGCTCAAGTCTGTGAGTTGAATGCACTCATCACAAAGAAGTTTCTGAGAATGCTTCTGTGTAGTTGTTATGTGAAGATACTTCCTTTTCCAGCATAGGCCCCAAAGCGCTCGAAATAAACACTTGCAGATTCTACGAAAGGAGTGTTTCAAAACTGTCCTATGAAAAGAAACGTTCAAGTCTGTGAGTTGAATGCACTCATCACAGAGAAGTTTCTGAGAATGCTTCTGTGTAGTTTTTAGGTGAAGATATATCCTTTTCCAGCATAGGCGTCAAAGCGATCCAAATAAACACTTGCAGATTCTACAAAAGGAGTGTTTCCAAACTGCTCTATCAAGAGGAATCTTCAAGTCTGTGAGTAGAATGCACTCACCACAAAGAAGTTTCTGAGAATGCTTCTGTCTAGTTTTTATGTGAAGATATTTCCTTTTCCAGCATAGGCGTCAAAGCGCTCCAAATAAACACTTGCAGATTCTACAAAAGGAGTGTTTCCAAACTGCTCTATCAGAGGGAATGTTCAAGTCTGTGAGTTGAATGCACTAGTCAGACAGAAGTTTGTGAGAATGCTTCTGTGTAGTTTTTAGGTGAAGATATTTCCTTTTCCAGCATAGGTCTCAAAGTGATCCAAATAAACACTTGCAGATTCTACAAAACGAGTGTTTAAAAACTGCTCTATCAGAGGGAATGTTCAAGTCTGTGAGTTGAATGCAGTAATCACACAGAAGTTTGTGAGAATGCTTCTGTCTAGTTTCAGGTGGAGATATTTCTTTTCCCAGCATAGGCCTCAAAGCCCTCCAAATATCCACTTGCAGACTCTACAAAAAGAGTGTTTCAAAACTGCTCTTTCAAAAGGATGGCTCAAGTCGGTGAGTTGAATGCACTCATCACAAAGAAGTTTCTGAGAATGCTTCTGTGTAGTTGTTATGTGAAGATACTTCCTTTTCCAGCACAGGCCTCAGTGCGCTCGAAATAAACACTTGCAGATCCTACGAAAGGAGTGTTTCAAAACTGTCCTATCAAAAGAAACGTTCAAGTCTGTGAGTTGAATGCACTCATCACAGAGAAGTTTCTGAGAATGCTTCTGTGTAGTTTTTAGGTGAAGATATTTCCTTTTCCAGCATAGGCGTCAAAGCGATCCAAATAAGCCCTTGCAGATTCTACAAAAGGAGTGTTTCCAAACTGCTCTATCAGAGGGAATGTTCAAGTCTGTGAGTTGAATGCAGTAATCACACAGAAGTTTGTGAGAATGCTTCTGTCTAGTTTTTAGGTGAAGATATTTCATTTCCCAGAATAGGCCTGAAAGCGCTCCAAATTTCCACTTGCAGATTCTACAAAAAGAGTGTTTCAAAACTACTCTTTCAAAAGGAAGGCTCAAGTCTGTGAGTTGAATGCACTCATCACAAAGAAGTTTCTGAGAATGCTTCTGTGTAGTTGTTATGTGAAGATACTTCCTTTTCCAGCATAGGTCCCAAAGCGCTCGAAATAAACACTTGCAGATTCTACGAAAGGAGTGTTTCAAAACTGTCCTATGAAGAGAAACGTTCAAGTCTGTGAGTTGAATGCACTCACCACAGAGAAGTTTCTGAGAATGCTTCTGTGTAGTTTTTAGGTGAAGATATATCCTTTTCCAGCATAGGCGTCAAAGCGATCCAAATAAACACTTGCAGATTCTACAAAAGGAGTGTTTCCAAACTGCTCTATCAAGAGGAATGTTCAAGTCTGTGAGTAGAATGCACTCACCACAAAGAAGTTTCTGAGAATGCTTCTGTCTAGTTTTTATGTGAAGATATTTCCTTTTCCAGCATAGGCGTCAAGGCGCTCCAAATAAACACTTGCAGATTCTACAAAAGGAGTGTTTCCAAACTGCTCTATCAGAGGGAATGTTCAAGTCTGTGAGTTGAATGCACTAGTCACACAGAAGTTTGTGAGAATGCTTCTGTGTAGTTTTTAGGTGAAGATATTTCCTTTTCCAGCATAGGTCTCAAAGTGATCCAAATAAACACTTGCAGATTCTACAAAAGGAGTGTTTCCAAACTGCTCTATCAGAGGGAATGCTCAAGTCTGTGAGTTGAATGCAGTAATCACACAGAAGTTTGTGAGAATGCTTCTGTCTAGTTTCAGGTGGAGATATTTCTTTTCCCAGCATAGGCCTCAAAGCCCTCCAAGTATCCACTTGCAGACTCTACAAAAAGAGTGTTTCAAAACTGCTCTTTCAAAAGGATGGCTCAAGTCGGTGGGTTGAATGCACTTATCACAAAGAACTTTCTGAGAATGCTTCTGTGTAGTTGTTATGTGAAGATACTTCCTTTTCCAGCACAGGCCTCAGTGCGCTCGAAATAAACACTTGCAGATCCTACGAAAGGAGTGTTTCAAAACTGTCCTATCAAAATAAACGTTCAAGTCTGTGAGTTGAATGCAGTCATCACACAGAAGTTTCTGAGAATGCTTCTGTGTAGTTTTTAGGTGAAGATACTTCATTTCCCAGCACAGGCCTCAGAGCGCTCCAAATATGCATTTGCAGATTCTACAAAAAGAGAGCTTGAAAACTCTTCCACCAAAAAGAGGCTTCAACTCTATGAGTAGAATGCACTCATCACAAAGAAGTTTCTGAGAATGCTTCTGTCTAGTTTTTATGTGAAGATATTTCCTTTTCCAGCATAGGCGTCAAAGCGCTCCAAATAAACACTTGCAGATTCTACTAAAGGAGTGTTTCCAAACTGCTCTATCAAAGGCAATGTTCAAGTCTGTGAGTTGAATGCACTCATCACAGAGAAGTTTCTGAGAATGCTTCTGTGTAGTTTTTAGGTGAAGATATTTCCTTTTCCAGCATAGGCGTCAAAGCGATCCAAATAAACACTTGCAGATTCTACAAAAGGAGTGTATCCAAACTGCTCTATCAGAGGGAATGTTCAAGTCTGTGAGTTGAATGCAGTCATCACACAGAAGTTTGTGAGAATGCTTCTGTCTAGTTTTTGGGTGAAGATATTTCTTTTCCCAGAATAGGCCCTAAAGCGCTCCAAATTTCCACTTGCAGATTCTACAAAAAGAGTGTTTCAAAACTGCTCTTTCAAAAGGACGGCTCAAGTCTGTGAGTTGAATGCACTCATTACAAAGAAGTTTCTGAGAATGCTTCTGTGTAGTTGTTATGTGAAGATACTTCCTTTTCCAGCATAGGCCTCAAAGCGCTCGAAATAAACACTTGCAGATTCTACGAAAGGAGTGTTTCAAAACTGTCCTATCAAAAGAAACGTTCAAGTCTGTGAGTTGAATGCACTCATCACAGAGAAGTTTCTGAGAATGCTTCTGTGTAGTTTTTAGGTGAAGATATTTCCTTTTCCAGCATAGGCGTCAAAGCGATCCAAATAAGCCCTTGCAGATTCTACAAAAGGAGTGTTTCCAAACTGCTCTATCAGAGGGAATGTTCAAGTCTGTGAGTTGAATGCAGTAATCACACAGAAGTTTGTGAGAATGCTTCTGTCTAGTTTTTAGGTGAAGATATTTCATTTCCCAGAATAGGCCTGAAAGCGCTCCAAATTTCCACTTGCAGATTCTACAAAAAGAGTGTTTCAAAACTACTCTTTCAAAAGGAAGGCTCAAGTCTGTGAGTTGAATGCACTCATCACAAAGAAGTTTCTGAGAATGCTTCTGTGTAGTTGTTATGTGAAGATACTTCCTTTTCCAGCATAGGCCCCAAAGCGCTCGAAATAAACACTTGCAGATTCTACGAAAGGAGTGTTTCAAAACTGTCCTATGAAAAGAAACGTTCAAGTCTGTGAGTTGAATGCACTCATCACAGAGAAGTTTCTGAGAATGCTTCTGTGTAGTTTTTAGGTGAAGATATATCCTTTTCCAGCATAGGCGTCAAAGCGATCCAAATAAACACTTGCAGATTCTACAAAAGGAGTGTTTCCAAACTGCTCTATCAGAGGGAATGTTCAAGGCCGTGAGTTGAATGCACTAGTCAGACAGAAGTTTGTGAGAATGCTTCTGTGTAGTTTTTAGGTGAAGATATTTCCTTTTCCAGCATAGGTCTCAAAGTGATCCAAATAAACACTTGCAGATTCTACAAAAGGAGTGTTTCCAAACTGCTCTATCAGAGGGAATGTTCAAGTCTGTGAGTTGAATGCAGTAATCACACAGAAGTTTGTGAGAATGCTTCTGTCTAGTTTCAGGTGGAGATATTTCTTTTCCCAGCATAGGCCTCAAAGCCCTCCAAATATCCACTTGCAGACTCTACAAAAGAGTGTTTCAAAACTGCTCTTTCAAAAGGATGGCTCAAGTCTGTGAGTTGAATGCACTCATCACAAAGAAGTTTCTGAGAATGCTTCTGTGTAGTTGTTATGTGAAGATACTTCCTTTTCCAGCACAGGCCTCAGTGCGCTCGAAATAAACACTTGCAGATCCTACGAAAGGAGTGTTTCAAAACTGTCCTATCAAAATAAGCGTTCAAGTCTGTAAGTTGAATGCAGTCATCACACAGAAGTTTCTGAGAATGCTTCTGTGTAGTTTTTAGGTGAAGATATTTCCTTTTCCAGAATAGGCGTCAAAGCGATCCAAATAAACACTTGCAGATTCTACAAAAGGAGTGTATCCAAACTGCTCTATCAGAGGGAATGTTCAAGTCTGTGAGTTGAATGCAGTAATCACACAGAAGTTTGTGAGAATGCTTCTGTCTAGTTTTTAGGTGAAGATATTTCTTTTCCCAGAATAGGCCCTAAAGCGCTCCAAATTTCCACTTGCAGATTCTACAAAAAGAGTGTTTCAAAACTGCTCTTTCAAAAGGAAGGCTCAAGTCTGTTAGTTGAACGCACTCATCACAAAGAAGTTTCTGAGAATGCTTCTGTGTAGTTTTTAGGTGAAGATATTTCCTTTTCCAGCATAGGCGTCAAAGCGATCCAAATAAACACTTGCAGATTCTACAAAAGGAGTCTATCCAAACTGCTCTATCAGAGGGAATGTTCAAGTCTGTGAGTTGAATGCAGTAATCACACAGAAGTTTGTGAGAATGCTTCTGTCTAGTTTTTAGGTGAAGATATTTCTTTTCCCAGAATAGGCCCTAAAGCGCTCCAAATTTCCACTTGCAGATTCTACAAAAAGAGTGTTTCAAAACTGCTCTTTCAAAAGGAAGGCTCAAGTCTGTGAGTTGAATGCACTCATCACAAAGAAGTTTCTGAGAATGCTTCTGTGTAGTTGTTATGTGAAGATACTTCCTTTTCCAGCATATGCCTCAAAGCGCTCGAAATAAACACTTGCAGATTCTACGAAAGGAGTGTTTCAAAACTGTCCTATCAAAAGAAACGTTCAAGTCTGTGAGTTGAATGCACTCATCACAGAGAAGTTTCTGAGAATGCTTCTGTGTAGTTTTTAGGTGAAGATATTTCCTTTTCCAGCATAGGCGTCAAAGCGATCCAAATAAGCCCTTGCAGATTCTACAAAAGGAGTGTTTCCAAACTGCTCTATCAGAGGGAATGTTCAAGTCTGTGAGTTGAATGCAGTAATCACACAGAAGTTTGTGAGAATGCTTCTGTCTAGTTTTTAGGTGAAGATATTTCATTTCCCAGAATAGGCCTGAAAGCGCTCCAAATTTCCACTTGCAGATTCTACAAAAAGAGTGTTTCAAAACTACTCTTTCAAAAGGAAGGCTCAAGTCTGTGAGTTGAATGCACTCATCACAAAGAAGTTTCTGAGAATGCTTCTGTGTAGTTGTTATGTGAAGATACTTCCTTTTCCAGCATAGGCCCCAAAGCGCTCGAAATAAACACTTGCAGATTCTACGAAAGGAGTGTTTCAAAACTGTCCTATGAAAAGAAACGTTCAAGTCTGTGAGTTGAATGCACTCATCACAGAGAAGTTTCTGAGAATGCTTCTGTGTAGTTTTTAGGTGAAGATATATCCTTTTCCAGCATAGGCGTCAAAGCGATCCAAATAAACACTTGCAGATTCTACAAAAGGAGTGTTTCCAAACTGCTCTATCAAGAGGAATGTTCAAGTCTGTGAGTAGAATGCACTCACCACAAAGAAGTTTCTGAGAATGCTTCTGTCTAGTTTTTATGTGAAGATATTTCCTTTTCCAGCATAGGCGTCAAAGCGCTCCAAATAAACACTTGCAGATTCTACAAAAGGAGTGTTTCCAAACTGCTCTATCAGAGGGAATGTTCAAGTCTGTGAGTTGAATGCACTAGTCAGACAGAAGTTTGTGAGAATGCTTCTGTGTAGTTTTTAGGTGAAGATATTTCCTTTTCCAGCATAGGTCTCAAAGTGATCCAAATAAACACTTGCAGATTCTACAAAAGGAGTGTTTCCAAACTGCTCTATCAGAGGGAATGTTCAAGTCTGTGAGTTGAATGCAGTAATCACACAGAAGTTTGTGAAAATGCTTCTGTCTAGTTTCAGGTGGAGATATTACTTTTCCCAGCATAGGCCTCAAAGCCCTCCAAATATCCACTTGCAGACTCTACAAAAAGAGTGTTTCAAAACTGCTCTTTCAAAAGGATGGCTCAAGCCGGTGAGTTGAATGCACTCATCACAAAGAACTTTCTGAGAATGCTTCTGTGTAGTTGTTATGTGAAGATACTTCCTTTTCCAGCACAGGCCTCAGTGCGCTCGAAATAAACACTTGCAGATCCTACGAAAGGAGTGTTTCAAAACTGTCCTATCAAAATAAACGTTCAAGTCTGTGAGTTGAATGCAGTCATCACACAGAAGTTTCTGAGAATGCTTCTGTGTAGTTTTTAGGTGAAGATATTTCATTTCCCAGCACAGGCCTCAGAGCGCTCCAAATATGCATTTGCAGATTCTACAAAAAGAGAGCTTGAAAACTCTTCCACCAAAAAGAGGCTTCAACTCTATGAGTAGAATGCACTCATCACAAAGAAGTTTCTGAGAATGCTTCTGTCTAGTTTTTATGTGAAGATATTTCCTTTTCCAGCATAGGCGTCAAAGCGCTCCAAATAAACACTTGCAGATTCTACTAAAGGAGTGTTTCCAAACTGCTCTATCAAAGGCAATGTTCAAGTCTGTGAGTTGAATGCACTCATCACAGAGAAGTTTCTGAGAATGCTTCTGTGTAGTTTTTAGGTGAAGATATTTCCTTTTCCAGCATAGGCGTCAAAGCGATCCAAATAAACACTTGCAGATTCTACAAAAGGAGGGTATCCAAACTGCTCTATCAGAGGGAATGTTCAAGTCTGTGAGTTGAATGCAGTAATCACACAGAAGTTTGTGAGAATGCTTCTGTCTAGTTTTTAGGTGAAGATATTTCTTTTCCCAGAATAGGCCCTGAAGCGCTCCAAATTTCCACTTGCAGATTCTACAAAAAGAGTGTTTCAAAACTGCTCTTTCAAAAGGAAGGCTCAAGTCTGTGAGTTGAATGCACTCATCACAAAGAAGTTTCTGAGAATGCTTCTGTGTAGTTTTTAGGTGAAGATATTTCCTTTTCCAGCATAGGCGTCAAAGCGATCCAAATAAACACTTGCAGATTCTACAAAAGGAGTCTACCCAAACTGCTCTATCAGAGGGAATGTTCAAGTCTGTGAGTTGAATGCAGTAATCACTCAGAAGTTTGTGAGAATGCTTCTGTCTAGTTTTTAGGTGAAGATATTTCTTTTCCCAGAATAGGCCCTAAAGCGCTCCAAATTTCCACTTGCAGATTCTACAAAAAGAGTGTTTCAAAACTGCTCTTTCAAAAGGAAGGCTCAAGTCTGTGAGTTGAATGCACTCATTACAAAGAAGTTTCTGAGAATGCTTCTGTGTAGTTGTTATGTGAAGATACTTCCTTTTCCAGCATAGGCCTCAAAGCGCTCGAAATAAACACTTGCAGATTCTACGAAAGGAGTGTTTCAAAACTGTCCTATCAAAAGAAACGTTCAAGTCTGTGAGTTGAATGCACTCATCACAGAGAAGTTTCTGAGAATGCTTCTGTGTAGTTTTTAGGTGAAGATATTTCCTTTTCCAGCATAGGCGTCAAAGCGATCCAAATAAGCCCTTGCAGATTCTACAAAAGGAGTGTTTCCAAACTGCTCTATCAGAGGGAATGTTCAAGTCTGTGAGTTGAATGCAGTAATCACACAGAAGTTTGTGAGAATGCTTCTGTCTAGTTTTTAGGTGAAGATATTTCATTTCCCAGAATAGGCCTGAAAGCGCTCCAAATTTCCACTTGCAGATTCTACAAAAAGAGTGTTTCAAAACTACTCTTTCAAAAGGAAGGCTCAAGTCTGTGAGTTGAATGCACTCATCACAAAGAAGTTTCTGAGAATGCTTCTGTGTAGTTGTTATGTGAAGATACTTCCTTTTCCAGCATAGGCCCCAAAGCGCTCGAAATAAACACTTGCAGATTCTACGAAAGGAGTGTTTCAAAACTGTCCTATGAAAAGAAACGTTCAAGTCTGTGAGTTGAATGCACTCATCACAGAGAAGTTTCTGAGAATGCTTCTGTGTAGTTTTTAGGTGAAGATATATCCTTTTCCAGCATAGGCGTCAAAGCGATCCAAATAAACACTTGCAGATTCTACAAAAGGAGTGTTTCCAAACTGCTCTATCAAGAGGAATGTTCAAGTCTGCGAGTAGAATGCACTCACCACAAAGAAGTTTCTGAGAATGCTTCTGTCTAGTTTTTATGTGAAGATATTTCCTTTTCCAGCATAGGCGTCAAAGCGCTCCAAATAAACACTTGCAGATTCTACAAAAGGAGTGTTTCCAAACCGCTCTATCAGAGGGTATGTTCAAGTCTGTGAGTTGAATGCACTAGTCAGACAGAAGTTTGTGAGAATGCTTCTGTGTAGTTTTTAGGTGAAGATATTTCCTTTTCCAGCATAGGTCTCAAAGTGATCCAAATAAACACTTGCAGATTCTACAAAAGGAGTGTTTCCAAACTGCTCTATCAGAGGGAATGTTCAAGTCTGTGAGTTGAATGCAGTAATCACACAGAAGTTTGTGAGAATGCTTCTGTCTAGTTTCAGGTGGAGATATTTCTTTTCCCAGCATAGGCCTCAAAGCCCTCCAAATATCCACTTGCAGACTCTACAAAAAGAGTGTTTCAAAACTGCTCTTTCAAAAGGATAGCTCAAGTCGGTGAGTTGAATGCACTCATCACAAAGAAGTTTCTGAGAATGCTTCTGTGTAGTTGTTATGTGAAGATACTTCCTTTTCCAGCACAGGCCTCAGTGCGCTCGAAATAAACACTTGCAGATCCTACGAAAGGAGTGTTTCAAAACTGTCCTATCAAAATAAACGTTCAAGTCTGTGAGTTGAATGCAGTCATCACACAGAAGTTTCTGAGAATGCTTCTGTGTAGTTTTTAGGTGAAGATATTTCATTTCCCAGCACAGGCCTCAGAGCGCTCCAAATATGCATTTGCAGATTCTACAAAAAGAGAGCTTGAAAACTCTTCCACCAAAAAGAGGCTTCAACTCTATGAGTAGAATGCACTCATCACAAAGAAGTTTCTGAGAATGCTTCTGTCTAGTTTTTAGGTGAAGATATTTCTTTTCCCAGAATAGGCCCTGAAGCGCTCCAAATTTCCACTTGCAGATTCTACAAAAAGAGTGTTTCAAAACTGCTCTTTCAAAAGGAAGGCTCAAGTCTGTGAGTTGAATGCACTCATCACAAAGAAGTTTCTGAGAATGCTTCTGTGTAGTTTTTAGGTGAAGATATTTCCTTTTCCAGCATAGGCGTCAAAGCGATCCAAATAAACACTTGCAGATTCTACAAAAGGAGTCTACCCAAACTGCTCTATCAGAGGGAATGTTCAAGTCTGTGAGTTGAATGCAGTCATCACACAGAAGTTTGTGAGAATGCTTCTGTCTAGTTTTTAGGTGAAGATATTTCTTTTCCCAGAATAGGCCCTAAAGCGCTCCAAATTTCCACTTGCAGATTCTACAAAAAGAGTGTTTCAAAACTGCTCTTTCAAAAGGACGGCTCAAGTCTGTGAGTTGAATGCACTCATTACAAAGAAGTTTCTGAGAATGCTTCTGTGTAGTTGTTATGTGAAGATACTTCCTTTTCCAGCATAGGCCTCAAAGCGCTCGAAATAAACACTTGCAGATTCTACGAAAGGAGTGTTTCAAAACTGTCCTATCAAAAGAAACGTTCAAGTCTGTGAGTTGAATGCACTCATCACAGAGAAGTTTCTGAGAATGCTTCTGTGTAGTTTTTAGGTGAAGATATTTCCTTTTCCAGCATAGGCGTCAAAGCGATCCAAATAAGCCCTTGCAGATTCTACAAAAGGAGTGTTTCCAAACCGCTCTATCAGAGGGAATGTTCAAGTCTGTGAGTTGAATGCACTAGTCAGACAGAAGTTTGTGAGAATGCTTCTGTGTAGTTTTTAGGTGAAGATATTTCCTTTTCCAGCATAGGTCTCAAAGTGATCCAAATAAACACTTGCAGATTCTACAAAACGAGTGTTTCCAAACTGCTCTATCAGAGGGAATGTTCAAGTCTGTGAGTTGAATGCAGTAATCACACAGAAGTTTGTGAGAATGCTTCTGTCTAGTTTCAGGTGGAGATATTTCTTTTCCCAGCGTAGGCCTCAAAGCCCTCCAAATATCCACTTGCAGACTCTACAAAAAGAGTGTTTCAAAACTGCTCTTTCAAAAGGATGGCTCAAGCCGGTGAGTTGAATGCACTCATCACAAAGAACTTTCTGAGAATGCTTCTGTGTAGTTGTTATGTGAAGATACTTCCTTTTCCAGCACAGGCCTCAGTGCGCTCGAAATAAACACTTGCAGATCCTACGAAAGGAGTGTTTCAAAACTGTCCTATCAAAATAAACGTTCAAGTCTGTGAGTTGAATGCAGTCATCACACAGAAGTTTCTGAGAATGCTTCTGTGTAGTTTTTAGGTGAAGATATTTCATTTCCCAGCACAGGCCTCAGAGCGCTCCAAATATGCATTTGCAGATTCTACAAAAAGAGAGCTGGAAAACTCTTCCACCAAAAAGAGGCTTCAACTCTATGAGTAGAATGCACTCATCACAAAGAAGTTTCTGAGAATGCTTCTGTCTAGTTTTTATGTGAAGATATTTCCTTTTCCAGCATAGGCGTCAAAGCGCTCCAAATAAACACTTGCAGATTCTACTAAAGGAGTGTTTCCAAACTGCTCTATCAAAGGCAATGTTCAAGTCTGTGAGTTGAATGCACTCATCACAGAGAAGTTTCTGAGAATGCTTCTGTGTAGTTTTTAGGTGAAGATATTTCCTTTTCCAGCATAGGCGTCAAAGCGATCCAAATAAACACTTGCAGATTCTACAAAAGGAGGGTATCCAAACTGCTCTATCAGAGGGAATGTTCAAGTCTGTGAGTTGAATGCAGTAATCACACAGAAGTTTGTGAGAATGCTTCTGTCTAGTTTTTAGGTGAAGATATTTCTTTTCCCAGAATAGGCCCTGAAGCGCTCCAAATTTCCACTTGCAGATTCTACAAAAAGAGTGTTTCAAAACTGCTCTTTCAAAAGGAAGGCTCAAGTCTGTGAGTTGAATGCACTCATCACAAAGAAGTTTCTGAGAATGCTTCTGTGTAGTTTTTAGGTGAAGATATTTCCTTTTCCAGCATAGGCGTCAAAGCGATCCAAATAAACACTTGCAGATTCTACAAAAGGAGTCTACCCAAACTGCTCTATCAGAGGGAATGTTCAAGTCTGTGAGTTGAATGCAGTAATCACTCAGAAGTTTGTGAGAATGCTTCTGTCTAGTTTTTAGGTGAAGATATTTCTTTTCCCAGAATAGGCCCTAAAGCGCTCCAAATTTCCACTTGCAGATTCTACAAAAAGAGTGTTTCAAAACTGCTCTTTCAAAAGGAAGGCTCAAGTCTGTGAGTTGAATGCACTCATTACAAAGAAGTTTCTGAGAATGCTTCTGTGTAGTTGTTATGTGAAGATACTTCCTTTTCCAGCATAGGCCTCAAAGCGCTCGAAATAAACACTTGCAGATTCTACGAAAGGAGTGTTTCAAAACTGTCCTATCAAAAGAAACGTTCAAGTCTGTGAGTTGAATGCACTCATCACAGAGAAGTTTCTGAGAATGCTTCTGTGTAGTTTTTAGGTGAAGATATTTCCTTTTCCAGCATAGGCGTCAAAGCGATCCAAATAAGCCCTTGCAGATTCTACAAAAGGAGTGTTTCCAAACTGCTCTATCAGAGGGAATGTTCAAGTCTGTGAGTTGAATGCAGTAATCACACAGAAGTTTGTGAGAATGCTTCTGTCTAGTTTTTAGGTGAAGATATTTCATTTCCCAGAATAGGCCTGAAAGCGCTCCAAATTTCCACTTGCAGATTCTACAAAAAGAGTGTTTCAAAACTACTCTTTCAAAAGGAAGGCTCAAGTCTGTGAGTTGAATGCACTCATCACAAAGAAGTTTCTGAGAATGCTTCTGTGTAGTTGTTATGTGAAGATACTTCCTTTTCCAGCATAGGCCCCAAAGCGCTCGAAATAAACACTTGCAGATTCTACGAAAGGAGTGTTTCAAAACTGTCCTATGAAAAGAAACGTTCAAGTCTGTGAGTTGAATGCACTCATCACAGAGAAGTTTCTGAGAATGCTTCTGTGTAGTTTTTAGGTGAAGATATATCCTTTTCCAGCATAGGCGTCAAAGCGATCCAAATAAACACTTGCAGATTCTACAAAAGGAGTGTTTCCAAACTGCTCTATCAAGAGGAATGTTCAAGTCTGCGAGTAGAATGCACTCACCACAAAGAAGTTTCTGAGAATGCTTCTGTCTAGTTTTTATGTGAAGATATTTCCTTTTCCAGCATAGGCGTCAAAGCGCTCCAAATAAACACTTGCAGATTCTACAAAAGGAGTGTTTCCAAACCGCTCTATCAGAGGGTATGTTCAAGTCTGTGAGTTGAATGCACTAGTCAGACAGAAGTTTGTGAGAATGCTTCTGTGTAGTTTTTAGGTGAAGATATTTCCTTTTCCAGCATAGGTCTCAAAGTGATCCAAATAAACACTTGCAGATTCTACAAAAGGAGTGTTTCCAAACTGCTCTATCAGAGGGAATGTTCAAGTCTGTGAGTTGAATGCAGTAATCACACAGAAGTTTGTGAGAATGCTTCTGTCTAGTTTCAGGTGGAGATATTTCTTTTCCCAGCATAGGCCTCAAAGCCCTCCAAATATCCACTTGCAGACTCTACAAAAAGAGTGTTTCAAAACTGCTCTTTCAAAAGGATAGCTCAAGTCGGTGAGTTGAATGCACTCATCACAAAGAAGTTTCTGAGAATGCTTCTGTGTAGTTGTTATGTGAAGATACTTCCTTTTCCAGCACAGGCCTCAGTGCGCTCGAAATAAACACTTGCAGATCCTACGAAAGGAGTGTTTCAAAACTGTCCTATCAAAATAAACGTTCAAGTCTGTGAGTTGAATGCAGTCATCACACAGAAGTTTCTGAGAATGCTTCTGTGTAGTTTTTAGGTGAAGATATTTCATTTCCCAGCACAGGCCTCAGAGCGCTCCAAATATGCATTTGCAGATTCTACAAAAAGAGAGCTTGAAAACTCTTCCACCAAAAAGAGGCTTCAACTCTATGAGTAGAATGCACTCATCACAAAGAAGTTTCTGAGAATGCTTCTGTCTAGTTTTTAGGTGAAGATATTTCTTTTCCCAGAATAGGCCCTGAAGCGCTCCAAATTTCCACTTGCAGATTCTACAAAAAGAGTGTTTCAAAACTGCTCTTTCAAAAGGAAGGCTCAAGTCTGTGAGTTGAATGCACTCATCACAAAGAAGTTTCTGAGAATGCTTCTGTGTAGTTTTTAGGTGAAGATATTTCCTTTTCCAGCATAGGCGTCAAAGCGATCCAAATAAACACTTGCAGATTCTACAAAAGGAGTCTACCCAAACTGCTCTATCAGAGGGAATGTTCAAGTCTGTGAGTTGAATGCAGTCATCACACAGAAGTTTGTGAGAATGCTTCTGTCTAGTTTTTAGGTGAAGATATTTCTTTTCCCAGAATAGGCCCTAAAGCGCTCCAAATTTCCACTTGCAGATTCTACAAAAAGAGTGTTTCAAAACTGCTCTTTCAAAAGGACGGCTCAAGTCTGTGAGTTGAATGCACTCATTACAAAGAAGTTTCTGAGAATGCTTCTGTGTAGTTGTTATGTGAAGATACTTCCTTTTCCAGCATAGGCCTCAAAGCGCTCGAAATAAACACTTGCAGATTCTACGAAAGGAGTGTTTCAAAACTGTCCTATCAAAAGAAACGTTCAAGTCTGTGAGTTGAATGCACTCATCACAGAGAAGTTTCTGAGAATGCTTCTGTGTAGTTTTTAGGTGAAGATATTTCCTTTTCCAGCATAGGCGTCAAAGCGATCCAAATAAGCCCTTGCAGATTCTACAAAAGGAGTGTTTCCAAACCGCTCTATCAGAGGGAATGTTCAAGTCTGTGAGTTGAATGCACTAGTCAGACAGAAGTTTGTGAGAATGCTTCTGTGTAGTTTTTAGGTGAAGATATTTCCTTTTCCAGCATAGGTCTCAAAGTGATCCAAATAAACACTTGCAGATTCTACAAAACGAGTGTTTCCAAACTGCTCTATCAGAGGGAATGTTCAAGTCTGTGAGTTGAATGCAGTAATCACACAGAAGTTTGTGAGAATGCTTCTGTCTAGTTTCAGGTGTAGATATTTCTTTTCCCAGCGTAGGCCTCAAAGCCCTCCAAATATCCACTTGCAGACTCTACAAAAAGAGTGTTTCAAAACTGCTCTTTCAAAAGGATGGCTCAAGTCGGTGAGTTGAATGCACTCATCACAAAGAAGTTTCTGAGAATGCTTCTGTGTAGTTGTTATGTGAAGATACTTCCTTTTCCAGCACAGGCCTCAGTGCGCTCGAAATAAACACTTGCAGATCCTACGAAAGGAGTGTTTCAAAACTGTCCTATCAAAATAGACGTTCAAGTCTGTGAGTTGAATGCAGTCATCACACAGAAGTTTCTGAGAATGCTTCTGTGTAGTTTTTAGGTGAAGATATTTCATTTCCCAGCACAGGCCTCAGAGCGCTCCAAATATGCATTTGCAGATTCTACAAAAAGAGAGCTTGAAAACTCTTCCACCAAAAAGAGGCTTCAACTCTATGAGTAGAATGCACTCATCACAAAGAAGTTTCTGAGAATGCTTCTGTCTAGTTTTTATGTGAAGATATTTCCTTTTCCAGCATAGGCGTCAAAGCGCTCCAAATAAACACTTCAGATTCTACTAAAGGAGTGTTTCCAAACTGCTCTATCAAAGGCAATGTTCAAGTCCGTGAGTTGAATGGACTCATCACAGAGAAGTTTCTGAGAATGCTTCTGTGTAGTTTTTAGGTGAAGATATTTCCTTTTCCAGCATAGGCGTCATAGCGATCCAAATAAACACTTGCAGATTCTACAAAAGGAGTGTATCCAAACTGCTCTATCAGAGGGAATGTTCAAGTCTGTGAGTTGAATGCAGTAATCACACAGAAGTTTGTGAGAATGCTTCTGTCTAGTTTTTAGGTGAAGATATTTCTTTTCCCAGAATAGGCCCTAAAGCGCTCCAAATTTCCACTTGCAGATTCTACAAAAAGAGTGTTTCAAAACTGCTCTTTCAAAAGGAAGGCTCAAGTCTGTGAGTTGAATGCACTCATCACAAAGAAGTTTCTGAGAATGCTTCTGTGTAGTTGTTATGTGAAGATACTTCCTTTTCCAGCATAGGCCTCAAAGCGCTCGAAATAAACACTTGCAGATTCTACGAAAGGAGTGTTTCAAAACTGTCCTATCAAAAGAAACGTTCAAGTCTGTGAGTTGAATGCACTCATCACAGAGAAGTTTCTGAGAATGCTTCTGTGTAGTTTTTAGGTGAAGATATTTCCTTTTCCAGCATAGGCGTCAAAGCGATCCAAATAAGCCCTTGCAGATTCTACAAAAGGAGTGTTTCAAAACTGCTCTATCAGAGGGAATGTTCAAGTCTGTGAGTTGAATGCAGTAATCACACAGAAGTTTGTGAGAATGCTTCTGTCTAGTTTTTAGGTGAAGATATTTCATTTCCCAGAATAGGCCTGAAAGCGCTCCAAATTTCCACTTGCAGATTCTACAAAAAGAGTGTTTCAAAACTACTCTTTCAAAAGGAAGGCTCAAGTCTGTGAGTTGAATGCACTCATCACAAAGAAGTTTCTGAGAATGCTTCTGTGTAGTTGTTATGTGAAGATACTTCCTTTTCCAGCATAGGCCCCAAAGCGCTCGAAATAAACACTTGCAGATTCTACGAAAGGAGTGTTTCAAAACTGTCCTATGAAAAGAAACGTTCAAGTCTGTGAGTTGAATGCACTCATCACAGAGAAGTTTCTGAGAATGCTTCTGTGTAGTTTTTAGGTGAAGATATATCCTTTTCCAGCATAGGCGTCAAAGCGATCCAAATAAACACTTGCAGATTCTACAAAAGGAGTGTTTCCAAACTGCTCTATCAAGAGGAATGTTCAAGTCTGTGAGTAGAATGCACTCACCACAAAGAAGTTTCTGAGAATGCTTCTGTCTAGTTTTTATGTGAAGATATTTCCTTTTCCAGCATAGGCGTCAAAGCGCTCCAAATAAACACTTGCAGATTCTACAAAAGGAGTGTTTCCAAACTGCTCTATCAGAGGGAATGTTCAAGTCTGTGAGTTGAATGCACTAGTCAGACAGAAGTTTGTGAGAATGCTTCTGTGTAGTTTTTAGGTGAAGATATTTCCTTTTCCAGCATAGGTCTCAAAGTGATCCAAATAAACACTTGCAGATTCTACAAAAGGAGTGTTTCCAAACTGCTCTATCAGAGGGAATGTTCAAGTCTGTGAGTTGAATGCAGTAATCACACAGAAGTTTGTGAGAATGCTTCTGTCTAGTTTCAGGTGGAGATATTTCTTTTCCCAGCATAGGCCTCAAAGCCCTCCAAATATCCACTTGCAGACTCTACAAAAAGAGTGTTTCAAAACTACTCTTTCAAAAGGATGGCTCAAGTCGGTGAGTTGAATGCACTCATCACAAAGAAGTTTCTGAGAATGCTTCTGTGTAGTTGTTATGTGAAGATACTTCCTTTTCCAGCACAGGCCTCAGTGCGCTCGAAATAAACACTTGCAGATCCTACGAAAGGAGTGTTTCAAAACTGTCCTATCAAAATAAACGTTCAAGTCTGTGAGTTGAATGCAGTCATCACACAGAAGTTTCTGAGAATGCTTCTGTGTAGTTTTTAGGTGAAGATATTTCATTTCCCAGCACAGGCCTCAGAGCGCTCCAAATATGCATTTGCAGATTCTACAAAAAGAGAGCTTGAAAACTCTTCCACCAAAAAGAGGCTTCAACTCTATGAGTAGAATGCACTCATCACAAAGAAGTTTCTGAGAATGCTTCTGTCTAGTTTTTATGTGAAGATATTTCCTTTTCCAGCATAGGCGTCAAAGCGCTCCAAATAAACACTTGCAGATTCTACTAAAGGAGTGTTTCCAAACTGCTCTATCAAAGGCAATGTTCAAGTCTGTGAGTTGAATGCACTCATCACAGAGAAGTTTCTGAGAATGCTTCTGTGTAGTTTTTAGGTGAAGATATTTCCTTTTCCAGCATAGGCGTCAAAGCGATCCAAATAAACACTTGCAGATTCTACAAAAGGAGGGTATCCAAACTGCTCTATCAGAGGGAATGTTCAAGTCTGTGAGTTGAATGCAGTAATCACACAGAAGTTTGTGAGAATGCTTCTGTCTAGTTTTTAGGTGAAGATATTTCTTTTCCCAGAATAGGCCCTAAAGCGCTCCAAATTTCCACTTGCAGATTCTACAAAAAGAGTGTTTCAAAACTGCTCTTTCAAAAGGAAGGCTCAAGTCTGTGAGTTGAATGCACTCATCACAAAGAAGTTTCTGAGAATGCTTCTGTGTAGTTGTTATGTGAAGATACTTCCTTTTCCAGCATAGGCCTCAAAGCGCTCGAAATAAACACTTGCAGATTCTACGAAAGGAGTGTTTCAAAACTGTCCTATCAAAAGAAACGTTCAAGTCTGTGAGTTGAATGCACTCATCACAGAGAAGTTTCTGAGAATGCTTCTGTGTAGTTTTTAGGTGAAGATATTTCCTTTTCCAGCATAGGCGTCAAAGCGATCCAAATAAGCCCTTGCAGATTCTACAAAAGGAGTGTTTCCAAACTGCTCTATCAGAGGGAATGTTCAAGTCTGTGAGTTGAATGCAGTAATCACACAGAAGTTTGTGAGAATGCTTCTGTCTAGTTTTTAGGTGAAGATATTTCATTTCCCAGAATAGGCCTGAAAGCGCTCCAAATTTCCACTTGCAGATTCTACAAAAAGAGTGTTTCAAAACTACTCTTTCAAAAGGAAGGCTCAAGTCTGTGAGTTGAATGCACTCATCACAAAGAAGTTTCTGAGAATGCTTCTGTGTAGTTGTTATGTGAAGATACTTCCTTTTCCAGCATAGGCCCCAAAGCGCTCGAAATAAACACTTGCAGATTCTACGAAAGGAGTGTTTCAAAACTGTCCTATGAAAAGAAACGTTCAAGTCTGTGAGTTGAATGCACTCATCACAGAGAAGTTTCTGAGAATGCTTCTGTGTAGTTTTTAGGTGAAGATATATCCTTTTCCAGCATAGGCGTCAAAGCGATCCAAATAAACACTTGCAGATTCTACAAAAGGAGTGTTTCCACACTGCTCTATCAAGAGGAATGTTCAAGTCTGTGAGTAGAATGCACTCACCACAAAGAAGTTTCTGAGAATGCTTCTGTCTAGTTTTTATGTGAAGATATTTCCTTTTCCAGCATAGGCGTCAAAGCGCTCCAAATAAACACTTGCAGATTCTACAAAAGGAGTGTTTCCAAACTGCTCTATCAGAGGGAATGTTCAAGTCTGTGAGTTGAATGCACTAGTCAGACAGAAGTTTGTGAGAATGCTTCTGTGTAGTTTTTAGGTGAAGATATTTCCTTTTCCAGCATAGGTCTCAAAGTGATCCAAATAAACACTTGCAGATTCTACAAAAGGAGTGTTTCCAAACTGCTCTATCAGAGGGAATGTTCAAGTCTGTGAGTTGAATGCAGTAATCACACAGAAGTTTGTGAGAATGCTTCTGTCTAGTTTCAGGTGGAGATATTTCTTTTCCCAGCATAGGCCTCAAAGCCCTCCAAATATCCACTTGCAGACTCTACAAAAAGAGTGTTTCAAAACTGCTCTTTCAAAAGGATGGCTCAAGTCGGTGAGTTGAATGCACTCATCACAAAGAACTTTCTGAGAATGCTTCTGTGTAGTTGTTATGTGAAGATACTTCCTTTTCCAGCACAGGCCTCAGTGCGCTCGAAACAAACACTTGCAGATCCTACGAAAGGAGTGTTTCAAAACTGTCCTATCAAAATAAACGTTCAAGTCTGTGAGTTGAATGCAGTCATCACACAGAAGTTTCTGAGAATGCTTCTGTGTAGTTTTTAGGTGAAGATATTTCATTTCCCAGCACAGGCCTCAGAGCGCTCCAAATATGCATTTGCAGATTCTACAAAAAGAGAGCTTGAAAACTCTTCCACCAAAAAGAGGCTTCAACTCTATGAGTAGAATGCACTCATCACAAAGAAGTTTCTGAGAATGCTTCTGTCTAGTTTTTATGTGAAGATATTTCCTTTTCCAGCATAGGCGTCAAAGCGCTCCAAATAAACACTTGCAGATTCTACTAAAGGAGTGTTTCCAAACTGCTCTATCAAAGGCAATGTTCAAGTCTGTGAGTTGAATGCACTCATCACAGAGAAGTTTCTGAGAATGCTTCTGTGTAGTTTTTAGGTGAAGATATTTCCTTTTCCAGCATAGGCGTCAAAGCGATCCAAATAAACATTTGCAGATTCTACAAAAGGAGTGTATCCAAACTGCTCTATCAGAGGGAATGTTCAAGTCTGTGAGTTGAATGCAGTAATCACACAGAAGTTTGTGAGAATGCTTCTGTCTAGTTTTTAGGTGAAGATATTTCTTTTCCCAGAATAGGCCCTAAAGCGCTCCAAATTTCCACTTGCAGATTCTACAAAAAGAGTGTTTCAAAACTGCTCTTTCAAAAGGAAGGCTCAAGTCTGTGAGTTGAATACACTCATAACAAATAAATTTCTGAGAATGCTTCTGTGTAGTTTTTAGGTGAAGATATTTCCTTTTCCAGCATAGGCGTCAAAGCGATCCAAATAAACACTTGCAGATTCTACAAAAGGAGTCTATCCAAACTGCTCTATCAGAGGGAATGTTCAAGTCTGTGAGTTGAATGCAGTCATCACACAGAAGTTTGTGAGAATGCTTCTGTCTAGTTTTTAGGTGAAGATATTTCTTTTCCCAGAATAGGCCCTAAAGCGCTCCAAATTTCCACTTGCAGATTCTACAAAAAGAGTGTTTCAAAACTGCTCTTTCAAAAGGAAGGCTCAAGTCTGTGAGTTAAATGCACTCATCACAAAGAAGTTTCTGAGAATGCTTCTGTGTAGTTGTTATGTGAAGATACTTCCTTTTCCAGCATAGGCCTCAAAGCGCTCGAAATAAACACTTGCAGATTCTACGACAGGAGTGTTTCTAAACTGTCCTATCAAAAGAAACGTTCACGTCTGTGAGTTGAATGCACTCATCACAGAGAAGTTTCTGAGAATGCTTCTGTGTAGTTTTTAGGTGAAGATATTTCCTTTTCCAGCATAGGCGTCAAAGCGATCCAAATAAGCCCTTGCAGATTCTACAAAAGGAGTGTTTCCAAACTGCTCTATCAGAGGGAATGTTCAAGTCTGTGAGTTGAATGCAGTAATCACACAGAAGTTTGTGAGAATGCTTCTGTCTAGTTTTTAGGTGAAGATATTTCATTTCCCAGAATAGGCCTGAAAGCGCTCCAAATTTCCACTTGCAGATTCTACAAAAAGAGTGTTTCAAAACTACTCTTTCAAAAGGAAGGCTCAAGTCTGTGAGTTGAATGCACTCATCACAAAGAAGTTTCTGAGAATGCTTCTGTGTAGTTGTTATGTGAAGACACTTCCTTTTCCAGCATAGGCCCCAAAGCGCTCGAAATAAACACTTGCAGATTCTACGAAAGGAGTGTTTCAAAACTGTCCTATGAAAAGAAACGTTCAAGTCTGTGAGTTGAATGCACTCATCACAGAGAAGTTTCTGAGAATGCTTCTGTGTAGTTTTTAGGTGAAGATATATCCTTTTCCAGCATAGGCGTCAAAGCGATCCAAATAAACACTTGCAGATTCTACAAAAGGAGTGTTTCCAAACTGCTCTATCAAGAGGAATGTTCAAGTCTGTGAGTAGAATGCACTCACCACAAAGAAGTTTCTGAGAATGCTTCTGTCTAGTTTTTATGTGAAGATATTTCCTTTTCCAGCATAGGCGTCAAAGCGCTCCAAATAAACACTTGCAGATTCTACAAAAGGAGTGTTTCCAAACTGCTCTATCAGAGGGAATGTTCAAGTCTGTGAGTTGAATGCACTAGTCAGACAGAAGTTTGTGAGAATGCTTCTGTGTAGTTTTTAGGTGAAGATATTTCCTTTTCCAGCATAGGTCTCAAAGTGATCCAAATAAACACTTGCAGATTCTACAAAAGGAGTGTTTCCAAACTGCTCTATCAGAGGGAATGTTCAAGTCTGTGAGTTGAATGCAGTAATCACACAGAAGTTTGTGAGAATGCTTCTGTCTAGTTTCAGGTGGAGATATTTCTTTTCCCAGCATAGGCCTCAAAGCCCTCCAAATATCCACTTGCAGACTCTACAAAAAGAGTGTTTCAAAACTGCTCTTTCAAAAGGATGGCTCAAGTCGGTGAGTTGAATGCACTCATCACAAAGAAGTTTCTGAGAATGCTTCTGTGTAGTTGTTATGTGAAGATACTTCCTTTTCCAGCACAGGCCTCAGTGCGCTCGAAATAAACACTTGCAGATCCTACGAAAGGAGTGTTTCAAAACTGTCCTATCAAAATAAACGTTCAAGTCTGTGAGTTGAATGCAGTCATCACACAGAAGTTTCTGAGAATGCTTCTGTGTAGTTTTTAGGTGAAGATATTTCATTTCCCAGCACAGGCCTCAGAGCGCTCCAAATATGCATTTGCAGATTCTACAAAAAGAGAGCTTGAAAACTCTTCCACCAAAAAGAGGCTTCAACTCTATGAGTAGAATGCACTCATCACAAAGAAGTTTCTGAGAATGCTTCTGTCTAGTTTTTATGTGAAGATATTTCCTTTTCCAGCATAGGCGTCAAAGCGCTCCAAATAAACACTTGCAGATTCTACTAAAGGAGTGTTTCCAAACTGCTCTATCAAAGGCAATGTTCAAGTCTGTGAGTTGAATGCACTCATCACAGAGAAGTTTCTGAGAATGCTTCTGTGTAGTTTTTAGGTGAAGATATTTCCTTTTCCAGCATAGGCGTCAAAGCGATCCAAATAAACATTTGCAGATTCTACAAAAGGAGTGTATCCAAACTGCTCTATCAGAGGGAATGTTCAAGTCTGTGAGTTGAATGCAGTAATCACACAGAAGTTTGTGAGAATGCTTCTGTCTAGTTTTTAGGTGAAGATATTTCTTTTCCCAGAATAGGCCCTAAAGCGCTCCAAATTTCCACTTGCAGATTCTACAAAAAGAGTGTTTCAAAACTGCTCTTTCAAAAGGAAGGCTCAAGTCTGTGAGTTGAATACACTCATAACAAATAAATTTCTGAGAATGCTTCTGTGTAGTTTTTAGGTGAAGATATTTCCTTTTCCAGCATAGGCGTCAAAGCGATCCAAATAAACACTTGCAGATTCTACAAAAGGAGTCTATCCAAACTGCTCTATCAGAGGGAATGTTCAAGTCTGTGAGTTGAATGCAGTCATCACACAGAAGTTTGTGAGAATGCTTCTGTCTAGTTTTTAGGTGAAGATATTTCTTTTCCCAGAATAGGCCCTAAAGCGCTCCAAATTTCCACTTGCAGATTCTACAAAAAGAGTGTTTCAAAACTGCTCTTTCAAAAGGAAGGCTCAAGTCTGTGAGTTAAATGCACTCATCACAAAGAAGTTTCTGAGAATGCTTCTGTGTAGTTGTTATGTGAAGATACTTCCTTTTCCAGCATAGGCCTCAAAGCGCTCGAAATAAACACTTGCAGATTCTACGACAGGAGTGTTTCTAAACTGTCCTATCAAAAGAAACGTTCACGTCTGTGAGTTGAATGCACTCATCACAGAGAAGTTTCTGAGAATGCTTCTGTGTAGTTTTTAGGTGAAGATATTTCCTTTTCCAGCATAGGCGTCAAAGCGATCCAAATAAGCCCTTGCAGATTCTACAAAAGGAGTGTTTCCAAACTGCTCTATCAGAGGGAATGTTCAAGTCTGTGAGTTGAATGCAGTAATCACACAGAAGTTTGTGAGAATGCTTCTGTCTAGTTTTTAGGTGAAGATATTTCATTTCCCAGAATAGGCCTGAAAGCGCTCCAAATTTCCACTTGCAGATTCTACAAAAAGAGTGTTTCAAAACTACTCTTTCAAAAGGAAGGCTCAAGTCTGTGAGTTGAATGCACTCATCACAAAGAAGTTTCTGAGAATGCTTCTGTGTAGTTGTTATGTGAAGACACTTCCTTTTCCAGCATAGGCCCCAAAGCGCTCGAAATAAACACTTGCAGATTCTACGAAAGGAGTGTTTCAAAACTGTCCTATGAAAAGAAACGTTCAAGTCTGTGAGTTGAATGCACTCATCACAGAGAAGTTTCTGAGAATGCTTCTGTGTAGTTTTTAGGTGAAGATATATCCTTTTCCAGCATAGGCGTCAAAGCGATCCAAATAAACACTTGCAGATTCTACAAAAGGAGTGTTTCCAAACTGCTCTATCAAGAGGAATGTTCAAGTCTGTGAGTAGAATGCACTCACCACAAAGAAGTTTCTGAGAATGCTTCTGTCTAGTTTTTATGTGAAGATATTTCCTTTTCCAGCATAGGCGTCAAAGCGCTCCAAATAAACACTTGCAGATTCTACAAAAGGAGTGTTTCCAAACTGCTCTATCAGAGGGAATGTTCAAGTCTGTGAGTTGAATGCACTAGTCAGACAGAAGTTTGTGAGAATGCTTCTGTGTAGTTTTTAGGTGAAGATATTTCCTTTTCCAGCATAGGTCTCAAAGTGATCCAAATAAACACTTGCAGATTCTACAAAAGGAGTGTTTCCAAACTGCTCTATCAGAGGGAATGTTCAAGTCTGTGAGTTGAATGCAGTAATCACACAGAAGTTTGTGAGAATGCTTCTGTCTAGTTTCAGGTGGAGATATTTCTTTTCCCAGCATAGGCCTCAAAGCCCTCCAAATATCCACTTGCAGACTCTACAAAAAGAGTGTTTCAAAACTGCTCTTTCAAAAGGATGGCTCAAGTCGGTGAGTTGAATGCACTCATCACAAAGAAGTTTCTGAGAATGCTTCTGTGTAGTTGTTATGTGAAGATACTTCCTTTTCCAGCACAGGCCTCAGTGCGCTCGAAATAAACACTTGCAGATCCTACGAAAGGAGTGTTTCAAAACTGTCCTATCAAAATAAACGTTCAAGTCTGTGAGTTGAATGCAGTCATCACACAGAAGTTTCTGAGAATGCTTCTGTGTAGTTTTTAGGTGAAGATATTTCATTTCCCAGCACAGGCCTCAGAGCGCTCCAAATATGCATTTGCAGATTCTACAAAAAGAGAGCTTGAAAACTCTTCCACCAAAAAGAGGCTTCAACTCTATGAGTAGAATGCACTCATCACAAAGAAGTTTCTGAGAATGCTTCTGTCTAGTTTTTATGTGAAGATATTTCCTTTTCCAGCATAGGCGTCAAAGCGCTCCAAATAAACACCTGCAGATTCTACTAAAGGAGTGTTTCCAAACTGCTCTATCAAAGGCAATGTTCATGTCTGTGAGTTGAATGCACTCATCACAGAGAAGTTTCTGAGAATGCTTCTGTGTAGTTTTTAGGTGAAGATATTTCCTTTTCCAGCATAGGCGTCACAGCGATCCAAATAAACACTTGCAGATTCTACAAAAGGAGTGTATCCAAACTGCTCTATCAGAGGGAACGTTCAAGTCTGTGAGTTGAATGCAGTAATCACACAGAAGTTTGTGAGAATGCTTCTGTCTAGTTTTTAGGTGAAGATATTTCTTTTCCCAGAATAGGCCCTAAAGCGCTCCAAATTTCCACTTGCAGATTCTACAAAAAGAGTGTTTCAAAACTGCTCTTTCAAAAGGAAGGCTCAAGTCTGTGAGTTGAATGCACTCATCACAAAGAAGTTTCTGAGAATGCTTCTGTGTAGTTGTTATGTGAAGATACTTCCTTTTCCAGCATAGGCCTCAAAGCGCTCGAAATAAACACTTGCAGATTCTACGAAAGGAGTGTTTCAAAACTGTCCTATCAAAAGAAACGTTCAAGTCTGTGAGTTGAATGCACTCATCACAGAGAAGTTTCTGAGAATGCTTCTGTGTAGTTTTTAGGTGAAGATATTTCCTTTTCCAGCATAGGCGTCAAAGCGATCCAAATAAGCCCTTGCAGATTCTACAAAAGGAGTGTTTCCAAACTGCTCTATCAGAGGGAATGTTCAAGTCTGTGAGTTGAATGCAGTAATCACACAGAAGTTTGTGAGAATGCTTCTGTCTAGTTTTTAGGTGAAGATATTTCATTTCCCAGAATAGGCCTGAAAGCGCTCGAAATTTCCACTTGCAGATTCTACAAAAAGAGTGTTTCAAAACTACTCTTTCAAAAGGAAGGCTCAAGTCTGTGAGTTGAATGCACTCATCACAAAGAAGTTTCTGAGAATGCTTCTGTGTAGTTGTTATGTGAAGATACTTCCTTTTCCAGCATAGGCCCCAAAGCGCTCGAAATAAACACTTGCAGATTCTACGAAAGGAGTGTTTCAAAACTGTCCTATGAAAAGAAACGTTCAAGTCTGTGAGTTGAATGCACTCATCACAGAGAAGTTTCTGAGAATGCTTCTGTGTAGTTTTTAGGTGAAGATATATCCTTTTCCAGCATAGGCGTCAAAGCGATCCAAATAAACACTTGCAGATTCTACAAAAGGAGTGTTTCCACACTGCTCTATCAAGAGGAATGTTCAAGTCTGTGAGTAGAATGCACTCACCACAAAGAAGTTTCTGAGAATGCTTCTGTCTAGTTTTTATGTGAAGATATTTCCTTTTCCAGCATAGGCGCCAAAGCGCTCCAAATAAACACTTGCAGATTCTACAAAAGGAGTGTTTCCAAACCGCTCTATCAGAGGGAATGTTCTAGTCCGTGAGTTGAATGCACTAGTCAGACAGAAGTTTGTGAGAATGCTTCTGTGTAGTTTTTAGGTGAAGATATTTCCTTTTCCAGCATAGGTCTCAAAGTGATCCAAATAAACACTTGCAGATTCTACAAAACGAGTGTTTAAAAACTGCTCTATCAGAGGGAATGTTCAAGTCTGTGAGTTGAATGCAGTAATCACACAGAAGTTTGTGAGAATGCTTCTGTCTAGTTTCAGGTGGAGATATTTCTTTTCCCAGCATAGGCCTCAAAGCCCTCCAAATATCCACTTGCAGACTCTACAAAAAGAGTGTTTCAAAACTGCTCTTTCAAAAGGATGGCTCAAGTCGGTGAGTTGAATGCACTCATCACAAAGAAGTTTCTGAGAATGCTTCTGTGTAGTTGTTATGTGAAGATACTTCCTTTTCCAGCACAGGCCTCAGTGCGCTCGAAATAAACACTTGCAGATCCTACGAAAGGAGTGTTTCAAAACTGTCCTATCAAAAGAAACGTTCAAGTCTGTGAGTTGAATGCACTCATCACAGAGAAGTTTCTGAGAATGCTTCTGTGTAGTTTTTAGGTGAAGATATTTCCTTTTCCAGCATAGGCGTCAAAGCGATCCAAATAAGCCCTTGCAGATTCTACAAAAGGAGTGTTTCCAAACTGCTCTATCAGAGGGAATGTTCAAGTCTGTGAGTTGAATGCAGTAATCACACAGAAGTTTGTGAGAATGCTTCTGTCTAGTTTTTAGGTGAAGATATTTCATTTCCCAGAATAGGCCTGAAAGCGCTCCAAATTTCCACTTGCAGATTCTACAAAAAGAGTGTTTCAAAACTACTCTTTCAAAAGGAAGGCTCAAGTCTGTGAGTTGAATGCACTCATCACAAAGAAGTTTCTGAGAATGCTTCTGTGTAGTTGTTATGTGAAGATACTTCCTTTTCCAGCATAGGTCCCAAAGCGCTCGAAATAAACACTTGCAGATTCTACGAAAGGAGTGTTTCAAAACTGTTCTATGAAGAGAAACGTTCAAGTCTGTGAGTTGAATGCACTCACCACAGAGAAGTTTCTGAGAATGCTTCTGTGTAGTTTTTAGGTGAAGATATATCCTTTTCCAGCATAGGCGTCAAAGCGATCCAAATAAACACTTGCAGATTCTACAAAAGGAGTGTTTCCAAACTGCTCTATCAAGAGGAATGTTCAAGTCTGTGAGTAGAATGCACTCACCACAAAGAAGTTTCTGAGAATGCTTCTGTCTAGTTTTTATGTGAAGATATTTCCTTTTCCAGCATAGGCGTCAAGGCGCTCCAAATAAACACTTGCAGATTCTACAAAAGGAGTGTTTCCAAACTGCTCTATCAGAGGGAATGTTCAAGTCTGTGAGTTGAATGCACTAGTCACACCGAAGTTTGTGAGAATGCTTCTGTGTAGTTTTTAGGTGAAGATATTTCCTTTTCCAGCATAGGTCTCAAAGTGATCCAAATAAACACTTGCAGATTCTACAAAAGGAGTGTTTCCAAACTGCTCTATCAGAGGGAATGCTCAAGTCTGTGAGTTGAATGCAGTAATCACACAGAAGTTTGTGAGAATGCTTCTGTCTAGTTTCAGGTGGAGATATTTCTTTTCCCAGCATAGGCCTCAAAGCCCTCCAAGTATCCACTTGCAGACTCTACAAAAAGAGTGTTTCAAAACTGCTCTTTCAAAAGGATGGCTCAAGTCGGTGGGTTGAATGCACTTATCACAAAGAACTTTCTGAGAATGCTTCTGTGTAGTTGTTATGTGAAGATACTTCCTTTTCCAGCACAGGCCTCAGTGCGCTCGAAATAAACACTTGCAGATCCTACGAAAGGAGTGTTTCAAAACTGTCCTATCAAAATAAACGTTCAAGTCTGTGAGTTGAATGCAGTCATCACACAGAAGTTTCTGAGAATGCTTCTGTGTAGTTTTTAGGTGAAGATACTTCATTTCCCAGCACAGGCCTCAGAGCGCTCCAAATATGCATTTGCAGATTCTACAAAAAGAGAGCTTGAAAACTCTTCCACCAAAAAGAGGCTTCAACTCTATGAGTAGAATGCACTCATCACAAAGAAGTTTCTGAGAATGCTTCTGTCTAGTTTTTATGTGAAGATATTTCCTTTTCCAGCATAGGCGTCAAAGCGCTCCAAATAAACACTTGCAGATTCTACTAAAGGAGTGTTTCCAAACTGCTCTATCAAAGGCAATGTTCAAGTCTGTGAGTTGAATGCACTCATCACAGAGAAGTTTCTGAGAATGCTTCTGTGTAGTTTTTAGGTGAAGATATTTCCTTTTCCAGCATAGGCGTCAAAGCGATCCAAATAAACACTTGCAGATTCTACAAAAGGAGTGTATCCAAACTGCTCTATCAGAGGGAATGTTCAAGTCTGTGAGTTGAATGCAGTCATCACACAGAAGTTTGTGAGAATGCTTCTGTCTAGTTTTTGGGTGAAGATATTTCTTTTCCCAGAATAGGCCCTAAAGCGCTCCAAATTTCCACTTGCAGATTCTACAAAAAGAGTGTTTCAAAACTGCTCTTTCAAAAGGAAGGCTCAAGTCTGTGAGTTGAATGCACTCATTACAAAGAAGTTTCTGAGAATGCTTCTGTGTAGTTGTTATGTGAAGATACTTCCTTTTCCAGCATAGGCCTCAAAGCGCTCGAAATAAACACTTGCAGATTCTACGAAAGGAGTGTTTCAAAACTGTCCTATCAAAAGAAACGTTCAAGTCTCTGAGTTGAATGCACTCATCACAGAGAAGTTTCTGAGAATGCTTCTGTGTAGTTTTTAGGTGAAGATATTTCCTTTTCCAGCATAGGCGTCAAAGCGATCCAAATAAGCCCTTGCAGATTCTACAAAAGGAGTGTTTCCAAACTGCTCTATCAGAGGGAATGTTCAAGTCTGTGAGTTGAATGCAGTAATCACACAGAAGTTTGTGAGAATGCTTCTGTCTAGTTTTTAGGTGAAGATATTTCATTTCCCAGAATAGGCCTGAAAGCGCTCCAAATTTCCACTTGCAGATTCTACAAAAAGAGTGTTTCAAAACTACTCTTTCAAAAGGAAGGCTCAAGTCTGTGAGTTGAATGCACTCATCACAAAGAAGTTTCTGAGAATGCTTCTGTGTAGTTGTTATGTGAAGATACTTCCTTTTCCAGCATAGGCCCCAAAGCGCTCGAAATAAACACTTGCAGATTCTACGAAAGGAGTGTTTCAAAACTGTCCTATGAAAAGAAACGTTCAAGTCTGTGAGTTGAATGCACTCATCACAGAGAAGTTTCTGAGAATGCTTCTGTGTAGTTTTTAGGTGAAGATATATCCTTTTCCAGCATAGGCATCAAAGCGATCCAAATAAACACTTGCAGATTCTACAAAAGGAGTGTTTCCAAACTGCTCTATCAGAGGGAATGTTCAAGGCCGTGAGTTGAATGCACTAGTCAGACAGAAGTTTGTGAGAATGCTTCTGTGTAGTTTTTAGTTGAAGATATTTCCTTTTCCAGCATAGGTCTCAAAGTGATCCAAATAAACACTTGCAGATTCTACAAAAGGAGTGTTTCCAAACTGCTCTATCAGAGGGAATGTTCAAGTCTGTGAGTTGAATGCAGTAATCACACAGAAGTTTGTGAGAATGCTTCTGTCTAGTTTCAGGTGGAGATATTTCTTTTCCCAGCATAGGCCTCAAAGCCCTCCAAATATCCACTTGCAGACTCTACAAAAGAGTGTTTCAAAACTGCTCTTTCAAAAGGATGGCTCAAGTCTGTGAGTTGAATGCACTCATCACAAAGAAGTTTCTGAGAATGCTTCTGTGTAGTTGTTATGTGAAGATACTTCCTTTTCCAGCACAGGCCTCAGTGCGCTCGAAATAAACACTTGCAGATCCTACGAAAGGAGTGTTTCAAAACTGTCCTATCAAAATAAGCGTTCAAGTCTGTAAGTTGAATGCAGTCATCACACAGAAGTTTCTGAGAATGCTTCTGTGTAGTTTTTAGGTGAAGATATTTCCTTTTCCAGAATAGGCGTCAAAGCGATCCAAATAAACACTTGCAGATTCTACAAAAGGAGTGTATCCAAACTGCTCTATCAGAGGGAATGTTCAAGTCTGTGAGTTGAATGCAGTAATCACACAGAAGTTTGTGAGAATGCTTCTGTCTAGTTTTTAGGTGAAGATATTTCTTTTCCCAGAATAGGCCCTAAAGCGCTCCAAATTTCCACTTGCAGATTCTACAAAAAGAGTGTTTCAAAACTGCTCTTTCAAAAGGAAGGCTCAAGTCTGTGAGTTGAACGCACTCATCACAAAGAAGTTTCTGAGAATGCTTCTGTGTAGTTTTTAGGTGAAGATATTTCCTTTTCCAGCATAGGCGTCAAAGCGATCCAAATAAACACTTGCAGATTCTACAAAAGGAGTCTATCCAAACTGCTCTATCAGAGGGAATGTTCAAGTCTGTGAGTTGAATGCAGTAATCACACAGAAGTTTGTGAGAATGCTTCTGTCTAGTTTTTAGGTGAAGATATTTCTTTTCCCAGAATAGGCCCTAAAGCGCTCCAAATTTCCACTTGCAGATTCTACAAAAAGAGTGTTTCAAAACTGCTCTTTCAAAAGGAAGGCTCAAGTCTGTGAGTTGAATGCACTCATCACAAAGAAGTTTCTGAGAATGCTTCTGTGTAGTTGTTATGTGAAGATACTTCCTTTTCCAGCATATGCCTCAAAGCGCTCGAAATAAACACTTGCAGATTCTACGAAAGGAGTGTTTCAAAACTGTCCTATCAAAAGAAACGTTCAAGTCTGTGAGTTGAATGCACTCATCACAGAGAAGTTTCTGAGAATGCTTCTGTGTAGTTTTTAGGTGAAGATATTTCCTTTTCCAGCATAGGCGTCAAAGCGATCCAAATAAGCCCTTGCAGATTCTACAAAAGGAGTGTTTCCAAACTGCTCTATCAGAGGGAATGTTCAAGTCTGTGAGTTGAATGCAGTAATCACACAGAAGTTTGTGAGAATGCTTCTGTCTAGTTTTTAGGTGAAGATATTTCATTTCCCAGAATAGGCCTGAAAGCGCTCCAAATTTCCACTTGCAGATTCTACAAAAAGAGTGTTTCAAAACTACTCTTTCAAAAGGAAGGCTCAAGTCTGTGAGTTGAATGCACTCATCACAAAGAAGTTTCTGAGAATGCTTCTGTGTAGTTGTTAAGTGAAGATACTTCCTTTTCCAGCATAGGCCCCAAAGCGCTCGAAATAAACACTTGCAGATTCTACGAAAGGAGTGTTTCAAAACTGTCCTATGAAAAGAAACGTTCAAGTCTGTGAGTTGAATGCACTCATCACAGAGAAGTTTCTGAGAATGCTTCTGTGTAGTTTTTAGGTGAAGATATATCCTTTTCCAGCATAGGCGTCAAAGCGATCCAAATAAACACTTGCAGATTCTACAAAAGGAGTGTTTCCAAACTGCTCTATCAAGAGGAATGTTCAAGTCTGTGAGTAGAATGCACTCACCACAAAGAAGTTTCTGAGAATGCTTCTGTCTAGTTTTTATGTGAAGATATTTCCTTTTCCAGCATAGGCGTCAAAGCGCTCCAAATAAACACTTGCAGATTCTACAAAAGGAGTGTTTCCAAACTGCTCTATCAGAGGTAATGTTCAAGTCTGTGAGTTGAATGCACTAGTCAGACAGAACTTTGTGAGAATGCTTCTGTGTAGTTTTTAGGTGAAGATATTTCCTTTTCCAGCATAGGTCTCAAAGTGATCCAAATAAACACTTGCAGATTCTACAAAAGGAGTGTTTCCAAACTGCTCTATCAGAGGGAATGTTCAAGTCTGTGAGTTGAATGCAGTAATCACACAGAAGTTTGTGAGAATGCTTCTGTCTAGTTTTTAGGTGAAGATATTTCATTTCCCAGAATAGGCCTGAAAGCGCTCCAAATTTCCACTTGCAGATTCTACAAAAAGAGTGTTTCAAAACTACTCTTTCAAAAGGAAGGCTCAAGTCTGTGAGTTGAATGCACTCATCACAAAGAAGTTTCTGAGAATGCTTCTGTGTAGTTGTTATGTGAAGATACTTCCTTTTCCAGCATAGGCCCCAAAGCGCTCGAAATAAACACTTGCAGATTCTACGAAAGGAGTGTTTCAAAACTGTCCTATGAAAAGAAACGTTCAAGTCTATGAGTTGAATGCACTCATCACAGAGAAGTTTCTGAGAATGCTTCTGTGTAGTTTTTAGGTGAAGATATATCCTTTTCCAGCATAGGCGTCAAAGCGATCCAAATAAACACTTGCAGATTCTACAAAAGGAGTGTTTCCAAACTGCTCTATCAAGAGGAATGTTCAAGTCTGTGAGTAGAATGCACTCACCACAAAGAAGTTTCTGAGAATGCTTCTGTCTAGTTTTTATGTGAAGATATTTCCTTTTCCAGCATAGGCGTCAAAGCGCTCCAAATAAACACTTGCAGATTCTACAAAAGGAGTGTTTCCAAACTGCTCTATCAGAGGGAATGTTCAAGTCTGTGAGTTGAATGCACTAGTCAGACAGAAGTTTGTGAGAATGCTTCTGTGTAGTTTTTAGGTGAAGATATTTCCTTTTCCAGCATAGGTCTCAAAGTGATCCAAATAAACACTTGCAGATTCTACAAAAGGAGTGTTTCCAAACTGCTCTATCAGTGGGAATGTTCAAGTCTGTGAGTTGAATGCAGTAATCACACAGAAGTTTGTGAGAATGCTTCTGTCTAGTTTCAGGTGGAGATATTTCTTTTCCCAGCATAGGCCTCAAAGCCCTCCAAATATCCACTTGCAGACTCTACAAAAAGAGTGTTTCAAAACTGCTCTTTCAAAAGGATGGCTCAAGTCGGTGAGTTGAATGCACTCATCACAAAGAAGTTTCTGAGAATGCTTCTGTGTAGTTGTTATGTGAAGATACTTCCTTTTCCAGCACAGGCCTCAGTGCGCTCGAAATAAACACTTGCAGATCCTACGAAAGGAGTGTTTCAAAACTGTCCTATCAAAATAAACGTTCAAGTCTGTGAGTTGAATGCAGTCATCACACAGAAGTTTCTGAGAATGCTTCTGTGTAGTTTTTAGGTGAAGATATTTCATTTCCCAGCACAGGCCTCAGAGCGCTCCAAATATGCATTTGCAGATTCTACAAAAAGAGAGCTTGAAAACTCTTCCACCAAAAAGAGGCTTCAACTCTATGAGTAGAATGCACTCATCACAAAGAAGTTTCTGAGAATGCTTCTGTCTAGTTTTTATGTGAAGATATTTCCTTTTCCAACATAGGCGTCAAAGCGCTCCAAATAAACACCTGCAGATTCTACTAAAGGAGTGTTTCCAAACTGCTCTATCAAAGGCAATGTTCAAGTCTGTGAGTTGAATGCACTCATCACAGAGAAGTTTCTGAGAATGCTTCTGTGTAGTTTTTAGGTGAAGATATTTCCTTTTCCAGCATAGGCGTCACAGCGATCCAAATAAACACTTGCAGATTCTACAAAAGGAGTGTATCCAAACTGCTCTATCAGAGGGAATGTTCAAGTCTGTGAGTTGAATGCAGTAATCACACAGAAGTTTGTGAGAATGCTTCTGTCTAGTTTTTAGGTGAAGATATTTCTTTTCCCAGAATAGGCCCTAAAGCGCTCCAAATTTCCACTTGCAGATTCTACAAAAAGAGTGTTTCAAAACTGCTCTTTCAAAAGGAAGGCTCAAGTCTGTGAGTTGAATGCACTCATCACAAAGAAGTTTCTGAGAATGCTTCTGTGTAGTTGTTATGTGAAGATACTTCCTTTTCCAGCATAGGCCTCAAAGCGCTCGAAATAAACACTTGCAGATTCTACGACAGGAGTGTTTCTAAACTGTCCTATCAAAAGAAACGTTCACGTCTGTGAGTTGAATGCACTCATCACAGAGAAGTTTCTGAGAATGCTTCTGTGTAGTTTTTAGGTGAAGATATTTCCTTTTCCAGCATAGGCGTCAAAGCGATCCAAATAAGCCCTTGCAGATTCTACAAAAGGAGTGTTTCCAAACTGCTCTATCAGAGGGAATGTTCAAGTCTGTGAGTTGAATGCAGTAATCACACAGAAGTTTGTGAGAATGCTTCTGTCTAGTTTTTAGGTGAAGATATTTCATTTCCCAGAATAGGCCTGAAAGCGCTCCAAATTTCCACTTGCAGATTCTACAAAAAGAGTGTTTCAAAACTACTCTTTCAAAAGGAAGGCTCAAGTCTGTGAGTTGAATGCACTCATCACAAAGAAGTTTCTGAGAATGCTTCTGTGTAGTTGTTATGTGAAGACACTTCCTTTTCCAGCATAGGCCCCAAAGCGCTCGAAATAAACACTTGCAGATTCTACGAAAGGAGTGTTTCAAAACTGTCCTATGAAAAGAAACGTTCAAGTCTGTGAGTTGAATGCACTCATCACAGAGAAGTTTCTGAGAATGCTTCTGTGTAGTTTTTAGGTGAAGATATATCCTTTTCCAGCATAGGCGTCAAAGCGATCCAAATAAACACTTGCAGATTCTACAAAAGGAGTGTTTCCAAACTGCTCTATCAAGAGGAATGTTCAAGTCTGTGAGTAGAATGCACTCACCACAAAGAAGTTTCTGAGAATGCTTCTGTCTAGTTTTTATGTGAAGATATTTCCTTTTCCAGCATAGGCGTCAAAGCGCTCCAAATAAACACTTGCAGATTCTACAAAAGGAGTGTTTCCAAACTGCTCTATCAGAGGGAATGTTCAAGTCTGTGAGTTGAATGCACTAGTCAGACAGAAGTTTGTGAGAATGCTTCTGTGTAGTTTTTAGGTGAAGATATTTCCTTTTCCAGCATAGGTCTCAAAGTGATCCAAATAAACACTTGCAGATTCTACAAAAGGAGTGTTTCCAAACTGCTCTATCAGAGGGAATGTTCAAGTCTGTGAGTTGAATGCAGTAATCACACAGAAGTTTGTGAGAATGCTTCTGTCTAGTTTCAGGTGGAGATATTTCTTTTCCCAGCATAGGCCTCAAAGCCCTCCAAATATCCACTTGCAGACTCTACAAAAAGAGTGTTTCAAAACTGCTCTTTCAAAAGGATGGCTCAAGTCGGTGAGTTCAATGCACTCATCACAAAGAAGTTTCTGAGAATGCTTCTGTGTAGTTGTTATGTGAAGATACTTCCTTTTCCAGCACAGGCCTCAGTGCGCTCGAAATAAACACTTGCAGATCCTACGAAAGGAGTGTTTCAAAACTGTCCTATCAAAATAAACGTTCAAGTCTGTGAGTTGAATGCAGTCATCACACAGAAGTTTCTGAGAATGCTTCTGTGTAGTTTTTAGGTGAAGATATTTCATTTCCCAGCACAGGCCTCAGAGCGCTCCAAATATGCATTTGCAGATTCTACAAAAAGAGAGCTTGAAAACTCTTCCACCAAAAAGAGGCTTCAACTCTATGAGTAGAATGCACTCATCACAAAGAAGTTTCTGAGAATGCTTCTGTCTAGTTTTTATGTGAAGATATTTCCTTTTCCAGCATAGGCGTCAAAGCGCTCCAAATAAACACCTGCAGATTCTACTAAAGGAGTGTTTCCAAACTGCTCTATCAAAGGCAATGTTCAAGTCTGTGAGTTGAATGCACTCATCACAGAGAAGTTTCTGAGAATGCTTCTGTGTAGTTTTTAGGTGAAGATATTTCCTTTTCCAGCATAGGCGTCACAGCGATCCAAATAAACACTTGCAGATTCTACAAAAGGAGTGTATCCAAACTGCTCTATCAGAGGGAACGTTCAAGTCTGTGAGTTGAATGCAGTAATCACACAGAAGTTTGTGAGAATGCTTCTGTCTAGTTTTTAGGTGAAGATATTTCTTTTCCCAGAATAGGCCCTAAAGCGCTCCAAATTTCCACTTGCAGATTCTACAAAAAGAGTGTTTCAAAACTGCTCTTTCAAAAGGAAGGCTCAAGTCTGTGAGTTGAATGCACTCATCACAAAGAAGTTTCTGAGAATGCTTCTGTGTAGTTGTTATGTGAAGATACTTCCTTTTCCAGCATAGGCCTCAAAGCGCTCGAAATAAACACTTGCAGATTCTACGAAAGGAGTGTTTCAAAACTGTCCTATCAAAAGAAACGTTCAAGTCTGTGAGTTGAATGCACTCATCACAGAGAAGTTTCTGAGAATGCTTCTGTGTAGTTTTTAGGTGAAGATATTTCCTTTTCCAGCATAGGCGTCAAAGCGATCCAAATAAGCCCTTGCAGATTCTACAAAAGGAGTGTTTCCAAACTGCTCTATCAGAGGGAATGTTCAAGTCTGTGAGTTGAATGCAGTAATCACACAGAAGTTTGTGAGAATGCTTCTGTCTAGTTTTTAGGTGAAGATATTTCATTTCCCAGAATAGGCCTGAAAGCGCTCCAAATTTCCACTTGCAGATTCTACAAAAAGAGTGTTTCAAAACTACTCTTTCAAAAGGAAGGCTCAAGTCTGTGAGTTGAATGCACTCATCACAAAGAAGTTTCTGAGAATGCTTCTGTGTAGTTGTTATGTGAAGATACTTCCTTTTCCAGCATAGGCCCCAAAGCGCTCGAAATAAACACTTGCAGATTCTACGAAAGGAGTGTTTCAAAACTGTCCTATGAAAAGAAACGTTCAAGTCTGTGAGTTGAATGCACTCATCACAGAGAAGTTTCTGAGAATGCTTCTGTGTAGTTTTTAGGTGAAGATATATCCTTTTCCAGCATAGGCGTCAAAGCGATCCAAATAAACACTTGCAGATTCTACAAAAGGAGTGTTTCCACACTGCTCTATCAAGAGGAATGTTCAAGTCTGTGAGTAGAATGCACTCACCACAAAGAAGTTTCTGAGAATGCTTCTGTCTAGTTTTTATGTGAAGATATTTCCTTTTCCAGCATAGGCGTCAAAGCGCTCCAAATAAACACTTGCAGATTCTACAAAAGGAGTGTTTCCAAACCGCTCTATCAGAGGGAATGTTCAAGTCTGTGAGTTGAATGCACTAGTCAGACAGAAGTTTGTGAGAATGCTTCTGTGTAGTTTTTAGGTGAAGATATTTCCTTTTCCAGCATAGGTCTCAAAGTGATCCAAATAAACACTTGCAGATTCTACAAAAGGAGTGTTTCCAAACTGCTCTATCAGAGGGAATGTTCAAGTCTGTGAGTTGAATGCAGTAATCACACAGAAGTTTGTGAGAATGCTTCTGTCTAGTTTCAGGTGGAGATATTTCTTTTCCCAGCATAGGCCTCAAAGCCCTCCAAATATCCACTTGCAGACTCTACAAAAAGAGTGTTTCAAAACTGCTCTTTCAAAAGGATGGCTCAAGTCGGTGAGTTGAATGCACTCATCACAAAGAACTTTCTGAGAATGCTTCTGTGTAGTTGTTATGTGAAGATACTTTCTTTTCCAGCACAGGCCTCAGTGCGCTCGAAATAAACACTTGCAGATCCTACGAAAGGAGTGTTTCAAAACTGTCCTATCAAAATAAACGTTCAAGTCTGTGAGTTGAATGCAGTCATCACACAGAAGTTTCTGAGAATGCTTCTGTGTAGTTTTTAGGTGAAGATATTTCATTTCCCAGCACAGGCCTCAGAGCGCTCCAAATATGCATTTGCAGATTCTACAAAAAGAGAGCTTGAAAACTCTTCCACCAAAAAGAGGCTTCAACTCTATGAGTAGAATGCACTCATCACAAAGAAGTTTCTGAGAATGCTTCTGTCTAGTTTTTATGTGAAGATATTTCCTTTTCCAGCATAGGCGTCAAAGCGCTCCAAATAAACACTTCAGATTCTACTAAAGGAGTGTTTCCAAACTGCTCTATCAAAGGCAATGTTCAAGTCTGTGAGTTGAATGCACTCATCACAGAGAAGTTTCTGAGAATGCTTCTGTGTAGTTTTTAGGTGAAGATATTTCCTTTTCCAGCATAGGCGTCAAAGCGATCCAAATAAACATTTGCAGATTCTACAAAAGGAGTGTATCCAAACTGCTCTATCAGAGGGAATGTTCAAGTCTGTGAGTTGAATGCAGTAATCACACAGAAGTTTGTGAGAATGCTTCTGTCTAGTTTTTAGGTGAAGATATTTCTTTTCCCAGAATAGGCCCTAAAGCGCTCCAAATTTCCACTTGCAGATTCTACAAAAAGAGTGTTTCAAAACTGCTCTTTCAAAAGGAAGGCTCAAGTCTGTGAGTTGAATACACTCATAACAAATAAATTTCTGAGAATGCTTCTGTGTAGTTTTTAGGTGAAGATATTTCCTTTTCCAGCATAGGCGTCAAAGCGATCCAAATAAACACTTGCAGATTCTACAAAAGGAGTCTATCCAAACTGCTCTATCAGAGGGAATGTTCAAGTCTGTGAGTTGAATGCAGTCATCACACAGAAGTTTGTGAGAATGCTTCTGTCTAGTTTTTAGGTGAAGATATTTCTTTTCCCAGAATAGGCCCTAAAGCGCTCCAAATTTCCACTTGCAGATTCTACAAAAAGAGTGTTTCAAAACTGCTCTTTCAAAAGGAAGGCTCAAGTCTGTGAGTTAAATGCACTCATCACAAAGAAGTTTCTGAGAATGCTTCTGTGTAGTTGTTATGTGAAGATTCTTCCTTTTCCAGCATAGGCCTCAAAGCGCTCGAAATAAACACTTGCAGATTCTACGACAGGAGTGTTTCTAAACTGTCCTATCAAAAGAAACGTTCACGTCTGTGAGTTGAATGCACTCATCACAGAGAAGTTTCTGAGAATGCTTCTGTGTAGTTTTTAGGTGAAGATATTTCCTTTTCCAGCATAGGCGTCAAAGCGATCCAAATAAGCCCTTGCAGATTCTACAAAAGGAGTGTTTCCAAACTGCTCTATCAGAGGGAATGTTCAAGTCTGTGAGTTGAATGCAGTAATCACACAGAAGTTTGTGAGAATGCTTCTGTCTAGTTTTTAGGTGAAGATATTTCATTTCCCAGAATAGGCCTGAAAGCGCTCCAAATTTCCACTTGCAGATTCTACAAAAAGAGTGTTTCAAAACTACTCTTTCAAAAGGAAGGCTCAAGTCTGTGAGTTGAATGCACTCATCACAAAGAAGTTTCTGAGAATGCTTCTGTGTAGTTGTTATGTGAAGACACTTCCTTTTCCAGCATAGGCCCCAAAGCGCTCGAAATAAACACTTGCAGATTCTACGAAAGGAGTGTTTCAAAACTGTCCTATGAAAAGAAACGTTCAAGTCTGTGAGTTGAATGCACTCATCACAGAGAAGTTTCTGAGAATGCTTCTGTGTAGTTTTTAGGTGAAGATATATCCTTTTCCAGCATAGGCGTCAAAGCGATCCAAATAAACACTTGCAGATTCTACAAAAGGAGTGTTTCCAAACTGCTCTATCAAGAGGAATGTTCAAGTCTGTGAGTAGAATGCACTCACCACAAAGAAGTTTCTGAGAATGCTTCTGTCTAGTTTTTATGTGAAGATATTTCCTTTTCCAGCATAGGCGTCAAAGCGCTCCAAATAAACACTTGCAGATTCTACAAAAGGAGTGTTTCCAAACTGCTCTATCAGAGGGAATGTTCAAGTCTGTGAGTTGAATGCACTAGTCAGACAGAAGTTTGTGAGAATGCTTCTGTGTAGTTTTTAGGTGAAGATATTTCCTTTTCCAGCATAGGTCTCAAAGTGATCCAAATAAACACTTGCAGATTCTACAAAAGGAGTGTTTCCAAACTGCTCTATCAGAGGGAATGTTCAAGTCTGTGAGTTGAATGCAGTAATCACACAGAAGTTTGTGAGAATGCTTCTGTCTAGTTTCAGGTGGAGATATTTCTTTTCCCAGCATAGGCCTCAAAGCCCTCCAAATATCCACTTGCAGACTCTACAAAAAGAGTGTTTCAAAACTGCTCTTTCAAAAGGATGGCTCAAGTCGGTGAGTTCAATGCACTCATCACAAAGAAGTTTCTGAGAATGCTTCTGTGTAGTTGTTATGTGAAGATACTTCCTTTTCCAGCACAGGCCTCAGTGCGCTCGAAATAAACACTTGCAGATCCTACGAAAGGAGTGTTTCAAAACTGTCCTATCAAAATAAACGTTCAAGTCTGTGAGTTGAATGCAGTCATCACACAGAAGTTTCTGAGAATGCTTCTGTGTAGTTTTTAGGTGAAGATATTTCATTTCCCAGCACAGGCCTCAGAGCGCTCCAAATATGCATTTGCAGATTCTACAAAAAGAGAGCTTGAAAACTCTTCCACCAAAAAGAGGCTTCAACTCTATGAGTAGAATGCACTCATCACAAAGAAGTTTCTGAGAATGCTTCTGTCTAGTTTTTATGTGAAGATATTTCCTTTTCCAGCATAGGCGTCAAAGCGCTCCAAATAAACACCTGCAGATTCTACTAAAGGAGTGTTTCCAAACTGCTCTATCAAAGGCAATGTTCAAGTCTGTGAGTTGAATGCACTCATCACAGAGAAGTTTCTGAGAATGCTTCTGTGTAGTTTTTAGGTGAAGATATTTCCCTTTCCAGCATAGGCGTCACAGCGATCCAAATAAACACTTGCAGATTCTACAAAAGGAGTGTATCCAAACTGCTCTATCAGAGGGAACGTTCAAGTCTGTGAGTTGAATGCAGTAATCACACAGAAGTTTGTGAGAATGCTTCTGTCTAGTTTTTAGGTGAAGATATTTCATTTCCCAGAATAGGCCCTAAAGCGCTCCAAATTTCCACTTGCAGATTCTACAAAAAGAGTGTTTCAAAACTGCTCTTTCAAAAGGAAGGCTCAAGTCTGTGAGTTGAATGCACTCATCACAAAGAAGTTTCTGAGAATGCTTCTGTGTAGTTGTTATGTGAAGATACTTCCTTTTCCAGCATAGGCCTCAAAGCGCTCGAAATAAACACTTGCAGATTCTACGAAAGGAGTGTTTCAAAACTGTCCTATCAAAAGAAACGTTCAAGTCTGTGAGTTGAATGCACTCATCACAGAGAAGTTTCTGAGAATGCTTCTGTGTAGTTTTTAGGTGAAGATATTTCCTTTTCCAGCATAGGCGTCAAAGCGATCCAAATAAGCCCTTGCAGATTCTACAAAAGGAGTGTTTCCAAACTGCTCTATCAGAGGGAATGTTCAAGTCTGTGAGTTGAATGCAGTAATCACACAGAAGTTTGTGAGAATGCTTCTGTCTAGTTTTTAGGTGAAGATATTTCATTTCCCAGAATAGGCCTGAAAGCGCTCCAAATTTCCACTTGCAGATTCTACAAAAAGAGTGTTTCAAAACTACTCTTTCAAAAGGAAGGCTCAAGTCTGTGAGTTGAATGCACTCATCACAAAGAAGTTTCTGAGAATGCTTCTGTGTAGTTGTTATGTGAAGATACTTCCTTTTCCAGCATAGGCCCCAAAGCGCTCGAAATAAACACTTGCAGATTCTACGAAAGGAGTGTTTCAAAACTGTCCTATGAAAAGAAACGTTCAAGTCTGTGAGTTGAATGCACTCATCACAGAGAAGTTTCTGAGAATGCTTCTGTGTAGTTTTTAGGTGAAGATATATCCTTTTCCAGCATAGGCGTCAAAGCGATCCAAATAAACACTTGCAGATTCTACAAAAGGAGTGTTTCCACACTGCTCTATCAAGAGGAATGTTCAAGTCTGTGAGTAGAATGCACTCACCACAAAGAAGTTTCTGAGAATGCTTCTGTCTAGTTTTTATGTGAAGATATTTCCTTTTCCAGCATAGGCGTCAAAGCGCTCCAAATAAACACTTGCAGATTCTACAAAAGGAGTGTTTCCAAACCGCTCTATCAGAGGGAATGTTCAAGTCTGTGAGTTGAATGCACTAGTCAGACAGAAGTTTGTGAGAATGCTTCTGTGTAGTTTTTAGGTGAAGATATTTCCTTTTCCAGCATAGGTCTCAAAGTGATCCAAATAAACACTTGCAGATTCTACAAAAGGAGTGTTTCCAAACTGCTCTATCAGAGGGAATGTTCAAGTCTGTGAGTTGAATGCAGTAATCACACAGAAGTTTGTGAGAATGCTTCTGTCTAGTTTCAGGTGGAGATATTTCTTTTCCCAGCATAGGCCTCAAAGCCCTCCAAATATCCACTTGCAGACTCTACAAAAAGAGTGTTTCAAAACTGCTCTTTCAAAAGGATGGCTCAAGTCGGTGAGTTGAATGCACTCATCACAAAGAACTTTCTGAGAATGCTTCTGTGTAGTTGTTATGTGAAGATACTTCCTTTTCCAGCACAGGCCTCAGTGCGCTCGAAATAAACACTTGCAGATCCTACGAAAGGAGTGTTTCAAAACTGTCCTATCAAAATAAACGTTCAAGTCTGTGAGTTGAATGCAGTCATCACACAGAAGTTTCTGAGAATGCTTCTGTGTAGTTTTTAGGTGAAGATATTTCATTTCCCAGCACAGGCCTCAGAGCGCTCCAAATATGCATTTGCAGATTCTACAAAAAGAGAGCTTGAAAACTCTTCCACCAAAAAGAGGCTTCAACTCTATGAGTAGAATGCACTCATCACAAAGAAGTTTCTGAGAATGCTTCTGTCTAGTTTTTATGTGAAGATATTTCCTTTTCCAGCATAGGCGTCAAAGCGCTCCAAATAAACACTTGCAGATTCTACTAAAGGAGTGTTTCCAAACTGCTCTATCAAAGGCAATGTTCAAGTCTGTGAGTTGAATGCACTCATCACAGAGAAGTTTCTGAGAATGCTTCTGTGTAGTTTTTAGGTGAAGATATTTCCTTTTCCAGCATAGGCGTCAAAGCGATCCAAATAAACATTTGCAGATTCTACAAAAGGAGTGTATCCAAACTGCTCTATCAGAGGGAATGTTCAAGTCTGTGAGTTGAATGCAGTAATCACACAGAAGTTTGTGAGAATGCTTCTGTCTAGTTTTTAGGTGAAGATATTTCTTTTCCCAGAATAGGCCCTAAAGCGCTCCAAATTTCCACTTGCAGATTCTACAAAAAGAGTGTTTCAAAACTGCTCTTTCAAAAGGAAGGCTCAAGTCTGTGAGTTGAATACACTCATAACAAATAAATTTCTGAGAATGCTTCTGTGTAGTTTTTAGGTGAAGATATTTCCTTTTCCAGCATAGGCGTCAAAGCGATCCAAATAAACACTTGCAGATTCTACAAAAGGAGTCTATCCAAACTGCTCTATCAGAGGGAATGTTCAAGTCTGTGAGTTGAATGCAGTCATCACACAGAAGTTTGTGAGAATGCTTCTGTCTAGTTTTTAGGTGAAGATATTTCTTTTCCCAGAATAGGCCTGAAAGCGCTCCAAATTTCCACTTGCAGATTCTACAAAAAGAGTGTTTCAAAACTGCTCTTTCAAAAGGAAGGCTCAAGTCTGTGAGTTAAATGCACTCATCACAAAGAAGTTTCTGAGAATGCTTCTGTGTAGTTGTTATGTGAAGATACTTCCTTTTCCAGCATAGGCCTCAAAGCGCTCGAAATAAACACTTGCAGATTCTACGACAGGAGTGTTTCTAAACTGTCCTATCAAAAGAAACGTTCACGTCTGTGAGTTGAATGCACTCATCACAGAGAAGTTTCTGAGAATGCTTCTGTGTAGTTTTTAGGTGAAGATATTTCCTTTTCCAGCATAGGCGTCAAAGCGATCCAAATAAGCCCTTGCAGATTCTACAAAAGGAGTGTTTCCAAACTGCTCTATCAGAGGGAATGTTCAAGTCTGTGAGTTGAATGCAGTAATCACACAGAAGTTTGTGAGAATGCTTCTGTCTAGTTTTTAGGTGAAGATATTTCATTTCCCAGAATAGGCCTGAAAGCGCTCCAAATTTCCACTTGCAGATTCTACAAAAAGAGTGTTTCAAAACTACTCTTTCAAAAGGAAGGCTCAAGTCTGTGAGTTGAATGCACTCATCACAAAGAAGTTTCTGAGAATGCTTCTGTGTAGTTGTTATGTGAAGACACTTCCTTTTCCAGCATAGGCCCCAAAGCGCTCGAAATAAACACTTGCAGATTCTACGAAAGGAGTGTTTCAAAACTGTCCTATGAAAAGAAACGTTCAAGTCTGTGAGTTGAATGCACTCATCACAGAGAAGTTTCTGAGAATGCTTCTGTGTAGTTTTTAGGTGAAGATATATCCTTTTCCAGCATAGGCGTCAAAGCGATCCAAATAAACACTTGCAGATTCTACAAAAGGAGTGTTTCCAAACTGCTCTATCAAGAGGAATGTTCAAGTCTGTGAGTAGAATGCACTCACCACAAAGAAGTTTCTGAGAATGCTTCTGTCTAGTTTTTATGTGAAGATATTTCCTTTTCCAGCATAGGCGTCAAAGCGCTCCAAATAAACACTTGCAGATTCTACAAAAGGAGTGTTTCCAAACTGCTCTATCAGAGGGAATGTTCAAGTCTGTGAGTTGAATGCACTAGTCAGACAGAAGTTTGTGAGAATGCTTCTGTGTAGTTTTTAGGTGAAGATATTTCCTTTTCCAGCATAGGTCTCAAAGTGATCCAAATAAACACTTGCAGATTCTACAAAAGGAGTGTTTCCAAACTGCTCTATCAGAGGGAATGTTCAAGTCTGTGAGTTGAATGCAGTAATCACACAGAAGTTTGTGAGAATGCTTCTGTCTAGTTTCAGGTGGAGATATTTCTTTTCCCAGCATAGGCCTCAAAGCCCTCCAAATATCCACTTGCAGACTCTACAAAAAGAGTGTTTCAAAACTGCTCTTTCAAAAGGATGGCTCAAGTCGGTGAGTTGAATGCACTCATCACAAAGAAGTTTCTGAGAATGCTTCTGTGTAGTTGTTATGTGAAGATACTTCCTTTTCCAGCACAGGCCTCAGTGCGCTCGAAATAAACACTTGCAGATCCTACGAAAGGAGTGTTTCAAAACTGTCCTATCAAAATAAACGTTCAAGTCTGTGAGTTGAATGCAGTCATCACACAGAAGTTTCTGAGAATGCTTCTGTGTAGTTTTTAGGTGAAGATATTTCATTTCCCAGCACAGGCCTCAGAGCGCTCCAAATATGCATTTGCAGATTCTACAAAAAGAGAGCTTGAAAACTCTTCCACCAAAAAGAGGCTTCAACTCTATGAGTAGAATGCACTCATCACAAAGAAGTTTCTGAGAATGCTTCTGTCTAGTTTTTATGTGAAGATATTTCCTTTTCCAGCATAGGCGTCAAAGCGCTCCAAATAAACACCTGCAGATTCTACTAAAGGAGTGTTTCCAAACTGCTCTATCAAAGGCAATGTTCAAGTCTGTGAGTTGAATGCACTCATCACAGAGAAGTTTCTGAGAATGCTTCTGTGTAGTTTTTAGGTGAAGATATTTCCTTTTCCAGCATAGGCGTCACAGCGATCCAAATAAACACTTGCAGATTCTACAAAAGGAGTGTATCCAAACTGCTCTATCAGAGGGAACGTTCAAGTCTGTGAGTTGAATGCAGTAATCACACAGAAGTTTGTGAGAATGCTTCTGTCTAGTTTTTAGGTGAAGATATTTCATTTCCCAGAATAGGCCTGAAAGCGCTCCAAATTTCCACTTGCAGATTCTACAAAAAGAGTGTTTCAAAACTACTCTTTCAAAAGGAAGGCTCAAGTCTGTGAGTTGAATGCACTCATCACAAAGAAGTTTCTGAGAATGCTTCTGTGTAGTTGTTATGTGAAGACACTTCCTTTTCCAGCATAGGCCCCAAAGCGCTCGAAATAAACACTTGCAGATTCTACGAAAGGAGTGTTTCAAAACTGTCCTATGAAAAGAAACGTTCAAGTCTGTGAGTTGAATGCACTCATCACAGAGAAGTTTCTGAGAATGCTTCTGTGTAGTTTTTAGGTGAAGATATATCCTTTTCCAGCATAGGCGTCAAAGCGATCCAAATAAACACTTGCAGATTCTACAAAAGGAGTGTTTCCAAACTGCTCTATCAAGAGGAATGTTCAAGTCTGTGAGTAGAATGCACTCACCACAAAGAAGTTTCTGAGAATGCTTCTGTCTAGTTTTTATGTGAAGATATTTCCTTTTCCAGCATAGGCGTCAAAGCGCTCCAAATAAACACTTGCAGATTCTACAAAAGGAGTGTTTCCAAACTGCTCTATCAGAGGGAATGTTCAAGTCTGTGAGTTGAATGCACTAGTCAGACAGAAGTTTGTGAGAATGCTTCTGTGTAGTTTTTAGGTGAAGATATTTCCTTTTCCAGCATAGGTCTCAAAGTGATCCAAATAAACACTTGCAGATTCTACAAAAGGAGTGTTTCCAAACTGCTCTATCAGAGGGAATGTTCAAGTCTGTGAGTTGAATGCAGTAATCACACAGAAGTTTGTGAGAATGCTTCTGTCTAGTTTCAGGTGGAGATATTTCTTTTCCCAGCATAGGCCTCAAAGCCCTCCAAATATCCACTTGCAGACTCTACAAAAAGAGTGTTTCAAAACTGCTCTTTCAAAAGGATGGCTCAAGTCGGTGAGTTGAATGCACTCATCACAAAGAACTTTCTGAGAATGCTTCTGTGTAGTTGTTATGTGAAGATACTTCCTTTTCCAGCACAGGCCTCAGTGCGCTCGAAATAAACACTTGCAGATCCTACGAAAGGAGTGTTTCAAAACTGTCCTATCAAAATAAACGTTCAAGTCTGTGAGTTGAATGCAGTCATCACACAGAAGTTTCTGAGAATGCTTCTGTGTAGTTTTTAGGTGAAGATATTTCATTTCCCAGCACAGGCCTCAGAGCGCTCCAAATATGCATTTGCAGATTCTACAAAAAGAGAGCTTGAAAACTCTTCCACCAAAAAGAGGCTTCAACTCTATGAGTAGAATGCACTCATCACAAAGAAGTTTCTGAGAATGCTTCTGTCTAGTTTTTATGTGAAGATATTTCCTTTTCCAGCATAGGCGTCAAAGCGCTCCAAATAAACACCTGCAGATTCTACTAAAGGAGTGTTTCCAAACTGCTCTATCAAAGGCAATGTTCAAGTCTGTGAGTTGAATGCACTCATCACAGAGAAGTTTCTGAGAATGCTTCTGTGTAGTTTTTAGGTGAAGATATTTCCTTTTCCAGCATAGGCGTCACAGCGATCCAAATAAACACTTGCAGATTCTACAAAAGGAGTGTATCCAAACTGCTCTATCAGAGGGAACGTTCAAGTCTGTGAGTTGAATGCAGTAATCACACAGAAGTTTGTGAGAATGCTTCTGTCTAGTTTTTAGGTGAAGATATTTCTTTTCCCAGAATAGGCCCTAAAGCGCTCCAAATTTCCACTTGCAGATTCTACAAAAAGAGTGTTTCAAAACTGCTCTTTCAAAAGGAAGGCTCAAGTCTGTGAGTTGAATGCACTCATCACAAAGAAGTTTCTGAGAATGCTTCTGTGTAGTTGTTATGTGAAGATACTTCCTTTTCCAGCATAGGCCTCAAAGCGCTCGAAATAAACACTTGCAGATTCTACGAAAGGAGTGTTTCAAAACTGTCCTATCAAAAGAAACGTTCAAGTCTGTGAGTTGAATGCACTCATCACAGAGAAGTTTCTGAGAATGCTTCTGTGTAGTTTTTAGGTGAAGATATTTCCTTTTCCAGCATAGGCGTCAAAGCGATCCAAATAAGCCCTTGCAGATTCTACAAAAGGAGTGTTTCCAAACTGCTCTATCAGAGGGAATGTTCAAGTCTGTGAGTTGAATGCAGTAATCACACAGAAGTTTGTGAGAATGCTTCTGTCTAGTTTTTAGGTGAAGATATTTCATTTCCCAGAATAGGCCTGAAAGCGCTCCAAATTTCCACTTGCAGATTCTACAAAAAGAGTGTTTCAAAACTACTCTTTCAAAAGGAAGGCTCAAGTCTGTGAGTTGAATGCACTCATCACAAAGAAGTTTCTGAGAATGCTTCTGTGTAGTTGTTATGTGAAGATACTTCCTTTTCCAGCATAGGCCCCAAAGCGCTCGAAATAAACACTTGCAGATTCTACGAAAGGAGTGTTTCAAAACTGTCCTATGAAAAGAAACGTTCAAGTCTGTGAGTTGAATGCACTCATCACAGAGAAGTTTCTGAGAATGCTTCTGTGTAGTTTTTAGGTGAAGATATATCCTTTTCCAGCATAGGCGTCAAAGCGATCCAAATAAACACTTGCAGATTCTACAAAAGGAGTGTTTCCACACTGCTCTATCAAGAGGAATGTTCAAGTCTGTGAGTAGAATGCACTCACCACAAAGAAGTTTCTGAGAATGCTTCTGTCTAGTTTTTATGTGAAGATATTTCCTTTTCCAGCATAGGCGTCAAAGCGCTCCAAATAAACACTTGCAGATTCTACAAAAGGAGTGTTTCCAAACTGCTCTATCAGAGGGAATGTTCAAGTCTGTGAGTTGAATGCACTAGTCAGACAGAAGTTTGTGAGAATGCTTCTGTGTAGTTTTTAGGTGAAGATATTTCCTTTTCCAGCATAGGTCTCAAAGTGATCCAAATAAACACTTGCAGATTCTACAAAAGGAGTGTTTCCAAACTGCTCTATCAGAGGGAATGTTCAAGTCTGTGAGTTGAATGCAGTAATCACACAGAAGTTTGTGAGAATGCTTCTGTCTAGTTTCAGGTGGAGATATTTCTTTTCCCAGCATAGGCCTCAAAGCCCTCCAAATATCCACTTGCAGACTCTACAAAAAGAGTGTTTCAAAACTGCTCTTTCAAAAGGATGGCTCAAGTCGGTGAGTTGAATGCACTCATCACAAAGAACTTTCTGAGAATGCTTCTGTGTAGTTGTTATGTGAAGATACTTCCTTTTCCAGCACAGGCCTCAGTGCGCTCGAAACAAACACTTGCAGATCCTACGAAAGGAGTGTTTCAAAACTGTCCTATCAAAATAAACGTTCAAGTCTGTGAGTTGAATGCAGTCATCACACAGAAGTTTCTGAGAATGCTTCTGTGTAGTTTTTAGGTGAAGATATTTCATTTCCCAGCACAGGCCTCAGAGCGCTCCAAATATGCATTTGCAGATTCTACAAAAAGAGAGCTTGAAAACTCTTCCACCAAAAAGAGGCTTCAACTCTATGAGTAGAATGCACTCATCACAAAGAAGTTTCTGAGAATGCTTCTGTCTAGTTTTTATGTGAAGATATTTCCTTTTCCAGCATAGGCGTCAAAGCGCTCCAAATAAACACTTGCAGATTCTACTAAAGGAGTGTTTCCAAACTGCTCTATCAAAGGCAATGTTCAAGTCTGTGAGTTGAATGCACTCATCACAGAGAAGTTTCTGAGAATGCTTCTGTGTAGTTTTTAGGTGAAGATATTTCCTTTTCCAGCATAGGCGTCAAAGCGATCCAAATAAACATTTGCAGATTCTACAAAAGGAGTGTATCCAAACTGCTCTATCAGAGGGAATGTTCAAGTCTGTGAGTTGAATGCAGTCATCACACAGAAGTTTGTGAGAATGCTTCTGTCTAGTTTTTAGGTGAAGATATTTCTTTTCCCAGAATAGGCCCTAAAGCGCTCCAAATTTCCACTTGCAGATTCTACAAAAAGAGTGTTTCAAAACTGCTCTTTCAAAAGGAAGGCTCAAGTCTGTGAGTTAAATGCACTCATCACAAAGAAGTTTCTGAGAATGCTTCTGTGTAGTTGTTATGTGAAGATACTTCCTTTTCCAGCATAGGCCTCAAAGCGCTCGAAATAAACACTTGCAGATTCTACGACAGGAGTGTTTCTAAACTGTCCTATCAAAAGAAACGTTCACGTCTGTGAGTTGAATGCACTCATCACAGAGAAGTTTCTGAGAATGCTTCTGTGTAGTTTTTAGGTGAAGATATTTCCTTTTCCAGCATAGGCGTCAAAGCGATCCAAATAAGCCCTTGCAGATTCTACAAAAGGAGTGTTTCCAAACTGCTCTATCAGAGGGAATGTTCAAGTCTGTGAGTTGAATGCAGTAATCACACAGAAGTTTGTGAGAATGCTTCTGTCTAGTTTTTAGGTGAAGATATTTCATTTCCCAGAATAGGTCTGAAAGCGCTCCAAATTTCCACTTGCAGATTCTACAAAAAGAGTGTTTCAAAACTACTCTTTCAAAAGGAAGGCTCAAGTCTGTGAGTTGAATGCACTCATCACAAAGAAGTTTCTGAGAATGCTTCTGTGTAGTTGTTATGTGAAGACACTTCCTTTTCCAGCATAGGCCCCAAAGCGCTCGAAATAAACACTTGCAGATTCTACGAAAGGAGTGTTTCAAAACTGTCCTATGAAAAGAAACGTTCAAGTCTGTGAGTTGAATGCACTCATCACAGAGAAGTTTCTGAGAATGCTTCTGTGTAGTTTTTAGGTGAAGATATATCCTTTTCCAGCATAGGCGTCAAAGCGATCCAAATAAACACTTGCAGATTCTACAAAAGGAGTGTTTCCAAACTGCTCTATCAAGAGGAATGTTCAAGTCTGTGAGTAGAATGCACTCACCACAAAGAAGTTTCTGAGAATGCTTCTGTCTAGTTTTTATGTGAAGATATTTCCTTTTCCAGCATAGGCGTCAAAGCGCTCCAAATAAACACTTGCAGATTCTACAAAAGGAGTGTTTCCAAACTGCTCTATCAGAGGGAATGTTCAAGTCTGTGAGTTGAATGCACTAGTCAGACAGAAGTTTGTGAGAATGCTTCTGTGTAGTTTTTAGGTGAAGATATTTCCTTTTCCAGCATAGGTCTCAAAGTGATCCAAATAAACACTTGCAGATTCTACAAAAGGAGTGTTTCCAAACTGCTCTATCAGAGGGAATGTTCAAGTCTGTGAGTTGAATGCAGTAATCACACAGAAGTTTGTGAGAATGCTTCTGTCTAGTTTCAGGTGGAGATATTTCTTTTCCCAGCATAGGCCTCAAAGCCCTCCAAATATCCACTTGCAGACTCTACAAAAAGAGTGTTTCAAAACTGCTCTTTCAAAAGGATGGCTCAAGTCGGTGAGTTGAATGCACTCATCACAAAGAAGTTTCTGAGAATGCTTCTGTGTAGTTGTTATGTGAAGATACTTCCTTTTCCAGCACAGGCCTCAGTGCGCTCGAAATAAACACTTGCAGATCCTACGAAAGGAGTGTTTCAAAACTGTCCTATCAAAATAAACGTTCAAGTCTGTGAGTTGAATGCAGTCATCACACAGAAGTTTCTGAGAATGCTTCTGTGTAGTTTTTAGGTGAAGATATTTCATTTCCCAGCACAGGCCTCAGAGCGCTCCAAATATGCATTTGCAGATTCTACAAAAAGAGAGCTTGAAAACTCTTCCACCAAAAAGAGGCTTCAACTCTATGAGTAGAATGCACTCATCACAGAGAAGTTTCTGAGAATGCTTCTGTGTAGTTTTTAGGTGAAGATATTTCCTTTTCCAGCATAGGCGTCACAGCGATCCAAATAAACACTTGCAGATTCTACAAAAGGAGTGTATCCAAACTGCTCTATCAGAGGGAACGTTCAAGTCTGTGAGTTGAATGCAGTAATCACACAGAAGTTTGTGAGAATGCTTCTGTCTAGTTTTTAGGTGAAGATATTTCTTTTCCCAGAATAGGCCCTAAAGCGCTCCAAATTTCCACTTGCAGATTCTACAAAAAGAGTGTTTCAAAACTGCTCTTTCAAAAGGAAGGCTCAAGTCTGTGAGTTGAATGCACTCATCACAAAGAAGTTTCTGAGAATGCTTCTGTGTAGTTGTTATGTGAAGATACTTCCTTTTCCAGCATAGGCCTCAAAGCGCTCGAAATAAACACTTGCAGATTCTACGAAAGGAGTGTTTCAAAACTGTCCTATCAAAAGAAACGTTCAAGTCTGTGAGTTGAATGCACTCATCACAGAGAAGTTTCTGAGAATGCTTCTGTGTAGTTTTTAGGTGAAGATATTTCCTTTTCCAGCATAGGCGTCAAAGCGATCCAAATAAGCCCTTGCAGATTCTACAAAAGGAGTGTTTCCAAACTGCTCTATCAGAGGGAATGTTCAAGTCTGTGAGTTGAATGCAGTAATCACACAGAAGTTTGTGAGAATGCTTCTGTCTAGTTTTTAGGTGAAGATATTTCATTTCCCAGAATAGGCCTTAAAGCGCTCCAAATTTCCACTTGCAGATTCTACAAAAAGAGTGTTTCAAAACTACTCTTTCAAAAGGAAGGCTCAAGTCTGTGAGTTGAATGCACTCATCACAAAGAAGTTTCTGAGAATGCTTCTGTGTAGTTGTTATGTGAAGATACTTCCTTTTCCAGCATAGGCCCCAAAGCGCTCGAAATAAACACTTGCAGATTCTACGAAAGGAGTGTTTCAAAACTGTCCTATGAAAAGAAACGTTCAGGTCTGTGAGTTGAATGCACTCATCACAGAGAAGTTTCTGAGAATGCTTCTGTGTAGTTTTTAGGTGAAGATATATCCTTTTCCAGCATAGGCGTCAAAGCGATCCAAATAAACACTTGCAGATTCTACAAAAGGAGTGTTTCCAAACTGCTCTATCAAGAGGAATGTTCAAGTCTGTGAGTAGAATGCACTCACCACAAAGAAGTTTCTGAGAATGCTTCTGTCTAGTTTTTATGTGAAGATATTTCCTTTTCCAACATAGGCGTCAAAGCGCTCCAAATAAACACTTGCAGATTCTACAAAAGGAGTGTTTCCAAACCGCTCTATCAGAGGGAATGTTCTAGTCCGTGAGTTGAATGCACTAGTCAGACAGAAGTTTGTGAGAATGCTTCTGTGTAGTTTTTAGGTGAAGATATTTCCTTTTCCAGCATAGGTCTCAAAGTGATCCAAATAAACACTTGCAGATTCTACAAAACGAGTGTTTAAAAACTGCTCTATCAGAGGGAATGTTCAAGTCTGTGAGTTGAATGCAGTAATCACACAGAAGTTTGTGAGAATGCTTCTGTCTAGTTTCAGGTGGAGATATTTCTTTTCCCAGCATAGGCCTCAAAGCCCTCCAAATATCCACTTGCAGACTCTACAAAAAGAGTGTTTCAAAACTGCTCTTTCAAAAGGATGGCTCAAGTCGGTGAGTTGAATGCACTCATCACAAAGAAGTTTCTGAGAATGCTTCTGTGTAGTTGTTATGTGAAGATACTTCCTTTTCCAGCACAGGCCTCAGTGCGCTCGAAATAAACACTTGCAGATCCTACGAAAGGAGTGTTTCAAAACTGTCCTATCAAAAGAAACGTTCAAGTCTGTGAGTTGAATGCACTCATCACAGAGAAGTTTCTGAGAATGCTTCTGTGTAGTTTTTAGGTGAAGATATTTCCTTTTCCAGCATAGGCGTCAAAGCGATCCAAATAAGCCCTTGCAGATTCTACAAAAGGAGTGTTTCCAAACTGCTCTATCAGAGGGAATGTTCAAGTCTGTGAGTTGAATGCAGTAATCACACAGAAGTTTGTGAGAATGCTTCTGTCTAGTTTTTAGGTGAAGATATTTCATTTCCCAGAATAGGCCTGAAAGCGCTCCAAATTTCCACTTGCAGATTCTACAAAAAGAGTGTTTCAAAACTACTCTTTCAAAAGGAAGGCTCAAGTCTGTGAGTTGAATGCACTCATCACAAAGAAGTTTCTGAGAATGCTTCTGTGTAGTTTTTATGTGAAGATACTTCCTTTTCCAGCATAGGTCCCAAAGCGCTCGAAATAAACACTTCCAGATTCTACGAAAGGAGTGTTTCAAAACTGTCCTATGAAGAGAAACGTTCAAGTCTGTGAGTTGAATGCACTCACCACAGAGAAGTTTCTGAGAATGCTTCTGTGTAGATTTTAGGTGAAGATATTTCCTTTTCCAGCATAGGCGTCAAAGCGATCCAAATAAACACTTGCAGATTCTACAAAAGGAGGGTATCCAAACTGCTCTATCAGAGGGAATGTTCAAGTCTGTGAGTTGAATGCAGTAATCACACAGAAGTTTGTGAGAATGCTTCTGTCTAGTTTTTAGGTGAAGATATTTCTTTTCCCAGAATAGGCCCTGAAGCGCTCCAAATTTCCACTTGCAGATTCTACAAAAAGAGTGTTTCAAAACTGCTCTTTCAAAAGGAAGGCTCAAGTCTGTGAGTTGAATGCACTCATCACAAAGAAGTTTCTGAGAATGCTTCTGTGTAGTTTTTAGGTGAAGATATTTCCTTTTCCAGCATAGGCGTCAAAGCGATCCAAATAAACACTTGCAGATTCTACAAAAGGAGTCTACCCAAACTGCTCTATCAGAGGGAATGTTCAAGTCTGTGAGTTGAATGCAGTAATCACTCAGAAGTTTGTGAGAATGCTTCTGTCTAGTTTTTAGGTGAAGATATTTCTTTTCCCAGAATAGGCCCTAAAGCGCTCCAAATTTCCACTTGCAGATTCTACAAAAAGAGTGTTTCAAAACTGCTCTTTCAAAAGGAAGGCTCAAGTCTGTGAGTTGAATGCACTCATTACAAAGAAGTTTCTGAGAATGCTTCTGTGTAGTTGTTATGTGAAGATACTTCCTTTTCCAGCATAGGCCTCAAAGCGCTCGAAATAAACACTTGCAGATTCTACGAAAGGAGTGTTTCAAAACTGTCCTATCAAAAGAAACGTTCAAGTCTGTGAGTTGAATGCACTCATCACAGAGAAGTTTCTGAGAATGCTTCTGTGTAGTTTTTAGGTGAAGATATTTCCTTTTCCAGCATAGGCGTCAAAGCGATCCAAATAAGCCCTTGCAGATTCTACAAAAGGAGTGTTTCCAAACTGCTCTATCAGAGGGAATGTTCAAGTCTGTGAGTTGAATGCAGTAATCACACAGAAGTTTGTGAGAATGCTTCTGTCTAGTTTTTAGGTGAAGATATTTCATTTCCCAGAATAGGCCTGAAAGCGCTCCAAATTTCCACTTGCAGATTCTACAAAAAGAGTGTTTCAAAACTACTCTTTCAAAAGGAAGGCTCAAGTCTGTGAGTTGAATGCACTCATCACAAAGAAGTTTCTGAGAATGCTTCTGTGTAGTTGTTATGTGAAGATACTTCCTTTTCCAGCATAGGCCCCAAAGCGCTCGAAATAAACACTTGCAGATTCTACGAAAGGAGTGTTTCAAAACTGTCCTATGAAAAGAAACGTTCAAGTCTGTGAGTTGAATGCACTCATCACAGAGAAGTTTCTGAGAATGCTTCTGTGTAGTTTTTAGGTGAAGATATATCCTTTTCCAGCATAGGCGTCAAAGCGATCCAAATAAACACTTGCAGATTCTACAAAAGGAGTGTTTCCAAACTGCTCTATCAAGAGGAATGTTCAAGTCTGCGAGTAGAATGCACTCACCACAAAGAAGTTTCTGAGAATGCTTCTGTCTAGTTTTTATGTGAAGATATTTCCTTTTCCAGCATAGGCGTCAAAGCGCTCCAAATAAACACTTGCAGATTCTACAAAAGGAGTGTTTCCAAACCGCTCTATCAGAGGGTATGTTCAAGTCTGTGAGTTGAATGCACTAGTCAGACAGAAGTTTGTGAGAATGCTTCTGTGTAGTTTTTAGGTGAAGATATTTCCTTTTCCAGCATAGGTCTCAAAGTGATCCAAATAAACACTTGCAGATTCTACAAAAGGAGTGTTTCCAAACTGCTCTATCAGAGGGAATGTTCAAGTCTGTGAGTTGAATGCAGTAATCACACAGAAGTTTGTGAGAATGCTTCTGTCTAGTTTCAGGTGGAGATATTTCTTTTCCCAGCATAGGCCTCAAAGCCCTCCAAATATCCACTTGCAGACTCTACAAAAAGAGTGTTTCAAAACTGCTCTTTCAAAAGGATAGCTCAAGTCGGTGAGTTGAATGCACTCATCACAAAGAAGTTTCTGAGAATGCTTCTGTGTAGTTGTTATGTGAAGATACTTCCTTTTCCAGCACAGGCCTCAGTGCGCTCGAAATAAACACTTGCAGATCCTACGAAAGGAGTGTTTCAAAACTGTCCTATCAAAATAAACGTTCAAGTCTGTGAGTTGAATGCAGTCATCACACAGAAGTTTCTGAGAATGCTTCTGTGTAGTTTTTAGGTGAAGATATTTCATTTCCCAGCACAGGCCTCAGAGCGCTCCAAATATGCATTTGCAGATTCTACAAAAAGAGAGCTTGAAAACTCTTCCACCAAAAAGAGGCTTCAACTCTATGAGTAGAATGCACTCATCACAAAGAAGTTTCTGAGAATGCTTCTGTCTAGTTTTTAGGTGAAGATATTTCTTTTCCCAGAATAGGCCCTGAAGCGCTCCAAATTTCCACTTGCAGATTCTACAAAAAGAGTGTTTCAAAACTGCTCTTTCAAAAGGAAGGCTCAAGTCTGTGAGTTGAATGCACTCATCACAAAGAAGTTTCTGAGAATGCTTCTGTGTAGTTTTTAGGTGAAGATATTTCCTTTTCCAGCATAGGCGTCAAAGCGATCCAAATAAACACTTGCAGATTCTACAAAAGGAGTCTACCCAAACTGCTCTATCAGAGGGAATGTTCAAGTCTGTGAGTTGAATGCAGTCATCACACAGAAGTTTGTGAGAATGCTTCTGTCTAGTTTTTAGGTGAAGATATTTCTTTTCCCAGAATAGGCCCTAAAGCGCTCCAAATTTCCACTTGCAGATTCTACAAAAAGAGTGTTTCAAAACTGCTCTTTCAAAAGGACGGCTCAAGTCTGTGAGTTGAATGCACTCATTACAAAGAAGTTTCTGAGAATGCTTCTGTGTAGTTGTTATGTGAAGATACTTCCTTTTCCAGCATAGGCCTCAAAGCGCTCGAAATAAACACTTGCAGATTCTACGAAAGGAGTGTTTCAAAACTGTCCTATCAAAAGAAACGTTCAAGTCTGTGAGTTGAATGCACTCATCACAGAGAAGTTTCTGAGAATGCTTCTGTGTAGTTTTTAGGTGAAGATATTTCCTTTTCCAGCATAGGCGTCAAAGCGATCCAAATAAGCCCTTGCAGATTCTACAAAAGGAGTGTTTCCAAACTGCTCTATCAGAGGGAATGTTCAAGTCTGTGAGTTGAATGCAGTAATCACACAGAAGTTTGTGAGAATGCTTCTGTCTAGTTTTTAGGTGAAGATATTTCATTTCCCAGAATAGGCCTTAAAGCGCTCCAAATTTCCACTTGCAGATTCTACAAAAAGAGTGTTTCAAAACTACTCTTTCAAAAGGAAGGCTCAAGTCTGTGAGTTGAATGCACTCATCACAAAGAAGTTTCTGAGAATGCTTCTGTGTAGTTGTTATGTGAAGATACTTCCTTTTCCAGCATAGGCCCCAAAGCGCTCGAAATAAACACTTGCAGATTCTACGAAAGGAGTGTTTCAAAACTGTCCTATGAAAAGAAACGTTCAAGTCTGTGAGTTGAATGCACTCATCACAGAGAAGTTTCTGAGAATGCTTCTGTGTAGTTTTTAGGTGAAGATATATCCTTTTCCAGCATAGGCGTCAAAGCGATCCAAATAAACACTTGCAGATTCTACAAAAGGAGTGTTTCCAAACTGCTCTATCAAGAGGAATGTTCAAGTCTGTGAGTAGAATGCACTCACCACAAAGAAGTTTCTGAGAATGCTTCTGTCTAGTTTTTATGTGAAGATATTTCCTTTTCCAGCATAGGCGTCAAAGCGCTCCAAATAAACACTTGCAGATTCTACAAAAGGAGTGTTTCCAAACCGCTCTATCAGAGGGAATGTTCAAGTCTGTGAGTTGAATGCACTAGTCAGACAGAAGTTTGTGAGAATGCTTCTGTGTAGTTTTTAGGTGAAGATATTTCCTTTTCCAGCATAGGTCTCAAAGTGATCCAAATAAACACTTGCAGATTCTACAAAACGAGTGTTTCCAAACTGCTCTATCAGAGGGAATGTTCAAGTCTGTGAGTTGAATGCAGTAATCACACAGAAGTTTGTGAGAATGCTTCTGTCTAGTTTCAGGTGGAGATATTTCTTTTCCCAGCATAGGCCTCAAAGCCCTCCAAATATCCACTTGCAGACTCTACAAAAAGAGTGTTTCAAAACTGCTCTTTCAAAGGGATGGCTCAAGTCGGTGAGTTGAATGCACTCATCACAAAGAAGTTTCTGAGAATGCTTCTGTGTAGTTGTTATGTGAAGATACTTCCTTTTCCAGCACAGGCCTCAGTGCGCTCGAAATAAACACTTGCAGATCCTACGAAAGGAGTGTTTCAAAACTGTCCTATCAAAATAGACGTTCAAGTCTGTGAGTTGAATGCAGTCATCACACAGAAGTTTCTGAGAATGCTTCTGTGTAGTTTTTAGGTGAAGATATTTCATTTCCCAGCACAGGCCTCAGAGCGCTCCAAATATGCATTTGCAGATTCTACAAAAAGAGAGCTTGAAAACTCTTCCACCAAAAAGAGGCTTCAACTCTATGAGTAGAATGCACTCATCACAAAGAAGTTTCTGAGAATGCTTCTGTCTAGTTTTTGTGTGAAGATATTTCCTTTTCCAGCATAGGCGTCCAAGCGCTCCAAATAAACACCTGCAGATTCTACTAAAGGAGTGTTTCCAAACTGCTCTATCAAAGGCAATGTTCAAGTCCGTGAGTTGAATGGACTCATCACAGAGAAGTTGCTGAGAATGCTTCTGTGTAGTTTTTAGGTGAAGATATTTCCTTTTCCAGCATAGGCGTCATAGCGATCCAAATAAACACTTGCAGATTCTACAAAAGGAGTGTATCCAAACTGCTCTATCAGAGGGAATGTTCAAGTCTGTGAGTTGAATGCAGTAATCACACAGAAGTTTGTGAGAATGCTTCTGTCTAGTTTTTAGGTGAAGATATTTCTTTTCCCAGAATAGGCCCTAAAGCGCTCCAAATTTCCACTTGCAGATTCTACAAAAAGAGTGTTTCAAAACTGCTCTTTCAAAAGGAAGGCTCAAGTCTGTGAGTTGAATGCACTCATCACAAAGAAGTTTCTGAGAATGCTTCTGTGTAGTTGTTATGTGAAGATACTTCCTTTTCCAGCATAGGCCTCAAAGCGCTCGAAATAAACACTTGCAGATTCTACGAAAGGAGTGTTTCAAAACTGTCCTATGAAAAGAAACGTTCAAGTCTGTGAGTTGAATGCACTCATCACAGAGAAGTTTCTGAGAATGCTTCTGTGTAGTTTTTAGGTGAAGATATTTCCTTTTCCAGCATAGGCGTCAAAGCGATCCAAATAAGCCCTTGCAGATTCTACAAAAGGAGTGTTTCCAAACTGCTCTATCAGAGGGAATGTTCAAGTCTGTGAGTTGAATGCAGTAATCACACAGAAGTTTGTGAGAATGCTTCTGTCTAGTTTTTAGGTGAAGATATTTCATTTCCCAGAATAGGCCTGAAAGCGCTCCAAATTTCCACTTGCAGATTCTACAAAAAGAGTGTTTCAAAACTACTCTTTCAAAAGGAAGGCTCAAGTCTGTGAGTTGAATGCACTCATCACAAAGAAGTTTCTGAGAATGCTTCTGTGTAGTTGTTATGTGAAGATACTTCCTTTTCCAGCATAGGCCCCAAAGCGCTCGAAATAAACACTTGCAGATTCTACGAAAGGAGTGTTTCAAAACTGTCCTATGAAAAGAAACGTTCAAGTCTGTGAGTTGAATGCACTCATCACAGAGAAGTTTCTGAGAATGCTTCTGTGTAGTTTTTAGGTGAAGATATATCCTTTTCCAGCATAGGCGTCAAAGCGATCCAAATAAACACTTGCAGATTCTACAAAAGGAGTGTTTCCAAACTGCTCTATCAGAGGGAATGTTCAAGGCCGTGAGTTGAATGCACTAGTCAGACAGAAGTTTGTGAGAATGCTTCTGTGTAGTTTTTAGGTGAAGATATTTCCTTTTCCAGCATAGGTCTCAAAGTGATCCAAATAAACACTTGCAGATTCTACAAAAGGAGTGTTTCCAAACTGCTCTATCAGAGGGAATGTTCAAGTCTGTGAGTTGAATGCAGTAATCACACAGAAGTTTGTGAGAATGCTTCTGTCTAGTTTCAGGTGGAGATATTTCTTTTCCCAGCATAGGCCTCAAAGCCCTCAAAATATCCACTTGCAGACTCTACAAAAAGAGTGTTTCAAAACTGCTCTTTCAAAAGGATGGCTCAAGTCTGTGAGTTGAATGCACTCATCACAAAGAAGTTTCTGAGAATGCTTCTGTGTAGTTGCTATGTGAAGATACTTCCTTTTCCAGCACAGGCCTCAGTGCGCTCGAAATAAACACTTGCAGATCCTACGAAAGGAGTGTTTCAAAACTGTTCTATCAAAATAAACGTTCAAGTCTGTGAGTTGAATGCAGTCATCACACAGAAGTTTCTGAGAATGCTTCTGTGTAGTTTTTAGGTGAAGATATTTCCTTTTCCAGCCTAGGCGTCAAAGCGATCCAAATAAACACTTGCAGATTCTACAAAAGGAGTGTATCCAAACTGCTCTATCAGAGGGAATGTTCAAGTCTGTGAGTTGAATGCAGTAATCACACAGAAGTTTGTGAGAATGCTTCTGTCTAGTTTTTAGGTGAAGATATTTCTTTTCCCAGAATAGGCCCTAAAGCGCTCCAAATTTCCACTTGCAGATTCTACAAAAAGAGTGTATCAAAGCTGCTCTTTCAAAAGGAAGGCTCAAGTCTGTGAGTTGAACGCACTCATCACAAAGAAGTTTCTGAGAATGCTTCTGTGTAGTTTTTAGGTGAAGATATTTCCTTTTCCAGCATAGGCGTCAAAGCGATCCAAATAAACACTTGCATATTCTACAAAAGGAGTCTATCCAAACTGCTCTATCAGAGGGAATGTTCAAGTGTGTGAGTTGAATGCAGTAATCACACAGAAGTTTGTGAGAATGCTTCTGTCTAGTTTTTAGGTGAAGATATTTCTTTTCCCAGAATAGGCCCTAAAGCGCTCCAAATTTCCACTTGCAGATTCTACAAAAAGAGTGTTTCAAAACTGCTCTTTCAAAAGGAAGGCTCAAGTCTGTGAGTTGAATGCACTCATCACAAAGAAGTTTCTGAGAATGCTTCTGTGTAGTTGTTATGTGAAGATACTTCCTTTTCCAGCATAGGCCTCAAAGCGCTCGAAATAAACACTTGCAGATTCTACGAAAGGAGTGTTTCAAAACTGTCCTATCAAAAGAAACGTTCAAGTCTGTGAGTTGAATGCACTCATCACAGAGAAGTTTCTGAGAATGCTTCTGTGTAGTTTTTAGGTGAAGATATTTCCTTTTCCAGCATAGGCGTCAAAGCGATCCAAATAAGCCCTTGCAGATTCTACAAAAGGAGTGTTTCCAAACTGCTCTATCAGAGGGAATGTTCAAGTCTGTGAGTTGAATGCAGTAATCACACAGAAGTTTGTGAGAATGCTTCTGTCTAGTTTTTAGGTGAAGATATTTCATTTCCCAGAATAGGCCTGAAAGCGCTCCAAATTTCCACTTGCAGATTCTACAAAAAGAGTGTTTCAAAACTACTCTTTCAAAAGGAAGGCTCAAGTCTGTGAGTTGAATGCACTCATCACAAAGAAGTTTCTGAGAATGCTTCTGTGTAGTTGTTATGTGAAGATACTTCCTTTTCCAGCATAGGCCCCAAAGCGCTCGAAATAAACACTTGCAGATTCTACGAAAGGAGTGTTTCAAAACTGTCCTATGAAAAGAAACGTTCAAGTCTGTGAGTTGAATGCACTCATCACAGAGAAGTTTCTGAGAATGCTTCTGTGTAGTTTTTAGGTGAAGATATATCCTTTTCCAGCATAGGCGTCAAAGCGATCCAAATAAACACTTGCAGATTCTACAAAAGGAGTGTTTCCAAACTGCTCTATCAAGAGGAATGTTCAAGTCTGTGAGTAGAATGCACTCACCACAAAGAAGTTTCTGAGAATGCTTCTGTCTAGTTTTTATGTGAAGATATTTCCTTTTCCAGCATAGGCGTCAAAGCGCTCCAAATAAACACTTGCAGATTCTACAAAAGGAGTGTTTCCAAACTGCTCTATCAGAGGGAATGTTCAAGTCTGTGAGTTGAATGCACTAGTCAGACAGAAGTTTGTGAGAATGCTTCTGTGTAGTTTTTAGGTGAAGATATTTCCTTTTCCAGCATAGGTCTCAAAGTGATCCAAATAAACACTTGCAGATTCTACAAAACGAGTGTTTCCAAACTGCTCTATCAGAGGGAATGTTCAAGTCTGTGAGTTGAATGCAGTAATCACACAGAAGTTTGTGAGAATGCTTCTGTCTAGTTTCAGGTGGAGATATTTCTTTTCCCAGCATAGGCCTCAAAGCCCTCCAAATATCCACTTGCAGACTCTACAAAAAGAGTGTTTCAAAACTGCTCTTTCAAAGGGATGGCTCAAGTCGGTGAGTTGAATGCACTCATCACAAAGAAGTTTCTGAGAATGCTTCTGTGTAGTTGTTATGTGAAGATACTTCCTTTTCCAGCACAGGCCTCAGTGCGCTCGAAATAAACACTTGCAGATCCTACGAAAGGAGTGTTTCAAAACTGTCCTATCAAAATAGACGTTCAAGTCTGTGAGTTGAATGCAGTCATCACACAGAAGTTTCTGAGAATGCTTCTGTGTAGTTTTTAGGTGAAGATATTTCATTTCCCAGCACAGGCCTCAGAGCGCTCCAAATATGCATTTGCAGATTCTACAAAAAGAGAGCTTGAAAACTCTTCCACCAAAAAGAGGCTTCAACTCTATGAGTAGAATGCACTCATCACAAAGAAGTTTCTGAGAATGCTTCTGTCTAGTTTTTGTGTGAAGATATTTCCTTTTCCAGCATAGGCGTCCAAGCGCTCCAAATAAACACCTGCAGATTCTACTAAAGGAGTGTTTCCAAACTGCTCTATCAAAGGCAATGTTCAAGTCCGTGAGTTGAATGGACTCATCACAGAGAAGTTGCTGAGAATGCTTCTGTGTAGTTTTTAGGTGAAGATATTTCCTTTTCCAGCATAGGCGTCATAGCGATCCAAATAAACACTTGCAGATTCTACAAAAGGAGTGTATCCAAACTGCTCTATCAGAGGGAATGTTCAAGTCTGTGAGTTGAATGCAGTAATCACACAGAAGTTTGTGAGAATGCTTCTGTCTAGTTTTTAGGTGAAGATATTTCTTTTCCCAGAATAGGCCCTAAAGCGCTCCAAATTTCCACTTGCAGATTCTACAAAAAGAGTGTTTCAAAACTGCTCTTTCAAAAGGAAGGCTCAAGTCTGTGAGTTGAATGCACTCATCACAAAGAAGTTTCTGAGAATGCTTCTGTGTAGTTGTTATGTGAAGATACTTCCTTTTCCAGCATAGGCCTCAAAGCGCTCGAAATAAACACTTGCAGATTCTACGAAAGGAGTGTTTCAAAACTGTCCTATGAAAAGAAACGTTCAAGTCTGTGAGTTGAATGCACTCATCACAGAGAAGTTTCTGAGAATGCTTCTGTGTAGTTTTTAGGTGAAGATATTTCCTTTTCCAGCATAGGCGTCAAAGCGATCCAAATAAGCCCTTGCAGATTCTACAAAAGGAGTGTTTCCAAACTGCTCTATCAGAGGGAATGTTCAAGTCTGTGAGTTGAATGCAGTAATCACACAGAAGTTTGTGAGAATGCTTCTGTCTAGTTTTTAGGTGAAGATATTTCATTTCCCAGAATAGGCCTGAAAGCGCTCCAAATTTCCACTTGCAGATTCTACAAAAAGAGTGTTTCAAAACTACTCTTTCAAAAGGAAGGCTCAAGTCTGTGAGTTGAATGCACTCATCACAAAGAAGTTTCTGAGAATGCTTCTGTGTAGTTGTTATGTGAAGATACTTCCTTTTCCAGCATAGGCCCCAAAGCGCTCGAAATAAACACTTGCAGATTCTACGAAAGGAGTGTTTCAAAACTGTCCTATGAAAAGAAACGTTCAAGTCTGTGAGTTGAATGCACTCATCACAGAGAAGTTTCTGAGAATGCTTCTGTGTAGTTTTTAGGTGAAGATATATCCTTTTCCAGCATAGGCGTCAAAGCGATCCAAATAAACACTTGCAGATTCTACAAAAGGAGTGTTTCCAAACTGCTCTATCAGAGGGAATGTTCAAGGCCGTGAGTTGAATGCACTAGTCAGACAGAAGTTTGTGAGAATGCTTCTGTGTAGTTTTTAGGTGAAGATATTTCCTTTTCCAGCATAGGTCTCAAAGTGATCCAAATAAACACTTGCAGATTCTACAAAAGGAGTGTTTCCAAACTGCTCTATCAGAGGGAATGTTCAAGTCTGTGAGTTGAATGCAGTAATCACACAGAAGTTTGTGAGAATGCTTCTGTCTAGTTTCAGGTGGAGATATTTCTTTTCCCAGCATAGGCCTCAAAGCCCTCAAAATATCCACTTGCAGACTCTACAAAAAGAGTGTTTCAAAACTGCTCTTTCAAAAGGATGGCTCAAGTCTGTGAGTTGAATGCACTCATCACAAAGAAGTTTCTGAGAATGCTTCTGTGTAGTTGCTATGTGAAGATACTTCCTTTTCCAGCACAGGCCTCAGTGCGCTCGAAATAAACACTTGCAGATCCTACGAAAGGAGTGTTTCAAAACTGTTCTATCAAAATAAACGTTCAAGTCTGTGAGTTGAATGCAGTCATCACACAGAAGTTTCTGAGAATGCTTCTGTGTAGTTTTTAGGTGAAGATATTTCCTTTTCCAGCCTAGGCGTCAAAGCGATCCAAATAAACACTTGCAGATTCTACAAAAGGAGTGTATCCAAACTGCTCTATCAGAGGGAATGTTCAAGTCTGTGAGTTGAATGCAGTAATCACACAGAAGTTTGTGAGAATGCTTCTGTCTAGTTTTTAGGTGAAGATATTTCTTTTCCCAGAATAGGCCCTAAAGCGCTCCAAATTTCCACTTGCAGATTCTACAAAAAGAGTGTATCAAAGCTGCTCTTTCAAAAGGAAGGCTCAAGTCTGTGAGTTGAACGCACTCATCACAAAGAAGTTTCTGAGAATGCTTCTGTGTAGTTTTTAGGTGAAGATATTTCCTTTTCCAGCATAGGCGTCAAAGCGATCCAAATAAACACTTGCATATTCTACAAAAGGAGTCTATCCAAACTGCTCTATCAGAGGGAATGTTCAAGTGTGTGAGTTGAATGCAGTAATCACACAGAAGTTTGTGAGAATGCTTCTGTCTAGTTTTTAGGTGAAGATATTTCTTTTCCCAGAATAGGCCCTAAAGCGCTCCAAATTTCCACTTGCAGATTCTACAAAAAGAGTGTTTCAAAACTGCTCTTTCAAAAGGAAGGCTCAAGTCTGTGAGTTGAATGCACTCATCACAAAGAAGTTTCTGAGAATGCTTCTGTGTAGTTGTTATGTGAAGATACTTCCTTTTCCAGCATAGGCCTCAAAGCGCTCGAAATAAACACTTGCAGATTCTACGAAAGGAGTGTTTCAAAACTGTCCTATCAAAAGAAACGTTCAAGTCTGTGAGTTGAATGCACTCATCACAGAGAAGTTTCTGAGAATGCTTCTGTGTAGTTTTTAGGTGAAGATATTTCCTTTTCCAGCATAGGCGTCAAAGCGATCCAAATAAGCCCTTGCAGATTCTACAAAAGGAGTGTTTCCAAACTGCTCTATCAGAGGGAATGTTCAAGTCTGTGAGTTGAATGCAGTAATCACACAGAAGTTTGTGAGAATGCTTCTGTCTAGTTTTTAGGTGAAGATATTTCATTTCCCAGAATAGGCCTGAAAGCGCTCCAAATTTCCACTTGCAGATTCTACAAAAAGAGTGTTTCAAAACTACTCTTTCAAAAGGAAGGCTCAAGTCTGTGAGTTGAATGCACTCATCACAAAGAAGTTTCTGAGAATGCTTCTGTGTAGTTGTTATGTGAAGATACTTCCTTTTCCAGCATAGGCCCCAAAGCGCTCGAAATAAACACTTGCAGATTCTACGAAAGGAGTGTTTCAAAACTGTCCTATGAAAAGAAACGTTCAAGTCTGTGAGTTGAATGCACTCATCACAGAGAAGTTTCTGAGAATGCTTCTGTGTAGTTTTTAGGTGAAGATATATCCTTTTCCAGCATAGGCGTCAAAGCGATCCAAATAAACACTTGCAGATTCTACAAAAGGAGTGTTTCCAAACTGCTCTATCAAGAGGAATGTTCAAGTCTGTGAGTAGAATGCACTCACCACAAAGAAGTTTCTGAGAATGCTTCTGTCTAGTTTTTATGTGAAGATATTTCCTTTTCCAGCATAGGCGTCAAAGCGCTCCAAATAAACACTTGCAGATTCTACAAAAGGAGTGTTTCCAAACTGCTCTATCAGAGGGAATGTTCAAGTCTGTGAGTTGAATGCACTAGTCAGACAGAAGTTTGTGAGAATGCTTCTGTGTAGTTTTTAGGTGAAGATATTTCCTTTTCCAGCATAGGTCTCAAAGTGATCCAAATAAACACTTGAAGATTCTACAAAAGGAGTGTTTCCAAACTGCTCTATCAGAGGGAATGTTCAAGTCTGTGAGTTGAATGCAGTAATCACACAGAAGTTTGTGAGAATGCTTCTGTCTAGTTTCAGGTGGAGATATTTCTTTTCCCAGCATAGGCCTCAAAGCCCTCCAAATATCCACTTGCAGACTCTACAAAAAGAGTGTTTCAAAACTGCTCTTTCAAAAGGATAGCTCAAGTCGGTGAGTTGAATGCACTCATCACAAAGAAGTTTCTGAGAATGCTTCTGTGTAGTTGTTATGTGAAGATACTTCCTTTTCCAGCACAGGCCTCAGTGCGCTCGAAATAAACACTTGCAGATCCTACGAAAGGAGTGTTTCAAAACTGTCCTATCAAAATAAACGTTCAAGTCTGTGAGTTGAATGCAGTCATCACACAGAAGTTTCTGAGAATGCTTCTGTGTAGTTTTTAGGTGAAGATATTTCATTTCCCAGCACAGGCCTCAGAGCGCTCCAAATATGCATTTGCAGATTCTACAAAAAGAGAGCTTGAAAACTCTTCCACCAAAAAGAGGCTTCAACTCTATGAGTAGAATGCACTCATCACAAAGAAATTTCTGAGAATGCTTCTGTCTAGTTTTTATGTGAAGATATTTCCTTTTCCAGCATAGGCGTCAAAGCGCTCCAAATAAACACTTGCAGATTCTACTAAAGGAGTGTTTCCAAACTGCTCTATCAAAGGCAATGTTCAAGTCTGTGAGTTGAATGCACTCATCACAGAGAAGTTTCTGAGAATGCTTCTCTGTAGTTTTTAGGTGAAGATATTTCCTTTTCCAGCATAGGCGTCAAAGCGATCCAAATAAACACTTGCAGATTCTACAAAAGGAGGGTATCCAAACTGCTCTATCAGAGGGAATGTTCAAGTCTGTGAGTTGAATGCAGTAATCACACAGAAGTTTGTGAGAATGCTTCTGTCTAGTTTTTAGGTGAAGATATTTCTTTTCCCAGAATAGGCCCTAAAGCGCTCCAAATTTCCACTTGCAGATTCTACAAAAAGAGTGTTTCAAAACTGCTCTTTCAAAAGGAAGGCTCAAGTCTGTGAGTTGAATGCACTCATCACAAAGAAGTTTCTGAGAATGCTTCTGTGTAGTTTTTAGGTGAAGATATTTCCTTTTCCAGCATAGGCGTCAAAGCGATCCAAATGAACACTTGCAGATTCTACAAAAGGAGTCTACCCAAACTGCTCTATCAGAGGGAATGTTCAAGTCTGTGAGTTGAATGCAGTAATCACACAGAAGTTTGTGAGAATGCTTCTGTCTAGTTTTTAGGTGAAGATATTTCTTTTCCCAGAATAGGCCCTAAAGCGCTCCAAATTTCCACTTGCAGATTCTACAAAAAGAGTGTTTCAAAACTGCTCTTTCAAAAGGAAGGCTCAAGTCTGTGAGTTGAATGCACTCATTACAAAGAAGTTTCTGAGAATGCTTCTGTGTAGTTGTTATGTGAAGATACTTCCTTTTCCAGCATAGGCCTCAAAGCGCTCGAAATAAACACTTTCAGATTCTACGAAAGGAGTGTTTCAAAACTGTCCTATCAAAAGAAACGTTCAAGTCTGTGAGTTGAATGCACTCATCACAGAGAAGTTTCTGAGAATGCTTCTGTGTAGTTTTTAGGTGAAGATATTTCCTTTTCCAGCATAGGCGTCAAAGCGATCCAAATAAGCCCTTGCAGATTCTACAAAAGGAGTGTTTCCAAACTGCTCTATCAGAGGGAATGTTCAAGTCTGTGAGTTGAATGCAGTAATCACACAGAAGTTTGTGAGAATGCTTCTGTCTAGTTTTTAGGTGAAGATATTTCATTTCCCAGAATAGGCCTGAAAGCGCTCCAAATTTCCACTTGCAGATTCTACAAAAAGAGTGTTTCAAAACTACTCTTTCAAAAGGAAGGCTCAAGTCGGTGAGTTGAATGCACTCATCACAAAGAAGTTTCTGAGAATGCTTCTGTGTAGTTGTTATGTGAAGATACTTCCTTTTCCAGCACAGGCCTCAGTGCGCTCGAAATAAACACTTGCAGATCCTACGAAAGGAGTGTTTCAAAACTGTCCTATCAAAATAAACGTTCAAGTCTGTGAGTTGAATGCAGTCATCACACAGAAGTTTCTGAGAATGCTTCTGTGTAGTTTTTAGGTGAAGATATTTCATTTCCCAGCACAGGCCTCAGAGCGCTCCAAATATGCATTTGCAGATTCTACAAAAAGAGAGCTTGAAAACTCTTCCACCAAAAAGAGGCTTCAACTCTATGAGTAGAATGCACTCATCACAAAGAAGTTTCTGAGAATGCTTCTGTCTAGTTTTTATGTGAAGATATTTCCTTTTCCAGCATAGGCGTCAAAGCGCTCCAAATAAACACCTGCAGATTCTACTAAAGGAGTGTTTCCAAACTGCTCTATCAAAGGCAATGTTCAAGTCTGTGAGTTGAATGCACTCATCACAGAGAAGTTTCTGAGAATGCTTCTGTGTAGTTTTTAGGTGAAGATATTTCCTTTTCCAGCATAGGCGTCACAGCGATCCAAATAAACACTTGCAGATTCTACAAAAGGAGTGTATCCAAACTGCTCTATCAGAGGGAACGTTCAAGTCTGTGAGTTGAATGCAGTAATCACACAGAAGTTTGTGAGAATGCTTCTGTCTAGTTTTTAGGTGAAGATATTTCTTTTCCCAGAATAGGCCCTAAAGCGCTCCAAATTTCCACTTGCAGATTCTACAAAAAGAGTGTTTCAAAACTGCTCTTTCAAAAGGAAGGCTCAAGTCTGTGAGTTGAATGCACTCATCACAAAGAAGTTTCTGAGAATGCTTCTGTGTAGTTGTTATGTGAAGATACTTCCTTTTCCAGCATAGGCCTCAAAGCGCTCGAAATAAACACTTGCAGATTCTACGAAAGGAGTGTTTCAAAACTGTCCTATCAAAAGAAACGTTCAAGTCTGTGAGTTGAATGCACTCATCACAGAGAAGTTTCTGAGAATGCTTCTGTGTAGTTTTTAGGTGAAGATATTTCCTTTTCCAGCATAGGCGTCAAAGCGATCCAAATAAGCCCTTGCAGATTCTACAAAAGGAGTGTTTCCAAACTGCTCTATCAGAGGGAATGTTCAAGTCTGTGAGTTGAATGCAGTAATCACACAGAAGTTTGTGAGAATGCTTCTGTCTAGTTTTTAGGTGAAGATATTTCATTTCCCAGAATAGGCCTGAAAGCGCTCCAAATTTCCACTTGCAGATTCTACAAAAAGAGTGTTTCAAAACTACTCTTTCAAAAGGAAGGCTCAAGTCTGTGAGTTGAATGCACTCATCACAAAGAAGTTTCTGAGAATGCTTCTGTGTAGTTGTTATGTGAAGATACTTCCTTTTCCAGCATAGGCCCCAAAGCGCTCGAAATAAACACTTGCAGATTCTACGAAAGGAGTGTTTCAAAACTGTCCTATGAAAAGAAACGTTCAAGTCTGTGAGTTGAATGCACTCATCACAGAGAAGTTTCTGAGAATGCTTCTGTGTAGTTTTTAGGTGAAGATATATCCTTTTCCAGCATAGGCGTCAAAGCGATCCAAATAAACACTTGCAGATTCTACAAAAGGAGTGTTTCCACACTGCTCTATCAAGAGGAATGTTCAAGTCTGTGAGTAGAATGCACTCACCACAAAGAAGTTTCTGAGAATGCTTCTGTCTAGTTTTTATGTGAAGATATTTCCTTTTCCAGCATAGGCGTCAAAGCGCTCCAAATAAACACTTGCAGATTCTACAAAAGGAGTGTTTCCAAACTGCTCTATCAGAGGGAATGTTCAAGTCTGTGAGTTGAATGCACTAGTCAGACAGAAGTTTGTGAGAATGCTTCTGTGTAGTTTTTAGGTGAAGATATTTCCTTTTCCAGCATAGGTCTCAAAGTGATCCAAATAAACACTTGCAGATTCTACAAAAGGAGTGTTTCCAAACTGCTCTATCAGAGGGAATGTTCAAGTCTGTGAGTTGAATGCAGTAATCACACAGAAGTTTGTGAGAATGCTTCTGTCTAGTTTCAGGTGGAGATATTTCTTTTCCCAGCATAGGCCTCAAAGCCCTCCAAATATCCACTTGCAGACTCTACAAAAAGAGTGTTTCAAAACTGCTCTTTCAAAAGGATGGCTCAAGTCGGTGAGTTGAATGCACTCATCACAAAGAACTTTCTGAGAATGCTTCTGTGTAGTTGTTATGTGAAGATACTTCCTTTTCCAGCACAGGCCTCAGTGCGCTCGAAATAAACACTTGCAGATCCTACGAAAGGAGTGTTTCAAAACTGTCCTATCAAAATAAACGTTCAAGTCTGTGAGTTGAATGCAGTCATCACACAGAAGTTTCTGAGAATGCTTCTGTGTAGTTTTTAGGTGAAGATATTTCATTTCCCAGCACAGGCCTCAGAGCGCTCCAAATATGCATTTGCAGATTCTACAAAAAGAGAGCTTGAAAACTCTTCCACCAAAAAGAGGCTTCAACTCTATGAGTAGAATGCACTCATCACAAAGAAGTTTCTGAGAATGCTTCTGTCTAGTTTTTATGTGAAGATATTTCCTTTTCCAGCATAGGCGTCAAAGCGCTCCAAATAAACACTTGCAGATTCTACTAAAGGAGTGTTTCCAAACTGCTCTATCAAAGGCAATGTTCAAGTCTGTGAGTTGAATGCACTCATCACAGAGAAGTTTCTGAGAATGCTTCTGTGTAGTTTTTAGGTGAAGATATTTCCTTTTCCAGCATAGGCGTCAAAGCGATCCAAATAAACATTTGCAGATTCTACAAAAGGAGTGTATCCAAACTGCTCTATCAGAGGGAATGTTCAAGTCTGTGAGTTGAATGCAGTAATCACACAGAAGTTTGTGAGAATGCTTCTGTCTAGTTTTTAGGTGAAGATATTTCTTTTCCCAGAATAGGCCCTAAAGCGCTCCAAATTTCCACTTGCAGATTCTACAAAAAGAGTGTTTCAAAACTGCTCTTTCAAAAGGAAGGCTCAAGTCTGTGAGTTAAATGCACTCATCACAAAGAAGTTTCTGAGAATGCTTCTGTGTAGTTGTTATGTGAAGATACTTCCTTTTCCAGCATAGGCCTCAAAGCGCTCGAAATAAACACTTGCAGATTCTACGACAGGAGTGTTTCTAAACTGTCCTATCAAAAGAAACGTTCACGTCTGTGAGTTGAATGCACTCATCACAGAGAAGTTTCTGAGAATGCTTCTGTGTAGTTTTTAGGTGAAGATATTTCCTTTTCCAGCATAGGCGTCAAAGCGATCCAAATAAGCCCTTGCAGATTCTACAAAAGGAGTGTTTCCAAACTGCTCTATCAGAGGGAATGTTCAAGTCTGTGAGTTGAATGCAGTAATCACACAGAAGTTTGTGAGAATGCTTCTGTCTAGTTTTTAGGTGAAGATATTTCATTTCCCAGAATAGGTCTGAAAGCGCTCCAAATTTCCACTTGCAGATTCTACAAAAAGAGTGTTTCAAAACTACTCTTTCAAAAGGAAGGCTCAAGTCTGTGAGTTGAATGCACTCATCACAAAGAAGTTTCTGAGAATGCTTCTGTGTAGTTGTTATGTGAAGACACTTCCTTTTCCAGCATAGGCCCCAAAGCGCTCGAAATAAACACTTGCAGATTCTACGAAAGGAGTGTTTCAAAACTGTCCTATGAAAAGAAACGTTCAAGTCTGTGAGTTGAATGCACTCATCACAGAGAAGTTTCTGAGAATGCTTCTGTGTAGTTTTTAGGTGAAGATATATCCTTTTCCAGCATAGGCGTCAAAGCGATCCAAATGAACACTTGCAGATTCTACAAAAGGAGTGTTTCCAAACTGCTCTATCAAGAGGAATGTTCAAGTCTGTGAGTAGAATGCACTCACCACAAAGAAGTTTCTGAGAATGCTTCTGTCTAGTTTTTATGTGAAGATATTTCCTTTTCCAGCATAGGCGTCAAAGCGCTCCAAATAAACACTTGCAGATTCTACAAAAGGAGTGTTTCCAAACTGCTCTATCAGAGGGAATGTTCAAGTCTGTGAGTTGAATGCAGTAATCACACAGAAGTTTGTGAGAATGCTTCTGTCTAGTTTTTAGGTGAAGATATTTCATTTCCCAGAATAGGCCTGAAAGCGCTCCAAATTTCCACTTGCAGATTCTACAAAAAGAGTGTTTCAAAACTACTCTTTCAAAAGGAAGGCTCAAGTCGGTGAGTTGAATGCACTCATCACAAAGAAGTTTCTGAGAATGCTTCTGTGTAGTTGTTATGTGAAGATACTTCCTTTTCCAGCACAGGCCTCAGTGCGCTCGAAATAAACACTTGCAGATCCTACGAAAGGAGTGTTTCAAAACTGTCCTATCAAAATAAACGTTCAAGTCTGTGAGTTGAATGCAGTCATCACACAGAAGTTTCTGAGAATGCTTCTGTGTAGTTTTTAGGTGAAGATATTTCATTTCCCAGCACAGGCCTCAGAGCGCTCCAAATATGCATTTGCAGATTCTACAAAAAGAGAGCTTGAAAACTCTTCCACCAAAAAGAGGCTTCAACTCTATGAGTAGAATGCACTCATCACAAAGAAGTTTCTGAGAATGCTTCTGTCTAGTTTTTATGTGAAGATATTTCCTTTTCCAGCATAGGCGTCAAAGCGCTCCAAATAAACACCTGCAGATTCTACTAAAGGAGTGTTTCCAAACTGCTCTATCAAAGGCAATGTTCAAGTCTGTGAGTTGAATGCACTCATCACAGAGAAGTTTCTGAGAATGCTTCTGTGTAGTTTTTAGGTGAAGATATTTCCTTTTCCAGCATAGGCGTCACAGCGATCCAAATAAACACTTGCAGATTCTACAAAAGGAGTGTATCCAAACTGCTCTATCAGAGGGAACGTTCAAGTCTGTGAGTTGAATGCAGTAATCACACAGAAGTTTGTGAGAATGCTTCTGTCTAGTTTTTAGGTGAAGATATTTCTTTTCCCAGAATAGGCCCTAAAGCGCTCCAAATTTCCACTTGCAGATTCTACAAAAAGAGTGTTTCAAAACTGCTCTTTCAAAAGGAAGGCTCAAGTCTGTGAGTTGAATGCACTCATCACAAAGAAGTTTCTGAGAATGCTTCTGTGTAGTTGTTATGTGAAGATACTTCCTTTTCCAGCATAGGCCTCAAAGCGCTCGAAATAAACACTTGCAGATTCTACGAAAGGAGTGTTTCAAAACTGTCCTATCAAAAGAAACGTTCAAGTCTGTGAGTTGAATGCACTCATCACAGAGAAGTTTCTGAGAATGCTTCTGTGTAGTTTTTAGGTGAAGATATTTCCTTTTCCAGCATAGGCGTCAAAGCGATCCAAATAAGCCCTTGCAGATTCTACAAAAGGAGTGTTTCCAAACTGCTCTATCAGAGGGAATGTTCAAGTCTGTGAGTTGAATGCAGTAATCACACAGAAGTTTGTGAGAATGCTTCTGTCTAGTTTTTAGGTGAAGATATTTCATTTCCCAGAATAGGCCTGAAAGCGCTCCAAATTTCCACTTGCAGATTCTACAAAAAGAGTGTTTCAAAACTACTCTTTCAAAAGGAAGGCTCAAGTCTGTGAGTTGAATGCACTCATCACAAAGAAGTTTCTGAGAATGCTTCTGTGTAGTTGTTATGTGAAGATACTTCCTTTTCCAGCATAGGCCCCAAAGCGCTCGAAATAAACACTTGCAGATTCTACGAAAGGAGTGTTTCAAAACTGTCCTATGAAAAGAAACGTTCAAGTCTGTGAGTTGAATGCACTCATCACAGAGAAGTTTCTGAGAATGCTTCTGTGTAGTTTTTAGGTGAAGATATATCCTTTTCCAGCATAGGCGTCAAAGCGATCCAAATAAACACTTGCAGATTCTACAAAAGGAGTGTTTCCACACTGCTCTATCAAGAGGAATGTTCAAGTCTGTGAGTAGAATGCACTCACCACAAAGAAGTTTCTGAGAATGCTTCTGTCTAGTTTTTATGTGAAGATATTTCCTTTTCCAGCATAGGCGTCAAAGCGCTCCAAATAAACACTTGCAGATTCTACAAAAGGAGTGTTTCCAAACTGCTCTATCAGAGGGAATGTTCAAGTCTGTGAGTTGAATGCACTAGTCAGACAGAAGTTTGTGAGAATGCTTCTGTGTAGTTTTTAGGTGAAGATATTTCCTTTTCCAGCATAGGTCTCAAAGTGATCCAAATAAACACTTGCAGATTCTACAAAAGGAGTGTTTCCAAACTGCTCTATCAGAGGGAATGTTCAAGTCTGTGAGTTGAATGCAGTAATCACACAGAAGTTTGTGAGAATGCTTCTGTCTAGTTTCAGGTGGAGATATTTCTTTTCCCAGCATAGGCCTCAAAGCCCTCCAAATATCCACTTGCAGACTCTACAAAAAGAGTGTTTCAAAACTGCTCTTTCAAAAGGATGGCTCAAGTCGGTGAGTTGAATGCACTCATCACAAAGAACTTTCTGAGAATGCTTCTGTGTAGTTGTTATGTGAAGATACTTCCTTTTCCAGCACAGGCCTCAGTGCGCTCGAAATAAACACTTGCAGATCCTACGAAAGGAGTGTTTCAAAACTGTCCTATCAAAATAAACGTTCAAGTCTGTGAGTTGAATGCAGTCATCACACAGAAGTTTCTGAGAATGCTTCTGTGTAGTTTTTAGGTGAAGATATTTCATTTCCCAGCACAGGCCTCAGAGCGCTCCAAATATGCATTTGCAGATTCTACAAAAAGAGAGCTTGAAAACTCTTCCACCAAAAAGAGGCTTCAACTCTATGAGTAGAATGCACTCATCACAAAGAAGTTTCTGAGAATGCTTCTGTCTAGTTTTTATGTGAAGATATTTCCTTTTCCAGCATAGGCGTCAAAGCGCTCCAAATAAACACTTGCAGATTCTACTAAAGGAGTGTTTCCAAACTGCTCTATCAAAGGCAATGTTCAAGTCTGTGAGTTGAATGCACTCATCACAGAGAAGTTTCTGAGAATGCTTCTGTGTAGTTTTTAGGTGAAGATATTTCCTTTTCCAGCATAGGCGTCAAAGCGATCCAAATAAACATTTGCAGATTCTACAAAAGGAGTGTATCCAAACTGCTCTATCAGAGGGAATGTTCAAGTCTGTGAGTTGAATGCAGTAATCACACAGAAGTTTGTGAGAATGCTTCTGTCTAGTTTTTAGGTGAAGATATTTCTTTTCCCAGAATAGGCCCTAAAGCGCTCCAAATTTCCACTTGCAGATTCTACAAAAAGAGTGTTTCAAAACTGCTCTTTCAAAAGGAAGGCTCAAGTCTGTGAGTTAAATGCACTCATCACAAAGAAGTTTCTGAGAATGCTTCTGTGTAGTTGTTATGTGAAGATACTTCCTTTTCCAGCATAGGCCTCAAAGCGCTCGAAATAAACACTTGCAGATTCTACGACAGGAGTGTTTCTAAACTGTCCTATCAAAAGAAACGTTCACGTCTGTGAGTTGAATGCACTCATCACAGAGAAGTTTCTGAGAATGCTTCTGTGTAGTTTTTAGGTGAAGATATTTCCTTTTCCAGCATAGGCGTCAAAGCGATCCAAATAAGCCCTTGCAGATTCTACAAAAGGAGTGTTTCCAAACTGCTCTATCAGAGGGAATGTTCAAGTCTGTGAGTTGAATGCAGTAATCACACAGAAGTTTGTGAGAATGCTTCTGTCTAGTTTTTAGGTGAAGATATTTCATTTCCCAGAATAGGTCTGAAAGCGCTCCAAATTTCCACTTGCAGATTCTACAAAAAGAGTGTTTCAAAACTACTCTTTCAAAAGGAAGGCTCAAGTCTGTGAGTTGAATGCACTCATCACAAAGAAGTTTCTGAGAATGCTTCTGTGTAGTTGTTATGTGAAGACACTTCCTTTTCCAGCATAGGCCCCAAAGCGCTCGAAATAAACACTTGCAGATTCTACGAAAGGAGTGTTTCAAAACTGTCCTATGAAAAGAAACGTTCAAGTCTGTGAGTTGAATGCACTCATCACAGAGAAGTTTCTGAGAATGCTTCTGTGTAGTTTTTAGGTGAAGATATATCCTTTTCCAGCATAGGCGTCAAAGCGATCCAAATAAACACTTGCAGATTCTACAAAAGGAGTGTTTCCAAACTGCTCTATCAAGAGGAATGTTCAAGTCTGTGAGTAGAATGCACTCACCACAAAGAAGTTTCTGAGAATGCTTCTGTCTAGTTTTTATGTGAAGATATTTCCTTTTCCAGCATAGGCGTCAAAGCGCTCCAAATAAACACTTGCAGATTCTACAAAAGGAGTGTTTCCAAACTGCTCTATCAGAGGGAATGTTCAAGTCTGTGAGTTGAATGCACTAGTCAGACAGAAGTTTGTGAGAATGCTTCTGTGTAGTTTTTAGGTGAAGATATTTCCTTTTCCAGCATAGGTCTCAAAGTGATCCAAATAAACACTTGCAGATTCTACAAAAGGAGTGTTTCCAAACTGCTCTATCAGAGGGAATGTTCAAGTCTGTGAGTTGAATGCAGTAATCACACAGAAGTTTGTGAGAATGCTTCTGTCTAGTTTCAGGTGGAGATATTTCTTTTCCCAGCATAGGCCTCAAAGCCCTCCAAATATCCACTTGCAGACTCTACAAAAAGAGTGTTTCAAAACTGCTCTTTCAAAAGGATGGCTCAAGTCGGTGAGTTGAATGCACTCATCACAAAGAAGTTTCTGAGAATGCTTCTGTGTAGTTGTTATGTGAAGATACTTCCTTTTCCAGCACAGGCCTCAGTGCGCTCGAAATAAACACTTGCAGATCCTACGAAAGGAGTGTTTCAAAACTGTCCTATCAAAATAAACGTTCAAGTCTGTGAGTTGAATGCAGTCATCACACAGAAGTTTCTGAGAATGCTTCTGTGTAGTTTTTAGGTGAAGATATTTCATTTCCCAGCACAGGCCTCAGAGCGCTCCAAATATGCATTTGCAGATTCTACAAAAAGAGCTTGAAAACTCTTCCACCAAAAAGAGGCTTCAACTCTATGAGTAGAATGCACTCATCACAAAGAAGTTTCTGAGAATGCTTCTGTCTAGTTTTTATGTGAAGATATTTCCTTTTCCAGCATAGGCGTCAAAGCGCTCCAAATAAACACCTGCAGATTCTACTAAAGGAGTGTTTCCAAACTGCTCTATCAAAGGCAATGTTCAAGTCTGTGAGTTGAATGCACTCATCACAGAGAAGTTTCTGAGAATGCTTCTGTGTAGTTTTTAGGTGAAGATATTTCCTTTTCCAGCATAGGCGTCACAGCGATCCAAATAAACACTTGCAGATTCTACAAAAGGAGTGTATCCAAACTGCTCTATCAGAGGGAACGTTCAAGTCTGTGAGTTGAATGCAGTAATCACACAGAAGTTTGTGAGAATGCTTCTGTCTAGTTTTTAGGTGAAGATATTTCTTTTCCCAGAATAGGCCCTAAAGCGCTCCAAATTTCCACTTGCAGATTCTACAAAAAGAGTGTTTCAAAACTGCTCTTTCAAAAGGAAGGCTCAAGTCTGTGAGTTGAATGCACTCATCACAAAGAAGTTTCTGAGAATGCTTCTGTGTAGTTGTTATGTGAAGATACTTCCTTTTCCAGCATAGGCCTCAAAGCGCTCGAAATAAACACTTGCAGATTCTACGAAAGGAGTGTTTCAAAACTGTCCTATCAAAAGAAACGTTCAAGTCTGTGAGTTGAATGCACTCATCACAGAGAAGTTTCTGAGAATGCTTCTGTGTAGTTTTTAGGTGAAGATATTTCCTTTTCCAGCATAGGCGTCAAAGCGATCCAAATAAGCCCTTGCAGATTCTACAAAAGGAGTGTTTCCAAACTGCTCTATCAGAGGGAATGTTCAAGTCTGTGAGTTGAATGCAGTAATCACACAGAAGTTTGTGAGAATGCTTCTGTCTAGTTTTTAGGTGAAGATATTTCATTTCCCAGAATAGGCCTTAAAGCGCTCCAAATTTCCACTTGCAGATTCTACAAAAAGAGTGTTTCAAAACTACTCTTTCAAAAGGAAGGCTCAAGTCTGTGAGTTGAATGCACTCATCACAAAGAAGTTTCTGAGAATGCTTCTGTGTAGTTGTTATGTGAAGATACTTCCTTTTCCAGCATAGGCCCCAAAGCGCTCGAAATAAACACTTGCAGATTCTACGAAAGGAGTGTTTCAAAACTGTCCTATGAAAAGAAACGTTCAGGTCTGTGAGTTGAATGCACTCATCACAGAGAAGTTTCTGAGAATGCTTCTGTGTAGTTTTTAGGTGAAGATATATCCTTTTCCAGCATAGGCGTCAAAGCGATCCAAATAAACACTTGCAGATTCTACAAAAGGAGTGTTTCCAAACTGCTCTATCAAGAGGAATGTTCAAGTCTGTGAGTAGAATGCACTCACCACAAAGAAGTTTCTGAGAATGCTTCTGTCTAGTTTTTATGTGAAGATATTTCCTTTTCCAGCATAGGCGTCAAAGCGCTCCAAATAAACACTTGCAGATTCTACAAAAGGAGTGTTTCCAAACCGCTCTATCAGAGGGAATGTTCTAGTCCGTGAGTTGAATGCACTAGTCAGACAGAAGTTTGTGAGAATGCTTCTGTGTAGTTTTTAGGTGAAGATATTTCCTTTTCCAGCATAGGTCTCAAAGTGATCCAAATAAACACTTGCAGATTCTACAAAACGAGTGTTTAAAAACTGCTCTATCAGAGGGAATGTTCAAGTCTGTGAGTTGAATGCAGTAATCACACAGAAGTTTGTGAGAATGCTTCTGTCTAGTTTCAGGTGGAGATATTTCTTTTCCCAGCATAGGCCTCAAAGCCCTCCAAATATCCACTTGCAGACTCTACAAAAAGAGTGTTTCAAAACTGCTCTTTCAAAAGGATGGCTCAAGTCGGTGAGTTGAATGCACTCATCACAAAGAAGTTTCTGAGAATGCTTCTGTGTAGTTGTTATGTGAAGATACTTCCTTTTCCAGCACAGGCCTCAGTGCGCTCGAAATAAACACTTGCAGATCCTACGAAAGGAGTGTTTCAAAACTGTCCTATCAAAAGAAACGTTCAAGTCTGTGAGTTGAATGCACTCATCACAGAGAAGTTTCTGAGAATGCTTCTGTGTAGTTTTTAGGTGAAGATATTTCCTTTTCCAGCATAGGCGTCAAAGCGATCCAAATAAGCCCTTGCAGATTCTACAAAAGGAGTGTTTCCAAACTGCTCTATCAGAGGGAATGTTCAAGTCTGTGAGTTGAATGCAGTAATCACACAGAAGTTTGTGAGAATGCTTCTGTCTAGTTTTTAGGTGAAGATATTTCATTTCCCAGAATAGGCCTGAAAGCGCTCCAAATTTCCACTTGCAGATTCTACAAAAAGAGTGTTTCAAAACTACTCTTTCAAAAGGAAGGCTCAAGTCTGTGAGTTGAATGCACTCATCACAAAGAAGTTTCTGAGAATGCTTCTGTGTAGTTTTTATGTGAAGATACTTCCTTTTCCAGCATAGGTCCCAAAGCGCTCGAAATAAACACTTCCAGATTCTACGAAAGGAGTGTTTCAAAACTGTCCTATGAAGAGAAACGTTCAAGTCTGTGAGTTGAATGCACTCACCACAGAGAAGTTTCTGAGAATGCTTCTGTGTAGTTTTTAGGTGAAGATATTTCCTTTTCCAGCATAGGCGTCAAAGCGATCCAAATAAACACTTGCAGATTCTACAAAAGGAGGGTATCCAAACTGCTCTATCAGAGGGAATGTTCAAGTCTGTGAGTTGAATGCAGTAATCACACAGAAGTTTGTGAGAATGCTTCTGTCTAGTTTTTAGGTGAAGATATTTCTTTTCCCAGAATAGGCCCTGAAGCGCTCCAAATTTCCACTTGCAGATTCTACAAAAAGAGTGTTTCAAAACTGCTCTTTCAAAAGGAAGGCTCAAATCTGTGAGTTGAATGCACTCATCACAAAGAAGTTTCTGAGAATGCTTCTGTGTAGTTTTTAGGTGAAGATATTTCATTTCCCAGCACAGGCCTCAGAGCGCTCCAAATATGCATTTGCAGATTCTACAAAAAGAGAGCTTGAAAACTCTTCCACCAAAAAGAGGCTTCAACTCTATGAGTAGAATGCACTCATCACAAAGAAGTTTCTGAGAATGCTTCTGTCTAGTTTTTGTGTGAAGATATTTCCTTTTCCAGCATAGGCGTCAAAGCGCTCCAAATAAACACCTGCAGATTCTACTAAAGGAGTGTTTCCAAACTGCTCTATCAAAGGCAATGTTCAAGTCCGTGAGTTGAATGGACTCATCACAGAGAAGTTGCTGAGAATGCTTCTGTGTAGTTTTTAGGTGAAGATATTTCCTTTTCCAGCATAGGCGTCATAGCGATCCAAATAAACACTTGCAGATTCTACAAAAGGAGTGTATCCAAACTGCTCTATCAGAGGGAATGTTCAAGTCTGTGAGTTGAATGCAGTAATCACACAGAAGTTTGTGAGAATGCTTCTGTCTAGTTTTTAGGTGAAGATATTTCTTTTCCCAGAATAGGCCCTAAAGCGCTCCAAATTTCCACTTGCAGATTCTACAAAAAGAGTGTTTCAAAACTGCTCTTTCAAAAGGAAGGCTCAAGTCTGTGAGTTGAATGCACTCATCACAAAGAAGTTTCTGAGAATGCTTCTGTGTAGTTGTTATGTGAAGATACTTCCTTTTCCAGCATAGGCCTCAAAGCGCTCGAAATAAACACTTGCAGATTCTACGAAAGGAGTGTTTCAAAACTGTCCTATGAAAAGAAACGTTCAAGTCTGTGAGTTGAATGCACTCATCACAGAGAAGTTTCTGAGAATGCTTCTGTGTAGTTTTTAGGTGAAGATATTTCCTTTTCCAGCATAGGCGTCAAAGCGATCCAAATAAGCCCTTGCAGATTCTACAAAAGGAGTGTTTCCAAACTGCTCTATCAGAGGGAATGTTCAAGTCTGTGAGTTGAATGCAGTAATCACACAGAAGTTTGTGAGAATGCTTCTGTCTAGTTTTTAGGTGAAGATATTTCATTTCCCAGAATAGGCCTGAAAGCGCTCCAAATTTCCACTTGCAGATTCTACAAAAAGAGTGTTTCAAAACTACTCTTTCAAAAGGAAGGCTCAAGTCTGTGAGTTGAATGCACTCATCACAAAGAAGTTTCTGAGAATGCTTCTGTGTAGTTGTTATGTGAAGATACTTCCTTTTCCAGCATAGGCCCCAAAGCGCTCGAAATAAACACTTGCAGATTCTACGAAAGGAGTGTTTCAAAACTGTCCTATGAAAAGAAACGTTCAAGTCTGTGAGTTGAATGCACTCATCACAGAGAAGTTTCTGAGAATGCTTCTGTGTAGTTTTTAGGTGAAGATATATCCTTTTCCAGCATAGGCGTCAAAGCGATCCAAATAAACACTTGCAGATTCTACAAAAGGAGTGTTTCCAAACTGCTCTATCAGAGGGAATGTTCAAGGCCGTGAGTTGAATGCACTAGTCAGACAGAAGTTTGTGAGAATGCTTCTGTGTAGTTTTTAGGTGAAGATATTTCCTTTTCCAGCATAGGTCTCAAAGTGATCCAAATAAACACTTGCAGATTCTACAAAAGGAGTGTTTCCAAACTGCTCTATCAGAGGGAATGTTCAAGTCTGTGAGTTGAATGCAGTAATCACACAGAAGTTTGTGAGAATGCTTCTGTCTAGTTTCAGGTGGAGATATTTCTTTTCCCAGCATAGGCCTCAAAGCCCTCAAAATATCCACTTGCAGACTCTACAAAAAGAGTGTTTCAAAACTGCTCTTTCAAAAGGATGGCTCAAGTCTGTGAGTTGAATGCACTCATCACAAAGAAGTTTCTGAGAATGCTTCTGTGTAGTTGCTATGTGAAGATACTTCCTTTTCCAGCACAGGCCTCAGTGCGCTCGAAATAAACACTTGCAGATCCTACGAAAGGAGTGTTTCAAAACTGTTCTATCAAAATAAACGTTCAAGTCTGTGAGTTGAATGCAGTCATCACACAGAAGTTTCTGAGAATGCTTCTGTGTAGTTTTTAGGTGAAGATATTTCCTTTTCCAGCCTAGGCGTCAAAGCGATCCAAATAAACACTTGCAGATTCTACAAAAGGAGTGTATCCAAACTGCTCTATCAGAGGGAATGTTCAAGTCTGTGAGTTGAATGCAGTAATCACACAGAAGTTTGTGAGAATGCTTCTGTCTAGTTTTTAGGTGAAGATATTTCTTTTCCCAGAATAGGCCCTAAAGCGCTCCAAATTTCCACTTGCAGATTCTACAAAAAGAGTGTATCAAAGCTGCTCTTTCAAAAGGAAGGCTCAAGTCTGTGAGTTGAACGCACTCATCACAAAGAAGTTTCTGAGAATGCTTCTGTGTAGTTTTTAGGTGAAGATATTTCCTTTTCCAGCATAGGCGTCAAAGCGATCCAAATAAACACTTGCATATTCTACAAAAGGAGTCTATCCAAACTGCTCTATCAGAGGGAATGTTCAAGTGTGTGAGTTGAATGCAGTAATCACACAGAAGTTTGTGAGAATGCTTCTGTCTAGTTTTTAGGTGAAGATATTTCTTTTCCCAGAATAGGCCCTAAAGCGCTCCAAATTTCCACTTGCAGATTCTACAAAAAGAGTGTTTCAAAACTGCTCTTTCAAAAGGAAGGCTCAAGTCTGTGAGTTGAATGCACTCATCACAAAGAAGTTTCTGAGAATGCTTCTGTGTAGTTGTTATGTGAAGATACTTCCTTTTCCAGCATAGGCCTCAAAGCGCTCGAAATAAACACTTGCAGATTCTACGAAAGGAGTGTTTCAAAACTGTCCTATCAAAAGAAACGTTCAAGTCTGTGAGTTGAATGCACTCATCACAGAGAAGTTTCTGAGAATGCTTCTGTGTAGTTTTTAGGTGAAGATATTTCCTTTTCCAGCATAGGCGTCAAAGCGATCCAAATAAGCCCTTGCAGATTCTACAAAAGGAGTGTTTCCAAACTGCTCTATCAGAGGGAATGTTCAAGTCTGTGAGTTGAATGCAGTAATCACACAGAAGTTTGTGAGAATGCTTCTGTCTAGTTTTTAGGTGAAGATATTTCATTTCCCAGAATAGGCCTGAAAGCGCTCCAAATTTCCACTTGCAGATTCTACAAAAAGAGTGTTTCAAAACTACTCTTTCAAAAGGAAGGCTCAAGTCGGTGAGTTGAATGCACTCATCACAAAGAAGTTTCTGAGAATGCTTCTGTGTAGTTGTTATGTGAAGATACTTCCTTTTCCAGCACAGGCCTCAGTGCGCTCGAAATAAACACTTGCAGATTCTACGAAAGGAGTGTTTCAAAACTGTCCTATGAAAAGAAACGTTCAAGTCTGTGAGTTGAATGCACTCATCACAGAGAAGTTTCTGAGAATGCTTCTGTGTAGTTTTTAGGTGAAGATATATCCTTTTCCAGCATAGGCGTCAAAGCGATCCAAATAAACACTTGCAGATTCTACAAAAGGAGTGTTTCCAAACTGCTCTATCAAGAGGAATGTTCAAGTCTGTGAGTAGAATGCACTCACCACAAAGAAGTTTCTGAGAATGCTTCTGTCTAGTTTTTATGTGAAGATATTTCCTTTTCCAGCATAGGCGTCAAAGCGCTCCAAATAAACACTTGCAGATTCTACAAAAGGAGTGTTTCCAAACTGCTCTATCAGAGGGAATGTTCAAGTCTGTGAGTTGAATGCACTAGTCAGACAGAAGTTTGTGAGAATGCTTCTGTGTAGTTTTTAGGTGAAGATATTTCCTTTTCCAGCATAGGTCTCAAAGTGATCCAAATAAACACTTGCAGATTCTACAAAAGGAGTGTTTCCAAACTGCTCTATCAGAGGGAATGTTCAAGTCTGTGAGTTGAATGCAGTAATCACACAGAAGTTTGTGAGAATGCTTCTGTCTAGTTTCAGGTGGAGATATTTCTTTTCCCAGCATAGGCCTCAAAGCCCTCCAAATATCCACTTGCAGACTCTACAAAAAGAGTGTTTCAAAACTGCTCTTTCAAAAGGATGGCTCAAGTCGGTGAGTTGAATGCACTCATCACAAAGAACTTTCTGAGAATGCTTCTGTGTAGTTGTTATGTGAAGATACTTCCTTTTCCAGCACAGGCCTCAGTGCGCTCGAAATAAACACTTGCAGATCCTACGAAAGGAGTGTTTCAAAACTGTCCTATCAAAATAAACGTTCAAGTCTGTGAGTTGAATGCAGTCATCACACAGAAGTTTCTGAGAATGCTTCTGTGTAGTTTTTAGGTGAAGATATTTCATTTCCCAGCACAGGCCTCAGAGCGCTCCAAATATGCATTTGCAGATTCTACAAAAAGAGAGCTTGAAAACTCTTCCACGAAAAAGAGGCTTCAACTCTATGAGTAGAATGCACTCATCACAAAGAAGTTTCTGAGAATGCTTCTGTCTAGTTTTTATGTGAAGATATTTCCTTTTCCAACATAGGCGTCAAAGCGCTCCAAATAAACACCTGCAGATTCTACTAAAGGAGTGTTTCCAAACTGCTCTATCAAAGGCAATGTTCAAGTCTGTGAGTTGAATGCACTCATCACAGAGAAGTTTCTGAGAATGCTTCTGTGTAGTTTTTAGGTGAAGATATTTCCTTTTCCAGCATAGGCGTCACAGCGATCCAAATAAACACTTGCAGATTCTACAAAAGGAGTGTATCCAAACTGCTCTATCAGAGGGAATGTTCAAGTCTGTGAGTTGAATGCAGTAATCACACAGAAGTTTGTGAGAATGCTTCTGTCTAGTTTTTAGGTGAAGATATTTCTTTTCCCAGAATAGGCCCTAAAGCGCTCCAAATTTCCACTTGCAGATTCTACAAAAAGAGTGTTTCAAAACTGCTCTTTCAAAAGGAAGGCTCAAGTCTGTGAGTTGAATGCACTCATCACAAAGAAGTTTCTGAGAATGCTTCTGTGTAGTTGTTATGTGAAGATACTTCCTTTTCCAGCATAGGCCTCAAAGCGCTCGAAATAAACACTTGCAGATTCTACGAAAGGAGTGTTTCAAAACTGTCCTATCAAAAGAAACGTTCAAGTCTGTGAGTTGAATGCACTCATCACAGAGAAGTTTCTGAGAATGCTTCTGTGTAGTTTTTAGGTGAAGATATTTCCTTTTCCAGCATAGGCGTCAAAGCGATCCAAATAAGCCCTTGCAGATTCTACAAAAGGAGTGTTTCCAAACTGCTCTATCAGAGGGAATGTTCAAGTCTGTGAGTTGAATGCAGTAATCACACAGAAGTTTGTGAGAATGCTTCTGTCTAGTTTTTAGGTGAAGATATTTCATTTCCCAGAATAGGCCTGAAAGCGCTCCAAATTTCCACTTGCAGATTCTACAAAAAGAGTGTTTCAAAACTACTCTTTCAAAAGGAAGGCTCAAGTCTGTGAGTTGAATGCACTCATCACAAAGAAGTTTCTGAGAATGCTTCTGTGTAGTTGTTATGTGAAGATACTTCCTTTTCCAGCATAGGCCCCAAAGCGCTCGAAATAAACACTTGCAGATTCTACGAAAGGAGTGTTTCAAAACTGTCCTATGAAAAGAAACGTTCAAGTCTGTGAGTTGAATGCACTCATCACAGAGAAGTTTCTGAGAATGCTTCTGTGTAGTTTTTAGGTGAAGATATATCCTTTTCCAGCATAGGCGTCAAAGCGATCCAAATAAACACTTGCAGATTCTACAAAAGGAGTGTTTCCACACTGCTCTATCAAGAGGAATGTTCAAGTCTGTGAGTAGAATGCACTCACCACAAAGAAGTTTCTGAGAATGCTTCTGTCTAGTTTTTATGTGAAGATATTTCCTTTTCCAGCATAGGCGTCAAAGCGCTCCAAATAAACACTTGCAGATTCTACAAAAGGAGTGTTTCCAAACTGCTCTATCAGAGGGAATGTTCAAGTCTGTGAGTTGAATGCACTAGTCAGACAGAAGTTTGTGAGAATGCTTCTGTGTAGTTTTTAGGTGAAGATATTTCCTTTTCCAGCATAGGTCTCAAAGTGATCCAAATAAACACTTGCAGATTCTACAAAAGGAGTGTTTCCAAACTGCTCTATCAGAGGGAATGTTCAAGTCTGTGAGTTGAATGCAGTAATCACACAGAAGTTTGTGAGAATGCTTCTGTCTAGTTTCAGGTGGAGATATTTCTTTTCCCAGCATAGGCCTCAAAGCCCTCCAAATATCCACTTGCAGACTCTACAAAAAGAGTGTTTCAAAACTGCTCTTTCAAAAGGATGGCTCAAGTCGGTGAGTTGAATGCACTCATCACAAAGAACTTTCTGAGAATGCTTCTGTGTAGTTGTTATGTGAAGATACTTCCTTTTCCAGCACAGGCCTCAGTGCGCTCGAAATAAACACTTGCAGATCCTACGAAAGGAGTGTTTCAAAACTGTCCTATCAAAATAAACGTTCAAGTCTGTGAGTTGAATGCAGTCATCACACAGAAGTTTCTGAGAATGCTTCTGTGTAGTTTTTAGGTGAAGATATTTCATTTCCCAGCACAGGCCTCAGAGCGCTCCAAATATGCATTTGCAGATTCTACAAAAAGAGAGCTTGAAAACTCTTCCACCAAAAAGAGGCTTCAACTCTATGAGTAGAATGCACTCATCACAAAGAAGTTTCTGAGAATGCTTCTGTCTAGTTTTTATGTGAAGATATTTCCTTTTCCAGCATAGGCGTCAAAGCGCTCCAAATAAACACTTGCAGATTCTACTAAAGGAGTGTTTCCAAACTGCTCTATCAAAGGCAATGTTCAAGTCTGTGAGTTGAATGCACTCATCACAGAGAAGTTTCTGAGAATGCTTCTGTGTAGTTTTTAGGTGAAGATATTTCCTTTTCCAGCATAGGCGTCAAAGCGATCCAAATAAACATTTGCAGATTCTACAAAAGGAGTGTATCCAAACTGCTCTATCAGAGGGAATGTTCAAGTCTGTGAGTTGAATGCAGTAATCACACAGAAGTTTGTGAGAATGCTTCTGTCTAGTTTTTAGGTGAAGATATTTCTTTTCCCAGAATAGGCCCTAAAGCGCTCCAAATTTCCACTTGCAGATTCTACAAAAAGAGTGTTTCAAAACTGCTCTTTCAAAAGGAAGGCTCAAGTCTGTGAGTTGAATACACTCATAACAAATAAATTTCTGAGAATGCTTCTGTGTAGTTTTTAGGTGAAGATATTTCCTTTTCCAGCATAGGCGTCAAAGCGATCCAAATAAACACTTGCAGATTCTACAAAAGGAGTCTATCCAAACTGCTCTATCAGAGGGAATGTTCAAGTCTGTGAGTTGAATGCAGTCATCACACAGAAGTTTGTGAGAATGCTTCTGTCTAGTTTTTAGGTGAAGATATTTCTTTTCCCAGAATAGGCCCTAAAGCGCTCCAAATTTCCACTTGCAGATTCTACAAAAAGAGTGTTTCAAAACTGCTCTTTCAAAAGGAAGGCTCAAGTCTGTGAGTTAAATGCACTCATCACAAAGAAGTTTCTGAGAATGCTTCTGTGTAGTTGTTATGTGAAGATACTTCCTTTTCCAGCATAGGCCTCAAAGCGCTCGAAATAAACACTTGCAGATTCTACGACAGGAGTGTTTCTAAACTGTCCTATCAAAAGAAACGTTCACGTCTGTGAGTTGAATGCACTCATCACAGAGAAGTTTCTGAGAATGCTTCTGTGTAGTTTTTAGGTGAAGATATTTCCTTTTCCAGCATAGGCGTCAAAGCGATCCAAATAAGCCCTTGCAGATTCTACAAAAGGAGTGTTTCCAAACTGCTCTATCAGAGGGAATGTTCAAGTCTGTGAGTTGAATGCAGTAATCACACAGAAGTTTGTGAGAATGCTTCTGTCTAGTTTTTAGGTGAAGATATTTCATTTCCCAGAATAGGCCTGAAAGCGCTCCAAATTTCCACTTGCAGATTCTACAAAAAGAGTGTTTCAAAACTACTCTTTCAAAAGGAAGGCTCAAGTCTGTGAGTTGAATGCACTCATCACAAAGAAGTTTCTGAGAATGCTTCTGTGTAGTTGTTATGTGAAGACACTTCCTTTTCCAGCATAGGCCCCAAAGCGCTCGAAATAAACACTTGCAGATTCTACGAAAGGAGTGTTTCAAAACTGTCCTATGAAAAGAAACGTTCAAGTCTGTGAGTTGAATGCACTCATCACAGAGAAGTTTCTGAGAATGCTTCTGTGTAGTTTTTAGGTGAAGATATATCCTTTTCCAGCATAGGCGTCAAAGCGATCCAAATAAACACTTGCAGATTCTACAAAAGGAGTGTTTCCAAACTGCTCTATCAAGAGGAATGTTCAAGTCTGTGAGTAGAATGCACTCACCACAAAGAAGTTTCTGAGAATGCTTCTGTCTAGTTTTTATGTGAAGATATTTCCTTTTCCAGCATAAGCGTCAAAGCGCTCCAAATAAACACTTGCAGATTCTACAAAAGGAGTGTTTCCAAACTGCTCTATCAGAGGGAATGTTCAAGTCTGTGAGTTGAATGCACTAGTCAGACAGAAGTTTGTGAGAATGCTTCTGTGTAGTTTTTAGGTGAAGATATTTCCTTTTCCAGCATAGGTCTCAAAGTGATCCAAATAAACACTTGCAGATTCTACAAAAGGAGTGTTTCCAAACTGCTCTATCAGAGGGAATGTTCAAGTCTGTGAGTTGAATGCAGTAATCACACAGAAGTTTGTGAGAATGCTTCTGTCTAGTTTCAGGTGGAGATATTTCTTTTCCCAGCATAGGCCTCAAAGCCCTCCAAATATCCACTTGCAGACTCTACAAAAAGAGTGTTTCAAAACTGCTCTTTCAAAAGGATGGCTCAAGTCGGTGAGTTGAATGCACTCATCACAAAGAAGTTTCTGAGAATGCTTCTGTGTAGTTGTTATGTGAAGATACTTCCTTTTCCAGCACAGGCCTCAGTGCGCTCGAAATAAACACTTGCAGATCCTACGAAAGGAGTGTTTCAAAACTGTCCTATCAAAATAAACGTTCAAGTCTGTGAGTTGAATGCAGTCATCACACAGAAGTTTCTGAGAATGCTTCTGTGTAGTTTTTAGGTGAAGATATTTCATTTCCCAGCACAGGCCTCAGAGCCCTCCAAATATGCATTTGCAGATTCTACAAAAAGAGAGCTTGAAAACTCTTCCACCAAAAAGAGGCTTCAACTCTATGAGTAGAATGCACTCATCACAAAGAAGTTTCTGAGAATGCTTCTGTCTAGTTTTTATGTGAAGATATTTCCTTTTCCAGCATAGGCGTCAAAGCGCTCCAAATAAACACCTGCAGATTCTACTAAAGGAGTGTTTCCAAACTGCTCTATCAAAGGCAATGTTCAAGTCTGTGAGTTGAATGCACTCATCACAGAGAAGTTTCTGAGAATGCTTCTGTGTAGTTTTTAGGTGAAGATATTTCCTTTTCCAGCATAGGCGTCACAGCGATCCAAATAAACACTTGCAGATTCTACAAAAGGAGTGTATCCAAACTGCTCTATCAGAGGGAACGTTCAAGTCTGTGAGTTGAATGCAGTAATCACACAGAAGTTTGTGAGAATGCTTCTGTCTAGTTTTTAGGTGAAGATATTTCTTTTCCCAGAATAGGCCCTAAAGCGCTCCAAATTTCCACTTGCAGATTCTACAAAAAGAGTGTTTCAAAACTGCTCTTTCAAAAGGAAGGCTCAAGTCTGTGAGTTGAATGCACTCATCACAAAGAAGTTTCTGAGAATGCTTCTGTGTAGTTGCTATGTGAAGATACTTCCTTTTCCAGCATAGGCCTCAAAGCGCTCGAAATAAACACTTGCAGATTCTACGAAAGGAGTGTTTCAAAACTGTCCTATCAAAAGAAACGTTCAAGTCTGTGAGTTGAATGCACTCATCACAGAGAAGTTTCTGAGAATGCTTCTGTGTAGTTTTTAGGTGAAGATATTTCCTTTTCCAGCATAGGCGTCAAAGCGATCCAAATAAGCCCTTGCAGATTCTACAAAAGGAGTGTTTCCAAACTGCTCTATCAGAGGGAATGTTCAAGTCTGTGAGTTGAATGCAGTAATCACACAGAAGTTTGTGAGAATGCTTCTGTCTAGTTTTTAGGTGAAGATATTTCATTTCCCAGAATAGGCCTTAAAGCGCTCCAAATTTCCACTTGCAGATTCTACAAAAAGAGTGTTTCAAAACTACTCTTTCAAAAGGAAGGCTCAAGTCTGTGAGTTGAATGCACTCATCACAAAGAAGTTTCTGAGAATGCTTCTGTGTAGTTGTTATGTGAAGATACTTCCTTTTCCAGCATAGGCCCCAAAGCGCTCGAAATAAACACTTGCAGATTCTACGAAAGGAGTGTTTCAAAACTGTCCTATGAAAAGAAACGTTCAAGTCTGTGAGTTGAATGCACTCATCACAGAGAAGTTTCTGAGAATGCTTCTGTGTAGTTTTTAGGTGAAGATATATCCTTTTCCAGCATAGGCGTCAAAGCGATCCAAATAAACACTTGCAGATTCTACAAAAGGAGTGTTTCCAAACTGCTCTATCAAGAGGAATGTTCAAGTCTGTGAGTAGAATGCACTCACCACAAAGAAGTTTCTGAGAATGCTTCTGTCTAGTTTTTATGTGAAGATATTTCCTTTTCCAGCATAGGCGTCAAAGCGCTCCAAATAAACACTTGCAGATTCTACAAAAGGAGTGTTTCCAAACCGCTCTATCAGAGGGAATGTTCTAGTCCGTGAGTTGAATGCACTAGTCAGACAGAAGTTTGTGAGAATGCTTCTGTGTAGTTTTAAGGTGAAGATATTTCCTTTTCCAGCATAGGTCTCAAAGTGATCCAAATAAACACTTGCAGATTCTACAAAACGAGTGTTTAAAAACTGCTCTATCAGAGGGAATGTTCAAGTCTGTGAGTTGAATGCAGTAATCACACAGAAGTTTGTGAGAATGCTTCTGTCTAGTTTCAGGTGGAGATATTTCTTTTCCCAGCATAGGCCTCAAAGCCCTCCAAATATCCACTTGCAGACTCTACAAAAAGAGTGTTTCAAAACTGCTCTTTCAAAAGGATGGCTCAAGTCGGTGAGTTGAATGCACTCATCACAAAGAAGTTTCTGAGAATGCTTCTGTGTAGTTGTTATGTGAAGATACTTCCTTTTCCAGCACAGGCCTCAGTGCGCTCGAAATAAACACTTGCAGATCCTACGAAAGGAGTGTTTCAAAACTGTCCTATCAAAAGAAACGTTCAAGTCTGTGAGTTGAATGCACTCATCACAGAGAAGTTTCTGAGAATGCTTCTGTGTAGTTTTTAGGTGAAGATATTTCCTTTTCCAGCATAGGCGTCAAAGCGATCCAAATAAGCCCTTGCAGATTCTACAAAAGGAGTGTTTCCAAACTGCTCTATCAGAGGGAATGTTCAAGTCTGTGAGTTGAATGCAGTAATCACACAGAAGTTTGTGAGAATGCTTCTGTCTAGTTTTTAGGTGAAGATATTTCATTTCCCAGAATAGGCCTGAAAGCGCTCCAAATTTCCACTTGCAGATTCTACAAAAAGAGTGTTTCAAAACTACTCTTTCAAAAGGAAGGCTCAAGTCTGTGAGTTGAATGCACTCATCACAAAGAAGTTTCTGAGAATGCTTCTGTGTAGTTGTTATGTGAAGATACTTCCTTTTCCAGCATAGGTCCCAAAGCGCTCGAAATAAACACTTGCAGATTCTACGAAAGGAGTGTTTCAAAACTGTCCTATGAAGAGAAACGTTCAAGTCTGTGAGTTGAATGCACTCACCACAGAGAAGTTTCTGAGAATGCTTCTGTGTAGTTTTTAGGTGAAGATATATCCTTTTCCAGCATAGGCGTCAAAGCGATCCAAATAAACACTTGCAGATTCTACAAAAGGAGTGTTTCCAAACTGCTCTATCAAGAGGAATGTTCAAGTCTGTGAGTAGAATGCACTCACCACAAAGAAGTTTCTGAGAATGCTTCTGTCTAGTTTTTATGTGAAGATATTTCCTTTTCCAGCATAGGCGTCAAGGCGCTCCAAATAAACACTTGCAGATTCTACAAAAGGAGTGTTTCCAAACTGCTCTATCAGAGGGAATGTTCAAGTCTGTGAGTTGAATGCACTAGTCACACAGAAGTTTGTGAGAATGCTTCTGTGTAGTTTTTAGGTGAAGATATTTCCTTTTCCAGCATAGGTCTCAAAGTGATCCAAATAAACACTTGCAGATTCTACAAAAGGAGTGTTTCCAAACTGCTCTATCAGAGGGAATGCTCAAGTCTGTGAGTTGAATGCAGTAATCACACAGAAGTTTGTGAGAATGCTTCTGTCTAGTTTCAGGTGGAGATATTTCTTTTCCCAGCATAGGCCTCAAAGCCCTCCAAGTATCCACTTGCAGACTCTACAAAAAGAGTGTTTCAAAACTGCTCTTTCAAAAGGATGGCTCAAGTCGGTGGGTTGAATGCACTTATCACAAAGAACTTTCTGAGAATGCTTCTGTGTAGTTGTTATGTGAAGATACTTCCTTTTCCAGCACAGGCCTCAGTGCGCTCGAAATAAACACTTGCAGATCCTACGAAAGGAGTGTTTCAAAACTGTCCTATCAAAATAAACGTTCAAGTCTGTGAGTTGAATGCAGTCATCACACAGAAGTTTCTGAGAATGCTTCTGTGTAGTTTTTAGGTGAAGATACTTCATTTCCCAGCACAGGCCTCAGAGCGCTCCAAATATGCATTTGCAGATTCTACAAAAAGAGAGCTTGAAAACTCTTCCACCAAAAAGAGGCTTCAACTCTATGAGTAGAATGCACTCATCACAAAGAAGTTTCTGAGAATGCTTCTGTCTAGTTTTTATGTGAAGATATTTCCTTTTCCAGCATAGGCGTCAAAGCGCTCCAAATAAACACTTGCAGATTCTACTAAAGGAGTGTTTCCAAACTGCTCTATCAAAGGCAATGTTCAAGTCTGTGAGTTGAATGCACTCATCACAGAGAAGTTTCTGAGAATGCTTCTGTGTAGTTTTTAGGTGAAGATATTTCCTTTTCCAGCATAGGCGTCAAAGCGATCCAAATAAACACTTGCAGATTCTACAAAAGGAGTGTATCCAAACTGCTCTATCAGAGGGAATGTTCAAGTCTGTGAGTTGAATGCAGTCATCACACAGAAGTTTGTGAGAATGCTTCTGTCTAGTTTTTGGGTGAATATATTTCTTTTCCCAGAATAGGCCCTAAAGCGCTCCAAATTTCCACTTGCAGATTCTACAAAAAGAGTGTTTCAAAACTGCTCTTTCAAAAGGAAGGCTCAAGTCTGTGAGTTGAATGCACTCATTACAAAGAAGTTTCTGAGAATGCTTCTGTTTAGTTGTTATGTGAAGATACTTCCTTTTCCAGCATAGGCCTGAAAGCGCTCCAAATAAACAGTTGCAGATTCTACGAAAGGAGTGTTTCAAAACTGTCCTATCAAAAGAAACGTTCAAGTCTGTGAGTTGAATGCACTCATCACAGAGAAGTTTCTGAGAATGCTTCTGTGTAGTTTTTAGGTGAAGATATTTCCTTTTCCAGCATAGGCGTCAAAGCGATCCAAATAAGCCCTTGCAGATTCTACAAAAGGAGTGTTTCCAAACTGCTCTATCAGAGGGAATGTTCAAGTCTGTGAGTTGAATGCAGTAATCACACAGAAGTTTGTGAGAATGCTTCTGTCTAGTTTTTAGGTGAAGATATTTCATTTCCCAGAATAGGCCTGAAAGCGCTCCAAATTTCCACTTGCAGATTCTACAAAAAGAGTGTTTCAAAACTACTCTTTCAAAAGGAAGGCTCAAGTCTGTGAGTTGAATGCACTCATCACAAAGAAGTTTCTGAGAATGCTTCTGTGTAGTTGTTATGTGAAGATACTTCCTTTTCCAGCATAGGCCCCAAAGCGCTCGAAATAAACACTTGCAGATTCTACGAAAGGAGTGTTTCAAAACTGTCCTATGAAGAGAAACGTTCAAATCTGTGAGTTGAATGCACTCATCACAGAGAAGTTTCTGAGAATGCTTCTGTGTAGTTTTTAGGTGAAGATATATCCTTTTCCAGCATAGGTGTCAAAGCGATCCAAATAAACACTTGCAGATTCTACAAAAGGAGTGTTTCCAAACTGCTCTATCAAGAGGAATGTTCAAGTCTGTGAGTAGAATGCACTCACCACAAAGAAGTTTCTGAGAATGCTTCTGTCTAGTTTTTATGTGAAGATATTTCCTTTTCCAGCATAGGCGTCAAGGCGCTCCAAATAAACACTTGCAGATTCTACAAAAGGAGTGTTTCCAAACTGCTCTATCAGAGGGAATGTTCAAGTCTGTGAGTTGAATGCACTAGTCACACAGAAGTTTGTGAGAATGCTTCTGTGTAGTTTTTAGGTGAAGATATTTCCTTTTCCAGCATAGGTCTCAAAGTGATCCAAATAAACACTTGCAGATTCTACAAAAGGAGTGTTTCCAAACTGCTCTATCAGAGGGAATGCTCAAGTCTGTGAGTTGAATGCAGTAATCACACAGAAGTTTGTGAGAATGCTTCTGTCTAGTTTCAGGTGGAGATATTTCTTTTCCCAGCATAGGCCTCAAAGCCCTCCAAATATCCACTTGCAGACTCTACAAAAAGAGTGTTTCAAAACTGCTCTTTCAAAAGGAAGGCTCAAGTCTGTGAGTTGAATGCACTCATTACAAAGAAGTTTCTGAGAATGCTTCTGTGTAGTTGTTACGTGAAGATACTTCCTTTTCCAGCATAGGCCTCAAAGCGTTCCAAATAAACAGTTGCAGATTCTACGAAAGGAGTGTTTCAAAACTGTCCTATCAAAAGAAACGTTCAAGTCTGTGAGTTGAATGCACTCATCACAGAGAAGTTTCTGAGAATGCTTCTGTGTAGTTTTTAGGTGAAGATATTTCCTTTTCCAGCATAGGCGTCAAAGCGATCCAAATAAGCCCTTGCAGATTCTACAAAAGGAGTGTTTCCAAACTGCTCTATCAGAGGGAATGTTCAAGTCTGTGAGTTGAATGCAGTAATCACACAGAAGTTTGTGAGAATGCTTCTGTCTAGTTTTTAGGTGAAGATATTTCATTTCCCAGAATAGGCCTGAAAGCGCTCCAAATTTCCACTTGCAGATTCTACAAAAAGAGTGTTTCAAAACTACTCTTTCAAAAGGAAGGCTCAAGTCTGTGAGTTGAATGCACTCATCACAAAGAAGTTTCTGAGAATGCTTCTGTGTAGTTGTTATGTGAAGATACTTCCTTTTCCAGCATAGGTCCCAAAGCGCTCGAAATAAACACTTGCAGATTCTACGAAAGGAGTGTTTCAAAACTGTCCTATGAAGAGAAACGTTCAAGTCTGTGAGTTGAATGCACTCACCACAGAGAAGTTTCTGAGAATGCTTCTGTGTAGTTTTTAGGTGAAGATATATCCTTTTCCAGCATAGGCGTCAAAGCGATCCAAATAAACACTTGCAGATTCTACAAAAGGAGTGTTTCCAAACTGCTCTATCAAGAGGAATGTTCAAGTCTGTGAGTAGAATGCACTCACCACAAAGAAGTTTCTGAGAATGCTTCTGTCTAGTTTTTATGTGAAGATATTTCCTTTTCCAGCATAGGCGTCAAAGCGCTCCAAATAAACACTTGCAGATTCTACTAAAGGAGTGTTTCCAAACTGCTCTATCAAAGGCAATGTTCAAGTCTGTGAGTTGAATGCACTCATCACAGAGAAGTTTCTGAGAATGCTTCTGTGTAGTTTTTAGGTGAAGATATTTCCTTTTCCAGCATAGGCGTCAAAGCGATCCAAATAAACATTTGCAGATTCTACAAAAGGAGTGTATCCAAACTGCTCTATCAGAGGGAATGTTCAAGTCTGTGAGTTGAATGCAGTAATCACACAGAAGTTTGTGAGAATGCTTCTGTCTAGTTTTTAGGTGAAGATATTTCTTTTCCCAGAATAGGCCCTAAAGCGCTCCAAATTTCCACTTGCAGATTCTACAAAAAGAGTGTTTCAAAACTGCTCTTTCAAAAGGAAGGCTCAAGTCTGTGAGTTGAATGCACTCATCACAAAGAAGTTTCTGAGAATGCTTCTGTGTAGTTGTTATGTGAAGATACTTCCTTTTCCAGCATAGGCTTCAAAGCGCTCGAAATAAACACTTGTAGATTCTACGACAGGAGTGTTTCAAAACTGTCCTATCAAAAGAAACGTTCAAGTCTGTGAGTTGAATGCACTCATCACAGAGAAGTTTCTGAGAATGCTTCTGTGTAGTTTTTAGGTGAAGATATTTCCTTTTCCAGCATAGGCGTCAAAGCGATCCAAATAAGCCCTTGCAGATTCTACAAAAGGAGTGTTTCCAAACTGCTCTATCAGAGGGAATGTTCAAGTCTGTGAGTTGAATGCAGTAATCACACAGAAGTTTGTGAGAATGCTTCTGTCTAGTTTTTAGGTGAAGATATTTCATTTCCCAGAATAGGCCTTAAAGCGCTCCAAATTTCCACTTGCAGATTCTACAAAAAGAGTGTTTCAAAACTACTCTTTCAAAAGGAAGGCTCAAGTCTGTGAGTTGAATGCACTCATCACAAAGAAGTTTCTGAGAATGCTTCTGTGTAGTTGTTATGTGAAGATACTTCCTTTTCCAGCATAGGCCCCAAAGCGCTCGAAATAAACACTTGCAGATTCTACGAAAGGAGTGTTTCAAAACTGTCCTATGAAAAGAAACGTTCAAGTCTGTGAGTTGAATGCACTCATCACAGAGAAGTTTCTGAGAATGCTTCTGTGTAGTTTTTAGGTGAAGATATATCCTTTTCCAGCATAGGCGTCAAAGCGATCCAAATAAACACTTGCAGATTCTACAAAAGGAGTGTTTCCAAACTGCTCTATCAAGAGGAATGTTCAAGTTTGTGAGTAGAATGCACTCACCACAAAGAAGTTTCTGAGAATGCTTCTGTCTAGTTTTTATGTGAAGATATTTCCTTTTCCAGCATAGGCGTCAAAGCGCTCCAAATAAACACTTGCAGATTCTACAAAAGGAGTGTTTCCAAACCGCTCTATCAGAGGGAATGTTCAAGTCTGTGAGTTGAATGCACTAGTCAGACAGAAGTTTGTCAGAATGCTTCTGTGTAGTTTTTAGGTGAAGATATTTCCTTTTCCAGCATAGGTCTCAAAGTGATCCAAATAAACACTTGCAGATTCTACAAAACGAGTGTTTCCAAACTGCTCTATCAGAGGGAATGTTCAAGTCTGTGAGTTGAATGCAGTAATCACACAGAAGTTTGTGAGAATGCTTCTGTCTAGTTTCAGGTGGAGATATTTCTTTTCCCAGCATAGGCCTCAAAGCCCTCCAAATATCCACTTGCAGACTCTACAAAAAGAGTGTTTCAAAACTGCTCTTTCAAAAGGATGGCTCAAGTCGGTGAGTTGAATGCACTCATCACAAAGAAGTTTCTGAGAATGCTTCTGTGTAGTTGTTATGTGAACATACTTCCTTTTCCAGCACAGGCCTCAGTGCGCTCGAAATAAACACTTGCAGATCCTACGAAAGGAGTGTTTCAAAACTGTCCTATCAAAATAAACGTTCAAGTCTGTGAGTAGAATGCACTCATCACAAAGAAGTTTCTGAGAATGCTTCTGTGTAGTTTTTAGGTGAAGATATTTCCTTTTCCAGCATAGGCGTCATAGCGATCCAAATAAACACTTGCAGATTCTACAAAAGGAGTGTATCCAAACTGCTCTATCAGAGGGAATGTTCAAGTCTGTGAGTTGAATGCAGTAATCACACAGAAGTTTGTGAGAATGCTTCTGTCTAGTTTTTAGGTGAAGATATTTCTTTTCCCAGAATAAGCCCTAAAGCGCTCCAAATTTCCACTTGCAGATTCTACAAAAAGAGTGTTTCAAAACTGCTCTTTCAAAAGGAAGGCTCAAGTCTGTGAGTTGAATGCACTCATCACAAAGAAGTTTCTGAGAATGCTTCTGTGTAGTTGTTATGTGAAGATACTTCCTTTTCCAGCATAGGCCTCAAAGCGCTCGAAATAAACACTTGCAGATTCTACGAAAGGAGTGTTTCAAAACTGTCCTATCAAAAGAAACGTTCAAGTCTGTGAGTTGAATGCACTCATCACAGAGAAGTTTCTGAGAATGCTTCTGTGTAGTTTTTAGGTGAAGATATTTCCTTTTCCAGCATAGGCGTCAAAGCGATCCAAATAAGCCCTTGCAGATTCTACAAAAGGAGTGTTTCCAAACTGCTCTATCAGAGGGAATGTTCAAGTCTGTGAGTTGAATGCAGTAATCACACAGAAATTTGTGAGAATGCTTCTGTCTCGTTTTTAGGAGAAGATATTTCATTTCCCAGAATAGGCCTGAAAGCGCTCCAAATTTCCACTTGCAGATTCTACAAAAAGAGTGTTTCAAAACTACCCTTTCAAAAGGAAGGCTCAAGTCTGTGAGTTGAATGCACTCATCACAAAGAAGTTTCTGAGAATGCTTCTGTGTAGTTGTTATGTGAAGATACTTCCTTTTCCAGCATAGGCCCCAAAGCGCTCGAAATAAACACTTGCAGATTCTACGAAAGGAGTGTTTCAAAACTGTCCTATGAAAAGAAACGTTCAAGTCTGTGAGTTGAATGCACTCATCACAGAGTAGTTTCTGAGAATGCTTCTGTGTAGTTTTTAGGTGAAGATATATCCTTTTCCAGCATAGGCGTCAAAGCGATCCAAATAAACACTTGCAGATTCTACAAAAGGAGTGTTTCCAAACTGCTCTATCAGAGGGAATGTTCAAGTCTGTGAGTTGAATGCACTAGTCAGACAGAAGTTTGTGAGAATGCTTCTGTGTAGTTTTTAGGTGAAGATATTTCCTTTTCCAGCATAGGTCTCAAAGTGATCCAAATAAACACTTGCAGATTCTACAAAAGGAGTGTTTCCAAACTGCTCTATCAGAGGGAATGTTCAAGTCTGTGAGTTGAATGCAGTAATCACACAGAAGTTTGTGAGAATGCTTCTGTCTAGTTTCAGGTGGAGATATTTCTTTTCCCAGCATAGGCCTCAAAGCCCTCCAAATATCCACTTGCAGACTCTACAAAAAGAGTGTTTCAAAACTGCTCTTTCAAAAGGATGGCTCAAGTCGGTGAGTTGAATGCACTCATCACAAAGAAGTTTCTGAGAATGCTTCTGTGTAGTTCTTATGTGAAGATACTTCCTTTTCCAGCACAGGCCTCAGTGCGCTCGAAATAAACACTTGCAGATCCTACGAAAGGAGTGTTTCAAAACTGTCCTATCAAAATAAACGTTCAAGTCTGTGAGTTGAATGCAGTCATCACACAGAAGTTTCTGAGAATGCTTCTGTGTAGTTTTTAGGTGAAGATATTTCATTTCCCAGCACAGGCCTCAGAGCGCTCCAAATATGCATTTGCAGATTCTACAAAAAGAGAGCTTGAAAACTCTTCCACCAAAAAGAGGCTTCAACTCTATGAGTAGAATGCACTCATCACAAAGAAGTTTCTGAGAATGCTTCTGTCTAGTTTTTATGTGAAGATATTTCCTTTTCCAGCATAGGCGTCAAAGCGCTCCAAATAAACACCTGCAGATTCTACTAAAGGAGTGTTTCCAAACTGCTCTATCAAAGGCAATGTTCAAGTCTGTGAGTTGAATGCACTCATCACAGAGAAGTTTCTGAGAATGCTTCTGTGTAGTTTTTAGGTGAAGATATTTCCTTTTCCAGCATAGGCGTCAAAGCGATCCAAATAAACACTTGCAGATTCTACAAAAGGAGTGTATCCAAACTGCTCTATCAGAGGGAATGTTCAAGTCTGTGAGTTGAATGCAGTCATCACACAGAAGTTTGTGAGAATGCTTCTGTCTAGTTTTTAGGTGAAGATATTTCATTTCCCAGAATAGGCCTGAAAGCGCTCCAAATTTCCACTTGCAGATTCTACAAAAAGAGTGTTTCAAAACTACTCTTTCAAAAGGAAGGCTCAAGTCTGTGAGTTGAATGCACTCATCACAGAGAAGTTTCTGAGAATGCTTCTGTGTAGTTGTTATGTGAAGATACTTCCTTTTCCAGCATAGGCCCCAAAGCGCTCGAAATAAACACTTGCAGATTCTACGAAAGGAGTGTTTCAAAACTGTCCTATGAAAAGAAACGTTCAAGTCTGTGAGTTGAATGCACTCATCACAGAGAAGTTTCTGAGAATGCTTCTGTGTAGTTTTTAGGTGAAGATATTTCCTTTTCCAGCATAGGCGTCAAAGCGATCCAAATAAACACTTGCAGATGCTACAAAAGGAGTGTTTCCAAACTGCTCTATCAAGAGGAATGTTCAAGTCTGTGAGTAGAATGCACTCACCACAAAGAAGTTTCTGAGAATGCTTCTGTCTAGTTTTTATGTGAAGATATTTCCTTTTCCAGCATAGGCGTCAAAGCGCTCCAAATAAACACTTGCAGATTCTACAAAAGGAGTGTTTCCAAACTGCTCTATCAGAGGGAATGTTCAAGGCCGTGAGTTGAATGCACTAGTCAGACAGAAGTTTGTGAGAATGCTTCTGTGTAGGTTTTAGGTGAAGATATTTCCCTTTCCAGCATAGGTCTCAAAGTGATCCAAATAAACACTTGCAGATTCTACAAAAGGAGTGTTTCCAAACTGCTCTATCAGAGGGAATGTTCAAGTCTGTGAGTTGAATGCAGTAATCACACAGAAGTTTGTGAGAATGCTTCTGTCTAGTTTCAGGTGGAGATATTTCTTTTCCCAGCATAGGCCTCAAAGCCCTCCAAATATCCACTTGCAGACTCTACAAAAAGAGTGTTTCAAAACTGCTCTTTCAAAAGGATGGCTCAAGTCTGTGAGTTGAATGCACTCATCACAAAGAAGTTTCTGAGAATGCTTCTGTGTAGTTGTTATGTGAAGATACTTCCTTTTCCAGCACTGGCCTCAGTGCGCTCGAAATAAACACTTGCAGATCCTACGAAAGGAGTGTTTCAAAACTGTCCTATCAAAATAAACGTTCAAGTCTGTGAGTTGAATGCAGTCATCACACAGAAGTTTCTGAGAATGCTTCTGTGTAGTTTTTAGGTGAAGATATTTCATTTCCCAGCACAGGCCTCAGAGCGCTCCAAATATGCATTTGCAGATTCTACAAAAAGAGAGCTTGAAAACTCTTCCACCAAAAAGAGGCTTCAACTCTATGAGTAGAATGCACTCATCACAAAGAAGTTTCTGAGAATGCTTCTGTCTAGTTTTTATGTGAAGATATTTCCTTTTCCAGCATAGGCGTCAAAGCGCTCCAAATAAACACTTGCAGATTCTACTAAAGGAGTGTTTCCAAACTGCTCTATCAAAGGCAATGTTCAAGTCTGTGAGTTGAATGCACTCATCCAGAGAAGTTTCTGAGAATGCTTCTGTGTAGTTTTTAGTTGAAGATATTTCCTTTTCCAGCATAGGCGTCAAAGCGATCCAAATAAACACTTGCTACAAAAGGAGTGTATCCAAACTGCTCTATCAGAGGGTATGTTCAAGTCTGTGAGTTGAATGCAGTAATCACACAGAAGTTTGTGAGAATGCTTCTGTCTAGTTTTTAGGTGAAGATATTTCTTTTCCCAGAATAGGCCCTAAAGCGCTCCAAATTTCCACTTGCAGATTCTACAAAAAGAGTGTTTCAAAACTGCTCTTTCAAAAGGAAGGCTCAAGTCTGTGAGTTGAATGCACTCATCACAAAGAAGTTTCTGAGAATGCTTCCGTGTAGTTGTTATGTGAAGATACTTCCTTTTCCAGCATAGGCCTCAAAGCGCTCGAAATAAACAGTTGCAGATTCTACGAAAGGAGTGTTTCAAAACTGTCCTATGAAAAGAAACGTTCAAGTCTGTGAGTTGAATGCACTCATCACAGAGAAGTTTCTGAGAATGCTTCTGTGTAGTTTTTAGGTGAAGATATATCCTTTTCCAGCATAGGCGTCAAAGCGATCCAAATAAACACTTGCAGATTCTACAAAAGGAGTGTTTCCAAACTGCTCTATCAAGAGGAATGTTCAAGTCTGTGAGTAGAATGCACTCACCACAAAGAAGTTTCTGAGAATGCTTCTGTCTAGTTTTTATGTGAAGATATTTCCTTTTCCAGCATAGGCGTCAAAGCGCTCCAAATAAACACTTGCAGATTCTACAAAAGGAGTGTTTCCAAACTGCTCTATCAGAGGGAATGTTCAAGTCTGTGAGTTGAATGCACTAGTCAGACAGAAGTTTGTGAGAATGCTTCTGTGTAGTTTTTAGGTGAAGATATTTCCTTTTCCAGCATAGGTCTCAAAGTGATCCAAATAAACACTTGCAGATTCTACAAAACGAGTGTTTCCAAACTGCTCTATCAGAGGGAATGTTCAAGTCTGTGAGTTGAATGCAGTAATCACACAGAAGTTTGTGAGAATGCTTCTGTCTAGTTTCAGGTGGAGATATTTCTTTTCCCAGCATAGGCCTCAAAGCCCTCCAAATATCCACTTGCAGACTCTACAAAAAGAGTGTTTCAAAACTGCTCTTTCAAAAGGATGGCTCAAGTCGGTGAGTTGAATGCACTCATCACAAAGAAGTTTCTGAGAATGCTTCTGTGTAGTCGTTATGTGAAGATACTTCCTTTTCCAGCACAGGCCTCAGTGCGCTCGAAATAAACACTTGCAGATCCTACGAAAGGAGTGTTTCAAAACTGTCCTATCAAAATAAACGTTCAAGTCTGTGAGTTGAATGCAGTCATCACACAGAAGTTTCTGAGAATGCTTCTGTGTAGTTTTTAGGTGAAGATATTTCATTTCCCAGCACAGGCCTCAGAGCGCTCCAAATATGCATTTGCAGATTCTACAAAAAGAGAGCTTGAAAACTCTTCCACCAAAAAGAGGCTTCAACTCTATGAGTAGAATGCACTCATCACAAAGAAGTTTCTAAGAATGCTTCTGTCCAGTTTTTATGTGAAGATATTTCCTTTTCCAGCATAGGCGTCAAAGCGCTCCAAATAAACACTTGCAGATTCTACTAAAGGAGTGTTTCCAAACTGCTCTATCAAAGGCAATGTTCAAGTCCGTGAGTTGAATGCACTCATCACAGAGAAGTTTCTGAGAATGCTTCTGTGTAGTTTTTAGGTGAAGATATTTCCTTTTCCAGCATAGGCGTCATAGCGATCCAAATAAACACTTGCAGATTCTACAAAAGGAGTGTATCCAAACTGCTCTATCAGAGGGAATGTTCAAGTCTGTGAGTTGAATGCAGTAATCACACAGAAGTTTGTGAGAATGCTTCTGTCTAGTTTTTAGGTGAAGATATTTCTTTTCCCAGAATAGGCCCTAAAGCGCTCCAAATTTCCACTTGCAGATTCTACAAAAAGAGTGTTTCAAAACTGCTCTTTCAAAAGGAAGGCTCAAGTCTGTGAGTTGAATGCACTCATCACAAAGAAGTTTCTGAGAATGCTTCTGTGTAGTTGTTATGTGAAGATACTTCCTTTTCCAGCATAGGCCTCAAAGCGCTCGAAATAAACACTTGCAGATTCTACGAAAGGAGTGTTTCAAAACTGTCCTATCAAAAGAAACGTTCAAGTCTGTGAGTTGAATGCACTCATCACAGAGAAGTTTCTGAGAATGCTTCTGTGTAGTTTTTAGGTGAAGATATTTCCTTTTCCAGCATAGGCGTCAAAGCGATCCAAATAAGCCCTGGCAGATTCTACAAAAGGAGTGTTTCCAAACTGCTCTATCAGAGGGAATGTTCAAGTCTGTGAGTTGAATGCAGTAATCACACAGAAATTTGTGAGAATGCTTCTGTCTAGTTTTTAGGAGAAGATATTTCATTTCCCAGAATAGGCCTGAAAGCGCTCCAAATTTCCACTTGCAGATTCTACAAAAAGAGTGTTTCAAAACTACCCTTTCAAAAGGAAGGCTCAAGTCTGTGAGTTGAATGCACTCATCACAAAGAAGTTTCTGAGAATGCTTCTGTGTAGTTGTTATGTGAAGATACTTCCTTTTCCAGCATAGGCCCCAAAGCGCTCGAAATAAACACTTGCAGATTCTACGAAAGGAGTGTTTCAAAACTGTCCTATGAAAAGAAACGTTCAAGTCTGTGAGTTGAATGCACTCATCACAGAGAAGTTTCTGAGAATGCTTCTGTGTAGTTTTTAGGTGAAGATATATCCTTTTCCAGCATAGGCGTCAAAGCGATCCAAATAAACACTTGCAGATTCTACAAAAGGAGTGTTTCCAAACTGCTCTATCAGAGGGAATGTTCAAGTCTGTGAGTTGAATGCACTAGTCAGACAGAAGTTTGTGAGAATGCTTCTGTGTAGTTTTTAGGTGAAGATATTTCCTTTTCCAGCATAGGTCTCAAAGTGATCCAAATAAACACTTGCAGATTCTACAAAAGGAGTGTTTCCAAACTGCTCTATCAGAGGGAATGTTCAAGTCTGTGAGTTGAATGCAGTAATCACACAGAAGTTTGTGAGAATGCTTCTGTCTAGTTTCAGGTGGAGATATTTCTTTTCCCAGCATAGGCCTCAAAGCCCTCCAAATATCCACTTGCAGACTCTACAAAAAGAGTGTTTCAAAACTGCTCTTTCAAAAGGATGGCTCAAGTCGGTGAGTTGAATGCACTCATCACAAAGAAGTTTCTGAGAATGCTTCTGTGTAGTTCTTATGTGAAGATACTTCCTTTTCCAGCACAGGCCTCAGTGCGCTCGAAATAAACACTTGCAGATCCTACGAAAGGAGTGTTTCAAAACTGTCCTATCAAAATAAACGTTCAAGTCTGTGAGTTGAATGCAGTCATCACACAGAAGTTTCTGAGAATGCTTCTGTGTTGTTTTTAGGTGAAGATATTTCATTTCCCAGCACAGGCCTCAGAGCGCTCCAAATATGCATTTCCAGATTCTACAAAAAGAGAGCTTGAAAACTCTTCCACCAAAAAGAGGCTTCAACTCTATGAGTAGAATGCACTCATCACAAAGAAGTTTCTGAGAATGCTTCTGTCTAGTTTTTATGTGAAGATATTTCCTTTTCCAGCATAGGCGTCAAAGCGCTCCAAATAAACACCTGCAGATTCTACTAAAGGAGTGTTTCCAAACTGCTCTATCAAAGGCAATGTTCAAGTCTGTGAGTTGAATGCACTCATCACAGAGAAGTTTCTGAGAATGCTTCTGTGTAGTTTTTAGGTGAAGATATTTCCTTTTCCAGCATAGGCGTCAAAGCGATCCAAATAAACACTTGCAGATTCTACAAAAGGAGTGTATCCAAACTGCTCTATCAGAGGGAATGTTCAAGTCTGTGAGTTGAATGCAGTCATCACACAGAAGTTTGTGAGAATGCTTCTGTCTAGTTTTTAGGTGAAGATATTTCTTTTCCCAGAATAGGCCCTAAAGCGCTCCAAATTTCCACTTGCAGATTCTACAAAAAGAGTGTTTCAAAACTGCTCTTTCAAAAGGAAGGCTCAAGTCTGTGAGTTGAATGCACTCATCACAAAGAAGTTTCTGAGAATGCTTCTGTGTAGTTGTTATGTGAAGATACTTCCTTTTCCAGCATAGGCCTCAAAGCGCTCGAAATAAACACTTGCAGATTCTACGAAAGGAGTGTTTCAAAACTGTCCTATCAAAAGAAACGTTCAAGTCTGTGAGTTGAATGCACTCATCACAGAGAAGTTTCTGAGAATGCTTCTGTGTAGTTTTTAGGTGAAGATATTTCCTTTTCCAGCATAGGCGTCAAAGCGATCCAAATAAGCCCTTGCAGATTCTACAAAAGGAGTGTTTCCAAACTGCTCTATCAGAGGGAATGTTCAAGTCTGTGAGTTGAATGCAGTAATCACACAGAAGTTTGTGAGAATGCTTCTGTCTAGTTTTTAGGTGAAGATATTTCATTTCCCAGAATAGGCCTGAAAGCGCTCCAAATTTCCACTTGCAGATTCTACAAAAAGAGTGTTTCAAAACTACTCTTTCAAAAGGAAGGCTCAAGTCTGTGAGTTGAATGCACTCATCACAAAGAAGTTTCTGAGAATGCTTCTGTGTAGTTGTTATGTGAAGATACTTCCTTTTCCAGCATAGGCCCCAAAGCGCTCGAAATAAACACTTGCAGATTCTACGAAAGGAGTGTTTCAAAACTGTCCTATGAAAAGAAACGTTCAAGTCTGTGAGTTGAATGCACTCATCACAGAGAAGTTTCTGAGAATGCTTCTGTGTAGTTTTTAGGTGAAGATATATCCTTTTCCAGCATAGGCGTCAAAGCGATCCAAATAAACACTTGCAGATTCTACAAAAGGAGTGTTTCCACACTGCTCTATCAAGAGGAATGTTCAAGTCTGTGAGTAGAATGCACTCACCACAAAGAAGTTTCTGAGAATGCTTCTGTCTAGTTTTTATGTGAAGATATTTCCTTTTCCAGCATAGGCGTCAAAGCGCTCCAAATAAACACTTGCAGATTCTACAAAAGGAGTGTTTCCAAACTGCTCTATCAGAGGGAATGTTCAAGTCTGTGAGTTGAATGCACTAGTCAGACAGAAGTTTGTGAGAATGCTTCTGTGTAGTTTTTAGGTGAAGATATTTCCTTTTCCAGCATAGGTCTCAAAGTGATCCAAATAAACACTTGCAGATTCTACAAAAGGAGTGTTTCCAAACTGCTCTATCAGAGGGAATGTTCAAGTCTGTGAGTTGAATGCAGTAATCACACAGAAGTTTGTGAGAATGCTTCTGTCTAGTTTCAGGTGGAGATATTTCTTTTCCCAGCATAGGCCTCAAAGCCCTCCAAATATCCACTTGCAGACTCTACAAAAAGAGTGTTTCAAAACTGCTCTTTCAAAAGGATGGCTCAAGTCGGTGAGTTGAATGCACTCATCACAAAGAACTTTCTGAGAATGCTTCTGTGTAGTTGTTATGTGAAGATACTTCCTTTTCCAGCACAGGCCTCAGTGCGCTCGAAATAAACACTTGCAGATCCTACGAAAGGAGTGTTTCAAAACTGTCCTATCAAAATAAACGTTCAAGTCTGTGAGTTGAATGCAGTCATCACACAGAAGTTTCTGAGAATGCTTCTGTGTAGTTTTTAGGTGAAGATATTTCATTTCCCAGCACAGGCCTCAGAGCGCTCCAAATATGCATTTGCAGATTCTACAAAAAGAGAGCTTGAAAACTCTTCCACCAAAAAGAGGCTTCAACTCTATGAGTAGAATGCACTCATCACAAAGAAGTTTCTGAGAATGCTTCTGTCTAGTTTTTATGTGAAGATATTTCCTTTTCCAGCATAGGCGTCAAAGCGCTCCAAATAAACACTTGCAGATTCTACTAAAGGAGTGTTTCCAAACTGCTCTATCAAAGGCAATGTTCAAGTCTGTGAGTTGAATGCACTCATCACAGAGAAGTTTCTGAGAATGCTTCTGTGTAGTTTTTAGGTGAAGATATTTCCTTTTCCAGCATAGGCGTCAAAGCGATCCAAATAAACATTTGCAGATTCTACAAAAGGAGTGTATCCAAACTGCTCTATCAGAGGGAATGTTCAAGTCTGTGAGTTGAATGCAGTAATCACACAGAAGTTTGTGAGAATGCTTCTGTCTAGTTTTTAGGTGAAGATATTTCTTTTCCCAGAATAGGCCCTAAAGCGCTCCAAATTTCCACTTGCAGATTCTACAAAAAGAGTGTTTCAAAACTGCTCTTTCAAAAGGAAGGCTCAAGTCTGTGAGTTGAATACACTCATAACAAATAAATTTCTGAGAATGCTTCTGTGTAGTTTTTAGGTGAAGATATTTCCTTTTCCAGCATAGGCGTCAAAGCGATCCAAATAAACACTTGCAGATTCTACAAAAGGAGTCTATCCAAACTGCTCTATCAGAGGGAATGTTCAAGTCTGTGAGTTGAATGCAGTCATCACACAGAAGTTTGTGAGAATGCTTCTGTCTAGTTTTTAGGTGAAGATATTTCTTTTCCCAGAATAGGCCCTAAAGCGCTCCAAATTTCCACTTGCAGATTCTACAAAAAGAGTGTTTCAAAACTGCTCTTTCAAAAGGAAGGCTCAAGTCTGTGAGTTAAATGCACTCATCACAAAGAAGTTTCTGAGAATGCTTCTGTGTAGTTGTTATGTGAAGATACTTCCTTTTCCAGCATAGGCCTCAAAGCGCTCGAAATAAACACTTGCAGATTCTACGACAGGAGTGTTTCTAAACTGTCCTATCAAAAGAAACGTTCACGTCTGTGAGTTGAATGCACTCATCACAGAGAAGTTTCTGAGAATGCTTCTGTGTAGTTTTTAGGTGAAGATATTTCCTTTTCCAGCATAGGCGTCAAAGCGATCCAAATAAGCCCTTGCAGATTCTACAAAAGGAGTGTTTCCAAACTGCTCTATCAGAGGGAATGTTCAAGTCTGTGAGTTGAATGCAGTAATCACACAGAAGTTTGTGAGAATGCTTCTGTCTAGTTTTTAGGTGAAGATATTTCATTTCCCAGAATAGGCCTGAAAGCGCTCCAAATTTCCACTTGCAGATTCTACAAAAAGAGTGTTTCAAAACTACTCTTTCAAAAGGAAGGCTCAAGTCTGTGAGTTGAATGCACTCATCACAAAGAAGTTTCTGAGAATGCTTCTGTGTAGTTGTTATGTGAAGACACTTCCTTTTCCAGCATAGGCCCCAAAGCGCTCGAAATAAACACTTGCAGATTCTACGAAAGGAGTGTTTCAAAACTGTCCTATGAAAAGAAACGTTCAAGTCTGTGAGTTGAATGCACTCATCACAGAGAAGTTTCTGAGAATGCTTCTGTGTAGTTTTTAGGTGAAGATATATCCTTTTCCAGCATAGGCGTCAAAGCGATCCAAATAAACACTTGCAGATTCTACAAAAGGAGTGTTTCCAAACTGCTCTATCAAGAGGAATGTTCAAGTCTGTGAGTAGAATGCACTCACCACAAAGAAGTTTCTGAGAATGCTTCTGTCTAGTTTTTATGTGAAGATATTTCCTTTTCCAGCATAAGCGTCAAAGCGCTCCAAATAAACACTTGCAGATTCTACAAAAGGAGTGTTTCCAAACTGCTCTATCAGAGGGAATGTTCAAGTCTGTGAGTTGAATGCACTAGTCAGACAGAAGTTTGTGAGAATGCTTCTGTGTAGTTTTTAGGTGAAGATATTTCCTTTTCCAGCATAGGTCTCAAAGTGATCCAAATAAACACTTGCAGATTCTACAAAAGGAGTGTTTCCAAACTGCTCTATCAGAGGGAATGTTCAAGTCTGTGAGTTGAATGCAGTAATCACACAGAAGTTTGTGAGAATGCTTCTGTCTAGTTTCAGGTGGAGATATTTCTTTTCCCAGCATAGGCCTCAAAGCCCTCCAAATATCCACTTGCAGACTCTACAAAAAGAGTGTTTCAAAACTGCTCTTTCAAAAGGATGGCTCAAGTCGGTGAGTTGAATGCACTCATCACAAAGAAGTTTCTGAGAATGCTTCTGTGTAGTTGTTATGTGAAGATACTTCCTTTTCCAGCACAGGCCTCAGTGCGCTCGAAATAAACACTTGCAGATCCTACGAAAGGAGTGTTTCAAAACTGTCCTATCAAAATAAACGTTCAAGTCTGTGAGTTGAATGCAGTCATCACACAGAAGTTTCTGAGAATGCTTCTGTGTAGTTTTTAGGTGAAGATATTTCATTTCCCAGCACAGGCCTCAGAGCCCTCCAAATATGCATTTGCAGATTCTACAAAAAGAGAGCTTGAAAACTCTTCCACCAAAAAGAGGCTTCAACTCTATGAGTAGAATGCACTCATCACAAAGAAGTTTCTGAGAATGCTTCTGTCTAGTTTTTATGTGAAGATATTTCCTTTTCCAGCATAGGCGTCAAAGCGCTCCAAATAAACACCTGCAGATTCTACTAAAGGAGTGTTTCCAAACTGCTCTATCAAAGGCAATGTTCAAGTCTGTGAGTTGAATGCACTCATCACAGAGAAGTTTCTGAGAATGCTTCTGTGTAGTTTTTAGGTGAAGATATTTCCTTTTCCAGCATAGGCGTCACAGCGATCCAAATAAACACTTGCAGATTCTACAAAAGGAGTGTATCCAAACTGCTCTATCAGAGGGAACGTTCAAGTCTGTGAGTTGAATGCAGTAATCACACAGAAGTTTGTGAGAATGCTTCTGTCTAGTTTTTAGGTGAAGATATTTCTTTTCCCAGAATAGGCCCTAAAGCGCTCCAAATTTCCACTTGCAGATTCTACAAAAAGAGTGTTTCAAAACTGCTCTTTCAAAAGGAAGGCTCAAGTCTGTGAGTTGAATGCACTCATCACAAAGAAGTTTCTGAGAATGCTTCTGTGTAGTTGCTATGTGAAGATACTTCCTTTTCCAGCATAGGCCTCAAAGCGCTCGAAATAAACACTTGCAGATTCTACGAAAGGAGTGTTTCAAAACTGTCCTATCAAAAGAAACGTTCAAGTCTGTGAGTTGAATGCACTCATCACAGAGAAGTTTCTGAGAATGCTTCTGTGTAGTTTTTAGGTGAAGATATTTCCTTTTCCAGCATAGGCGTCAAAGCGATCCAAATAAGCCCTTGCAGATTCTACAAAAGGAGTGTTTCCAAACTGCTCTATCAGAGGGAATGTTCAAGTCTGTGAGTTGAATGCAGTAATCACACAGAAGTTTGTGAGAATGCTTCTGTCTAGTTTTTAGGTGAAGATATTTCATTTCCCAGAATAGGCCTTAAAGCGCTCCAAATTTCCACTTGCAGATTCTACAAAAAGAGTGTTTCAAAACTACTCTTTCAAAAGGAAGGCTCAAGTCTGTGAGTTGAATGCACTCATCACAAAGAAGTTTCTGAGAATGCTTCTGTGTAGTTGTTATGTGAAGATACTTCCTTTTCCAGCATAGGCCCCAAAGCGCTCGAAATAAACACTTGCAGATTCTACGAAAGGAGTGTTTCAAAACTGTCCTATGAAAAGAAACGTTCAAGTCTGTGAGTTGAATGCACTCATCACAGAGAAGTTTCTGAGAATGCTTCTGTGTAGTTTTTAGGTGAAGATATATCCTTTTCCAGCATAGGCGTCAAAGCGATCCAAATAAACACTTGCAGATTCTACAAAAGGAGTGTTTCCAAACTGCTCTATCAAGAGGAATGTTCAAGTCTGTGAGTAGAATGCACTCACCACAAAGAAGTTTCTGAGAATGCTTCTGTCTAGTTTTTATGTGAAGATATTTCCTTTTCCAGCATAGGCGTCAAAGCGCTCCAAATAAACACTTGCAGATTCTACAAAAGGAGTGTTTCCAAACCGCTCTATCAGAGGGAATGTTCTAGTCCGTGAGTTGAATGCACTAGTCAGACAGAAGTTTGTGAGAATGCTTCTGTGTAGTTTTAAGGTGAAGATATTTCCTCTTCCAGCATAGGTCTCAAAGTGATCCAAATAAACACTTGCAGATTCTACAAAACGAGTGTTTAAAAACTGCTCTATCAGAGGGAATGTTCAAGTCTGTGAGTTGAATGCAGTAATCACACAGAAGTTTGTGAGAATGCTTCTGTCTAGTTTCAGGTGGAGATATTTCTTTTCCCAGCATAGGCCTCAAAGCCCTCCAAATATCCACTTGCAGACTCTACAAAAAGAGTGTTTCAAAACTGCTCTTTCAAAAGGATGGCTCAAGTCGGTGAGTTGAATGCACTCATCACAAAGAAGTTTCTGAGAATGCTTCTGTGTAGTTGTTATGTGAAGATACTTCCTTTTCCAGCACAGGCCTCAGTGCGCTCGAAATAAACACTTGCAGATCCTACGAAAGGAGTGTTTCAAAACTGTCCTATCAAAAGAAACGTTCAAGTCTGTGAGTTGAATGCACTCATCACAGAGAAGTTTCTGAGAATGCTTCTGTGTAGTTTTTAGGTGAAGATATTTCCTTTTCCAGCATAGGCGTCAAAGCGATCCAAATAAGCCCTTGCAGATTCTACAAAAGGAGTGTTTCCAAACTGCTCTATCAGAGGGAATGTTCAAGTCTGTGAGTTGAATGCAGTAATCACACAGAAGTTTGTGAGAATGCTTCTGTCTAGTTTTTAGGTGAAGATATTTCATTTCCCAGAATAGGCCTGAAAGCGCTCCAAATTTCCACTTGCAGATTCTACAAAAAGAGTGTTTCAAAACTACTCTTTCAAAAGGAAGGCTCAAGTCTGTGAGTTGAATGCACTCATCACAAAGAAGTTTCTGAGAATGCTTCTGTGTAGTTGTTATGTGAAGATACTTCCTTTTCCAGCATAGGTCCCAAAGCGCTCGAAATAAACACTTGCAGATTCTACGAAAGGAGTGTTTCAAAACTGTCCTATGAAGAGAAACGTTCAAGTCTGTGAGTTGAATGCACTCACCACAGAGAAGTTTCTGAGAATGCTTCTGTGTAGTTTTTAGGTGAAGATATATCCTTTTCCAGCATAGGCGTCAAAGCGATCCAAATAAACACTTGCAGATTCTACAAAAGGAGTGTTTCCAAACTGCTCTATCAAGAGGAATGTTCAAGTCTGTGAGTAGAATGCACTCACCACAAAGAAGTTTCTGAGAATGCTTCTGTCTAGTTTTTATGTGAAGATATTTCCTTTTCCAGCATAGGCGTCAAGGCGCTCCAAATAAACACTTGCAGATTCTACAAAAGGAGTGTTTCCAAACTGCTCTATCAGAGGGAATGTTCAAGTCTGTGAGTTGAATGCACTAGTCACACAGAAGTTTGTGAGAATGCTTCTGTGTAGTTTTTAGGTGAAGATATTTCCTTTTCCAGCATAGGTCTCAAAGTGATCCAAATAAACACTTGCAGATTCTACAAAAGGAGTGTTTCCAAACTGCTCTATCAGAGGGAATGCTCAAGTCTGTGAGTTGAATGCAGTAATCACACAGAAGTTTGTGAGAATGCTTCTGTCTAGTTTCAGGTGGAGATATTTCTTTTCCCAGCATAGGCCTCAAAGCCCTCCAAGTATCCACTTGCAGACTCTACAAAAAGAGTGTTTCAAAACTGCTCTTTCAAAAGGATGGCTCAAGTCGGTGGGTTGAATGCACTTATCACAAAGAACTTTCTGAGAATGCTTCTGTGTAGTTGTTATGTGAAGATACTTCCTTTTCCAGCACAGGCCTCAGTGCGCTCGAAATAAACACTTGCAGATCCTACGAAAGGAGTGTTTCAAAACTGTCCTATCAAAATAAACGTTCAAGTCTGTGAGTTGAATGCAGTCATCACACAGAAGTTTCTGAGAATGCTTCTGTGTAGTTTTTAGGTGAAGATACTTCATTTCCCAGCACAGGCCTCAGAGCGCTCCAAATATGCATTTGCAGATTCTACAAAAAGAGAGCTTGAAAACTCTTCCACCAAAAAGAGGCTTCAACTCTATGAGTAGAATGCACTCATCACAAAGAAGTTTCTGAGAATGCTTCTGTCTAGTTTTTATGTGAAGATATTTCCTTTTCCAGCATAGGCGTCAAAGCGCTCCAAATAAACACTTGCAGATTCTACTAAAGGAGTGTTTCCAAACTGCTCTATCAAAGGCAATGTTCAAGTCTGTGAGTTGAATGCACTCATCACAGAGAAGTTTCTGAGAATGCTTCTGTGTAGTTTTTAGGTGAAGATATTTCCTTTTCCAGCATAGGCGTCAAAGCGATCCAAATAAACACTTGCAGATTCTACAAAAGGAGTGTATCCAAACTGCTCTATCAGAGGGAATGTTCAAGTCTGTGAGTTGAATGCAGTCATCACACAGAAGTTTGTGAGAATGCTTCTGTCTAGTTTTTGGGTGAATATATTTCTTTTCCCAGAATAGGCCCTAAAGCGCTCCAAATTTCCACTTGCAGATTCTACAAAAAGAGTGTTTCAAAACTGCTCTTTCAAAAGGAAGGCTCAAGTCTGTGAGTTGAATGCACTCATTACAAAGAAGTTTCTGAGAATGCTTCTGTTTAGTTGTTATGTGAAGATACTTCCTTTTCCAGCATAGGCCTGAAAGCGCTCCAAATAAACAGTTGCAGATTCTACGAAAGGAGTGTTTCAAAACTGTCCTATCAAAAGAAACGTTCAAGTCTGTGAGTTGAATGCACTCATCACAGAGAAGTTTCTGAGAATGCTTCTGTGTAGTTTTTAGGTGAAGATATTTCCTTTTCCAGCATAGGCGTCAAAGCGATCCAAATAAGCCCTTGCAGATTCTACAAAAGGAGTGTTTCCAAACTGCTCTATCAGAGGGAATGTTCAAGTCTGTGAGTTGAATGCAGTAATCACACAGAAGTTTGTGAGAATGCTTCTGTCTAGTTTTTAGGTGAAGATATTTCATTTCCCAGAATAGGCCTGAAAGCGCTCCAAATTTCCACTTGCAGATTCTACAAAAAGAGTGTTTCAAAACTACTCTTTCAAAAGGAAGGCTCAAGTCTGTGAGTTGAATGCACTCATCACAAAGAAGTTTCTGAGAATGCTTCTGTGTAGTTGTTATGTGAAGATACTTCCTTTTCCAGCATAGGCCCCAAAGCGCTCGAAATAAACACTTGCAGATTCTACGAAAGGAGTGTTTCAAAACTGTCCTATGAAGAGAAACGTTCAAATCTGTGAGTTGAATGCACTCATCACAGAGAAGTTTCTGAGAATGCTTCTGTGTAGTTTTTAGGTGAAGATATATCCTTTTCCAGCATAGGTGTCAAAGCGATCCAAATAAACACTTGCAGATTCTACAAAAGGAGTGTTTCCAAACTGCTCTATCAAGAGGAATGTTCAAGTCTGTGAGTAGAATGCACTCACCACAAAGAAGTTTCTGAGAATGCTTCTGTCTAGTTTTTATGTGAAGATATTTCCTTTTCCAGCATAGGCGTCAAGGCGCTCCAAATAAACACTTGCAGATTCTACAAAAGGAGTGTTTCCAAACTGCTCTATCAGAGGGAATGTTCAAGTCTGTGAGTTGAATGCACTAGTCACACAGAAGTTTGTGAGAATGCTTCTGTGTAGTTTTTAGGTGAAGATATTTCCTTTTCCAGCATAGGTCTCAAAGTGATCCAAATAAACACTTGCAGATTCTACAAAAGGAGTGTTTCCAAACTGCTCTATCAGAGGGAATGCTCAAGTCTGTGAGTTGAATGCAGTAATCACACAGAAGTTTGTGAGAATGCTTCTGTCTAGTTTCAGGTGGAGATATTTCTTTTCCCAGCATAGGCCTCAAAGCCCTCCAAATATCCACTTGCAGACTCTACAAAAAGAGTGTTTCAAAACTGCTCTTTCAAAAGGAAGGCTCAAGTCTGTGAGTTGAATGCACTCATTACAAAGAAGTTTCTGAGAATGCTTCTGTGTAGTTGTTACGTGAAGATACTTCCTTTTCCAGCATAGGCCTCAAAGCGTTCCAAATAAACAGTTGCAGATTCTACGAAAGGAGTGTTTCAAAACTGTCCTATCAAAAGAAACGTTCAAGTCTGTGAGTTGAATGCACTCATCACAGAGAAGTTTCTGAGAATGCTTCTGTGTAGTTTTTAGGTGAAGATATTTCCTTTTCCAGCATAGGCGTCAAAGCGATCCAAATAAGCCCTTGCAGATTCTACAAAAGGAGTGTTTCCAAACTGCTCTATCAGAGGGAATGTTCAAGTCTGTGAGTTGAATGCAGTAATCACACAGAAGTTTGTGAGAATGCTTCTGTCTAGTTTTTAGGTGAAGATATTTCATTTCCCAGAATAGGCCTGAAAGCGCTCCAAATTTCCACTTGCAGATTCTACAAAAAGAGTGTTTCAAAACTACTCTTTCAAAAGGAAGGCTCAAGTCTGTGAGTTGAATGCACTCATCACAAAGAAGTTTCTGAGAATGCTTCTGTGTAGTTGTTATGTGAAGATACTTCCTTTTCCAGCATAGGTCCCAAAGCGCTCGAAATAAACACTTGCAGATTCTACGAAAGGAGTGTTTCAAAACTGTCCTATGAAGAGAAACGTTCAAGTCTGTGAGTTGAATGCACTCACCACAGAGAAGTTTCTGAGAATGCTTCTGTGTAGTTTTTAGGTGAAGATATATCCTTTTCCAGCATAGGCGTCAAAGCGATCCAAATAAACACTTGCAGATTCTACAAAAGGAGTGTTTCCAAACTGCTCTATCAAGAGGAATGTTCAAGTCTGTGAGTAGAATGCACTCACCACAAAGAAGTTTCTGAGAATGCTTCTGTCTAGTTTTTATGTGAAGATATTTCCTTTTCCAGCATAGGCGTCAAAGCGCTCCAAATAAACACTTGCAGATTCTACTAAAGGAGTGTTTCCAAACTGCTCTATCAAAGGCAATGTTCAAGTCTGTGAGTTGAATGCACTCATCACAGAGAAGTTTCTGAGAATGCTTCTGTGTAGTTTTTAGGTGAAGATATTTCCTTTTCCAGCATAGGCGTCAAAGCGATCCAAATAAACATTTGCAGATTCTACAAAAGGAGTGTATCCAAACTGCTCTATCAGAGGGAATGTTCAAGTCTGTGAGTTGAATGCAGTAATCACACAGAAGTTTGTGAGAATGCTTCTGTCTAGTTTTTAGGTGAAGATATTTCTTTTCCCAGAATAGGCCCTAAAGCGCTCCAAATTTCCACTTGCAGATTCTACAAAAAGAGTGTTTCAAAACTGCTCTTTCAAAAGGAAGGCTCAAGTCTGTGAGTTGAATGCACTCATCACAAAGAAGTTTCTGAGAATGCTTCTGTGTAGTTGTTATGTGAAGATACTTCCTTTTCCAGCATAGGCTTCAAAGCGCTCGAAATAAACACTTGTAGATTCTACGACAGGAGTGTTTCTAAACTGTCCTATCAAAAGAAACGTTCAAGTCTGTGAGTTGAATGCACTCATCACAGAGAAGTTTCTGAGAATGCTTCTGTGTAGTTTTTAGGTGAAGATATTTCCTTTTCCAGCATAGGCGTCAAAGCGATCCAAATAAGCCCTTGCAGATTCTACAAAAGGAGTGTTTCCAAACTGCTCTATCAGAGGGAATGTTCAAGTCTGTGAGTTGAATGCAGTAATCACACAGAAGTTTGTGAGAATGCTTCTGTCTAGTTTTTAGGTGAAGATATTTCATTTCCCAGAATAGGCCTTAAAGCGCTCCAAATTTCCACTTGCAGATTCTACAAAAAGAGTGTTTCAAAACTACTCTTTCAAAAGGAAGGCTCAAGTCTGTGAGTTGAATGCACTCATCACAAAGAAGTTTCTGAGAATGCTTCTGTGTAGTTGTTATGTGAAGATACTTCCTTTTCCAGCATAGGCCCCAAAGCGCTCGAAATAAACACTTGCAGATTCTACGAAAGGAGTGTTTCAAAACTGTCCTATGAAAAGAAACGTTCAAGTCTGTGAGTTGAATGCACTCATCACAGAGAAGTTTCTGAGAATGCTTCTGTGTAGTTTTTAGGTGAAGATATATCCTTTTCCAGCATAGGCGTCAAAGCGATCCAAATAAACACTTGCAGATTCTACAAAAGGAGTGTTTCCAAACTGCTCTATCAAGAGGAATGTTCAAGTTTGTGAGTAGAATGCACTCACCACAAAGAAGTTTCTGAGAATGCTTCTGTCTAGTTTTTATGTGAAGATATTTCCTTTTCCAGCATAGGCGTCAAAGCGCTCCAAATAAACACTTGCAGATTCTACAAAAGGAGTGTTTCCAAACCGCTCTATCAGAGGGAATGTTCAAGTCTGTGAGTTGAATGCACTAGTCAGACAGAAGTTTGTCAGAATGCTTCTGTGTAGTTTTTAGGTGAAGATATTTCCTTTTCCAGCATAGGTCTCAAAGTGATCCAAATAAACACTTGCAGATTCTACAAAACGAGTGTTTCCAAACTGCTCTATCAGAGGGAATGTTCAAGTCTGTGAGTTGAATGCAGTAATCACACAGAAGTTTGTGAGAATGCTTCTGTCTAGTTTCAGGTGGAGATATTTCTTTTCCCAGCATAGGCCTCAAAGCCCTCCAAATATCCACTTGCAGACTCTACAAAAAGAGTGTTTCAAAACTGCTCTTTCAAAAGGATGGCTCAAGTCGGTGAGTTGAATGCACTCATCACAAAGAAGTTTCTGAGAATGCTTCTGTGTAGTTGTTATGTGAACATACTTCCTTTTCCAGCACAGGCCTCAGTGCGCTCGAAATAAACACTTGCAGATCCTACGAAAGGAGTGTTTCAAAACTGTCCTATCAAAATAAACGTTCAAGTCTGTGAGTAGAATGCACTCATCACAAAGAAGTTTCTGAGAATGCTTCTGTGTAGTTTTTAGGTGAAGATATTTCCTTTTCCAGCATAGGCGTCATAGCGATCCAAATAAACACTTGCAGATTCTACAAAAGGAGTGTATCCAAACTGCTCTATCAGAGGGAATGTTCAAGTCTGTGAGTTGAATGCAGTAATCACACAGAAGTTTGTGAGAATGCTTCTGTCTAGTTTTTAGGTGAAGATATTTCTTTTCCCAGAATAAGCCCTAAAGCGCTCCAAATTTCCACTTGCAGATTCTACAAAAAGAGTGTTTCAAAACTGCTCTTTCAAAAGGAAGGCTCAAGTCTGTGAGTTGAATGCACTCATCACAAAGAAGTTTCTGAGAATGCTTCTGTGTAGTTGTTATGTGAAGATACTTCCTTTTCCAGCATAGGCCTCAAAGCGCTCGAAATAAACACTTGCAGATTCTACGAAAGGAGTGTTTCAAAACTGTCCTATCAAAAGAAACGTTCAAGTCTGTGAGTTGAATGCACTCATCACAGAGAAGTTTCTGAGAATGCTTCTGTGTAGTTTTTAGGTGAAGATATTTCCTTTTCCAGCATAGGCGTCAAAGCGATCCAAATAAGCCCTTGCAGATTCTACAAAAGGAGTGTTTCCAAACTGCTCTATCAGAGGGAATGTTCAAGTCTGTGAGTTGAATGCAGTAATCACACAGAAATTTGTGAGAATGCTTCTGTCTCGTTTTTAGGAGAAGATATTTCATTTCCCAGAATAGGCCTGAAAGCGCTCCAAATTTCCACTTGCAGATTCTACAAAAAGAGTGTTTCAAAACTACCCTTTCAAAAGGAAGGCTCAAGTCTGTGAGTTGAATGCACTCATCACAAAGAAGTTTCTGAGAATGCTTCTGTGTAGTTGTTATGTGAAGATACTTCCTTTTCCAGCATAGGCCTCAAAGCGCTCGAAATAAACACTTGCAGATTCTACGAAAGGAGTGTTTCAAAACTGTCCTATCAAAAGAAACGTTCAAGTCTGTGAGTTGAATGCACTCATCACAGAGAAGTTTCTGAGAATGCTTCTGTGTAGTTTTTAGGTGAAGATATTTCCTTTTCCAGCATAGGCGTCAAAGCGATCCAAATAAGCCCTTGCAGATTCTACAAAAGGAGTGTTTCCAAACTGCTCTATCAGAGGGAATGTTCAAGTCTGTGAGTTGAATGCAGTAATCACACAGAAGTTTGTGAGAATGCTTCTGTCTAGTTTTTAGGTGAAGATATTTCATTTCCCAGAATAGGCCTGAAAGCGCTCCAAATTTCCACTTGCAGATTCTACAAAAAGAGTGTTTCAAAACTACTCTTTCAAAAGGAAGGCTCAAGTCTGTGAGTTGAATGCACTCATCACAAAGAAGTTTCTGAGAATGCTTCTGTGTAGTTGTTATGTGAAGATACTTCCTTTTCCAGCATAGGCCCCAAAGCGCTCGAAATAAACACTTGCAGATTCTACGAAAGGAGTGTTTCAAAACTGTCCTATGAAAAGAAACGTTCAAGTCTGTGAGTTGAATGCACTCATCACAGAGAAGTTTCTGAGAATGCTTCTGTGTAGTTTTTAGGTGAAGATATATCCTTTTCCAGCATAGGCGTCAAAGCGATCCAAATAAACACTTGCAGATTCTACAAAAGGAGTGTTTCCACACTGCTCTATCAAGAGGAATGTTCAAGTCTGTGAGTAGAATGCACTCACCACAAAGAAGTTTCTGAGAATGCTTCTGTCTAGTTTTTATGTGAAGATATTTCCTTTTCCAGCATAGGCGCCAAAGCGCTCCAAATAAACACTTGCAGATTCTACAAAAGGAGTGTTTCCAAACCGCTCTATCAGAGGGAATGTTCTAGTCCGTGAGTTGAATGCACTAGTCAGACAGAAGTTTGTGAGAATGCTTCTGTGTAGTTTTTAGGTGAAGATATTTCCTTTTCCAGCATAGGTCTCAAAGTGATCCAAATAAACACTTGCAGATTCTACAAAACGAGTGTTTAAAAACTGCTCTATCAGAGGGAATGTTCAAGTCTGTGAGTTGAATGCAGTAATCACACAGAAGTTTGTGAGAATGCTTCTGTCTAGTTTCAGGTGGAGATATTTCTTTTCCCAGCATAGGCCTCAAAGCCCTCCAAATATCCACTTGCAGACTCTACAAAAAGAGTGTTTCAAAACTGCTCTTTCAAAAGGATGGCTCAAGTCGGTGAGTTGAATGCACTCATCACAAAGAAGTTTCTGAGAATGCTTCTGTGTAGTTGTTATGTGAAGATACTTCCTTTTCCAGCACAGGCCTCAGTGCGCTCGAAATAAACACTTGCAGATCCTACGAAAGGAGTGTTTCAAAACTGTCCTATCAAAAGAAACGTTCAAGTCTGTGAGTTGAATGCACTCATCACAGAGAAGTTTCTGAGAATGCTTCTGTGTAGTTTTTAGGTGAAGATATTTCCTTTTCCAGCATAGGCGTCAAAGCGATCCAAATAAGCCCTTGCAGATTCTACAAAAGGAGTGTTTCCAAACTGCTCTATCAGAGGGAATGTTCAAGTCTGTGAGTTGAATGCAGTAATCACACAGAAGTTTGTGAGAATGCTTCTGTCTAGTTTTTAGGTGAAGATATTTCATTTCCCAGAATAGGCCTGAAAGCGCTCCAAATTTCCACTTGCAGATTCTACAAAAAGAGTGTTTCAAAACTACTCTTTCAAAAGGAAGGCTCAAGTCTGTGAGTTGAATGCACTCATCACAAAGAAGTTTCTGAGAATGCTTCTGTGTAGTTGTTATGTGAAGATACTTCCTTTTCCAGCATAGGTCCCAAAGCGCTCGAAATAAACACTTGCAGATTCTACGAAAGGAGTGTTTCAAAACTGTTCTATGAAGAGAAACGTTCAAGTCTGTGAGTTGAATGCACTCACCACAGAGAAGTTTCTGAGAATGCTTCTGTGTAGTTTTTAGGTGAAGATATATCCTTTTCCAGCATAGGCGTCAAAGCGATCCAAATAAACACTTGCAGATTCTACAAAAGGAGTGTTTCCAAACTGCTCTATCAAGAGGAATGTTCAAGTCTGTGAGTAGAATGCACTCACCACAAAGAAGTTTCTGAGAATGCTTCTGTCTAGTTTTTATGTGAAGATATTTCCTTTTCCAGCATAGGCGTCAAGGCGCTCCAAATAAACACTTGCAGATTCTACAAAAGGAGTGTTTCCAAACTGCTCTATCAGAGGGAATGTTCAAGTCTGTGAGTTGAATGCACTAGTCACACCGAAGTTTGTGAGAATGCTTCTGTGTAGTTTTTAGGTGAAGATATTTCCTTTTCCAGCATAGGTCTCAAAGTGATCCAAATAAACACTTGCAGATTCTACAAAAGGAGTGTTTCCAAACTGCTCTATCAGAGGGAATGCTCAAGTCTGTGAGTTGAATGCAGTAATCACACAGAAGTTTGTGAGAATGCTTCTGTCTAGTTTCAGGTGGAGATATTTCTTTTCCCAGCATAGGCCTCAAAGCCCTCCAAGTATCCACTTGCAGACTCTACAAAAAGAGTGTTTCAAAACTGCTCTTTCAAAAGGATGGCTCAAGTCGGTGGGTTGAATGCACTTATCACAAAGAACTTTCTGAGAATGCTTCTGTGTAGTTGTTATGTGAAGATACTTCCTTTTCCAGCACAGGCCTCAGTGCGCTCGAAATAAACACTTGCAGATCCTACGAAAGGAGTGTTTCAAAACTGTCCTATCAAAATAAACGTTCAAGTCTGTGAGTTGAATGCAGTCATCACACAGAAGTTTCTGAGAATGCTTCTGTGTAGTTTTTAGGTGAAGATACTTCATTTCCCAGCACAGGCCTCAGAGCGCTCCAAATATGCATTTGCAGATTCTACAAAAAGAGAGCTTGAAAACTCTTCCACCAAAAAGAGGCTTCAACTCTATGAGTAGAATGCACTCATCACAAAGAAGTTTCTGAGAATGCTTCTGTCTAGTTTTTATGTGAAGATATTTCCTTTTCCAGCATAGGCGTCAAAGCGCTCCAAATAAACACTTGCAGATTCTACTAAAGGAGTGTTTCCAAACTGCTCTATCAAAGGCAATGTTCAAGTCTGTGAGTTGAATGCACTCATCACAGAGAAGTTTCTGAGAATGCTTCTGTGTAGTTTTTAGGTGAAGATATTTCCTTTTCCAGCATAGGCGTCAAAGCGATCCAAATAAACACTTGCAGATTCTACAAAAGGAGTGTATCCAAACTGCTCTATCAGAGGGAATGTTCAAGTCTGTGAGTTGAATGCAGTCATCACACAGAAGTTTGTGAGAATGCTTCTGTCTAGTTTTTGGGTGAAGATATTTCTTTTCCCAGAATAGGCCCTAAAGCGCTCCAAATTTCCACTTGCAGATTCTACAAAAAGAGTGTTTCAAAACTGCTCTTTCAAAAGGAAGGCTCAAGTCTGTGAGTTGAATGCACTCATTACAAAGAAGTTTCTGAGAATGCTTCTGTGTAGTTGTTATGTGAAGATACTTCCTTTTCCAGCATAGGCCTCAAAGCGCTCGAAATAAACACTTGCAGATTCTACGAAAGGAGTGTTTCAAAACTGTCCTATCAAAAGAAACGTTCAAGTCTCTGAGTTGAATGCACTCATCACAGAGAAGTTTCTGAGAATGCTTCTGTGTAGTTTTTAGGTGAAGATATTTCCTTTTCCAGCATAGGCGTCAAAGCGATCCAAATAAGCCCTTGCAGATTCTACAAAAGGAGTGTTTCCAAACTGCTCTATCAGAGGGAATGTTCAAGTCTGTGAGTTGAATGCAGTAATCACACAGAAGTTTGTGAGAATGCTTCTGTCTAGTTTTTAGGTGAAGATATTTCATTTCCCAGAATAGGCCTGAAAGCGCTCCAAATTTCCACTTGCAGATTCTACAAAAAGAGTGTTTCAAAACTACTCTTTCAAAAGGAAGGCTCAAGTCTGTGAGTTGAATGCACTCATCACAAAGAAGTTTCTGAGAATGCTTCTGTGTAGTTGTTATGTGAAGATACTTCCTTTTCCAGCATAGGCCCCAAAGCGCTCGAAATAAACACTTGCAGATTCTACGAAAGGAGTGTTTCAAAACTGTCCTATGAAAAGAAACGTTCAAGTCTGTGAGTTGAATGCACTCATCACAGAGAAGTTTCTGAGAATGCTTCTGTGTAGTTTTTAGGTGAAGATATATCCTTTTCCAGCATAGGCATCAAAGCGATCCAAATAAACACTTGCAGATTCTACAAAAGGAGTGTTTCCAAACTGCTCTATCAGAGGGAATGTTCAAGGCCGTGAGTTGAATGCACTAGTCAGACAGAAGTTTGTGAGAATGCTTCTGTGTAGTTTTTAGGTGAAGATATTTCCTTTTCCAGCATAGGTCTCAAAGTGATCCAAATAAACACTTGCAGATTCTACAAAAGGAGTGTTTCCAAACTGCTCTATCAGAGGGAATGTTCAAGTCTGTGAGTTGAATGCAGTAATCACACAGAAGTTTGTGAGAATGCTTCTGTCTAGTTTCAGGTGGAGATATTTCTTTTCCCAGCATAGGCCTCAAAGCCCTCCAAATATCCACTTGCAGACTCTACAAAAAGAGTGTTTCAAAACTGCTCTTTCAAAAGGATGGCTCAAGTCGGTGAGTTGAATGCACTCATCACAAAGAAGTTTCTGAGAATGCTTCTGTGTAGTTGTTATGTGAAGATACTTCCTTTTCCAGCACAGGCCTCAGTGCGCTCGAAATAAACACTTGCAGATCCTACGAAAGGAGTGTTTCAAAACTGTCCTATCAAAATAAACGTTCAAGTCTGTGAGTTGAATGCAGTCATCACACAGAAGTTTCTGAGAATGCTTCTGTGTAGTTTTTAGGTGAAGATATTTCATTTCCCAGCACAGGCCTCAGAGCGCTCCAAATATGCATTTGCAGATTCTACAAAAAGAGAGCTTGAAAACTCTTCCACCAAAAAGAGGCTTCAACTCTATGAGTAGAATGCACTCATCACAAAGAAGTTTCTGAGAATGCTTCTGTCTAGTTTTTATGTGAAGATATTTCCTTTTCCAGCATAGGCGTCAAAGCGCTCCAAATAAACACCTGCAGATTCTACTAAAGGAGTGTTTCCAAACTGCTTTATCAAAGGCAATGTTCAAGTCTGTGAGTTGAATGCACTCATCACAGAGAAGTTTCTGAGAATGCTTCTGTGTAGTTTTTAGGTGAAGATATTTCCTTTTCCAGCATAGGCGTCACAGCGATCCAAATAAACACTTGCAGATTCTACAAAAGGAGTGTATCCAAACTGCTCTATCAGAGGGAACGTTCAAGTCTGTGAGTTGAATGCAGTAATCACACAGAAGTTTGTGAGAATGCTTCTGTCTAGTTTTTAGGTGAAGATATTTCTTTTCCCAGAATAGGCCCTAAAGCGCTCCAAATTTCCACTTGCAGATTCTACAAAAAGAGTGTTTCAAAACTGCTCTTTCAAAAGGAAGGCTCAAGTCTGTGAGTTGAATGCACTCATCACAAAGAAGTTTCTGAGAATGCTTCTGTGTAGTTGTTATGTGAAGATACTTCCTTTTCCAGCATAGGCCTCAAAGCGCTCGAAATAAACACTTGCAGATTCTACGAAAGGAGTGTTTCAAAACTGTCCTATCAAAAGAAACGTTCAAGTCTGTGAGTTGAATGCACTCATCACAGAGAAGTTTCTGAGAATGCTTCTGTGTAGTTTTTAGGTGAAGATATTTCCTTTTCCAGCATAGGCGTCAAAGCGATCCAAATAAGCCCTTGCAGATTCTACAAAAGGAGTGTTTCCAAACTGCTCTATCAGAGGGAATGTTCAAGTCTGTGAGTTGAATGCAGTAATCACACAGAAGTTTGTGAGAATGCTTCTGTCTAGTTTTTAGGTGAAGATATTTCATTTCCCAGAATAGGCCTTAAAGCGCTCCAAATTTCCACTTGCAGATTCTACAAAAAGAGTGTTTCAAAACTACTCTTTCAAAAGGAAGGCTCAAGTCTGTGAGTTGAATGCACTCATCACAAAGAAGTTTCTGAGAATGCTTCTGTGTAGTTGTTATGTGAAGATACTTCCTTTTCCAGCATAGGCCCCAAAGCGCTCGAAATAAACACTTGCAGATTCTACGAAAGGAGTGTTTCAAAACTGTCCTATGAAAAGAAACGTTCAAGTCTGTGAGTTGAATGCACTCATCACAGAGAAGTTTCTGAGAATGCTTCTGTGTAGTTTTTAGGTGAAGATATATCCTTTTCCAGCATAGGCGTCAAAGCGATCCAAATAAACACTTGCAGATTCTACAAAAGGAGTGTTTCCAAACTGCTCTATCAAGAGGAATGTTCAAGTCTGTGAGTAGAATGCACTCACCACAAAGAAGTTTCTGAGAATGCTTCTGTCTAGTTTTTATGTGAAGATATTTCCTTTTCCAGCATAGGCGCCAAAGCGCTCCAAATAAACACTTGCAGATTCTACAAAAGGAGTGTTTCCAAACCGCTCTATCAGAGGGAATGTTCTAGTCCGTGAGTTGAATGCACTAGTCAGACAGAAGTTTGTGAGAATGCTTCTGTGTAGTTTTTAGGTGAAGATATTTCCTTTTCCAGCATAGGTCTCAAAGTGATCCAAATAAACACTTGCAGATTCTACAAAACGAGTGTTTAAAAACTGCTCTATCAGAGGGAATGTTCAAGTCTGTGAGTTGAATGCAGTAATCACACAGAAGTTTGTGAGAATGCTTCTGTCTAGTTTCAGGTGGAGATATTTCTTTTCCCAGCATAGGCCTCAAAGCCCTCCAAATATCCACTTGCAGACTCTACAAAAAGAGTGTTTCAAAACTGCTCTTTCAAAAGGATGGCTCAAGTCGGTGAGTTGAATGCACTCATCACAAAGAAGTTTCTGAGAATGCTTCTGTGTAGTTGTTATGTGAAGATACTTCCTTTTCCAGCACAGGCCTCAGTGCGCTCGAAATAAACACTTGCAGATCCTACGAAAGGAGTGTTTCAAAACTGTCCTATCAAAAGAAACGTTCAAGTCTGTGAGTTGAATGCACTCATCACAGAGAAGTTTCTGAGAATGCTTCTGTGTAGTTTTTAGGTGAAGATATTTCCTTTTCCAGCATAGGCGTCAAAGCGATCCAAATAAGCCCTTGCAGATTCTACAAAAGGAGTGTTTCCAAACTGCTCTATCAGAGGGAATGTTCAAGTCTGTGAGTTGAATGCAGTAATCACACAGAAGTTTGTGAGAATGCTTCTGTCTAGTTTTTAGGTGAAGATATTTCATTTCCCAGAATAGGCCTGAAAGCGCTCCAAATTTCCACTTGCAGATTCTACAAAAAGAGTGTTTCAAAACTACTCTTTCAAAAGGAAGGCTCAAGTCTGTGAGTTGAATGCACTCATCACAAAGAAGTTTCTGAGAATGCTTCTGTGTAGTTGTTATGTGAAGATACTTCCTTTTCCAGCATAGGTCCCAAAGCGCTCGAAATAAACACTTGCAGATTCTACGAAAGGAGTGTTTCAAAACTGTTCTATGAAGAGAAACGTTCAAGTCTGTGAGTTGAATGCACTCACCACAGAGAAGTTTCTGAGAATGCTTCTGTGTAGTTTTTAGGTGAAGATATATCCTTTTCCAGCATAGGCGTCAAAGCGATCCAAATAAACACTTGCAGATTCTACAAAAGGAGTGTTTCCAAACTGCTCTATCAAGAGGAATGTTCAAGTCTGTGAGTAGAATGCACTCACCACAAAGAAGTTTCTGAGAATGCTTCTGTCTAGTTTTTATGTGAAGATATTTCCTTTTCCAGCATAGGCGTCAAGGCGCTCCAAATAAACACTTGCAGATTCTACAAAAGGAGTGTTTCCAAACTGCTCTATCAGAGGGAATGTTCAAGTCTGTGAGTTGAATGCACTAGTCACACCGAAGTTTGTGAGAATGCTTCTGTGTAGTTTTTAGGTGAAGATATTTCCTTTTCCAGCATAGGTCTCAAAGTGATCCAAATAAACACTTGCAGATTCTACAAAAGGAGTGTTTCCAAACTGCTCTATCAGAGGGAATGCTCAAGTCTGTGAGTTGAATGCAGTAATCACACAGAAGTTTGTGAGAATGCTTCTGTCTAGTTTCAGGTGGAGATATTTCTTTTCCCAGCATAGGCCTCAAAGCCCTCCAAGTATCCACTTGCAGACTCTACAAAAAGAGTGTTTCAAAACTGCTCTTTCAAAAGGATGGCTCAAGTCGGTGGGTTGAATGCACTTATCACAAAGAACTTTCTGAGAATGCTTCTGTGTAGTTGTTATGTGAAGATACTTCCTTTTCCAGCACAGGCCTCAGTGCGCTCGAAATAAACACTTGCAGATCCTACGAAAGGAGTGTTTCAAAACTGTCCTATCAAAATAAACGTTCAAGTCTGTGAGTTGAATGCAGTCATCACACAGAAGTTTCTGAGAATGCTTCTGTGTAGTTTTTAGGTGAAGATACTTCATTTCCCAGCACAGGCCTCAGAGCGCTCCAAATATGCATTTGCAGATTCTACAAAAAGAGAGCTTGAAAACTCTTCCACCAAAAAGAGGCTTCAACTCTATGAGTAGAATGCACTCATCACAAAGAAGTTTCTGAGAATGCTTCTGTCTAGTTTTTATGTGAAGATATTTCCTTTTCCAGCATAGGCGTCAAAGCGCTCCAAATAAACACTTGCAGATTCTACTAAAGGAGTGTTTCCAAACTGCTCTATCAAAGGCAATGTTCAAGTCTGTGAGTTGAATGCACTCATCACAGAGAAGTTTCTGAGAATGCTTCTGTGTAGTTTTTAGGTGAAGATATTTCCTTTTCCAGCATAGGCGTCAAAGCGATCCAAATAAACACTTGCAGATTCTACAAAAGGAGTGTATCCAAACTGCTCTATCAGAGGGAATGTTCAAGTCTGTGAGTTGAATGCAGTCATCACACAGAAGTTTGTGAGAATGCTTCTGTCTAGTTTTTGGGTGAAGATATTTCTTTTCCCAGAATAGGCCCTAAAGCGCTCCAAATTTCCACTTGCAGATTCTACAAAAAGAGTGTTTCAAAACTGCTCTTTCAAAAGGAAGGCTCAAGTCTGTGAGTTGAATGCACTCATTACAAAGAAGTTTCTGAGAATGCTTCTGTGTAGTTGTTATGTGAAGATACTTCCTTTTCCAGCATAGGCCTCAAAGCGCTCGAAATAAACACTTGCAGATTCTACGAAAGGAGTGTTTCAAAACTGTCCTATCAAAAGAAACGTTCAAGTCTCTGAGTTGAATGCACTCATCACAGAGAAGTTTCTGAGAATGCTTCTGTGTAGTTTTTAGGTGAAGATATTTCCTTTTCCAGCATAGGCGTCAAAGCGATCCAAATAAGCCCTTGCAGATTCTACAAAAGGAGTGTTTCCAAACTGCTCTATCAGAGGGAATGTTCAAGTCTGTGAGTTGAATGCAGTAATCACACAGAAGTTTGTGAGAATGCTTCTGTCTAGTTTTTAGGTGAAGATATTTCATTTCCCAGAATAGGCCTGAAAGCGCTCCAAATTTCCACTTGCAGATTCTACAAAAAGAGTGTTTCAAAACTACTCTTTCAAAAGGAAGGCTCAAGTCTGTGAGTTGAATGCACTCATCACAAAGAAGTTTCTGAGAATGCTTCTGTGTAGTTGTTATGTGAAGATACTTCCTTTTCCAGCATAGGCCCCAAAGCGCTCGAAATAAACACTTGCAGATTCTACGAAAGGAGTGTTTCAAAACTGTCCTATGAAAAGAAACGTTCAAGTCTGTGAGTTGAATGCACTCATCACAGAGAAGTTTCTGAGAATGCTTCTGTGTAGTTTTTAGGTGAAGATATATCCTTTTCCAGCATAGGCATCAAAGCGATCCAAATAAACACTTGCAGATTCTACAAAAGGAGTGTTTCCAAACTGCTCTATCAGAGGGAATGTTCAAGGCCGTGAGTTGAATGCACTAGTCAGACAGAAGTTTGTGAGAATGCTTCTGTGTAGTTTTTAGGTGAAGATATTTCCTTTTCCAGCATAGGTCTCAAAGTGATCCAAATAAACACTTGCAGATTCTACAAAAGGAGTGTTTCCAAACTGCTCTATCAGAGGGAATGTTCAAGTCTGTGAGTTGAATGCAGTAATCACACAGAAGTTTGTGAGAATGCTTCTGTCTAGTTTCAGGTGGAGATATTTCTTTTCCCAGCATAGGCCTCAAAGCCCTCCAAATATCCACTTGCAGACTCTACAAAAGAGTGTTTCAAAACTGCTCTTTCAAAAGGATGGCTCAAGTCTGTGAGTTGAATGCACTCATCACAAAGAAGTTTCTGAGAATGCTTCTGTGTAGTTGTTATGTGAAGATACTTCCTTTTCCAGCACAGGCCTCAGTGCGCTCGAAATAAACACTTGCAGATCCTACGAAAGGAGTGTTTCAAAACTGTCCTATCAAAATAAGCGTTCAAGTCTGTAAGTTGAATGCAGTCATCACACAGAAGTTTCTGAGAATGCTTCTGTGTAGTTTTTAGGTGAAGATATTTCCTTTTCCAGAATAGGCGTCAAAGCGATCCAAATAAACACTTGCAGATTCTACTAAAGGAGTGTTTCCAAACTGCTCTATCAAAGGCAATGTTCAAGTCTGTGAGTTGAATGCACTCATCACAGAGAAGTTTCTGAGAATGCTTCTGTGTAGTTTTTAGGTGAAGATATTTCCTTTTCCAGCATAGGCGTCAAAGCGATCCAAATAAACACTTGCAGATTCTACAAAAGGAGTGTATCCAAACTGCTCTATCAGAGGGAATGTTCAAGTCTGTGAGTTGAATGCAGTCATCACACAGAAGTTTGTGAGAATGCTTCTGCCTAGTTTTTAGGTGAAGATATTTCTTTTCCCAGAATAGGCCCTAAAGCGCTCCAAATTTCCACTTGCAGATTCTACAAAAAGAGTGTTTCAAAACTGCTCTTTCAAAAGGAAGGCTCAAGTCTGTGAGTTGAATGCACTCATCACAAAGAAGTTTCTGAGAATGCTTCTGTGTAGTTTTTAGGTGAAGATATTTCCTTTTCCAGCATAGGCGTCAAAGCGATCCAAATAAACACTTGCAGATTCTACAAAAGGAGTCTACCCAAACTGCTCTATCAGAGGGAATGTTCAAGTCTGTGAGTTGAATGCAGTCATCACACAGAAGTTTGTGAGAATGCTTCTGTCTAGTTTTTAGGTGAAGATATTTCTTTTCCCAGAATAGGCCCTAAAGCGCTCCAAATTTCCACTTGCAGATTCTACAAAAAGAGTGTTTCAAAACTGCTCTTTCAAAAGGAAGGCTCAAGTCTGTGAGTTGAATGCACTCATTACAAAGAAGTTTCTGAGAATGCTTCTGTGTAGTTGTTATGTGAAGATACTTCCTTTTCCAGCATTGGCCTCAAAGCGCTCGAAATAAACACTTGCAGATTCTACGAAAGGAGTGTTTCAAAACTGTCCTATCAAAAGAAACGTTCAAGTCTGTGAGTTGAATGCACTCATCACAGAGAAGTTTCTGAGAATGCTTCTCTGTAGTTTTTAGGTGAAGATATTTCCTTTTCCAGCATAGGCGTCAAAGAGATCCAAATAAGCCCTTGCAGATTCTACAAAAGGAGTGTTTCCAAACTGCTCTATCAGAGGGAATGTTCAAGTCTGTGAGTTGAATGCAGTAATCACACAGAAGTTTGTGAGAATGCTTCTGTCTAGTTTTTAGGTGAAGATATTTCATTTCCCAGAATAGGCCTGAAAGCGCTCCAAATTTCCACTTGCAGATTCTACAAAAAGAGTGTTTCAAAACTACTCTTTCAAAAGGAAGGCTCAAGTCTGTGAGTTGAATGCACTCATCACAAAGAAGTTTCTGAGAATGCTTCTGTGTAGTTGTTATGTGAAGATACTTCCTTTTCCAGCATAGGCCCCAAAGCGCTCGAAATAAACACTTGCAGATTCTACGAAAGGAGTGTTTCAAAACTGTCCTATGAAAAGAAACGTTCAAGTCTGTGAGTTGAATGCACTCATCACAGAGAAGTTTCTGAGAATGCTTCTGTGTAGTTTTTAGGTGAAGATATATCCTTTTCCAGCATAGGCGTCAAAGCGATCCAAATAAACACTTGCAGATTCTACAAAAGGAGTGTTTCCAAACTGCTCTATCAAGAGGAATGTTCAAGTCTGTGAGTAGAATGCACTCACCACAAAGAAGTTTCTGAGAATGCTTCTGTCTAGTTTTTATGTGAAGATATTTCCTTTTCCAGCATAGGCGTCAAAGCGCTCCAAATAAACACTTGCAGATTCTACAAAAGGAGTGTTTCCAAACTGCTCTATCAGAGGGAATGTTCAAGTCTGTGAGTTGAATGCACTAGTCAGACAGAAGTTTGTGAGAATGCTTCTGTGTAGTTTTTAGGTGAAGATATTTCCTTTTCCAGCATAGGTCTCAAAGTGATCCAAATAAACACTTGCAGATTCTACAAAAGGAGTGTTTCCAAACTGCTCTATCAGTGGGAATGTTCAAGTCTGTGAGTTGAATGCAGTAATCACACAGAAGTTTGTGAGAATGCTTCTGTCTAGTTTCAGGTGGAGATATTTCTTTTCCCAGCATAGGCCTCAAAGCCCTCCAAATATCCACTTGCAGACTCTACAAAAAGAGTGTTTCAAAACTGCTCTTTCAAAAGGATGGCTCAAGTCGGTGAGTTGAATGCACTCATCACAAAGAAGTTTCTGAGAATGCTTCTGTGTAGTTGTTATGTGAAGATACTTCCTTTTCCAGCACAGGCCTCAGTGCGCTCGAAATAAACACTTGCAGATCCTACGAAAGGAGTGTTTCAAAACTGTCCTATCAAAATAAACGTTCAAGTCTGTGAGTTGAATGCAGTCATCACACAGAAGTTTCTGAGAATGCTTCTGTGTAGTTTTTAGGTGAAGATATTTCATTTCCCAGCACAGGCCTCAGAGCGCTCCAAATATGCATTTGCAGATTCTACAAAAAGAGAGCTTGAAAACTCTTCCACCAAAAAGAGGCTTCAACTCTATGAGTAGAATGCACTCATCACAAAGAAGTTTCTGAGAATGCTTCTGTCTAGTTTTTATGTGAAGATATTTCCTTTTCCAGCATAGGCGTCAAAGCGCTCCAAATAAACACCTGCAGATTCTACTAAAGGAGTGTTTCCAAACTGCTTTATCAAAGGCAATGTTCAAGTCTGTGAGTTGAATGCACTCATCACAGAGAAGTTTCTGAGAATGCTTCTGTGTAGTTTTTAGGTGAAGATATTTCCTTTTCCAGCATAGGCGTCACAGCGATCCAAATAAACACTTGCAGATTCTACAAAAGGAGTGTATCCAAACTGCTCTATCAGAGGGAACGTTCAAGTCTGTGAGTTGAATGCAGTAATCACACAGAAGTTTGTGAGAATGCTTCTGTCTAGTTTTTAGGTGAAGATATTTCTTTTCCCAGAATAGGCCCTAAAGCGCTCCAAATTTCCACTTGCAGATTCTACAAAAAGAGTGTTTCAAAACTGCTCTTTCAAAAGGAAGGCTCAAGTCTGTGAGTTGAATGCACTCATCACAAAGAAGTTTCTGAGAATGCTTCTGTGTAGTTGTTATGTGAAGATACTTCCTTTTCCAGCATTGGCCTCAAAGCGCTCGAAATAAACACTTGCAGATTCTACGAAAGGAGTGTTTCAAAACTGTCCTATCAAAAGAAACGTTCAAGTCTGTGAGTTGAATGCACTCATCACAGAGAAGTTTCTGAGAATGCTTCTGTGTAGTTTTTAGGTGAAGATATTTCCTTTTCCAGCATAGGCGTCAAAGCGATCCAAATAAGCCCTTGCAGATTCTACAAAAGGAGTGTTTCCAAACTGCTCTATCAGAGGGAATGTTCAAGTCTGTGAGTTGAATGCAGTAATCACACAGAAGTTTGTGAGAATGCTTCTGTCTAGTTTTTAGGTGAAGATATTTCATTTCCCAGAATAGGCCTTAAAGCGCTCCAAATTTCCACTTGCAGATTCTACAAAAAGAGTGTTTCAAAACTACTCTTTCAAAAGGAAGGCTCAAGTCTGTGAGTTGAATGCACTCATCACAAAGAAGTTTCTGAGAATGCTTCTGTGTAGTTGTTATGTGAAGATACTTCCTTTTCCAGCATAGGCCCCAAAGCGCTCGAAATAAACACTTGCAGATTCTACGAAAGGAGTGTTTCAAAACTGTCCTATGAAAAGAAACGTTCAAGTCTGTGAGTTGAATGCACTCATCACAGAGAAGTTTCTGAGAATGCTTCTGTGTAGTTTTTAGGTGAAGATATATCCTTTTCCAGCATAGGCGTCAAAGCGATCCAAATAAACACTTGCAGATTCTACAAAAGGAGTGTTTCCAAACTGCTCTATCAAGAGGAATGTTCAAGTCTGTGAGTAGAATGCACTCACCACAAAGAAGTTTCTGAGAATGCTTCTGTCTAGTTTTTATGTGAAGATATTTCCTTTTCCAGCATAGGCGCCAAAGCGCTCCAAATAAACACTTGCAGATTCTACAAAAGGAGTGTTTCCAAACCGCTCTATCAGAGGGAATGTTCTAGTCCGTGAGTTGAATGCACTAGTCAGACAGAAGTTTGTGAGAATGCTTCTGTGTAGTTTTTAGGTGAAGATATTTCCTTTTCCAGCATAGGTCTCAAAGTGATCCAAATAAACACTTGCAGATTCTACAAAACGAGTGTTTAAAAACTGCTCTATCAGAGGGAATGTTCAAGTCTGTGAGTTGAATGCAGTAATCACACAGAAGTTTGTGAGAATGCTTCTGTCTAGTTTCAGGTGGAGATATTTCTTTTCCCAGCATAGGCCTCAAAGCCCTCCAAATATCCACTTGCAGACTCTACAAAAAGAGTGTTTCAAAACTGCTCTTTCAAAAGGATGGCTCAAGTCGGTGAGTTGAATGCACTCATCACAAAGAAGTTTCTGAGAATGCTTCTGTGTAGTTGTTATGTGAAGATACTTCCTTTTCCAGCACAGGCCTCAGTGCGCTCGAAATAAACACTTGCAGATCCTACGAAAGGAGTGTTTCAAAACTGTCCTATCAAAAGAAACGTTCAAGTCTGTGAGTTGAATGCACTCATCACAGAGAAGTTTCTGAGAATGCTTCTGTGTAGTTTTTAGGTGAAGATATTTCCTTTTCCAGCATAGGCGTCAAAGCGATCCAAATAAGCCCTTGCAGATTCTACAAAAGGAGTGTTTCCAAACTGCTCTATCAGAGGGAATGTTCAAGTCTGTGAGTTGAATGCAGTAATCACACAGAAGTTTGTGAGAATGCTTCTGTCTAGTTTTTAGGTGAAGATATTTCATTTCCCAGAATAGGCCTGAAAGCGCTCCAAATTTCCACTTGCAGATTCTACAAAAAGAGTGTTTCAAAACTACTCTTTCAAAAGGAAGGCTCAAGTCTGTGAGTTGAATGCACTCATCACAAAGAAGTTTCTGAGAATGCTTCTGTGTAGTTGTTATGTGAAGATACTTCCTTTTCCAGCATAGGTCCCAAAGCGCTCGAAATAAACACTTGCAGATTCTACGAAAGGAGTGTTTCAAAACTGTTCTATGAAGAGAAACGTTCAAGTCTGTGAGTTGAATGCACTCACCACAGAGAAGTTTCTGAGAATGCTTCTGTGTAGTTTTTAGGTGAAGATATATCCTTTTCCAGCATAGGCGTCAAAGCGATCCAAATAAACACTTGCAGATTCTACAAAAGGAGTGTTTCCAAACTGCTCTATCAAGAGGAATGTTCAAGTCTGTGAGTAGAATGCACTCACCACAAAGAAGTTTCTGAGAATGCTTCTGTCTAGTTTTTATGTGAAGATATTTCCTTTTCCAGCATAGGCGTCAAGGCGCTCCAAATAAACACTTGCAGATTCTACAAAAGGAGTGTTTCCAAACTGCTCTATCAGAGGGAATGTTCAAGTCTGTGAGTTGAATGCACTAGTCACACCGAAGTTTGTGAGAATGCTTCTGTGTAGTTTTTAGGTGAAGATATTTCCTTTTCCAGCATAGGTCTCAAAGTGATCCAAATAAACACTTGCAGATTCTACAAAAGGAGTGTTTCCAAACTGCTCTATCAGAGGGAATGCTCAAGTCTGTGAGTTGAATGCAGTAATCACACAGAAGTTTGTGAGAATGCTTCTGTCTAGTTTCAGGTGGAGATATTTCTTTTCCCAGCATAGGCCTCAAAGCCCTCCAAGTATCCACTTGCAGACTCTACAAAAAGAGTGTTTCAAAACTGCTCTTTCAAAAGGATGGCTCAAGTCGGTGGGTTGAATGCACTTATCACAAAGAACTTTCTGAGAATGCTTCTGTGTAGTTGTTATGTGAAGATACTTCCTTTTCCAGCACAGGCCTCAGTGCGCTCGAAATAAACACTTGCAGATCCTACGAAAGGAGTGTTTCAAAACTGTCCTATCAAAATAAACGTTCAAGTCTGTGAGTTGAATGCAGTCATCACACAGAAGTTTCTGAGAATGCTTCTGTGTAGTTTTTAGGTGAAGATACTTCATTTCCCAGCACAGGCCTCAGAGCGCTCCAAATATGCATTTGCAGATTCTACAAAAAGAGAGCTTGAAAACTCTTCCACCAAAAAGAGGCTTCAACTCTATGAGTAGAATGCACTCATCACAAAGAAGTTTCTGAGAATGCTTCTGTCTAGTTTTTATGTGAAGATATTTCCTTTTCCAGCATAGGCGTCAAAGCGCTCCAAATAAACACTTGCAGATTCTACTAAAGGAGTGTTTCCAAACTGCTCTATCAAAGGCAATGTTCAAGTCTGTGAGTTGAATGCACTCATCACAGAGAAGTTTCTGAGAATGCTTCTGTGTAGTTTTTAGGTGAAGATATTTCCTTTTCCAGCATAGGCGTCAAAGCGATCCAAATAAACACTTGCAGATTCTACAAAAGGAGTGTATCCAAACTGCTCTATCAGAGGGAATGTTCAAGTCTGTGAGTTGAATGCAGTCATCACACAGAAGTTTGTGAGAATGCTTCTGTCTAGTTTTTGGGTGAAGATATTTCTTTTCCCAGAATAGGCCCTAAAGCGCTCCAAATTTCCACTTGCAGATTCTACAAAAAGAGTGTTTCAAAACTGCTCTTTCAAAAGGAAGGCTCAAGTCTGTGAGTTGAATGCACTCATTACAAAGAAGTTTCTGAGAATGCTTCTGTGTAGTTGTTATGTGAAGATACTTCCTTTTCCAGCATAGGCCTCAAAGCGCTCGAAATAAACACTTGCAGATTCTACGAAAGGAGTGTTTCAAAACTGTCCTATCAAAAGAAACGTTCAAGTCTCTGAGTTGAATGCACTCATCACAGAGAAGTTTCTGAGAATGCTTCTGTGTAGTTTTTAGGTGAAGATATTTCCTTTTCCAGCATAGGCGTCAAAGCGATCCAAATAAGCCCTTGCAGATTCTACAAAAGGAGTGTTTCCAAACTGCTCTATCAGAGGGAATGTTCAAGTCTGTGAGTTGAATGCAGTAATCACACAGAAGTTTGTGAGAATGCTTCTGTCTAGTTTTTAGGTGAAGATATTTCATTTCCCAGAATAGGCCTGAAAGCGCTCCAAATTTCCACTTGCAGATTCTACAAAAAGAGTGTTTCAAAACTACTCTTTCAAAAGGAAGGCTCAAGTCTGTGAGTTGAATGCACTCATCACAAAGAAGTTTCTGAGAATGCTTCTGTGTAGTTGTTATGTGAAGATACTTCCTTTTCCAGCATAGGCCCCAAAGCGCTCGAAATAAACACTTGCAGATTCTACGAAAGGAGTGTTTCAAAACTGTCCTATGAAAAGAAACGTTCAAGTCTGTGAGTTGAATGCACTCATCACAGAGAAGTTTCTGAGAATGCTTCTGTGTAGTTTTTAGGTGAAGATATATCCTTTTCCAGCATAGGCATCAAAGCGATCCAAATAAACACTTGCAGATTCTACAAAAGGAGTGTTTCCAAACTGCTCTATCAGAGGGAATGTTCAAGGCCGTGAGTTGAATGCACTAGTCAGACAGAAGTTTGTGAGAATGCTTCTGTGTAGTTTTTAGGTGAAGATATTTCCTTTTCCAGCATAGGTCTCAAAGTGATCCAAATAAACACTTGCAGATTCTACAAAAGGAGTGTTTCCAAACTGCTCTATCAGAGGGAATGTTCAAGTCTGTGAGTTGAATGCAGTAATCACACAGAAGTTTGTGAGAATGCTTCTGTCTAGTTTCAGGTGGAGATATTTCTTTTCCCAGCATAGGCCTCAAAGCCCTCCAAATATCCACTTGCAGACTCTACAAAAGAGTGTTTCAAAACTGCTCTTTCAAAAGGATGGCTCAAGTCTGTGAGTTGAATGCACTCATCACAAAGAAGTTTCTGAGAATGCTTCTGTGTAGTTGTTATGTGAAGATACTTCCTTTTCCAGCACAGGCCTCAGTGCGCTCGAAATAAACACTTGCAGATCCTACGAAAGGAGTGTTTCAAAACTGTCCTATCAAAATAAGCGTTCAAGTCTGTAAGTTGAATGCAGTCATCACACAGAAGTTTCTGAGAATGCTTCTGTGTAGTTTTTAGGTGAAGATATTTCCTTTTCCAGAATAGGCGTCAAAGCGATCCAAATAAACACTTGCAGATTCTACTAAAGGAGTGTTTCCAAACTGCTCTATCAAAGGCAATGTTCAAGTCTGTGAGTTGAATGCACTCATCACAGAGAAGTTTCTGAGAATGCTTCTGTGTAGTTTTTAGGTGAAGATATTTCCTTTTCCAGCATAGGCGTCAAAGCGATCCAAATAAACACTTGCAGATTCTACAAAAGGAGTGTATCCAAACTGCTCTATCAGAGGGAATGTTCAAGTCTGTGAGTTGAATGCAGTCATCACACAGAAGTTTGTGAGAATGCTTCTGCCTAGTTTTTAGGTGAAGATATTTCTTTTCCCAGAATAGGCCCTAAAGCGCTCCAAATTTCCACTTGCAGATTCTACAAAAAGAGTGTTTCAAAACTGCTCTTTCAAAAGGAAGGCTCAAGTCTGTGAGTTGAATGCACTCATCACAAAGAAGTTTCTGAGAATGCTTCTGTGTAGTTTTTAGGTGAAGATATTTCCTTTTCCAGCATAGGCGTCAAAGCGATCCAAATAAACACTTGCAGATTCTACAAAAGGAGTCTACCCAAACTGCTCTATCAGAGGGAATGTTCAAGTCTGTGAGTTGAATGCAGTCATCACACAGAAGTTTGTGAGAATGCTTCTGTCTAGTTTTTAGGTGAAGATATTTCTTTTCCCAGAATAGGCCCTAAAGCGCTCCAAATTTCCACTTGCAGATTCTACAAAAAGAGTGTTTCAAAACTGCTCTTTCAAAAGGAAGGCTCAAGTCTGTGAGTTGAATGCACTCATTACAAAGAAGTTTCTGAGAATGCTTCTGTGTAGTTGTTATGTGAAGATACTTCCTTTTCCAGCATTGGCCTCAAAGCGCTCGAAATAAACACTTGCAGATTCTACGAAAGGAGTGTTTCAAAACTGTCCTATCAAAAGAAACGTTCAAGTCTGTGAGTTGAATGCACTCATCACAGAGAAGTTTCTGAGAATGCTTCTCTGTAGTTTTTAGGTGAAGATATTTCCTTTTCCAGCATAGGCGTCAAAGAGATCCAAATAAGCCCTTGCAGATTCTACAAAAGGAGTGTTTCCAAACTGCTCTATCAGAGGGAATGTTCAAGTCTGTGAGTTGAATGCAGTAATCACACAGAAGTTTGTGAGAATGCTTCTGTCTAGTTTTTAGGTGAAGATATTTCATTTCCCAGAATAGGCCTGAAAGCGCTCCAAATTTCCACTTGCAGATTCTACAAAAAGAGTGTTTCAAAACTACTCTTTCAAAAGGAAGGCTCAAGTCTGTGAGTTGAATGCACTCATCACAAAGAAGTTTCTGAGAATGCTTCTGTGTAGTTGTTATGTGAAGATACTTCCTTTTCCAGCATAGGCCCCAAAGCGCTCGAAATAAACACTTGCAGATTCTACGAAAGGAGTGTTTCAAAACTGTCCTATGAAAAGAAACGTTCAAGTCTGTGAGTTGAATGCACTCATCACAGAGAAGTTTCTGAGAATGCTTCTGTGTAGTTTTTAGGTGAAGATATATCCTTTTCCAGCATAGGCGTCAAAGCGATCCAAATAAACACTTGCAGATTCTACAAAAGGAGTGTTTCCAAACTGCTCTATCAAGAGGAATGTTCAAGTCTGTGAGTAGAATGCACTCACCACAAAGAAGTTTCTGAGAATGCTTCTGTCTAGTTTTTATGTGAAGATATTTCCTTTTCCAGCATAGGCGTCAAAGCGCTCCAAATAAACACTTGCAGATTCTACAAAAGGAGTGTTTCCAAACTGCTCTATCAGAGGGAATGTTCAAGTCTGTGAGTTGAATGCACTAGTCAGACAGAAGTTTGTGAGAATGCTTCTGTGTAGTTTTTAGGTGAAGATATTTCCTTTTCCAGCATAGGTCTCAAAGTGATCCAAATAAACACTTGCAGATTCTACAAAAGGAGTGTTTCCAAACTGCTCTATCAGTGGGAATGTTCAAGTCTGTGAGTTGAATGCAGTAATCACACAGAAGTTTGTGAGAATGCTTCTGTCTAGTTTCAGGTGGAGATATTTCTTTTCCCAGCATAGGCCTCAAAGCCCTCCAAATATCCACTTGCAGACTCTACAAAAAGAGTGTTTCAAAACTGCTCTTTCAAAAGGATGGCTCAAGTCGGTGAGTTGAATGCACTCATCACAAAGAAGTTTCTGAGAATGCTTCTGTGTAGTTGTTATGTGAAGATACTTCCTTTTCCAGCACAGGCCTCAGTGCGCTCGAAATAAACACTTGCAGATCCTACGAAAGGAGTGTTTCAAAACTGTCCTATCAAAATAAACGTTCAAGTCTGTGAGTTGAATGCAGTCATCACACAGAAGTTTCTGAGAATGCTTCTGTGTAGTTTTTAGGTGAAGATATTTCATTTCCCAGCACAGGCCTCAGAGCGCTCCAAATATGCATTTGCAGATTCTACAAAAAGAGAGCTTGAAAACTCTTCCACCAAAAAGAGGCTTCAACTCTATGAGTAGAATGCACTCATCACAAAGAAGTTTCTGAGAATGCTTCTGTCTAGTTTTTATGTGAAGATATTTCCTTTTCCAACATAGGCGTCAAAGCGCTCCAAATAAACACCTGCAGATTCTACTAAAGGAGTGTTTCCAAACTGCTCTATCAAAGGCAATGTTCAAGTCTGTGAGTTGAATGCACTCATCACAGAGAAGTTTCTGAGAATGCTTCTGTGTAGTTTTTAGGTGAAGATATTTCCTTTTCCAGCATAGGCGTCACAGCGATCCAAATAAACACTTGCAGATTCTACAAAAGGAGTGTATCCAAACTGCTCTATCAGAGGGAATGTTCAAGTCTGTGAGTTGAATGCAGTAATCACACAGAAGTTTGTGAGAATGCTTCTGTCTAGTTTTTAGGTGAAGATATTTCTTTTCCCAGAATAGGCCCTAAAGCGCTCCAAATTTCCACTTGCAGATTCTACAAAAAGAGTGTTTCAAAACTGCTCTTTCAAAAGGAAGGCTCAAGTCTGTGAGTTGAATGCACTCATCACAAAGAAGTTTCTGAGAATGCTTCTGTGTAGTTGTTATGTGAAGATACTTCCTTTTCCAGCATAGGCCTCAAAGCGCTCGAAATAAACACTTGCAGATTCTACGAAAGGAGTGTTTCAAAACTGTCCTATCAAAAGAAACGTTCAAGTCTGTGAGTTGAATGCACTCATCACAGAGAAGTTTCTGAGAATGCTTCTGTGTAGTTTTTAGGTGAAGATATTTCCTTTTCCAGCATAGGCGTCAAAGCGATCCAAATAAGCCCTTGCAGATTCTACAAAAGGAGTGTTTCCAAACTGCTCTATCAGAGGGAATGTTCAAGTCTGTGAGTTGAATGCAGTAATCACACAGAAGTTTGTGAGAATGCTTCTGTCTAGTTTTTAGGTGAAGATATTTCATTTCCCAGAATAGGCCTGAAAGCGCTCCAAATTTCCACTTGCAGATTCTACAAAAAGAGTGTTTCAAAAGTACTCTTTCAAAAGGAAGGCTCAAGTCTGTGAGTTGAATGCACTCATCACAAAGAAGTTTCTGAGAATGCTTCTGTGTAGTTGTTATGTGAAGATACTTCCTTTTCCAGCATAGGCCCCAAAGCGCTCGAAATAAACACTTGCAGATTCTACGAAAGGAGTGTTTCAAAACTGTCCTATGAAAAGAAACGTTCAAGTCTGTGAGTTGAATGCACTCATCACAGAGAAGTTTCTGAGAATGCTTCTGTGTAGTTTTTAGGTGAAGATATATCCTTTTCCAGCATAGGCGTCAAAGCGATCCAAATAAACACTTGCAGATTCTACAAAAGGAGTGTTTCCACACTGCTCTATGAAGAGGAATGTTCAAGTCTGTGAGTAGAATGCACTCACCACAAAGAAGTTTCTGAGAATGCTTCTGTCTAGTTTTTATGTGAAGATATTTCCTTTTCCAGCATAGGCGTCAAAGCGCTCCAAATAAACACTTGCAGATTCTACAAAAGGAGTGTTTCCAAACTGCTCTATCAGAGGGAATGTTCAAGTCTGTGAGTTGAATGCACTAGTCAGACAGAAGTTTGTGAGAATGCTTCTGTGTAGTTTTTAGGTGAAGATATTTCCTTTTCCAGCATAGGTCTCAAAGTGATCCAAATAAACACTTGCAGATTCTACAAAAGGAGTGTTTCCAAACTGCTCTATCAGAGGGAATGTTCAAGTCTGTGAGTTGAATGCAGTAATCACACAGAAGTTTGTGAGAATGCTTCTGTCTAGTTTCAGGTGGAGATATTTCTTTTCCCAGCATAGGCCTCAAAGCCCTCCAAATATCCACTTGCAGACTCTACAAAAAGAGTGTTTCAAAACTGCTCTTTCAAAAGGATGGCTCAAGTCGGTGAGTTGAATGCACTCATCACAAAGAACTTTCTGAGAATGCTTCTGTGTAGTTGTTATGTGAAGATACTTTCTTTTCCAGCACAGGCCTCAGTGCGCTCGAAATAAACACTTGCAGATCCTACGAAAGGAGTGTTTCAAAACTGTCCTATCAAAATAAACGTTCAAGTCTGTGAGTTGAATGCAGTCATCACACAGAAGTTTCTGAGAATGCTTCTGTGTAGTTTTTAGGTGAAGATATTTCATTTCCCAGCACAGGCCTCAGAGCGCTCCAAATATGCATTTGCAGATTCTACAAAAAGAGAGCTTGAAAACTCTTCCACCAAAAAGAGGCTTCAACTCTATGAGTAGAATGCACTCATCACAAAGAAGTTTCTGAGAATGCTTCTGTCTAGTTTTTATGTGAAGATATTTCCTTTTCCAGCATAGGCGTCAAAGCGCTCCAAATAAACACTTCAGATTCTACTAAAGGAGTGTTTCCAAACTGCTCTATCAAAGGCAATGTTCAAGTCTGTGAGTTGAATGCACTCATCACAGAGAAGTTTCTGAGAATGCTTCTGTGTAGTTTTTAGGTGAAGATATTTCCTTTTCCAGCATAGGCGTCAAAGCGATCCAAATAAACATTTGCAGATTCTACAAAAGGAGTGTATCCAAACTGCTCTATCAGAGGGAATGTTCAAGTCTGTGAGTTGAATGCAGTAATCACACAGAAGTTTGTGAGAATGCTTCTGTCTAGTTTTTAGGTGAAGATATTTCTTTTCCCAGAATAGGCCCTAAAGCGCTCCAAATTTCCACTTGCAGATTCTACAAAAAGAGTGTTTCAAAACTGCTCTTTCAAAAGGAAGGCTCAAGTCTGTGAGTTGAATACACTCATAACAAATAAATTTCTGAGAATGCTTCTGTGTAGTTTTTAGGTGAAGATATTTCCTTTTCCAGCATAGGCGTCAAAGCGATCCAAATAAACACTTGCAGATTCTACAAAAGGAGTCTATCCAAACTGCTCTATCAGAGGGAATGTTCAAGTCTGTGAGTTGAATGCAGTCATCACACAGAAGTTTGTGAGAATGCTTCTGTCTAGTTTTTAGGTGAAGATATTTCTTTTCCCAGAATAGGCCCTAAAGCGCTCCAAATTTCCACTTGCAGATTCTACAAAAAGAGTGTTTCAAAACTGCTCTTTCAAAAGGAAGGCTCAAGTCTGTGAGTTAAATGCACTCATCACAAAGAAGTTTCTGAGAATGCTTCTGTGTAGTTGTTATGTGAAGATACTTCCTTTTCCAGCATAGGCCTCAAAGCGCTCGAAATAAACACTTGCAGATTCTACGACAGGAGTGTTTCTAAACTGTCCTATCAAAAGAAACGTTCACGTCTGTGAGTTGAATGCACTCATCACAGAGAAGTTTCTGAGAATGCTTCTGTGTAGTTTTTAGGTGAAGATATTTCCTTTTCCAGCATAGGCGTCAAAGCGATCCAAATAAGCCCTTGCAGATTCTACAAAAGGAGTGTTTCCAAACTGCTCTATCAGAGGGAATGTTCAAGTCTGTGAGTTGAATGCAGTAATCACACAGAAGTTTGTGAGAATGCTTCTGTCTAGTTTTTAGGTGAAGATATTTCATTTCCCAGAATAGGCCTGAAAGCGCTCCAAATTTCCACTTGCAGATTCTACAAAAAGAGTGTTTCAAAACTACTCTTTCAAAAGGAAGGCTCAAGTCTGTGAGTTGAATGCACTCATCACAAAGAAGTTTCTGAGAATGCTTCTGTGTAGTTGTTATGTGAAGACACTTCCTTTTCCAGCATAGGCCCCAAAGCGCTCGAAATAAACACTTGCAGATTCTACGAAAGGAGTGTTTCAAAACTGTCCTATGAAAAGAAACGTTCAAGTCTGTGAGTTGAATGCACTCATCACAGAGAAGTTTCTGAGAATGCTTCTGTGTAGTTTTTAGGTGAAGATATATCCTTTTCCAGCATAGGCGTCAAAGCGATCCAAATAAACACTTGCAGATTCTACAAAAGGAGTGTTTCCAAACTGCTCTATCAAGAGGAATGTTCAAGTCTGTGAGTAGAATGCACTCACCACAAAGAAGTTTCTGAGAATGCTTCTGTCTAGTTTTTATGTGAAGATATTTCCTTTTCCAGCATAGGCGTCAAAGCGCTCCAAATAAACACTTGCAGATTCTACAAAAGGAGTGTTTCCAAACTGCTCTATCAGAGGGAATGTTCAAGTCTGTGAGTTGAATGCACTAGTCAGACAGAAGTTTGTGAGAATGCTTCTGTGTAGTTTTTAGGTGAAGATATTTCCTTTTCCAGCATAGGTCTCAAAGTGATCCAAATAAACACTTGCAGATTCTACAAAAGGAGTGTTTCCAAACTGCTCTATCAGAGGGAATGTTCAAGTCTGTGAGTTGAATGCAGTAATCACACAGAAGTTTGTGAGAATGCTTCTGTCTAGTTTCAGGTGGAGATATTTCTTTTCCCAGCATAGGCCTCAAAGCCCTCCAAATATCCACTTGCAGACTCTACAAAAAGAGTGTTTCAAAACTGCTCTTTCAAAAGGATGGCTCAAGTCGGTGAGTTCAATGCACTCATCACAAAGAAGTTTCTGAGAATGCTTCTGTGTAGTTGTTATGTGAAGATACTTCCTTTTCCAGCATTGGCCTCAAAGCGCTCGAAATAAACACTTGCAGATTCTACGAAAGGAGTGTTTCAAAACTGTCCTATCAAAAGAAACGTTCAAGTCTGTGAGTTGAATGCACTCATCACAGAGAAGTTTCTGAGAATGCTTCTCTGTAGTTTTTAGGTGAAGATATTTCCTTTTCCAGCATAGGCGTCAAAGAGATCCAAATAAGCCCTTGCAGATTCTACAAAAGGAGTGTTTCCAAACTGCTCTATCAGAGGGAATGTTCAAGTCTGTGAGTTGAATGCAGTAATCACACAGAAGTTTGTGAGAATGCTTCTGTCTAGTTTTTAGGTGAAGATATTTCATTTCCCAGAATAGGCCTGAAAGCGCTCCAAATTTCCACTTGCAGATTCTACAAAAAGAGTGTTTCAAAACTACTCTTTCAAAAGGAAGGCTCAAGTCTGTGAGTTGAATGCACTCATCACAAAGAAGTTTCTGAGAATGCTTCTGTGTAGTTGTTATGTGAAGATACTTCCTTTTCCAGCATAGGCCCCAAAGCGCTCGAAATAAACACTTGCAGATTCTACGAAAGGAGTGTTTCAAAACTGTCCTATGAAAAGAAACGTTCAAGTCTGTGAGTTGAATGCACTCATCACAGAGAAGTTTCTGAGAATGCTTCTGTGTAGTTTTTAGGTGAAGATATATCCTTTTCCAGCATAGGCGTCAAAGCGATCCAAATAAACACTTGCAGATTCTACAAAAGGAGTGTTTCCACACTGCTCTATCAAGAGGAATGTTCAAGTCTGTGAGTAGAATGCACTCACCACAAAGAAGTTTCTGAGAATGCTTCTGTCTAGTTTTTATGTGAAGATATTTCCTTTTCCAGCATAGGCGTCAAAGCGCTCCAAATAAACACTTGCAGATTCTACAAAAGGAGTGTTTCCAAACCGCTCTATCAGAGGGAATGTTCAAGTCTGTGAGTTGAATGCACTAGTCAGACAGAAGTTTGTGAGAATGCTTCTGTGTAGTTTTTAGGTGAAGATATTTCCTTTTCCAGCATAGGTCTCAAAGTGATCCAAATAAACACTTGCAGATTCTACAAAAGGAGTGTTTCCAAACTGCTCTATCAGAGGGAATGTTCAAGTCTGTGAGTTGAATGCAGTAATCACACAGAAGTTTGTGAGAATGCTTCTGTCTAGTTTCAGGTGGAGATATTTCTTTTCCCAGCATAGGCCTCAAAGCCCTCCAAATATCCACTTGCAGACTCTACAAAAAGAGTGTTTCAAAACTGCTCTTTCAAAAGGATGGCTCAAGCCGGTGAGTTGAATGCACTCATCACAAAGAAGTTTCTGAGAATGCTTCTGTGTAGTTGTTATGTGAAGATACTTCCTTTTCCAGCACAGGCCTCAGTGCGCTCGAAATAAACACTTGCAGATCCTACGAAAGGAGTGTTTCAAAACTGTCCTATCAAAATAAACGTTCAAGTCTGTGAGTTGAATGCAGTCATCACACAGAAGTTTCTGAGAATGCTTCTGTGTAGTTTTTAGGTGAAGATATTTCATTTCCCAGCACAGGCCTCAGAGCGCTCCAAATATGCATTTGCAGATTCTACAAAAAGAGAGCTTGAAAACTCTTCCACCAAAAAGAGGCTTCAACTCTATGAGTAGAATGCACTCATCACAAAGAAGTTTCTGAGAATGCTTCTGTCTAGTTTTTATGTGAAGATATTTCCTTTTCCAGCATAGGCGTCAAAGCGCTCCAAATAAACACTTGCAGATTCTACTAAAGGAGTGTTTCCAAACTGCTCTATCAAAGGCAATGTTCAAGTCTGTGAGTTGAATGCACTCATCACAGAGAAGTTTCTGAGAATGCTTCTGTGTAGTTTTTAGGTGAAGATATTTCCTTTTCCAGCATAGGCGTCAAAGCGATCCAAATAAACACTTGCAGATTCTACAAAAGGAGTGTATCCAAACTGCTCTATCAGAGGGAATGTTCAAGTCTGTGAGTTGAATGCAGTCATCACACAGAAGTTTGTGAGAATGCTTCTGTCTAGTTTTTAGGTGAAGATATTTCTTTTCCCAGAATAGGCCCTAAAGCGCTCCAAATTTCCACTTGCAGATTCTACAAAAAGAGTGTTTCAAAACTGCTCTTTCAAAAGGAAGGCTCAAGTCTGTGAGTTGAATGCACTCATCACAAAGAAGTTTCTGAGAATGCTTCTGTGTAGTTTTTAGGTGAAGATATTTCCTTTTCCAGCATAGGCGTCAAAGCGATCCAAATAAACACTTGCAGATTCTACAAAAGGAGTCTACCCAAACTGCTCTATCAGAGGGAATGTTCAAGTCTGTGAGTTGAATGCAGTCATCACACAGAAGTTTGTGAGAATGCTTCTGTCTAGTTTTTAGGTGAAGATATTTCTTTTCCCAGAATAGGCCCTAAAGCGCTCCAAATTTCCACTTGCAGATTCTACAAAAAGAGTGTTTCAAAACTGCTCTTTCAAAAGGAAGGCTCAAGTCTGTGAGTTGAATGCACTCATTACAAAGAAGTTTCTGAGAATGCTTCTGTGTAGTTGTTATGTGAAGATACTTCCTTTTCCAGCATTGGCCTCAAAGCGCTCGAAATAAACACTTGCAGATTCTACGAAAGGAGTGTTTCAAAACTGTCCTATCAAAAGAAACGTTCAAGTCTGTGAGTTGAATGCAGTCATCACACAGAAGTTTCTGAGAATGCTTCTGTGTAGTTTTTAGGTGAAGATATTTCATTTCCCAGCACAGGCCTCAGAGCGCTCCAAATATGCATTTGCAGATTCTACAAAAAGAGAGCTTGAAAACTCTTCCACCAAAAAGAGGCTTCAACTCTATGAGTAGAATGCACTCATCACAAAGAAGTTTCTGAGAATGCTTCTGTCTAGTTTTTATGTGAAGATATTTCCTTTTCCAACATAGGCGTCAAAGCGCTCCAAATAAACACCTGCAGATTCTACTAAAGGAGTGTTTCCAAACTGCTCTATCAAAGGCAATGTTCAAGTCTGTGAGTTGAATGCACTCATCACAGAGAAGTTTCTGAGAATGCTTCTGTGTAGTTTTTAGGTGAAGATATTTCCTTTTCCAGCATAGGCGTCACAGCGATCCAAATAAACACTTGCAGATTCTACAAAAGGAGTGTATCCAAACTGCTCTATCAGAGGGAATGTTCAAGTCTGTGAGTTGAATGCAGTAATCACACAGAAGTTTGTGAGAATGCTTCTGTCTAGTTTTTAGGTGAAGATATTACTTTTCCCAGAATAGGCCCTAAAGCGCTCCAAATTTCCACTTGCAGATTCTACAAAAAGAGTGTTTCAAAACTGCTCTTTCAAAAGGAAGGCTCAAGTCTGTGAGTTGAATGCACTCATCACAAAGAAGTTTCTGAGAATGCTTCTGTGTAGTTGTTATGTGAAGATACTTCCTTTTCCAGCATAGGCCTCAAAGCGCTCGAAATAAACACTTGCAGATTCTACGAAAGGAGTGTTTCAAAACTGTCCTATCAAAAGAAACGTTCAAGTCTGTGAGTTGAATGCACTCATCACAGAGAAGTTTCTGAGAATGCTTCTGTGTAGTTTTTAGGTGAAGATATTTCCTTTTCCAGCATAGGCGTCAAAGCGATCCAAATAAGCCCTTGCAGATTCTACAAAAGGAGTGTTTCCAAACTGCTCTATCAGAGGGAATGTTCAAGTCTGTGAGTTGAATGCAGTAATCACACAGAAGTTTGTGAGAATGCTTCTGTCTAGTTTTTAGGTGAAGATATTTCATTTCCCAGAATAGGCCTGAAAGCGCTCCAAATTTCCACTTGCAGATTCTACAAAAAGAGTGTTTCAAAACTACTCTTTCAAAAGGAAGGCTCAAGTCTGTGAGTTGAATGCACTCATCACAAAGAAGTTTCTGAGAATGCTTCTGTGTAGTTGTTATGTGAAGATACTTCCTTTTCCAGCATAGGCCCCAAAGCGCTCGAAATAAACACTTGCAGATTCTACGAAAGGAGTGTTTCAAAACTGTCCTATGAAAAGAAACGTTCAAGTCTGTGAGTTGAATGCACTCATCACAGAGAAGTTTCTGAGAATGCTTCTGTGTAGTTTTTAGGTGAAGATATATCCTTTTCCAGCATAGGCGTCAAAGCGATCCAAATAAACACTTGCAGATTCTACAAAAGGAGTGTTTCCACACTGCTCTATCAAGAGGAATGTTCAAGTCTGTGAGTAGAATGCACTCACCACAAAGAAGTTTCTGAGAATGCTTCTGTCTAGTTTTTATGTGAAGATATTTCCTTTTCCAGCATAGGCGTCAAAGCGCTCCAAATAAACACTTGCAGATTCTACAAAAGGAGTGTTTCCAAACTGCTCTATCAGAGGGAATGTTCAAGTCTGTGAGTTGAATGCACTAGTCAGACAGAAGTTTGTGAGAATGCTTCTGTGTAGTTTTTAGGTGAAGATATTTCCTTTTCCAGCATAGGTCTCAAAGTGATCCAAATAAACACTTGCAGATTCTACAAAAGGAGTGTTTCCAAACTGCTCTATCAGAGGGAATGTTCAAGTCTGTGAGTTGAATGCAGTAATCACACAGAAGTTTGTGAGAATGCTTCTGTCTAGTTTCAGGTGGAGATATTTCTTTTCCCAGCATAGGCCTCAAAGCCCTCCAAATATCCACTTGCAGACTCTACAAAAAGAGTGTTTCAAAACTGCTCTTTCAAAAGGATGGCTCAAGTCGGTGAGTTGAATGCACTCATCACAAAGAACTTTCTGAGAATGCTTCTGTGTAGTTGTTATGTGAAGATACTTTCTTTTCCAGCACAGGCCTCAGTGCGCTCGAAATAAACACTTGCAGATCCTACGAAAGGAGTGTTTCAAAACTGTCCTATCAAAATAAACGTTCAAGTCTGTGAGTTGAATGCAGTCATCACACAGAAGTTTCTGAGAATGCTTCTGTGTAGTTTTTAGGTGAAGATATTTCATTTCCCAGCACAGGCCTCAGAGCGCTCCAAATATGCATTTGCAGATTCTACAAAAAGAGAACTTGAAAACTCTTCCACCAAAAAGAGGCTTCAACTCTATGAGTAGAATGCACTCATCACAAAGAAGTTTCTGAGAATGCTTCTGTCTAGTTTTTATGTGAAGATATTTCCTTTTCCAGCATAGGCGTCAAAGCGCTCCAAATAAACACTTCAGATTCTACTAAAGGAGTGTTTCCAAACTGCTCTATCAAAGGCAATGTTCAAGTCTGTGAGTTGAATGCACTCATCACAGAGAAGTTTCTGAGAATGCTTCTGTGTAGTTTTTAGGTGAAGATATTTCCTTTTCCAGCATAGGCGTCAAAGCGATCCAAATAAACATTTGCAGATTCTACAAAAGGAGTGTATCCAAACTGCTCTATCAGAGGGAATGTTCAAGTCTGTGAGTTGAATGCAGTAATCACACAGAAGTTTGTGAGAATGCTTCTGTCTAGTTTTTAGGTGAAGATATTTCTTTTCCCAGAATAGGCCCTAAAGCGCTCCAAATTTCCACTTGCAGATTCTACAAAAAGAGTGTTTCAAAACTGCTCTTTCAAAAGGAAGGCTCAAGTCTGTGAGTTGAATACACTCATAACAAATAAATTTCTGAGAATGCTTCTGTGTAGTTTTTAGGTGAAGATATTTCCTTTTCCAGCATAGGCGTCAAAGCGATCCAAATAAACACTTGCAGATTCTACAAAAGGAGTCTATCCAAACTGCTCTATCAGAGGGAATGTTCAAGTCTGTGAGTTGAATGCAGTCATCACACAGAAGTTTGTGAGAATGCTTCTGTCTAGTTTTTAGGTGAAGATATTTCTTTTCCCAGAATAGGCCCTAAAGCGCTCCAAATTTCCACTTGCAGATTCTACAAAAAGAGTGTTTCAAAACTGCTCTTTCAAAAGGAAGGCTCAAGTCTGTGAGTTAAATGCACTCATCACAAAGAAGTTTCTGAGAATGCTTCTGTGTAGTTGTTATGTGAAGATACTTCCTTTTCCAGCATAGGCCTCAAAGCGCTCGAAATAAACACTTGCAGATTCTACGACAGGAGTGTTTCTAAACTGTCCTATCAAAAGAAACGTTCACGTCTGTGAGTTGAATGCACTCATCACAGAGAAGTTTCTGAGAATGCTTCTGTGTAGTTTTTAGGTGAAGATATTTCCTTTTCCAGCATAGGCGTCAAAGCGATCCAAATAAGCCCTTGCAGATTCTACAAAAGGAGTGTTTCCAAACTGCTCTATCAGAGGGAATGTTCAAGTCTGTGAGTTGAATGCAGTAATCACACAGAAGTTTGTGAGAATGCTTCTGTCTAGTTTTTAGGTGAAGATATTTCATTTCCCAGAATAGGCCTGAAAGCGCTCCAAATTTCCACTTGCAGATTCTACAAAAAGAGTGTTTCAAAACTACTCTTTCAAAAGGAAGGCTCAAGTCTGTGAGTTGAATGCACTCATCACAAAGAAGTTTCTGAGAATGCTTCTGTGTAGTTGTTATGTGAAGACACTTCCTTTTCCAGCATAGGCCCCAAAGCGCTCGAAATAAACACTTGCAGATTCTACGAAAGGAGTGTTTCAAAACTGTCCTATGAAAAGAAACGTTCAAGTCTGTGAGTTGAATGCACTCATCACAGAGAAGTTTCTGAGAATGCTTCTGTGTAGTTTTTAGGTGAAGATATATCCTTTTCCAGCATAGGCGTCAAAGCGATCCAAATAAACACTTGCAGATTCTACAAAAGGAGTGTTTCCAAACTGCTCTATCAAGAGGAATGTTCAAGTCTGTGAGTAGAATGCACTCACCACAAAGAAGTTTCTGAGAATGCTTCTGTCTAGTTTTTATGTGAAGATATTTCCTTTTCCAGCATAGGCGTCAAAGCGCTCCAAATAAACACTTGCAGATTCTACAAAAGGAGTGTTTCCAAACTGCTCTATCAGAGGGAATGTTCAAGTCTGTGAGTTGAATGCACTAGTCAGACAGAAGTTTGTGAGAATGCTTCTGTGTAGTTTTTAGGTGAAGATATTTCCTTTTCCAGCATAGGTCTCAAAGTGATCCAAATAAACACTTGCAGATTCTACAAAAGGAGTGTTTCCAAACTGCTCTATCAGAGGGAATGTTCAAGTCTGTGAGTTGAATGCAGTAATCACACAGAAGTTTGTGAGAATGCTTCTGTCTAGTTTCAGGTGGAGATATTTCTTTTCCCAGCATAGGCCTCAAAGCCCTCCAAATATCCACTTGCAGACTCTACAAAAAGAGTGTTTCAAAACTGCTCTTTCAAAAGGATGGCTCAAGTCGGTGAGTTCAATGCACTCATCACAAAGAAGTTTCTGAGAATGCTTCTGTGTAGTTGTTATGTGAAGATACTTCCTTTTCCAGCACAGGCCTCAGTGCGCTCGAAATAAACACTTGCAGATCCTACGAAAGGAGTGTTTCAAAACTGTCCTATCAAAATAAACGTTCAAGTCTGTGAGTTGAATGCAGTCATCACACAGAAGTTTCTGAGAATGCTTCTGTGTAGTTTTTAGGTGAAGATATTTCATTTCCCAGCACAGGCCTCAGAGCGCTCCAAATATGCATTTGCAGATTCTACAAAAAGAGAGCTTGAAAACTCTTCCACCAAAAAGAGGCTTCAACTCTATGAGTAGAATGCACTCATCACAAAGAAGTTTCTGAGAATGCTTCTGTCTAGTTTTTATGTGAAGATATTTCCTTTTCCAGCATAGGCGTCAAAGCGCTCCAAATAAACACCTGCAGATTCTACTAAAGGAGTGTTTCCAAACTGCTCTATCAAAGGCAATGTTCAAGTCTGTGAGTTGAATGCACTCATCACAGAGAAGTTTCTGAGAATGCTTCTGTGTAGTTTTTAGGTGAAGATATTTCCTTTTCCAGCATAGGCGTCACAGCGATCCAAATAAACACTTGCAGATTCTACAAAAGGAGTGTATCCAAACTGCTCTATCAGAGGGAACGTTCAAGTCTGTGAGTTGAATGCAGTAATCACACAGAAGTTTGTGAGAATGCTTCTGTCTAGTTTTTAGGTGAAGATATTTCTTTTCCCAGAATAGGCCCTAAAGCGCTCCAAATTTCCACTTGCAGATTCTACAAAAAGAGTGTTTCAAAACTGCTCTTTCAAAAGGAAGGCTCAAGTCTGTGAGTTGAATGCACTCATCACAAAGAAGTTTCTGAGAATGCTTCTGTGTAGTTGTTATGTGAAGATACTTCCTTTTCCAGCATAGGCCTCAAAGCGCTCGAAATAAACACTTGCAGATTCTACGAAAGGAGTGTTTCAAAACTGTCCTATCAAAAGAAACGTTCAAGTCTGTGAGTTGAATGCACTCATCACAGAGAAGTTTCTGAGAATGCTTCTGTGTAGTTTTTAGGTGAAGATATTTCCTTTTCCAGCATAGGCGTCAAAGCGATCCAAATAAGCCCTTGCAGATTCTACAAAAGGAGTGTTTCCAAACTGCTCTATCAGAGGGAATGTTCAAGTCTGTGAGTTGAATGCAGTAATCACACAGAAGTTTGTGAGAATGCTTCTGTCTAGTTTTTAGGTGAAGATATTTCATTTCCCAGAATAGGCCTGAAAGCGCTCCAAATTTCCACTTGCAGATTCTACAAAAAGAGTGTTTCAAAACTACTCTTTCAAAAGGAAGGCTCAAGTCTGTGAGTTGAATGCACTCATCACAAAGAAGTTTCTGAGAATGCTTCTGTGTAGTTGTTATGTGAAGATACTTCCTTTTCCAGCATAGGCCCCAAAGCGCTCGAAATAAACACTTGCAGATTCTACGAAAGGAGTGTTTCAAAACTGTCCTATGAAAAGAAACGTTCAAGTCTGTGAGTTGAATGCACTCATCACAGAGAAGTTTCTGAGAATGCTTCTGTGTAGTTTTTAGGTGAAGATATATCCTTTTCCAGCATAGGCGTCAAAGCGATCCAAATAAACACTTGCAGATTCTACAAAAGGAGTGTTTCCACACTGCTCTATCAAGAGGAATGTTCAAGTCTGTGAGTAGAATGCACTCACCACAAAGAAGTTTCTGAGAATGCTTCTGTCTAGTTTTTATGTGAAGATATTTCCTTTTCCAGCATAGGCGTCAAAGCGCTCCAAATAAACACTTGCAGATTCTACAAAAGGAGTGTTTCCAAACCGCTCTATCAGAGGGAATGTTCAAGTCTGTGAGTTGAATGCACTAGTCAGACAGAAGTTTGTGAGAATGCTTCTGTGTAGTTTTTAGGTGAAGATATTTCCTTTTCCAGCATAGGTCTCAAAGTGATCCAAATAAACACTTGCAGATTCTACAAAAGGAGTGTTTCCAAACTGCTCTATCAGAGGGAATGTTCAAGTCTGTGAGTTGAATGCAGTAATCACACAGAAGTTTGTGAGAATGCTTCTGTCTAGTTTCAGGTGGAGATATTTCTTTTCCCAGCATAGGCCTCAAAGCCCTCCAAATATCCACTTGCAGACTCTACAAAAAGAGTGTTTCAAAACTGCTCTTTCAAAAGGATGGCTCAAGTCGGTGAGTTGAATGCACTCATCACAAAGAACTTTCTGAGAATGCTTCTGTGTAGTTGTTATGTGAAGATACTTCCTTTTCCAGCACAGGCCTCAGTGCGCTCGAAATAAACACTTGCAGATCCTACGAAAGGAGTGTTTCAAAACTGTCCTATCAAAATAAACGTTCAAGTCTGTGAGTTGAATGCAGTCATCACACAGAAGTTTCTGAGAATGCTTCTGTGTAGTTTTTAGGTGAAGATATTTCATTTCCCAGCACAGGCCTCAGAGCGCTCCAAATATGCATTTGCAGATTCTACAAAAAGAGAGCTTGAAAACTCTTCCACCAAAAAGAGGCTTCAACTCTATGAGTAGAATGCACTCATCACAAAGAAGTTTCTGAGAATGCTTCTGTCTAGTTTTTATGTGAAGATATTTCCTTTTCCAGCATAGGCGTCAAAGCGCTCCAAATAAACACTTGCAGATTCTACTAAAGGAGTGTTTCCAAACTGCTCTATCAAAGGCAATGTTCAAGTCTGTGAGTTGAATGCACTCATCACAGAGAAGTTTCTGAGAATGCTTCTGTGTAGTTTTTAGGTGAAGATATTTCCTTTTCCAGCATAGGCGTCAAAGCGATCCAAATAAACATTTGCAGATTCTACAAAAGGAGTGTATCCAAACTGCTCTATCAGAGGGAATGTTCAAGTCTGTGAGTTGAATGCAGTAATCACACAGAAGTTTGTGAGAATGCTTCTGTCTAGTTTTTAGGTGAAGATATTTCTTTTCCCAGAATAGGCCCTAAAGCGCTCCAAATTTCCACTTGCAGATTCTACAAAAAGAGTGTTTCAAAACTGCTCTTTCAAAAGGAAGGCTCAAGTCTGTGAGTTGAATACACTCATAACAAATAAATTTCTGAGAATGCTTCTGTGTAGTTTTTAGGTGAAGATATTTCCTTTTCCAGCATAGGCGTCAAAGCGATCCAAATAAACACTTGCAGATTCTACAAAAGGAGTCTATCCAAACTGCTCTATCAGAGGGAATGTTCAAGTCTGTGAGTTGAATGCAGTCATCACACAGAAGTTTGTGAGAATGCTTCTGTCTAGTTTTTAGGTGAAGATATTTCTTTTCCCAGAATAGGCCTGAAAGCGCTCCAAATTTCCACTTGCAGATTCTACAAAAAGAGTGTTTCAAAACTGCTCTTTCAAAAGGAAGGCTCAAGTCTGTGAGTTAAATGCACTCATCACAAAGAAGTTTCTGAGAATGCTTCTGTGTAGTTGTTATGTGAAGATACTTCCTTTTCCAGCATAGGCCTCAAAGCGCTCGAAATAAACACTTGCAGATTCTACGACAGGAGTGTTTCTAAACTGTCCTATCAAAAGAAACGTTCACGTCTGTGAGTTGAATGCACTCATCACAGAGAAGTTTCTAAGAATGCTTCTGTGTAGTTTTTAGGTGAAGATATTTCCTTTTCCAGCATAGGCGTCAAAGCGATCCAAATAAGCCCTTGCAGATTCTACAAAAGGAGTGTTTCCAAACTGCTCTATCAGAGGGAATGTTCAAGTCTGTGAGTTGAATGCAGTAATCACACAGAAGTTTGTGAGAATGCTTCTGTCTAGTTTTTAGGTGAAGATATTTCATTTCCCAGAATAGGCCTGAAAGCGCTCCAAATTTCCACTTGCAGATTCTACAAAAAGAGTGTTTCAAAACTACTCTTTCAAAAGGAAGGCTCAAGTCTGTGAGTTGAATGCACTCATCACAAAGAAGTTTCTGAGAATGCTTCTGTGTAGTTGTTATGTGAAGACACTTCCTTTTCCAGCATAGGCCCCAAAGCGCTCGAAATAAACACTTGCAGATTCTACGAAAGGAGTGTTTCAAAACTGTCCTATGAAAAGAAACGTTCAAGTCTGTGAGTTGAATGCACTCATCACAGAGAAGTTTCTGAGAATGCTTCTGTGTAGTTTTTAGGTGAAGATATATCCTTTTCCAGCATAGGCGTCAAAGCGATCCAAATAAACACTTGCAGATTCTACAAAAGGAGTGTTTCCAAACTGCTCTATCAAGAGGAATGTTCAAGTCTGTGAGTAGAATGCACTCACCACAAAGAAGTTTCTGAGAATGCTTCTGTCTAGTTTTTATGTGAAGATATTTCCTTTTCCAGCATAGGCGTCAAAGCGCTCCAAATAAACACTTGCAGATTCTACAAAAGGAGTGTTTCCAAACTGCTCTATCAGAGGGAATGTTCAAGTCTGTGAGTTGAATGCACTAGTCAGACAGAAGTTTGTGAGAATGCTTCTGTGTAGTTTTTAGGTGAAGATATTTCCTTTTCCAGCATAGGTCTCAAAGTGATCCAAAATATACACTTGCAGATTCTACAAAAGGAGTGTTTCCAAACTGCTCTATCAGAGGGAATGTTCAAGTCTGTGAGTTGAATGCAGTAATCACACAGAAGTTTGTGAGAATGCTTCTGTCTAGTTTCAGGTGGAGATATTTCTTTTCCCAGCATAGGCCTCAAAGCCCTCCAAATATCCACTTGCAGACTCTACAAAAAGAGTGTTTCAAAACTGCTCTTTCAAAAGGATGGCTCAAGTCGGTGAGTTGAATGCACTCATCACAAAGAAGTTTCTGAGAATGCTTCTGTGTAGTTGTTATGTGAAGATACTTCCTTTTCCAGCACAGGCCTCAGTGCGCTCGAAATAAACACTTGCAGATCCTACGAAAGGAGTGTTTCAAAACTGTCCTATCAAAATAAACGTTCAAGTCTGTGAGTTGAATGCAGTCATCACACAGAAGTTTCTGAGAATGCTTCTGTGTAGTTTTTAGGTGAAGATATTTCATTTCCCAGCACAGGCCTCAGAGCGCTCCAAATATGCATTTGCAGATTCTACAAAAAGAGAGCTTGAAAACTCTTCCACCAAAAAGAGGCTTCAACTCTATGAGTAGAATGCACTCATCACAAAGAAGTTTCTGAGAATGCTTCTGTCTAGTTTTTATGTGAAGATATTTCCTTTTCCAGCATAGGCGTCAAAGCGCTCCAAATAAACACCTGCAGATTCTACTAAAGGAGTGTTTCCAAACTGCTCTATCAAAGGCAATGTTCAAGTCTGTGAGTTGAATGCACTCATCACAGAGAAGTTTCTGAGAATGCTTCTGTGTAGTTTTTAGGTGAAGATATTTCCTTTTCCAGCATAGGCGTCACAGCGATCCAAATAAACACTTGCAGATTCTACAAAAGGAGTGTATCCAAACTGCTCTATCAGAGGGAACGTTCAAGTCTGTGAGTTGAATGCAGTAATCACACAGAAGTTTGTGAGAATGCTTCTGTCTAGTTTTTAGGTGAAGATATTTCTTTTCCCAGAATAGGCCCTAAAGCGCTCCAAATTTCCACTTGCAGATTCTACAAAAAGAGTGTTTCAAAACTGCTCTTTCAAAAGGAAGGCTCAAGTCTGTGAGTTGAATGCACTCATCACAAAGAAGTTTCTGAGAATGCTTCTGTGTAGTTGTTATGTGAAGATACTTCCTTTTCCAGCATAGGCCTCAAAGCGCTCGAAATAAACACTTGCAGATTCTACGAAAGGAGTGTTTCAAAACTGTCCTATCAAAAGAAACGTTCAAGTCTGTGAGTTGAATGCACTCATCACAGAGAAGTTTCTGAGAATGCTTCTGTGTAGTTTTTAGGTGAAGATATTTCCTTTTCCAGCATAGGCGTCAAAGCGATCCAAATAAGCCCTTGCAGATTCTACAAAAGGAGTGTTTCCAAACTGCTCTATCAGAGGGAATGTTCAAGTCTGTGAGTTGAATGCAGTAATCACACAGAAGTTTGTGAGAATGCTTCTGTCTAGTTTTTAGGTGAAGATATTTCATTTCCCAGAATAGGCCTGAAAGCGCTCCAAATTTCCACTTGCAGATTCTACAAAAAGAGTGTTTCAAAACTACTCTTTCAAAAGGAAGGCTCAAGTCTGTGAGTTGAATGCACTCATCACAAAGAAGTTTCTGAGAATGCTTCTGTGTAGTTGTTATGTGAAGATACTTCCTTTTCCAGCATAGGCCCCAAAGCGCTCGAAATAAACACTTGCAGATTCTACGAAAGGAGTGTTTCAAAACTGTCCTATGAAAAGAAACGTTCAAGTCTGTGAGTTGAATGCACTCATCACAGAGAAGTTTCTGAGAATGCTTCTGTGTAGTTTTTAGGTGAAGATATATCCTTTTCCAGCATAGGCGTCAAAGCGATCCAAATAAACACTTGCAGATTCTACAAAAGGAGTGTTTCCACACTGCTCTATCAAGAGGAATGTTCAAGTCTGTGAGTAGAATGCACTCACCACAAAGAAGTTTCTGAGAATGCTTCTGTCTAGTTTTTATGTGAAGATATTTCCTTTTCCAGCATAGGCGTCAAAGCGCTCCAAATAAACACTTGCAGATTCTACAAAAGGAGTGTTTCCAAACTGCTCTATCAGAGGGAATGTTCAAGTCTGTGAGTTGAATGCACTAGTCAGACAGAAGTTTGTGAGAATGCTTCTGTGTAGTTTTTAGGTGAAGATATTTCCTTTTCCAGCATAGGTCTCAAAGTGATCCAAATAAACACTTGCAGATTCTACAAAAGGAGTGTTTCCAAACTGCTCTATCAGAGGGAATGTTCAAGTCTGTGAGTTGAATGCAGTAATCACACAGAAGTTTGTGAGAATGCTTCTGTCTAGTTTCAGGTGGAGATATTTCTTTTCCCAGCATAGGCCTCAAAGCCCTCCAAATATCCACTTGCAGACTCTACAAAAAGAGTGTTTCAAAACTGCTCTTTCAAAAGGATGGCTCAAGTCGGTGAGTTGAATGCACTCATCACAAAGAACTTTCTGAGAATGCTTCTGTGTAGTTGTTATGTGAAGATACTTCCTTTTCCAGCACAGGCCTCAGTGCGCTCGAAATAAACACTTGCAGATCCTACGAAAGGAGTGTTTCAAAACTGTCCTATCAAAATAAACGTTCAAGTCTGTGAGTTGAATGCAGTCATCACACAGAAGTTTCTGAGAATGCTTCTGTGTAGTTTTTAGGTGAAGATATTTCATTTCCCAGCACAGGCCTCAGAGCGCTCCAAATATGCATTTGCAGATTCTACAAAAAGAGAGCTTGAAAACTCTTCCACCAAAAAGAGGCTTCAACTCTATGAGTAGAATGCACTCATCACAAAGAAGTTTCTGAGAATGCTTCTGTCTAGTTTTTATGTGAAGATATTTCCTTTTCCAGCATAGGCGTCAAAGCGCTCCAAATAAACACTTGCAGATTCTACTAAAGGAGTGTTTCCAAACTGCTCTATCAAAGGCAATGTTCAAGTCTGTGAGTTGAATGCACTCATCACAGAGAAGTTTCTGAGAATGCTTCTGTGTAGTTTTTAGGTGAAGATATTTCCTTTTCCAGCATAGGCGTCAAAGCGATCCAAATAAACATTTGCAGATTCTACAAAAGGAGTGTATCCAAACTGCTCTATCAGAGGGAATGTTCAAGTCTGTGAGTTGAATGCAGTAATCACACAGAAGTTTGTGAGAATGCTTCTGTCTAGTTTTTAGGTGAAGATATTTCTTTTCCCAGAATAGGCCCTAAAGCGCTCCAAATTTCCACTTGCAGATTCTACAAAAAGAGTGTTTCAAAACTGCTCTTTCAAAAGGAAGGCTCAAGTCTGTGAGTTGAATACACTCATAACAAATAAATTTCTGAGAATGCTTCTGTGTAGTTTTTAGGTGAAGATATTTCCTTTTCCAGCATAGGCGTCAAAGCGATCCAAATAAACACTTGCAGATTCTACAAAAGGAGTCTATCCAAACTGCTCTATCAGAGGGAATGTTCAAGTCTGTGAGTTGAATGCAGTCATCACACAGAAGTTTGTGAGAATGCTTCTGTCTAGTTTTTAGGTGAAGATATTTCTTTTCCCAGAATAGGCCTGAAAGCGCTCCAAATTTCCACTTGCAGATTCTACAAAAAGAGTGTTTCAAAACTGCTCTTTCAAAAGGAAGGCTCAAGTCTGTGAGTTAAATGCACTCATCACAAAGAAGTTTCTGAGAATGCTTCTGTGTAGTTGTTATGTGAAGATACTTCCTTTTCCAGCATAGGCCTCAAAGCGCTCGAAATAAACACTTGCAGATTCTACGACAGGAGTGTTTCTAAACTGTCCTATCAAAAGAAACGTTCACGTCTGTGAGTTGAATGCACTCATCACAGAGAAGTTTCTGAGAATGCTTCTGTGTAGTTTTTAGGTGAAGATATTTCCTTTTCCAGCATAGGCGTCAAAGCGATCCAAATAAGCCCTTGCAGATTCTACAAAAGGAGTGTTTCCAAACTGCTCTATCAGAGGGAATGTTCAAGTCTGTGAGTTGAATGCAGTAATCACACAGAAGTTTGTGAGAATGCTTCTGTCTAGTTTTTAGGTGAAGATATTTCATTTCCCAGAATAGGTCTGAAAGCGCTCCAAATTTCCACTTGCAGATTCTACAAAAAGAGTGTTTCAAAACTACTCTTTCAAAAGGAAGGCTCAAGTCTGTGAGTTGAATGCACTCATCACAAAGAAGTTTCTGAGAATGCTTCTGTGTAGTTGTTATGTGAAGATACTTCCTTTTCCAGCATAGGCCCCAAAGCGCTCGAAATAAACACTTGCAGATTCTACGAAAGGAGTGTTTCAAAACTGTCCTATGAAAAGAAACGTTCAGGTCTGTGAGTTGAATGCACTCATCACAGAGAAGTTTCTGAGAATGCTTCTGTGTAGTTTTTAGGTGAAGATATATCCTTTTCCAGCATAGGCGTCAAAGCGATCCAAATAAACACTTGCAGATTCTACAAAAGGAGTGTTTCCAAACTGCTCTATCAAGAGGAATGTTCAAGTCTGTGAGTAGAATGCACTCACCACAAAGAAGTTTCTGAGAATGCTTCTGTCTAGTTTTTATGTGAAGATATTTCCTTTTCCAGCATAGGCGTCAAAGCGCTCCAAATAAACACTTGCAGATTCTACAAAAGGAGTGTTTCCAAACCGCTCTATCAGAGGGAATGTTCTAGTCCGTGAGTTGAATGCACTAGTCAGACAGAAGTTTGTGAGAATGCTTCTGTGTAGTTTTTAGGTGAAGATATTTCCTTTTCCAGCATAGGTCTCAAAGTGATCCAAATAAACACTTGCAGATTCTACAAAACGAGTGTTTAAAAACTGCTCTATCAGAGGGAATGTTCAAGTCTGTGAGTTGAATGCAGTAATCACACAGAAGTTTGTGAGAATGCTTCTGTCTAGTTTCAGGTGGAGATATTTCTTTTCCCAGCATAGGCCTCAAAGCCCTCCAAATATCCACTTGCAGACTCTACAAAAAGAGTGTTTCAAAACTGCTCTTTCAAAAGGATGGCTCAAGTCGGTGAGTTGAATGCACTCATCACAAAGAAGTTTCTGAGAATGCTTCTGTGTAGTTGTTATGTGAAGATACTTCCTTTTCCAGCACAGGCCTCAGTGCGCTCGAAATAAACACTTGCAGATCCTACGAAAGGAGTGTTTCAAAACTGTCCTATCAAAAGAAACGTTCAAGTCTGTGAGTTGAATGCACTCATCACAGAGAAGTTTCTGAGAATGCTTCTGTGTAGTTTTTAGGTGAAGATATTTCCTTTTCCAGCATAGGCGTCAAAGCGATCCAAATAAGCCCTTGCAGATTCTACAAAAGGAGTGTTTCCAAACTGCTCTATCAGAGGGAATGTTCAAGTCTGTGAGTTGAATGCAGTAATCACACAGAAGTTTGTGAGAATGCTTCTGTCTAGTTTTTAGGTGAAGATATTTCATTTCCCAGAATAGGCCTGAAAGCGCTCCAAATTTCCACTTGCAGATTCTACAAAAAGAGTGTTTCAAAACTACTCTTTCAAAAGGAAGGCTCAAGTCTGTGAGTTGAATGCACTCATCACAAAGAAGTTTCTGAGAATGCTTCTGTGTAGTTTTTATGTGAAGATACTTCCTTTTCCAGCATAGGTCCCAAAGCGCTCGAAATAAACACTTCCAGATTCTACGAAAGGAGTGTTTCAAAACTGTCCTATGAAGAGAAACGTTCAAGTCTGTGAGTTGAATGCACTCACCACAGAGAAGTTTCTGAGAATGCTTCTGTGTAGTTTTTAGGTGAAGATATATCCTTTTCCAGCATAGGCGTCAAAGCGATCCAAATAAACACTTGCAGATTCTACAAAAGGAGTGTTTCCAAACTGCTCTATCAAGAGGAATGTTCAAGTCTGTGAGTAGAATGCACTCACCACAAAGAAGTTTCTGAGAATGCTTCTGTCTAGTTTTTATGTGAAGATATTTCCTTTTCCAGCATAGGCGTCAAGGCGCTCCAAATAAACACTTGCAGATTCTACAAAAGGAGTGTTTCCAAACTGCTCTATCAGAGGGAATGTTCAAGTCTGTGAGTTGAATGCACTAGTCACACAGAAGTTTGTGAGAATGCTTCTGTGTAGTTTTTAGGTGAAGATATTTCCTTTTCCAGCATAGGTCTCAAAGTGATCCAAATAAACACTTGCAGATTCTACAAAAGGAGTGTTTCCAAACTGCTCTATCAGAGGGAATGCTCAAGTCTGTGAGTTGAATGCAGTAATCACACAGAAGTTTGTGAGAATGCTTCTGTCTAGTTTCAGGTGGAGATATTTCTTTTCCCAGCATAGGCCTCAAAGCCCTCCAAGTATCCACTTGCAGACTCTACAAAAAGAGTGTTTCAAAACTGCTCTTTCAAAAGGATGGCTCAAGTCGGTGGGTTGAATGCACTTATCACAAAGAACTTTCTGAGAATGCTTCTGTGTAGTTGTTATGTGAAGATACTTCCTTTTCCAGCACAGGCCTCAGTGCGCTCGAAATAAACACTTGCAGATCCTACGAAAGGAGTGTTTCAAAACTGTCCTATCAAAATAAACGTTCAAGTCTGTGAGTTGAATGCAGTCATCACACAGAAGTTTCTGAGAATGCTTCTGTGTAGTTTTTAGGTGAAGATACTTCATTTCCCAGCACAGGCCTCAGAGCGCTCCAAATATGCATTTGCAGATTCTACAAAAAGAGAGCTTGAAAACTCTTCCACCAAAAAGAGGCTTCAACTCTATGAGTAGAATGCACTCATCACAAAGAAGTTTCTGAGAATGCTTCTGTCTAGTTTTTATGTGAAGATATTTCCTTTTCCAGCATAGGCGTCAAAGCGCTCCAAATAAACACTTGCAGATTCTACTAAAGGAGTGTTTCCAAACTGCTCTATCAAAGGCAATGTTCAAGTCTGTGAGTTGAATGCACTCATCACAGAGAAGTTTCTGAGAATGCTTCTGTGTAGTTTTTAGGTGAAGATATTTCCTTTTCCAGCATAGGCGTCAAAGCGATCCAAATAAACACTTGCAGATTCTACAAAAGGAGTGTATCCAAACTGCTCTATCAGAGGGAATGTTCAAGTCTGTGAGTTGAATGCAGTCATCACACAGAAGTTTGTGAGAATGCTTCTGTCTAGTTTTTGGGTGAAGATATTTCTTTTCCCAGAATAGGCCCTAAAGCGCTCCAAATTTCCACTTGCAGATTCTACAAAAAGAGTGTTTCAAAACTGCTCTTTCAAAAGGACGGCTCAAGTCTGTGAGTTGAATGCACTCATTACAAAGAAGTTTCTGAGAATGCTTCTGTGTAGTTGTTATGTGAAGATACTTCCTTTTCCAGCATAGGCCTCAAAGCGCTCGAAATAAACACTTGCAGATTCTACGAAAGGAGTGTTTCAAAACTGTCCTATCAAAAGAAACGTTCAAGTCTGTGAGTTGAATGCACTCATCACAGAGAAGTTTCTGAGAATGCTTCTGTGTAGTTTTTAGGTGAAGATATTTCCTTTTCCAGCATAGGCGTCAAAGCGATCCAAATAAGCCCTTGCAGATTCTACAAAAGGAGTGTTTCCAAACTGCTCTATCAGAGGGAATGTTCAAGTCTGTGAGTTGAATGCAGTAATCACACAGAAGTTTGTGAGAATGCTTCTGTCTAGTTTTTAGGTGAAGATATTTCATTTCCCAGAATAGGCCTGAAAGCGCTCCAAATTTCCACTTGCAGATTCTACAAAAAGAGTGTTTCAAAACTACTCTTTCAAAAGGAAGGCTCAAGTCTGTGAGTTGAATGCACTCATCACAAAGAAGTTTCTGAGAATGCTTCTGTGTAGTTGTTATGTGAAGATACTTCCTTTTCCAGCATAGGCCCCAAAGCGCTCGAAATAAACACTTGCAGATTCTACGAAAGGAGTGTTTCAAAACTGTCCTATGAAAAGAAACGTTCAAGTCTGTGAGTTGAATGCACTCATCACAGAGAAGTTTCTGAGAATGCTTCTGTGTAGTTTTTAGGTGAAGATATATCCTTTTCCAGCATAGGCGTCAAAGCGATCCAAATAAACACTTGCAGATTCTACAAAAGGAGTGTTTCCAAACTGCTCTATCAGAGGGAATGTTCAAGTCTGTGAGTTGAATGCACTAGTCAGACAGAAGTTTGTGAGAATGCTTCTGTGTAGTTTTTAGGTGAAGATATTTCCTTTTCCAGCATAGGTCTCAAAGTGATCCAAATAAACACTTGCAGATTCTACAAAAGGAGTGTTTCCAAACTGCTCTATCAGAGGGAATGTTCAAGTCTGTGAGTTGAATGCAGTAATCACACAGAAGTTTGTGAGAATGCTTCTGTCTAGTTTCAGGTGGAGATATTTCTTTTCCCAGCATAGGCCTCAAAGCCCTCCAAATATCCACTTGCAGACTCTACAAAAGAGTGTTTCAAAACTGCTCTTTCAAAAGGATGGCTCAAGTCTGTGAGTTGAATGCACTCATCACAAAGAAGTTTCTGAGAATGCTTCTGTGTAGTTGTTATGTGAAGATACTTCCTTTTCCAGCACAGGCCTCAGTGCGCTCGAAATAAACACTTGCAGATCCTACGAAAGGAGTGTTTCAAAACTGTCCTATCAAAAGAAACGTTCAAGTCTGTGAGTTGAATGCACTCATCACAGAGAAGTTTCTGAGAATGCTTCTGTGTAGTTTTTAGGTGAAGATATTTCCTTTTCCAGCATAGGCGTCAAAGCGATCCAAATAAGCCCTTGCAGATTCTACAAAAGGAGTGTTTCCAAACTGCTCTATCAGAGGGAATGTTCAAGTCTGTGAGTTGAATGCAGTAATCACACAGAAGTTTGTGAGAATGCTTCTGTCTAGTTTTTAGGTGAAGATATTTCATTTCCCAGAATAGGCCTGAAAGCGCTCCAAATTTCCACTTGCAGATTCTACAAAAAGAGTGTTTCAAAACTACTCTTTCAAAAGGAAGGCTCAAGTCTGTGAGTTGAATGCACTCATCACAAAGAAGTTTCTGAGAATGCTTCTGTGTAGTTGTTATGTGAAGATACTTCCTTTTCCAGCATAGGCCCCAAAGCGCTCGAAATAAACACTTGCAGATTCTACGAAAGGAGTGTTTCAAAACTGTCCTATGAAAAGAAACGTTCAAGTCTGTGAGTTGAATGCACTCATCACAGAGAAGTTTCTGAGAATGCTTCTGTGTAGTTTTTAGGTGAAGATATATCCTTTTCCAGCATAGGCGTCAAAGCGATCCAAATAAACACTTGCAGATTCTACAAAAGGAGTGTTTCCACACTGCTCTATCAAGAGGAATGTTCAAGTCTGTGAGTAGAATGCACTCACCACAAAGAAGTTTCTGAGAATGCTTCTGTCTAGTTTTTATGTGAAGATATTTCCTTTTCCAGCATAGGCGTCAAAGCGCTCCAAATAAACACTTGCAGATTCTACAAAAGGAGTGTTTCCAAACTGCTCTATCAGAGGGAATGTTCAAGTCTGTGAGTTGAATGCACTAGTCAGACAGAAGTTTGTGAGAATGCTTCTGTGTAGTTTTTAGGTGAAGATATTTCCTTTTCCAGCATAGGTCTCAAAGTGATCCAAATAAACACTTGCAGATTCTACAAAAGGAGTGTTTCCAAACTGCTCTATCAGAGGGAATGTTCAAGTCTGTGAGTTGAATGCAGTAATCACACAGAAGTTTGTGAGAATGCTTCTGTCTAGTTTCAGGTGGAGATATTTCTTTTCCCAGCATAGGCCTCAAAGCCCTCCAAATATCCACTTGCAGACTCTACAAAAAGAGTGTTTCAAAACTGCTCTTTCAAAAGGATGGCTCAAGTCGGTGAGTTGAATGCACTCATCACAAAGAACTTTCTGAGAATGCTTCTGTGTAGTTGTTATGTGAAGATACTTCCTTTTCCAGCACAGGCCTCAGTGCGCTCGAAATAAACACTTGCAGATCCTACGAAAGGAGTGTTTCAAAACTGTCCTATCAAAATAAACGTTCAAGTCTGTGAGTTGAATGCAGTCATCACACAGAAGTTTCTGAGAATGCTTCTGTGTAGTTTTTAGGTGAAGATATTTCATTTCCCAGCACAGGCCTCAGAGCGCTCCAAATATGCATTTGCAGATTCTACAAAAAGAGAGCTTGAAAACTCTTCCACCAAAAAGAGGCTTCAACTCTATGAGTAGAATGCACTCATCACAAAGAAGTTTCTGAGAATGCTTCTGTCTAGTTTTTATGTGAAGATATTTCCTTTTCCAGCATAGGCGTCAAAGCGCTCCAAATAAACACTTGCAGATTCTACTAAAGGAGTGTTTCCAAACTGCTCTATCAAAGGCAATGTTCAAGTCTGTGAGTTGAATGCACTCATCACAGAGAAGTTTCTGAGAATGCTTCTGTGTAGTTTTTAGGTGAAGATATTTCCTTTTCCAGCATAGGCGTCAAAGCGATCCAAATAAACATTTGCAGATTCTACAAAAGGAGTGTATCCAAACTGCTCTATCAGAGGGAATGTTCAAGTCTGTGAGTTGAATGCAGTAATCACACAGAAGTTTGTGAGAATGCTTCTGTCTAGTTTTTAGGTGAAGATATTTCTTTTCCCAGAATAGGCCCTAAAGCGCTCCAAATTTCCACTTGCAGATTCTACAAAAAGAGTGTTTCAAAACTGCTCTTTCAAAAGGAAGGCTCAAGTCTGTGAGTTGAATACACTCATAACAAATAAATTTCTGAGAATGCTTCTGTGTAGTTTTTAGGTGAAGATATTTCCTTTTCCAGCATAGGCGTCAAAGCGATCCAAATAAACACTTGCAGATTCTACAAAAGGAGTCTATCCAAACTGCTCTATCAGAGGGAATGTTCAAGTCTGTGAGTTGAATGCAGTCATCACACAGAAGTTTGTGAGAATGCTTCTGTCTAGTTTTTAGGTGAAGATATTTCTTTTCCCAGAATAGGCCCTAAAGCGCTCCAAATTTCCACTTGCAGATTCTACAAAAAGAGTGTTTCAAAACTGCTCTTTCAAAAGGAAGGCTCAAGTCTGTGAGTTAAATGCACTCATCACAAAGAAGTTTCTGAGAATGCTTCTGTGTAGTTGTTATGTGAAGATACTTCCTTTTCCAGCATAGGCCTCAAAGCGCTCGAAATAAACACTTGCAGATTCTACGACAGGAGTGTTTCTAAACTGTCCTATCAAAAGAAACGTTCACGTCTGTGAGTTGAATGCACTCATCACAGAGAAGTTTCTGAGAATGCTTCTGTGTAGTTTTTAGGTGAAGATAATTCCTTTTCCAGCATAGGCGTCAAAGCGATCCAAATAAGCCCTTGCAGATTCTACAAAAGGAGTGTTTCCAAACTGCTCTATCAGAGGGAATGTTCAAGTCTGTGAGTTGAATGCAGTAATCACACAGAAGTTTGTGAGAATGCTTCTGTCTAGTTTTTAGGTGAAGATATTTCATTTCCCAGAATAGGCCTGAAAGCGCTCCAAATTTCCACTTGCAGATTCTACAAAAAGAGTGTTTCAAAACTACTCTTTCAAAAGGAAGGCTCAAGTCTGTGAGTTGAATGCACTCATCACAAAGAAGTTTCTGAGAATGCTTCTGTGTAGTTGTTATGTGAAGACACTTCCTTTTCCAGCATAGGCCCCAAAGCGCTCGAAATAAACACTTGCAGATTCTACGAAAGGAGTGTTTCAAAACTGTCCTATGAAAAGAAACGTTCAAGTCTGTGAGTTGAATGCACTCATCACAGAGAAGTTTCTGAGAATGCTTCTGTGTAGTTTTTAGGTGAAGATATATCCTTTTCCAGCATAGGCGTCAAAGCGATCCAAATAAACACTTGCAGATTCTACAAAAGGAGTGTTTCCAAACTGCTCTATCAAGAGGAATGTTCAAGTCTGTGAGTAGAATGCACTCACCACAAAGAAGTTTCTGAGAATGCTTCTGTCTAGTTTTTATGTGAAGATATTTCCTTTTCCAGCATAGGCGTCAAAGCGCTCCAAATAAACACTTGCAGATTCTACAAAAGGAGTGTTTCCAAACTGCTCTATCAGAGGGAATGTTCAAGTCTGTGAGTTGAATGCACTAGTCAGACAGAAGTTTGTGAGAATGCTTCTGTGTAGTTTTTAGGTGAAGATATTTCCTTTTCCAGCATAGGTCTCAAAGTGATCCAAATAAACACTTGCAGATTCTACAAAAGGAGTGTTTCCAAACTGCTCTATCAGAGGGAATGTTCAAGTCTGTGAGTTGAATGCAGTAATCACACAGAAGTTTGTGAGAATGCTTCTGTCTAGTTTCAGGTGGAGATATTTCTTTTCCCAGCATAGGCCTCAAAGCCCTCCAAATATCCACTTGCAGACTCTACAAAAAGAGTGTTTCAAAACTGCTCTTTCAAAAGGATGGCTCAAGTCGGTGAGTTGAATGCACTCATCACAAAGAAGTTTCTGAGAATGCTTCTGTGTAGTTGTTATGTGAAGATACTTCCTTTTCCAGCACAGGCCTCAGTGCGCTCGAAATAAACACTTGCAGATCCTACGAAAGGAGTGTTTCAAAACTGTCCTATCAAAATAAACGTTCAAGTCTGTGAGTTGAATGCAGTCATCACACAGAAGTTTCTGAGAATGCTTCTGTGTAGTTTTTAGGTGAAGATATTTCATTTCCCAGCACAGGCCTCAGAGCGCTCCAAATATGCATTTGCAGATTCTACAAAAAGAGAGCTTGAAAACTCTTCCACCAAAAAGAGGCTTCAACTCTATGAGTAGAATGCACTCATCACAAAGAAGTTTCTGAGAATGCTTCTGTCTAGTTTTTATGTGAAGATATTTCCTTTTCCAGCATAGGCGTCAAAGCGCTCCAAATAAACACTTGCAGATTCTACTAAAGGAGTGTTTCCAAACTGCTCTATCAAAGGCAATGTTCAAGTCTGTGAGTTGAATGCACTCATCACAGAGAAGTTTCTGAGAATGCTTCTGTGTAGTTTTTAGGTGAAGATATTTCCTTTTCCAGCATAGGCGTCAAAGCGATCCAAATAAACATTTGCAGATTCTACAAAAGGAGTGTATCCAAACTGCTCTATCAGAGGGAATGTTCAAGTCTGTGAGTTGAATGCAGTAATCACACAGAAGTTTGTGAGAATGCTTCTGTCTAGTTTTTAGGTGAAGATATTTCTTTTCCCAGAATAGGCCCTAAAGCGCTCCAAATTTCCACTTGCAGATTCTACAAAAAGAGTGTTTCAAAACTGCTCTTTCAAAAGGAAGGCTCAAGTCTGTGAGTTGAATACACTCATAACAAATAAATTTCTGAGAATGCTTCTGTGTAGTTTTTAGGTGAAGATATTTCCTTTTCCAGCATAGGCGTCAAAGCGATCCAAATAAACACTTGCAGATTCTACAAAAGGAGTCTATCCAAACTGCTCTATCAGAGGGAATGTTCAAGTCTGTGAGTTGAATGCAGTCATCACACAGAAGTTTGTGAGAATGCTTCTGTCTAGTTTTTAGGTGAAGATATTTCTTTTCCCAGAATAGGCCCTAAAGCGCTCCAAATTTCCACTTGCAGATTCTACAAAAAGAGTGTTTCAAAACTGCTCTTTCAAAAGGAAGGCTCAAGTCTGTGAGTTAAATGCACTCATCACAAAGAAGTTTCTGAGAATGCTTCTGTGTAGTTGTTATGTGAAGATACTTCCTTTTCCAGCATAGGCCTCAAAGCGCTCGAAATAAACACTTGCAGATTCTACGACAGGAGTGTTTCTAAACTGTCCTATCAAAAGAAACGTTCACGTCTGTGAGTTGAATGCACTCATCACAGAGAAGTTTCTGAGAATGCTTCTGTGTAGTTTTTAGGTGAAGATATTTCCTTTTCCAGCATAGGCGTCAAAGCGATCCAAATAAGCCCTTGCAGATTCTACAAAAGGAGTGTTTCCAAACTGCTCTATCAGAGGGAATGTTCAAGTCTGTGAGTTGAATGCAGTAATCACACAGAAGTTTGTGAGAATGCTTCTGTCTAGTTTTTAGGTGAAGATATTTCATTTCCCAGAATAGGCCTGAAAGCGCTCCAAATTTCCACTTGCAGATTCTACAAAAAGAGTGTTTCAAAACTACTCTTTCAAAAGGAAGGCTCAAGTCTGTGAGTTGAATGCACTCATCACAAAGAAGTTTCTGAGAATGCTTCTGTGTAGTTGTTATGTGAAGACACTTCCTTTTCCAGCATAGGCCCCAAAGCGCTCGAAATAAACACTTGCAGATTCTACGAAAGGAGTGTTTCAAAACTGTCCTATGAAAAGAAACGTTCAAGTCTGTGAGTTGAATGCACTCATCACAGAGAAGTTTCTGAGAATGCTTCTGTGTAGTTTTTAGGTGAAGATATATCCTTTTCCAGCATAGGCGTCAAAGCGATCCAAATAAACACTTGCAGATTCTACAAAAGGAGTGTTTCCAAACTGCTCTATCAAGAGGAATGTTCAAGTCTGTGAGTAGAATGCACTCACCACAAAGAAGTTTCTGAGAATGCTTCTGTCTAGTTTTTATGTGAAGATATTTCCTTTTCCAGCATAGGCGTCAAAGCGCTCCAAATAAACACTTGCAGATTCTACAAAAGGAGTGTTTCCAAACTGCTCTATCAGAGGGAATGTTCAAGTCTGTGAGTTGAATGCACTAGTCAGACAGAAGTTTGTGAGAATGCTTCTGTGTAGTTTTTAGGTGAAGATATTTCCTTTTCCAGCATAGGTCTCAAAGTGATCCAAATAAACACTTGCAGATTCTACAAAAGGAGTGTTTCCAAACTGCTCTATCAGAGGGAATGTTCAAGTCTGTGAGTTGAATGCAGTAATCACACAGAAGTTTGTGAGAATGCTTCTGTCTAGTTTCAGGTGGAGATATTTCTTTTCCCAGCATAGGCCTCAAAGCCCTCCAAATATCCACTTGCAGACTCTACAAAAAGAGTGTTTCAAAACTGCTCTTTCAAAAGGATGGCTCAAGTCGGTGAGTTGAATGCACTCATCACAAAGAAGTTTCTGAGAATGCTTCTGTGTAGTTGTTATGTGAAGATACTTCCTTTTCCAGCACAGGCCTCAGTGCGCTCGAAATAAACACTTGCAGATCCTACGAAAGGAGTGTTTCAAAACTGTCCTATCAAAATAAACGTTCAAGTCTGTGAGTTGAATGCAGTCATCACACAGAAGTTTCTGAGAATGCTTCTGTGTAGTTTTTAGGTGAAGATATTTCATTTCCCAGCACAGGCCTCAGAGCGCTCCAAATATGCATTTGCAGATTCTACAAAAAGAGAGCTTGAAAACTCTTCCACCAAAAAGAGGCTTCAACTCTATGAGTAGAATGCACTCATCACAAAGAAGTTTCTGAGAATGCTTCTGTCTAGTTTTTATGTGAAGATATTTCCTTTTCCAGCATAGGCGTCAAAGCGCTCCAAATAAACACCTGCAGATTCTACTAAAGGAGTGTTTCCAAACTGCTCTATCAAAGGCAATGTTCAAGTCTGTGAGTTGAATGCACTCATCACAGAGAAGTTTCTGAGAATGCTTCTGTGTAGTTTTTAGGTGAAGATATTTCCTTTTCCAGCATAGGCGTCAAAGCGATCCAAATAAGCCCTTGCAGATTCTACAAAAGGAGTGTTTCCAAACTGCTCTATCAGAGGGAATGTTCAAGTCTGTGAGTTGAATGCAGTAATCACACAGAAGTTTGTGAGAATGCTTCTGTCTAGTTTTTAGGTGAAGATATTTCATTTCCCAGAATAGGCCTGAAAGCGCTCCAAATTTCCACTTGCAGATTCTACAAAAAGAGTGTTTCAAAACTACTCTTTCAAAAGGAAGGCTCAAGTCTGTGAGTTGAATGCACTCATCACAAAGAAGTTTCTGAGAATGCTTCTGTGTAGTTGTTATGTGAAGATACTTCCTTTTCCAGCATAGGCCCCAAAGCGCTCGAAATAAACACTTGCAGATTCTACGAAAGGAGTGTTTCAAAACTGTCCTATGAAAAGAAACGTTCAAGTCTGTGAGTTGAATGCACTCATCACAGAGAAGTTTCTGAGAATGCTTCTGTGTAGTTTTTAGGTGAAGATATATCCTTTTCCAGCATAGGCGTCAAAGCGATCCAAATAAACACTTGCAGATTCTACAAAAGGAGTGTTTCCACACTGCTCTATCAAGAGGAATGTTCAAGTCTGTGAGTAGAATGCACTCACCACAAAGAAGTTTCTGAGAATGCTTCTGTCTAGTTTTTATGTGAAGATATTTCCTTTTCCAGCATAGGCGCCAAAGCGCTCCAAATAAACACTTGCAGATTCTACAAAAGGAGTGTTTCCAAACCGCTCTATCAGAGGGAATGTTCTAGTCCGTGAGTTGAATGCACTAGTCAGACAGAAGTTTGTGAGAATGCTTCTGTGTAGTTTTTAGGTGAAGATATTTCCTTTTCCAGCATAGGTCTCAAAGTGATCCAAATAAACACTTGCAGATTCTACAAAACGAGTGTTTAAAAACTGCTCTATCAGAGGGAATGTTCAAGTCTGTGAGTTGAATGCAGTAATCACACAGAAGTTTGTGAGAATGCTTCTGTCTAGTTTCAGGTGGAGATATTTCTTTTCCCAGCATAGGCCTCAAAGCCCTCCAAATATCCACTTGCAGACTCTACAAAAAGAGTGTTTCAAAACTGCTCTTTCAAAAGGATGGCTCAAGTCGGTGAGTTGAATGCACTCATCACAAAGAAGTTTCTGAGAATGCTTCTGTGTAGTTGTTATGTGAAGATACTTCCTTTTCCAGCACAGGCCTCAGTGCGCTCGAAATAAACACTTGCAGATCCTACGAAAGGAGTGTTTCAAAACTGTCCTATCAAAAGAAACGTTCAAGTCTGTGAGTTGAATGCACTCATCACAGAGAAGTTTCTGAGAATGCTTCTGTGTAGTTTTTAGGTGAAGATATTTCCTTTTCCAGCATAGGCGTCAAAGCGATCCAAATAAGCCCTTGCAGATTCTACAAAAGGAGTGTTTCCAAACTGCTCTATCAGAGGGAATGTTCAAGTCTGTGAGTTGAATGCAGTAATCACACAGAAGTTTGTGAGAATGCTTCTGTCTAGTTTTTAGGTGAAGATATTTCATTTCCCAGAATAGGCCTGAAAGCGCTCCAAATTTCCACTTGCAGATTCTACAAAAAGAGTGTTTCAAAACTACTCTTTCAAAAGGAAGGCTCAAGTCTGTGAGTTGAATGCACTCATCACAAAGAAGTTTCTGAGAATGCTTCTGTGTAGTTGTTATGTGAAGATACTTCCTTTTCCAGCATAGGTCCCAAAGCGCTCGAAATAAACACTTGCAGATTCTACGAAAGGAGTGTTTCAAAACTGTTCTATGAAGAGAAACGTTCAAGTCTGTGAGTTGAATGCACTCACCACAGAGAAGTTTCTGAGAATGCTTCTGTGTAGTTTTTAGGTGAAGATATATCCTTTTCCAGCATAGGCGTCAAAGCGATCCAAATAAACACTTGCAGATTCTACAAAAGGAGTGTTTCCAAACTGCTCTATCAAGAGGAATGTTCAAGTCTGTGAGTAGAATGCACTCACCACAAAGAAGTTTCTGAGAATGCTTCTGTCTAGTTTTTATGTGAAGATATTTCCTTTTCCAGCATAGGCGTCAAGGCGCTCCAAATAAACACTTGCAGATTCTACAAAAGGAGTGTTTCCAAACTGCTCTATCAGAGGGAATGTTCAAGTCTGTGAGTTGAATGCACTAGTCACACCGAAGTTTGTGAGAATGCTTCTGTGTAGTTTTTAGGTGAAGATATTTCCTTTTCCAGCATAGGTCTCAAAGTGATCCAAATAAACACTTGCAGATTCTACAAAAGGAGTGTTTCCAAACTGCTCTATCAGAGGGAATGCTCAAGTCTGTGAGTTGAATGCAGTAATCACACAGAAGTTTGTGAGAATGCTTCTGTCTAGTTTCAGGTGGAGATATTTCTTTTCCCAGCATAGGCCTCAAAGCCCTCCAAGTATCCACTTGCAGACTCTACAAAAAGAGTGTTTCAAAACTGCTCTTTCAAAAGGATGGCTCAAGTCGGTGGGTTGAATGCACTTATCACAAAGAACTTTCTGAGAATGCTTCTGTGTAGTTGTTATGTGAAGATACTTCCTTTTCCAGCACAGGCCTCAGTGCGCTCGAAATAAACACTTGCAGATCCTACGAAAGGAGTGTTTCAAAACTGTCCTATCAAAATAAACGTTCAAGTCTGTGAGTTGAATGCAGTCATCACACAGAAGTTTCTGAGAATGCTTCTGTGTAGTTTTTAGGTGAAGATACTTCATTTCCCAGCACAGGCCTCAGAGCGCTCCAAATATGCATTTGCAGATTCTACAAAAAGAGAGCTTGAAAACTCTTCCACCAAAAAGAGGCTTCAACTCTATGAGTAGAATGCACTCATCACAAAGAAGTTTCTGAGAATGCTTCTGTCTAGTTTTTATGTGAAGATATTTCCTTTTCCAGCATAGGCGTCAAAGCGCTCCAAATAAACACTTGCAGATTCTACTAAAGGAGTGTTTCCAAACTGCTCTATCAAAGGCAATGTTCAAGTCTGTGAGTTGAATGCACTCATCACAGAGAAGTTTCTGAGAATGCTTCTGTGTAGTTTTTAGGTGAAGATATTTCCTTTTCCAGCATAGGCGTCAAAGCGATCCAAATAAACACTTGCAGATTCTACAAAAGGAGTGTATCCAAACTGCTCTATCAGAGGGAATGTTCAAGTCTGTGAGTTGAATGCAGTCATCACACAGAAGTTTGTGAGAATGCTTCTGTCTAGTTTTTGGGTGAAGATATTTCTTTTCCCAGAATAGGCCCTAAAGCGCTCCAAATTTCCACTTGCAGATTCTACAAAAAGAGTGTTTCAAAACTGCTCTTTCAAAAGGAAGGCTCAAGTCTGTGAGTTGAATGCACTCATTACAAAGAAGTTTCTGAGAATGCTTCTGTGTAGTTGTTATGTGAAGATACTTCCTTTTCCAGCATAGGCCTCAAAGCGCTCGAAATAAACACTTGCAGATTCTACGAAAGGAGTGTTTCAAAACTGTCCTATCAAAAGAAACGTTCAAGTCTCTGAGTTGAATGCACTCATCACAGAGAAGTTTCTGAGAATGCTTCTGTGTAGTTTTTAGGTGAAGATATTTCCTTTTCCAGCATAGGCGTCAAAGCGATCCAAATAAGCCCTTGCAGATTCTACAAAAGGAGTGTTTCCAAACTGCTCTATCAGAGGGAATGTTCAAGTCTGTGAGTTGAATGCAGTAATCACACAGAAGTTTGTGAGAATGCTTCTGTCTAGTTTTTAGGTGAAGATATTTCATTTCCCAGAATAGGCCTGAAAGCGCTCCAAATTTCCACTTGCAGATTCTACAAAAAGAGTGTTTCAAAACTACTCTTTCAAAAGGAAGGCTCAAGTCTGTGAGTTGAATGCACTCATCACAAAGAAGTTTCTGAGAATGCTTCTGTGTAGTTGTTATGTGAAGATACTTCCTTTTCCAGCATAGGCCCCAAAGCGCTCGAAATAAACACTTGCAGATTCTACGAAAGGAGTGTTTCAAAACTGTCCTATGAAAAGAAACGTTCAAGTCTGTGAGTTGAATGCACTCATCACAGAGAAGTTTCTGAGAATGCTTCTGTGTAGTTTTTAGGTGAAGATATATCCTTTTCCAGCATAGGCATCAAAGCGATCCAAATAAACACTTGCAGATTCTACAAAAGGAGTGTTTCCAAACTGCTCTATCAGAGGGAATGTTCAAGGCCGTGAGTTGAATGCACTAGTCAGACAGAAGTTTGTGAGAATGCTTCTGTGTAGTTTTTAGGTGAAGATATTTCCTTTTCCAGCATAGGTCTCAAAGTGATCCAAATAAACACTTGCAGATTCTACAAAAGGAGTGTTTCCAAACTGCTCTATCAGAGGGAATGTTCAAGTCTGTGAGTTGAATGCAGTCATCACACAGAAGTTTGTGAGAATGCTTCTGTCTAGTTTTTGGGTGAAGATATTTCTTTTCCCAGAATAGGCCCTAAAGCGCTCCAAATTTCCACTTGCAGATTCTACAAAAAGAGTGTTTCAAAACTGCTCTTTCAAAAGGAAGGCTCAAGTCGGTGAGTTGAATGCACTCATTACAAAGAAGTTTCTGAGAATGCTTCTGTGTAGTTGTTATGTGAAGATACTTCCTTTTCCAGCATAGGCCTCAAAGCGCTCGAAATAAACACTTGCAGATTCTACGAAAGGAGTGTTTCAAAACTGTCCTATCAAAAGAAACGTTCAAGTCTCTGAGTTGAATGCACTCATCACAGAGAAGTTTCTGAGAATGCTTCTGTGTAGTTTTTAGGTGAAGATATTTCCTTTTCCACAATAGGCGTCAAAGCGATCCAAATAAACACTTGCAGATTCTACAAAAGGAGTGTTTCCAAACTGCTCTATCAAGAGGAATGTTCAAGTCTGTGAGTAGAATGCACTCACCACAAAGAAGTTTCTGAGAATGCTTCTGTCTAGTTTTTATGTGAAGATATTTCCTTTTCCAGCATAGGCGCCAAAGCGCTCCAAATAAACACTTGCAGATTCTACAAAAGGAGTGTTTCCAAACCGCTCTATCAGAGGGAATGTTCTAGTCCGTGAGTTGAATGCACTAGTCAGACAGAAGTTTGTGAGAATGCTTCTGTGTAGTTTTTAGGTGAAGATATTTCCTTTTCCAGCATAGGTCTCAAAGTGATCCAAATAAACACTTGCAGATTCTACAAAACGAGTGTTTAAAAACTGCTCTATCAGAGGGAATGTTCAAGTCTGTGAGTTGAATGCAGTAATCACACAGAAGTTTGTGAGAATGCTTCTGTCTAGTTTCAGGTGGAGATATTTCTTTTCCCAGCATAGGCCTCAAAGCCCTCCAAATATCCACTTGCAGACTCTACAAAAAGAGTGTTTCAAAACTGCTCTTTCAAAAGGATGGCTCAAGTCGGTGAGTTGAATGCACTCATCACAAAGAAGTTTCTGAGAATGCTTCTGTGTAGTTGTTATGTGAAGATACTTCCTTTTCCAGCACAGGCCTCAGTGCGCTCGAAATAAACACTTGCAGATCCTACGAAAGGAGTGTTTCAAAACTGTCCTATCAAAAGAAACGTTCAAGTCTGTGAGTTGAATGCACTCATCACAGAGAAGTTTCTGAGAATGCTTCTGTGTAGTTTTTAGGTGAAGATATTTCCTTTTCCAGCATAGGCGTCAAAGCGATCCAAATAAGCCCTTGCAGATTCTACAAAAGGAGTGTTTCCAAACTGCTCTATCAGAGGGAATGTTCAAGTCTGTGAGTTGAATGCAGTAATCACACAGAAGTTTGTGAGAATGCTTCTGTCTAGTTTTTAGGTGAAGATATTTCATTTCCCAAAATAGGCCTGAAAGCGCTCCAAATTTCCACTTGCAGATTCTACAAAAAGAGTGTTTCAAAACTACTCTTTCAAAAGGAAGGCTCAAGTCTGTGAGTTGAATGCACTCATCACAAAGAAGTTTCTGAGAATGCTTCTGTGTAGTTGTTATGTGAAGATACTTCCTTTTCCAGCATAGGTCCCAAAGCGCTCGAAATAAACACTTGCAGATTCTACGAAAGGAGTGTTTCAAAACTGTTCTATGAAGAGAAACGTTCAAGTCTGTGAGTTGAATGCACTCACCACAGAGAAGTTTCTGAGAATGCTTCTGTGTAGTTTTTAGGTGAAGATATATCCTTTTCCAGCATAGGCGTCAAAGCGATCCAAATAAACACTTGCAGATTCTACAAAAGGAGTGTTTCCAAACTGCTCTATCAAGAGGAATGTTCAAGTCTGTGAGTAGAATGCACTCACCACAAAGAAGTTTCTGAGAATGCTTCTGTCTAGTTTTTATGTGAAGATATTTCCTTTTCCAGCATAGGCGTCAAGGCGCTCCAAATAAACACTTGCAGATTCTACAAAAGGAGTGTTTCCAAACTGCTCTATCAGAGGGAATGTTCAAGTCTGTGAGTTGAATGCACTAGTCACACCGAAGTTTGTGAGAATGCTTCTGTGTAGTTTTTAGGTGAAGATATTTCCTTTTCCAGCATAGGTCTCAAAGTGATCCAAATAAACACTTGCAGATTCTACAAAAGGAGTGTTTCCAAACTGCTCTATCAGAGGGAATGCTCAAGTCTGTGAGTTGAATGCAGTAATCACACAGAAGTTTGTGAGAATGCTTCTGTCTAGTTTCAGGTGGAGATATTTCTTTTCCCAGCATAGGCCTCAAAGCCCTCCAAGTATCCACTTGCAGACTCTACAAAAAGAGTGTTTCAAAACTGCTCTTTCAAAAGGATGGCTCAAGTCGGTGGGTTGAATGCACTTATCACAAAGAACTTTCTGAGAATGCTTCTGTGTAGTTGTTATGTGAAGATACTTCCTTTTCCAGCACAGGCCTCAGTGCGCTCGAAATAAACACTTGCAGATCCTACGAAAGGAGTGTTTCAAAACTGTCCTATCAAAATAAACGTTCAAGTCTGTGAGTTGAATGCAGTCATCACACAGAAGTTTCTGAGAATGCTTCTGTGTAGTTTTTAGGTGAAGATACTTCATTTCCCAGCACAGGCCTCAGAGCGCTCCAAATATGCATTTGCAGATTCTACAAAAAGAGAGCTTGAAAACTCTTCCACCAAAAAGAGGCTTCAACTCTATGAGTAGAATGCACTCATCACAAAGAAGTTTCTGAGAATGCTTCTGTCTAGTTTTTATGTGAAGATATTTCCTTTTCCAGCATAGGCGTCAAAGCGCTCCAAATAAACACTTGCAGATTCTACTAAAGGAGTGTTTCCAAACTGCTCTATCAAAGGCAATGTTCAAGTCTGTGAGTTGAATGCACTCATCACAGAGAAGTTTCTGAGAATGCTTCTGTGTAGTTTTTAGGTGAAGATATTTCCTTTTCCAGCATAGGCGTCAAAGCGATCCAAATAAACACTTGCAGATTCTACAAAAGGAGTGTATCCAAACTGCTCTATCAGAGGGAATGTTCAAGTCTGTGAGTTGAATGCAGTCATCACACAGAAGTTTGTGAGAATGCTTCTGTCTAGTTTTTGGGTGAAGATATTTCTTTTCCCAGAATAGGCCCTAAAGCGCTCCAAATTTCCACTTGCAGATTCTACAAAAAGAGTGTTTCAAAACTGCTCTTTCAAAAGGAAGGCTCAAGTCTGTGAGTTGAATGCACTCATTACAAAGAAGTTTCTGAGAATGCTTCTGTGTAGTTGTTATGTGAAGATACTTCCTTTTCCAGCATAGGCCTCAAAGCGCTCGAAATAAACACTTGCAGATTCTACGAAAGGAGTGTTTCAAAACTGTCCTATCAAAAGAAACGTTCAAGTCTCTGAGTTGAATGCACTCATCACAGAGAAGTTTCTGAGAATGCTTCTGTGTAGTTTTTAGGTGAAGATATTTCCTTTTCCAGCATAGGCGTCAAAGCGATCCAAATAAGCCCTTGTAGATTCTACAAAAGGAGTGTTTCCAAACTGCTCTATCAGAGGGAATGTTCAAGTCTGTGAGTTGAATGCAGTAATCACACAGAAGTTTGTGAGAATGCTTCTGTCTAGTTTTTAGGTGAAGATATTTCATTTCCCAGAATAGGCCTGAAAGCGCTCCAAATTTCCACTTGCAGATTCTACAAAAAGAGTGTTTCAAAACTACTCTTTCAAAAGGAAGGCTCAAGTCTGTGAGTTGAATGCACTCATCACAAAGAAGTTTCTGAGAATGCTTCTGTGTAGTTGTTATGTGAAGATACTTCCTTTTCCAGCATAGGCCCCAAAGCGCTCGAAATAAACACTTGCAGATTCTACGAAAGGAGTGTTTCAAAACTGTCCTATGAAAAGAAACGTTCAAGTCTGTGAGTTGAATGCACTCATCACAGAGAAGTTTCTGAGAATGCTTCTGTGTAGTTTTTAGGTGAAGATATATCCTTTTCCAGCATAGGCATCAAAGCGATCCAAATAAACACTTGCAGATTCTACAAAAGGAGTGTTTCCAAACTGCTCTATCAGAGGGAATGTTCAAGGCCGTGAGTTGAATGCACTAGTCAGACAGAAGTTTGTGAGAATGCTTCTGTGTAGTTTTTAGGTGAAGATATTTCCTTTTCCAGCATAGGTCTCAAAGTGATCCAAATAAACACTTGCAGATTCTACAAAAGGAGTGTTTCCAAACTGCTCTATCAGAGGGAATGTTCAAGTCTGTGAGTTGAATGCAGTAATCACACAGAAGTTTGTGAGAATGCTTCTGTCTAGTTTCAGGTGGAGATATTTCTTTTCCCAGCATAGGCCTCAAAGCCCTCCAAATATCCACTTGCAGACTCTACAAAAGAGTGTTTCAAAACTGCTCTTTCAAAAGGATGGCTCAAGTCTGTGAGTTGAATGCACTCATCACAAAGAAGTTTCTGAGAATGCTTCTGTGTAGTTGTTATGTGAAGATACTTCCTTTTCCAGCACAGGCCTCAGTGCGCTCGAAATAAACACTTGCAGATCCTACGAAAGGAGTGTTTCAAAACTGTCCTATCAAAATAAGCGTTCAAGTCTGTAAGTTGAATGCAGTCATCACACAGAAGTTTCTGAGAATGCTTCTGTGTAGTTTTTAGGTGAAGATATTTCCTTTTCCAGAATAGGCGTCAAAGCGATACAAATAAACACTTGCAGATTCTACAAAAGGAGTGTATCCAAACTGCTCTATCAGAGGGAATGTTCAAGTCTGTGAGTTGAATGCAGTAATCACACAGAAGTTTGTGAGAATGCTTCTGTCTAGTTTTTAGGTGAAGATATTTCTTTTCCCAGAATAGGCCCTAAAGCGCTCCAAATTTCCACTTGCAGATTCTACAAAAAGAGTGTTTCAAAACTGCTCTTTCAAAAGGAAGGCTCAAGTCTGTGAGTTGAACGCACTCATCACAAAGAAGTTTCTGAGAATGCTTCTGTGTAGTTTTTAGGTGAAGATATTTCCTTTTCCAGCATAGGCGTCAAAGCGATCCAAATAAACACTTGCAGATTCTACAAAAGGAGTCTATCCAAACTGCTCTATCAGAGGGAATGTTCAAGTCTGTGAGTTGAATGCAGTAATCACACAGAAGTTTGTGAGAATGCTTCTGTCTAGTTTTTAGGTGAAGATATTTCTTTTCCCAGAATAGGCCCTAAAGCGCTCCAAATTTCCACTTGCAGATTCTACAAAAAGAGTGTTTCAAAACTGCTCTTTCAAAAGGAAGGCTCAAGTCTGTGAGTTGAATGCACTCATCACAAAGAAGTTTCTGAGAATGCTTCTGTGTAGTTGTTATGTGAAGATACTTCCTTTTCCAGCATATGCCTCAAAGCGCTCGAAATAAACACTTGCAGATTCTACGAAAGGAGTGTTTCAAAACTGTCCTATCAAAAGAAACGTTCAAGTCTGTGAGTTGAATGCACTCATCACAGAGAAGTTTCTGAGAATGCTTCTGTGTAGTTTTTAGGTGAAGATATTTCCTTTTCCAGCATAGGCGTCAAAGCGATCCAAATAAGCCCTTGCAGATTCTACAAAAGGAGTGTTTCCAAACTGCTCTATCAGAGGGAATGTTCAAGTCTGTGAGTTGAATGCAGTAATCACACAGAAGTTTGTGAGAATGCTTCTGTCTAGTTTTTAGGTGAAGATATTTCATTTCCCAGAATAGGCCTGAAAGCGCTCCAAATTTCCACTTGCAGATTCTACAAAAAGAGTGTTTCAAAACTACTCTTTCAAAAGGAAGGCTCAAGTCTGTGAGTTGAATGCACTCATCACAAAGAAGTTTCTGAGAATGCTTCTGTGTAGTTGTTAAGTGAAGATACTTCCTTTTCCAGCATAGGCCCCAAAGCGCTCGAAATAAACACTTGCAGATTCTACGAAAGGAGTGTTTCAAAACTGTCCTATGAAAAGAAACGTTCAAGTCTGTGAGTTGAATGCACTCATCACAGAGAAGTTTCTGAGAATGCTTCTGTGTAGTTTTTAGGTGAAGATATATCCTTTTCCAGCATAGGCGTCAAAGCGATCCAAATAAACACTTGCAGATTCTACAAAAGGAGTGTTTCCAAACTGCTCTATCAAGAGGAATGTTCAAGTCTGTGAGTAGAATGCACTCACCACAAAGAAGTTTCTGAGAATGCTTCTGTCTAGTTTTTATGTGAAGATATTTCCTTTTCCAGCATAGGCGTCAAAGCGCTCCAAATAAACACTTGCAGATTCTACAAAAGGAGTGTTTCCAAACTGCTCTATCAGAGGTAATGTTCAAGTCTGTGAGTTGAATGCACTAGTCAGACAGAAGTTTGTGAGAATGCTTCTGTGTAGTTTTTAGGTGAAGATATTTCCTTTTCCAGCATAGGTCTCAAAGTGATCCAAATAAACACTTGCAGATTCTACAAAAGGAGTGTTTCCAAACTGCTCTATCAGAGGGAATGTTCAAGTCTGTGAGTTGAATGCAGTAATCACACAGAAGTTTGTGAGAATGCTTCTGTCTAGTTTCAGGTGGAGATATTTCTTTTCCCAGCATAGGCCTCAAAGCCCTCCAAATATCCACTTGCAGACTCTACAAAAAGAGTGTTTCAAAACTGCTCTTTCAAAAGGATGGCTCAAGCCGGTGAGTTGAATGCACTCATCACAAAGAAGTTTCTGAGAATGCTTCTGTGTAGTTGTTATGTGAAGATACTTCCTTTTCCAGCACAGGCCTCAGTGCGCTCGAAATAAACACTTGCAGATCCTACGAAAGGAGTGTTTCAAAACTGTCCTATCAAAATAAACGTTCAAGTCTGTGAGTTGAATGCAGTCATCACACAGAAGTTTCTGAGAATGCTTCTGTGTAGTTTTTAGGTGAAGATATTTCATTTCCCAGCACAGGCCTCAGAGCGCTCCAAATATGCATTTGCAGATTCTACAAAAAGAGAGCTTGAAAACTCTTCCACCAAAAAGAGGCTTCAACTCTATGAGTAGAATGCACTCATCACAAAGAAGTTTCTGAGAATGCTTCTGTCTAGTTTTTATGTGAAGATATTTCCTTTTCCAGCATAGGCGTCAAAGCGCTCCAAATAAACACTTGCAGATTCTACTAAAGGAGTGTTTCCAAACTGCTCTATCAAAGGCAATGTTCAAGTCTGTGAGTTGAATGCACTCATCACAGAGAAGTTTCTGAGAATGCTTCTGTGTAGTTTTTAGGTGAAGATATTTCCTTTTCCAGCATAGGCGTCAAAGCGATCCAAATAAACACTTGCAGATTCTACAAAAGGAGTGTATCCAAACTGCTCTATCAGAGGGAATGTTCAGGTCTGTGAGTTGAATGCAGTCATCACACAGAAGTTTGTGAGAATGCTTCTGTCTAGTTTTTAGGTGAAGATATTTCTTTTCCCAGAATAGGCCCTAAAGCGCTCCAAATTTCCACTTGCAGATTCTACAAAAAGAGTGTTTCAAAACTGCTCTTTCAAAAGGAAGGCTCAAGTCTGTGAGTTGAATGCACTCATCACAAAGAAGTTTCTGAGAATGCTTCTGTGTAGTTTTTAGGTGAAGATATTTCCTTTTCCAGCATAGGCGTCAAAGCGATCCAAATAAACACTTGCAGATTCTACAAAAGGAGTCTACCCAAACTGCTCTATCAGAGGGAATGTTCAAGTCTGTGAGTTGAATGCAGTCATCACACAGAAGTTTGTGAGAATGCTTCTGTCTAGTTTTTAGGTGAAGATATTTCTTTTCCCAGAATAGGCCCTAAAGCGCTCCAAATTTCCACTTGCAGATTCTACAAAAAGAGTGTTTCAAAACTGCTCTTTCAAAAGGAAGGCTCAAGTCTGTGAGTTGAATGCACTCATTACAAAGAAGTTTCTGAGAATGCTTCTGTGTAGTTGTTATGTGAAGATACTTCCTTTTCCAGCATTGGCCTCAAAGCGCTCGAAATAAACACTTGCAGATTCTACGAAAGGAGTGTTTCAAAACTGTCCTATCAAAAGAAACGTTCAAGTCTGTGAGTTGAATGCACTCATCACAGAGAAGTTTCTGAGAATGCTTCTCTGTAGTTTTTAGGTGAAGATATTTCCTTTTCCAGCATAGGCGTCAAAGAGATCCAAATAAGCCCTTGCAGATTCTACAAAAGGAGTGTTTCCAAACTGCTCTATCAGAGGGAATGTTCAAGTCTGTGAGTTGAATGCAGTAATCACACAGAAGTTTGTGAGAATGCTTCTGTCTAGTTTTTAGGTGAAGATATTTCATTTCCCAGAATAGGCCTGAAAGCGCTCCAAATTTCCACTTGCAGATTCTACAAAAAGAGTGTTTCAAAACTACTCTTTCAAAAGCAAGGCTCAAGTCTGTGAGTTGAATGCACTCATCACAAAGAAGTTTCTGAGAATGCTTCTGTGTAGTTGTTATGTGAAGACACTTCCTTTTCCAGCATAGGCCCCAAAGCGCTCGAAATAAACACTTGCAGATTCTACGAAAGGAGTGTTTCAAAACTGTCCTATGAAAAGAAACGTTCAAGTCTGTGAGTTGAATGCACTCATCACAGAGAAGTTTCTGAGAATGCTTCTGTGTAGTTTTTAGGTGAAGATATTTCCTTTTCCAGCATAGGCGTCAAAGCGATCCAAATAAGCCCTTGCAGATTCTACAAAAGGAGTGTTTCCAAACTGCTCTATCAGAGGGAATGTTCAAGTCTGTGAGTTGAATGCAGTAATCACACAGAAGTTTGTGAGAATGCTTCTGTCTAGTTTTTAGGTGAAGATATTTCATTTCCCAGAATAGGCCTGAAAGCGCTCCAAATTTCCACTTGCAGATTCTACAAAAAGAGTGTTTCAAAACTACTCTTTCAAAAGGAAGGCTCAAGTCTGTGAGTTGAATGCACTCATCACAAAGAAGTTTCTGAGAATGCTTCTGTGTAGTTGTTATGTGAAGATACTTCCTTTTCCAGCATAGGCCCCAAAGCGCTCGAAATAAACACTTGCAGATTCTACGAAAGGAGTGTTTCAAAACTGTCCTATGAAAAGAAACGTTCAAGTCTGTGAGTTGAATGCACTCATCACAGAGAAGTTTCTGAGAATGCTTCTGTGTAGTTTTTAGGTGAAGATATATCCTTTTCCAGCATAGGCGTCAAAGCGATCCAAATAAACACTTGCAGATTCTACAAAAGGAGTGTTTCCACACTGCTCTATCAAGAGGAATGTTCAAGTCTGTGAGTAGAATGCACTCACCACAAAGAAGTTTCTGAGAATGCTTCTGTCTAGTTTTTATGTGAAGATATTTCCTTTTCCAGCATAGGCGTCAAAGCGCTCCAAATAAACACTTGCAGATTCTACAAAAGGAGTGTTTCCAAACTGCTCTATCAGAGGGAATGTTCAAGTCTGTGAGTTGAATGCACTAGTCAGACAGAAGTTTGTGAGAATGCTTCTGTGTAGTTTTTAGGTGAAGATATTTCCTTTTCCAGCATAGGTCTCAAAGTGATCCAAATAAACACTTGCAGATTCTACAAAAGGAGTGTTTCCAAACTGCTCTATCAGAGGGAATGTTCAAGTCTGTGAGTTGAATGCAGTAATCACACAGAAGTTTGTGAGAATGCTTCTGTCTAGTTTCAGGTGGAGATATTTCTTTTCCCAGCATAGGCCTCAAAGCCCTCCAAATATCCACTTGCAGACTCTACAAAAAGAGTGTTTCAAAACTGCTCTTTCAAAAGGATGGCTCAAGTCGGTGAGTTGAATGCACTCATCACAAAGAACTTTCTGAGAATGCTTCTGTGTAGTTGTTATGTGAAGATACTTTCTTTTCCAGCACAGGCCTCAGTGCGCTCGAAATAAACACTTGCAGATCCTACGAAAGGAGTGTTTCAAAACTGTCCTATCAAAATAAACGTTCAAGTCTGTGAGTTGAATGCAGTCATCACACAGAAGTTTCTGAGAATGCTTCTGTGTAGTTTTTAGGTGAAGATATTTCATTTCCCAGCACAGGCCTCAGAGCGCTCCAAATATGCATTTGCAGATTCTACAAAAAGAGAGCTTGAAAACTCTTCCACCAAAAAGAGGCTTCAACTCTATGAGTAGAATGCACTCATCACAAAGAAGTTTCTGAGAATGCTTCTGTCTAGTTTTTATGTGAAGATATTTCCTTTTCCAGCATAGGCGTCAAAGCGCTCCAAATAAACACTTCAGATTCTACTAAAGGAGTGTTTCCAAACTGCTCTATCAAAGGCAATGTTCAAGTCTGTGAGTTGAATGCACTCATCACAGAGAAGTTTCTGAGAATGCTTCTGTGTAGTTTTTAGGTGAAGATATTTCCTTTTCCAGCATAGGCGTCAAAGCGATCCAAATAAACATTTGCAGATTCTACAAAAGGAGTGTATCCAAACTGCTCTATCAGAGGGAATGTTCAAGTCTGTGAGTTGAATGCAGTAATCACACAGAAGTTTGTGAGAATGCTTCTGTCTAGTTTTTAGGTGAAGATATTTCTTTTCCCAGAATAGGCCCTAAAGCGCTCCAAATTTCCACTTGCAGATTCTACAAAAAGAGTGTTTCAAAACTGCTCTTTCAAAAGGAAGGCTCAAGTCTGTGAGTTGAATACACTCATAACAAATAAATTTCTGAGAATGCTTCTGTGTAGTTTTTAGGTGAAGATATTTCCTTTTCCAGCATAGGCGTCAAAGCGATCCAAATAAACACTTGCAGATTCTACAAAAGGAGTCTATCCAAACTGCTCTATCAGAGGGAATGTTCAAGTCTGTGAGTTGAATGCAGTCATCACACAGAAGTTTGTGAGAATGCTTCTGTCTAGTTTTTAGGTGAAGATATTTCTTTTCCCAGAATAGGCCCTAAAGCGCTCCAAATTTCCACTTGCAGATTCTACAAAAAGAGTGTTTCAAAACTGCTCTTTCAAAAGGAAGGCTCAAGTCTGTGAGTTAAATGCACTCATCACAAAGAAGTTTCTGAGAATGCTTCTGTGTAGTTGTTATGTGAAGATACTTCCTTTTCCAGCATAGGCCTCAAAGCGCTCGAAATAAACACTTGCAGATTCTACGACAGGAGTGTTTCTAAACTGTCCTATCAAAAGAAACGTTCACGTCTGTGAGTTGAATGCACTCATCACAGAGAAGTTTCTGAGAATGCTTCTGTGTAGTTTTTAGGTGAAGATATTTCCTTTTCCAGCATAGGCGTCAAAGCGATCCAAATAAGCCCTTGCAGATTCTACAAAAGGAGTGTTTCCAAACTGCTCTATCAGAGGGAATGTTCAAGTCTGTGAGTTGAATGCAGTAATCACACAGAAGTTTGTGAGAATGCTTCTGTCTAGTTTTTAGGTGAAGATATTTCATTTCCCAGAATAGGCCTGAAAGCGCTCCAAATTTCCACTTGCAGATTCTACAAAAAGAGTGTTTCAAAACTACTCTTTCAAAAGGAAGGCTCAAGTCTGTGAGTTGAATGCACTCATCACAAAGAAGTTTCTGAGAATGCTTCTGTGTAGTTGTTATGTGAAGACACTTCCTTTTCCAGCATAGGCCCCAAAGCGCTCGAAATAAACACTTGCAGATTCTACGAAAGGAGTGTTTCAAAACTGTCCTATGAAAAGAAACGTTCAAGTCTGTGAGTTGAATGCACTCATCACAGAGAAGTTTCTGAGAATGCTTCTGTGTAGTTTTTAGGTGAAGATATTTCCTTTTCCAGCATAGGCGTCAAAGCGATCCAAATAAGCCCTTGCAGATTCTACAAAAGGAGTGTTTCCAAACTGCTCTATCAGAGGGAATGTTCAAGTCTGTGAGTTGAATGCAGTAATCACACAGAAGTTTGTGAGAATGCTTCTGTCTAGTTTTTAGGTGAAGATATTTCATTTCCCAGAATAGGCCTGAAAGCGCTCCAAATTTCCACTTGCAGATTCTACAAAAAGAGTGTTTCAAAACTACTCTTTCAAAAGGAAGGCTCAAGTCTGTGAGTTGAATGCACTCATCACAAAGAAGTTTCTGAGAATGCTTCTGTGTAGTTGTTATGTGAAGATACTTCCTTTTCCAGCATAGGCCCCAAAGCGCTCGAAATAAACACTTGCAGATTCTACGAAAGGAGTGTTTCAAAACTGTCCTATGAAAAGAAACGTTCAAGTCTGTGAGTTGAATGCACTCATCACAGAGAAGTTTCTGAGAATGCTTCTTTGTAGTTTTTAGGTGAAGATATATCCTTTTCCAGCATAGGCGTCAAAGCGATCCAAATAAACACTTGCAGATTCTACAAAAGGAGTGTTTCCACACTGCTCTATCAAGAGGAATGTTCAAGTCTGTGAGTAGAATGCACTCACCACAAAGAAGTTTCTGAGAATGCTTCTGTCTAGTTTTTATGTGAAGATATTTCCTTTTCCAGCATAGGCGTCAAAGCGCTCCAAATAAACACTTGCAGATTCTACAAAAGGAGTGTTTCCAAACTGCTCTATCAGAGGGAATGTTCAAGTCTGTGAGTTGAATGCACTAGTCAGACAGAAGTTTGTGAGAATGCTTCTGTGTAGTTTTTAGGTGAAGATATTTCCTTTTCCAGCATAGGTCTCAAAGTGATCCAAATAAACACTTGCAGATTCTACAAAAGGAGTGTTTCCAAACTGCTCTATCAGAGGGAATGTTCAAGTCTGTGAGTTGAATGCAGTAATCACACAGAAGTTTGTGAGAATGCTTCTGTCTAGTTTCAGGTGGAGATATTTCTTTTCCCAGCATAGGCCTCAAAGCCCTCCAAATATCCACTTGCAGACTCTACAAAAAGAGTGTTTCAAAACTGCTCTTTCAAAAGGATGGCTCAAGTCGGTGAGTTGAATGCACTCATCACAAAGAACTTTCTGAGAATGCTTCTGTGTAGTTGTTATGTGAAGATACTTTCTTTTCCAGCACAGGCCTCAGTGCGCTCGAAATAAACACTTGCAGATCCTACGAAAGGAGTGTTTCAAAACTGTCCTATCAAAATAAACGTTCAAGTCTGTGAGTTGAATGCAGTCATCACACAGAAGTTTCTGAGAATGCTTCTGTGTAGTTTTTAGGTGAAGATATTTCATTTCCCAGCACAGGCCTCAGAGCGCTCCAAATATGCATTTGCAGATTCTACAAAAAGAGAGCTTGAAAACTCTTCCACCAAAAAGAGGCTTCAACTCTATGAGTAGAATGCACTCATCACAAAGAAGTTTCTGAGAATGCTTCTGTCTAGTTTTTATGTGAAGATATTTCCTTTTCCAGCATAGGCGTCAAAGCGCTCCAAATAAACACTTCAGATTCTACTAAAGGAGTGTTTCCAAACTGCTCTATCAAAGGCAATGTTCAAGTCTGTGAGTTGAATGCACTCATCACAGAGAAGTTTCTGAGAATGCTTCTGTGTAGTTTTTAGGTGAAGATATTTCCTTTTCCAGCATAGGCGTCAAAGCGATCCAAATAAACATTTGCAGATTCTACAAAAGGAGTGTATCCAAACTGCTCTATCAGAGGGAATGTTCAAGTCTGTGAGTTGAATGCAGTAATCACACAGAAGTTTGTGAGAATGCTTCTGTCTAGTTTTTAGGTGAAGATATTTCTTTTCCCAGAATAGGCCCTAAAGCGCTCCAAATTTCCACTTGCAGATTCTACAAAAAGAGTGTTTCAAAACTGCTCTTTCAAAAGGAAGGCTCAAGTCTGTGAGTTGAATACACTCATAACAAATAAATTTCTGAGAATGCTTCTGTGTAGTTTTTAGGTGAAGATATTTCCTTTTCCAGCATAGGCGTCAAAGCGATCCAAATAAACACTTGCAGATTCTACAAAAGGAGTCTATCCAAACTGCTCTATCAGAGGGAATGTTCAAGTCTGTGAGTTGAATGCAGTCATCACACAGAAGTTTGTGAGAATGCTTCTGTCTAGTTTTTAGGTGAAGATATTTCTTTTCCCAGAATAGGCCCTAAAGCGCTCCAAATTTCCACTTGCAGATTCTACAAAAAGAGTGTTTCAAAACTGCTCTTTCAAAAGGAAGGCTCAAGTCTGTGAGTTAAATGCACTCATCACAAAGAAGTTTCTGAGAATGCTTCTGTGTAGTTGTTATGTGAAGATACTTCCTTTTCCAGCATAGGCCTCAAAGCGCTCGAAATAAACACTTGCAGATTCTACGACAGGAGTGTTTCTAAACTGTCCTATCAAAAGAAACGTTCACGTCTGTGAGTTGAATGCACTCATCACAGAGAAGTTTCTGAGAATGCTTCTGTGTAGTTTTTAGGTGAAGATATTTCCTTTTCCAGCATAGGCGTCAAAGCGATCCAAATAAGCCCTTGCAGATTCTACAAAAGGAGTGTTTCCAAACTGCTCTATCAGAGGGAATGTTCAAGTCTGTGAGTTGAATGCAGTAATCACACAGAAGTTTGTGAGAATGCTTCTGTCTAGTTTTTAGGTGAAGATATTTCATTTCCCAGAATAGGCCTGAAAGCGCTCCAAATTTCCACTTGCAGATTCTACAAAAAGAGTGTTTCAAAACTACTCTTTCAAAAGGAAGGCTCAAGTCTGTGAGTTGAATGCACTCATCACAAAGAAGTTTCTGAGAATGCTTCTGTGTAGTTGTTATGTGAAGACACTTCCTTTTCCAGCATAGGCCCCAAAGCGCTCGAAATAAACACTTGCAGATTCTACGAAAGGAGTGTTTCAAAACTGTCCTATGAAAAGAAACGTTCAAGTCTGTGAGTTGAATGCACTCATCACAGAGAAGTTTCTGAGAATGCTTCTGTGTAGTTTTTAGGTGAAGATATTTCCTTTTCCAGCATAGGCGTCAAAGCGATCCAAATAAGCCCTTGCAGATTCTACAAAAGGAGTGTTTCCAAACTGCTCTATCAGAGGGAATGTTCAAGTCTGTGAGTTGAATGCAGTAATCACACAGAAGTTTGTGAGAATGCTTCTGTCTAGTTTTTAGGTGAAGATATTTCATTTCCCAGAATAGGCCTGAAAGCGCTCCAAATTTCCACTTGCAGATTCTACAAAAAGAGTGTTTCAAAACTACTCTTTCAAAAGGAAGGCTCAAGTCTGTGAGTTGAATGCACTCATCACAAAGAAGTTTCTGAGAATGCTTCTGTGTAGTTGTTATGTGAAGATACTTCCTTTTCCAGCATAGGCCCCAAAGCGCTCGAAATAAACACTTGCAGATTCTACGAAAGGAGTGTTTCAAAACTGTCCTATGAAAAGAAACGTTCAAGTCTGTGAGTTGAATGCACTCATCACAGAGAAGTTTCTGAGAATGCTTCTTTGTAGTTTTTAGGTGAAGATATATCCTTTTCCAGCATAGGCGTCAAAGCGATCCAAATAAACACTTGCAGATTCTACAAAAGGAGTGTTTCCACACTGCTCTATCAAGAGGAATGTTCAAGTCTGGGAGTAGAATGCACTCACCACAAAGAAGTTTCTGAGAATGCTTCTGTCTAGTTTTTATGTGAAGATATTTCCTTTTCCAGCATAGGCGTCAAAGCGCTCCAAATAAACACTTGCAGATTCTACAAAAGGAGTGTTTCCAAACTGCTCTATCAGAGGGAATGTTCAAGTCTGTGAGTTGAATGCACTAGTCAGACAGAAGTTTGTGAGAATGCTTCTGTGTAGTTTTTAGGTGAAGATATTTCCTTTTCCAGCATAGGTCTCAAAGTGATCCAAATAAACACTTGCAGATTCTACAAAAGGAGTGTTTCCAAACTGCTCTATCAGAGGGAATGTTCAAGTCTGTGAGTTGAATGCAGTAATCACACAGAAGTTTGTGAGAATGCTTCTGTCTAGTTTCAGGTGGAGATATTTCTTTTCCCAGCATAGGCCTCAAAGCCCTCCAAATATCCACTTGCAGACTCTACAAAAAGAGTGTTTCAAAACTGCTCTTTCAAAAGGATGGCTCAAGTCGGTGAGTTGAATGCACTCATCACAAAGAACTTTCTGAGAATGCTTCTGTGTAGTTGTTATGTGAAGATACTTTCTTTTCCAGCACAGGCCTCAGTGCGCTCGAAATAAACACTTGCAGATCCTACGAAAGGAGTGTTTCAAAACTGTCCTATCAAAATAAACGTTCAAGTCTGTGAGTTGAATGCAGTCATCACACAGAAGTTTCTGAGAATGCTTCTGTGTAGTTTTTAGGTGAAGATATTTCATTTCCCAGCACAGGCCTCAGAGCGCTCCAAATATGCATTTGCAGATTCTACAAAAAGAGAGCTTGAAAACTCTTCCACCAAAAAGAGGCTTCAACTCTATGAGTAGAATGCACTCATCACAAAGAAGTTTCTGAGAATGCTTCTGTCTAGTTTTTATGTGAAGATATTTCCTTTTCCAGCATAGGCGTCAAAGCGCTCCAAATAAACACTTCAGATTCTACTAAAGGAGTGTTTCCAAACTGCTCTATCAAAGGCAATGTTCAAGTCTGTGAGTTGAATGCACTCATCACAGAGAAGTTTCTGAGAATGCTTCTGTGTAGTTTTTAGGTGAAGATATTTCCTTTTCCAGCATAGGCGTCAAAGCGATCCAAATAAACATTTGCAGATTCTACAAAAGGAGTGTATCCAAACTGCTCTATCAGAGGGAATGTTCAAGTCTGTGAGTTGAATGCAGTAATCACACAGAAGTTTGTGAGAATGCTTCTGTCTAGTTTTTAGGTGAAGATATTTCTTTTCCCAGAATAGGCCCTAAAGCGCTCCAAATTTCCACTTGCAGATTCTACAAAAAGAGTGTTTCAAAACTGCTCTTTCAAAAGGAAGGCTCAAGTCTGTGAGTTGAATACACTCATAACAAATAAATTTCTGAGAATGCTTCTGTGTAGTTTTTAGGTGAAGATATTTCCTTTTCCAGCATAGGCGTCAAAGCGATCCAAATAAACACTTGCAGATTCTACAAAAGGAGTCTATCCAAACTGCTCTATCAGAGGGAATGTTCAAGTCTGTGAGTTGAATGCAGTCATCACACAGAAGTTTGTGAGAATGCTTCTGTCTAGTTTTTAGGTGAAGATATTTCTTTTCCCAGAATAGGCCCTAAAGCGCTCCAAATTTCCACTTGCAGATTCTACAAAAAGAGTGTTTCAAAACTGCTCTTTCAAAAGGAAGGCTCAAGTCTGTGAGTTAAATGCACTCATCACAAAGAAGTTTCTGAGAATGCTTCTGTGTAGTTGTTATGTGAAGATACTTCCTTTTCCAGCATAGGCCTCAAAGCGCTCGAAATAAACACTTGCAGATTCTACGACAGGAGTGTTTCTAAACTGTCCTATCAAAAGAAACGTTCACGTCTGTGAGTTGAATGCACTCATCACAGAGAAGTTTCTGAGAATGCTTCTGTGTAGTTTTTAGGTGAAGATATTTCCTTTTCCAGCATAGGCGTCAAAGCGATCCAAATAAGCCCTTGCAGATTCTACAAAAGGAGTGTTTCCAAACTGCTCTATCAGAGGGAATGTTCAAGTCTGTGAGTTGAATGCAGTAATCACACAGAAGTTTGTGAGAATGCTTCTGTCTAGTTTTTAGGTGAAGATATTTCATTTCCCAGAATAGGCCTGAAAGCGCTCCAAATTTCCACTTGCAGATTCTACAAAAAGAGTGTTTCAAAACTACTCTTTCAAAAGGAAGGCTCAAGTCTGTGAGTTGAATGCACTCATCACAAAGAAGTTTCTGAGAATGCTTCTGTGTAGTTGTTATGTGAAGACACTTCCTTTTCCAGCATAGGCCCCAAAGCGCTCGAAATAAACACTTGCAGATTCTACGAAAGGAGTGTTTCAAAACTGTCCTATGAAAAGAAACGTTCAAGTCTGTGAGTTGAATGCACTCATCACAGAGAAGTTTCTGAGAATGCTTCTGTGTAGTTTTTAGGTGAAGATATATCCTTTTCCAGCATAGGCGTCAAAGCGATCCAAATAAACACTTGCAGATTCTACAAAAGGAGTGTTTCCAAACTGCTCTATCAAGAGGAATGTTCAAGTCTGTGAGTAGAATGCACTCACCACAAAGAAGTTTCTGAGAATGCTTCTGTCTAGTTTTTATGTGAAGATATTTCCTTTTCCAGCATAGGCGTCAAAGCGCTCCAAATAAACACTTGCAGATTCTACAAAAGGAGTGTTTCCAAACTGCTCTATCAGAGGGAATGTTCAAGTCTGTGAGTTGAATGCACTAGTCAGACAGAAGTTTGTGAGAATGCTTCTGTGTAGTTTTTAGGTGAAGATATTTCCTTTTCCAGCATAGGTCTCAAAGTGATCCAAATAAACACTTGCAGATTCTACAAAAGGAGTGTTTCCAAACTGCTCTATCAGAGGGAATGTTCAAGTCTGTGAGTTGAATGCAGTAATCACACAGAAGTTTGTGAGAATGCTTCTGTCTAGTTTCAGGTGGAGATATTTCTTTTCCCAGCATAGGCCTCAAAGCCCTCCAAATATCCACTTGCAGACTCTACAAAAAGAGTGTTTCAAAACTGCTCTTTCAAAAGGATGGCTCAAGTCGGTGAGTTCAATGCACTCATCACAAAGAAGTTTCTGAGAATGCTTCTGTGTAGTTGTTATGTGAAGATACTTCCTTTTCCAGCACAGGCCTCAGTGCGCTCGAAATAAACACTTGCAGATCCTACGAAAGGAGTGTTTCAAAACTGTCCTATCAAAATAAACGTTCAAGTCTGTGAGTTGAATGCAGTCATCACACAGAAGTTTCTGAGAATGCTTCTGTGTAGTTTTTAGGTGAAGATATTTCATTTCCCAGCACAGGCCTCAGAGCGCTCCAAATATGCATTTGCAGATTCTACAAAAAGAGAGCTTGAAAACTCTTCCACCAAAAAGAGGCTTCAACTCTATGAGTAGAATGCACTCATCACAAAGAAGTTTCTGAGAATGCTTCTGTCTAGTTTTTATGTGAAGATATTTCCTTTTCCAGCATAGGCGTCAAAGCGCTCCAAATAAACACCTGCAGATTCTACTAAAGGAGTGTTTCCAAACTGCTCTATCAAAGGCAATGTTCAAGTCTGTGAGTTGAATGCACTCATCACAGAGAAGTTTCTGAGAATGCTTCTGTGTAGTTTTTAGGTGAAGATATTTCCTTTTCCAGCATAGGCGTCACAGCGATCCAAATAAACACTTGCAGATTCTACAAAAGGAGTGTATCCAAACTGCTCTATCAGAGGGAACGTTCAAGTCTGTGAGTTGAATGCAGTAATCACACAGAAGTTTGTGAGAATGCTTCTGTCTAGTTTTTAGGTGAAGATATTTCTTTTCCCAGAATAGGCCCTAAAGCGCTCCAAATTTCCACTTGCAGATTCTACAAAAAGAGTGTTTCAAAACTGCTCTTTCAAAAGGAAGGCTCAAGTCTGTGAGTTGAATGCACTCATCACAAAGAAGTTTCTGAGAATGCTTCTGTGTAGTTGTTATGTGAAGATACTTCCTTTTCCAGCATAGGCCTCAAAGCGCTCGAAATAAACACTTGCAGATTCTACGAAAGGAGTGTTTCAAAACTGTCCTATCAAAAGAAACGTTCAAGTCTGTGAGTTGAATGCACTCATCACAGAGAAGTTTCTGAGAATGCTTCTGTGTAGTTTTTAGGTGAAGATATTTCCTTTTCCAGCATAGGCGTCAAAGCGATCCAAATAAGCCCTTGCAGATTCTACAAAAGGAGTGTTTCCAAACTGCTCTATCAGAGGGAATGTTCAAGTCTGTGAGTTGAATGCAGTAATCACACAGAAGTTTGTGAGAATGCTTCTGTCTAGTTTTTAGGTGAAGATATTTCATTTCCCAGAATAGGCCTGAAAGCGCTCCAAATTTCCACTTGCAGATTCTACAAAAAGAGTGTTTCAAAACTACTCTTTCAAAAGGAAGGCTCAAGTCTGTGAGTTGAATGCACTCATCACAAAGAAGTTTCTGAGAATGCTTCTGTGTAGTTGTTATGTGAAGATACTTCCTTTTCCAGCATAGGCCCCAAAGCGCTCGAAATAAACACTTGCAGATTCTACGAAAGGAGTGTTTCAAAACTGTCCTATGAAAAGAAACGTTCAAGTCTGTGAGTTGAATGCACTCATCACAGAGAAGTTTCTGAGAATGCTTCTGTGTAGTTTTTAGGTGAAGATATATCCTTTTCCAGCATAGGCGTCAAAGCGATCCAAATAAACACTTGCAGATTCTACAAAAGGAGTGTTTCCACACTGCTCTATCAAGAGGAATGTTCAAGTCTGTGAGTAGAATGCACTCACCACAAAGAAGTTTCTGAGAATGCTTCTGTCTAGTTTTTATGTGAAGATATTTCCTTTTCCAGCATAGGCGTCAAAGCGCTCCAAATAAACACTTGCAGATTCTACAAAAGGAGTGTTTCCAAACCGCTCTATCAGAGGGAATGTTCAAGTCTGTGAGTTGAATGCACTAGTCAGACAGAAGTTTGTGAGAATGCTTCTGTGTAGTTTTTAGGTGAAGATATTTCCTTTTCCAGCATAGGTCTCAAAGTGATCCAAATAAACACTTGCAGATTCTACAAAAGGAGTGTTTCCAAACTGCTCTATCAGAGGGAATGTTCAAGTCTGTGAGTTGAATGCAGTAATCACACAGAAGTTTGTGAGAATGCTTCTGTCTAGTTTCAGGTGGAGATATTTCTTTTCCCAGCATAGGCCTCAAAGCCCTCCAAATATCCACTTGCAGACTCTACAAAAAGAGTGTTTCAAAACTGCTCTTTCAAAAGGATGGCTCAAGTCGGTGAGTTGAATGCACTCATCACAAAGAACTTTCTGAGAATGCTTCTGTGTAGTTGTTATGTGAAGATACTTCCTTTTCCAGCACAGGCCTCAGTGCGCTCGAAATAAACACTTGCAGATCCTACGAAAGGAGTGTTTCAAAACTGTCCTATCAAAATAAACGTTCAAGTCTGTGAGTTGAATGCAGTCATCACACAGAAGTTTCTGAGAATGCTTCTGTGTAGTTTTTAGGTGAAGATATTTCATTTCCCAGCACAGGCCTCAGAGCGCTCCAAATATGCATTTGCAGATTCTACAAAAAGAGAGCTTGAAAACTCTTCCACCAAAAAGAGGCTTCAACTCTATGAGTAGAATGCACTCATCACAAAGAAGTTTCTGAGAATGCTTCTGTCTAGTTTTTATGTGAAGATATTTCCTTTTCCAGCATAGGCGTCAAAGCGCTCCAAATAAACACTTGCAGATTCTACTAAAGGAGTGTTTCCAAACTGCTCTATCAAAGGCAATGTTCAAGTCTGTGAGTTGAATGCACTCATCACAGAGAAGTTTCTGAGAATGCTTCTGTGTAGTTTTTAGGTGAAGATATTTCCTTTTCCAGCATAGGCGTCAAAGCGATCCAAATAAACACTTGCAGATTCTACAAAAGGAGTGTATCCAAACTGCTCTATCAGAGGGAATGTTCAAGTCTGTGAGTTGAATGCAGTCATCACACAGAAGTTTGTGAGAATGCTTCTGTCTAGTTTTTAGGTGAAGATATTTCTTTTCCCAGAATAGGCCCTAAAGCGCTCCAAATTTCCACTTGCAGATTCTACAAAAAGAGTGTTTCAAAACTGCTCTTTCAAAAGGAAGGCTCAAGTCTGTGAGTTGAATGCACTCATCACAAAGAAGTTTCTGAGAATGCTTCTGTGTAGTTTTTAGGTGAAGATATTTCCTTTTCCAGCATAGGCGTCAAAGCGATCCAAATAAACACTTGCAGATTCTACAAAAGGAGTCTACCCAAACTGCTCTATCAGAGGGAATGTTCAAGTCTGTGAGTTGAATGCAGTCATCACACAGAAGTTTGTGAGAATGCTTCTGTCTAGTTTTTAGGTGAAGATATTTCTTTTCCCAGAATAGGCCCTAAAGCGCTCCAAATTTCCACTTGCAGATTCTACAAAAAGAGTGTTTCAAAACTGCTCTTTCAAAAGGAAGGCTCAAGTCTGTGAGTTGAATGCACTCATTACAAAGAAGTTTCTGAGAATGCTTCTGTGTAGTTGTTATGTGAAGATACTTCCTTTTCCAGCATTGGCCTCAAAGCGCTCGAAATAAACACTTGCAGATTCTACGAAAGGAGTGTTTCAAAACTGTCCTATCAAAAGAAACGTTCAAGTCTGTGAGTTGAATGCACTCATCACAGAGAAGTTTCTGAGAATGCTTCTCTGTAGTTTTTAGGTGAAGATATTTCCTTTTCCAGCATAGGCGTCAAAGAGATCCAAATAAGCCCTTGCAGATTCTACAAAAGGAGTGTTTCCAAACTGCTCTATCAGAGGGAATGTTCAAGTCTGTGAGTTGAATGCAGTAATCACACAGAAGTTTGTGAGAATGCTTCTGTCTAGTTTTTAGGTGAAGATATTTCATTTCCCAGAATAGGCCTGAAAGCGCTCCAAATTTCCACTTGCAGATTCTACAAAAAGAGTGTTTCAAAACTACTCTTTCAAAAGGAAGGCTCAAGTCTGTGAGTTGAATGCACTCATCACAAAGAAGTTTCTGAGAATGCTTCTGTGTAGTTGTTATGTGAAGACACTTCCTTTTCCAGCATAGGCCCCAAAGCGCTCGAAATAAACACTTGCAGATTCTACGAAAGGAGTGTTTCAAAACTGTCCTATGAAAAGAAACGTTCAAGTCTGTGAGTTGAATGCACTCATCACAGAGAAGTTTCTGAGAATGCTTCTGTGTAGTTTTTAGGTGAAGATATTTCCTTTTCCAGCATAGGCGTCAAAGCGATCCAAATAAGCCCTTGCAGATTCTACAAAAGGAGTGTTTCCAAACTGCTCTATCAGAGGGAATGTTCAAGTCTGTGAGTTGAATGCAGTAATCACACAGAAGTTTGTGAGAATGCTTCTGTCTAGTTTTTAGGTGAAGATATTTCATTTCCCAGAATAGGCCTGAAAGCGCTCCAAATTTCCACTTGCAGATTCTACAAAAAGAGTGTTTCAAAACTACTCTTTCAAAAGGAAGGCTCAAGTCTGTGAGTTGAATGCACTCATCACAAAGAAGTTTCTGAGAATGCTTCTGTGTAGTTGTTATGTGAAGATACTTCCTTTTCCAGCATAGGCCCCAAAGCGCTCGAAATAAACACTTGCAGATTCTACGAAAGGAGTGTTTCAAAACTGTCCTATGAAAAGAAACGTTCAAGTCTGTGAGTTGAATGCACTCATCACAGAGAAGTTTCTGAGAATGCTTCTGTGTAGTTTTTAGGTGAAGATATATCCTTTTCCAGCATAGGCGTCAAAGCGATCCAAATAAACACTTGCAGATTCTACAAAAGGAGTGTTTCCACACTGCTCTATCAAGAGGAATGTTCAAGTCTGTGAGTAGAATGCACTCACCACAAAGAAGTTTCTGAGAATGCTTCTGTCTAGTTTTTATGTGAAGATATTTCCTTTTCCAGCATAGGCGTCAAAGCGCTCCAAATAAACACTTGCAGATTCTACAAAAGGAGTGTTTCCAAACTGCTCTATCAGAGGTAATGTTCAAGTCTGTGAGTTGAATGCACTAGTCAGACAGAAGTTTGTGAGAATGCTTCTGTGTAGTTTTTAGGTGAAGATATTTCCTTTTCCAGCATAGGTCTCAAAGTGATCCAAATAAACACTTGCAGATTCTACAAAAGGAGTGTTTCCAAACTGCTCTATCAGAGGGAATGTTCAAGTCTGTGAGTTGAATGCAGTAATCACACAGAAGTTTGTGAGAATGCTTCTGTCTAGTTTCAGGTGGAGATATTTCTTTTCCCAGCATAGGCCTCAAAGCCCTCCAAATATCCACTTGCAGACTCTACAAAAAGAGTGTTTCAAAACTGCTCTTTCAAAAGGATGGCTCAAGTCGGTGAGTTGAATGCACTCATCACAAAGAACTTTCTGAGAATGCTTCTGTGTAGTTGTTATGTGAAGATACTTTCTTTTCCAGCACAGGCCTCAGTGCGCTCGAAATAAACACTTGCAGATCCTACGAAAGGAGTGTTTCAAAACTGTCCTATCAAAATAAACGTTCAAGTCTGTGAGTTGAATGCAGTCATCACACAGAAGTTTCTGAGAATGCTTCTGTGTAGTTTTTAGGTGAAGATATTTCATTTCCCAGCACAGGCCTCAGAGCGCTCCAAATATGCATTTGCAGATTCTACAAAAAGAGAGCTTGAAAACTCTTCCACCAAAAAGAGGCTTCAACTCTATGAGTAGAATGCACTCATCACAAAGAAGTTTCTGAGAATGCTTCTGTCTAGTTTTTATGTGAAGATATTTCCTTTTCCAGCATAGGCGTCAAAGCGCTCCAAATAAACACTTCAGATTCTACTAAAGGAGTGTTTCCAAACTGCTCTATCAAAGGCAATGTTCAAGTCTGTGAGTTGAATGCACTCATCACAGAGAAGTTTCTGAGAATGCTTCTGTGTAGTTTTTAGGTGAAGATATTTCCTTTTCCAGCATAGGCGTCAAAGCGATCCAAATAAACATTTGCAGATTCTACAAAAGGAGTGTATCCAAACTGCTCTATCAGAGGGAATGTTCAAGTCTGTGAGTTGAATGCAGTAATCACACAGAAGTTTGTGAGAATGCTTCTGTCTAGTTTTTAGGTGAAGATATTTCTTTTCCCAGAATAGGCCCTAAAGCGCTCCAAATTTCCACTTGCAGATTCTACAAAAAGAGTGTTTCAAAACTGCTCTTTCAAAAGGAAGGCTCAAGTCTGTGAGTTGAATACACTCATAACAAATAAATTTCTGAGAATGCTTCTGTGTAGTTTTTAGGTGAAGATATTTCCTTTTCCAGCATAGGCGTCAAAGCGATCCAAATAAACACTTGCAGATTCTACAAAAGGAGTCTATCCAAACTGCTCTATCAGAGGGAATGTTCAAGTCTGTGAGTTGAATGCAGTCATCACACAGAAGTTTGTGAGAATGCTTCTGTCTAGTTTTTAGGTGAAGATATTTCTTTTCCCAGAATAGGCCCTAAAGCGCTCCAAATTTCCACTTGCAGATTCTACAAAAAGAGTGTTTCAAAACTGCTCTTTCAAAAGGAAGGCTCAAGTCTGTGAGTTAAATGCACTCATCACAAAGAAGTTTCTGAGAATGCTTCTGTGTAGTTGTTATGTGAAGATACTTCCTTTTCCAGCATAGGCCTCAAAGCGCTCGAAATAAACACTTGCAGATTCTACGACAGGAGTGTTTCTAAACTGTCCTATCAAAAGAAACGTTCACGTCTGTGAGTTGAATGCACTCATCACAGAGAAGTTTCTGAGAATGCTTCTGTGTAGTTTTTAGGTGAAGATATTTCCTTTTCCAGCATAGGCGTCAAAGCGATCCAAATAAGCCCTTGCAGATTCTACAAAAGGAGTGTTTCCAAACTGCTCTATCAGAGGGAATGTTCAAGTCTGTGAGTTGAATGCAGTAATCACACAGAAGTTTGTGAGAATGCTTCTGTCTAGTTTTTAGGTGAAGATATTTCATTTCCCAGAATAGGCCTGAAAGCGCTCCAAATTTCCACTTGCAGATTCTACAAAAAGAGTGTTTCAAAACTACTCTTTCAAAAGGAAGGCTCAAGTCTGTGAGTTGAATGCACTCATCACAAAGAAGTTTCTGAGAATGCTTCTGTGTAGTTGTTATGTGAAGACACTTCCTTTTCCAGCATAGGCCCCAAAGCGCTCGAAATAAACACTTGCAGATTCTACGAAAGGAGTGTTTCAAAACTGTCCTATGAAAAGAAACGTTCAAGTCTGTGAGTTGAATGCACTCATCACAGAGAAGTTTCTGAGAATGCTTCTGTGTAGTTTTTAGGTGAAGATATTTCCTTTTCCAGCATAGGCGTCAAAGCGATCCAAATAAGCCCTTGCAGATTCTACAAAAGGAGTGTTTCCAAACTGCTCTATCAGAGGGAATGTTCAAGTCTGTGAGTTGAATGCAGTAATCACACAGAAGTTTGTGAGAATGCTTCTGTCTAGTTTTTAGGTGAAGATATTTCATTTCCCAGAATAGGCCTGAAAGCGCTCCAAATTTCCACTTGCAGATTCTACAAAAAGAGTGTTTCAAAACTACTCTTTCAAAAGGAAGGCTCAAGTCTGTGAGTTGAATGCACTCATCACAAAGAAGTTTCTGAGAATGCTTCTGTGTAGTTGTTATGTGAAGATACTTCCTTTTCCAGCATAGGCCCCAAAGCGCTCGAAATAAACACTTGCAGATTCTACGAAAGGAGTGTTTCAAAACTGTCCTATGAAAAGAAACGTTCAAGTCTGTGAGTTGAATGCACTCATCACAGAGAAGTTTCTGAGAATGCTTCTTTGTAGTTTTTAGGTGAAGATATATCCTTTTCCAGCATAGGCGTCAAAGCGATCCAAATAAACACTTGCAGATTCTACAAAAGGAGTGTTTCCACACTGCTCTATCAAGAGGAATGTTCAAGTCTGTGAGTAGAATGCACTCACCACAAAGAAGTTTCTGAGAATGCTTCTGTCTAGTTTTTATGTGAAGATATTTCCTTTTCCAGCATAGGCGTCAAAGCGCTCCAAATAAACACTTGCAGATTCTACAAAAGGAGTGTTTCCAAACTGCTCTATCAGAGGGAATGTTCAAGTCTGTGAGTTGAATGCACTAGTCAGACAGAAGTTTGTGAGAATGCTTCTGTGTAGTTTTTAGGTGAAGATATTTCCTTTTCCAGCATAGGTCTCAAAGTGATCCAAATAAACACTTGCAGATTCTACAAAAGGAGTGTTTCCAAACTGCTCTATCAGAGGGAATGTTCAAGTCTGTGAGTTGAATGCAGTAATCACACAGAAGTTTGTGAGAATGCTTCTGTCTAGTTTCAGGTGGAGATATTTCTTTTCCCAGCATAGGCCTCAAAGCCCTCCAAATATCCACTTGCAGACTCTACAAAAAGAGTGTTTCAAAACTGCTCTTTCAAAAGGATGGCTCAAGTCGGTGAGTTGAATGCACTCATCACAAAGAACTTTCTGAGAATGCTTCTGTGTAGTTGTTATGTGAAGATACTTTCTTTTCCAGCACAGGCCTCAGTGCGCTCGAAATAAACACTTGCAGATCCTACGAAAGGAGTGTTTCAAAACTGTCCTATCAAAATAAACGTTCAAGTCTGTGAGTTGAATGCAGTCATCACACAGAAGTTTCTGAGAATGCTTCTGTGTAGTTTTTAGGTGAAGATATTTCATTTCCCAGCACAGGCCTCAGAGCGCTCCAAATATGCATTTGCAGATTCTACAAAAAGAGAGCTTGAAAACTCTTCCACCAAAAAGAGGCTTCAACTCTATGAGTAGAATGCACTCATCACAAAGAAGTTTCTGAGAATGCTTCTGTCTAGTTTTTATGTGAAGATATTTCCTTTTCCAGCATAGGCGTCAAAGCGCTCCAAATAAACACTTCAGATTCTACTAAAGGAGTGTTTCCAAACTGCTCTATCAAAGGCAATGTTCAAGTCTGTGAGTTGAATGCACTCATCACAGAGAAGTTTCTGAGAATGCTTCTGTGTAGTTTTTAGGTGAAGATATTTCCTTTTCCAGCATAGGCGTCAAAGCGATCCAAATAAACATTTGCAGATTCTACAAAAGGAGTGTATCCAAACTGCTCTATCAGAGGGAATGTTCAAGTCTGTGAGTTGAATGCAGTAATCACACAGAAGTTTGTGAGAATGCTTCTGTCTAGTTTTTAGGTGAAGATATTTCTTTTCCCAGAATAGGCCCTAAAGCGCTCCAAATTTCCACTTGCAGATTCTACAAAAAGAGTGTTTCAAAACTGCTCTTTCAAAAGGAAGGCTCAAGTCTGTGAGTTGAATACACTCATAACAAATAAATTTCTGAGAATGCTTCTGTGTAGTTTTTAGGTGAAGATATTTCCTTTTCCAGCATAGGCGTCAAAGCGATCCAAATAAACACTTGCAGATTCTACAAAAGGAGTCTATCCAAACTGCTCTATCAGAGGGAATGTTCAAGTCTGTGAGTTGAATGCAGTCATCACACAGAAGTTTGTGAGAATGCTTCTGTCTAGTTTTTAGGTGAAGATATTTCTTTTCCCAGAATAGGCCCTAAAGCGCTCCAAATTTCCACTTGCAGATTCTACAAAAAGAGTGTTTCAAAACTGCTCTTTCAAAAGGAAGGCTCAAGTCTGTGAGTTAAATGCACTCATCACAAAGAAGTTTCTGAGAATGCTTCTGTGTAGTTGTTATGTGAAGATACTTCCTTTTCCAGCATAGGCCTCAAAGCGCTCGAAATAAACACTTGCAGATTCTACGACAGGAGTGTTTCTAAACTGTCCTATCAAAAGAAACGTTCACGTCTGTGAGTTGAATGCACTCATCACAGAGAAGTTTCTGAGAATGCTTCTGTGTAGTTTTTAGGTGAAGATATTTCCTTTTCCAGCATAGGCGTCAAAGCGATCCAAATAAGCCCTTGCAGATTCTACAAAAGGAGTGTTTCCAAACTGCTCTATCAGAGGGAATGTTCAAGTCTGTGAGTTGAATGCAGTAATCACACAGAAGTTTGTGAGAATGCTTCTGTCTAGTTTTTAGGTGAAGATATTTCATTTCCCAGAATAGGCCTGAAAGCGCTCCAAATTTCCACTTGCAGATTCTACAAAAAGAGTGTTTCAAAACTACTCTTTCAAAAGGAAGGCTCAAGTCTGTGAGTTGAATGCACTCATCACAAAGAAGTTTCTGAGAATGCTTCTGTGTAGTTGTTATGTGAAGACACTTCCTTTTCCAGCATAGGCCCCAAAGCGCTCGAAATAAACACTTGCAGATTCTACGAAAGGAGTGTTTCAAAACTGTCCTATGAAAAGAAACGTTCAAGTCTGTGAGTTGAATGCACTCATCACAGAGAAGTTTCTGAGAATGCTTCTGTGTAGTTTTTAGGTGAAGATATATCCTTTTCCAGCATAGGCGTCAAAGCGATCCAAATAAACACTTGCAGATTCTACAAAAGGAGTGTTTCCAAACTGCTCTATCAAGAGGAATGTTCAAGTCTGTGAGTAGAATGCACTCACCACAAAGAAGTTTCTGAGAATGCTTCTGTCTAGTTTTTATGTGAAGATATTTCCTTTTCCAGCATAGGCGTCAAAGCGCTCCAAATAAACACTTGCAGATTCTACAAAAGGAGTGTTTCCAAACTGCTCTATCAGAGGGAATGTTCAAGCCTGTGAGTTGAATGCACTAGTCAGACAGAAGTTTGTGAGAATGCTTCTGTGTAGTTTTTAGGTGAAGATATTTCCTTTTCCAGCATAGGTCTCAAAGTGATCCAAATAAACACTTGCAGATTCTACAAAAGGAGTGTTTCCAAACTGCTCTATCAGAGGGAATGTTCAAGTCTGTGAGTTGAATGCAGTAATCACACAGAAGTTTGTGAGAATGCTTCTGTCTAGTTTCAGGTGGAGATATTTCTTTTCCCAGCATAGGCCTCAAAGCCCTCCAAATATCCACTTGCAGACTCTACAAAAAGAGTGTTTCAAAACTGCTCTTTCAAAAGGATGGCTCAAGTCGGTGAGTTCAATGCACTCATCACAAAGAAGTTTCTGAGAATGCTTCTGTGTAGTTGTTATGTGAAGATACTTCCTTTTCCAGCACAGGCCTCAGTGCGCTCGAAATAAACACTTGCAGATCCTACGAAAGGAGTGTTTCAAAACTGTCCTATCAAAATAAACGTTCAAGTCTGTGAGTTGAATGCAGTCATCACACAGAAGTTTCTGAGAATGCTTCTGTGTAGTTTTTAGGTGAAGATATTTCATTTCCCAGCACAGGCCTCAGAGCGCTCCAAATATGCATTTGCAGATTCTACAAAAAGAGAGCTTGAAAACTCTTCCACCAAAAAGAGGCTTCAACTCTATGAGTAGAATGCACTCATCACAAAGAAGTTTCTGAGAATGCTTCTGTCTAGTTTTTATGTGAAGATATTTCCTTTTCCAGCATAGGCGTCAAAGCGCTCCAAATAAACACCTGCAGATTCTACTAAAGGAGTGTTTCCAAACTGCTCTATCAAAGGCAATGTTCAAGTCTGTGAGTTGAATGCACTCATCACAGAGAAGTTTCTGAGAATGCTTCTGTGTAGTTTTTAGGTGAAGATATTTCCTTTTCCAGCATAGGCGTCACAGCGATCCAAATAAACACTTGCAGATTCTACAAAAGGAGTGTATCCAAACTGCTCTATCAGAGGGAACGTTCAAGTCTGTGAGTTGAATGCAGTAATCACACAGAAGTTTGTGAGAATGCTTCTGTCTAGTTTTTAGGTGAAGATATTTCTTTTCCCAGAATAGGCCCTAAAGCGCTCCAAATTTCCACTTGCAGATTCTACAAAAAGAGTGTTTCAAAACTGCTCTTTCAAAAGGAAGGCTCAAGTCTGTGAGTTGAATGCACTCATCACAAAGAAGTTTCTGAGAATGCTTCTGTGTAGTTGTTATGTGAAGATACTTCCTTTTCCAGCATAGGCCTCAAAGCGCTCGAAATAAACACTTGCAGATTCTACGAAAGGAGTGTTTCAAAACTGTCCTATCAAAAGAAACGTTCAAGTCTGTGAGTTGAATGCACTCATCACAGAGAAGTTTCTGAGAATGCTTCTGTGTAGTTTTTAGGTGAAGATATTTCCTTTTCCAGCATAGGCGTCAAAGCGATCCAAATAAGCCCTTGCAGATTCTACAAAAGGAGTGTTTCCAAACTGCTCTATCAGAGGGAATGTTCAAGTCTGTGAGTTGAATGCAGTAATCACACAGAAGTTTGTGAGAATGCTTCTGTCTAGTTTTTAGGTGAAGATATTTCATTTCCCAGAATAGGCCTGAAAGCGCTCCAAATTTCCACTTGCAGATTCTACAAAAAGAGTGTTTCAAAACTACTCTTTCAAAAGGAAGGCTCAAGTCTGTGAGTTGAATGCACTCATCACAAAGAAGTTTCTGAGAATGCTTCTGTGTAGTTGTTATGTGAAGATACTTCCTTTTCCAGCATAGGCCCCAAAGCGCTCGAAATAAACACTTGCAGATTCTACGAAAGGAGTGTTTCAAAACTGTCCTATGAAAAGAAACGTTCAAGTCTGTGAGTTGAATGCACTCATCACAGAGAAGTTTCTGAGAATGCTTCTGTGTAGTTTTTAGGTGAAGATATATCCTTTTCCAGCATAGGCGTCAAAGCGATCCAAATAAACACTTGCAGATTCTACAAAAGGAGTGTTTCCACACTGCTCTATCAAGAGGAATGTTCAAGTCTGTGAGTAGAATGCACTCACCACAAAGAAGTTTCTGAGAATGCTTCTGTCTAGTTTTTATGTGAAGATATTTCCTTTTCCAGCATAGGCGTCAAAGCGCTCCAAATAAACACTTGCAGATTCTACAAAAGGAGTGTTTCCAAACCGCTCTATCAGAGGGAATGTTCAAGTCTGTGAGTTGAATGCACTAGTCAGACAGAAGTTTGTGAGAATGCTTCTGTGTAGTTTTTAGGTGAAGATATTTCCTTTTCCAGCATAGGTCTCAAAGTGATCCAAATAAACACTTGCAGATTCTACAAAAGGAGTGTTTCCAAACTGCTCTATCAGAGGGAATGTTCAAGTCTGTGAGTTGAATGCAGTAATCACACAGAAGTTTGTGAGAATGCTTCTGTCTAGTTTCAGGTGGAGATATTTCTTTTCCCAGCATAGGCCTCAAAGCCCTCCAAATATCCACTTGCAGACTCTACAAAAAGAGTGTTTCAAAACTGCTCTTTCAAAAGGATGGCTCAAGTCGGTGAGTTGAATGCACTCATCACAAAGAACTTTCTGAGAATGCTTCTGTGTAGTTGTTATGTGAAGATACTTCCTTTTCCAGCACAGGCCTCAGTGCGCTCGAAATAAACACTTGCAGATCCTACGAAAGGAGTGTTTCAAAACTGTCCTATCAAAATAAACGTTCAAGTCTGTGAGTTGAATGCAGTCATCACACAGAAGTTTCTGAGAATGCTTCTGTGTAGTTTTTAGGTGAAGATATTTCATTTCCCAGCACAGGCCTCAGAGCGCTCCAAATATGCATTTGCAGATTCTACAAAAAGAGAGCTTGAAAACTCTTCCACCAAAAAGAGGCTTCAACTCTATGAGTAGAATGCACTCATCACAAAGAAGTTTCTGAGAATGCTTCTGTCTAGTTTTTATGTGAAGATATTTCCTTTTCCAGCATAGGCGTCAAAGCGCTCCAAATAAACACTTGCAGATTCTACTAAAGGAGTGTTTCCAAACTGCTCTATCAAAGGCAATGTTCAAGTCTGTGAGTTGAATGCACTCATCACAGAGAAGTTTCTGAGAATGCTTCTGTGTAGTTTTTAGGTGAAGATATTTCCTTTTCCAGCATAGGCGTCAAAGCGATCCAAATAAACATTTGCAGATTCTACAAAAGGAGTGTATCCAAACTGCTCTATCAGAGGGAATGTTCAAGTCTGTGAGTTGAATGCAGTAATCACACAGAAGTTTGTGAGAATGCTTCTGTCTAGTTTTTAGGTGAAGATATTTCTTTTCCCAGAATAGGCCCTAAAGCGCTCCAAATTTCCACTTGCAGATTCTACAAAAAGAGTGTTTCAAAACTGCTCTTTCAAAAGGAAGGCTCAAGTCTGTGAGTTGAATACACTCATAACAAATAAATTTCTGAGAATGCTTCTGTGTAGTTTTTAGGTGAAGATATTTCCTTTTCCAGCATAGGCGTCAAAGCGATCCAAATAAACACTTGCAGATTCTACAAAAGGAGTCTATCCAAACTGCTCTATCAGAGGGAATGTTCAAGTCTGTGAGTTGAATGCAGTCATCACACAGAAGTTTGTGAGAATGCTTCTGTCTAGTTTTTAGGTGAAGATATTTCTTTTCCCAGAATAGGCCTGAAAGCGCTCCAAATTTCCACTTGCAGATTCTACAAAAAGAGTGTTTCAAAACTGCTCTTTCAAAAGGAAGGCTCAAGTCTGTGAGTTAAATGCACTCATCACAAAGAAGTTTCTGAGAATGCTTCTGTGTAGTTGTTATGTGAAGATACTTCCTTTTCCAGCATAGGCCTCAAAGCGCTCGAAATAAACACTTGCAGATTCTACGACAGGAGTGTTTCCAAACTGTCCTATCAAAAGAAACGTTCACGTCTGTGAGTTGAATGCACTCATCACAGAGAAGTTTCTGAGAATGCTTCTGTGTAGTTTTTAGGTGAAGATATTTCCTTTTCCAGCATAGGCGTCAAAGCGATCCAAATAAGCCCTTGCAGATTCTACAAAAGGAGTGTTTCCAAACTGCTCTATCAGAGGGAATGTTCAAGTCTGTGAGTTGAATGCAGTAATCACACAGAAGTTTGTGAGAATGCTTCTGTCTAGTTTTTAGGTGAAGATATTTCATTTCCCAGAATAGGTCTGAAAGCGCTCCAAATTTCCACTTGCAGATTCTACAAAAAGAGTGTTTCAAAACTACTCTTTCAAAAGGAAGGCTCAAGTCTGTGAGTTGAATGCACTCATCACAAAGAAGTTTCTGAGAATGCTTCTGTGTAGTTGTTATGTGAAGACACTTCCTTTTCCAGCATAGGCCCCAAAGCGCTCGAAATAAACACTTGCAGATTCTACGAAAGGAGTGTTTCAAAACTGTCCTATGAAAAGCAACGTTCAAGTCTGTGAGTTGAATGCACTCATCACAGAGAAGTTTCTGAGAATGCTTCTGTCTAGTTTTTATGTGAAGATATTTCCTTTTCCAGCATAGGCGTCAAAGCGCTCCAAATAAACACTTGCAGATTCTACAAAAGGAGTGTTTCCAAACTGCTCTATCAGAGGGAATGTTCAAGTCTGTGAGTTGAATGCACTAGTCAGACAGAAGTTTGTGAGAATGCTTCTGTGTAGTTTTTAGGTGAAGATATTTCCTTTTCCAGCATAGGTCTCAAAGTGATCCAAATAAACACTTGCAGATTCTACAAAAGGAGTGTTTCCAAACTGCTCTATCAGAGGGAATGTTCAAGTCTGTGAGTTGAATGCAGTAATCACACAGAAGTTTGTGAGAATGCTTCTGTCTAGTTTCAGGTGGAGATATTTCTTTTCCCAGCATAGGCCTCAAAGCCCTCCAAATATCCACTTGCAGACTCTACAAAAAGAGTGTTTCAAAACTGCTCTTTCAAAAGGATGGCTCAAGTCGGTGAGTTGAATGCACTCATCACAAAGAAGTTTCTGAGAATGCTTCTGTGTAGTTGTTATGTGAAGATACTTCCTTTTCCAGCACAGGCCTCAGTGCGCTCGAAATAAACACTTGCAGATCCTACGAAAGGAGTGTTTCAAAACTGTCCTATCAAAATAAACGTTCAAGTCTGTGAGTTGAATGCAGTCATCACACAGAAGTTTCTGAGAATGCTTCTGTGTAGTTTTTAGGTGAAGATATTTCATTTCCCAGCACAGGCCTCAGAGCGCTCCAAATATGCATTTGCAGATTCTACAAAAAGAGAGCTTGAAAACTCTTCCACCAAAAAGAGGCTTCAACTCTATGAGTAGAATGCACTCATCACAAAGAAGTTTCTGAGAATGCTTCTGTCTAGTTTTTATGTGAAGATATTTCCTTTTCCAGCATAGGCGTCAAAGCGCTCCAAATAAACACCTGCAGATTCTACTAAAGGAGTGTTTCCAAACTGCTCTATCAAAGGCAATGTTCAAGTCTGTGAGTTGAATGCACTCATCACAGAGAAGTTTCTGAGAATGCTTCTGTGTAGTTTTTAGGTGAAGATATTTCCTTTTCCAGCATAGGCGTCACAGCGATCCAAATAAACACTTGCAGATTCTACAAAAGGAGTGTATCCAAACTGCTCTATCAGAGGGAACGTTCAAGTCTGTGAGTTGAATGCAGTAATCACACAGAAGTTTGTGAGAATGCTTCTGTCTAGTTTTTAGGTGAAGATATTTCTTTTCCCAGAATAGGCCCTAAAGCGCTCCAAATTTCCACTTGCAGATTCTACAAAAAGAGTGTTTCAAAACTGCTCTTTCAAAAGGAAGGCTCAAGTCTGTGAGTTGAATGCACTCATCACAAAGAAGTTTCTGAGAATGCTTCTGTGTAGTTGTTATGTGAAGATACTTCCTTTTCCAGCATAGGCCTCAAAGCGCTCGAAATAAACACTTGCAGATTCTACGAAAGGAGTGTTTCAAAACTGTCCTATCAAAAGAAACGTTCAAGTCTGTGAGTTGAATGCACTCATCACAGAGAAGTTTCTGAGAATGCTTCTGTGTAGTTTTTAGGTGAAGATATTTCCTTTTCCAGCATAGGCGTCAAAGCGATCCAAATAAGCCCTTGCAGATTCTACAAAAGGAGTGTTTCCAAACTGCTCTATCAGAGGGAATGTTCAAGTCTGTGAGTTGAATGCAGTAATCACACAGAAGTTTGTGAGAATGCTTCTGTCTAGTTTTTAGGTGAAGATATTTCATTTCCCAGAATAGGCCTTAAAGCGCTCCAAATTTCCACTTGCAGATTCTACAAAAAGAGTGTTTCAAAACTACTCTTTCAAAAGGAAGGCTCAAGTCTGTGAGTTGAATGCACTCATCACAAAGAAGTTTCTGAGAATGCTTCTGTGTAGTTGTTATGTGAAGATACTTCCTTTTCCAGCATAGGCCCCATAGCGCTCGAAATAAACACTTGCAGATTCTACGAAAGGAGTGTTTCAAAACTGTCCTATGAAAAGAAACGTTCAGGTCTGTGAGTTGAATGCACTCATCACAGAGAAGTTTCTGAGAATGCTTCTGTGTAGTTTTTAGGTGAAGATATATCCTTTTCCAGCATAGGCGTCAAAGCGATCCAAATAAACACTTGCAGATTCTACAAAAGGAGTGTTTCCAAACTGCTCTATCAAGAGGAATGTTCAAGTCTGTGAGTAGAATGCACTCACCACAAAGAAGTTTCTGAGAATGCTTCTGTCTAGTTTTTATGTGAAGATATTTCCTTTTCCAGCATAGGCGTCAAAGCGCTCCAAATAAACACTTGCAGATTCTACAAAAGGAGTGTTTCCAAACCGCTCTATCAGAGGGAATGTTCTAGTCCGTGAGTTGAATGCACTAGTCAGACAGAAGTTTGTGAGAATGCTTCTGTGTAGTTTTTAGGTGAAGATATTTCCTTTTCCAGCATAGGTCTCAAAGTGATCCAAATAAACACTTGCAGATTCTACAAAACGAGTGTTTAAAAACTGCTCTATCAGAGGGAATGTTCAAGTCTGTGAGATGAATGCAGTAATCACACAGAAGTTTGTGAGAATGCTTCTGTCTAGTTTCAGGTGGAGATATTTCTTTTCCCAGCATAGGCCTCAAAGCCCTCCAAATATCCACTTGCAGACTCTACAAAAAGAGTGTTTCAAAACTGCTCTTTCAAAAGGATGGCTCAAGTCGGTGAGTTGAATGCACTCATCACAAAGAAGTTTCTGAGAATGCTTCTGTGTAGTTGTTATGTGAAGATACTTCCTTTTCCAGCACAGGCCTCAGTGCGCTCGAAATAAACACTTGCAGATCCTACGAAAGGAGTGTTTCAAAACTGTCCTATCAAAAGAAACGTTCAAGTCTGTGAGTTGAATGCACTCATCACAGAGAAGTTTCTGAGAATGCTTCTGTGTAGTTTTTAGGTGAAGATATTTCCTTTTCCAGCATAGGCGTCAAAGCGATCCAAATAAGCCCTTGCAGATTCTACAAAAGGAGTGTTTCCAAACTGCTCTATCAGAGGGAATGTTCAAGTCTGTGAGTTGAATGCAGTAATCACACAGAAGTTTGTGAGAATGCTTCTGTCTAGTTTTTAGGTGAAGATATTTCATTTCCCAGAATAGGCCTGAAAGCGCTCCAAATTTCCACTTGCAGATTCTACAAAAAGAGTGTTTCAAAACTACTCTTTCAAAAGGAAGGCTCAAGTCTGTGAGTTGAATGCACTCATCACAAAGAAGTTTCTGAGAATGCTTCTGTGTAGTTTTTATGTGAAGATACTTCCTTTTCCAGCATAGGTCCCAAAGCGCTCGAAATAAACACTTCCAGATTCTACGAAAGGAGTGTTTCAAAACTGTCCTATGAAGAGAAACGTTCAAGTCTGTGAGTTGAATGCACTCACCACAGAGAAGTTTCTGAGAATGCTTCTGTGTAGTTTTTAGGTGAAGATATATCCTTTTCCAGCATAGGCGTCAAAGCGATCCAAATAAACACTTGCAGATTCTACAAAAGGAGTGTTTCCAAACTGCTCTATCAAGAGGAATGTTCAAGTCTGTGAGTAGAATGCACTCACCACAAAGAAGTTTCTGAGAATGCTTCTGTCTAGTTTTTATGTGAAGATATTTCCTTTTCCAGCATAGGCGTCAAGGCGCTCCAAATAAACACTTGCAGATTCTACAAAAGGAGTGTTTCCAAACTGCTCTATCAGAGGGAATGTTCAAGTCTGTGAGTTGAATGCACTAGTCACACAGAAGTTTGTGAGAATGCTTCTGTGTAGTTTTTAGGTGAAGATATTTCCTTTTCCAGCATAGGTCTCAAAGTGATCCAAATAAACACTTGCAGATTCTACAAAAGGAGTGTTTCCAAACTGCTCTATCAGAGGGAATGCTCAAGTCTGTGAGTTGAATGCAGTAATCACACAGAAGTTTGTGAGAATGCTTCTGTCTAGTTTCAGGTGGAGATATTTCTTTTCCCAGCATAGGCCTCAAAGCCCTCCAAGTATCCACTTGCAGACTCTACAAAAAGAGTGTTTCAAAACTGCTCTTTCAAAAGGATGGCTCAAGTCGGTGGGTTGAATGCACTTATCACAAAGAACTTTCTGAGAATGCTTCTGTGTAGTTGTTATGTGAAGATACTTCCTTTTCCAGCACAGGCCTCAGTGCGCTCGAAATAAACACTTGCAGATCCTACGAAAGGAGTGTTTCAAAACTGTCCTATCAAAATAAACGTTCAAGTCTGTGAGTTGAATGCAGTCATCACACAGAAGTTTCTGAGAATGCTTCTGTGTAGTTTTTAGGTGAAGATACTTCATTTCCCAGCACAGGCCTCAGAGCGCTCCAAATATGCATTTGCAGATTCTACAAAAAGAGAGCTTGAAAACTCTTCCACCAAAAAGAGGCTTCAACTCTATGAGTAGAATGCACTCATCACAAAGAAGTTTCTGAGAATGCTTCTGTCTAGTTTTTATGTGAAGATATTTCCTTTTCCAGCATAGGCGTCAAAGCGCTCCAAATAAACACTTGCAGATTCTACTAAAGGAGTGTTTCCAAACTGCTCTATCAAAGGCAATGTTCAAGTCTGTGAGTTGAATGCACTCATCACAGAGAAGTTTCTGAGAATGCTTCTGTGTAGTTTTTAGGTGAAGATATTTCCTTTTCCAGCATAGGCGTCAAAGCGATCCAAATAAACACTTGCAGATTCTACAAAAGGAGTGTATCCAAACTGCTCTATCACAGGGAATGTTCAAGTCTGTGAGTTGAATGCAGTCATCACACAGAAGTTTGTGAGAATGCTTCTGTCTAGTTTTTGGGTGAAGATATTTCTTTTCCCAGAATAGGCCCTAAAGCGCTCCAAATTTCCACTTGCAGATTCTACAAAAAGAGTGTTTCAAAACTGCTCTTTCAAAAGGACGGCTCAAGTCTGTGAGTTGAATGCACTCATTACAAAGAAGTTTCTGAGAATGCTTCTGTGTAGTTGTTATGTGAAGATACTTCCTTTTCCAGCATAGGCCTCAAAGCGCTCGAAATAAACACTTGCAGATTCTACGAAAGGAGTGTTTCAAAACTGTCCTATCAAAAGAAACGTTCAAGTCTGTGAGTTGAATGCACTCATCACAGAGAAGTTTCTGAGAATGCTTCTGTGTAGTTTTTAGGTGAAGATATTTCCTTTTCCAGCATAGGCGTCAAAGCGATCCAAATAAGCCCTTGCAGATTCTACAAAAGGAGTGTTTCCAAACTGCTCTATCAGAGGGAATGTTCAAGTCTGTGAGTTGAATGCAGTAATCACACAGAAGTTTGTGAGAATGCTTCTGTCTAGTTTTTAGGTGAAGATATTTCATTTCCCAGAATAGGCCTGAAAGCGCTCCAAATTTCCACTTGCAGATTCTACAAAAAGAGTGTTTCAAAACTACTCTTTCAAAAGGAAGGCTCAAGTCTGTGAGTTGAATGCACTCATCACAAAGAAGTTTCTGAGAATGCTTCTGTGTAGTTGTTATGTGAAGATACTTCCTTTTCCAGCATAGGCCCCAAAGCGCTCGAAATAAACACTTGCAGATTCTACGAAAGGAGTGTTTCAAAACTGTCCTATGAAAAGAAACGTTCAAGTCTGTGAGTTGAATGCACTCATCACAGAGAAGTTTCTGAGAATGCTTCTGTGTAGTTTTTAGGTGAAGATATATCCTTTTCCAGCATAGGCGTCAAAGCGATCCAAATAAACACTTGCAGATTCTACAAAAGGAGTGTTTCCAAACTGCTCTATCAGAGGGAATGTTCAAGGCCGTGAGTTGAATGCACTAGTCAGACAGAAGTTTGTGAGAATGCTTCTGTGTAGTTTTTAGGTGAAGATATTTCCTTTTCCAGCATAGGTCTCAAAGTGATCCAAATAAACACTTGCAGATTCTACAAAAGGAGTGTTTCCAAACTGCTCTATCAGAGGGAATGTTCAAGTCTGTGAGTTGAATGCAGTAATCACACAGAAGTTTGTGAGAATGCTTCTGTCTAGTTTCAGGTGGAGATATTTCTTTTCCCAGCATAGGCCTCAAAGCCCTCCAAATATCCACTTGCAGACTCTACAAAAGAGTGTTTCAAAACTGCTCTTTCAAAAGGATGGCTCAAGTCTGTGAGTTGAATGCACTCATCACAAAGAAGTTTCTGAGAATGCTTCTGTGTAGTTGTTATGTGAAGATACTTCCTTTTCCAGCACAGGCCTCAGTGCGCTCGAAATAAACACTTGCAGATCCTACGAAAGGAGTGTTTCAAAACTGTCCTATCAAAATAAGCGTTCAAGTCTGTAAGTTGAATGCAGTCATCACACAGAAGTTTCTGAGAATGCTTCTGTGTAGTTTTTAGGTGAAGATATTTCCTTTTCCAGAATAGGCGTCAAAGCGATCCAAATAAACACTTGCAGATTCTACAAAAGGAGTGTATCCAAACTGCTCTATCAGAGGGAATGTTCAAGTCTGTGAGTTGAATGCAGTAATCAGACAGAAGTTTGTGAGAATGCTTCTGTCTAGTTTTTAGGTGAAGATATTTCTTTTCCCAGAATAGGCCCTAAAGCGCTCCAAATTTCCACTTGCAGATTCTACAAAAAGAGTGTTTCAAAACTGCTCTTTCAAAAGGAAGGCTCAAGTCTGTTAGTTGAACGCACTCATCACAAAGAAGTTTCTGAGAATGCTTCTGTGTAGTTTTTAGGTGAAGATATTTCCTTTTCCAGCATAGGCGTCAAAGCGATCCAAATAAACACTTGCAGATTCTACAAAAGGAGTCTATCCAAACTGCTCTATCAGAGGGAATGTTCAAGTCTGTGAGTTGAATGCAGTAATCACACAGAAGTTTGTGAGAATGCTTCTGTCTAGTTTTTAGGTGAAGATATTTCTTTTCCCAGAATAGGCCCTAAAGCGCTCCAAATTTCCACTTGCAGATTCTACAAAAAGAGTGTTTCAAAACTGCTCTTTCAAAAGGAAGGCTCAAGTCTGTGAGTTGAATGCACTCATCACAAAGAAGTTTCTGAGAATGCTTCTGTGTAGTTGTTATGTGAAGATACTTCCTTTTCCAGCATATGCCTCAAAGCGCTCGAAATAAACACTTGCAGATTCTACGAAAGGAGTGTTTCAAAACTGTCCTATCAAAAGAAACGTTCAAGTCTGTGAGTTGAATGCACTCATCACAGAGAAGTTTCTGAGAATGCTTCTGTGTAGTTTTTAGGTGAAGATATTTCCTTTTCCAGCATAGGCGTCAAAGCGATCCAAATAAGCCCTTGCAGATTCTACAAAAGGAGTGTTTCCAAACTGCTCTATCAGAGGGAATGTTCAAGTCTGTGAGTTGAATGCAGTAATCACACAGAAGTTTGTGAGAATGCTTCTGTCTAGTTTTTAGGTGAAGATATTTCATTTCCCAGAATAGGCCTGAAAGCGCTCCAAATTTCCACTTGCAGATTCTACAAAAAGAGTGTTTCAAAACTACTCTTTCAAAAGGAAGGCTCAAGTCTGTGAGTTGAATGCACTCATCACAAAGAAGTTTCTGAGAATGCTTCTGTGTAGTTGTTATGTGAAGATACTTCCTTTTCCAGCATAGGCCCCAAAGCGCTCGAAATAAACACTTGCAGATTCTACGAAAGGAGTGTTTCAAAACTGTCCTATGAAAAGAAACGTTCAAGTCTGTGAGTTGAATGCACTCATCACAGAGAAGTTTCTGAGAATGCTTCTGTGTAGTTTTTAGGTGAAGATATATCCTTTTCCAGCATAGGCGTCAAAGCGATCCAAATAAACACTTGCAGATTCTACAAAAGGAGTGTTTCCAAACTGCTCTATCAAGAGGAATGTTCAAGTCTGTGAGTAGAATGCACTCACCACAAAGAAGTTTCTGAGAATGCTTCTGTCTAGTTTTTATGTGAAGATATTTCCTTTTCCAGCATAGGCGTCAAAGCGCTCCAAATAAACACTTGCAGATTCTACAAAAGGAGTGTTTCCAAACTGCTCTATCAGAGGGAATGTTCAAGTCTGTGAGTTGAATGCACTAGTCAGACAGAAGTTTGTGAGAATGCTTCTGTGTAGTTTTTAGGTGAAGATATTTCCTTTTCCAGCATAGGTCTCAAAGTGATCCAAATAAACACTTGCAGATTCTACAAAAGGAGTGTTTCCAAACTGCTCTATCAGAGGGAATGTTCAAGTCTGTGAGTTGAATGCAGTAATCACACAGAAGTTTGTGAGAATGCTTCTGTCTAGTTTCAGGTGGAGATATTTCTTTTCCCAGCATAGGCCTCAAAGCCCTCCAAATATCCACTTGCAGACTCTACAAAAAGAGTGTTTCAAAACTGCTCTTTCAAAAGGATGGCTCAAGCCGGTGAGTTGAATGCACTCATCACAAAGAACTTTCTGAGAATGCTTCTGTGTAGTTGTTATGTGAAGATACTTCCTTTTCCAGCACAGGCCTCAGTGCGCTCGAAATAAACACTTGCAGATCCTACGAAAGGAGTGTTTCAAAACTGTCCTATCAAAATAAACGTTCAAGTCTGTGAGTTGAATGCAGTCATCACACAGAAGTTTCTGAGAATGCTTCTGTGTAGTTTTTAGGTGAAGATATTTCATTTCCCAGCACAGGCCTCAGAGCGCTCCAAATATGCATTTGCAGATTCTACAAAAAGAGAGCTTGAAAACTCTTCCACCAAAAAGAGGCTTCAACTCTATGAGTAGAATGCACTCATCACAAAGAAGTTTCTGAGAATGCTTCTGTCTAGTTTTTATGTGAAGATATTTCCTTTTCCAGCATAGGCGTCAAAGCGCTCCAAATAAACACTTGCAGATTCTACTAAAGGAGTGTTTCCAAACTGCTCTATCAAAGGCAATGTTCAAGTCTGTGAGTTGAATGCACTCATCACAGAGAAGTTTCTGAGAATGCTTCTGTGTAGTTTTTAGGTGAAGATATTTCCTTTTCCAGCATAGGCGTCAAAGCGATCCAAATAAACACTTGCAGATTCTACAAAAGGAGGGTATCCAAACTGCTCTATCAGAGGGAATGTTCAAGTCTGTGAGTTGAATGCAGTAATCACACAGAAGTTTGTGAGAATGCTTCTGTCTAGTTTTTAGGTGAAGATATTTCTTTTCCCAGAATAGGCCCTGAAGCGCTCCAAATTTCCACTTGCAGATTCTACAAAAAGAGTGTTTCAAAACTGCTCTTTCAAAAGGAAGGCTCAAGTCTGTGAGTTGAATGCACTCATCACAAAGAAGTTTCTGAGAATGCTTCTGTGTAGTTTTTAGGTGAAGATATTTCCTTTTCCAGCATAGGCGTCAAAGCGATCCAAATAAACACTTGCAGATTCTACAAAAGGAGTCTACCCAAACTGCTCTATCAGAGGGAATGTTCAAGTCTGTGAGTTGAATGCAGTAATCACTCAGAAGTTTGTGAGAATGCTTCTGTCTAGTTTTTAGGTGAAGATATTTCTTTTCCCAGAATAGGCCCTAAAGCGCTCCAAATTTCCACTTGCAGATTCTACAAAAAGAGTGTTTCAAAACTGCTCTTTCAAAAGGAAGGCTCAAGTCTGTGAGTTGAATGCACTCATTACAAAGAAGTTTCTGAGAATGCTTCTGTGTAGTTGTTATGTGAAGATACTTCCTTTTCCAGCATAGGCCTCAAAGCGCTCGAAATAAACACTTGCAGATTCTACGAAAGGAGTGTTTCAAAACTGTCCTATCAAAAGAAACGTTCAAGTCTGTGAGTTGAATGCACTCATCACAGAGAAGTTTCTGAGAATGCTTCTGTGTAGTTTTTAGGTGAAGATATTTCCTTTTCCAGCATAGGCGTCAAAGCGATCCAAATAAGCCCTTGCAGATTCTACAAAAGGAGTGTTTCCAAACTGCTCTATCAGAGGGAATGTTCAAGTCTGTGAGTTGAATGCAGTAATCACACAGAAGTTTGTGAGAATGCTTCTGTCTAGTTTTTAGGTGAAGATATTTCATTTCCCAGAATAGGCCTGAAAGCGCTCCAAATTTCCACTTGCAGATTCTACAAAAAGAGTGTTTCAAAACTACTCTTTCAAAAGGAAGGCTCAAGTCTGTGAGTTGAATGCACTCATCACAAAGAAGTTTCTGAGAATGCTTCTGTGTAGTTGTTATGTGAAGACACTTCCTTTTCCAGCATAGGCCCCAAAGCGCTCGAAATAAACACTTGCAGATTCTACGAAAGGAGTGTTTCAAAACTGTCCTATGAAAAGAAACGTTCAAGTCTGTGAGTTGAATGCACTCATCACAGAGAAGTTTCTGAGAATGCTTCTGTGTAGTTTTTAGGTGAAGATATATCCTTTTCCAGCATAGGCGTCAAAGCGATCCAAATAAACACTTGCAGATTCTACAAAAGGAGTGTTTCCAAACTGCTCTATCAAGAGGAATGTTCAAGTCTGCGAGTAGAATGCACTCACCACAAAGAAGTTTCTGAGAATGCTTCTGTCTAGTTTTTATGTGAAGATATTTCCTTTTCCAGCATAGGCGTCAAAGCGCTCCAAATAAACACTTGCAGATTCTACAAAAGGAGTGTTTCCAAACCGCTCTATCAGAGGGTATGTTCAAGTCTGTGAGTTGAATGCACTAGTCAGACAGAAGTTTGTGAGAATGCTTCTGTGTAGTTTTTAGGTGAAGATATTTCCTTTTCCAGCATAGGTCTCAAAGTGATCCAAATAAACACTTGCAGATTCTACAAAAGGAGTGTTTCCAAACTGCTCTATCAGAGGGAATGTTCAAGTCTGTGAGTTGAATGCAGTAATCACACAGAAGTTTGTGAGAATGCTTCTGTCTAGTTTCAGGTGGAGATATTTCTTTTCCCAGCATAGGCCTCAAAGCCCTCCAAATATCCACTTGCAGACTCTACAAAAAGAGTGTTTCAAAACTGCTCTTTCAAAAGGATAGCTCAAGTCGGTGAGTTGAATGCACTCATCACAAAGAAGTTTCTGAGAATGCTTCTGTGTAGTTGTTATGTGAAGATACTTCCTTTTCCAGCACAGGCCTCAGTGCGCTCGAAATAAACACTTGCAGATCCTACGAAAGGAGTGTTTCAAAACTGTCCTATCAAAATAAACGTTCAAGTCTGTGAGTTGAATGCAGTCATCACACAGAAGTTTCTGAGAATGCTTCTGTGTAGTTTTTAGGTGAAGATATTTCATTTCCCAGCACAGGCCTCAGAGCGCTCCAAATATGCATTTGCAGATTCTACAAAAAGAGAGCTTGAAAACTCTTCCACCAAAAAGAGGCTTCAACTCTATGAGTAGAATGCACTCATCACAAAGAAGTTTCTGAGAATGCTTCTGTCTAGTTTTTAGGTGAAGATATTTCTTTTCCCAGAATAGGCCCTGAAGCGCTCCAAATTTCCACTTGCAGATTCTACAAAAAGAGTGTTTCAAAACTGCTCTTTCAAAAGGAAGGCTCAAGTCTGTGAGTTGAATGCACTCATCACAAAGAAGTTTCTGAGAATGCTTCTGTGTAGTTTTTAGGTGAAGATATTTCCTTTTCCAGCATAGGCGTCAAAGCGATCCAAATAAACACTTGCAGATTCTACAAAAGGAGTCTACCCAAACTGCTCTATCAGAGGGAATGTTCAAGTCTGTGAGTTGAATGCAGTCATCACACAGAAGTTTGTGAGAATGCTTCTGTCTAGTTTTTAGGTGAAGATATTTCTTTTCCCAGAATAGGCCCTAAAGCGCTCCAAATTTCCACTTGCAGATTCTACAAAAAGAGTGTTTCAAAACTGCTCTTTCAAAAGGACGGCTCAAGTCTGTGAGTTGAATGCACTCATTACAAAGAAGTTTCTGAGAATGCTTCTGTGTAGTTGTTATGTGAAGATACTTCCTTTTCCAGCATAGGCCTCAAAGCGCTCGAAATAAACACTTGCAGATTCTACGAAAGGAGTGTTTCAAAACTGTCCTATCAAAAGAAACGTTCAAGTCTGTGAGTTGAATGCACTCATCACAGAGAAGTTTCTGAGAATGCTTCTGTGTAGTTTTTAGGTGAAGATATTTCCTTTTCCAGCATAGGCGTCAAAGCGATCCAAATAAGCCCTTGCAGATTCTACAAAAGGAGTGTTTCCAAACTGCTCTATCAGAGGGAATGTTCAAGTCTGTGAGTTGAATGCAGTAATCACACAGAAGTTTGTGAGAATGCTTCTGTCTAGTTTTTAGGTGAAGATATTTCATTTCCCAGAATAGGCCTGAAAGCGCTCCAAATTTCCACTTGCAGATTCTACAAAAAGAGTGTTTCAAAACTACTCTTTCAAAAGGAAGGCTCAAGTCTGTGAGTTGAATGCACTCATCACAAAGAAGTTTCTGAGAATGCTTCTGTGTAGTTGTTATGTGAAGACACTTCCTTTTCCAGCATAGGCCCCAAAGCGCTCGAAATAAACACTTGCAGATTCTACGAAAGGAGTGTTTCAAAACTGTCCTATGAAAAGAAACGTTCAAGTCTGTGAGTTGAATGCACTCATCACAGAGAAGTTTCTGAGAATGCTTCTGTGTAGTTTTTAGGTGAAGATATATCCTTTTCCAGCATAGGCGTCAAAGCGATCCAAATAAACACTTGCAGATTCTACAAAAGGAGTGTTTCCAAACTGCTCTATCAAGAGGAATGTTCAAGTCTGCGAGTAGAATGCACTCACCACAAAGAAGTTTCTGAGAATGCTTCTGTCTAGTTTTTATGTGAAGATATTTCCTTTTCCAGCATAGGCGTCAAAGCGCTCCAAATAAACACTTGCAGATTCTACAAAAGGAGTGTTTCCAAACCGCTCTATCAGAGGGTATGTTCAAGTCTGTGAGTTGAATGCACTAGTCAGACAGAAGTTTGTGAGAATGCTTCTGTGTAGTTTTTAGGTGAAGATATTTCCTTTTCCAGCATAGGTCTCAAAGTGATCCAAATAAACACTTGCAGATTCTACAAAAGGAGTGTTTCCAAACTGCTCTATCAGAGGGAATGTTCAAGTCTGTGAGTTGAATGCAGTAATCACACAGAAGTTTGTGAGAATGCTTCTGTCTAGTTTCAGGTGGAGATATTTCTTTTCCCAGCATAGGCCTCAAAGCCCTCCAAATATCCACTTGCAGACTCTACAAAAAGAGTGTTTCAAAACTGCTCTTTCAAAAGGATAGCTCAAGTCGGTGAGTTGAATGCACTCATCACAAAGAAGTTTCTGAGAATGCTTCTGTGTAGTTGTTATGTGAAGATACTTCCTTTTCCAGCACAGGCCTCAGTGCGCTCGAAATAAACACTTGCAGATCCTACGAAAGGAGTGTTTCAAAACTGTCCTATCAAAATAAACGTTCAAGTCTGTGAGTTGAATGCAGTCATCACACAGAAGTTTCTGAGAATGCTTCTGTGTAGTTTTTAGGTGAAGATATTTCATTTCCCAGCACAGGCCTCAGAGCGCTCCAAATATGCATTTGCAGATTCTACAAAAAGAGAGCTTGAAAACTCTTCCACCAAAAAGAGGCTTCAACTCTATGAGTAGAATGCACTCATCACAAAGAAGTTTCTGAGAATGCTTCTGTCTAGTTTTTGTGTGAAGATATTTCCTTTTCCAGCATAGGCGTCAAAGCGCTCCAAATAAACACCTGCAGATTCTACTAAAGGAGTGTTTCCAAACTGCTCTATCAAAGGCAATGTTCAAGTCCGTGAGTTGAATGGACTCATCACAGAGAAGTTGCTGAGAATGCTTCTGTGTAGTTTTTAGGTGAAGATATTTCCTTTTCCAGCATAGGCGTCATAGCGATCCAAATAAACACTTGCAGATTCTACAAAAGGAGTGTATCCAAACTGCTCTATCAGAGGGAATGTTCAAGTCTGTGAGTTGAATGCAGTAATCACACAGAAGTTTGTGAGAATGCTTCTGTCTAGTTTTTAGGTGAAGATATTTCTTTTCCCAGAATAGGCCCTAAAGCGCTCCAAATTTCCACTTGCAGATTCTACAAAAAGAGTGTTTCAAAACTGCTCTTTCAAAAGGAAGGCTCAAGTCTGTGAGTTGAATGCACTCATCACAAAGAAGTTTCTGAGAATGCTTCTGTGTAGTTGTTATGTGAAGATACTTCCTTTTCCAGCATAGGCCTCAAAGCGCTCGAAATAAACACTTGCAGATTCTACGAAAGGAGTGTTTCAAAACTGTCCTATGAAAAGAAACGTTCAAGTCTGTGAGTTGAATGCACTCATCACAGAGAAGTTTCTGAGAATGCTTCTGTGTAGTTTTTAGGTGAAGATATTTCCTTTTCCAGCATAGGCGTCAAAGCGATCCAAATAAGCCCTTGCAGATTCTACAAAAGGAGTGTTTCCAAACTGCTCTATCAGAGGGAATGTTCAAGTCTGTGAGTTGAATGCAGTAATCACACAGAAGTTTGTGAGAATGCTTCTGTCTAGTTTTTAGGTGAAGATATTTCATTTCCCAGAATAGGCCTGAAAGCGCTCCAAATTTCCACTTGCAGATTCTACAAAAAGAGTGTTTCAAAACTACTCTTTCAAAAGGAAGGCTCAAGTCTGTGAGTTGAATGCACTCATCACAAAGAAGTTTCTGAGAATGCTTCTGTGTAGTTGTTATGTGAAGATACTTCCTTTTCCAGCATAGGCCCCAAAGCGCTCGAAATAAACACTTGCAGATTCTACGAAAGGAGTGTTTCAAAACTGTCCTATGAAAAGAAACGTTCAAGTCTGTGAGTTGAATGCACTCATCACAGAGAAGTTTCTGAGAATGCTTCTGTGTAGTTTTTAGGTGAAGATATATCCTTTTCCAGCATAGGCGTCAAAGCGATCCAAATAAACACTTGCAGATTCTACAAAAGGAGTGTTTCCAAACTGCTCTATCAGAGGGAATGTTCAAGGCCGTGAGTTGAATGCACTAGTCAGACAGAAGTTTGTGAGAATGCTTCTGTGTAGTTTTTAGGTGAAGATATTTCCTTTTCCAGCATAGGTCTCAAAGTGATCCAAATAAACACTTGCAGATTCTACAAAAGGAGTGTTTCCAAACTGCTCTATCAGAGGGAATGTTCAAGTCTGTTAGTTGAATGCAGTAATCACACAGAAGTTTGTGAGAATGCTTCTGTCTAGTTTCAGGTGGAGATATTTCTTTTCCCAGCATAGGCCTCAAAGCCCTCAAAATATCCACTTGCAGACTCTACAAAAAGAGTGTTTCAAAACTGCTCTTTCAAAAGGATGGCTCAAGTCTGTGAGTTGAATGCACTCATCACAAAGAAGTTTCTGAGAATGCTTCTGTGTAGTTGCTATGTGAAGATACTTCCTTTTCCAGCACAGGCCTCAGTGCGCTCGAAATAAACACTTGCAGATCCTACGAAAGGAGTGTTTCAAAACTGTTCTATCAAAATAAACGTTCAAGTCTGTGAGTTGAATGCAGTCATCACACAGAAGTTTCTGAGAATGCTTCTGTGTAGTTTTTAGGTGAAGATATTTCCTTTTCCAGCCTAGGCGTCAAAGCGATCCAAATAAACACTTGCAGATTCTACAAAAGGAGTGTATCCAAACTGCTCTATCAGAGGGAATGTTCAAGTCTGTGAGTTGAATGCAGTAATCACACAGAAGTTTGTGAGAATGCTTCTGTCTAGTTTTTAGGTGAAGATATTCCTTTTCCCAGAATAGGCCCTAAAGCGCTCCAAATTTCCACTTGCAGATTCTACAAAAAGAGTGTATCAAAGCTGCTCTTTCAAAAGGAAGGCTCAAGTCTGTGAGTTGAACGCACTCATCACAAAGAAGTTTCTGAGAATGCTTCTGTGTAGTTTTTAGGTGAAGATATTTCCTTTTCCAGCATAGGCGTCAAAGCGATCCAAATAAACACTTGCATATTCTACAAAAGGAGTCTATCCAAACTGCTCTATCAGAGGGAATGTTCAAGTGTGTGAGTTGAATGCAGTAATCACACAGAAGTTTGTGAGAATGCTTCTGTCTAGTTTTTAGGTGAAGATATTTCTTTTCCCAGAATAGGCCCTAAAGCGCTCCAAATTTCCACTTGCAGATTCTACAAAAAGAGTGTTTCAAAACTGCTCTTTCAAAAGGAAGGCTCAAGTCTGTGAGTTGAATGCACTCATCACAAAGAAGTTTCTGAGAATGCTTCTGTGTAGTTGTTATGTGAAGATACTTCCTTTTCCAGCATAGGCCTCAAAGCGCTCGAAATAAACACTTGCAGATTCTACGAAAGGAGTGTTTCAAAACTGTCCTATCAAAAGAAACGTTCAAGTCTGTGAGTTGAATGCACTCATCACAGAGAAGTTTCTGAGAATGCTTCTGTGTAGTTTTTAGGTGAAGATATTTCCTTTTCCAGCATAGGCGTCAAAGCGATCCAAATAAGCCCTTGCAGATTCTACAAAAGGAGTGTTTCCAAACTGCTCTATCAGAGGGAATGTTCAAGTCTGTGAGTTGAATGCAGTAATCACACAGAAGTTTGTGAGAATGCTTCTGTCTAGTTTTTAGGTGAAGATATTTCATTTCCCAGAATAGGCCTGAAAGCGCTCCAAATTTCCACTTGCAGATTCTACAAAAAGAGTGTTTCAAAACTACTCTTTCAAAAGGAAGGCTCAAGTCTGTGAGTTGAATGCACTCATCACAAAGAAGTTTCTGAGAATGCTTCTGTGTAGTTGTTATGTGAAGATACTTCCTTTTCCAGCATAGGCCCCAAAGCGCTCGAAATAAACACTTGCAGATTCTACGAAAGGAGTGTTTCAAAACTGTCCTATGAAAAGAAACGTTCAAGTCTGTGAGTTGAATGCACTCATCACAGAGAAGTTTCTGAGAATGCTTCTGTGTAGTTTTTAGGTGAAGATATATCCTTTTCCAGCATAGGCGTCAAAGCGATCCAAATAAACACTTGCAGATTCTACAAAAGGAGTGTTTCCAAACTGCTCTATCAAGAGGAATGTTCAAGTCTGTGAGTAGAATGCACTCACCACAAAGAAGTTTCTGAGAATGCTTCTGTCTAGTTTTTATGTGAAGATATTTCCTTTTCCAGCATAGGCGTCAAAGCGCTCCAAATAAACACTTGCAGATTCTACAAAAGGAGTGTTTCCAAACTGCTCTATCAGAGGGAATGTTCAAGTCTGTGAGTTGAATGCACTAGTCAGACAGAAGTTTGTGAGAATGCTTCTGTGTAGTTTTTAGGTGAAGATATTTCCTTTTCCAGCATAGGTCTCAAAGTGATCCAAATAAACACTTGAAGATTCTACAAAAGGAGTGTTTCCAAACTGCTCTATCAGAGGGAATGTTCAAGTCTGTGAGTTGAATGCAGTAATCACACAGAAGTTTGTGAGAATGCTTCTGTCTAGTTTCAGGTGGAGATATTTCTTTTCCCAGCATAGGCCTCAAAGCCCTCCAAATATCCACTTGCAGACTCTACAAAAAGAGTGTTTCAAAACTGCTCTTTCAAAAGGATAGCTCAAGTCGGTGAGTTGAATGCACTCATCACAAAGAAGTTTCTGAGAATGCTTCTGTGTAGTTGTTATGTGAAGATACTTCCTTTTCCAGCACAGGCCTCAGTGCGCTCGAAATAAACACTTGCAGATCCTACGAAAGGAGTGTTTCAAAACTGTCCTATCAAAATAAACGTTCAAGTCTGTGAGTTGAATGCAGTCATCACACAGAAGTTTCTGAGAATGCTTCTGTGTAGTTTTTAGGTGAAGATATTTCATTTCCCAGCACAGGCCTCAGAGCGCTCCAAATATGCATTTGCAGATTCTACAAAAAGAGAGCTTGAAAACTCTTCCACCAAAAAGAGGCTTCAACTCTATGAGTAGAATGCACTCATCACAAAGAAATTTCTGAGAATGCTTCTGTCTAGTTTTTATGTGAAGATATTTCCTTTTCCAGCATAGGCGTCAAAGCGCTCCAAATAAACACTTGCAGATTCTACTAAAGGAGTGTTTCCAAACTGCTCTATCAAAGGCAATGTTCAAGTCTGTGAGTTGAATGCACTCATCACAGAGAAGTTTCTGAGAATGCTTCTCTGTAGTTTTTAGGTGAAGATATTTCCTTTTCCAGCATAGGCGTCAAAGCGATCCAAATAAACACTTGCAGATTCTACAAAGGAGGGTATCCAAACTGCTCTATCAGAGGGAATGTTCAAGTCTGTGAGTTGAATGCAGTAATCACACAGAAGTTTGTGAGAATGCTTCTGTCTAGTTTTTAGGTGAAGATATTTCTTTTCCCAGAATAGGCCCTAAAGCGCTCCAAATTTCCACTTGCAGATTCTACAAAAAGAGTGTTTCAAAACTGCTCTTTCAAAAGGAAGGCTCAAGTCTGTGAGTTGAATGCACTCATCACAAAGAAGTTTCTGAGAATGCTTCTGTGTAGTTTTTAGGTGAAGATATTTCCTTTTCCAGCATAGGCGTCAAAGCGATCCAAATAAACACTTGCAGATTCTACAAAAGGAGTCTACCCAAACTGCTCTATCAGAGGGAATGTTCAAGTCTGTGAGTTGAATGCAGTAATCACACAGAAGTTTGTGAGAATGCTTCTGTCTAGTTTTTAGGTGAAGATATTTCTTTTCCCAGAATAGGCCCTAAAGCGCTCCAAATTTCCACTTGCAGATTCTACAAAAAGAGTGTTTCAAAACTGCTCTTTCAAAAGGAAGGCTCAAGTCTGTGAGTTGAATGCACTCATTACAAAGAAGTTTCTGAGAATGCTTCTGTGTAGTTGTTATGTGAAGATACTTCCTTTTCCAGCATAGGCCTCAAAGCGCTCGAAATAAACACTTTCAGATTCTACGAAAGGAGTGTTTCAAAACTGTCCTATCAAAAGAAACGTTCAAGTCTGTGAGTTGAATGCACTCATCACAGAGAAGTTTCTGAGAATGCTTCTGTGTAGTTTTTAGGTGAAGATATTTCCTTTTCCAGCATAGGCGTCAAAGCGATCCAAATAAGCCCTTGCAGATTCTACAAAAGGAGTGTTTCCAAACTGCTCTATCAGAGGGAATGTTCAAGTCTGTGAGTTGAATGCAGTAATCACACAGAAGTTTGTGAGAATGCTTCTGTCTAGTTTTTAGGTGAAGATATTTCATTTCCCAGAATAGGCCTGAAAGCGCTCCAAATTTCCACTTGCAGATTCTACAAAAAGAGTGTTTCAAAACTACTCTTTCAAAAGGAAGGCTCAAGTCTGTGAGTTGAATGCACTCATCACAAAGAAGTTTCTGAGAATGCTTCTGTGTAGTTGTTATGTGAAGACACTTCCTTTTCCAGCATAGGCCCCAAAGCGCTCGAAATAAACACTTGCAGATTCTACGAAAGGAGTGTTTCAAAACTGTCCTATGAAAAGAAACGTTCAAGTCTGTGAGTTGAATGCACTCATCACAGAGAAGTTTCTGAGAATGCTTCTGTGTAGTTTTTAGGTGAAGATATATCCTTTTCCAGCATAGGCGTCAAAGCGATCCAAATAAACACTTGCAGATTCTACAAAAGGAGTGTTTCCAAACTGCTCTATCAAGAGGAATGTTCAAGTCTGTGAGTAGAATGCACTCACCACAAAGAAGTTTCTGAGAATGCTTCTGTCTAGTTTTTATGTGAAGATATTTCCTTTTCCAGCATAGGCGTCAAAGCGCTCCAAATAAACACTTGCAGATTCTACAAAAGGAGTGTTTCCAAACTGCTCTATCAGAGGGAATGTTCAAGTCTGTGAGTTGAATGCACTAGTCAGACAGAAGTTTGTGAGAATGCTTCTGTGTAGTTTTTAGGTGAAGATATTTCCTTTTCCAGCATAGGTCTCAAAGTGATCCAAATAAACACTTGCAGATTCTACAAAAGGAGTGTTTCCAAACTGCTCTATCAGAGGGAATGTTCAAGTCTGTGAGTTGAATGCAGTAATCACACAGAAGTTTGTGAGAATGCTTCTGTCTAGTTTCAGGTGGAGATATTTCTTTTCCCAGCATAGGCCTCAAAGCCCTCCAAATATCCACTTGCAGACTCTACAAAAAGAGTGTTTCAAAACTGCTCTTTCAAAAGGATGGCTCAAGTCGGTGAGTTGAATGCACTCATCACAAAGAAGTTTCTGAGAATGCTTCTGTGTAGTTGTTATGTGAAGATACTTCCTTTTCCAGCACAGGCCTCAGTGCGCTCGAAATAAACACTTGCAGATCCTACGAAAGGAGTGTTTCAAAACTGTCCTATCAAAATAAACGTTCAAGTCTGTGAGTTGAATGCAGTCATCACACAGAAGTTTCTGAGAATGCTTCTGTGTAGTTTTTAGGTGAAGATATTTCATTTCCCAGCACAGGCCTCAGAGCGCTCCAAATATGCATTTGCAGATTCTACAAAAAGAGAGCTTGAAAACTCTTCCACCAAAAAGAGGCTTTAACTCTATGAGTAGAATGCACTCATCACAAAGAAGTTTCTGAGAATGCTTCTGTCTAGTTTTTATGTGAAGATATTTCCTTTTCCAACATAGGCGTCAAAGCGCTCCAAATAAACACTTGCAGATTCTACAAAAGGAGTGTTTCCAAACTGCTCTATCAAAGGCAATGTTCAAGTCTGTGAGTTGAATGCACTCATCACAGAGAAGTTTCTGAGAATGCTTCTGTGTAGTTTTTAGGTGAAGATATTTCCTTTTCCAGCATAGGCGTCACAGCGATCCAAATAAACACTTGCAGATTCTACAAAAGGAGTGTATCCAAACTGCTCTATCAGAGGGAATGTTCAAGTCTGTGAGTTGAATGCAGTAATCACACAGAAGTTTGTGAGAATGCTTCTGTCTAGTTTTTAGGTGAAGATATTTCTTTTCCCAGAATAGGCCCTAAAGCGCTCCAAATTTCCACTTGCAGATTCTACAAAAAGAGTGTTTCAAAACTGCTCTTTCAAAAGGAAGGCTCAAGTCTGTGAGTTGAATGCACTCATCACAAAGAAGTTTCTGAGAATGCTTCTGTGTAGTTGTTATGTGAAGATACTTCCTTTTCCAGCATAGGCCTCAAAGCGCTCGAAATAAACACTTGCAGATTCTACGAAAGGAGTGTTTCAAAACTGTCCTATCAAAAGAAACGTTCAAGTCTGTGAGTTGAATGCACTCATCACAGAGAAGTTTCTGAGAATGCTTCTGTGTAGTTTTTAGGTGAAGATATTTCCTTTTCCAGCATAGGCGTCAAAGCGATCCAAATAAGCCCTTGCAGATTCTACAAAAGGAGTGTTTCCAAACTGCTCTATCAGAGGGAATGTTCAAGTCTGTGAGTTGAATGCAGTAATCACACAGAAGTTTGTGAGAATGCTTCTGTCTAGTTTTTAGGTGAAGATATTTCATTTCCCAGAATAGGCCTGAAAGCGCTCCAAATTTCCACTTGCAGATTCTACAAAAAGAGTGTTTCAAAACTACTCTTTCAAAAGGAAGGCTCAAGTCTGTGAGTTGAATGCACTCATCACAAAGAAGTTTCTGAGAATGCTTCTGTGTAGTTGTTATGTGAAGATACTTCCTTTTCCAGCATAGGCCCCAAAGCGCTCGAAATAAACACTTGCAGATTCTACGAAAGGAGTGTTTCAAAACTGTCCTATGAAAAGAAACGTTCAAGTCTGTGAGTTGAATGCACTCATCACAGAGAAGTTTCTGAGAATGCTTCTGTGTAGTTTTTAGGTGAAGATATATCCTTTTCCAGCATAGGCGTCAAAGCGATCCAAATAAACACTTGCAGATTCTACAAAAGGAGTGTTTCCACACTGCTCTATCAAGAGGAATGTTCAAGTCTGTGAGTAGAATGCACTCACCACAAAGAAGTTTCTGAGAATGCTTCTGTCTAGTTTTTATGTGAAGATATTTCCTTTTCCAGCATAGGCGTCAAAGCGCTCCAAATAAACACTTGCAGATTCTACAAAAGGAGTGTTTCCAAACTGCTCTATCAGAGGGAATGTTCAAGTCTGTGAGTTGAATGCACTAGTCAGACAGAAGTTTGTGAGAATGCTTCTGTGTAGTTTTTAGGTGAAGATATTTCCTTTTCCAGCATAGGTCTCAAAGTGATCCAAATAAACACTTGCAGATTCTACAAAAGGAGTGTTTCCAAACTGCTCTATCAGAGGGAATGTTCAAGTCTGTGAGTTGAATGCAGTAATCACACAGAAGTTTGTGAGAATGCTTCTGTCTAGTTTCAGGTGGAGATATTTCTTTTCCCAGCATAGGCCTCAAAGCCCTCCAAATATCCACTTGCAGACTCTACAAAAAGAGTGTTTCAAAACTGCTCTTTCAAAAGGATGGCTCAAGTCGGTGAGTTGAATGCACTCATCACAAAGAAGTTTCTGAGAATGCTTCTGTGTAGTTGTTATGTGAAGATACTTCCTTTTCCAGCACAGGCCTCAGTGCGCTCGAAATAAACACTTGCAGATCCTACGAAAGGAGTGTTTCAAAACTGTCCTATCAAAATAAACGTTCAAGTCTGTGAGTTGAATGCAGTCATCACACAGAAGTTTCTGAGAATGCTTCTGTGTAGTTTTTAGGTGAAGATATTTCATTTCCCAGCACAGGCCTCAGAGCGCTCCAAATATGCATTTGCAGATTCTACAAAAAGAGAGCTTGAAAACTCTTCCACCAAAAAGAGGCTTCAACTCTATGAGTAGAATGCACTCATCACAAAGAAGTTTCTGAGAATGCTTCTGTCTAGTTTTTATGTGAAGATATTTCCTTTTCCAGCATAGGCGTCAAAGCGCTCCAAATAAACACTTGCAGATTCTACTAAAGGAGTGTTTCCAAACTGCTCTATCAAAGGCAATGTTCAAGTCTGTGAGTTGAATGCACTCATCACAGAGAAGTTTCTGAGAATGCTTCTGTGTAGTTTTTAGGTGAAGATATTTCCTTTTCCAGCATAGGCGTCAAAGCGATCCAAATAAACATTTGCAGATTCTACAAAAGGAGTGTATCCAAACTGCTCTATCAGAGGGAATGTTCAAGTCTGTGAGTTGAATGCAGTAATCACACAGAAGTTTGTGAGAATGCTTCTGTCTAGTTTTTAGGTGAAGATATTTCTTTTCCCAGAATAGGCCCTAAAGCGCTCCAAATTTCCACTTGCAGATTCTACAAAAAGAGTGTTTCAAAACTGCTCTTTCAAAAGGAAGGCTCAAGTCTGTGAGTTGAATACACTCATAACAAATAAATTTCTGAGAATGCTTCTGTGTAGTTTTTAGGTGAAGATATTTCCTTTTCCAGCATAGGCGTCAAAGCGATCCAAATAAACACTTGCAGATTCTACAAAAGGAGTCTATCCAAACTGCTCTATCAGAGGGAATGTTCAAGTCTGTGAGTTGAATGCAGTCATCACACAGAAGTTTGTGAGAATGCTTCTGTCTAGTTTTTAGGTGAAGATATTTCTTTTCCCAGAATAGGCCCTAAAGCGCTCCAAATTTCCACTTGCAGATTCTACAAAAAGAGTGTTTCAAAACTGCTCTTTCAAAAGGAAGGCTCAAGTCTGTGAGTTAAATGCACTCATCACAAAGAAGTTTCTGAGAATGCTTCTGTGTAGTTGTTATGTGAAGATACTTCCTTTTCCAGCATAGGCCTCAAAGCGCTCGAAATAAACACTTGCAGATTCTACGACAGGAGTGTTTCTAAACTGTCCTATCAAAAGAAACGTTCACGTCTGTGAGTTGAATGCACTCATCACAGAGAAGTTTCTGAGAATGCTTCTGTGTAGTTTTTAGGTGAAGATATTTCCTTTTCCAGCATAGGCGTCAAAGCGATCCAAATAAGCCCTTGCAGATTCTACAAAAGGAGTGTTTCCAAACTGCTCTATCAGAGGGAATGTTCAAGTCTGTGAGTTGAATGCAGTAATCACACAGAAGTTTGTGAGAATGCTTCTGTCTAGTTTTTAGGTGAAGATATTTCATTTCCCAGAATAGGCCTGAAAGCGCTCCAAATTTCCACTTGCAGATTCTACAAAAAGAGTGTTTCAAAACTACTCTTTCAAAAGGAAGGCTCAAGTCTGTGAGTTGAATGCACTCATCACAAAGAAGTTTCTGAGAATGCTTCTGTGTAGTTGTTATGTGAAGATACTTCCTTTTCCAGCATAGGCCCCAAAGCGCTCGAAATAAACACTTGCAGATTCTACGAAAGGAGTGTTTCAAAACTGTCCTATGAAAAGAAACGTTCAAGTCTGTGAGTTGAATGCACTCATCACAGAGAAGTTTCTGAGAATGCTTCTGTGTAGTTTTTAGGTGAAGATATATCCTTTTCCAGCATAGGCGTCAAAGCGATCCAAATAAACACTTGCAGATTCTACAAAAGGAGTGTTTCCAAACTGCTCTATCAAGAGGAATGTTCAAGTCTGTGAGTAGAATGCACTCACCACAAAGAAGTTTCTGAGAATGCTTCTGTCTAGTTTTTATGTGAAGATATTTCCTTTTCCAGCATAGGCGTCAAAGCGCTCCAAATAAACACTTGCAGATTCTACAAAAGGAGTGTTTCCAAACTGCTCTATCAGAGGGAATGTTCAAGTCTGTGAGTTGAATGCACTAGTCAGACAGAAGTTTGTGAGAATGCTTCTGTGTAGTTTTTAGGTGAAGATATTTCCTTTTCCAGCATAGGTCTCAAAGTGATCCAAATAAACACTTGAAGATTCTACAAAAGGAGTGTTTCCAAACTGCTCTATCAGAGGGAATGTTCAAGTCTGTGAGTTGAATGCAGTAATCACACAGAAGTTTGTGAGAATGCTTCTGTCTAGTTTCAGGTGGAGATATTTCTTTTCCCAGCATAGGCCTCAAAGCCCTCCAAATATCCACTTGCAGACTCTACAAAAAGAGTGTTTCAAAACTGCTCTTTCAAAAGGATAGCTCAAGTCGGTGAGTTGAATGCACTCATCACAAAGAAGTTTCTGAGAATGCTTCTGTGTAGTTGTTATGTGAAGATACTTCCTTTTCCAGCACAGGCCTCAGTGCGCTCGAAATAAACACTTGCAGATCCTACGAAAGGAGTGTTTCAAAACTGTCCTATCAAAATAAACGTTCAAGTCTGTGAGTTGAATGCAGTCATCACACAGAAGTTTCTGAGAATGCTTCTGTGTAGTTTTTAGGTGAAGATATTTCATTTCCCAGCACAGGCCTCAGAGCGCTCCAAATATGCATTTGCAGATTCTACAAAAAGAGAGCTTGAAAACTCTTCCACCAAAAAGAGGCTTCAACTCTATGAGTAGAATGCACTCATCACAAAGAAATTTCTGAGAATGCTTCTGTCTAGTTTTTATGTGAAGATATTTCCTTTTCCAGCATAGGCGTCAAAGCGCTCCAAATAAACACTTGCAGATTCTACTAAAGGAGTGTTTCCAAACTGCTCTATCAAAGGCAATGTTCAATTCTGTGAGTTGAATGCACTCATCACAGAGAAGTTTCTGAGAATGCTTCTCTGTAGTTTTTAGGTGAAGATGTTTCCTTTTCCAGCATAGGCGTCAAAGCGATCCAAATAAACACTTGCAGATTCTACAAAAGGAGGGTATCCAAACTGCTCTATCAGAGGGAATGTTCAAGTCTGTGAGTTGAATGCAGTAATCACACAGAAGTTTGTGAGAATGCTTCTGTCTAGTTTTTAGGTGAAGATATTTCTTTTCCCAGAATAGGCCCTAAAGCGCTCCAAATTTCCACTTGCAGATTCTACAAAAAGAGTGTTTCAAAACTGCTCTTTCAAAAGGAAGGCTCAAGTCTGTGAGTTGAATGCACTCATCACAAAGAAGTTTCTGAGAATGCTTCTGTGTAGTTTTTAGGTGAAGATATTTCCTTTTCCAGCATAGGCGTCAAAGCGATCCAAATAAACACTTGCAGATTCTACAAAAGGAGTCTACCCAAACTGCTCTATCAGAGGGAATGTTCAAGTCTGTGAGTTGAATGCAGTAATCACACAGAAGTTTGTGAGAATGCTTCTGTCTAGTTTTTAGGTGAAGATATTTCTTTTCCCAGAATAGGCCCTAAAGCGCTCCAAATTTCCACTTGCAGATTCTACAAAAAGAGTGTTTCAAAACTGCTCTTTCAAAAGGAAGGCTCAAGTCTGTGAGTTGAATGCACTCATTACAAAGAAGTTTCTGAGAATGCTTCTGTGTAGTTGTTATGTGAAGATACTTCCTTTTCCAGCATAGGCCTCAAAGCGCTCGAAATAAACACTTTCAGATTCTACGAAAGGAGTGTTTCAAAACTGTCCTATCAAAAGAAACGTTCAAGTCTGTGAGTTGAATGCACTCATCACAGAGAAGTTTCTGAGAATGCTTCTGTGTAGTTTTTAGGTGAAGATATTTCCTTTTCCAGCATAGGCGTCAAAGCGATCCAAATAAGCCCTTGCAGATTCTACAAAAGGAGTGTTTCCAAACTGCTCTATCAGAGGGAATGTTCAAGTCTGTGAGTTGAATGCAGTAATCACACAGAAGTTTGTGAGAATGCTTCTGTCTAGTTTTTAGGTGAAGATATTTCATTTCCCAGAATAGGCCTGAAAGCGCTCCAAATTTCCACTTGCAGATTCTACAAAAAGAGTGTTTCAAAACTACTCTTTCAAAAGGAAGGCTCAAGTCTGTGAGTTGAATGCACTCATCACAAAGAAGTTTCTGAGAATGCTTCTGTGTAGTTGTTATGTGAAGACACTTCCTTTTCCAGCATAGGCCCCAAAGCGCTCGAAATAAACACTTGCAGATTCTACGAAAGGAGTGTTTCAAAACTGTCCTATGAAAAGAAACGTTCAAGTCTGTGAGTTGAATGCACTCATCACAGAGAAGTTTCTGAGAATGCTTCTGTGTAGTTTTTAGGTGAAGATATATCCTTTTCCAGCATAGGCGTCAAAGCGATCCAAATAAACACTTGCAGATTCTACAAAAGGAGTGTTTCCAAACTGCTCTATCAAGAGGAATGTTCAAGTCTGTGAGTAGAATGCACTCACCACAAAGAAGTTTCTGAGAATGCTTCTGTCTAGTTTTTATGTGAAGATATTTCCTTTTCCAGCATAGGCGTCAAAGCGCTCCAAATAAACACTTGCAGATTCTACAAAAGGAGTGTTTCCAAACTGCTCTATCAGAGGGAATGTTCAAGTCTGTGAGTTGAATGCACTAGTCAGACAGAAGTTTGTGAGAATGCTTCTGTGTAGTTTTTAGGTGAAGATATTTCCTTTTCCAGCATAGGTCTCAAAGTGATCCAAATAAACACTTGCAGATTCTACAAAAGGAGTGTTTCCAAACTGCTCTATCAGAGGGAATGTTCAAGTCTGTGAGTTGAATGCAGTAATCACACAGAAGTTTGTGAGAATGCTTCTGTCTAGTTTCAGGTGGAGATATTTCTTTTCCCAGCATAGGCCTCAAAGCCCTCCAAATATCCACTTGCAGACTCTACAAAAAGAGTGTTTCAAAACTGCTCTTTCAAAAGGATGGCTCAAGTCGGTGAGTTGAATGCACTCATCACAAAGAAGTTTCTGAGAATGCTTCTGTGTAGTTGTTATGTGAAGATACTTCCTTTTCCAGCACAGGCCTCAGTGCGCTCGAAATAAACACTTGCAGATCCTACGAAAGGAGTGTTTCAAAACTGTCCTATCAAAATAAACGTTCAAGTCTGTGAGTTGAATGCAGTCATCACACAGAAGTTTCTGAGAATGCTTCTGTGTAGTTTTTAGGTGAAGATATTTCATTTCCCAGCACAGGCCTCAGAGCGCTCCAAATATGCATTTGCAGATTCTACAAAAAGAGAGCTTGAAAACTCTTCCACCAAAAAGAGGCTTCAACTCTATGAGTAGAATGCACTCATCACAAAGAAGTTTCTGAGAATGCTTCTGTCTAGTTTTTATGTGAAGATATTTCCTTTTCCAACATAGGCGTCAAAGCGCTCCAAATAAACACCTGCAGATTCTACTAAAGGAGTGTTTCCAAACTGCTCTATCAAAGGCAATGTTCAAGTCTGTGAGTTGAATGCACTCATCACAGAGAAGTTTCTGAGAATGCTTCTGTGTAG